>NC_133249.1:6270000-7520000 GCF_048772165.1 Typha angustifolia | reverse complement strand
TTGTTCCCAAATAACCTGGGATTAAAGTTTGATTGCTGTTGTTGTTTGTTCTTGTTGTTGCTGCTGCTGCTGCTGTGAATGTCTATTGTAGAAAAAGAAAAGAAAAAGCGAACATTTGTCTGCAAAACCTCATCAATGATTGATTTTGTAGTTTCTCTTTTTAAAAAGAAAGGAATCAGATGAGGATATCTATTCAATACCAAATATCTATTGAAGAAAAGAATGAATGAAATCCAATGAGAGTCCAGAAGAAACAAGAACAGCAGCACCTCTCAACCGAGCCAAAGTAGCCGACCATCAGTAAAGTAATTACTAAAACTAATACTAATACTAATACTAATACTAAAATGTATGTATGAGAGGAGTAAAGAGTTGAGGATTAGGGGGAGAATCTGAAGAAGATGACAAGGACGAGTTATAAGTTTGGGGATCGCCATCGACTTGTCATTTAGAGAGGGGTCCAAATAATCCAAAGGAAGAATGGGTCCATTTGGCACCAAGGCAGCATGGAGATTGATGGAAGCCGTCAAACCAATCAATTCCTTGTGCTCCTTTTTGCTGCATTGGGTCTCCCCCGCTCTCTCTCTCTCTCTCTCTCTCTCTCTCACACACACACACACACACTTTCACCGCATAGATCTCACCGCTTCACACTATTCAGCGCCGACATCACCTCTCCCTGATCTTTCTTCTTATCACATACATCTTTTTATTTAAAAAAAAAAATTCTTCAGCAAATGTTATTAGGTCATTTACATTAGCTTCTTTTTTTTTGCCTTTCGAATTATTATCTATATAATATATCTCATCTTCGGTTTGTGTTGGTGTTGGTGTTGGTGTTGGCGTAATATATCATCTTATTATTATTATTATAAAATTAAAGTAAAATAGTTGTTAAAGTGTTTAAAATTGATCATATAATAGTTGTTAAAATACAACGGATGTTGAATTACATCTACCTACCTTTTCTCCTAACCTTCTTGATACTCGTGCTGCCGAGTGAGAGGCTTATTTCTATGACTTATATTCTATGTCTTTTTTTTCCCCGCAAGAGTAGTTAAGTTATGTTGAAAGCTTGAAAATGTGCTTATTCATTTAGTTAATTTCCTTCTCAGCTAAGTGTAGAGTTTGTTGAAGTATTGATGTCATATTTCTCTTTTTTTAATCTTTATATCAAAGTTGTAATAATTTGCAAGATGAATGAAACATTACTTTACCGACTTTCTTTTAAAATAAAAATTTATTTCATAGAAAATAAATAAGAGAGTCTATGTAAAATTTTTACATTATTTTAAAAAGTCCATGTGTAATAATCTTTTTTTTAATTTAAGTTTCTTGCGTCTATTTTTTTCTCTCCTCTTTCTCTAAACAGTCATTTTTGTAAATAGATTCTTTTTTTCTCTAATATATATGTTTGTTAATGATTGATGTATTGACGCACATTTATTATGAGATTGTCTAGTTTGAATAAATCAATGATATCAGATAGCAAAGGACATGCAATTATGAAAAACTATAGATTCATTTGGCTCGGAATTCTGTGTCTTTAGGTACGTCCAATAAACTCTTAACAACAACCTTGCAAGATTTAGCTGTCCATCCAACAAGAACAACCTGTCTGCCTTACATTGCTCAAGTGGATTGGACGAAATACAAGCCTAGAAAGCGAATTCAAAGGCAGTGCAGTTGGCTTGGTCTTTTCCAAAAAAGTTTGAAGTAGAAGTTGCCCAGGTGCATTCCAGCTTGTGTAGGTCTAACCAACAAACCTCATCTCCCTACTTTTTTATTTTATCATTTCTTAAGGTTAGAGAGGTCTAATTGTAATCCATTGGTCTCTATAATGTCACTTTCCCTTTGATTGATTAGAACCGTTAGGTTATGTTTTTTTTTTTTATATATATTTTTATGAATAGAAGTCTGTAGACTCAGCATTCATATCATTGACGAAGTGGATCCATGGTTAGAACCAGAGCCTTCCTCTGGCCTGTTAAGAATAGCTTTCTTTGCTAGATCATGCACAGGAAGGTTGTTGATATTGGTCATCCGCCTATAACATTGTTGAATAATAGGGTTGATCTTCTAGTTAATGACAATACTAGGATTATTCACCACTTGTACCACCATGGTGTCACTGAAGACCTTACAAGAATGCTTGAAACCAGATTCATTTAGAGCTTTGATACAATGGACTAGGGCTAGGGCTTCACCATAGAGATGGATCAGCCATGTAGATGCCAACACCACCTTGATAACCTCCTTGCCACAAAGTATCGACCTAGCAAACCGAGAACTCATTCTTGCAATACTAATAAACTGGCCCTCAACGATGTCCACTTCTTCACGATTCAAGGGATAAAGACCACCTTGTGCTCCGGTTGCACCCATCAACCCACTACGACTGAGATGGTAGTTGCGGCAATGGGACATCACCCTTGAAAACAAGGTCGTTCTGAGCCTTCCAAATAGCCCATGCGGTGGAGAAGACGTAGGCCAATTGGTCGTTTGAGAGCTTCTTACCAAGGCTAAGAATCTAGGCTGATTGGCAAGACATGGTCTGGTCGCTCCTCATGCTGAAATCACAAGCAAAGTGGCACAACTAAGGAGAAGGTGCAGTTTCCACTTCCATTTTGCAAAAGGGGAAAATATCTCAGTAATAGAAAATCAATGATGAAAGCTCGGCTTTAACCGGAGTGGCTCCAACCAAACATCTCCAAACAAAGACCTTGACTCTAGGAATGGCGACTGTACAACCCCAGATGATTTTCCAGAGGCGTCCGTTGTCTTGGCTTGAAGGGGAGCTGGACCAGATGCTTTCTGCTAGGATTTTGTAAGAAGATTTGGAAGAGAACTTGCCTGATGGGGTCCAGAGAAGCTCCAACTTGCTCAGGGTTGCTTGGCAGATGAAGATACATTTGATAGCATGGGCCATTTCAGGAGGGTAAGGTACTATATGTGAGCTTGCGGTTCCATGTAGCATTTGACTGGTCCATGAGATCAGCAACCACCATGACATTCGTTGGAAGGGGAACATCTGAGAGGTCCATAGAACTCAGCCATGATTAAGTCTTGATGGAGATGTTAGCACCGATTGACCTGACAGCCCTCCTAAGGATGCTTCTCATCTTCAAGATGGATGCCCGTGCATTTGCTCTTCTACGAGTCCAGAGTGAGCAATCTATAAAATACTTAGCTTTCAATGCCTTGATCCAAGTATCGCTAGCAAACGCCCTAAACCTGAGCCTAGCTACCATTGTGCATGCAAAGGCTTGTAAATGCGTTCCTAGCTTCATAGGTACATATTATGCTTTTGTGCTTGATACTCCCCACCAAAACAATCTCTGACAATTGCACCCATTGTTGGTAAGATCGCCTTAGGAAATAGAACTGTGGACATAAAGTAAACTTGGGTTGCACTCAAAATAAATTTAATAAGGATCATTCTACCTGCATGTGAGAGCAGCTTGGTCTTCCAACCTGCGAGCTTGTTCTTGAAGTTGTCCACTACAAAGTTAAAAGCCATTTTCTTTGAATTAGGAAGGAGCAAGCTGAAAAAAAAAATGAACTAACTTATGTGAATCCTTAGGTATGCTATAGTAGTTGGAAAATTATAATTAACGCCATATTATAGACTAAGCGATTTGATCATCCAAAATTATCAAAGGAAAATTTTCAATTACAATGCCTTAATAATTTGCTATAGTAGTAAAGCATGAAAATATAAGGCAATTCTAAAACAAACATAAAAAAAAAAGACACTAAACTGAAATCAAATCAAGTTTAATTCACATTCTCCGATTTTTATTTTAAGAATATATTTTAACTTTTCAATTTTTTTGTTTTTATCCCTATTTTTTTATATTTAAAAACTATTTTAGTGTAATGACGATTTTCACACACGAGTTAGATAAAATTTTTTTTTTATAATGCACTATATTAAAAACGTGGATAACTTATAAATGATAGAGATGTGTATGATGTCAAACTTGACACTTTCATGATAGCTTTCGCATTCACACTAAGCACGTGGTAGCCTTGAGCTTTTAATGAGGAAAAATATTAGGAGGGTGAAACTAAATCAAAAAATTAATATCAACCTAATGAGTAAGATATTTAAAAAATACCTCATGAGATAATGCTCACACAAAAATAGAATCACAATATCCAAGAGCAAATAATTCACCTAGAGATAATATACCTAATATTAACACAAGTGACTATAGCTCTAATAATAACTCTATAATATGACGACTTCATATCATAAGAGTCACTTTAATTTAAATAGTGCATCAAAATTTTTAATTTTCTCATTTTTCTTATTTTAAAGATAGCCAACTATAATCGAAAAGAAAAACAAAAATAAGAAACTGTAAACCGAAAAAAGATCAAAGAACGCACAAATTATTAACCAATCCAAAAAATAATCTAAAACTAAAAATTAGACATACACTAATCATAACTAAGGAATATAAATAAGCAACTAAACTCTCCCCTAGTTAGCATATCACATTAAGGGATCACTCAATAACATCACCCTGAAAGGGTGCCAAAATGTTTTCTTTCCTGATCTAAACTTGTCTAGTTTTCATCCCATAATAAAAACAAACATGTTTATGTTTTTGCAAAAATTTATAATATGACCTAATGTGTCATTTAACTCCACAATGATGATAAATACATATGAATTTAGATTTTCTCACTTGAGTATTATTTCTAAAATTTCAAAGTACATTTTTCTTATTTACTTGAGGTGTAACTTTCATTTCCTTCGAGTTTGGTAAAACATTGCGAGTCACACGTATATATTTTTTGCTCAAACATTCTTGAGTGCCTATAGAAATAAAAATTGTATTAGTTTTACTCAAAATTCTAGTATATCTGATACCATACTTATTCTAGTAATTTGTGCATGAAAGATCTCGTCTAGCTTGATTTTTCCTTTTAATAAGGTAACTTCTTTAGTAAGTCTTTATGTTTCCGGTTTAGACTTTTCATGAAGATCATTAAGCTCCTTGTTGTCTTCTTCTAACTTCATCAATTTTTCTAAGGCTTCATTTAGTTGAATCTATAATTTTCTTTTTTAAATTCTAAGTGCGTTAGTTTGTCAAAGTTTTTATGAAATTCTTCTTCAATTTGTATGTTTTTTAATACAATCATCATACACATTTTGAATATCTATGTCATCATCCTCCTCACATATGCTCACATTGTTAGAAGAATTATTAGAATGTAATAAGGAAGCGGTAAAAGCAAAATAATTTCCTTGATCATATTCTAAACCATTATTCTTATATTTATTAATATTGTTCCAAGAGGTTTGCATAGTCTTGCTCTTATTTTTGTGATTTGAGCACTCTTGAGCAATATAGCCATAACCTTGACATTCATAAGATTGAACCACTTCTCCATGATAATTGTTTCTAACCTTTTTTCTCAAGTCATGTCTAGAATTTTTAAAAAACTTTTTAATCATTTACAGTGGGTTAGGGGCTTACCGAGGGGGTCGTACGGTTGGCTTCATCGGTTCCGAGTCTGGGGCTTTGTCGGCTTCGGCGTCAGCAACACGAGAGAAGGAGAGGGAGGGAGAGATGGTGGGGTGGAGGGAAATAGAGGAGGGGGCTGGGTGGCGTGCATGGCAAGAGAAGAAGAAGAAGAAGAAGAAAAAGAAGAAAGAGAGGGGAAGGACGAGGTGGCAGGCTGGGACGCACTCACTTGTCACGTGTTTCGAGAAATTTTTTTTAATATTTCAGGGTGTTACAAAAGATAAGGCTGCACACGTGCGCTGGATTTTATTTGTGGGATGTTACAACTAAAACAAGTTGAGATTGTTAATTTTGTTTTCCTATTTTTGGTTGTTAAGTATGGCATAATTTATTGTTGGTATCCCCAATCCGAGCAACTTGAGCTTAGCGTGTTGGTACTTGTTGGCTAGAAGGTGAAGTTGGATTTGAATAAACAATGGCAGAATTTATAAGAAAAGACTGGCCTTTTCAAAAACATAAGGCTAATTGGTAGGAGAACTCGAGTCAAATGATAAAAATACCTAATAAGACTACAGAATTTTGATGAGAGTTAATCATAAGTACAAGATATACTTATAACCTATTCCATCTCTCGACACGCACAACTAATAATTAAAATTCTTCTTACTCACTAAATCTCGCCATAAGCTACTCGCCCGGCACTAAATCACCAGCTCCACTAGAATCCATATATTTAAAAGGGCCACATCTTAGAAGCGCTCACTTGAGATGCTGATGTTGAAACTTTAGATATTGGACTAAAACAATCTCTTCTCCATAAGGTTTTATATGGAAGAGATATCCAAAAGCTTTCTCCAACCATCATTTTGATATCTCGATCTCACAATTTATCTTCTCTCAAGGATGACGTAAGTCTAGATTAAAAGTCATTTATGTACCACCGTCGCATAATGTCGAAAGTGTCCTCAACTTTGCCCATCGTTCTCGGGAAAAACTTCTAGCCGCCTGAGCGTTCGAATGACATTGAGTGTAGTGAAACATTCGACTAGGAAAAACCAGTTCTATAAAAATCATTCTGGAATTTTTGAACAATATTTCTTCACTCTGAGTTCTATTAGTTTCGTACGACCAAAATTTCTACACTCTAACTTCTGTCAAAACCGTTTAGATAGAGTGCAAACCCAATTTTGCTTTCTACGGAACACTCAAACGAAGAACGGAATGGAATGATCTTTCGAACGCTCCAGTTGGACGTTGGAACGCTGGGCTGGAAAACATGATTCAAAGTCGAGACTCATTTCCCATTCGAGCGCTCCTCGTTACTATGCATATGCATGTTTGTTAATGATAGATGTGTTTTTGTCCTAGATGTCCAGATTGATGCAATTATGCAAAGCAGTACATGATTTGGCTTGGATTTGTATACCTTTTGGGTACATCCAACTAACTCTTGACAACATCTTCCACGATGCAACTGATCAGCAAGCTGTAAGCTGTCCACTGTCCATCCAACAAGAACGACTTGTCTGCCCTACATTGCTCAAGTGAATTGGACAGAATTATGGCCTAGAAAGCGAATTCAAAGGCAGTTCATTGGCTTGATCGTTTCCTAGAAAGTTTGAAGTTGAGTTTTGTCCAGGTGCATTCCAGCACGCGCAGGCCTTACCAACAGTCAGTTCATCTCCAAACTTTTTAATTTTTATCATTTCTAGTGATTAGAGAGGTATAATGTTAATCCAATGGACTCTAATAAAACCATCTATGTTCTGAGCTTTTATAGCAGTTATTATAGTATCAAAGTAAAGATTCCAAGTTAAAATTCTGTCAGTCTTTAACTTAAAACTTTTAGACTAGTTTGCTGAGCATCAGAAATTCCACTTCATGACACCAATGCTTTGCCACTAACCTTGGCTACTTCCACTCCGACATAACAAGTCATTACAGAGCATCACAAGGCACTGACAAACCCAATGGCCCAGATCAGCTAAAGCTAAGGTCATAGTATATTTTTCGCGACCAAGAGGAACATTTGTTAATGCCTAACTGCTGTTTGAATCCTTCCTCTCCGTACAGGAAAGGACCAGTAGGGGAAACAAATGTAACATGATTGCCAGATCAATTTAACATGCTATGGTGCAAGAACTTTAGCTTAGTTTTTTTTAAAAGAAAATAAACTTTCTTGACAGGAATCTCCTCTGTGTAGAAAGAAATCCCACACAAGAAACACATTGGGAGGCGTGATGTCTTGCTACTAGGGAGAAGGGTGAGTGTTTCTAGGTTGTTCTGTCTCAGTACTTTGTTATTATTAAAATAATCTCTTCAGGCAAAGACAAGTTGAGTCCTTAATCTAATCTGGTACTCCTTGGATGATACGAGTGATGTTTTCCTCCTAATCTTGGTTGGCTTGATTCACATGGAATCCTTGCCGTTTGCCTCAACATTCCATAGCAATTTATGACAGACTTAGCTGCCAATCACTCACTCGTTTCATCACAAGAAAACTAATCTGCAAGATTCCAAATACCAGGTTAAGCAGTTTCATTTGTAGTTGTTATTTTATTGTTAGTCGCCTTATTTTTTGGTTAATGTACTACGGATGGTGAATAGGAAGCTACATCTCCATTCTTTTTAGTCCCACTTTGTTCTAGGTTATCTTTTTCCCTATTTTAGATCAAATAACACTATTCTAAATTTATAAGTAAACATTCACTCAAAATTAAATATATTATTTAAATTATTTCACACATAAGCTTAATTTTAATTTAATCCTTGATTTGATTAAAGCTATTTTAAAAATTCTGTTTCCACTGTTATACTATTCATTTGTCTTATTCCATAAATTAAAGATTTTCAGGCAAATTTTTTTGCCTATCTCTCATCTTATACCAACTACTTATCTCATTTTTTACTAAGTTTGCATAGTATGATTTTTAATAGTGAAAATCCATAGACAAGAGCAACAATTCATTAATTTCAATGGATTAGAAGAAAATAATTGACACACAGAAAATTGACGAGATAGAGCACAATACTATAACACAAGCACATTTATATTATATAGCATTATAAACAAAACAAAGCATTAGTTCTAAGGGCAGATGTAAATTACAAAATGAGGCACACAACTCTAGTTGAATTATAAAGAGCCTTGAGTCAACATGCGGTTTTGTCGTGATCAAGCAATCCGAAACACGACCTTATGAATTCTTGAAGGCTCAAAGATCCAAGATCATTCACTTATAATAGACAAGAAAAAAAAAACTTATACCACACAAAACGGTAGAGAAGGGTAGAGCAAAGAAAATCAAAAGCAAGATCCTATAAAAGCGCGGTATCAAAATCCTATTAACAACTATGGGGCAAGTGAGAAGCGGTAGACAGTGGTGGTGCTTGGTTGTGGCAGAGATGAGAACAGGGGAGGAATTATTAGATTATGTCATCACGCAACACAGGTTGTGTACGAGAGAAGTGAGGGAGGTGGAACAAACTCATTGCTATCCTAGTGTATGTATAAGAGATAAGGGTGTAATTAAGCCAAACTTGGTCAAGCTTAACTTTGATTAAGCTTGAATTAAAATTAATTTCGAGCCTATATTTATGATCAAGCTTGAATGGAAAGCATTACAATTTGAGCCAATTTTGAGCTAATTTTGAGCTCGGGTCGATCAATAAGCAATTTTCAAGTTTTAATCAATTTAAGTCAAATTTTGAGTATTTTAAAAATATACACTAATATAATCAAAATTTCAAACTAGAGTCTATAAGATCAAAGTACTTAACAATCCATTTAGGTAAATCTTAGAATATAATAAAATTATAGTATAGTATAGAAAACATTACTTATATTATATGTATTATAATTTTTTTGAGCCTTATCAAGCTTATTTAATCTAGTCGGCTCATGATCAAGCTTGGCTTGAAATTATTTTAGAGCTTATTTTCAAGATCAAGTTTGGTTCAACTCATTTTCGAGTCGAACTTGATCCAGCCTTATTGAGCCGACTTGATTATTTTGACTACCCTAATAAGAGAAGAGAGGAAAGGCAACCAGAGCGGAGTTTGAGCTATGTGTAGATCAACTCATGATCCAACGCCGCACAACCAGGACTACCCTATCTCCCAGCACCCATCACTAGGACTTTTCTATTTTCCATAGAATAACCATTCAATATTCATTTAAATGTTGTTCAATAGATTTCAGCATACCAGATGATGTTCATTTTATGTTTGGGCTGTTAATGTAAAAATTTGAAAGCCATCTTTGGAAAGTTTTGAAGAAGATTTTGGGCAAATGAATCATGGAAGGTCTGGAGCCATTTGTGGAAGATTGGACACCAATGCATAAGCAAAGTTTAGAGGCAACTTACATAAAGGTTCGGAAGAGATTTTCATACGATCTAGTTCTATTGGAATTTCAGAAGATCTAGTCTTATTGGTACAAGGGTTCGTCATTTATATAGATAGACAATACTATTGTGTTTAACAACATGAAGGTTCTATAACTGTTCATCTATATTAGCATCTCGCGGTAGTACTAAGTCAGCATTTTTTGACTCTGGGTTTAAGCGGAATTAGTGATCTAGTGCAAAGAGAGTAGTTTATAGTAGGATATAGCGAGCAGACGTGCAAGCTGAGCGATAGGATATATTATAAATATATCTTGTATCTACATTTAATATCATACTAGTTTTGATTTGTGGATAAAAGCCGTTGTTTCTTTTCTCGTTGTTTGATGGGAGGATTTTCACATAAAAAATTCTTCCCTATGTTTACATGAATTTTGTTTTAGTTTTCCTACTTAGTTTATTTATTATCTTCACTTGAGATTGATGAAATTCACTTAGGAAAATTTAATATCCTAGATCCTGCCCCAATATTTTTTTAAACTACATATTCAACCTTGAAGCATATGAAGCTCCAAAAATATGATCTTTGTTAGAGCTTCAAATCACTTCTTCAACTTTCTTATCCTCTACTTAGATTCAAGAACTTATGTAGGTTTTCAAAATAAATAAGATGTAACATTCAAACTCTAAACATGTGCCTGACATGAGCTCACACGGCATGTGTAAGGCACTTGACAACTCGGTTAGATGCCAACAATCAAATAAAACTGTATCAACACCATAATTTTATCCACAACATCTAAACAAAAAATAACTCAAAACTACCAGCAGCATACAAATAATTCCTAATATGGTCCCACACAGGCCACAACACATCATCAGAGAGTATTTCACTATTACATATACACGACAGTGGTATATACATAATTTAACAAGTACAAAATCAATTACTAAAATATAAGACAGAGATAAAGACATTCTAAAATGTTAACTAATACACCATAAAACATAATGCATCTAGCGTATAATACTAATTACACTCTACTCTTCACCCGTTGGTAAGACCTCTAAGAGAGTATCCTGCTCCACTCACTCAATTTTTTTTTTCTTTAAAAGGAGAAAAATAAAAAGAGTCATGAACTAAAGGCTTAGTGAATAGACCTTACCCTGTATTAGTGATGCTAAACGGAGAATAAATCATGTACTGGATAATATGAATTAGAAAGAAGTATGATGCCATATATGAGCATGTATATATGTATCATCGATAACATATATATAAATATAATTAATTCTCATGAATGAGCATATTATGTTCTCAACTAAAAATATATCTCATGATGAAATTACAATATAACATTATCGAATATAACAACATATCATGTATAATAATCATAATCCAATGATACTATTCACATCAATAATGATGCATGATGCATGCCAACCACTAGATAATCGTATATATCAAAGCTAGATATAATCCACATATCTCTTACTATCACAATCATCTGTCTTAACTCTAAATATCATCCACCATGCTAGACTACGGTACCCAGCCGCAAACTTGATACACATCATACTACAAGCTTAGAGTATACCCTATCATACTCTAAGAGTATCTCTGGAGATAAATCATATTCTGCCTTACGCTAAGGATATCTCAAAAAAAAATAATCATACTCTGCCATATGCTAAGGGTATATCAATGATAGTTGTACCTTATTATGTGCTAAGAGTATAACCATCAGTCATTACCGTAATCTGCCATACGCTAAGAGAATGTCCAGTACTAGTCTAGACCAGATACTATTCCAGCTATCACATTATATCACATACATATGTATTTTCATGATTTCCTATACATGATAGATCATATAAATATATTCAGTACTACAACTGATCATATAACTCAAGAATTTAGGTGGTAAAGAAGCTAAAAGAAAAATGATATAATGCAGACTCCAACTATGTATCTTACATATGCATACTCCTATTAGTCTATCACATGCATACTCATGCTAGAGATCATCTCGGTATAAAATTATAACAATATAATCATCTCCAATCATCTCTATATATCACTAATATACTCATATCTTAGATCAATCTAATCAAATGCATGATAAAATATGCTTGACTGAAATCATCTCTAGATAAAGTCATATAATCATATGGGAGACCAAAACATGCATGTACATAATATATAATATATCCTACTTTTAGAAAAGCATCTAGAGGATAGAACTACTCACCACCATTGTATTTACCAAAGAATCACTCGTTCACGCTGCTACGACAATGATCAGGCCTCGATAGCTAAGTCCACGGGGTTTTGAGCAAGGGTGTCGAAATCTGAAATTATTTATAACAAATAATGTCAGTCTTTCTATTAATTAAAATTAACCTGGCTAAAAGATAATTTCTCGTTGTAATCATGTGCTCTTCATTCCTATATTTGTTTTGTTATTTATTAACCATAATTTTTATTTAATTATGTATTTAAAACATAATTATCCATCTTTTATTCTCTTTGATAATTAAGAAAATAAGAATTAAGTCACTGGAAATAATTACGCAAAAATATACATACATAATCCTAATAATTACTATACCTAGCTAGGATTAATATAGTAATTTATGTCGCAGATATTTTGCTAAACATGATATAATTAGATTTATTTACTAACTATGATGTAATTAAATTTAATTCATATAAATTAAATACATTAGATTAAGTAAACTAATTAAATAACTAATAACATAATCAAATATAATTTAAATAGTGATCAATAATATGCATATATATATAATTTATAGATAGTGATGGGCTCAACCCAACACCTTAACATAGCAGGTGCTGGGCTGAGCCTAGCACCTCGTTGTAGGGTGCTACTCGAGAGGAGGAAAGAAGGGAAGAAGAAGAAGAAGAAGAAGAAATGGGAAGAGGGCTGGGCCGCCGGGGAGGGGTATGGCCGCTGGTGGCCACTCAGTGGCCGGACTCTCGTCGGCGGCTCAAACCTCCAGCGGTCCCGAGAGGAAACTAAGAGAACCAAAGAGAGAGAGAGAGAAAGAGAGTGAGAGAGAGAAGGAGAGAGAGGAAAGCTCACCGGTGGATAGAAAGGCCGATAGTGGCTCTTCTCGACAGTCGGTCACTACTAGGGAGCTAGAGGGAGAAAGAGAGAGAGAGTGTGTGGGAGAGAGCTAGAGAGAAATCGTGAGAATGTGGGGAAGAGAGAGAGAGAGATGGTCACGTGGCGGTGACGGAGTAGCCGGTGGGCCGAGTGCCACCTCCACGCGTTGCCGCAGCATATAGAAGAGTGGCTCGATGGAGGTGCGTGGCACCTCCACTGTTGTCACGGCATGCATAGCATGCTGGGCACATGGCTGGCCACAGCGTGGCCAGTCGCGTTGTGCCTACCGAATTATTTTTTTTTACTACTTAGGTTATTACACAAGAAAACCAATCTAATCAGTCCAATAATTGTATTTTCCACAGGGTCGTTCAAATGCATGAAATCCCTTTCGAACGCCTATAATAACTCGGACTAAATAGCCTCAGTAAATAGTTGTGTTTTAGAATTCCGCAAGGGCCGTTTAAATGCATAAAAGTCATTTATGCTCTTGGGCAAATGCGTTCGAACTCCTAATAGTCTGTTTGAATGACTAAGTAAATAGTTAAATACAAATTTATTGTTCCTATGTCCTGAGATATTTTTTCATACTACTTTGACTATCATGACATCGTTTGAGTATTTCAATGATGATTCTAAAATCGTTCGGAATATTTTGATTTTAAAATTTATCTTTCAATCCAAACATTTCATAACTTATTATTACTTGTGCATATGCTTATATATAAAATCTATATATATTATATAAATAAAATTTTATATTTTAAAACATAATTTACTAATTATACTAGTACAAATAAGATCTTACAAATCTCCTCTCACAAATATGAAAGATAACTCCTCGAGGAACCTCCAATTGTATTCTCTAGATTCCCTCATGCATCTTTAGACTCTATGATCTTTTATAAGTGCGGATGATCAATTCTAGTTCAGGCAAGGTGAATCACAAAAGGAAACCCCAAATTTTGAAAACAAATTCTAAACTTCAATTATGTGCGATAGGATCGAATCGATCTAATCCTGTGCAAAATGAACTTATGTGCCTTCTTCGATCTTCGTCAAAATTGTGTTGTGGTTTGAACTGACCAATAATGATTTAAACTCTTTCTGCATGCTCTATTGAACTTTTCTTTTTGCCACTTGAATATTTAATTTCTTCACACGTAACACTCTTTAATAAATAGTGTATCTTAATGAAGCCCTAGATTATACAAGATGAATACTATAAATTTTGTTCACAAATTTACCATTGTAAAAATAATTGCACTGATAATTTCATGAAAAAAATATTAAATTTAAACTTATCTGTAATGTTACAATTAAGATAACGCAATGACTTCGGATCGGTATAGTTTTGGCAAAAATAAAAACACCAAAAACCCGTGAATGCAGGTGTGTAAAATAAAAGTTAATTTATTACACGATTTTCAATTTAATCCAAAATCAACTTTTCATTCTTTAATTTCAGCAATTAAATTCCAACAACCGATAATTTTTATGCTTTCAAACATTTTTCAATAACCTTAAAAGCATAATAAAGCACAATATCATGTCAAGCTTACATCAATGTCAAGAAATATCATGCATATCATGGCACAAGTATACATGACCAAAATATCATACCAAACTAAGCATGCCATAATACATAACGCAACAAATTGTCAAAGAGTCAAATACATAAACCCAAATATGCTCAATAAAAAATTAAAACACTCCCCCTATATCATATTTAAAAATGAAGATTAAAGCCAAAATCAAAAATAAACTCTGAAACTAAGTAGAACATGAAAATCTAAATACATCTCTAAGTATAAAAACTGAACTCAAGTTGGTATAAAAAATTCGAGTAAGGGTAGAAAAGAAAACTAAGAACCCACGCTCAAAGCCGATTAATCTTATTTCACAAGGTGATAGAAAAAAAAGACTAACTTATAATCCCTTCCGGCATTTTGATATCATAGTGTTCAAGTAACCTTTTGAATATGAATTATATAATTAATCATCATTGTGAAGAAAATTACATATCTTTCGTAAGTGCCCTAGCGATGGATCAATTCTTAAAGGAAAGTATGTCGATAGTGGCAGATGTCAACCAATAATTCAACTCCTTAGATGTATATGAATCATACTCAATTGTAGCTTAAGCAATAAGATATGTGATGTAGATCTCCTCATACTAAATAAGCATATGGCTCCGTGAGAGAATTAGAGAACTCTTCTAAGATGAGATTAAAAATTTCTAAAATTTTCCTATAAATCACATGGTGCCTCAATCTTTGACTCTCAGTGCTTTAAATACACGAGAGGAATATTCATGGCTTGTGCTAGGATAAACTAATAAATGAATTTCCAAAACCATTTTTTATTCTAAATTTTCATTTGCTATCCAGCACATATCATCTGAAAGCTATTTATCTTGTTTGGATGCCACTTAAACTTTCTTAAGTGATTGTGTTCCAACTATCTGAATGCCCTCAACCCCATTTGGACGAAGGTCCTAAAACCTACATACTGAATTTTAATTTATTCTCACTTTGTCTTAATTTTTTTAATAGAATCTAATCTTTCATAAACTATATAATTCGACCATACGCTTTAAACTAACTTGTATAACCTAATTACATGTGCCTTTGTCCACGAATTTTCTATTACAAAATATTACATTTACAATTTCAATAATCTTCTATATGTAGTGTGTTTTAATAATACATATAATTCTAGATTGAACAAGATAAATTCTAGCTCTTTTATCTAGAAATTTTCTATTACAAGATAATTGCACTAATATGAACCCTTCCTACTGATGAGAATAGCACTCAGTTGGTCATTTGAATCACAGCACATCAGTTTAATTAAGAATCCATCTATTCTCCACTTAATTCTCTTAAAGGAATTTATAATCAAAACCTCTTTTCTGTGTGTCCATCAAGCATCATGAATCTTCAATATCCAAGCATATAACACGCTACTTATTTGGTTGAGCTGGTCCCTTTACTTAATGATCTTCCCACTCAAAATAATGAAAGCTTTCCATCACCAAATGAACAAGATGTCCTCATTTTCCTCAGCCCCTTGTGCTTGGCACATATGAGAGAATAAGATGCCAAGCAAACAGAACAGACCTCACCCCCATTTCAAGCCACCTACCAAGATGGACCACATCCAGAGAAGCTGCATTCATCTCATCTGATTCCTTTTGTTCATTCTATCCTCCCCTCTTACTGTGTCTACTTACAGAGAAGTCATTCTCCAACATCTCCACCATTTCACATCACCATTATTGGTCCCTGGTTCCTACTCCTAAGATTTTAAAGTTGGAAACCAACATAGATTTTTTTTTCTTTACACCTACCTAGCACACCACAAGATCTCTTTTGGACGAAAAGAACAAATTATAATTCTCAGGGAATTGTATAATTTATACCCTAGTTTTTTTCTTTCTTCTTATTATTATTGGCATCTTATCATATCATATGGGGTTTTATCGGTGATCATCTTTTATTGCTTCATAAATACTCGACTTAAATTTGACCTAGAAAAACAACATAGAAAATGTTCGATCTCTTTCAACAATAGAAAAATAAAATATTAAAGTTACATAATTTTGCTCTCCCCTCTCATAATTTTGCTCTACTCCTTTTGTAACCTTAGTGACATAGTTATTAGACCCAGACCGAACATGATGTTCAGATTGATAAACTAATAGATATGATGGAAAAGGACGTTATAAATCGGTTGAGTTAGTAGTTTACTAGTGATCCGTTCAACTCAAATGAATGTTACAAATCAACTAAGTTGCTCACTTTTTCAAACCTACCTAGTTGTCCTTAATATTTGATTAGTTTATTATGTACCATCAGGGTAGTCTAATTCTATAGTTAAGCTAATTATTTCATCTTACTTTTCACAAAAGAGGGCAAAGCCTTATTAAACTTATGAGAAATTTACAAATCACACTCTATATTTTACTTATTTTATGATTCACACTCTATCTTTGATATTAACCAAATTACTAAATACCTTAACCTCTTTAGCCCTCTTCTCTATGCCTACATCATCTTCCTTCATCTTACCTTCAACCATCTCCTCCCGTGGTTATTATAGCCACCATCTTCTCTCATCTTCCCCCTCCTCCTCATTCTCTTTTTCTTCTTCTTCTTCTTCTACCAATCTCATAGGGAAGATGCAAGAGAATAAGAGAATGAAGGAGATATGAATAATTTGGATATTATATAAAATAATTAGTATATTATAAATAAATATTTCTTTATTGGTACCGTTTATGTTAACCTAGGGTATTAAATAAAAGTTATAGAAAGTAGAAATGATCGGGTTATAAAATTCTTAAAGATAAAGTGTAATTCATAAAATAGATAGGATATAGGGTGTGAGTTGTAAAATTTTCTAAATTTATTGAGAAAAATATATAAGAAGGGAGGAGTACATTGGGAGGAGGAGGAAGGAGAAAGGGAATATAGAGCAAGCGATTGGAAGGGCTTTGAAACGATATCATGACATTTTAGACAGTACAAATACCTTCTTTGAAATGTTCAAATGGTTTCATGACATTTAGAATAGTACAAAAAATCCATTTGGGTGTTCGAATGACCACTCTACATTCAATCAACACTCGGCCATTTGAGTGGACACTCAAGCATTCGAACAACCACGTTAAGGAGGTTGAGTCCTGTTTCAATTTCAAGTGTTCTTTTTCTAAGTCTTTTTCTCTTCCTATATAAACCAAACAATCTTAAGTCATGGGTTAACGTCAATTGAAGATATTTGGAGCATTAGAAAGTTTGCTAATAGAGTGTTATTGGAGATTAGAAATATTAGAAATATATAACTTATTTGGATATTTTGATTAATTATTGCTACTTTATTTTTTAAATCAAGTTACTATCTTGAGGATCACTAAGATCGGTAGATCAATCACTTAAAGCAATTAATCGCTAGTTCTAATGAATAAGAAAACTTTAAATAGAACTACTATATTCAACTTATTAGTAGTTGATTTTATCCTAAAGAAAAGGATCCATGGTTTTTATGGATCGGCTTTGTAGGATTTTTCATGTAAAAATCTCGTCTAGTTGCATTTATTGGTTATTAATGGTAGACTGCCGTTATCTTCTAAATTAGGGTTTTTTTGATAATTAGTAAGCTGAGTACCGAGGAAGCGCTTGTTGGTAAGGATGTCCCTACTCCCTGATATGGATTCAGTTTAAGATTTAGAATTCAAGGAGGTCTTTCAAAAGCTAACCTCTTAGAATCAAGTAGGAGAAGAGCATGCCTGGAATTGGTAGAGAAGAAACTCAAACAAGAGAAAAAAGAGAAGCAATGGTAATCCACAATAGGGAATGCACAATAGTTGAAAAGAATTCTAAGGAAGATCTTAATCCAATAGAATTAATCTCTCTGATAATTCGAGGCCTAGAAGACCAGTAAGCTAGAAAGGTTGACAAAATCACTTTCACTAGACTCTTTCTAACTTAAATAAATACAAAGTGTAATTAATTAAGAACTACCTATATATTATTTAATATTTTAAAATTTTAGATAAACTAGTGGTTCAATATAGTGATCCACTTACTGAAACAATATCCCAATGGTCCTACCTCTACTTAGTCAACATCTAGTCTAGTTTTAATAAGTATGCTTAGAGGTATTAAATTAGGAAATTTTTATTTAATACCCTAAATTTTTATGTACTTGTGATTTACTCTAACTAAATATTTGTAAAACACATCCTACTATTAGATTCATAAACTAAACTTAATTAAACTTTTTAAGTTAAATTAACTACATTAAAAAATAATATCAAAATACCCTTACTCGACCTAAACCCAACTTCACAGTAAGAAACCCATCTCCTCTGCAAACCCAAAACATTATAATCAATAATCATTAACATGTCAAACAAATAGAACCTATGGCTAATTCCTTGGTCTTCTGGTTTTAATATTTAACCAAAGGGAGAGAATTATAGTGCCCTAAAAGAAAAGAAGACAAGGGAAAGGAGGAGGAGGACAATTTAGGTATGTTAATAGAATGAAATATTTTTAACAAATGTGGGTTTATATTACACATATTTGATAGAACACAATCAACACATGGTGCAATTTATAAATGTTAAAGATGCAAAATGTCAACCATAAATATGGAAAAAAGATAGGATATTAAGCGTCGATAACCCTATGAAATTTATTTAATTATAACAAAATTATAAGAGTCGAATCATATAATTTAAAATTCCCTAGTTCCTAAGAATTGTTAACCCCTTGAATTAGTCGATATGGAGTAGCTTCCACATTTGTGGTTCTAATAAGAAGATAAGTATCAAGAAAAAGAAAAGGTGGGGAAGAGGGAGTAGTAGTGTGGGGTTGGTCATCATCTTTATCATTTAAGACATGCCGTAATAATCCGAAGGAAATAAAGGGACCATCATGGCACCCAAAGCAGCATGGAGAAAGAATGGAAGCCATCAAACCAATCAACTTCCTGTGCTCTTCTTGCTGCATTCATTGGGGCCCCATGTCTCTCCTTGGCTGGGCTTCACCAGACATGGCCCCCACCTCTCCATGTATGTTTAATTACTAAGACCTAAGAATGTTCATTTGAAAAGCATATATATATGCATTGGACTTTGATACGCAAGATGTTAACATACTATGACCTTTCAACCATCGACATGACTATTTTCCTTTTTTTTTCTGCAACATCAAAAGACCATCAGTTTTGTTTTCTTATAGGGCTAGAGTGAGAATTTCCTTTCCTTCTCTTTGAATTCATTAATATTCTAAAAAAGTTTTGAAAAAGAATTGCAGAAAAGGAAAATAAAAAATGGTATTTCTTAGATTATCTTTTTTGTCAAAAAAAAAGTAAATAAATAGTGTGCATGTATTATTTTCGTAGACATGAAAAGTTAAGTAAAGAATGGCCAAATCTTTTGTAGGAATTAATGGCTAAATCTCAACCTTGAAACTGGTTTGTTTCAAGGCTATGGAGATGGAGGCGGACATCGAAAAGGAGCCGCTTGATCCAGATCTCAAGGTCTTTGCTAAGCTAAAATTGCTTAAGCACTGGAAGCTCGTGAATGAGTTAAAAAGATTCAAAGTGTCTGCATCCTCAAGCGTCATAAGAGTACTCCTCATAAGCATCCAGCAGAAGTCCTTAAAGATACTACTTTGATATCGGGAATCTCGATTTCGGCCAAGTAGACTGGTCTCTCTAACACAGTTTGATTTATACATAATATCAATTGGAATATTAGGGGTCTCTCCGAAAGGGAAGATTAGTTTCATCTTTTTAAATGGTTAGACCTTCATTCTTCTTATCTATTTGCTCTCATAGAAACGCAAACTAACCCCATGGCCTCTAATGCTTTTATTCGTAGATTAGGTGAGTCTTAGAGTAACTCTTACATTCTAGGGACAAGGGCATCGACAAGATGTATCATGCTATGCTGGCCTCTAGTGGCTATCAAAGTCTCAGTTCTTAGTTCATTAAAGCAAATCCTCCGTTATACTATCACCATGGAACGTAAGTCTTCTCTACTCTTGAAAGTGTATGCTAGCATTATTGCAATAACTAGGAATTGGTTATGGGATAAATTAAGTTTTGTGTCATCGAATTTACCTTTCATTTTAGTTGTTGAATTGCTTACCTATTATCAGGGGACATTGTCCCTTTCTCCTTTAACAATGAGGTTCAAATTAGCCATCTTATGTATGTGGATGACTTTCTCTTAGTCATTAAGGTTTGTCCTATCGCTTGCTTATAATTAATGTCTTTATTTATGAAGCATGAGACTAGTACTAATATGAAAATTTATAGAGCCAAGTCTAAAGTGTTCTTTTCTGATGAGATTCTTAGTAGTCTCCGCACTACTATTCTTAGTTGATTAAACATGCATGTTGAGGTGTTTTTTTTAAATACCTTAGATAAAAAATTTCTGCTAATAGACTATTAATTAGGGATCATGGCGAAATTCTTTCACAAGTTGAGAATAAACTCGCAGGCTGAAAAAGAGCCACTCTCTCCTAAGTAGACATAGTTATTTTTATTAAGTTATTCTTATTAATTATATGTTGAACTTGATATCTATACAACATTACAAAAATCTCAAAAATATTTTTGTGGAAAAAAGGTGAAAATAAAAGAGGTCTTCACTTGGTTGGTTGGGACTAGATGGCAGCCTCGAAATTAAGAAGTTGTGTCTCATTTGGTTAACCGTAATAGCTAAGAATGTAACTCATGTTCTTAACGAGTGTGGAGGTATCTGGGCTAATCTGGTTAAGGCCAAATATTGTGTGCTTTATCGTTAGTTTCGTAAGAATCCTAGGCGCTATTTGTGGACCTAGCAGCTCTTTATTTTTGCTATAGTTGAAATTAGCAAGAAAACCACCTTAAGGTTATTTGCAATGGTAGGACTATGAATGCTTGCTGAGGTCCATAGACCTCGCTTGTTCCTATAGATAAATTGCCTTCCTTTAAGTAAAGTGGCTAATCTGATTTTTATTAATTAGTGGGATGTTAAGCTTATCAATCGGTGCTTTGGGCCCTCTTTGGCTAATTCTATTTTCAAGATTAATCTCTCTATGCAGGACTGGAATGATCTATGGATCTTGAGGGAACACACCTCTATGATTAAGAGACCAAGTTATTTTACAATTCTTTGCTTAACCCTGGTGACAGAGGTAACTGTTGGAATTGTTGGAAGCTAATTTAGTCCCTCAACATACCCTCTAAATTAAAATCTTCTTATAAAAATTATGCTAGGGAAGATCTCTACTAAGAGCTATCTCATTTCCATTGACCTATCTTCGGATACTATTTGCTCCCTATGCTCTCTTGCCAACGAAAGCATCCTATAACTTTTCCTTTACTATAGGATGGTATATACCTTATGGGGATTTGTTAGGACCTGCCTTTCAGTCCATCTCAACTTCTGGGACAATTGGGATTAGGGGGACTAGCTCTTTGAAGGGGAGAACCTCCTTAGTACTTTAGGGCATGAGTCCTTGCTCTAATTCTCATACTCTTTTGGCGAATTTGGGGCGAATTTGAAAGAACTGAACAATTTTATTTGTAATAGCCAAAGGGAGGATTTTGAAAATGTTTGGACTCACTCCTTTCACATAACTAATGATTATGTGGAGAACACTTTCATCGGTCACACAAAACCAGTATCTTCAAATCATCTAGTTTAATAGGAACCTCTATATCTTTAGTAGTGTAAGGTCAACACTAATGGCTCATTTTTGACTAGACAGAGCTAGGAGGGGCAGGCTTCATGGCTTCATTGTGCTCCTTTTCTCGTAGGGGTGAGATGTGGAGTCTATACTTTGGCTTATCAAGTGGAAGCTGTTATAATGAAATAGGCTCTTATTCTCCTAAATAGGAGAATCATGCATATTTGGGTGGAGTCTGACTCACTGCTCTCGGTTCATATGGTCAATCATCGATGACAGTCTTTTTAGATGGGAGTCTTTAGTTGATGATATTATTACCCTAACTCATAATTTTCAAAGTTGTACAGTTACTCATATTTTTAGGAAAATCAATTATATTGCTGATTGACTTACAAATTGTGATAGATTCTTAGGATATAAATGTAGTGGGGATGGAGATTTTCCTTGTGAGTTAGTCCAGCTTTTGATCTCGGACTCCAACGGAGCATCATCCTGTGTGGCAGTTGATTTATAAAGACTTCTCGTTATATATATAATTAGCTTGCAAACAAGAATAAATTCTTAGGATATGAATGTACTAAAGATGAATTCCTAGTTAGTCTAGCTTTTGGTCTCGGACCCTCGCGGAGCGACCGTGAGAGTTAAATTAATAGGCTTCTCGTTTATATATATTTAAAACACTTTCATCATGATCATAGCATATCAAGAAAACTGAAATGCAAGCAATCCAATCCATAACAACAATTGAACTCGGAATCTGTACAAAATGTGCTTTCCCCCTCCTTTTGGGATTCAGCAAATCTATCTATCATCCACTCTTGTAGTCTATGTACACTACCAAACTCATAAACCATCTACTAATTGCTGCTAAGACGAACGAAATTGGAGGGGGAGGAGGAGATAGCCTTCGTCGTCGCGGTACCCGTCGACGGAGCGCTCCCCTGCCGGCTCATCCGGCACCAGCGGCGCGCGGCAGAGGGGGCACGTGCGCTGCCCGTGTTCGGCCCAGCGGTCCAGGCAGCCCCGGTGGAAGACGTGGCGACAGCTGGTTGGCCGCCGGACCTCCTCGGGGCCCTCGAAGTCGTGGAGGCAGACGGCGCAGCTCTCCGGGAGCTGGCGGCCTTCGAGGGCCTGCAGCTCCTCGAATCGGAACAGGGGCGCGTCTCCTTGGTTGGGCTGCGATATACGGTGGTAACGATGCTGGCTGTTGGAGTCTGGCCACTGGATTTGGGTGTGGTGGTCGGAGTCGGAGTCGGAGAGGAGGCAGCCGAGGCCGAGGGAGTTGAAGGCCCAAGTGATGAGGCGCCTCATGTGACCCAACAGGAAGAGGAGGTGGAGGAGGAGCCTTGGGAGCTCGGAGTATCCCACGGGGAAACCCATCCTTATCAATTATTTCTCCAAGATGTGCCTCTCTTTCTCTCTATGTCGAGGGCTAGCAGAGACGATGGTTAATGTATTAAGTAGAGGAGGAGCTACAGCGGTTACAGCTCATAGGGGGGTTCTGATTTTGCTCCAGAAATGTGACAGAGATCTCCCCCCTCTCTCTAGTCTCTAGTCTCTAGTCTCTAGTCCCTAGTCTCTAGTCTCTACTCTATTCCTATTTCTCTCTCAGGTGGGTGCGGGTGTGGCACTCACTTGTTAAATATATATATATATATATATATAGAGGCCAATTTTATTCAATCATTTTATAGATAGAAAGATTAATATAAGATATTTCCAAGGGGAGGTGAATGAGGACAAGTGCTTTGTCCTCTGTCTCCCGCCCCTCCCACTCCATCCTCTCTTTGTGGAGAGGGGCAATTTGACAAAGAGGAATCCCATGTGACTGAATACAGGCAGCTTCTGTATCTCCCTTTCCCTAATGGTTATTATATTGGTAACTGTTGCTTTACTTTGGTATGCCATCTCATTAGCATGGATTATCTTTTGGTATGGAATGAGTGGCACCTCAGTGTGACACATCCTCCCATGAAAATTTTGAGGCATATGGCAGGAAACCCATGTGCATCAATCCAACATACAATACATAGAAAACAATTCACACTTGAAGTAAAGGAGCTCTCTGGAGAGCACAATGTCGGGTCCCTCATGAGCAAGCATACCAACTTAAGAATATTCATCCTTCTCCCTAATAGCGAGACATCAACACACCTCCCAATGGAGTAGTGGAGAGTAAATAAAGGCAAGCCAAGATTAGAAGCTAGAGCTCTGTCTAAATAAAGTTCACAAAATAGCATGCTGAAATGATCTGGCTTTCATGTTACCTATCTGTCCCCTGATGTACGGAGATCGTAACAAAGCCCCCTCTCTTTGTTATTTAATATTCTAATAAAGTTTTGTGTGGGCTTCGATCCTCTCTAGTCTCCTGTGATTGTACAAGTCCAAGTAATTTTTTATTAACAAATAAATGCATCTCCTCATCAAACAATGAGATCACAAGTGCAATGACATTTACACTGGAGCTCTTTAGACTCTTCCACTAGCCTAGCCATGTGGACTCAGCATGCCAAATTTAAGGACAAGGAGGCAATTGCCTGTGGGTCTTGGTCCTCTTCACTCATGCATGTACAACTGGAATGCTGCTGGCCGGTTTCAAATTCGAGCAAATTGTCTTTTAATGTACTTGTCAGAGTCTGATTTGGTGTCTATCCACTTGACCAACTATAGTCTTGCCGGCGGCGTACTAGTATGTGGCACAAGAGATACAGTGTGATACCTCTCATAGTAGTTTCGTCGCTCACCTTTGCTGCTCGACCTCACCATCACCACCGCCATTTGACCTCACTGTTGTGCAAAATACTCAAATGGGTGAGGGAAGCGGAAGCAAAAACCCTTCACCCTCAAACAAATCCAAATGGAATAGTAATAATTTGGGGCAAACCAAATATTAGCAAAGCTAATATCAATATCTATGTGAGAACTCCAAATGCAAGATGCTAGTTGTAGAGAACTTTAAATACCCAAGGTAATCACAAACATGAACACCAAATCAATGCAAACCATAAAGAGAAAAGAGGGAGAGGCACGATTTACGTGGTTCGGCGATGTGCCTACATCCACGGGCAGAGCAATCTTCAATCCACTATACAAATCTTCAAATACAAAGAGATTACAACGCTAATCTCTCTCTACACAATGGTGGCTCTCCCCTACAAGCTTTTCTCTCTGCAAAATGTCCACACTAAACCCTAAAACCCAACATTTCTATTTATAGGCCCAGTTCAGAATTGGGTTTTTCCGCGTCGCGTTTGAACGCCCTCGGGGCGCGTTCGAACGTGCCCATATCAAAGCAGCATAAACAAAGGAGCGTTCGAACGCGCCCTGTGCAAATGTAGACTGGCGTTCGAACGCTTGCAGAAACAGCTGCTCTCGAGTTGGCTCGCGTTTGAACGCGGCTGGGGCCGTTCGAACGCTTGCATCACAGACTGCTCTCTGTCTGGAGCCCACGTTCGAACGCCCCCAGGGCCCGTTCGAACGCGCGGTACAGAAATACTGATATTTGCTGAATAATTGCTGAAACTGAATTTGAGCCAATTTTTAACACTCACCATCATCGTCGTCTTCGCAACTCAACTTTGCTACCCATCGAGCTCTCATTGCTTGCACTCGTGCCCTAACCCGAGAAGGAAGAAAGGAGCAATGGGTTGGGCCAAGTTAAATGAAAGCTTAAGTTGTGGATCTCCTCCTTGGGTTAGGGCATTGGTGCAAGTGATGAGAGACTAGGTCGCTAGCAAGATGGTGAGGTCGAGTGGCAATGGTGAGGTCAAGCAGCAATGGTAAGGTCAAGGTTAAGATCAAAAATGAGTGACGAAGAGTGAAGATGAGTAGGTTTCCTCATTGTTTTCTTTTCTTCTCTTGTGGCACGGCTACCCTTGCACTTATACTATGTTGGATGGGGACGTTGTTCATGTTGAGTTGTGCTTTATACTAAAACCATGGGGAATTTGCATTTAACACCGAAAATAGGTGAAAAGTTAGACTATTAAATGCAAATTTCAGATCCTATATTGTAGGTATTCAAATTGCACGATGTAGTTTCATTCTCTAGCCCAGTCCAACCCAGCCCAGGCTTTGGTTGGCTCAAAGACAGACCATTACAGGAAGAACAAACAAAGTTCCACCTGACTTAACTCAGAAAAAAGTGATCTGAACTTACCTAACCCAATGTCAAGCTGAGGATTTAGTTGGGCTCAATCTATAAGGGTTGATTTCATTGTGCTATCAAATGTGCGGCAATGCATTCTTTGTGCACGTCTAATAACTTAAATTACATAGAAAAAGTATATATGCGAGGGTTGTAGGATTTTATTGAGTATAATCTGAGTGGTTAATTACACAGATGTGTCAGTACACATTAGATGACACAATCCAAACAAACTCCCACGAGTTAGTCGGTAACAAATCCCATTCCCAATTATCATGACCATTAGTTAGATGTATAACCTTAGAAGGGAAGGCAAATTTGGAGATCAGTCCACATGGAATTAGGGGAAACAAAATTTGACCTGCCCAAATAATCTGACACGATAATCTAACTATTAATTAGGTTTAGATTTAGTCTAATTAGGTTTGAACATAAATGGGTCAACCCGTCTAATTTATTTAATAATCGGCTCGTGTTCGGATTTATACTACTAACTCATTTTGACCCATTTGACTGATTTTGACCTATTTAATTCGTCTTAGTGATCCTTGAGAAATATTTTTTTTTATATCTAATGTAGATATATAGAGTTGAGAGCAATTCAACATGTTCCATCAAAAATTGGGAAGTGATGTCTAGTGGCCTCCAAAATATGATCTCTCGATAAAGATAGATAACCTCATTAGGATTAGATTAAATCCTTTTATATACCTCTAAGAGATAAGGTATTAGAGATATAAATACCTCTCAAAAGATTCTCTATGAATTCTAGGAATAAGGTAAGTATCTATTAGATATAAGATAAAAAGATCTCCAAATAGATTTTATGAAGTAACTAATTTTATGAAGATTCTCGTATCACAAGTTCACTTCGTTCGAATGACCTAACTTGAGTCTTTGTATCTTCAAACGGCTTTAAACAGCTACTAGGGTGCTTTGAAAGGTCTTTGATGCATCTCTATAAATCCAAATGACTACCAAGGTGTGTTCGAATGGCAGATTGGACAGTTGAATGCAGAGAGATCATTTCTATGCTCTTTGGTATTTTTCATACTATTCCAACTGTCATCACATTACTTGAACACTTCAATGATGACTTTAAAATTATCCCATACATTTTGACTTTAAAATTAATTTTTTACTTTAATATTATCTGTTAAATATATCATAACTTGTGCATCTGCTTATATATAAAATCTAGACACATTACATGAATAAAATTTATATTTTGAAATATAATTTGTCAATTACATAAGTATAAATAAAACTTAACAATTTTCTCTTTTAATATTTTATGACAAAATATAATTTATTAGAATACAAAATATCTACATATAACAATGTATATATTATACTAAAGTATAGCAAAAATTTTGTTTGCTATCAAATACCCTACACAATTTTAATATTAATACCAAGTGACATGTATGTGAGGCTATAAAACTAAATTAACCAATATGAGATATATTCATGGCAAACCAATCCCAAATAATTATGACATTATATATCACTCTTTTGATTATTGTCATAAATTGACAAAGAATGCAACCAATATAAGCAAAAAATACTAAAGCACGAAAGAGAATATACCACCCGAAATTGTATTCGATTCATATAATTAATCAAAGACTCATGTTGCTACTCAAAATCATAGCCTATTTCACATCAATTTTTAACTAATAAATTCTAAAAATGCACATAATGATTATAAGTTCCAAATCCAAATTCTTAGAATTCAAAGTCAGAAACGGTTCACAAATCAAAATATTTAATATTTTAGTTAAAATAAGTTGGATTGCGAGGACTAGGACGTTATTAGGATAGGTGACCCTCTAAACCACAATTGAAGTGGATCTTTTTACCTAGTTGTGGTTGAGTTGATTTGACACCGATTGCACTTCTAGAGCTCACGACATGCCCTCTAGTTCTATCTTACAAATAGAACCGATGTGATACTCACATGATTTATTGGTCAAATATTTTCAAATGGTATCCACAATAATAAGCCAAAATGGATTTAATAATGAATTCAAATTTATCATAGTCCGCAACAAGTATATATATATATATATATATAACATACCTAAATAAAGATAAATACCCATGGCTAATGCAAGAAAATTAAATAACAACTTAGCTAGTTTGGCTTATTTTTTCACAACCTCGATTGTATCTTTTACTCTGAAAAATATTCTACCGACGGGTTATGAGCATACAGCCTAATAAGTATATGCCTCTACAATATAAGAACAGTATAATATAAAATATAGTAATATAAACCATGCATAAATGATAATGTATTAAACTCATTAATTTAATAACAATGGTTCATCGATAAAATAAGATCATAACTCATAGCAACATACTCTCCCAGAGTCTCAAGTCCATTGCAATACCACATGCTCTCTCAAAGCCTCTAATTCATAATAAATAATAATATCACGAGCTCACCCAAAGCCTCAATTAATGAGGAGGGATAGATATCTAGTGGCAATATTGTTTATACATGCTTGGCGACGCTTTAGGTTATCTTTAGCCTCAGACTAAGGATTCTGATCATAAGTTTATCCTTGCACTCACCTCACCCCGTGCGAGAAAATTACAAGCCTAGAACTCGAAAAAATGACTGAACTCTATGTCATCGGGTACTGCTAGAGCTATAAACTCTACCTCACAATCATCATTTTCATAATCAACAACTGTCCAACCTCCATACTTTGTAGTAAATGCGCCTGCTCAAACCTAATGTACAATTTACCTAATTCTCCTCTAAGGATTGATGATCTCAAGTATGAACCAATAAATATAAGTAATATATACACACACTCTACCCCTAACTTTGGTTGAGTGAGTATAAGGATATTGCCCAGATAGGATTTAACTACTTGGTGATACATGTACATAGTACAATGTCTAATACACATAGTATGATCATTATAGCTAAAGTGCATACAATATGCTAATCATATATTCAATCCTCAAAGTAATATTGCATAAATTCTATAAATAACACATGAATATTGATGTCATAATATTACTGCAGTATCAAAATGCTAGCTTCATCACATCATGTTTATACTATCCTTAGATTATAAATGAGTCATTTGCTCAAAATGACTCGTAGTTATTTGCTTCCCTCTACATCACAGAAATCATCCTCATACGGGTGTAGATCTAATATGACAAATATAATCACATAATAAGTAAAATAATCTATACCATAAACTATTTAATTAATATCATGAAAATTTCATCACGGCTTGGGTAAGTTCAATTATATGTAGTCTAAATAACTACAATAAACAATAGTTAATATAAATAATATTATTCACAATTAATATTATTTTCTAATAATTAATTTTATATGACTCAAATTAATAAAATCAAACTACAAAATGTAACTAAAAAAAAACCAAAACTAATTATTTGGGCTGGCCATAGCCCAAATAAAGGGATGGGCTGGCACATCCCACCCACCAGCTCTCAAGTAAGGCCATAGGCCCAACTCGGGCTTGCTTGATGACCAAGCTCATAAGGACGGTGTTTGACCCAGCCCAAACTCCACTCCTTCATCATCTTTATCGGTGGGATACTTCAGAGGGAACAAAAACACTATTAAAAGGGAAACACTAATCCAACCAACAATACCCAAATTTGGCTTGGGAACTCTAACGCCCCCGCCCGGCACGGGCACGGGCACGTGCACGCCCACGCGCCCACACGGCACGCACGGCGCACACGACAGGTCGAGCGGGGCTTGTCACGAATAGATACACTATTATGCACAAGTAATCATAACATAATCAAATAATACCTACTGATATATCTATACTCACATAATCCAATACAAAATAAATGATATATATACTCAGTGAATAAACCTTACCCCGAATTAGTGATACCAAACAGAGAGTAAATTATGTACTGGATAATATGAATCAGAAAGAGCATCATATCATGAATAAGTATATGAATGTACCCTCAATAATACATAAATGAAAAGTAGATAACATGTCATAACTGATAAAACTATATAATCCTCGACAATGAATAAACAAATCTCCATATCATATGATCATCATAACTCTATCTTAAATATGTCACATGATGCATGCCGACCATGACCATGCTATGATATCAAATATAACCATATATGATGTATATTGACCACTCGATAATTAGGTAATCAGATGATAACGAAATCATATGCATTTCTTAACATTTCAGTCATCAATGTCAATTCTATATGTCATCATCATACAAGACCACTGTGCACAGCCAACACTCGGTACCCGGTCTCAATATCATACTCTGCCATCCGCAAGGAGTATCTCAAGTATAACCATACCCTGCCATCCACTAAGGGTATCAACATCCATCCAGACCGAGCACCCTTCTAGCTGATAGAAATCTCATGAGAATAACTCGCCACATATGCCCTAGCGAACGGCATGTGTTCGAATGTCTACTGCGCACACAGACTAACGACCTTGGACGTAAGTCTAACAGGATCGCAACTATGTCGAGCGATCAATCATCCACCAAGGGCGTCCTAACCCTCGCGCCCACTCGGGTATCCTCACGCTTTTTATCAACTATCATATCAATCATATTTTATACTTTTCTTTTAAATGACAGATCATATGCATATATCCAGTACGAGAACAAGTCAATGCATAACAGAAATTTAGGTGGAATAGGAATCAAGAGAAAAATAATGCAATGTAGTCTCCAACTATATAGTCAACATATGCATACTCATGCTAATCTATTATATGCATACCCATGCTACAGATCAACTGGACATAACCTTACCACAGTATAATCATATCTCATCATCTCTATTTATCATCATCATACTCCTATCCAAGATCAGCCTAATTATATGGATGATAAAAATATGCTCGATTGTAATCATCTCTAGATGAAGTCATATAATCATGCTGGAGGCCAAAACATGCATGTACATAATATATAATATAATCTAATTTGAGAAAGGGATCTAGGGGATAAGACTACTCACCGTCTGATCAGAAGATACAAACTATATATCTCTCACATCCATCAATTAACCGAGTGACACTCATCGCTAACAAGGTCTACGGGGTTTCAAATAAGGGGTTCGGGATCTGAAATATTTAAGTAGTATGATATTAGCCGTTTATCTAATTAGAATTAATTTAATTAAAATATAAAGGTTTATTAGGTTTAGAATCACTTTTCTTTATTTTTTATTACATAACTAGGGCTATAATATAAATACGACTCAAATACTATAATTATATTATTATTATAAAATGTTAGTTATAACATAAGGAGAAGAGGCATGTTTCCTTTTATATGAGAGTATTTCTAAATATATAATTATAAAATAAAAGGCTAAATAACTATAAGTATAGACAAGGTCTAATTATAATTAATTTTATAATTCATACACTATCTTGATTAATTAGGGATAATGTAGTTTTTACTCAATAAAATAATAAATAAATAACTAAATAAGCTTAGTATTTTATTTGTTGTAGAATAATCATAAAATTAATAGAAATACTTAAAATATATATGATGAGGGTATTCGAATATAAATCTAATAATTATAATTTACAAATCTATCTATTAATCTAATAGATATATAAATAAATAAATATAAGTATTACCTATATTTATACCTAATTAATCATTAATTATAAAATTATCATTAATAAAATTATATTGAAGGATATATAATATTATTACAATAGTTAATGTCTAAATAATCTACTTGCACTAATTAAGAAGAAAAATACCTAAATAAATAACATAAATAAATAAATAATAAATTAATTAAATAAGTTCTATCATCAGTGCTGGCTCGGCCCAGCACTGTGCAGAAAGAAGGAGAAGGAGAAGGAGAAGGAGCTGAAGGAGGAGGAAAGAAAGAAAGAAAGAAAGAAGAAGAAGAAGAAGAAGAGAGGAGGAAGAGAAGAAAGAGAGAAGGTGTGGGAGGAGGTTGTGGACCCAGCTGGCAGGGAGGGCACCGGCAGTTGGTGGCCAGCCAGCTGCCGGCGGCTCGGCTCCGACGAGCCCGAGCCCAAAGAAAGAAAAAGAGAAAGAGAAAGAGAGAGATAGTGATAGAGAGAGAGAAGGAGGAGGAAGGAGGAGGCTCACCTGCGGTAGCACGACAATAGTGGCGGCAGTTTGGTAGTGGGGGGGAGAGAGAGAGAGAGAGAGAGAGAGAGAGAGATTTAAAGAGAGAGGGAAGGCGGTGGAGGGGGGCGGCGTTGGGGCCCGTCGTAGCCGGTTGGGTGCGGTGACGCGAGGGGGTGCGTGGCACACCCCCCTCCTGCCACTGCATGGCACGAGGCCGGCTACACTGTGGCCGGCCACATCGTGCCATGTAAATAGTTTTCTTTTTGGGATTGGGTTGTTACAGGAACACTTCAACTAAATAGAGGGTGGCAACGGAGATGATTCTATTCACAAAAGAAACATGGAAGATGGCGGCGATGGCTAGAGCCAAGTTGCTAGGCCGACAAAAAAAATCCATATGACTTAGCCTCTACTGGAGGTTGAGCTGGCTAGTGGAAGGTACCACTAGTAATGGATACTAGGAGGAAATTTCCCAAGATGAAGCTAGACTGGACGATAGTCATTGGCTAGTGAATTTAACTCGACAAGATGAAATAAAAAAATCGATGCTATAACCTCTGGAGGGGTTTGGTGGCACCAACGACGAGCTCTCCTTCAAACAAAGATGGGAATAAGGAGAAAAAGATAAAGAGGAAGAGGAAATATCGTTGGTTGTGAGAGAGAAGTTAGAGGGAGGGAGAGGAAGAGATATATATAAGAAATTTAGGGATCAATCAACAACCCAATCCAAAAGGGGTTAATTGTGATTTGTTTTGGGGAAGCCATCTATATTGATTTTCACTATCCCATGAGGTGGAGGAAAACTTAGGGAAGCCATTGATACGATTCGGACTTCACCGATGTCGTCTCAAGCATTGAGTCACTTTAGAAGTGTCTTTGTTTCTTATTTTAGTGTTTAATTTCTATAAAAATAAGTTTTCTGCAAGTCGTGTTTGAACGCGGGTAGAGTGAGTTCGAATGCAGTTGTGAACGTGGGTGAAGAGTGTGCATTATGTGTTCGAATGCCCCGTTCGAACGCACTGTGAACGCCCGCATCGCGTTCGAAAATCTAGAGAAGTGGGAAATAGGCGTGTTCGATCACACGTTCGAATGCCTACATCGCGTTCGCAAATCCAGAGAAGAGCGAACTCGGTGTGTTCGAACACGATTGGGCACGTTCGAACGCGGTCGACGAAAATTGTATTGTTTAGGATTAATTTTGAGTTGTTGGTTAGCCTCTAAAAGGATGTGGATGACAACTAGAGGTTAGTATTGATTATTGAAGAATTGAGTTTGCCTTGCCTCCTTTGTCTTCTTCGCTCTCGTTCCCTCAATCTCCAGTGACGCCACTTCTAACCCACCTCTATAACCCACCTCGACCGGCCAATCACCCTAGACCCTTAGGGGTGCCTCTCCTCCCCCTTCTTCTAATCTATCCAACACTTGCCCTAACCCTTCCATCAACCATAACCCTTCTACCACCACTTTTCATCAGTGCCACCCCATTAATGCCGGTCCTCCACCAACCACCATCACCTAGGATCACGTGCCTCCATCCACGGATCCTAAATAGATCACCCTGACCTTTGTCCACTAATTGGACGATATCTCTAGATCTCTATATCTGATTTGCTTGAAACTAGATTTGTTGGAAAGCTTTTTTCTGGGGCTACAACATATCAAAATTTTATGTCGATCCGACGAAAGAATCTCTCGAGATCTTATTTTAAAGTTCCATACCAGATCTAGTCCAGATCAGAGAATTGGAAGAGATCGAACCTTAGCCTAATAGGAGATCGTATCAAGCTTGGTATCAGAGCCACCGTTCCTTGGACATGCAATTCCTATGACGACAACCAGATCCATGGCTGCACGATGAGATAATGAAGAAGAGATTCTCCCAATAGAGGAGGGGGAAACGGTTGTAGGGACTTCCAACCACAGAACCACCTGATCTAATCGGAATACGGAAGAACCAAGTGTTCAAGCCGTGTTGGGGTCTCTTTCCAAACAAATGGCCATCAACAATCAGATGATGATGGAGATAATGTGGGAATTAAGGGCGACAAGGAAAGCAATGGCAAACGAGAACGCACCATCGACCCCACGACGTGAGTCTACTTCCATGAACCCATCGCCACTAGTTCAACCTTTGCACCCACAAGAGCCGCTGTTGCCACCACCCTATGGGCAGAGGTAAGCGAGGATGGTTACACCAGCCCTAGTTGCAGGTGAACCCATCCGACGAGCGAACCACTATGGAGACCACCTTGGAGATCAAGATCTATGGGTGGGTCAATATATCCGGAATCACAACGAGCTAATCAAAACCGAAGGAAGGATCATCAACCCTTCATGGTGCATCCTCCCCCGGTTAGATAAGGACTTGAAAATGATCCGGAACGAGACAACGGCATCCGTGGATAAGTTGTGCATCTCGAATTCTCCCAGTTCAAAGGTGGCGATTCGATTGATTGGTTGTATAGGGTGGAGAAATTCTTCGCATACCAAGGTACGACAGAAGAATACAAGGTGACACTTGTGAGTTTTCACCTTGAGGATGCGGCGCTTCATTGGTTTCGAGCAGCCAATGCCATTGAGGCTATCGAAAATTGGGTTGAATTTTGTGCTAATATCACACGGCGATTTGGAGCGTCGGGGTATGAAGACTTTGATGCTCTCCTCTCAAAGACGATGCAAAAGACCACGGTTGGGGCATACCAAGAAGAATTTGAAAGGATTAGTAGCCGATGTCATCCACCATGGACGGATCAACAACTTCGTAGCACCTTCATCTCCGGGTGACGTACAAGCCGATGTGAGGGCTTTAAGGCCTGGAACCTTAAAAGAGGCTTTCGAAGATGCGGTGCTTATGAAAGACAAACATAGGGCCATGAAGATACACCTGAAATAGTGTTGGACGAGCCAAGGGAGCTGCAATCAAGCTCAACCAACTATAGCGACGGGAAATATTACTGGAGTACCGAGAATCGCTGCTGTGATGGTGCCTCCTCGAGCACCCTTGAAGCTATCTCAAGATGTGAAGTACGTACCTAGAGGTCTGGGACGAGCACTCACACCTACTCAAGTGGAGGAACGAAGGGCCAAGGGCCTATGCTTTCGTTGTGATGAGAAGTTTGTACCCAGGCATTGCTGCGCTAAACTAAGGGGATCAATGATGCTAATCGACGGATTGGAGGAGGTTGAGGATAAGATTGTAGATGAAGATGAAGGTGTGGTTGGGCAGCAAGGAGGAGTAGCTGAGGAGCGACCTATGGAGGACGTGATGGTCGAGATCTCCCTCTATGCTTATTCTGGGACTGCCGCAACAAGGACTTTGAGAGTGAACGGTATAATCAAGACATCTATAGTTAGAATCTTGATTGACACCGGGTCCACCCACAATTTCATTGATAAAGAGGCTTCTTAAGAAGATTGGGCTTGAGTTGAAACCCACAGAAGGGTTTGATGTGACGATTGGAGATGGCACCACATTGTGAGCAGATTCTATTTATGGAGGTGTGGAATTGAAGGTGCAAGGCCAAACTTTCACATTCGATCTCTATCCGTTGGCCTTGCAAGGTGCCGATATTGTTTTGGGGACCCAATGGCTTTGAAGCTTGGGGCCCGTGATATTTGATTTTACAAACCTCACATTGACATTTTGGAGGAATGACCAGAGAGTGTTGCTGGATGAAAGTCAACCACTGCTTGAACTTCCAAATGAAGGGGATGCAAGGGAGCTCGCTTATTTCTCGGCACCCACATTTCCTTTCTTCTCAGATCTGCGGAGAGTCAGCGCAGAGGATAGTGATCTGGTCTGACTCATGGAGGAGCTAAAAGAGAACCCATCAAGCCACCCCAAGAATGAGGAGCGCGGCGGGTTACTACTAGAGCGCGGGCGAATCAAGGTACCTTGGAACGAAGAGCTATGGAGATTATTGATAGCGCACTTCCATGATAGTCCTATAGCAGGTCATGAAAGGGTATTATGTACTTACAAGCGGCTGGCCCAAAACTGTACATGGATAGTGATGAAGTCGGACATGAAGAAATATGTGCGTGAATGCCAAATTTGGCAAAGAGTCAAATCGGAGATGCTCAAACCCAGCGGGTTATTGCAACCACTACCTATACCGGAGCATATTTGGGAGGACATCTCCATGGACTTCATCGAAGGGCTGCCGAAGGTCTAAGGACAATCGATGGTGTTTGTTGTGGTAAATAGGCTGAGCAAATATACTCATTTCATAGCATTGTATCACCTGTTTTCAACAAAAAGGGTTGCTAAAATTTTTGTTCGGGAAGTGATGCGCTTGCATGGGATGCCTAGGACGATCGTGTCAGACCGGGATCACATCTTCATCAGCGAGTTTTGGTCCGAGTTCTTCAAATTGCAAGGGACTCGAATCAACCTTAGTTCAGCTTATCACCCTGAGACGGATGGACAAATCGAGGTGGTGAATCGCAGACTGGAACAATACTTGCGATTCTTTGTGGCAAATCGACCAAAGGATTGGGTCAAATTCATTCCATGGGCCGAGTGGTCATAGAATACCGCTCATCACTATAGCATCGTCATGACCCCCTTTGAGGCGGTTTATGAGAGCACTCCCCCGATCTTGCGTACCTACGATAGACTTGCGGCGGGAGATAGAACCGAGCTTGACTTGGAACTTGCTGATCGAGATGAAACCTTGAGATGGCTCAAGATGCACCTAGCAACAGCCCAAAATTGCATGAAGCAAACTCATGACAAAGGCCGACATGAGCGAGAATTTGAGGTGGATCAATGGGTGTTCGTTCGAGCTCAACCGTACCGGCAATCCACATTGAGGCTAATTTTGAACCAAAAGTTGGGTTGCAAGTATTATGGTCCGTACCGAGTGCTACAACGAATCGGTTTAGTAGCTTACCGGTTGGACCTACCTGAAGGAACCAGGATACATCTGGTCTTCCATGTATCGGCATTGAAGGCCTAGATTGGGCCTAACCATGTGGTGGGTTCGGCCTTACCCAAACTAATGGAGGAAGATGGCTCCACTGAACCGGTCCAAGTCTTAGGCCATAGAAGAAGACGCCACGGGTCCATATTAGAGACTGAAGTGCTAATTGAGTGGTTGGGCAAACCTACTGACGATTCTACATGGGAGCTAGAGACAGATATCATAGATCGCTTTCTAAATTTCAAACCTTGAGGACAAGGTTGCGAAAGCGTGGTGGATTGATACGATTTGGACTTCACCAATATCGTCTCAAGCATAGAGTCACTTTAGATGTGTCTTTGTTTCTTGTTTTAGTGTTTAATTTTCATGAAAATAAGTTTTCTGTAAGTCGTGCTTGAACGCAGATGGAGTGAGTTCAAATGCGGTTGTGAACGTGGGTGAAGAGTGTGCATTGTGCGTTCGAACGCACTGTGAACGCCCGCATCGTGTTTGAAAATCCAGAGAGTGAGAAACAAGCGCATTCAATCGCATGTTCGAACGCCTACATCGCGTTCTCAAATCCAAAGAAGAGCAAACTCGGTGCATTCGAACGCGATCGGGCGCGTTCGAACACGGTCGACGAAAATTATATTATTTAGGATTAATTTTGAGTTGTTGGTTAGCCTCTAAAATGATGTGGATGGCAACTAGAGGTCATTATTAATTATTGAAGAATTGAGTTTGCCTTGCCTCCTTCATTTTCTTCGTTCTCATTCCCTCAATCCCCGGCGACGCCGCTTCTAAGCTCCCTCGACCGACCAATCACCATAGACTCTCAAGGGCGGCCCTCTCCTCCCTCTTCTTCTAATCTATCTAACACTTGCCCTAACCTTTCCATCAACCATAACCCTTCCACCACCACTTTTCACCGGTGCCACCCCATTAATGCCGGTCCTCCACCAACCACCATCACCTAGGATCACGTGCCTCCATCCATGGATCCTAAGTAGATCACCCTGACCTTTGTCCACTAATTGGACGATATCTTGAGATCTCTATATCCGATTTGCCTGAAACTAGATTTTTTGGAAAGCTCTTTTCTGAGGATACAATATATCAAAATTTCACGTTGATCTGACGGGAGAATCTTTTGGGATCTTATTTCAAAATTCCGTGCTAGATCTAGTCCAAATCAGAGAATTAGAAGAGATCGAACCTTAGCCTAAGGGGAGATCATATCAGCCATCTATATTGATTTTCACTAATCCATGAGGTGGGGAAACCATCAATTTTTAGAGTAATTGTGGTTTGTTTTGTAACTATTAATGGCTTTTGTGCTAATTATCTAGTGGCTAATATTAACAATCATTTCCATACCTTAACTACAGGCTCTTTGAGATTGCTAAAAGAGCACATTATTTCTCCTTTCTAGATCAACTTGTAAATGACGGGATAACTCCTTCAAAAAAGCTCAATTTACGTCGACCAGACCCCTATTCGCGTATCTCCAATTCCCATTTTTCCAAGATTGCACATTGAGCAAGTCTAGAACCTTGCTCTAATAGCATCCCACAGGTAATTCCACAATTTTGGTAGTCTTAGTCAAGCCCGAAGCCTACACCTATTTGAAAGAGAACATCATTCTACTTCAGCAAACTTTTCATAAGAACATTTTCATCTTGGATAGGATGCTTAATTTCCATAGGTAATTCCACCCCTCCCATAGATGCTTAGTGGTAGAAGGATAGCATAAAATAGCATAGTCACTTTTGGACGTATCCTGGCCACTAAGATTAGGAGGCCGGAGACCTAGATGGTTGACTTATCCATCTCAAGGAGATAGATATCAAGAACTTTCTCACTGAGATTATGGCCAAATGTATTGAAAATTTAATCAACATCCCAAGTCCCATTATGCATGATATTATTAACTTTTAATATGTCTGATCTTATCAATTTTTACAAAAGTGGGTCACCTATTAACGGGAATGTGGCCTAGGCACGAACCATTTCACATATTTATGGACTAGCTATTATGGATTACCTTAAGCAGGCCACCCCTAACAGCCTTCTCAGAGTCGATGATCAATTTCCATCTCTAAGAGCTTTTCTTGGGCCAAGAATACCTCCAAGGGTGGAGATAATCATATTTAGCAATGACAATATTTGTTCAAGATAAGTTATCCTTATTTAGATTGTTAAGGACATTTTACTGAGATGACCCATTTTGAGGTAGTCTATGGGTGCGCACCACCAACATTGAAATCTTATGACCGACCAAGCACACTTGACTGTACCGACATAGATGAGGTACTTAAGCGGCTCAAGCTTCATCTAGCAATGAAACAAAACCAAATGAAGCAAGTGTATGACCGCAAACACCAGGAAAGAAGTTATGAAGTTGGCGATTGGATCTATGTAAGACTCCAACCGTATTGACAAATCTTCGTACGAACTATTCAGAACCAAAAGCTGGCATATTGCTTCTTTAGTCCATTTTAGATCCTAGAGAAGATGGGAGCAGTTGCATATAAGCTAGACCTACCCGAGTCATCTCAAGTTCATCCTGTTTTTCATGTATTCAACTTGAGAGCCTGAGTTGGTCCAGTTGAGCAAGTCGAAGTACAACTACCCGAGCCCGAATCAGAGGCAGTTGAGCCCACTCTAGAGAAAGTCTTAGCACGAAAGAGGGTCAAACGTGAAGGAAGAACAGTTATAGAAGTGTTGGTAAGCTGGATGGGACAGACGCAAGAGTAGGCCACATGGGAACTCGAGACAATTTTAATGGAGCGATATCCTAAATTTGCATTTTAAGGACAAAGTGAGTGGAAGCATGGTGGAATGATGCGATTCAGACTTCATCGAGTCGTCTCGAGCATGGGTACACCCTATGAGAGTCTTTTCTTAATGTGCTTAGTTATTTATTTCAGAAAAAAATAAGGATTCTATATGTCCCGTTTGAACGTGAGAAAGGGCGCATTCGAATATGCTTGCGAATGCCTACAAGCATTAACATCGACAGAAAACATAATTTGTGTGCTTGAACGCGCAGACCCTATTTGAACTCCCGCGTGTGAACGCCTACATACGTTTGCATCGATATAGAACACGAAATACACATTCAAATGTGCTCGATCCCGTTCGTACATGGTCAGCGAGAATTCACTATTTCTAGAGTTAATAATTGTTATTTTTGGCTTGTTTGGTTAGACTCTTAAGATGTGAATGGTAATTAAAAAGATTATGATGAATGAATTTTGAGTTCTATCTCTTTTCTTGTCTTTCTACCCTAGTCTTTCTTCCCCTTCGTTCAAGCCCTAGTCGTGCGCCATCTCGATGTTGGTGATCTTCTAACCTCTCTCGTCTGTCGAGTCCTCCCTCCTCATTGGAAACTTAGCCCATTCTCCATTTTCATCGTTATCCCCTAAACACCTCAAACCATCCACCCTAATCACTATTATCACCTCCCGTCACTTCCACCATCACCTCACTTTTACATATTTTCATCCTAGATTCAGCCTGAATCTGTGGAAGACATAAATACCAAAAACATCGATTAGGAAGTTACGGATCAACCACCCTTCGTTTTATAATATTCCAACTATGGTAAAATATTTGGTGAATATTTTCTCTCGACTGCATGAGTTGCTTTTTTGCATTTGATCCAAATCGAGAAACGGACGTTCGGACCATAACAACATTGATATGTTTACTATAATATTTAATTTATCTATTAGATCTATTTAGTTATTGCAATGTTTTACTGCATTAATCTATTTACTACTTTGACATGCATTATTGGATTTGGATAATTGTGCTTGAAGTACTATCTAACATCCATAAAAAAAATTGGGTGCACATGTGACTAGCACGTGCGGTGAACTTAAGGGTGTGCACGTGGAGGCACATGGGCTCGTTTCCTCTTTTCCCCTCACTCTTTTTCTTCTTCTCCTTCTTTTCTTTTTTTTTATTTTCTTCCTTCTCTGTGCCCACATCTGTCGTTAGCCACTTTTGGGATGCCATCGCATTGGAGCACCGCTAAGCTAGTTGACCCCGAGGATTGAAGTGTCGAAGCTCCCTCCCTCATTAGGTAAGTTTAATTTAAAAATGTGCTAGTGATTTGGGTTTTTCTCCAAAGTTTCCCCTTCATGATCCCACTAGGGATTTGGCCAGCTAGTAGCCTTATGCCTCATCCTCGTCTATTTGGCGACGCCCTTTGTGGGCCGTGTCGACCCTTGGTGGAGGCTACATGAGATAGCCTCCCCTCATTGGGTTTTGGTGAGTTTCGGCCACTGTCGTCATTGGCTGGGCTACATGACTAACAAGTTAACTTCATCTTTATGAGGAGTTGTCGAGGGCCCCGGCATTTGGGACCTTATGACCAAAGCAGCTGGGCGGCCCCTCGTCATCGGTCACTCCTGGAAGGTGGGCTTCCCAAGAAAGTTTTGGCTCGCTAAGGGGAAGGTTTCAGTAGGGTTGGTTAGGATTACCAGCTGTCAGTACCATCCATGGCTCCCTCACTCCACTGGTGAGTTCCTTGGTGGGCTATGAGTGGCTGTTGGCCCCTCCACTGGCCAATCAGCACCATAGATGCCTTCCTCGGCCGATGGGGTGTCAGCAATGGTGCCCGTCGGTAGCCTATTCCCTTCTCTTCCTTGATTAGGTTGGGTCGAGGAGGGGGTGAGGAGGAGACTAGTTGGGTTGGGCCGAGCCCTACCTTGGTGGGCTATGGCCTAGCCTGAGGCTACTTGGGTGGGCCGAGCCCTGCTGTCAACTTAGCCCATGTCGAGTTTTGGGTTGGTGTAACCCAACCCATATGGTTGTGGGTTGGGTTGCGGCCTAGCCCAAGTTGGTGGTGTGTTGGGTTGGGCTACTATTAGCCCAGCCCATGTGGTTGTGGATTGGGCCAGTTGGTGGTGTGTTGGGTTGAGCTGCTGTCAGCCTAGCCCATGTGGTTGTGGGTTGGGCCGCAGCCCAACCCAAGTGGCTTTCCTTTTGATTTGGGCTTAGGGTTGGCTCATGAATTAAATTGTGGCCTTTGAGTGACATTGCTAATTGCTCCTAAGCAGAAATTAGCTCTAAGTAGAGTTTAGAGTTGTCAAATTATATTTTTGGTTAAATTAATTGTGTCAAAAGAGTTAATGATCCGAGTGTTTCTGTATTAATTGCTTTTAACGGAGAATTAATATAGATCAATGTAGAGTTAGGGTATTAAGCAAGTTGCACTAATTAATGAACATGATTAATAAAATGTTGATTACATGAATTACTATAAATTGATAATAATGATATGAACAATAATTAGAGGTAAATTATTCAATTATATTTAATAATGTGTCAGGCCTTGGTATAGCTGTACTAATCTTACTTGACTATTGAATATGAGAATTCTTAAATGGACCTACCCAAACCTTTGGCGGATGTTAGTACGATTATTTAATTATTTAGTGATAGGAATGTGATACTTATATTTTATTATTTTCATATCGAGGTGGACTCCATATCTTATGAGGATGATCCTGTGATGTAGTTACAACCCTTTGTTTGGAAAGCAATATTAGGCAAGTAAAACTTTTATAATCTAGGAGTAGTGTAAAGAATACAATGTCTTACCTTATGATCTCATCTCATCCACATCATGTATGTGCATACATTTTCTTATTATTAGTAGTGTATGTCATGCATTATAATTTTATTTGATGTTTAGTAAGATTACGCATATTATAATTTCAATGAATATCTATTAGGCATGATCATGTGTGATAGCACATAATACATGATAAATGATGTGTGTTTCATTATGCTTGTCGTGTGCTGTATATTATCATGTTACACATGTGTAAGACTATAAAATAGGTGACTTTTACTTCTTAAGAGTACCTAATACCTCCCTAGTTAGGGTTAAGGGCAAAGGATATTATAATGTTTATATATTAGAACCCACCCTTAAGGTTTTAGCTTATTGATTTAGGTAGCTTTTTCGCTAAGCAATAGATGATTTACCATCGATTGAAGAGAGTCAAACCCTCTAAGGTGTTTTTGTTAGAAAGTGAAGGGTAAGATAATGTAGATCGAGCGATACTCGAAGACATAGGGTGAGGACATCCTTGAGCGACGGCTCATGATTTCCATATAGTGGAGTGATGACATAGAGCTGAGGGCTCAGACGGTAGTATCGATATACAATATTAACATGTGTGATGGCTTACGATTGAGGTCTTTAGTCTGTAGTGATGGACAATCGATCATGCTGTTCACCTAGCGATGGGCTAGCAATTCTACCACTAGGATCTACCCTACTCTTGTGGGTATTATGTGGTCAGGTGTGAGTATTGACATGGCCTACGAGGGTAGTTTCATATGAGTTTAAGTTACAGACTTGATAGTTTGAGGTGATGCTTATCATATGGTGTAGTGTTGACTTGGCCTATACGGAGGCTCGGTGTCAGCTTAAGTGTGAGGACTTAATAGCCCAAATTGATGCATGTTATGTTGTAGATTGCTAATGTATGTGCGTATTAGATAAATATGATGAGTAGGTGGTGCTGATGCATTCATTTTGATCATAATGTGCATATTTATACTACTTTTAGATTGTAGAAGTAGAAGCTTATTGGGCTTTATGCTCACCATCTTTTGGTAAAAATATTTTCAGCATGTAGATAAGCCTGAGTTCATGGAGAAGTTGACGAGGATATTTTTCTCATATTTTTTTAATTATTTATTCATATTTAAATTTAAGATTGATGGCTTGTAGCTCCTGTGTGGGCATCTTTATATCTATTTTTGGATATGTATTTTGGTGCTTATTATGCCTTGATGTTATAGGCTTTTGTGGTCTATATTATTTGTGGAAATATATGTTCTCTAGTTTGTTACATTTAGACATGATCATCAGGCGAGCCGGGTCGGATTAGGGCCGGGCTTTTCGGGCCAACCGGGCTTAAGCATTTGTTCACGGCCCGACCCACCAATCACTCGGGCCAGGCCGGGCTAAAATAGTCTAGCCCGTTACCGCCCGTCGGCCCGTGAGAGATCGGGCTAGCCGGTCGGGCCGGGCCGGCCCAACCCACCAATCACTCGGCCTAACCCATATTTTAGCTATTTTTAGAATTTTTTTAACTATTAGCTCATTTTTAAAAAAAATTAACATAAATTAAAATTTTTTAAAGGTGTGCTTAAAATAATGCAAAACGGTATAATACCAAAATTTTTTACTGTAGCAGCGGTAAATTACTGTAGCAGAACGCAAGGTACTGTAGCAAATGGGCGGGCCACTGTAGCATAACGGGCGGGCTTAGTTGCGGGCCAAACAAGTGGGTTTTCGGGCCGGGTCGGGCGGGCAAAGGGCTGGCCCGTGCCGCCCATGGGTAGTTCGGGCTCGGGCCGGGCCGGGCTTAGCCCGGGCCGGGTCAGGCTGGGCACGGGCGGGCTGGGCCATTTGATCATGTCTAGTTACATTGAAGCATTAACCAAGGTCATGTGGATATCACATAGGTTCCATCTACACGAGGAGTATGTATATTTGGTGGCGGGTGTTAAATACTAAATATCACTGGATAATAGTAAACAATAGATTTCTCATACCATAGTTCTAGAAAAATTTGATTACTTGTTTGAAGGCATATATCACACAAAAGATGTATATACCTCAATAAAATATTATAATGGTGTAAATTACATTGCGGTAAAAATATAGTAATTAGAATTAATATTCTTTAGATAATTTTTGTATGAAAGGATGAAATCTCATGTTTGAAACTATTAGATAATTGATATTCTTTATATCATGATGTTTGGCATCAGAATCTTAACTTTGTCTTTCTATCTTTTTTTCTTAGTTATTTACATTCTCTTTTTTTCTTTCTAATATTATCATTATCGTTGGACAATTAAAAAAGATCTTAATATTAATGTTTGCTTATTTCAAGTTATATTTTGTTTGTAAAGGATGTGAAATTTAATTTATGTTCTAATTGTCATGAGAATATTAAATTTGAGAGTTGAAACTAAAATTAGTATTTAATATTGGATGTTGGAGGTTGAATTGTGAAGTTAAAATTATGTTGTAATTGTCATAAGAGTAGAACTATATTGTATGGATTTGTGTAATACTAAATTACTAGAATTATTATTTTTATGTTGTATGGATTTTGAGTTGGAAAGAGTTTTTTTTATGTTTGTAGATAATACACTATTTATATAAGATAAATTAATAAATATTAATTTTTATATGGCTAATATTACTGTGTTATTTTGTTATTCGTGTTGTGTTATTTTGTTATTCGTATTATATTATTTTGTTGCCATGTTGTCTTAATTCGGTTATCATATCGTGTTGACACAACCCAGTTATTAATACACATGTCGTATTTTTCATTTAATAATTATGTCTTATTCGTATTAGAGTGAAATTAACCTCGTATCTGACCAGATCTAAACCCGCTTAACACGAGCACGATATTGAATATCCCTTCTTTAAGTACGTTGGCACTAAAATCTGTTGGGAAGTTCTAAATATTCTGTTAGGCATATCGTCGAGCAGAGGTCGAGCAGCCTAATCGTCGTGATGGCTCCACTTTTATTCTGGATCTCCTCAGTGCTCACTCCTAATCAGGCTTATCTCCTTCTTCCCACCACCACCACAAAACACACACATCTCTCTTCTTGTCTCTCTCTCTCTATGGCTATATATCAATCACAAAAAATATCTAACGTTAATTACAATAAACCCGGCGATCCCCTACAAAAATGCTCTCTTTCGCCTCTCCATCTCTTCCCTCCTCCTCCTGCGCTCGCTTCCGCTGCTGCGAGGACACCCTCGGCCGCCGCCGTTCACCTCCGGCGGTGGTGGCGGCGGAGGAGGATGCCAAGTTGGCTTCTTCATCGGCTTGGGCCGCCGCGGCGCCGTCGCCTCCTCCTCGGCCGCGGCGAATCGTGCTCGTGCGGCACGGGCAGAGCGAGGGAAACGTGGACGAGAGCGCCTACACCCGCGTCCCCGACCCCCGTATCGGGCTCACCGCAAAAGGATGGCTCGACGCCGAGGAGTGCGGTCGTCGCATCCGCCGCCTCGTCGACGACGGTGTCGGAGAGGACTGGAAGGTCTATTTCTACGTCTCTCCGTACCGCAGGACATTGGAGACTCTCCGCGGCCTCGGTCGAGCCTTCGAGCCCGAGAGGATTGCCGGGGTCCGGGAGGAGCCCCGGCTCAGGGAGCAAGATTTTGGTGCGTTCCAATAGAATTCTTTATCTTCTAATTATAAGAATGAAGATTGAATCAGCATGTTGTGCTCCGTATCATTCTTTTATATTTCCAAATTCCTATAGAGTGGGATCGAAGTCGAGCTAAAATGTTGAAGTTTCTAGATAAAAGATTATATATAGAAATGCAAGTTTAGAAAAGTATTGGGATTTGTAGTGCTTCCATCTTATTTAGATTAAAAACAAGATTAGGATGGGAATGGAGTAGAGGGATAAATGTGGATAAAGGGGGAAGTGTATGTTGCCCAACTACTATATATTCATCAAAGAAAAAGATGGTCAGAAGTAGAGGAAGAGATTGGAGACGGAAGAGGGGATTCTGTTCATCATTTTCTGACTCATACCTGGCATAGAAATAGTGCTATACTTTGTGAGTTAATGTGAACTCAATGGTAAGAGTTTTGGCTTCATGTTTGTATGTCAATTCCTGGTGTCGTGAGAAAATAGCTATGGCTAATCTGACCCATGTAATAAGGGTAGAATTATACCTTCAGAAGTAACTCTAAGCTGCTATGCATGTTGTTTGCATCTAATTTTATATCAGTAGCTTACAATCACACTCCTTAGGTTTCCGGAGATTGAGACCCATTTTTCTTCGAAGAACATTTGTCTATCTTAATTCAGTCAGAATTTTCAGAGTTAGTTCCAAATAAGTTGCATTATCTTGTCCTCCAAAAGAAGTGTTGATATCAGTATATTCCGGTGCAGGATTTGATTTAGAAAGATTGGTGCACAAATCCTCTCATTCTCAACCTTAAATCATGATTGACAGATGACACTTAAGACTTGATATATTACAGAGTGGTAAATTGTAGTGACGTAAGAAAATTGGTTTTACCTTATCTACTTCTGCACCATCTTTTTGTTATAATGTATGTGTGCATATCTGGGCACTGATGACACCAACATAGAGGGTGGTTCATTTTGTCAGAATTGATTAAATATGGAGTGTTAAATGTTTCTCTTTGGGAAGTAACTGTCTTGCATACAATTCTAGATTGTAATTAATAGACCTTTGTCCATCTTGGTATGTACAACCACTATTGGCAGCATATACTTCTTTTCAATCCTTGCATCTTAGCCTTGCATTTTAGTTGGTAGTATTTCCAACTTGTGGTCAACACTGATCATAATGGATGATGATTTCATTCTGTTAGTCTGATTAACTAATTCTTTTTCTCTGTATGAAATAGGAAATTTCCAGGACAGGGAAAGAATGCGAGTTGAGAAAGAAGTTCGACGTCGCTATGGCCGGTTTTTTTATCGTTTTCCCAATGGAGAATCAGCTGCTGATGTTTACGACCGTATAACAGGTGTGCACTCAAATTTATTATGACAGTTCGAGTATATACAAGAGTCATGTTTAACCAGTGGACAGCTTCTCTAAGCTCCATAGCTTCATATTTATGCAGTGTTACTGCTACAGGCTTTAGGGAAACCCTTAAAGCAGATATTGATATTGGTCGCTTTCAGCCACCTGGTGAAAGGACACCAAACATGAACATAGTGATAGTATCACATGGCCTGACGTTGAGAGTGTTCCTGATGAGATGGTACAAGTGGTCCGTAGAGCAGTTTGAGGGCCTGAGTAATTTTGATAATGGAGGAGCATTAGTTATGCAAACAGGCAATGGTGGAAGGTACTAACAGGTTGATTCGTATGGATTCGACAACTTTATTCTATATTATTGTCATATTCCTTACATTGAAGATACCCCTTACAAATTTATATTTGCACTAGAATCCCTCAAGGACCATTTTTTAACATTAATGCCCCTCTGGATATTTTTGTGGTCCATTAGTTTGATCTAGGGGATTTTATGGTTAATAAAATAGGAGTTTCCTTACTATATTTCAAAGTATTGATCTCCTCAGTATTTTCACTCACTAGTATTAGTTTCTATATAAAAGGACGTCTCTTTGATGATTTCTTTAAATGCATACTCAATTTGAAACAATCCTCTTAAGCTGATCCAGTTAGAACAATTTGCTACTTGACGATTCTCAATTTGAAATAATCCTCGATGCCAAATAGGAGTTTCTTTAAATGGTCCTATTGCAATTATTGTGATGATGGAACACCCTAGCAATGTCTGATCCTGTGAGCCATACACATCCTCTTCTCTCCCGATCGATGCCCCTCTCCTCCTCTCTCCCTCTTCTTCTAGTAGAAATGACATGCCATGGCTTGACTCTGTGTTTTCGACAAGCCAACCATGGCATTTGTTTGCATATCTTTTTGCAAAAGCACATACTGCATCCACTAGTTGCATGGAGCTTACTAGTGGTAAGCATTCGTGATTGTTGTACTGGCTTCCAACTATGGGAACTCAGATTTTTTCATGATTCTTCTCTTTCTTTCTTTTTTCCTAAGTTGGCTAACTAGTAATTCTCTCCCGATAATCCAAGTATCCTATTTCCACCATTTGTATTATTTCTTTTCTCAAAATTTTGTAGCATTAAATTGCTGAAATCATTTTATTAGTGCAAGGGTTACTTGCAACAAAAAGTCAATTGATTTTTGTTTTGGTGAGCCATGGTTGTTTTCGATTTTCATTGTAGATGAAGCTTTTTTTCTTTCTTTCTTCTAAGTTTGTCAATCTGTTATTTAGTACTCATTAAATACTGATGAGACAATGTAAGAGAGAAATGATTCATACCCACTTTTTCGTTTTCTTTTTATGCTGCTGCTATTTCTTCTTCATCTTTTTTTTTCTTGTTGTTGTTTATTTCTCTTCTTTAGCTACTGCTGTTTTTCTTTTATCTCTTAATCTTTTTTTTTTCCTAACAAGTCTCTCTAATTATTTTTTAATTAATATAGAAAAAGACTACTTAGAGATAGTTTAAATAAATAAAAACTCATTAATTAATATTTCAAAAATAGAACTTAATCTATATTACAAATAATTTACAATATACATAAAAACTGTAAATTACTGTTAGAATTTTATACTTAAACTATGAATTCTTCGTTTTGTTGCAGATATATTTCGCATCTGAATAAACTCTGAATATAAAAGTTATAGATTATGATATCATGGATTTTATTTAATTGGTTTCATAATATTTAGAGGTCAGATGATTATCTTGTGAATATTTTTTTGAAACTATGCACAATTAAAATTTTATAATTTAAGTATAGAATTTGTTCTTAAACTATGAATTTTATACTTAAACCACAAAATTCTAATTATGTGAAGTGTTAGAAAAATATTTAAAAGAATTCATCTGATATTCAAAAATTGTGAAACCAATTTAATAAACTTTGTCATATCATGATTTAGAACTTTTGTTTTTAGAGTTTATTTAGATCTGAAATATATGTACAACAAAATGAAGATTTCATAGTTACGAAAAATTCATAGTTTAATTATGAATTCATCTTCATCTTCTATTTTGTATGTTGTTGCTATTTATTATTATTATTCTTTTTTTTTCCTCTTTTTCTTCTTCTGTTGCTCATACTTTATTATTTAAAAAACGATTAGAGATATTTATATAGAAAAAAAGAGAGAAGGATTAAGAGATAGAAAAAGAATGAGCAGCAGAAGAAGATAATAATAATAATAATAATAATAATAATAATAATAATAATAATAACAATAATAATAATAATAATAATAATAATAATAATAATAATAATAATAATAATAATAATAATAATAATAATAAATAGCAGTAGCATACGAAGTAGAAGATGAAGAAAATAAATTCGTTATTAAACTATGAATTCTTTATTTCACTAGAGATAGATTTCAACTATGAAGAAACTTAAAATACAAAAGTTCTAGATTAGGATGTAATAAATTTCGTCTAATTGGTTTCATACTTTTTGGACATCGAATAAATATCTTTTGAATAATATTTTAAAACTACACAAAATTAGAATTTTGCGGTTTAAGTATGAAATTCATAGTTTAAGTATAAATTTTGTACTTAAATTATAAAATTTTAGTTTTGTATAGTTTTGAAAAAATATTCAAAAGATAATCATTTAATGTCTAAAAATTGTGAGTAGAATTGGATAAAATTCGTAACATTATGATCTAGAACTTTTGTATTTAGAGTTTTTGAGATTCAAAATCTATCGATAGCAGAACAAAAATTTTATAATTTAAGTATGAAATTTGTAGTTTAAGTATGAAATTCTGATAGTAATTCATAGTCTTTGTTAGTAGATTTTGTAATTTATTTGTAATATGTTATAAACCAGATTTGAACCAATTTGGATGTAAGAAAATTATGATATTTTATATGGTGGTAGTCTTGTGAGTTCGGTTCTAATGGTTCTGCTTTTACAAGAATCTGGCATCTAAATAAAGAGATACTAATAAAATAGTGGAATAAGGTCAAATAGGACATAATGGTAAATAATTAACGTTATGGCGATCATTGGAAGGTGGTGGATGGCTGTGAGATAGAGTGGCTGTTGGTGGAGGAAGATGGCTAGGGTTTCAAAGATCGGAATGTTTCTACGGCTATAATTTACTCCTAGAAAGATACAAACGATCTAATAGCTACCGTAAAAAATAAAGATGAAAATAATAATTTGGCTAAACTCAAATTCATTCATGGATAATTATTAATACATATTCACTCATATTTATAAGAGTAAAATTCTTAGCGGATCGGATTCACATACGGATTATCCAATTTATTTGAAATTTAAAATAAGAAAATAAAGCTAACTAATAATGACTATGCCTACCACTGGCCGGTATAGCACTGCACGGCATGTGTCACAGCACTTGTCGGCTATGCCGTAAGAGAAGGAGAGAAAAAGGTAAGAGATACCTTTGTCTTTGTCGTCACTATCGCCACTCGTTGCTTGCCTTCGTCGTTGCCCGAGCTCTCGTCGGGTGCCTTAGCCTAAGGGAGGAGGAAGAAAGATATATATATATATATATATATATATATTATAGATAGAGAGAGAAAAAGAAGGGGGTTGTTAGTTAAAAACTAACTCAACTTGACTCAACTTGACTCAACCTACTCAACTAACCTAACCCACATGATCGGATCATAACATAATATAGATTAGTTCTATTTTTGAAACATTGATTAAAGATTTTATTTATTAAACTATCTCTAATTAGTCTCTTATAGTATTAATTAAAGAGCGATTAGAGAATTGTATAGAAAGAAAAAGAGAAGATTAAGAGAGAAGAAAATAGTAGTAGCAAAAGAAGAGAAAGAAACAACAAAAAAGAAAGAGAAGAAGAGGAAGAAGAACTAGCAAAAGAAGAAGAAGAAGAAGAAGAAGAAGAAGAAGAAGAAAAAGAAAAGATGATACGAATTATTTCTCTCTTACATTGTCCCATCAGTATTTAATGAGCAATAAACAACAAAAGGGCAAACTTTAAAGAAAGAAAGAAAAAAATCTCGTTTGCAATGGAAACTAAAAACAATCCTGACTCTTAAAATGAAAACCAAGTGATTTTTGGTGCAAAAAACCCTTAGTGCAATGTCTTGTCTATATGTTGGCAAGAGATCTACTATTTGGAATCATTTTCACATCCATTCCTTATTTGTTCGTGGTAAATTTAATTGTTGTGTGTTCTTACAATTCCTTACGTGTGAGAAACAAATAAAGCACGTACCCTTCTAGAGATCTATTAGAATCATGGTGCTTAAAAAATATCGATATTCCTAGGTCCTCTCTTATGAGTTCTCTTTTTCTTTTTCCTTTTTTTTGCTTCTTAGATTTGGAATTTAACTTGGAACATAGTAATAAGATTGTTGTTTTAATTTCACTAGTAATCACCATTTCTCCCCTTTTTTCAGTGGTTATACATGGCTACAATTCTTGCTTGCATATCTTGAGATGCTTTGCTAGATATGAGACCTTTTTTGGGGTCAGAAGAAAATCATATTTATGTTTTAGTTGTAGAATCATCTCCTTTATATATTACTCTTCTATTTCAATAGGTATAGCCTCCTTGTGCATCATACTGTTGAGGAGCTTCAGGCATTTGGCTTGACTAAAGAAATGCTAGAAGATCAAATGTGGTAGGGGACAATACTTGTGGCTACTTTGGATTTTCTTCTTTTACCAGTCTTCGAGAAGCTCTAGCTATGCTGGTTTTCCTTCAAATATATCTAATTCTTTTTTTATTTGGCTGTCAATCCAGGCAGAAGACAGCAAAAATTGGTGATCTGAATTACAATTTCATGACAAATGGACAATCATTTTTCACACATTTTGGTTAGGAAGGCATATTTCAGTAGAAGAAGGCCTGATAGTTGAATTACTGGAAGCTAGCATTAACCAAACTCTCCATCTACACAGACTCTAAATGCCTTTATAACTCCAGGACATAAAGATACAATGAATGCCAGACAAATGGAAGGAAACATAGTTTGGATTGAGATTTGGAGATGTAACAGCTTGATAGCTTTTGTATTACTTTTCTATTCATTACATAATTTGGAGATGAAAAGTTCTTTGCAGATGAATCCCAGTACTTAGATTAAGTAGACTAATTGCTTCACGATCCTAGAATCTCTTTTAGTCCAGACATGACATGAAGACACTTAACAAATGTTAACATGACAGAACCTTGTGCTTATTGATTGCTGCCAGGAATTTCAAGATACAGGTTGCTAGACTTATATAGAAGCCTTATGAGTCCTTTCCTTTTGGAATCTTAATCTTTTGTGAGAAACGGTGCAATTATTTCAGTACTGAATGTATATGATTTCAGCCTTTCCTTTATTGGCTTGTTGATAAATTCTCCCATCTTTCTTTCCTGGTCCAGGTTTTCATTAATTTTAATTACAAGCAGACAGATCCACAAAAATTTGGTAGTACCTTGAGTCTTGCCACTTTAATGATATTTCTAATTCCTTTAAAATGAGTGATAGATTTACTTAACTTATATTCTTCAATGTTCTGGTCATACAAATTATGAGCAATGGTCCTACTGCTACAAAAAGATAACAAAAGGGGGTTCTGTCACAGTATTTAACATAGTAGTCGTGCATTTGTGTGTCAATTTAATGCACTAACTACAGGTACTGGTAGAACTAGTTGAACCGAGCTCTGTTTGTTTAAGTTCCGCTTGAAATTAATTTTAAACTTTAGTTATATAATTAAGCTTAGCTTGTTTTATTTTTATTCGAGCCTTCTTTAAAGTTTCTTTGGAGGTCGAGCCTAACGCAGTAAGCATAATCATATTTCAAGAAAAGTATAATTCAAACTTAGGTTTAAATTAGATCAAATTTGATTGAGAGATTAATAAACTTACTAAGTGAAAATGCCACTACTATCAGTTGATTAATCTCTGGAAGCGGATGCAATGGTTCTCAAACGATTCACTTAGAACAAAGCAAAAGGAATATAATTAGCATATAAGTGATTATCCATGTATATGTTACAATCCTAGATTTAAAATTCAAATAGCAGAGGCGAAAAAACAGTAAATGATTTGTATGTAAATTATACCAGCTATTAAGGCTATGGGAGACAAGTTCGTTTGAAGGTCCCGTCCCGTCACTGGGATCCAAAATGTTCATATCATTTGTCTTTTCCATTTGTGTCATGGAGATAAGACTAAGAAGAAACTTTATGTGATTTTGAATTGAACACATAAAGAAAGAGAAAGGGAGAGTATATACCCATTATACAGACTAGTTTGTCTTTTTTCCTAACTGAAAGTTATAAACATGTATAGATATATATATATATATATATATACGCTAGCTTTCATATAACTAAGACACCTCACCGTCCTCCACTTTGGACCATTTGCAGCCCATCCCCATGGCCAGTAATAATTCTCCATCCAAAACATCACCAATTAAAGGACAACATAAAGCTCCAACCTCAATACCCTACTCCCCAAAATAATGCAACTGAACAAAAGTATTAATTGATTGCTCATCTACTACTTGTTCTTCTTACTCTTCCTCTACTTCTTGACGTCTAAAGAATGCAAACCTTCTCTTCTTTCCTACCCTGCCAAATCATGCAGCAATTGTATCCCCATCAAGTTCCTATAAGGAAGCGTCTGCTCCTCTCCATCTAAAATGGAGAATTGAGTTGATTGGCCGCCGTCCAAATGCTCGCCGGATACAAGGAAGGAGTTCTGTGAGGGCGGCGCGTACGAGAGGCTCATGCCACCTCCACCATGCTGCTGTAGGCCTAACGACAAGAAGCCGCTTCCGCCTAAGTTTCTGTCATCATAAGTAGTAGTTCGGTATGACGGGAAGTCCATATCAGCCACCGCGCCGAAGTTGTCGGTCCTCTGGACATTGTGGATGTTCTTGTTGTTTATGTCAGAGCCACTGTTGATGATGGAGGAGAGGGAGTCGCAGTTGCCGGAGAGCTGCGGTGGTGCTGGCTTCTTTTCCAAGGCAGGGTTGGAATTAGGGTTAGGGTTTTTGTTGGTGCTTCCCTGATGCTCAGATTGGTGGTTGTCATAATGATCTTTAATTTCTTCAGAATACATCTCCTCTATCATTGGCTTCCACAGCCTCACTCTTGCGTTGATGAACCAATTGGAGACCTATCATGGCAAACATTCTTTTGATAACATACACCTTTTCTTGGTAATAAAATAATTACTTATAGTAATTTATAGTTACAAGCTAATATATAATGAACAACTACAATTTAATTGTGAAAAAAGAAAGATGTTATGCATATATATATATATGAAGCTACCTGGCTTCTTGAAAGTCCTGTTTGTCGTGCCAAGATATGCTTATCAACATCACTGGGATACCTGTCGTCGAGGTAATTATTATGTGTGAGATGAATAAGAATTGCATCTCTCTAAAAAGAAAAAATAATAAGAATTACATATCAAGCTGAATAAAAAGAGTGTATTAGTTGATTTACTTATCAGATAACAAATTCTTACTTTCACCTATTTCAATCAAAAGTCTAATAACCAGGGATAAGTTCTCTTGAAACAGTAACACATCTATAAGAGTTTTAGTTTATTATCTTAGTATTCGATACCCAAAAACCATAAAAACTAATCCTAACTAAGAGCATGGGTAACTATCTTGTGGCTTTGTAAGTCTGAAATTGTTAATCTCTGAGTAGATAATTTGACAACTTCTGTTGGTACTAGTCCTACATATGTCAGCGAAACAAATAATCTTATATATCCATCTAACATCAGACTAAATTTTCTCTAATTGTTTCGTCTGTACAACTTAGAAATCTAAAGATTTGTCCATTGCAAATAGAAAGAAAAAAAAACTAATTTTTTTTTTCTCACTTTGCAAAATGTTACTCCTTTATACGTGTATTTTTGAGTTTCGAAGTTTGTATTTTGTGCTCCTACGTGAATTGCAATTAATTCTAAGAATTCCAAAGACTACAAGTGTCTACACAAACACATGTATGATATATGTAAAGCTAGAAGAGCAGCGACGGTTACGGGTGAAGGAAATGCTCGAAGAGCCAAGCTCGAAGAACTGAGACGGCGCGTTCCGGTAGACCTCTCTGAGGCCGCCATGGGTGGCTCTCCGTCATCCCTATCTGCTGAAAGACCTTCTGCTGCCGCAGGCACTGGTCGAGCATTTTCAGCCGCGGAGTCTCACCTCTCGTGGCTCCGGTCACCACCGTATCCTTGGTCCCCAAGGCCTTCTTCGTCTCCCTAATCTGATCGGCAATCGCATCTCTCAAGCATCGGAAGTGCCTCGACATAGCCCTCGATGCCAAATTTGAGTAGATCGCCGCCGCTCCTGCCCCTGCGACGACCTCAAACGACGATACCACTGCTTTCATCTGCTGGCAGTACTTCCTATATCTCTTATCCACCTAAGGTAATGTAACAAAGAGTAGTACTATCAGAAACCTAGCAAGCATTTCTTGATGAAAACTATTGTAGCTAGCTATATAAATGCATGTGAAATCCTACGCTTAGGGTATTAGTAAAGAATGAAGAATCACTATAAGAATAAAGACAAGAGCAATTACATTGGTAAAGGAGGAGAAGGGGGAATATGGTGGGATCCATTTAATGAGAAGGAGTGGAGAAAAAAAGTTGATAGACTGTAGATGCCTAAGTCATGAAAACGAATAGAGGTTTCTAAAAGTAAATGGAGACACCAAAATCTATCAATCGTCCCTACACTGCATCATCACAATTGTTTGAGGTAGCTCTGCCGTCTCACATAATTAACACCCAGAAGTAAACTTGATTAGCTATGGAAAGAATATGAGGCACTGCGGAAACTAAAGATGGAAGGACTAGCTAATAATAATAATAATAATAATAATTACCTCTGTTAGCATGGTGAACAAATCAGCCTTTCTCTTTTGGAGCTCTAAGACGTTCATGGAGCTTAGAGATTGGTTCCATGAAGAGGAGGAAGATGATCCTGCTTGGTTTCCCTTGTGGGTAATCTTTGAGCTATTCTCCCCTCCTCCCAGATTGCACAACTCACTCAAGAGCTCCTGAACTGGGATCAAATACTTCGAGTTCCTCAACTGATAGGTGTACTGCTGTGGATAGAAACCCCTCCCTTCTTCCATGAGGAGATGCTCCTGATGAGAATTTGATGCTCTTGAGAGCAACCCATCTCTTGTATTATTCTGCTGAAAGGACTGAGGGAAGCCATAAGCGTTAGATGCTCTGGTATTGGAGAGTGACAAGGAGAGCCCTCCGGTATTGGAAAAGAGAGGCCTTGACACCGCATCGTCGACGTGCCATGGGCTGATCGCCGACGTCTCAGTTGCGACGATAACATTCTTGTTAGGTATCTCAGAGAAGTCTCTTGGTAAGAAGCCTCTTTGTTGCTTGGATGGGAACCCTAGCATCTCCATGCCGGCTTGGAGGCCAAAGATCTCGTGGCCCGGTTCGAAACCTTGCATCGCCGGGTGGTGGCCGGAGGAGGGGAATTCGGCAAGGTGGGATTCATGGGCCATCATGTAGAACCTCCTAGATGCATCACAGGCTCAGGATTAAAATTCAAGCCCCAGAAGATATATAAGAGAAAGGGATGATGACTTCTGCATTAAATTCATAAAGATATATATCAGTATGAGGAGTCTCTCATGAAGGATATGGTAGTTGGCTCTGGATTGCTTTTGCCTTCGGAATTTGTGGAGGAGAGAGAGAGAGATAGTGATCACCAAGGAGATATCATTCACCCTAAAAGACTTGCACCCCCTTAACTAAGGAGGAGAGAGAGAAGGAAATAAAAGGAAGAATAGCAAAAAGGAATATGGGATGTCTATTTAATCTCTCATTCTTACTCTCCACTTTTAATTTTCTCAACCCTTCAATAATGGAAAACTATATTAAATTCTTGTTATGTTTGGTGAAAAGGGTGGCTAGCAGCACTGGTATTAATTGATACGAACTCACACTTCTCCATGGTGTTTTTATTTTTATCTTCTTTTTCTTTTCTTTTCCTACCTTCATATCCAACTTTTTCCCAGATGAAACTTTGTTGTCTCTCTCAGCTTCTGCTGATCAATGGAAGACAGAGATGGATTGATTGGCCCTTTGGAGATTGATTTGTGCTCCTGGTGCTCATCCAGCTAGTACCACCAAAAGCAAAACTAAAATTTAGAGAGAGAGAGAGAGAGAGAGAGAGAGTGCAATATTATTCTTAAAGTAGGTGCTGGGAAGCAACAAAGGTGGGGAAGTGGTCCTATGCGCTCAACTAATAACCATTAAAGGGCGAATTAAAGCAGGCTGAGGAGACGTAGGCATCATGGGACCGCAATCTCTTTCTCTCTCTCCCTGTCTTCTTCTCCTTCTTCTGCTGTCTCACCTTATCTTATTCTTCTCTGTGTTCCCACTGAACTTATTCTTATTTTGCAATCCTAAACAGTATTTTACTATTGGAATCGATTCTATGATCTCTTTAGTTTCGTCTACTAATTTTACTCTGAGTTAGTTGGTACATTTTATATTTGTCATTTATAATACTTACATTTTGGTGGCCCTCTCATGAAGAGCAAATCCTCTGCAGCGCGTGATGCACGAATATTTTGCGGACAGAACAGTTGGTAGTTAAGACTCAAATTTTGCTTGTGTTTTCCTCATTTATTAAATAAGCGAATTAATCTTTAATGAAATTTTGAACCGAACACGAATTGTTTACAAACAATGAGCTAGTTGATAACCCCACTTTAGACGAAAATCACTTTACCTCTCAATTTTATTATGTATAAAACTATATTCCTGAACTTTTAATTAAATTATTATTATTATTAGATTTTTGTCCAAAATTATATTATTTGATATGAAAGTCTAGCAGTTGGAATGGTTTTGTTGTGGTATTCAAACGGCTTGAGTCTGATTTGGTTTATTTTTCATAGTATGTTTTGGTTTAGGGTTTAATTTTTTTTTCCAATTTGATGAACAAGATGAAAAAACTATTTATATGGTCTTTTAGTTATGTATTAGGAATTATTATTCTCCAAACATAGTTTGCTTGAAAGAGCTCTTAATCTTAGGTGTATTTCTTCCTTATAAACGTTTATCTAATTTGTATCTCTTTGTATCCTTCATTGAGTAATGAATACGAAGTCATTATGTATCTCATAAGTTTATCCGGAGGCGTGACCGTCTCCATCTCAATTTCCGATGGCATTATTTTAAAAATTAAACAATAATATTATTCTTCTAAACTATTTTTAAGTCACCAAACCACCCTAACATAAACAAGATCATTTAAGTTATATTTTCATCTCTACACTGTGGCAATCTTCATCTCAAAATCCGATGGCATTATCTACAATAACTTTATTCTTCTAAACTATAGTGATATAAAATAAAGTTTTAAGGAATACAATAATCTGCATCCAAATTAAAGGAGGTAACTGCAGAGATTCTAAGCTTTATCTATATTATACTGCAACAATGGTGCAATTAATCTTTTTAGACAACCAAGAATTCTATCCAAAATGAAGTGCAATTTACAGAAAAACTAAGAAAGCAAGTGTTAATACGACTAGTATAAGTGAGTATATATACCAAGCCGTGGCATAGATAGAGTCAAAGAGTTGTATAGCATAAAGCTTTCATGAAGTCTATTTCAAGAATGAGAAATTGCTCTGTTCAAGAAAACGTTATATTGCTACTGTTGCAGAAGTTTCCCTATCGAAAATAGTGTTTATATATACATTATTATTTTTTTTAAATACAGATATGAGTAAAAGTACTAATTAATCATATCCCCGAAACATAAAATATGCATATATAATGCTTCAATGGTATATTTGTCAAATATCAACCCTAAATGTCCATGGAAAAATCAAACATCTGATCTCCATCATGAGTTGGTAACACTCCATCATTGAGCTATAATAATGACTTTAAATAGTAAAATTTAATTATTATATTTTCGAAGTAGATATACGCATATGAATGTAGTATCAGATGTATCCATATTATTTTTGAATCCGCAAGAATTTATGATATTAATGAAATTTATAGAACAATCTACACATATGTATCAACATACAAAAAAATAGTTTTTCAAAAAAGAGATAATTCCAATTAAACCTTATGAACTAACACTATTTTCTACATATACTACCAGAATTGTTTTTTTACCACATGCAAACCCCGATCTAAAAAATTTTAGTTTTAGAGGTTTGTATACTTTCTTCTTTTTTTCAGTCCAAGGAGGTATATATAGATATTTTCTTATTTTAAAGGAGTGTAGTATGTGGGTAATAAAAAAATTTAAATAGTGTATGTGAAAATCGGTGATAGTTCTAGGGATCTAAGTGAAATTATTCTTTTCATTTAGAAAGTTAATTAAAGCACAAAAGTCATTGTTGCTGTGCAAAACATCCAAACCACAGAAGAAACCTAAAAAATTATGTGACCAAACTATTTCATCTACACCCATTTAAAACAACAAACTAAATTTCAATGTCCATCACCACCAAGAATACATAGACCCAACAATAGTTATAACCAAGAACAAACAATCTATAAGAATGGTACCTTTAAAAATGATAGTTTTAAAAGAAAAAGCTAAAATAGAAGGATCACAATCAAATCTTCCATTCAACATAATACCACTATTTTGCACAATGTTGATCAGCATTTGCTCCTCAACCAGCAAATCACCATCTAACCCTCTACGATACCATAAGTTCTTGGTAGTACCATCCCAAACCTACTTTAGAAGAACTTTCTCATCCCAAACAACATGAAAAAGCGCTACGGAGTATAATTGCAAAACTACACTCATGCACCCAAATGTCCTTCAAGAATTTCATCTTGTCCCCATAGTTAAATATCAAAGTCAAACCTACTTTGAACACACTATTGACCTATAAATTTCCTTTCTAGAAAGGAGAAATTCAATCAAAATACTTCAACTTAAAAGCTTCTGACTAATATTATGCATCACCATCTCTGTCCACAATTGCCCACAATTGGTTCTCTAAGTTAATATTCTCTATTACCAATTAACCAACAATGTCATATTTATGTCATGCAAATTTATTATCCCCTCCAAATTTTTATGTAAACTTGTTCAAGTTGAACACAAAAATAGCCTTTCCTCTCCTCCCCAATTCCTTTCTATAGAAAATTTAATATGATCTTATCAATTCCTTTCATACCGCTTAATGAAAGCATCTTCGCTTTCTAACTAGATAACTTTATTTTTTTACTTTCCCTATGACAGGATACTAATCATGCTTCCTTAGCTTTCCATCATGCAAAGGTAGTCTAAGATACTTTAATAGGAATTCTCTTAACATAGCAATTCATAATTTTTGCCAAGTACTACTTTTATCAGTGTTCTTGCTCAGGTAGATTAAGGAATTCGTATTAAATTTAATCTTTAGGCTAGAGAAAGTCTCAAAATAAGATAACAGAAATTTTAGAATCATCATAGCTTTACTTTCAGCTCTAAAAAAGATGAGTGTTATCATCCTATTGCAAACTCGTCACACCAATATCAATAATATCATCCCCCAATTCGATAACCAATGCTTCTCTTTAACTTTACAAATCATCCTATAACCATCAACAACCAGTAGAAACAAAAAGGGAGATAATATATTACCTTGTTTAAGACCCTTTCTACATATAAAATATCTACCTAATTCCCAATTAAATATAACATTAGATGACTAGTCAAGATTGCATGCATAATTCACTGAATCAATTTCTAATCAAATCCTCTCTCACTAGGCACATTAGCCAAGAAGTCTTGCCTGATATTTCATAGATCTTTATCGCCTAAATCCAACTTCCATAAAATCCCCTCATCATTGTTTTTCCTCACTCTGTGAATAATTTTGTGAGCGGTAACTATAATGTCAAGAACAAATGTCTTTCTAATAAAAACACTTTAATATCCATCAATTAAGTTGTCAATAAAAGTACATAGTGTATTTGTAAGCACTTTTATGACAAATTTTATAATAACAATTTATCAAACCGATCGCTCTATATTCTTCAATCTCGGCTACCCTAATTTTTGTAACAAGGAAAAAATTAAATTTTTGTACCACTATTTTTGTAATATCTCAAACTGTATGGGTATGCAAATATTGACTGCAATATGATGCTTTAACCCACATCCATATCTACATAAACTATCCGATACATATATAGGTACAAACTCAAATGTTAATATGGATAGAAAAATCTTAACTCATATCCAATAAAAGTTGCATATAGATTGGATCGAATTGAATGGAATTTTATCTTATGTCTAATTACATTAACATCCTCTAAACTATAGGCAATATCGGAGTGACCCTCTAACATTTAAAATGCTACAACTAAACCCACTAAACTAACAAGGGGTGTAACGGAGCAGATGGTATTAATAAAAATATAGATTATTCTTTTACCCTTCACTATTAATTGATTCGATATGTTTTAATTGGGTTTTGGTTTGAGGAACAAGAAGAGATTGGGTTTTAGTTGAGGTTGAGGAAAAGGAAGGGTTTGGGTTTAGGTTGGGGTTTGGTTGAGGAAGAAGGGTTTGGGTTTAGGTTGGGATTGGGATTGAAGAAGAAGAAAGATTTAGGTTTAGATTGGGGTTGGAGTTGAGGAAGAAGAAAGGTTTGAATTTAGGTTTAGGTTGAGGTTAAAGAAGAAGGGTTTTGAGTTTAGGTTTGGGTTGGGGTTGAGAAACAAGAAGAGATTGGGTTTTGATTGGGGTTGAGAAACAAGAAGAGATTGTGTTTCGGTTGGAGTTGAGGAAAACGAAGGGTTTGGGTTTAGGTTAGGGTTAGGTTAAGGAAGAAGAAGGGTTTGGGTTTAGGTTGGGATTGGGATTGAAGAAGAAGAAATATTTAGATTTAGATAAAGGTTAGTGTTGAGGAAAAAGAAGGGTTTGGATTTATGTTTAGGTTGAGGTTGAAGAAAAAGAAGTGTTTTGAGCTTAGATTTGGGTTGGGGTTGAAGAAGAAGAAGGGTTTAATATGAGTGGAGGAAGAAGAAATGAAGTATTAAAGAAGAAAAATGAGAAAGATAGAAAAAAGGTATTTTTGTTCTAATTTAAAATATATTTATATTCTAAAGGCATATTAATCACAAATCTCACACGTAAATTATACGTGACTACTTTCAATTAAAAAATGAGACGCTGGTATAACGGAAGGGCAACATTACAATGCTTGATTAGTTTAGCGCGTCTGATTGTATGATTTTAAACGACCGAGGGTCAGTGTGAGATTAGCTTATGGTTCAAGAGGTGTTAATATAACTAACCTTTAGCTTACCCAACCACCAATAGGGACTTTCTTTATTAAAGATTATATTAAGATAAGCTAGCTTTTATGGGAATAAAAATGTGCAAAACTGTAGAAGCAAGGGAGAAAAAACTCCAACCTAGGTATAGCCAAATCCTAGGATCTACTAAGGTTCACTAGCCAATCTGTAGCTCTATTGGCTTTAGGAAAAATATGATTGATTTTAAGTTTTGATATTTTTGAAGCAGAAGAAGAATATAGAATATTATTACTGATGGACTTTATAGTCCAAGTTGGGCAAGTGTGCCCATTTAGTATGTTGGCTAGTACCAATGGATCAGTTTCAATACGAACTTTATTTAGCTCAAAACTACTAATCACCTGAATAGCATCTTTGATCGCATAAGCCTCTACAATGAGTGTGGACTTATATCTAACAAACTGGGTGCCAATAAGCAAATGACATCCATGAGGAACTCGTATGACAAAGCCCATACCACCCAAATCGAAAGATGTAGTGAAGGAACCATTATAGTATATCTTAACCCAAACCAAAGGCAAGGTTTCCCAATAGATAGTTATTGGATTAGTTGGAAATAGGCTTTGTCAGCCTTAGCTTTCTAATTAAGGTATATATTAAAGGAAAGTCTTAAAGTGTGATACCAAACATAGGGAATGGTCTTCTAATTATTTTTAAAATAGACATCATAACAGCGTTTTCAAATGAGCTAATGAGCCACAACAACTATAGTCATAATTAAATTCTTATTTACCCAAGCAAGGCCACTATTAAAGTGAGTCCAATAGTCATAGTCCCACAAATATAGATAGGTTAAGATTAAATTAAAACTTTCCTCTATGAGAGTCCATAAGGCTGTGGCAAATCTAGAAGTGTAGCAATGGATCGGTTTCAACACAAACTCTGTTTAGCTCGAAACCACTAATCGCCTAAATAGCATCTTTGACTGCATAAGCTGCTACGACAAGCATGGACCTGTATCTTGCAAATTGGGTACCTATGAACAAATGACATCTATAAGGAAGCCAAGCGACAAAGCTCGTTCCACCCTAATTGAAAGATCTAGTGAAGGAACCATCATAGTTTATCTTAACCTAGGTCGAAGGCGGGGATCTCAATGAATTGTTGAACTAGTTGGAAACAGGCTTCCTCAGCCTATCAAATTTCTAATCAAGGTACTATAAGAAAAGTTTTAAAATGTGATACCAAACATAGGAAATTGTTTACTCATTATTTTTAAAATAGACTTCATAACAATGTTTTTAAATGAGTCAGTGAGCCACAACAATCATAGTCATAATCAAATTCTTGTTTATCCCAGCAAGGTCATTATTCAAAGTGAGTCCATTAGTTATGAGTCCAACAGTTATAGTCTTATAAACGTAAATTGGTTAAAGATTAAACTAAAACTTGAGTCACATCAACCATCCCACAGAATGAGACTTTACTTTTATTGAACCTTCGGTTATGCAACGGGCGTCAAACCACCCTTCCTCCAAGATTGAAGTTTCGCTCCACAAGGTTATGGCAAATCTCCAAGTGTAGAACATATGGCAAATAGATTCACTAGAGAGGTCATAGTTATGGCAAACAGAATCAAGCTCAAGATTCATATTGTAGTGGAGGTCGATAGTAGGGATTCGACCCTAACAAATTTTCCATAAGAAAATCTTGATTTTAGAGGGAAACGCTAATAAAGCATGGTTTCTTCCAACATTCCCAGGAGGGTCGAGGCACAAAGGGCAGTAAAGAAAAGAATATACAATCTTGATAATGGCACATCCTCTAGGATAGAGGGTCCAGACGTAATAATCCTTTATGCTCTAGCTGACAGATGTATAGCTAAAACCAACTTGCTTAGGACAGACCTAAAAGTAGAGATAGATCCTCTACCCATATCCCATGCTAAATTAAGTCAAAGTGGTAAATTTTTGGTAGCACTCACATCAATAAACGTATGCCAACGACTTAGAGGAATAGGGTGAGCTAATGATCATGCATAAAATCAATGGATTTACCAATCATTACATAATAAAATCGGCATTTGTGATATAATCTTCAACAGCCCTTTGATGACGAGGAGCATTAACTCTCTCGGGAGAGTAAACAGTAACTCCTTCAGCAGCAAGAAAAAGCGACGGAGCATTAGATGGTAGTTTAGGATGAACAAGGGTGCAAGAATCGCCTTCAATCAAGAAACAGTGCACTCGTTTTTTTTTTTTTTTAAAATGTTCACATAAGATCAATTAGATAAAATTTTAATCCTTGTTATCCTAAAAATGTACATAAATATCATATAGAAGAGGTGAAAATAAAAAAGAAAAAGAAAGACTTATTTTAGATCGAGTTCTGTTGAATTCAGGAGGACTATGCTTATGCAGGATATTCGTAAGTTGGTAGGCCATTACCTGATTCAAGTTGGACCAAATTAATCTTGGACAATTCCAAGAAAGTAATAAGTCAGCGTCATCGTCATCGTTCAAGAATCTAGCACGAGTTGCTCTCTAAAAAAATCCTTACTATTATATATAATTCTAACCATTCAGATAATAATTCCAAAATCTTGACCAAAACAAAAAGAAAATTAGGTAAAGATGGACCAAATTCTAATCACGAGCCTGCTGCTCGGTCTAAATGGAGTAGAAGCTAAATCCCATTTCTTCATCTTTTTCTTGCTTTGATGTCTCAATTCATTAATATAATAGATTAATAATACGCAACGGTTATTATATCCACCGTGATCCTTATCATATAATTAAAAGAGAGTTTTAAAATTTCAAGTGCTTCGTTAGCTTTTATTTATGACACTCAACTGTCCGTTAGTTCTTATATAAAAGTTAAAAAGTTCATCTCTCTTTCACCTCAATTCTATTCATTTTAAAGTTTGGGGATTGCAATCATATCAAATGGAGAAAAGATAGAGTGTTAAAAACTCTTAAAAGAAAAATTGGGGATTCCTACCACCCATCTGAATAAAGACAATCATTGGAACAGAAAAGAAAACCTATTTAATCTGTAACCATAAAAGTCACCCTTATTAGTTTCATCCCATGAGCATATTATCCTTGTACATGACTTTGTCATAGTGTTCAGATACTAGTGGTACTCCAATCATGCAACTCTTCTATTCATGCCATTACCTTCTCCTACGAGATTGACATCATTATTGCGTTGCCTCTCCCTGGCCCATGACCACATATTGTCGTCATATATAGCACTAGTAATATGATAACGTGTTATTAATACATATCATACGTGTTACTGATAATTACCACTATTTTGTTGCGAAATTAGTCGACCACAAATTAGCCATCTCCCTGTCAACCCCCGAATCTGCTACATATCCTTTGATGTAACCATTAGCTGCTATATCTTGCAATGTTTTAACACCTTGTTTGGAGGGAGAAAGGACAAAAGGAGAGAAAGAGAAAAACTAAGTACTCTCTTTCTTCTGTTTCTTGTCTCTTGTGTATCTACTTAAGATGAGAGATATCTATTGGAACATAATGGAATAGGGATTTTACATAATTGCACACAAAAGCTTTCCAAATATATATAATTAATATCATAATTATTAGACATTCTTTAAAATATCATAATCACTGCTGAAATCATTGAACAATCTTCTAAAAATATTATTCTATCATTAATTATAATTAAAACTAAAAGACAATTTTTTTTTTATTTTTTACCTTGTATAAGAAAACTAGTTTTTATCTTAAACTTTTTTGTTCACAAAAGAATTTATATGCATAGCAGTGGTGTCTCTTTAACTTAATTTGTTTTAATACAGTAAACAGTTCTTTGGCCAGTTGGATTATAACTATTAATCCACAGTTTTGGAGAGGAAAATTAAAAACAAGGGTTAGGGACGGTGCTTCCTTCCCAATGACAAGCCGACACGTGCCCTCTAGCCCTCCACATCTATGTCCGATCGTCGTCACGTTAAAGGTTTGCATTTTTCTCGAGGGCGTGATTGAAGAGATCTCGATCGTAGTGATCCTGCGGCTCTCGTCTCGCCACGTACGATTGCATCTTGTGATGGTGATGAGTGGACGAGGAATATAATGGACTGGCCTTTGGACCACTTTGGAGTTTAGAATATGCCACAAAAATTCATTTCCTCAAAGGAGTAATATGTATTTTGCTCTGTCCTAAAAAGATAATGGAGGAGAAATATTAAGTTTATTAAGCTTAAGTTATTAGGTAATGAACTATTAATAAATACCATATTTTAATATGCCCCCTCACCGCATTAAATAAACAGTTGACGTAAATAAATCATAATATTTAATTTATTATTATAGTTTAATGATTGAGTTTTATCAATTTATAATGGGGATCGTAAATTTCTTAGAGTTAATTTTATTCTAGCAAATTAACCTATGTCCTATAGGAGCACATGATCTCCAATAGAAATATATATATATATACATATGTTAAAGCATTTTAAAGCTAAAACATACTAATGCATATATTTTTCTAGCTACGTGCTTCTCATGGCGGGATGGTATACTTGGACTGAAAAAAGATTGTGGACGTTAACCTTCTCTTTTTCGTCGGAGAATAACCAATCAAAGTGTAAAATTTTATAAGATATCTGTTACTAGTCAACATATTATCATAGACAACAACTTCTCTCGATAGTTACCGCTCATAATATATATATATATATATATATATATATATATATATATATATATACTAATAGTAGAAGAAGAAAAGGAGCCACCCAAATTACTATTGTGATTGATACTTGCGCTTGGATTTCTATGTAATTGAAGTTTTCCATAAATCCTGAAGAGAGTCAAGTTTCATGTGTTTGAAGATATAGTATCTATATTGTTAAATGAGAAAGCAATGTAAATAAAAGTCTTATAGTTTTTATTATGTTTTTAATTAAAAATTAAAAGAATGTGTTTTGAGGTTCACTTAATTAAAATGAATTTTAAGATACTGCAGTAGTTTTATAAATTAATGATTAATTTTTATATTACATTTTATAAGTGTAGACAGTTTTTCTACATATTTTTTACTGTTTCCTGTGACCCAAAAAGGTTTTATTATCTTCTTAAAATGATAGTATATAAGATGTAAGTGTAATTAACCCTATCGTGAAACTATAAAACCTTAATTAATCCACACAATTTGGTTAAAAGAGAGCGATTATTAAGCCGGCAAAATTTATGAGATTCAAATGGAATGGACACGATGAAACAAATGTCTAATTCAAATTCATCTGGTCAAAACTAGCAAGTGGTTGTAGTTGCTTCCCTTCGTTGCAAGACATTATTAGTGGCTGGTTTTAGGAGAAAGGACGAAAAGGATTTGGTGCAATTAAGACTCTCCATGGGTCCCATGTTTAGAGCTTGATGTGAAGGATTACCTACATAATTAAATGGTCCGAGCTATAGTTCTGGTGATAAGCTTTGGAATATTAATTAATTTATGTCACATCAATATGCTGCTATACAAATTTGTAATATATTAAAGAAGATTCTTCTACGGAAGATTGAACTTGGTGTTCCAATTAAACTAGCTTGGATGAGATTCGAACTTAGAAACTTCAAGGTAATATTTGAGCATTATCAAATAATTTCAAGGACAGAAAAGTATTACTGATTTCTTAGGTTTCATCAATCGCTTTTCACATGAGGAGGTAGGAATATTCAAAGGATTATTGACAGAATAAGATACAATAATAAGAAAAATATACTAAACTAATATATATATATATATATATATTTTGTTTTCATGAGAGGGTGATTGAGAAGCGGAGACAGGTGGAATTTGGTATAACTCATAGACCACCTCCAAGTGCCATCCATGGGAGTTGTGGGAGTTATGGCAACTTTTTCTTTCTTATAGTCGAGGCAAAAGGATATCGATGGTTCAAAGGCTACAATCCTTCAATTTTTTGTGAAAATTGACAGAAGACGATTGGTTCCAACTACTGTTTTTTTTTTTAAAAAAAAAATAAAATATTTATCTCACCATTCATATGTTTATCTCCATCAATTTCTAACACTGTAATTTTCAGCTACTGAACTCTGAAGCTGCTATCTCCAAGATGGACTTACACACCCTATGTCGATACCAACGACTATAGCGTTAAGGTTTTGATTGCTTGAACTTATGTATTTCTTTCCATAGTCGAATCTCAACCTTAGTTATACTGGAAGTCTATATTTTCTGTCTAGGTGGCCTTCAAAATAAAGTTCTTTAAAATCTGAAGAAGATTAGACATGTAGAAATGTTTTCAACACTTCTGTTAAATACACTTATAGCCATGATGGTGATTTTCAATAGCCTCCAAAGATAATAGATGTTATGCCCTAGGGTCTAAGATACAGTATATACTTTTGCCACAAAAAGTCCAGATAATTCAAAAAGATTGTCCACAAAGTAGGGGAAAAATTGAGAAATTGGTGAAGTGTGTTTGAATGCACTGTTTACCATTTGAACATAGTACTATTTATCAGGTATATTCATTGTTACTTTTCATCCATAAGTATATTTGAACATACTGATTTTGAGCCCAAAGTGATTAGAACCAATTTTAATGCCTGTGCATCGAAATTTTTAATTTGAATTACTTTAAAAGTGGTTATAACCACTTTCAAAAGCTTTGTCATCCTCTTCAACTCTAGCATCTTTCATTGTCCAACTTGTGTTTATGCTCCTACAAATAATTTAGATATTTTTATATGAGTAGAATAACTGGACACATATTCGAAGAATTGCTCTGCTCAATAAACCCAATTGAGTGGGTCTTCTCCATTGAAGGGTGGCAAGTTGAGGCAAACTGTCCCTACACGGACGCCTCATTCTTCTTCTTCATATTGGTTGGACCTCCTTTCTCCTATATTAAATCCAGCATCTCTAGGATGGTGTCGTGGGGTCGCTGGTTCTTTATAATCCACCTACTTGTCGTCGTCATTGTGGAGTGATAGATCTGATGCTTGGTCGCGGTGATAAATCGGCGGTGGTACGTCATGGGGAAAGATCGACGATGATACGTTGCGCCTTTCAGCCGATGTAGGTAGCAAGGGCCTTCTAGCATGTCCACTCATGGGATCTTTATGGTCTTCCTCCCATTTGGTACAGAATGGTGGAAACGGTGTTCTTTGGCGAAAATGTGGTTCCCTTGGTGGTGTAGCCCAGGTTCGAGTAGGGAACTCGGTTGCCACCATACCACTTGGTGTGCCTAAAAGGGCTTGAGTCATGATTTTCATTGATGCTTGCATGGCTCGTTGTGTCTCTATCATATCCACAAACATCTTAATCAGATCTGAGTTGACCGTAGAGGTCGTTGGAGATGTTTTAATCGAGTTAGGGTGATACACTTAGTTAGGATTTTATCTAATTAGTTAAATCCAACTCTATGTAGTTTTGAAAAAATATTTGTAGAATATTTGACACATATCCAAATAATATCAAACCAGTTGGATAAGGTCGACAACCTCTAGATCTACAACTTTGATATTCATGACTTCTCTAAATTCGGAATATATCTATGACAAAATGAAAGCTTAATCCAAAAGGTATTCGGAGAAGATAAGGAATACTGATTTAGTTGGTTTGTTAGGGTTTCAAATTGTTTTAGGACTTGTTGGCTAGTCTCTATAAATATTTCCATCACCATCATTATCACCCACGTTATTTCGTATTTTTGTTCCTGCTATGGATCCAACCCAGTTGGTTTCATAATTAGGAGGATATGGATCCAACCCAGTTGGTTTCATAATTTTCTAACCACTAGAGAATATCTGATGAATATGTTCCCACGGTTGCGCGAACTATTTCCTACAATAAATTCAGATCTTAAGGAATTGTTCCGTAGCCAATTTTTTGGTTCTAGATCCCATCTTGGTTTCATAATTTTCTAACTACTGGAGAATATTTGATGAATATTTTCCCACAGTTACACGGACTACTTCCTGCAATAAATTCAAATCTTAAGGAATTGTTCTGTAGTCGATTTTTTGGTTCTAGATCCTATCAATTTGGTATCCAAGCTTTAACAAATTGGTATTAGAGCCCTATCAAATTGGTATCAGAGCCTAACAAATTGGTATCAGAGTAGGCGAACCTCAAACCTCCATTAATGGTTGAAACAAGGAAGATGACATCAACAAGGAGACCTATGGAGAGCATACTGATAAGGGAGGACTCAATGCACGATGATCCTAACAGTGAGGTCGATTCCCTTAGAGCGACCACGGCAGGACCAAGTCAACCAACGTCTATGGGTTCGAATATGGATGAACTAAGGGGCATGTTCCAAACATTGTTGCATAGAGTTGATAACATACAAAAGGATCATAATGAATTCAAGGAATATGTCGTGAATCGATTGGGTTCGTTATCTCCTCGATGACGAATGGAGTTTCAAAAAGGACCAGCGGTGGGACCCCATCGAACCGATACCCCACAGGTCCAGATGCGTCATATGAGTGTCAATGATCCCCTCCTACCTATGCCTTCACATCACCCCCCACCTCCGTTACAAAACCCAAGACCGGTAATGGTGGAACCCGAGAGGCATGAGGCACCGGTGCGCTTCGTCGATGAGGAGGATTAGCACTATAAGGATGACTTGATCCCTATGGAGATGGTGATGGACGTGCTCGAGGATTTAGAGAAGGTGATCAACATACACAAAGGTTTAGACCTAAACCAACGATCTTTCGCGAACCGGACAATGCTACTTGAGGGAGAACTGCACGTTTGGACTTTCTAAAATTCCAAGGCGGTGATCCAACGGATTGGGTATTTCAAATTGAATAATATTTTGATTGTCAAGATACAACGGAAGATGCAAAAGTCCAGATGGCAAGCTTTCACCTCCAAGGAACAACATTGCATTGGTATAGATCGATTATTTATGGTGGTGGATTTATCGGATGAGCTGATTTTTATAGGAGGATTACACATAGATTTGGGACAGCGGCATATAAAGATTTTGCTGTCACATTAAGCAAAATGGTTCAAAAAACTATCGTATTGGAGTACCAAGCTGAGTTTGAAAGAGTTAGTAGTCATTGTGAGCCACCGTGGCCTGAACGTACATTGATGAGTACATTTATTTAAGGGCTGCGAGAGGAGATACAAGCGGATGTTCGTACTCTATGTCTTACTACTCTTGAGGAGGTCTTTGAGAAGGCCGTGAGGATGGAACAAAAACATAGGGCTCTAAAGATGGCAACGAAAGCCAATTGGGGCAACTGAGATAGGCGATTTGCACCTAGAACGCCGGCTGTAAATTCTGCGATTTCAAAAACAACGACTGTGACTAATAGACCATGACCACCTTTGAGACCTTCTTCCGATGTTAGAGGAGGCACTAGACCCCCTGTTCGAACTCTCACACCTGCCCAAGTGGAGAAGCGAAGAGCGAAAGGCCTTTGCTTTCAATGTGATGAGCGTTTCACCCCTCGTCATCAGTGTTCTAAACTGATTGGGAGTGTGATGCTTATCGATGATCCTGAGGAGGATGATGAGATTGATGATGATGGAGAGTGTCCAAAGGAGACCCATGAGGAGACCGTTAAGGAGGGCGTTGAGAAAGATATCTTTTAGGTTTTTTATTTATTGGCAATTTTGTACAAAATATTCTAAGTGTATTCTTTCATGTATTTGAGCTTTACACAAGTCTAGAATATCTCTGGTGTGAAGAATTGCAAGATCATTGGAGAAAAGCCTCGCGTTCTCACCGCGTTTGTGAACGCGGTGAGAACGCGGGCACTGCGTTCACACAGACAGAGAGCCGCGTTCACAAGCGCTTTCGAACGCGGGCACTGCGTTCACACAGACAGAGAGTCGCATTCACAAGCGCATTCGAACGCGGGCACTGCGTTCACACAGACAGAGAGCCGCGTTCACAAACGCGTTCGAACGCGGGCACTGCGTTCACACAGACAGAGAGCCGCATTCACAAACGCGTTCGAACGCGGGTACTGCGTTCACACAGACCGAGAGCAGCGTTCACAAACGCGTTCGAACGCAACCTGAAGAATTCAAGCTGTCGCGTTCGAACGCACTTGGACCCGTTCGAACGCACCTGAGATTAAGTTAGGCCGTTCGAACGCACTCGGGCCGCGTTCGAACGCACTCGGGCCGCGTTCGAACGCACATATGAAGTTTGCAATTTATTGGATTTTCGTGAGTACGAATATGACTTGGATTTGGCTCTATCTTGGAGATCATATATAACGATAGTGTTGCCCTAACCTAGGGTAGTTGAAGAAGATTATTCAAGGAGACTTTTTGGAGGCTACATCGGTTCTTCAACAAACAAGGCCCTTCACATCTACAAATCTTAATCTTTCGTCTTAAGGGCTATCTAGACGAAAGATCAATCTCAAGGGCTACTGAGATTGGACTTCAATCACAAGAAGCAGTGAATCGTGGGTTCTAGCGATCAAGACTGAGAGGAACAAAGTCGTTTGAATCGACGGGTTGTTTTGTGAGTCAGTCTTGTAACTGCTACTGTCATAGTGATTGGTTTTGATCCGAGTTTGGATCCGTGGTTTTTTTCCCGTTTGGGTTTTCCACGTTAAAATCTTGGCGTTCATCTCTACTTTCGTTTTTAATATTTCTTCTGACTTTTACTTAAGCGAACGAGAAATATCATTGCCTAGAGATTAAATGCATACGTGTGTCTAGGGATTTATTTTTTCAATATCCAAGCTGAAATATTGATACATGCATATTCGGGTACTTCTGCGCTGAGGACGTTACGAGTAGATGGACTAATTAGAAAGCACTGTGTGCACATCCTCATTGATTCGGGGAGTACATACAACTTTCTAGACGAGAGTTAGTGAGGAGATTGGGTTTGGATGCCGAACCGACTATGGGGTTTGACGTTGTGATTGGAGACGGCACGAAGCTTAAGGCGGAGAGCTTGTGTCACCGAGTCGGTATACGGGTGCAAGGACACGACATCATTGTGGATTTGTATCCATTGGCGCTACGAGGAGCGGACGTTGTCCTTGGTGCTCAGTGGTTATAAAGTTTGGGACCCGTCACATTTAATTTTTGGAGCATGTGGATGAAATATAAACAAGGAAACAAAGATGTGCGATGTGATAGTGTACGAACTTCGCCGACTCTTTCGATGTAGCCTATGGTGGGGCTGCTTGGTGCATATGATTTGGCCTATTTTCTTTAGTTAGGACCAGCAGGAGATGAGCCTCAAACGAGTTCAGGTACTACAATTGAATTGTCCAATTTATTAGATAACTTTTCTGGACTGTTTGAGAAGCCGTAGGAGTTGCCACCGAGGAGAGCAGCGGATCATCGCATAGAGATTGTACTCGGGGCTGCATCGGCGAACGTGAGGCTATATCGGTATCCACATGTGCAAAAAAAGTTATCTCAAAGATGGTAGCTGAGATATTGGAGCAAGGCCTCATACAACCAAGTCATAGCTCATACTCATCCCCTGTGCTTTTGGTGCAAAAAAAGGATGGGACATGGCATTTTTGTGTCGACTACCGAGCACTAAACGCTATTACCGTCAAGGACCGATATCCTATTCCGATTATCGAGGAGTTGCTAGACGAGCTTGCAGGGGCGACTATATTTAGTAAGCTTGACTTGAGGGCTGGGCATCATCAAATTAGAGTTCACCCAGTAGATATGCACAAAACGACATTTCGGACTCCGGATAGGCATTACGAGTTCCGAGTGATGCCTTTTGGTCTCACCAATGCTCCAGCTAACTTCCAAGGTTTCATGAATGATATATTTCGGCCTCTCTTGCGAAGGTATGTCTTGGTATTTTTTGACGATATTTTGGTGTATAGCAAGACTGAATTGGAGCATTGGCGGTATTTGGAGGACATACTGAATTTGTTAGAGTAAAACTAATTGAAGATCAAGAAGTCCAAGTGCCTATGGGGAGTACCAAAGGTGGAGTATTTATGCCACATCATTTCAGAGGATGGTGTAGCGGCAGATCCTCAAAAGGTTGTATGTATGACCGCTTGGCCTATTCCTACTACTGTCATTGAATTGAGAGGATTTTTGGGGCTGACTGGTTATTATCGTCGATTCATCGCCGGATATGGCAAGATCGCTGCTTCTCTCACCTTTTTGTTGAAGGACTCTTTTAGATGGACGGATGAAGCCACTTTAGCTTTTGAAAAATTAAAAACAGCAATGATGACGGCACCCGTTCTAGCGCTACCGGACTTCACCAAAGAATTCATTGTTGAATGTGATGCGTCGGGTATTGGCATAGGAGCTGTACTTATACAAGAAGGACGTCCCATTGCCTACAATAGATCCTACAAAGACAAAAAGGGCTATGGCTAAAGCACTAGTAGTAGATCTGATAGCTATGTCATAGTAAGGCTTTATCGCAAAAATCTCAATAATTATTGACTTATAAGAGAGAGATGCTAGCAATTCTATATGTGGTGACAAGGTGGAGGCCTTATTTGATCGGTAGACGATTCATTATCCGAATCGATCAGAGGAGTCTTCCATACTTTATGGGACAGCGCATACACACTCCAGCACAGCAGTGATGGGTCACAAAATTGCTGGGGGTATGATTATAAAATTCAATACAAAAAGGGAACGGAAAATAGAGTGGCAGATGCATTATCGCGCCAACCTGATACCGCCGAGTTTGCAGCTTATTCTTCTCCTACTTTTCCCATCATTGACAAGCTGAGGTATGCATGTACATCTAACCCAGATATTTTGAGATTGTTGCAGGAGGTGATGGATGATTCGGAGTGCCATCCCGAGTTGGAAAGTCAAGGCGATTTGTTGCTAGACTGCGGATGCATTCGGGTATTGGAGCATATTGGTCCGGTTGCATATCGTTTGGAGGTGCCAGAGGGGTCGAGAGTGCATTCTGTCTTCCATGTTTCATTGCTGAGGGAGCGCATTGAAGATCATGAGATTGTTGGACCAGTTCTACCAGAGCCATTGGAGGAGATAGAGATTGTAGAGTCAGTTCGTGTACTTGTCAGGCGCCGACGATGACATGGTACAAGATTAAAGATGGCGATTCTAGTTGAGTGGCTTGACAAGCCATCCGATGTAGTGACATGGGAGTTGGACACAGATATCTTGGAGCATTTCCTCGACTTTTCACCTTGAGGGCAAGGTGGGGGAAGCGTGTTTTGGAATTTCATAATTAGCTAAATCCAACTCTGCACAGTTTTGGAAAAATATTTTTAGAATATTCGACACATATCCAAATAATATCAAACTAGTTGGATAAGGTTGACAACCTCTAGATCTACAACTTTGATATTCATGACTGCTCCAGATTTGGATTATATCTATGAAAAAAATGAAAGCTTAATCCAAAAGGTATTCGGAAAAGATAAGGAATACTGGTTTAGTTGGTTTGTTAGGGTTTCATATTGTTTTAGGACTTATTAGCTAGCCTCTATAAATATGTGGATGGCACCCAACTTTATATTGCTATTGGATTCTTGATTTCTTGCCTCCTATCTTCTCTCTGGACTCCTCCTCCCTTCTCCCTCTTCACCATCCTTCCACCTCTACCATTGGCAAGGTTTCTCATCACTTCTAATCTCCTTGACTATCGAGCCACCCCTCTTCTTTGGGATCTCGACCATTTCGTTCCCTTCGTCTACTTCCCTTAATCACTTCCACAATCCACCCTCATCTCCATACCCATCCATAACCTTAATATCCACTCCACCCGTCACCACCACTGTCACCCACGTTATTCCGTATTTTTATTCCTGCTACAGTTCAAATCGAAGGTCGTAAATATAAAAGTTGTAGATTAGGAGGATATGGATCCAACCGAGTTGGTTTCGTAATTTTCTAACTATCGAAAAATATCTAATGAATATTTTCCCACGGTTGTGTGGACTGCTTCCTGCAATAAATTCAGATCTTAAGGAATTGTTCCGTAGCCGATCTTTTGGTTCTAGATCCCATCAATTTGGTATCCGAGTTTTAACAAATTGGTATCCGAGCCCTATCAATTGGTATCAGAGCCTAACATAGGGTTAGCATCTGATCTGATAATCCCCGTGGCTTCTCCCTCCATGGAGGTGCTTTCATTGGGTCTTGATGCCATGAATCTAGTGGTGGGCATGGTGGCTAAGAAACGGTGGCTCTGATACCACTTGAAAAAACTTAGACACATAATATATCTTAACTCTAAGCAATGATATCACCCCTTTGCTTAAACAAATGTAGAATAAATATAAAAGACTAAAGCAAAGATGAACACTGAGATTTTTACGTGAAAAAACCTATACGAAAAAAAACCACGGATCAAAACTCGAATAAAAACCAATCACTAAAATTGTAGCAGTTACAAGACTGCCTTACAAAACAACCCATCGATCCCCATGACTTTATTTCTCTCAGTCTCGCTCGCTAGAACTCACGATTCACCGCTTTCCATAATTGATCTCCAATCTCAATAGCCCTTAAGATTGATCCTTCGTCTAGATGACCCTTAAGACAAAAGCTTGTTGTGATGTAGAAGAAACAGACATTGTTGGTAGAAAAAATGATGTAGCCTAAGGAACTCTCTTTCAATTGCATTCACCAACTATCCTAGATTTAGGGCATCACAATGCTTATATATGTTACCAAGATAGAGACAAATCCAAGTCATATCAGAACTCACGTAAGTCTAAAATTTATATATTATGCAGGTGTGTTTGAACGCGGCCCAAGTGCGTTCGAATGAGCTGACTTATTCTCATGTGGATTCAAACGGGCCCAAGTGCGTTCAAACATGATGACTTGATTTTCACTTGTTGAGTTCAAACGCAAAAATACACTCCTCTATATGTGTGAATGTGTTGTGAACAAATGTAGGGTGCGTTCAAACGGCCTTTGACTGCGTTCTAATGACAAAAACACGTTCTCTATATTTGTGAGCACCTATGCACGCGTCCAAACGGCCCAAACACATTCTCTGTATCTAAGAATGCCTGTGCACGCGTTCGAACGACTTGAATGCATTCTCTGTATATGTGAACTCTTGAGTGCATATTCGAACACAGAAACTTTTCTCCTTTGATCTTAAAGTTCTTCAATCCAAATACTTTCAAAACTTGTATAGATTCTCATGAACATGTATGAAAATACTTAGAATATTTTGTACACAATTGCTAACACTAAAAATCTAACACCACTTGTTATGGTCCGACGTCCGCTTTCTGATTTGGATCAATTGTAGGAAAGCAGTCTGCGCAGTCAAGAAAAAATATCTACCAGATATTCTACTATAGTTGGAATAATATGAAACTAAGGGTGGTCGATCCATAACTTCCTAATCTCTGTTTTTGGTATTTATGTCATTCATAGATTCTGACTACAACTAGGATGAAAATACATAAATGTGGCGTGATGGTGGAAGTGACAGGTGGTGGTGATGATAAGGTTAGGGATGATAATGGTGATGAGGGTGGATGGTTTGAGGTGTTTAGGAGATAAGGATGATGAGTGAGAAGGGAGTGAGATACCAAGGAAAAGGGAGGACTCGATAGACGAGGGAGGTAAAAGATCACCTTTGTCGAGATGGTGTATGGCTAGGGCTTGAAGAAAGAGGAAGGAAGGTTAGGGTAGAGAGGATAGAAAGGAGACAGAACTCAATATTCATTCATCACAATCTTTTTGGTTGCCATCCACACCTTAAGAGGCTAACCAAACAAGCCAAAAATGATAATTATTAACCCTAGAAACAGTAAATTCTCACCGATCAAGTTTGAATGGGGTCAAGCGCATTTGAACATGTATTTCGCATTCTCTACGATGTGAATGCATGCAAGCATTCGCACGTGGGCGTTCGAACACACAAATTGTGTTCTCTATCGATGCGAACACCTACAAGTGTTCGCAAGGGCATTTGAACGCACCTCCTGTCGCGTTCGAACGTGACATACAAAATCCTTATTTTTCTGAAATAAATAACTAAATACAAGAAGAAAAGACTACCATAGGGTGTATCCATGCTTGAGACGACTCGGTGAAATCCAAATTACATCATTTGCGGATATCATGAAGACACAACGAGCCATGCAAGCATCAATAGAAGCCATGACTCAAGTCCACTTAGGTGCACCATCACCATTTCGTACCAGGCTAGGGGAAGATTATGAAGATCCTATGGGTGGTTGTGCTAGGAGGCCTTTGCTGCCTACGCCGGCTAAAAGGCTCAACGTACCACCGCCAGTTTTCTCCACGATCGAGCATCGGATCCACCTCTCCATGATAACGATGACGAGTGGGTGGATTACGAAGAATCAGCGACCCCTCGACACCATCCTAGGGATGCTAGATTAAACCCAAGGGAAAGAAAGCCCAACTGACATGAAGAAAAAGAACACGATGTTTGTGCAAGGACTGTTCGCCTCAACTCCCTGCCCTTCAACAGAGGAGATCTACTCGATTGGGTTTATCAAATGCAGCAATTCTTCAAGTACGAAATAACACCTAATGCACAAAAGGTGTTGTTAGCATCCTTTCATCTCAAAGACATCGCCATCTGATAGTACTAGGCCACAAATCGAGCTCAACCCTATCTAACGTGGGTGGAGTTTGCTGATGCTATTTGCGTTCGATTTGGACCCTCTAGTTATGAAGATTTTCAAGCTGCTATTACCAAGCTAACCCAAAGGGCTACGGTGAAAGAATATCAAGAGAAGTTTGAGCGTGTTAGCAATCAAGTGCGGGGCTGGTCGGATTCCCCACTCAAGAGCACATTCATTAGTGGCTTTAGGCGGGACATTCAAGCAAAGTGAAGGCTGCTCGACCAACAACATTGCTTGAGACTTTTGCAATAGCTGAATTGATGGAAGAGAAGTGATGGGGGTCTCGGTACCAAAGATAGGCTACGCAATGATTCCTTTAAGATCTGGATGAATTACAGGAATTAGTCCGCATAATTATGGGAAAATATTCGTCAAATATTCTCCATTAGTCAGAAAATTAAGAAACTAGGTGTATTAGATTAGTAACTTCCTAATATACAACTTTTGTATTGATGCCCTTCATAGATTCGAACTACAACTGGGATAAAAACATGAAAGAACGTGGGTGATAGTGGTGGTGATGGGTGGAGTGGATGTTAGGGTTATGGATGGATATGAAGGTGAAGAGGGATGGTGGATGTGGTTAAGAAATGTAGACGAAGGGAACGAAGTGGTTGAGATCCCAAAGAAGGGCACTGGCTCGACAAATGAAGGAGATTATAAGTTAGGAGAAACATTGCCAACAGTAGAGGTGAAAGGATGGTGAAGAGGGAGGAGGGAGAGAGTCTAGAGAGAAGATATGAGATAAAAAATCAATAATCCAATAGCATCCTAAATTTGGCTACTATCCATATATTTATAGAGGCTAGCCAATAAGTCCTAAAATAATAAGTAAACCTAATTTTAGAGGATTCCCATCGATCGAACGTCGTGTTCGAACACACAAAAGACGTTCTCTATATGTGCGAACGCGATGCAGGCGTTCGAACTAGCCCGACTGCGTTCGAACGCATAATATACGTTCTCTGTATTTGCGAACCAGATGTAGGCGTTCGCAAGGGCATTCGAACGCAACCCCTCTTGCGTTCGAACGCGACCTACAGAAATTTTATTTTAATAAAAATAAATAACTAATACAATAAGAAAATATCCTAACTACGTGTATCAACCCACCACGCTTCCCCAACCTTGCCCTCAAGGTGAAAAGTTAGAGAAACACTCCAAAATATCAGTCTCCAACTCCCATGTCACCTCATTGGATGGCTTGCCAAGCCACTTAACTAAAATCTCCATCTCTAATCTAGTACTATGTCGTTGTTGGCGTCTAGTAAGTATACAAACTAGCTTTACATTCTCTATCTCCTTCAATGGATCCGGTAGAATTGATCCAACGATCTCATAATCTCTAATGTGCTCCCTCAGCAATGAAACATGGAAGACATGATACAATCTCGATCCCTCTGGCAGCTCCAAACGATATGCAACTGGACCAATAAGCTTCAACACCCGAAATGGACCGAAGTAGCGATGTGCTAACTTTTGGTTATGCATCGGACGCAAGGTCACCTGTCAATACGGTTGCATCCTCACAAACACCCAACTGCCAATGTCGAACTCTTGCTCCCTATGGCTACAATCATAAACTTGCTTCATGCGGTTTTGAGCAAATTTAAGATAAGCACGCAACCTCCTCAATGTGGCGTCTCTATCCATCAACACTAACTCCACCTCCGTCCGGTTTGCAGATGCCACTAGATCATAAGCGCGTAACGTCGGAGCCGTGCGTCTATACACCACCTCAAATGGAGTCATGTTAATGCTGCTATGCTAGGCAGTGTTATAAGACCACTCCGCACACGGTAAGAACTCCAACCATCGTCTCGGCATCTCTCCAACAAAGCACCTTAAATACCACTCAATATCTTGATTAATCACCTCGGTTTGGCCATTCGTTTGTGAATGGTAGGCTAAACTGAAGTTCAATCGAGTCCCCTATTATCTGAAAAAACTCAATCTAAAAGTCGCTCATAAATACACGATCACAATCCGAGACAATCGTGTGTGGCATGCCATGTAATCGAGCAACATCTCTAACAAAAATTTCAACAACCAACTTGGCTGAACAATGATGTGACAATGTCGAAAAATGTGCATACTTGCTTAATCTCTCAACCACCACAAAGATAACGGAATAACTACGTACCAGCGAAAGACACTCTATGAAGTTCATAGAAATGTCCTCCCAAACACAGTCTGATATAGATAAAGGCTGTAGTAATCCGACCGGTTTCAATATGGTTGCTTTTGCCTTTTGATAGACTTTGCAAGCACGGATAAAACTCCTCACATCCCGTCTCAATCTTAGCCACGTGCAACTCTAAGATATCCTCCTATAAGTCCTCAAGACACTCTCATGACTAGCCTCTAGAGTTTGGTGGAAGTGCTCCAACAATTTCTGCTGCAATCAATCATTTGCGGGCACCTAAATGCATCCGCGGTCCAACAGCAAACCGCCTCGATTCTCCAACTATGGATGGCACTCTAGATCATCCATCACCTCCTGCAACAATCTTAAAATATCTAGGTCAGATGTACATGCATACCTCAGCTTGTCAAGGAAGGAAAAAGTAGGAGAAGAATAGACTGCAAGCTCGGCGGTATTGGGTTGGCACGATAGTGCATCCGCCGCTCTATTTTCCATTCCCTTCTTGTATTGGATTTTATAATTATACCCCAGCAATTTTGTGACCCATCTTTGCTGTGTCGGAGTGTATATACGATGTCCTATAAAGTATGAAAGGCTCCTTTGATCGCTTCCGAATAATAAATCGTCTACCAATCAAATAAGGCCTCTATTTTGTCGCTGCATGTAGAATTGCCAACATCTCTCTCTCTCTCTCGTAAGTCAATAATTGCTGAGATTTTTGTGATAAATCCTTACAAAGATAGGCAATGGGATGTCCTCCCTGCATTAGTATAGCTCTTATGCTAACACCTGATGCATCACATTCCATAATGTACTCTTTGGTGAAGTCCGATAGCGCTAGAACAGGTGCCATCGTCATTGCTATTTTTAGTTTTTCAAAGGTCGAAGTGGCTTCATCCTTCCATCTAAAAGAGTCCTTCAATAAAGAAATGAAAGGAGCAGCGATCTTGCCATATCCAGCGATGAATCAGCGATAATATCCGGTCAGCCCCAAAAATTCTCTCAATCCGGTGGTAGTAGTAGGAATAGACCAAGCGGTCATGCATGCAACCTTTTGAGGATCCACTACTACACCATCCACTGAAATGATGTGGCTTAAATTCTCCACTTTTGGTACTCCCGATAGGCACTTGGACTTCTTGATCTTTAATTAGTTTTGCTTCAACAAATTTAGCACATCCTCCAAATACCGCCAATGCTCCAATTCATTTCTGCTATATACCAAAATATCGTAAAAAATACAAGACATACCTTCGCAATAGAGGCCGAAATATATCATTCATGAAGCCTTGAAAGGTAGTTGGAGCATTGGTGAGACCAAAAGGCATCACCCAAAACTCGTAATGCCCGTCCGGAGTCCAAAATGCAGTTTTGTGCGCATCTACCGAGTAAACTCTAATTTGATGATACCCAGCCCTCAAGTCAAGCTTACTAAATAAAGTCGCCCCTACAAGCTCGTCCAGCAACTCCTCAATAATCGCAATGGGATACCGGTCCTTGACAGTAATAGCGTTTAGTGTCCGATAGTCGACACAAAAACGCTATGTCCTATCCTTTTTTCGCACAAATAGCACAGGGGATGAGTATGAGCTATGACTTGGTTGAATAAGACCTTGCTCCAACATCTCAGCTACCATCTTTGAGATAACTTCTTTTTGCACATGTGGATACCGATATAGCCTCACGTTCAGTCCAGAAAAATTATCTAATAAATTAAACAATTAAATGGTAGTACCTGAACTCATTTGAGGCTCATTTTCTGCTGGTCCTAACTGAAGCAGATAGACTAAATCATATGTACAAGGCAGCCCCACCATAGGTTGCATCACAGGAATCGGCGAAGACCGAACACCATCAAGCCGCACATATTTGTTTCCTTGTTTAAATTTTATCCACATGCTTCGTAAATCAAATATAACAGGTTTCAAACTCTGGAACCATTGAATACCAAGGACAATGTCCGCTCCTCGCAGCGCTAACGGATACAAGTCCACAATGATGTGTCCTTGTACCCATATATCGACCTAACGACACAAGCTCTCCGCCCTAAGCTTTATGTCGTCTCCAATAGCAACGTCAAATCCCGTGGTCGGTTCGGCATCCAAACCCAATCCCCTTACTAACCCGTCGTCTAGAAAGTTGTATGTACTTCCCAAATCGATGAGAATGTGCACACAATGCTTTCTAACGAGTCTGTCTACTCGTAACGTCCTCGGCGCAGAAGTACCCGAATATGCATACATCGATATTTCAGCTTGGATATCTTCCTCCATGCCCTCCTCAACGGTCTCTTCATGGATCTCCTCTAGACACTCTCTACCATCAACAACCTCATCATCCTCCTCAAGACCGTCGATAAGCATCACACTCCTGAACGGTTTAGTATACCGATGACCGGGGGTGAAATGCTAATGACATCAAAAGGAAAGGTCCTTCGCCCTTCGCTCCTCCACCTAGGTAGGTGTGAGAGTTCAAATGGGGGGTTTTGTGCCTCCTCTAACATCGGAAGAAGGCCTCAAAGGTGATCGTGGTCTAGTACTCGTAGCCATTATTTTTGAACCCATAGAATTTTCAGCCGGCGTTGTAGATGCAAACCGCCCATCTCGGTTGCCCTAATTCGTTTTTCCTACCATCTTTAAAGCCTTATGCTTTTATTCTATTCTCACGGCCTTCTCAAAGCTCTCCTTAAGAGTACTAGGATAAAGAGCATGAACATCCGCTTGTATCTCATCCCACAGCCCTGAAATAAATGTGCTCATCAATCTCTCTTTGGGCCAAGGTGGCTCACAACGACTATTAACTTTTTCAAACTCAACTTGGTACTCCAATATAGTCATCCTTTGAACCATTTTGCTTAATGTGGCAGCAAAATCTCTATATGCCGCTGTCCCAAATCTACGTGTAATCCTCTTACAAAAATCAGCCTATCCAATAAATACACCACTATGAATAACCGATCTATACCAATGCAATATCATTCCTTCGAGGTGAAAGCTTGCCATCTGGACCTTTGCATCTTCCACTGTACTTTGACAATCAAAATATTGTTCAACTTGAAACACCCAATCCGTTGGATACTGCCTTGGAATTTTGGAAAGTCCAAGCATGTGGTTCTCCCCCGAATAGCGTTGTCAGGTTCGTGAAAGTTCCTTGGTTTAGATCTAAATCTTTGTGCATGTTAATCACCTTCTCTAAATCCTCGAGCACGTCCATCACCATCTCCAAAGGGATCAACCTCATCCTCAAAGTGTCAATCCTCCTCATCGACGAAGCGCACCGATGCCGCACGCCTTTCGGGTTCCATCACCGTCGATTTTGGGTTTTGTAACGGAGGTGGGGGATGATGGGTAGTCATAGGTAAGAGGGGATCATTAACACTCACATGACGCACCTAGAATTATGGGGTATCGGTTCGATGAGGTCCCACCGCTGGTCCTTCTTGAAGCTCCGATCGTTGTTGAGGAGATAACGAACACAATCGGTTTATGACATATTCCTTGAAATCATTGTGATCCTTTTGAATTGCGTCAACTCTATGCAGCAATATTTGAAACATGCCCCTAACTTCATCCGCCAAGCCTATATTCACACCTGTGGACGTTAGTTGACTCAGTCCTATCGTGGTCGCTCCAAAGGAATCGACTTCACAGTTAAGGTCATCGTGGATTGAGTTTTCCCTTGTCGATGTGCTCTCCATAAGCCTCCTTGTTGATGTCATCTTCCTTGTTTCAACCATTAATGGAGGTCTGAGGTTCGCCTGCTCTGATACCAAATTGTTGGGGTCTTGGTACCAAAGATAGGCTACGCCACGATTCCTTCAAGATCTAGATGTATTACAGGAATCAATCCACGTAACCGTGAAAAAATATTTATCAAATATTTTCTGATAGTCATGAAATTATAAAACTAAATGTATTAGATTACTGACTTCCTGATCTACAACTTTCGTATTGATGTCTTTCACAGATTCGAATTATAACTAGGACGAAAACACGAAAGAACGTGGGTGATGGTGGTGGTAACGGGTGTAGTAAATGTTAGGGTTATGGATGGGTATGGAGGTGAAAGGGGATGGTGGATGTAGTTAAGGGATGTAGATGAAGGGAAGGAAGTGGTCAAGATCCTAAAGAAAGGGGTGGCTCGACGGATGAGGGAGATTAGAAGTTAGAAGAAATCTTGCCAATGATAGAGGTGGAATGATGATGAAGAGAGAGTCTAGAAAGAAGATATGAGGCAAGAAATCAATAATCTAATAGCATCCTGAATATGGCTGCCATCCACATATTTATAGAGACTAGTGAACAAGTCCTAAAATAATAAGTAACCCTAATTCTAGAGGATTCTTGCTGATCGCGTTTTAACGTGCTCAATCATGTTCGAACGCATAAAAGACGTTCTTTGTATGTGTGAACGTGATGCAGGCGTTCGAACGCACAATATGCATTCTTTGTATTTGCGAACGCGATATAGGCATTCGAACGCAGGCGTTCAAACTCGCCCGACCACGTTCGAACGAACAATATGCATTCTCTGTATTTGCGAACCTGATGTAGGCGTTCACAAGAGCGCTCGAACACAACCCCTCCTGCGTTCGAACGTGACCTACATAAATTTTATTTTAATAAAAATAAAAACTAATGCAATAAGAAAAGATCCTAACCAAGTATATCAAGAAACTTCGAGAGTTTCGATTAGTGGAAAAAAGGAGCTAGAGCACCACAGAGTTTAGAGGAGTGCCTTATCAAACTGCAGCGACACATATGTGTCAGCAGCTCCATTGAGGACAATAGGTTCAAGATTGCCTCCACGGCCACAACTAGAGGTGAGAGGACTTCCCCAAAATATCATGAGGAGACTTACCCTAACCCAAGTTGAAGAAAGAAGACTTAAAGGGCTATGTTTTTATTCTGATGAGCAATTCACTCTCGGGCATAAATGTGCCCAACCAGTGGCCATGGTGATGGTGTTGGATGAAGCAGAGGATGTGGAGGAAGAGGAAATGGTGGGAGATGAACTAGACGACTTCGCGGAAGACCAAGAAGCATTGGAGAGCAGTGAGGAGGTCCATGCCGAGATATCCATGCATGCCTACACTGTTATTAATGCGCGTATGACGCTTCGGGTCGATGGCACCGTGAAGAATCAAACAGTGAGGATCCTCATCGACACTAGGAGCACCCACAACTTCATGGATGAGCGGTTGGTCAAGAAGATAGGAAGGGCTATAGATGCTGCCTTTGGATTCGATGTAGCTCTGGGATACGCATGATGCTTCGGGCGAATGGCGTATGCCGAGGAATTCTTTTGAAGATTCAAGGCAATTCCTTCACCTTGATCTTCACCACTTGGCTTTAGGAGGGGCTGACATTGTATTGGGGACTCAATGAATGAAAAGTTTAGGCCCGATAACCTTTGACTTCTTAAAAATATGGATGGACTTCAAACGAAGTGGCAAGCGAGTGTAGTTAGAAGGAATTCAACCGCGGCTTGGAGCTCAATTTCAACCGATGGTGAGATTGCTAAAGGCCGGATTCCATGGACTTCTAATGTAATTGTTAGGTTTTTTAATTGTTGGCAATTGTGTATAAAATATTCTAAGTGTATTTTTTACATGTATATGAGCTTTACATAAGTCTAGAAAATCTCTGGTTTGAAGAATTGCAAAATTATTGGAGCAAAGTTGATGAGATCAAGTCATGCCATTCGAACGCACCAACGAAGTTTGAAAATATTGGACTTTCATGAGTACGAATAAGACTCGGATTTGGCTCTATCTTGAAGATTATATATAAGGATTATGAAACCCTATCTCTAGGGTGGTCGAAGAAGCATTATTGAAGGAGACTTCTTGTGGCTACATTGGTTCTTCCACGAATAAGGTTCTACTCATCTACAAGAATTTAATCTTTCGTCTTAAGGGCTATCTAGACGAAAGATCAATCTTGAGGGCTACTGAGATTGGACTTCAATCACGAGAAGCAGTGAATCGTGAGTTCTAGCGAGCAAGACTGAGAGGAACAAAGTCGTTTTGGATCGACGGGTTGTTTTGTGAGTCAGTCTTGTAACTGCTAATATTCTAGTGATTGGTTTTGATCCGAGTTTGGATCCGTGATTTTTTTTCCCGTTTGGGTTTTTCACGTTAAAATCTTGGCATTCATCTCTACTTTCGTTTTTAATATTTCTTCTGACTTTTACTTAAGCGAACGAATAATATCATTGCCTAAAGGTTAAATACATACGTGTGTCTAGGGGTTTTTTCAATTGGTATCAGAGCAGGTTCTCTCACCCTTTGAGAGAGATCAGATAGGCATGAATTTTCATAGAGATAGATCCTCATCTATTAGACCTCTTATTCTAGATGGATCAAATTATGAATATTGGAAAGCTAGGATGAGAGCTTATTTGAAATCTATAGATAAGCGAGTATGGATGGTCATTGTGAACGGTTGGAGTCCACCAATGTACATGGTGAATGATGAGTTTTTTGAGAAACCGATTAAGTCATGGGATAAGACAGATTATGAAAAAGTTGGCTGGAATAGCAAAGCAATAAATGCAATTTTTAGTTGTGTTTCCTCGGAAGAATTTAGAAGAATTTCTACTTGTGAGATACCAAATGAAGCCTGGACGATATTAGAAACAACTCATGAATGAACTATGGCTATATGACTTATTTCACTTGAATCTATTTTGATTTTCTAGAAGTGCATCTCCAAAAAGATTTCTGATTTTTTCTTAGACTTTTTACTTTAAAAAAAGGGGGGGTTTCAATGTTTTCTACATCAACGGCTGCAGAGCGATAGAAATATAATTTTGGCACTCTACCTGTTATATATGAACGGCTCGTGGTTATTTCTGATTTTTCTGAATTGGGGGTTCGAACACAGATTTTTGCGTTTGAACGTGATAAGATGGATTTCGTTTAGGGTCTTCATGGTTTCTAGAATTTTTGGATTTCTTGTTATTTTTTTGTATGCTTTGGGCATATATTGAATCTTGCAACTTTTTCCTTCTCTAGAATGCCTAACAAAGCTACAGTTACTAAGCAACCAAGGCCACCTTCATCACCTACCTCGACTCTATGTTGACGATTCTTCATCGTTAGTTCCTTCCGAGTTCCTAGTCTTTGGCATTTGTGTCAAAAAGGGGGAGAGTGTGTAGTGTGTGGTGTGTGGTTAGTTTAGACGTGAGTTTAAAGTTTAGGAGTTTACTGGTGTAGGGGGAGTGTTGGCATAAGGGGAGTTTTTTAGAGTTTACTGTTTTATGTTTACTGCATAATAACTTTGCTTAAGTACTTTTGAACTTATGCTTACTTGATAACTTGTGTTTGGATTGTTATTCATTTCAAGTTATTTTCACTTGATCTTGGATTGGTATATTTTTATTATTTGCACGGATTGAAGTGCGAAATCTTCTAGACTTGTTGAATGCTCATTTTGAATTCTTTGTAATATCTTGTAAACTAGATGTTTTGTCACAAATTGCCAAAAGGGGAGATTGTTAGGTTTTTTAATTATTGGCAATTGTGTACAAAATATTCTAAGTGTATTTTTTACATGTATTATGAGCTTTACATAAGTCTAGAAAATCTCTGGTTTGAAGAATTGCAAAATTATTGGAGCAAAGTTGATGAGATCAAGTCATGCCATTCGAACGCACCAACGAAGTTTGAAAATATTGGACTTTTATGAGTACGGATAAGACTCAGATTTGGCTCTATCTTGAAGATCATATATAAGGATTATGAAACCCTATCTCTCGGGTGGTCGAAGAAGCATTATTGAAGGAGACTTCTTGTGGCTACATTGGTTCTTCAACGAATAAGGTTCTACTCATCTACAAGAATTTAATCTTTCGTCTTAAGGGCTATCTAGACGAAAGATCAATCTCGAGGGCTACTGAGATTGGACTTCAATCACGAGAAGCAGTGAATCGTGGATTCTAGCGAGCAAGACTGAGAGGAACAAAGTCGTTTTTAATCCGAGCAAGACTAATATTCTAGTGATTGGTTTTGATCCGAGTTTGGATCCGTGGTTTTTTTCCCGTTTGGGTTTTTCACGTTAAAATCTTGGCGTTCATCTCTACTTTCGTTTTTAATATTTCTTCTGACTTTTACTTAAGCGAACGAACAATATCATTGCCTAAAGGTTAGATACATACGTGTGTCTAGGGGTTTTTTCAGTAATTAATCTAGAGTCAAGTAGACTATACAATGGAAGAAGTACTTGTTGATTTGTCCGCCTTACTAAAGGAACTCAGCGAGGTGTTTGAAGAAGCACGCGCCATGTCGCCGGCTCGACCCCAAGACCACTGCATTGAGATTACTCCCAGAGCAGAACTAGCTAGTTGCAGCCCTATTGATGCCCATTTGTGCAAAAAGAGGAGATCACAAGGCTTTTCAAGGAGATGCTGGACAATGAAATCATCCAATCGAGTCAGAACTCATACTCTTGCCGGTGCTCCTAGCGTAGAAGAAGGATGAAACATGGCAATTTTGTGTGGACTATTGTGTACTTAATGCCATCATGATGAAGGATATGTATCCCATCCCTATTATTGAAGAACTCTTGGATGAGCTCTTGGGGGCATCTTACTTCAACAAGTTAGACTTGTGAGCTGCCTACCATCAAATCTGCGTGAGGCCCGAGGATGTGCACAAGACCGCATTCCGCACACATGACAAGCATTATGAGTTCAAGCTCATGCCTTTTGGACTCACTAATGCCCCCTTCACCTTCCAAGGGTTGGTGAATGACTAGGGTGCTATTAAGGCGGTTTGTGCTTGTCTTCTTCAACTACATCCTTGTGTACAGTCGTTCATGGAGGGAGCATATTGTTCACCTTCGTGAAGTATTGCAGATTTTGAAAGACAATGAGCTGAAGGAATCCAAATATTTATGGGGCCAATCGAGAGTGGAGTATCTCAGCCACATCATTTCAGCGGCAGGAGTGGAAGCCAATCCCTCCAAGGTGCAAAACATCGTGCAACGGTAGATCCGAAAGAAACCGAAAGAATTGCAGGGCTTCTTTGGATTAATAGGCTATTACCGTCGATTTGTTGCCAACTACGACAAGATTGCCACTCCCTTGACATCACTATTGAAGAAGGGGGAGTTTTAGTGGATCAAGGCAACAATGAAGGCCTTTGAAGAATTGAAGAAAGTGATGACCATAGCTTCGGTCTTGGCATTACCCGATTTCACCAAACCTTTTGTGGTGAAATGCTACGTGTTAGGAACTGAAATTGGGGTTGTCCTTATGCAAGAAGGGAGACCGGTGGTGTACAAAAGCAAGGCGTTGTCAGTAAAGAACTAGATGATGTCTCCATATGAGTGAGAGATGCGAGCCATTATCCACACCATCACCAAATGGAGACCATACTTCATCGGTTGGCGATTTGTGGTGCGTATCGACCAATGAAGTCTTTCTTACTTTCTTAGGCAATAGATTTACACTTCGGCACAGTAGTGGTGGTTGAGAAAGTTGTTGGGCTACAACTACGAATTGGTGTACAAGAAAAAAACTAAAAATTGGGTTGCCGATGCACTATCGCGGCAACTTGAACCGGCCGACCTAGCCATGATTTCTATCTTAGACTTTCCTTTCTTTTTAGAGATTAGAGCTGCATGTTTTGGAAGATCTAGAGATGAGGGAACTCATGAAGAAGGTAGAGGAAGAACCATCTAGTTATTCCGGGTTAGAAGCGAAGGATGGTCTACTACTAGTCCAAGGGAGAGTTCGAGTACCGATCAAACCTGAACTACGAGTGACTTTGATTCGCCACTTCCACGACACTCCTATGACGGAGCATGAGGGAACCTTTAGAACCTATAAGAGGTTGACACAAAATTTTGTATAAGTAGGGGTGAGAAAAGAAATGTTGTCCTATGTTCGAGCATGTGAAATCTGTCGACATGCCAAGGCGGACTCGATGAAACCGATGGGGCTGCTGCAACCCCTACCTATTCTAGAGCAAATTTAGGAAGATGTCACAATGGACTTCATTGAAAGACTTCCCTAGGTCAGACGACATACGGTTGTAATGGTGGTGGTCAACCGGTTGATGAAGAGTGCGCTTGTTTTAGCTCTAACGCACCCGTACACTGTATGGAATGCCGAAGTCAATAGTTTCAGATCGTGATCCGATCTTTATGAGTCACTTTTGGCAAGAGTATTTCAAATAGCAAGGTACAGAATTAAAAATGAGCTCGGCATATCATCTGCAAACCGATGGGCAATCCGAAGTCGTTAATTGCTACCTCGAGCAATATTTGCGATGCTTTGTCGAGGAACAACCAAAGAGATGGCTAGCTTACCTACCCTATGTGGAGTACTCAAACAACCTGGCTCATCATACCGCTATTGGGATGACTCCTTTTGAGGCTGTCTATGGGTGGATGCCCCCAACATTGCGATCATATGACTGGCCGAGCGTACCTGATCGTATTGACATAGATAAGGTACTAGTGGAATGGGATGAAGTACTCAAGTGGCTCAAGCTTCATCTAGTAGCGGCATTGAACCGAATGAAGCAAGTGTATGATCGCAAATACTAAGAAAGAAGCTATGATGTTGGCGATTGGGTCTATGTTCGACTCCAACCATTTCGGCAAATCTCGGTACGAACTATTCAGAACCAAAAGTGACACATCATTTCTATGGTCCATTCAAGATCCTAGATAAGGTGGGAGCAGTTGCATATAAGCTGGACCTACTCGAGTCATCCAGAGTTCACCCAGTTTTCCATGTATCCAACTTGAGAGCCCGAGTTGGTCTAGTTGAGCAAGTTGCGGCACAACTACTTGAGCCCAAATTAGAAGGAATTGAGCCAATTTTATAGAAGATCCTAGCACGAAGGAGGGTCAGACGTGAAGGACGAATAGTCACAGAGGTACTAGTAGGCTAGATCGAACGGACACAAGAGCAAGCCACATGGGAACTCGAGGCAACCATGATGGAGTGATATCCTGAATTTGCACTTTAAGGACAAAGTGAGCAGAAGCATGGGGGAATGATGTGATTTGGACCTCATCGGGTCGCCTCAAATATGAATACATCCTATGGGAGTCTACTCTTATTGTGTTTTACTTGTTTCTTTCAGAAAATAAGAATTATGTATATCGTGTTCGAACGCAAGAGGGTCACATTTAGATGCCCCTTGTGAACACCTGCAGGCGTTCGCATCGACAGATAACGTAATTTGTGTGTTCGAATGCATAGACCCCGTTCGAATGCTCGCATGCGAATGCCTGCATACATTCACATCGGTAGAAAACACGAAATCCACATTCGAACGCGCGATCCCATTCGAACGCGATCAATGATAATTCATTGTTTCTAGGGTTATTATTTGTCATTTTTGTCTTGTTTCATTAGCCGCTTAAGGTGTGGATGGCAAAGAAAAATATTATGATAAATGAATATTAAGTTCTATCCTTTTTCTTCCTCTCTACCCTAATCTTCCTTCCCCTACGTTCGAGCCCTAGCAATGCACTATCTCGACGTCTGATATACCTTGCTAGAGTCTTTTCTTATTACATTAGTTATTTATTTTTATTAAAATAAATTTACTACGGCACGTCTGAACGCCTTTGTGAACGCCTGCATTAGTTTGCAAAAATAGAGAACGTAAAATGTACGTTCGAACGCTATCAGGCACGTTTGATCGCTCGCGTGCAAATGCCTGCATCAGTTCGCATCCACAAAGATCATCTTTTATGCATTCAAACGCGGTTGACCCCGTTCGAATGCGATCGATGAGAGTCCACTAGAATTAAGGTTAATAATTATTATTTTGGCTTATTAGCTAGCCCCTATAAAGGTGTGGATGATAACTAAAATTATTATGATGAATGAATACTGGTTCCTATCCTCCTCTATCCTCTCTCTAGTCTCTCTACTCTAATCTTCCTCCTCCCTCTTCACCAACCAGTCACCTCTAACCTCTACCGTTGGTAAAGTCTCATCTATCTTCTAATCTCCCTCGTCTGTCAAGTCCTCCCTCCTCCTAGGGATCTCGACCACTTCTTTCCCTTCATCCTTATCTCTTAAACTACATCAGCTGTTAACCCTCATCTCCATTATCATCCATAATCCTAGCATCTACTCCACCTGTCACCACCACCATCATCCTACTCTAGCATATTTTTGTCCTAGCTGTAGCTCGTATCTGTGAGGGGTATAAATAAAAAAATTAGATTAGGAATTTAAAGATCAATCAAATTTAGTTTCATAATTTTTTGACTATAGAAGAATATTTGGTGAATATTTTCTCTCGGTTGCGTGGACTATTTTCTACAATCAATCTAGATCTTGAAGGGATCATTCCGTAACCTATCATTGGTATTAGAGCCCGGTGAACCTCGAACCTCCATTAATGGTGGAGATAAGAAAGATGACATCAACAAGAAGATTAATAGAGAGCACACCGACAAGGGACGACTTAATCTACGAAAACCCTAACTAAGAGATCGATTACCTTGGGAAGGCCACGGTAGGACCGAGTCAACCAATGCCCATAGGTGTAAACATGAGCCTGATAAATGAACTTAGGGGCATATTCCAAATATTGCTGCATCAAATGGACACAATGTAGAATGATCATAACACCTTGAAAAAATATGTCATGAATTGATCGGCTTCGTCATCTCCTCGACGAATATCGATACCTCAAGGACCAGCAGTGGGCCACATCGAGCCAATACCCCACAGATCCAGATACGACATGTTAATATCAATGATCCTCTTTTACATATTCTTACACATCATTTTCCACCTTCGATATAAAACCCAAAGCCGGCGGTGGTGGAACCTGAGAGACGTGCGGCACTCAAGGATTCAAAGAAGGAGAGCAACAAGCACAACGGTTTAGACCTGAACCAAGGATCTTTCGTGAGCCCGACAATGTTATCTAGGGGACAACCGCATGCTTAGACTTTCCAAAATTTCAAGGAGGTGATCCGACGGATTGGATATTTCAAGTGGAGCAATACTTTGATTGTCAAGGGACAACGGAGGATGTAAAGATACGGATGGTAAGCTTTCACCTCCAAGGAATGGCATTGCATTGGTATCAATCGACTATTCATGGTGGAGGATTTACCGATTGGGCAAACTTTTTTAGGAGGATTACACGTAGATTTGGGATACCGGCATATGAATATTTTGCTGCCACATTAAGCAAGATGGTTCAGAGGACAACCATATTAGAGTATCAAGTAGAATTTGAATGAGTTAGTAGTCATTGCGAGCCACCTTGGCCCAAACCGATATTGATGAGCACATTCATTTCAGGACTGCGGGAGGAGATCTAGGTGGATGTTCATGCTCTCTGTCTTATCACTCTTGAGGAGGCATTTGAGAAGGCCGTGAGAATGAGCAAAAGCACAAGGCTCTTAAGATGGCAGCGAAAATAAGTTATGGAAACCGAAATGGACGGTTTGTGCCTAGAATGTTGACTAGAAATTCTGCAGGTTAAAAAACAACGGCTGCTAGAACTAGAGCACGACCACCCTTGAGACCCTCTTCCGTTGTTAGAGGAGGTATAAGACCCCCTGTTCAAACTCTCACACTTGCCTAAGTGGAGGAGCGAAGAGCGAAGGCCTTTGCTTTCGATGCGATAAATGTTTCACCCTTAGTCATCAGTGTTCCAAACTGATCAGGAGTGTGATGGTCATCGACGGTCTCAAGGGGGACGATAAGGTTATTGGTGATGGAGAGTATTCAAAGGAGGTCAATAGAGGAGGGCACGGAGGAAGATATCCAAGCTAAAATATTGATGCATGCATATTCGAGTACTTCCACGCTGAGGACATTACGGGTGAATGAACTCGTTAGAAAGCATTGTGTGCACATCCTCATCGATTCTGGGAGTACACACAACTTTCTAGATAAGTGGTTAGTGAAGAAGTTAGGCCTGGACACTGAACCGTTCGTGGGGCTTGAGGTTGCTATTAGAGACGGCACGAAGCTTCAAGCAGAGAGCTTATGTCGCCAGGTCGGTGTATGGGATTTGTATCCATTGGTGCTGTGGGGAGCAAAGATTATCCTTGGCACTCAGTGACTGTAGAGTTTGGACCCGTCACATTTGATTTCTGAAGTATGTGGATAAAATTTAAGTAAGGAAACCGAGGTAGTCAATCAAGACATTGAGTAGTAATTGAGGTGTTTCGTTGGAGTGATGCCGAGATAATGGTTGGAGTTCTTACCATGACAGAGTGGTCTTACAACACCGCCCACCATAACATGAAAAACCCCTAGACACACATATGTATCTAACCTCTAGGCAAAGATATTTCTCGTTCGCTTAAGTAAAAGTCGGAAGAAATATTAAAAACGAAATTAGAGATGAACGCCAAGATTTTAACGTGGAAAACCCAAACGGGAAAAAGACCACGGATCCAAACTCGGATCAAAACCAATCACTATGATAGTAGCAGTTACAAGACTGACTCACAAAACAACCCGTCGATCCAAACGACTTTGTTCCTCTCAGTCTTGATCGCTAGAACCCACGATTCACTGCTTCTTGTGATTGAAGTCCAATCTCAGTAGCCCTCGAGATTGATCTTTCGTCTAGATAGCCCTTAAGACGAAAGATTAAGATTTGTAGATGCGAAGGGCCTTGTTTGTTGAAGAACCGATGTAGCCTCCAAAAAGTCTCCTTGAATAATCTTCTTCAACTGCCCTAGGTTAGGGCAACACTATCCTTATATATGATCTCAAAGATAGAGTCAAATCCAAGTCATATTTGTACTCACGAAAATCCAATAAATTGCAAACTTCATAGGTGCGTTCGAACGCAGCCCGAGTGCGTTCGAACGGCCTAACTTAATCTCAGGTGCGTTCGAATGGGCCCAAGTGCGTTTGAACGCGTTTGTGAACGCTGCTCTCGGTCTGTGTGAACGCAGTACCCGCGTTCGAACGCGTTTGTGAACGCGGCTCTCTGTCTGTGTGAACGCAGTGCCCGCGTTCGAACGTGCTTGTGAACACGACTCTCTATCTGTGTGAATGCAGTGCCCGCGTTCGAACGCGCTTGTGAACGCGGCTCTCTGTCTGTGTGAACGCAGTGCCCGCGTTCGAACGTGTTTGTGAACGCGGTGAGAACGCAACGGCTTTTCTCCAATGATCTTGCAATTCTTCACACCAGTGATATTCTAGACTTGTGTAAAGCTCATATACATGAAAAAATACACTTAGAATATTTTGTACAAAATTGCAAACAAATAAAAAACCTAACAATCTCCCCCTTTGGCAATTTGTGACAAATTACACATAGGTTACAAGATATTACAATGACTTCAAACTAAGCAATCAACAAGTCTAGAATTTTTTGCACATCAATCCCTGCAAGGAAACATATACCAATCCAAGATCAAGTGAAAATAACTTGAAATAAAAAAAATCAAAACACAAGTTATCACAAGAGAAAAAATTTAAACAGACAAAGATTAAACACACGTTATCACAATTACTTCAAGTTAAGTTCAAATGCCAACGACACTAAGACAAAGCAAAGTTCAACCATCAAGTAAACTCCACTAAACTCCCCCTATGCCCATACTCCCCCTACACACCTAGACACCTAAACACTAAGACACTCTCCCCCTTTTTGGCGTAAATGCCAAAGACTAGGAACTCGGAGGAAACTGACGATAAAGAATCGTCAACACAGAATCAAGTACAGTTCCCTGACGGACTTGCTCAGTACGTAAATCATTCACCGCTGAATGGAGATCCTGCACTTGAGTACTAAGTTGATCGAACCGATCCGAGTACTGTGGTAACTCCCCCTCAGTGGGAGATGAGTCATCGGCAGAGCTATCATCAGAACTGTCGAGGTGCGATGACCTACCAACGGCGGAAGAGGATGGTTTGAGAGGAGACGACTGGTCGTGAGCTTGACTCTACTTCAGAGTAATCCGATCCAATGGTTTCTGTGAAGTTAGAGAAGGTTCCGAAGCATCCACTCGCACCTCACTCTGAATGCACAAATTTATAAGAAAAATGCCAAATGGTAATCCCTCACGAGGTGCTTCTTTCTATGCAGCTGAGAGAATCGAATCATAGATCACTGCAACTAAGTCAATAGAGACTCCCGATAACATGGCATGAAGAAGAAATGCACGATCCAGACTAATACTGGAATGTCGAGTCTTGGGGGTAACATTGCACAGACAAAAGAGGTGAAGCATGCGAGCCACAGATGTCAACCTTGCATGCGGCATCATGTTACCTTTCCAACGTTCCCCTTTGATCAGGATTGTACCAGCATATTCATTGACATCAGGAAGTGGAGCAGACGTCGGATACTGGAACTCACCATCAGGCAGACTCAGTTCAGCACGAATAACATCGGAATCCAGGTATATAGATACACCACGAACAATAGAACGTATACAGTGATCGAAAATCGTGGCATTACTAAAAAATTCTTGAACAACTTCCACATAAGCAGTCCCGCTCATCCAACACACTGATAACCACTCTCGTTCAGTAAAGATCTGTTCAATCCCCAATTCAGAAAAATCAGATATAACCATGGGTCTTTCACAGATAACAGGACGGGTGCCAAAATTATGTTTGTAGCGACCCGAAGCCGTTGTTGAAGAAAACTTGGGAGCCGAGGATGGCGACGAAGGCGGCCTTGGTTTCTTGGTCACTGTCGTTTTTTTAGGCATTCTTGAAAAGAAAACACGTTGCAATATTCAATACATGTCCAAAGCAACCAAAAAATAGCAAGAATTCCAAAAAAAAATGGTAGAAACCATGAAGCCCCAAAAGGAAAAACATCTTTCACTTGAAAAACGCTAAGATATCACGTTCAATCTCACAAGAACCATCAAGAGTTTAACATTAACGTGATCAAAAGTTGAGAACACACAAAATCACTCAAGATCAAGCATGTTTATTGAATAAAAAACTAGGAAAAATAATGGATGATCATACCTTGCAAATGTGAGGAGAAACTCAAAAATTTGGTTGAAAGACACTAGATCCGGAGGAGATCTACCCCCAAAAAGGATTTGAAGTGAAAAATTCGATGAAAAACATCAAGATCTTGAAGATTTGAGAAGAGGAAAATGAAGGGTTTTTAGGGTTTGGAAAATGGAAGATGAAACCCTTGGGTTCGAACGCAATATTTAAATAAACCACGAGTACATTCGAACGCACCAGTCCGCGCGTTCGAACGCGCCGCGTTCGAACTCAAGAATCCTCGTTCGAACGCCCTTTTTTTTTTAAAAAAAACTAAAAACAAGTTAAAATTCTTTTTGGAGATGCACTGCTAGAATTCCAAAATATATTCAAGACATAGAATATGACAATCAAATGAAATAAGTCATACAAGATCAATCAAATCATCAAAAGCATATTATAATCAATTCGAATGCATCACTCAAAATTACATTAATCTTGATTGATCATAACGATATGCATATGCAAGATGAGCATAGAAAACATGAACCAATCTTCTTAAACAAATTTACTATATAAACAATGATGCAACACAGTAGTCAAACCGACTTAGTATAGAAATTTTACACTTTTCGACTTATTCTCCATAACACAACAGGAATTTTTCCTGTATTTTTTTTTCTACTGAAACATATATGTGCAATGATGGCTTTTACACATGAGTAGGTAGCCCTTTTCTTGTAGTACAAATCAAACGATGTGCAAGAAGAAATTCACATATATCATTTTTTTTAAAAATTTGCAAATAATGTACTGAGTCAAACTGGACTCGAAACAAGACGGCTTTCACACTAACTCATTGTAGCCCTTTTCATTGATCTTTTATAAAAATATATTTGATAACTAAGCACGAGGTCAAACTGTGCAAATCAAAGTTAATGGAGAGCTATTTAAAAAAAATATTCATAATATCATGCTCACACAAGAATACATAAGGGTGTAAACGAGCCGAGCCGAGCCGAGCCGGCTGCTGCTCAAGCTCAGCTCGAAATTAATTTCGAGCTTCTTTATTGGGCTTAGGCTCGGCTCACCTCAGCTCGAGCCGAGCCTGAGCCGAGCCTGATCGAGCCCGAGCCGAGCCCGAGTCTGAAACAAGCCTATTATCAAGCCTCATTTCGAGCCGAGCTGGCTCGAGCTGGACCGAGCCCAAGCCGAGCCACAACATATTTAAAGTGAAAAAAGCTGAAATTGAATAACAAATTTTATCTGTAGATAAAATAAAAGCAAACCAAATTGACTATAAAATTTAAAATTAATCTCTGATTAGCAACCACACCCATTTTACAGGTAAATATAATAAAAGCCAACCAAATAAACTTAACTTAAATTATATAAAACCTTACTAAAGCCAAGCAAACTATCATACCAATTGCAAAATATTAACATAGATTTATCAAAATTTGGCTCAAAATAATCACACCAATTTCAAAAATTTTACTAGTAAACATAATAAAAGCCAACCAAATGAATTTAACTCAAATTATACAAAATTTAATAAAGTCAAGCAAATTAACACACTAATTGCAAAATATTAACGTATGGTAATTCATCAAAATTTGGCTCAAAACAAATCCAAATTTTGATATGACATCCAAATCATAAGTCTATCACTTGCAAAATATTACAATATAAGTACTTAACTTATATCTTGCCAAATATTACAATAAAATCTGATAACATGCCAAATATTATGACTAAATTTATTTGGCATTCTCAACTCTCAAGTCTTAACACTAAAAAGAAGCTTCATCCTATAACTGCAAAAAAAAAAGAAATAAGTTAATTACAGCTTAAACATCATGCAACTAGTATAAATAAACAATAATAGGAAAAGACATACAATATATGATACCTAAAGATCAAACTACATTTGGAATCCTCACAAACACATTATCCATCACCAGTACCTAAAGAAAATAAGATTATAAAAAAGAAGTCAGCAATAGTTTATAAAAGCATAAAATGAAAAAAATTTATTATGAGAAGTATAGTACACATACCCTAGAAGAGCTGATTTGTTTTTTCGATGATTCTCTAATCCAATTTCCTCCACATACCAAAGCCTCCACTGTCTCGGAAGACAAAGAGCTTCGAAAATCATTTAGAACTCTACCACCGGCGCTAAAAGCTGATTCAGATGCAACAGTGGTAATAGGAACCGAAAGGATATCTCGAGCCATTTTGGAAAGAATAGGAAATTTCAACATGTTTAGTCTCCACCATTCTAGAGCATCAAACTTGTCAATCAAACTTGTAGTCTGCTCCTCTAAGTATATTTCTAATTCAGATTTCAGAGGTTCAACTGCATTTGTTGATTCCAAAAAATTTTTAAACTCTGCTTGACCTTCTGATCCTTTAGCACCAATCAAGTCATCACTCTTATCAAGTTGAGATCTATCATTCATTCTATTATTTTCACCTGATGCATTCTCAAGTTTATATGATTCAAAAATAGTATACAACACTCCGTGGACCCTTTGCATGTTTATTTGAGCTTCTGCAAAGCAATATATTTTTGGAAAACAAAAATTAATAAGCTTCATTTTGTATCGGGGATCTAATACTGCTGCCACTGCCAATAACATATCACATTCTTCCCAATACTTATCAAATTTCTTTCTCATTTCTATAGCCATATCCTTCAAAAAGTAGAATTCACTTTCACATCCTTTATTTAAAGCTTCTTTCACTTTCCATAAATCAATCAAAAATAGATTTGCAGTAGGATATGAACTTCCCGATATAATTTGAGTAAGATCATAAAATTTTTTCAAATATTCACAGACTTTTGCAGCTTTAAACCAATCATCTTCTGAAGGTAGCCATTTGTAATTTGCATCTCTCGTTGCATATTGTTCAAAAACTTTTTGGTACACAAAAGCATGCTCTAACATAACATATGTAGAATTCCAACAAGTTGCAACATCCAAAGCTAAACCCTTAGAAGTAGGAACAGAGAGTTGTCTTGCAATTTCACCAAATTTGTACATACGTGAAGGACTCTTTTTTAAGTAAGTAACACTGCATCTGATATTTTCAATGACATCTTGAATGACATGGATCCCATCTTGAACAACTAGATTTAAAATATGAGCACAACATCTAACATGAAAAATAAGCCCCTTGAAGTACAATTTATCTCTAACTTGAAAGTTATTCATAATAGTCTTAGCAGCATCATTGGCGGAGGCATCGTCTAAGGTAATAGTTGATACTTTATCCTCTATTCCCCAAGCAATTAAACAATCAATAATAGCATCTGAAATAGCAACTCCAGTGTGTGGAGGTTCCAATTGACAAAAGTTGATAATGCGTTTTTGTAAAGTCCAATCAGAATCAACAAAATGAGCAGTCAAAGACATATACCCGATATTTTGATTTGAGGTCCACAAATCTGAAGTCAAACTAATTCTATAAGTTCCTTTCAAAAGCAATTTCACTTCTTCTTTTGCAGATTCATATACTTTCATAACATCACTTCTCATTGTGTTTCTAGAAATCCGTTCATAACGTGGATTAAGAACCTTCAGAAGAATATTGAACCATGTATGCTCAACCATATTAAAAGGATACTCATGTACCATCATCATTTTTGCCATTATTTCTCTCACCACATTTTGGTTGTATCCTGATGAAATAGTTTTGAGATAATTTTCTTCTATAGCTGAAGTCCCAGTAATACTAGATGCAGAAGCAAAAGGAATTTTTTTTTGTCCTTTGCCTACCAAACCAGTGCAAAATTTCACATGTCTTTTTATTTGTGAAGTTGTGCCTTGCTTAGGAACACTAAATAATGACGGGCAATTATTACATCGATACTTTTCTACCTCTTCTCCATTTTCTTTCACCTTAACCCGCTTGACATACAACCATACATCAGAAGTTTTTCTTCTCCCTTTCTTTTGACTATTACTTTCTTCTTCCTTGTTAGTTTCATTATCCTCTTCACCAATATCAATTTCAATAGGTTCATTTTCACTAACAGCATCAGAAAGATTCTTAGTTACTGACTCTGACATCTACATAAAAAAACAAAAAACAGAAACAGAAATACTGCTTAAATTTATGTAATACTTAATTAGTAAAAACAAAAATAGATGTGACGGATACAGTTAATACTTAATAGCCAAGAGAAATAGCATATCAAATCATCTACAAGAGTCATTGAAATATATATCTGAAGGGAAAGAGTCATTGAAATATATATCTGCATCTAAACATCCAAGAGGACTTGTTCCACCATAGAAGTGCCATTTCCTATTCTTTAGTACCACAAGAAAGAAAAGAAAAAGAACTCTTTTGGTACATGGTTTAATGAGGCAGTGCAATCCCTAGAAAAGCAAAATTGTTATTGTGTTGACTAGGCATAATAAACAACCTAATATCTACAAGAACTTATAGAAGATTGCTCAAGCTTATCTTCAGTTAAGCATTGAAGATAAGCTTGAGCAGCAATACTAGATATCCATGTATCATCCATTTATTGAGTATAATGGAACACCAGTAGATTTAAACAACCTAATATCTACAAGAACTTATAGAAGATTGTTCAAGTGACCCCGTCTTGACTTTTACTTATACTTAGTGAATCCACATTACATAACATGATATATTCGATTGCAAAACAAAGTTTATATAGACATTTATTTCTTACATAGAAAACAATATGTTTTAGAAAAGAAGACATTTTTGAAAACTTTCACAAATATTAAAGAGATGTAACCAGAAACTGAACTTGTTGCCAAGATTCAAGTTCCTGAATCAAGCAAGAACACGTCAAGGACGGCGCAACAAAGCCATGCCTAATTCACAAAGATCATTAAGAGCAAGCATGTCATGTCGCTGAGACTGAGACTGCAGCTGCTCTCAAAGCACAGGCATGTTGCCTATCCTGATTTTCCATCAAACCTTTAATCTATTGTTTGATTTTATTCAAGAGTAGGGCAAATGAGACTCATTTTGTTATCTCTTCCTGTATTTGCTAGACTGAACAAATGAGTAGGGTTGTTAATGAGCTAGACTCGATCCACTTTTCTATTAAAAAAGCATCTCAATTGGTGAAAGAAATTGGCAGACAGGTTAGTTTCTCAAAGACATGCCCTGCACTTAATATCACCAGAAAAACATCTGCTGGAAATATTCCTCAAATAAGAACATCACAAACCTTTATCTAGGTGAATAAAGAGGAAAAAGACTAAATACCATAATATAGAAAGATTAAACTGCCCTTAACATTAAAATGATATAGAAATACAAGTAGAGAAATCATACCTCTTGCCGGTCGATGGAGGAGGATGACATGGCGGCTTAGAGAAGGAATAGTGAGGCTACGAGCGACGACGGCTTGGAGAAGGGAGGTGAGGCGACGACGCGACGGCGACGGCTTGGAGAAGGGAGGTGAGGCTGACAATGCGTCGGCGACGGCTTGGAGAAGAAATGGTGAGGTGAGGCTACGATGGCTTGGAGAAGGGAGGTGAGGCGACGGCTTAGAGAAGGAATGGTGAGGCTACGACACGGCGGCGACGCCTTGGAGGAGGAAGGTGAGGCGGAGCTTCGCGGGAGGAGAACGATGCAGCAGCCGACAGGAGTTTTGGTCTTTTGGAGAAGGAAGGTGAGATTTGGGGATTAGGGTTTTATTTTTAGTTTTATACCGAGCCGATCGAGCCGAGCCTGAGCGAGCCGGCTTCAGCTCAGGCTCGGCTCGATAGTGATTTCGAGCCTATTTTAGCAGCTCGGGCTCAGCTCAGCTCTGGCCGAGCCGAGCCGGACTCGAGCTACAGTCGAGCCGAGCCCGAGCCGAGCCCGAGCTGCTCGACAAGCTTGACACCCCTAAGAATACACATACGTTATGAGGCATTAAAAATTTATTATTATAGAAGTCGAGGGAGTGACAAAATCAAAAATTGAAACAATATACTACAAGATGACAAAATTGACTATAATAACTCATAATCAAAAGAAAAATCATATTTTTATGTCAAGAGTATATTATTGAATCTAGGAGTGCATCAATTTTTTTTTTATATGACAAAAACTCTCGACAAAACTGAAACTAAAACCAAAGAAAATTTCAGAGTAAAAGAGAACCTAAAAAAAATGAAAGAAACTCGCAAACTAAAAAGAACACAAATCCCAATAAAATCAGTCCAAAGCACAAATCCCTAAAGAAGTACGAAGATACTCAAATCTCTGTAAATCCAAAGGTTTTGTAAACAAGTCACCCAACTGTTTCTCGGTCTCAACATGTTCTAGTGCTATTGTTTTGTCTTCAACTAACTCGCGTATAAAATGATGTCGGATATCAATATGTTTTGTACGCGAGTGTTGAACAGGATTTTTTGATATATTAATAGCACTCATGTTGTCACAATAAAGCACCATAGTATCTTGTTCAATGCCATAATCCTTAACCATCTGTTTCATCCATAGTAACTAAGAACAACAACTCCCTGCTGCAATATACTCGGCCTCCGCAGTAGATAAAGATATCGAGTTTTGTTTCTTACTGTGCCAAGCAACCAGATTGTTTCCAACATAAAAACATCCACCTGAAGTACTTTTTCTATCATCACATGAACCTGCCCAATCAGAATCCGTGTATGCCGATATGATAGCATCCGAGTCATAAGTAAACTAGATACCTAAATCAACTGTGCCACTGACATATTTTATGATACGTTTCACAGCAAACAAATGTGACTCCTTAGGTTCAGACTGAAACCTAGCACACACACCGACACTAAATGCAATGTCAGGTCTACTAGCAGTTAAGTATAAAAGGCTACCAATCATGCTCCTATACACTGTCTGATCAACACTTTTTCCTGACATGTCCTTACCTAGTTTGGTAGTTGTACTCATAGGAGTTCTAGCATGTTTTGCATTTTCTAAACCAAATTTAGTCACAAGATCCTTAGCATACTTGGTTTGAGCGATAAAAATCCCTCTCTCCAATTGAGTAATTTGAAGCCCTAAAAAGAACTTCACCTCACCCATCATACTCATCTCAAAATGACTGTGCATGAGATCTGCAAACTCCTTAGCTAATAATTGACTCGTCGCCCCGAAGACAATGTCATCCACATATATTTGTGCCACAACTAAACTCTTGTTTTCACATCTAATGAATAATGTCTTATCCACTCCCCCTCGAGTGAACCCCGCATCCACTAAAAAGGTGATCAACTTCTCATACCAAGCTCTTGGAGCTTGTTTTAGCCTGTAAAGAGCCTTTTTCAATTTAAAAACATGAGAAGGAAATTTTTGATTTTTGAAACCCTTAGGTTGTTCTACATAAACATCTTCATTCAGGATACCATTCAAGAAAGCACTTTTAACATCCATTTGAAACAATTTAAATTTTAAATGACAAGCAATAGCAAGCAGTATACGACGAATAGACTCTAATCTAGCAACAGGAGCAAATGTCTCATCAAAATCTATACCCTCAACCTGAGTGTATCCCTGTGCTACTAGTCTGGCTTTATTTCGAACTATATTGCCATGTTCATCACTTTTATTCTTATAAATCCATTTTGTTCCAATGACGTTCACATTCTTAGGTCTAGGAACTAAATACCAAACATCATTCCTAGAAAATTGCTCTAATTCCTCATGCATAGCATTAACCCAAGAATCGTCTAACAATGCTTCCTTCACATTTTTAGGTTCAAAAGAAGATGTATAACAAGTAAATGATACCTCACTTTGGATTTGTCGTCTTGTCTTAATTGGTTCATTCACGTCTCCGATCACTTATGATAGTGGATGATTTGATTTCACTCTAGCAGATGGTTCCGGTACGTTGCAGTCATTTTTGTTCATTTCAACTTTGTCCTCGTCCTGATTCTCAATTTCCAGATCAAGCTCCTTTCCTATTTCTTCGTAATATGTATCTGCAGAAACAGAAATAGAAGTAGCTTTAGTTAAGTCAGTCGAGGATTCATCTATTATAACATTAGCAGATTCCATAACAGTAGAAGTTTCAAGATTAAATACTCTGTAGGCTCTACTATTATTCGAGTACCCCAAGAAGATGTCTTCGCTACTTCTAGTGTCAAATTTAGTCAAATATTCTCGATCACGCAAGATATAACATTTACTACCAAAAACTCGAAAATATTTAACACTAGGTTTCTTACCTTTCCAGATTTCATAAGCAGTCATATTTGTACCTGGTCTTAGATAAACACGATTTATCACATGTACCGCTGTATTGACCACCTCTGCCCAAAACCTTTGAGTAACCTTTTTAACATGAAGCATAACCCTAGCCATTTCCTGCACAACTCGATTTTTTCTTTCAACAATCCCATTCTGTTGTGGAGTTATAGGAGCTGAAAACTCATGTTGAATTCCAAGAGAATCGCAAAATATAGAAAAAAATTTATTTTCAAATTCTCTACCATGATCAGAACGAATCCTAACTAGGGTTGTAGATTTTTCATTCTGCAATTTTAAGCATAGTGATTTAAAAACATCAAAGGTTTCAGACTTCTCACGTAGAAAGGCAACCCAGGTATATCTGGAGTAATCATCGACCATTAAGAATATATAGCGTTTACCTCCAAGACTTTCCGTTTTTGTTGGACCCATCAAGTCCATGTGAACTAATTGTAGCACACGGTCAGTGGTAGCTGTATTTACCTTCTTGTGTGAGATACGAATTTGTTTTCCAATTTGACACGAATCGCACACTCTTTTTGACATTTCTTTTATCTTAGGTATTCCTCTTACCACTTCATGTTTGGACAGAGTAAATAATTCCTTATGATTCACATGTCCAAGATGTTGATGCCAAAGATCTGCAATGTCGAAAGACGCACTGTTACATTTCAGTTTATGTGAAGTTCCAACGACATAGCAATTATCAGATGTTCTAGATCCATAACATATAATATTACCATCATGATCTAGAACAGTACAATCATTTTTGGAGAATTTTACCTCATAATCTTAATCACAAAATTGACTGATGCTCAATAGATTTGCTTTCAAGCCCTTAACATAAAGAACATTTTCGAGACTAGGAATCCCTAGAGTACTTACCTTTCCTTTACCTATTACCTTTGATGAATTACCATCTTCGAATATCATAACTCCCCCTTCATGTTTTTCAAGATTAGAAAATAACGACTTGTCACCCGACATATGTCTTGAACAGCCATTGTCTAAATACCATAAATCAGAATTTAAAGCTTTCAAGGCTGTATGCACAACATAACATTTCAAATCACTTTTCTTGACCCATATGGTTTTTGTTTTCATCCCATAAATGAAAGCAGTTCTAGGTTTTTGTAAAATTTTACAATGAGGTCGAATATGCCCTAGAATGCCGCAATGATAGCATGTCAGAACAAACCCTTTTCTACTCACCTTTTGTCGAGGAGTGTGACTAAAGTTTACCTTTCGTGCCGTCAAAGATTCACCAGTTTGTAGATTCAACTTCAATTTTGAATGATTCATCCAGAATTGCTTTGAAAATGCGATTGATGGCTTCAGGTATTCTTCCTTTTGTAAACCTGCAGAAACAAAAATAGTTTTATTATTATTTGAATTACCAGTATATCCAACACCATACCTATCTTTTCTAGAGATCTGAGCTTTTAGAATCTCGTCCAGTTTGTTCTTCCCTTTTAAAAATGTAACTTCCTTATGCAATCACTCTAGTTCAATTTCATCAGCCTTCATTTTATTTTTCGCATTGTCAAGTTGTTCAGAAAGGTCTTTGACACGTTCAAGCTCCAATTTGTACTTCCCCTCAAATTGAATTCTTTCTGGTTCAATTTCCTTGAGTCGTTGAAGTAGTCTAAGATTGCTTTTCTTGAGTTTAAATGACTCCAAGTACAAGTCATTATATGCCTTTTGAATTTCAAATTCATCTTCCTCAGCTGGTAGCATATCAAGATCATCTCTACTATCAGTATCATCAACAGAGTCAGTATTAAGCAGAGAAGAGGCAAAGGCTACAAAGTTTTCTTCGTCTTTTTCAGAATCATCATTAGATTCATCTAAATCATCCCAAGTAACTTTCATAGCTTTGCCCTTTCTCTTAAGACGATTAGGGCATTCTTGTGCGATGTGTCCAAAACCAGAACATTCAAAACATTGAACTTTATTCTCAGAATTCTTATTTTTCTGTTTGACATTGTTGTTGCTACCATTTATATTCGAAGTCACAGTATTCTTCTTTTTCACAAAAGCTTTGCTTTTTTCAAACTTTTCAGTATTCAACTTGTTTGGCTTTCGAAAGAGTTATTGAACTTTTTGACAAACATAGCCAACATCTCAACATCTAAATCACCTTCATCTTCAGACTCCTCTAAATTTTGTTCAACAGTGGATAGAGCTATCCCTTTGGACTTCCTCAGTTTTGAAAGACTGGACTCAAATGTTTATAGATTTCCTACCAATTGTTCAACTTTCATAGAGTCGATGTCCTTACTTTCCTCAATAGCTGTAACTTTCGCCTGAAACCTTTCTGGAAGAGACCTAAGGATCTTACGGACAATTCTATTTTCAAAAATTTTCTCTCCTAAGTTGAAACTGGAGTTGACTATATCACTCAACTTTGCATAGAACTCATCAAATGTTTTATTCTCCTCCATACGTAGGGTTTCGAAATTAGTAGTCAACCTCTGAAGTTTCGAAAGTTTTACAGCCATAGTACCTTCATGAGTTGTTTCTAAGATCATCCAGGCTTCTTTTGCTATTTCACAAGTAGATATTCTTCTAAATTTTTCCGAGGAAACACAACTAAAAATTGCATTTATTGCTTTGCTATTCCAGCCAACTTTTTCATAATATGTTTTATCCCATGACTCAATCGGTTTCTCAACAAACTCATCATTCACCATGTACATTGGTGGACTCCAACCGTTCATAATGGCCATCCATACTCTCTCATCTATAGACTTCAAATAAGCGCTCATCCTAGCTTTCCAATATCCATAATTTGATCCATCTAAAATAGGAGGTCTAATAGATGAGGGTCCATCTCTATGAAAATCTATGCCTATTTGATCTCTCTCAAAGGGTGAGAGAACCTGCTCTGATACCAATTGAAAAACCCCTAGACACATGTATGTATCTAACCTCTAGGCAAAGATATTTCTCGTTCGCTTAAGTAAAAGTCGGAAGAAATATTAAAAACGAAAGTAGAGATGAACGCCAAGATTTTAACGTGGAAAACTCAAACGGGAAAAAAATCACGGATCCAAATTCGGATCAAAACCAATCACTATAATAGTAGCAGTTACAAGACTGACTCACAAAACAACCCGTCGATCCAAACGACTTTGTTCCTCTCAGTCTTGATCGCTAGAACCCACGATTCATTGCTTCTTGTGATTGAAGTCCAATCTCAGTAGCCCTCGAGATTGATCTTTCGTCTAGATAGCCCTTAAGACGAAAGATTAAGATTTGTAGATGCGAAGGGCCTTGTTTGTTGAAGAACCGATGTAGCTTCCAAAAAGTCTCCTTGAATAATCTTCTTCAACTGCCTTAGGTTAGGGCAACACTATTCTTATATATGATCTCAAAGATAGAGCCAATTCCAAGTCATATTCGTACTCACGAAAATCCAATAAATTACAAACTTCATAGGTGCGTTCGAACGCGGCCCGAGTGCGTTCGAACGGCCTAACTTAATCTCAAGTGCGTTCGAACGGGCCCAAGTGCGTTCGAACGCGACAGCTTGAATTCTTCAGGTTGCGTTCGAACGCGTTTGTGAACGCTGCTCTCGGTCTGTGTGAACGCAGTACCCGCGTTCGAACGCGTTTTTGAACGCGACTCTCTGTCTGTGTGAACGCAGTGCCCGCGTTCTAACGCGCATGTGAATGCGACTCTCTGTCTGTGTGAACGCAGTGCCCGCGTTTGAACGCGCTTGTGAACGCGGCTCTCTGTCTGCGTGAACGCAGTGCCCGCGTTCGAATGCGCTTGTGAACGCGGCTCTCTGTCTGTGTGAACGCAGTGCCCGCGTTCGAACGCGTTTGTGAACGCGGTGAGAACGCGACGGCTTTTCTCCAATGATCTTGCAATTCTTCACACCAATGATATTCTAGACTTGTGTAAAGCTCATATACATGAAAAAAATACACTTAGAATATTTTGTACAAAATTGCCAACAAATAAAAAACCTAACATAACAGCATTGGCATGACCCCGTTCGAGGTGGTGTATAGGCACACGGCTCCGACATTACGCGTTTATGATCTAGTGGCATCTACGAATGGAGGTGGACTTAACTTTGATGGATAGAGACGTCACATTGAGGAGGTTGAGTGCCCATCTTAAACTTGCTTAAAATCGTATGAAGGAAGTTTATGATCGCAGCCATAGGGAGCAAGAGTTTGATATCGGTAGTTGGGTGTTCATGAGGGTGCAATTGTATCAATAGGTGACCTTGCGTCCGATGCGAAATCAGAAGTTAGCACATCGCTACTTTGGTCTACTTCAGGTGTTAGAGCATATCGATCTGGTTGAATATCGTTTCGAGCTGCCGGAGGGGTTAAGAGCGCATCCTGTTTTCTATGTTTCATTGCTGAGGGAGCGGATTGGAGATCATGAGGTCGTTGGATCAGTTCTACCAGAGCCATTGGAGGAGACAGAGATCGTAGAGCCAGTTCGTGTACTTGCCAAGCGCCGATAACGTCATGGTACTAGATTAGAGATAGAGGTTCTAGTTGAGTGGCTTGGCAAGCCATCCGATAAGGCGACATAGGAGTTGGAGACGGACATCCTGGAGCGTTTTCCCAACTTTACACTTTGAGGACAAGGTGGGGGAAGCGTGATGGGCTAATACACCTAGTTAGAATATTTTCTTATTGCATTAGTATTTTTCTCATAATGCCTTTACGAATGCCTACATCAAGTTCGCAAAAATAGAGAACGTAAAATACGCATTCGAACACAATCGAGTGTGTTCGAACGCCGCGCTCGAACGTCTACAGCAAGTTCGCCTCGATAAAGAACACCTTTTGCGCGTTCGAATGCGGTCAGGCGCATTCGAATACGATCGACGAGAGTCCACTAGAATTAGAGTTAACAATTGTTATTTTGGCTTGTTGGCTAGTCTCTATAAAAGTGTGGATGGCAACCAAAATCATAATGCTTATGGAATATTGGTTTCTTGCCTCTCTATTCTCTCCCTAGTCTCTCTAGCCTCTATAAAGGTGTCGAGGTGCTTCGGAACCACAGGCTTTGAGGATTACAATGGCAACTTATCAGAGATTGTCCAAAAGATGTCGGTTGCTGCCTACCAAGAAGAATTTGAGTGTATCAGTAGTCAATGCCCTTAATGGCCACAAGAAATTCTGATCAACACTTTTACTTCTGGGTTACGTGAGGAGGTTAGGGCTGATGTACTTTCTCTATGACTTAGGACCTTGAGCAAGGCTTTGAAGACGCAACTATTATGGACCAGAAGCATCAAGCCTTGAGGAATGGTACCAAGCTTGGCTGGAACAGTAGATTTATGCCATGGGCGACTAGGATGATTGGCGCACTGAGTGCGGCTACAAGAGCGCCAGCAGCCATAACAGGGCCGAGGGCCGCTCCAAGGCTTGCACTAGGAGTGATGAGCCAAAGGGTTATGTTTCAGATGCAATAAGAGCTTTACTTTGAGCCATCATTGTGCCAAGGCGACGACAGACATCATTATGTTGATTGATGGGCATGAGGACAACATGGAGCAGATTGATGGTGATGACTTGGAGGCTAAGGAGACAGGGGAAGAGTATGAGGAGCTAGAGGAGGAGGTACCAGCCAAGATCTCCATGCATGCATATTTAGGCACAAGCACCCCAAAGACTGATAGGTTACGAAATGATCCCTTCAAGATCTGGATTGATTGTAGAAAATAGTCCATGTATTAGAGAAAAAATATTTACCAAATATTTTCCCGTAGTCATAAAATTACGAAACTAAGTTTGATCAATCCATAACTTCTTAATCTATGATTTTCATATTTACGCCCTTCGCAGATTCGAACTACAACTGAGACAAAAAATACATGATAGAGTTAGGATGAAGGTGGTGGTGATGGGTAGAGGATGATAATGGAGATGAGGGTGAATGGTTGATATAGTTTAAGGAATAAAGACGAATGGAAAGAAGTGGTCGAGATCCCAAGGAGGAGGGAGGACTCGACAGGCAAGAGAGATTAGAAGTTAGATGAGACCTTACCAACGGTAGAGGTGGCTGGTTGGTGAAGATGGAGAAAAGAGATTAGAGTAGAGAGATTAGAGAGAGGATAGAGAAGGAAAGAAACAAATATTCATTAAGCATAATAATTTTGGCTGCCATCCACACTTTTATAGAGGCTAGCCAATAAGCTAAAATAATAATTATTAACCCTAATTCTATTGGACTTCCATCGATCGCATTCGAACGCGCCTGACTATGTTCAAACGCGAAAAAGATGTTCTCTATGGATGCAAACTAATGTAGGCATTCGCATGTGGGCGTTCGAACATACTTTTCACGTTCTCTATTTTCACGAACTGATGCAGGCGTTCGAACGTGCCTTTCCGCGTTCGAACACGACCTACAGAAAATTTATTTTAATAAAAATAAATAACTAATACAATAAGAAAAGACTCTAATAAGATGTATCAGCCAACCGCGTTTCCCCCACCTTTTCCTCATGGTGCAAAGTCGGTGAAACGCTCCAAGATGTCTGTCTCTAACTCCCATGTCGCCTTGTCAGATGGCTTGCCAAGCCACTCAACTAGGACCTCCATCTCTAATCTGGTACCATGACGTCGTCAATGCCTAGCAAGTACACAAACTGGCTCTACGATCTCTATCTCCTCCCACGGCTCCGGTAGAACTGATCCAATGACCTAATGATCACCAATTCGCTCCCTCAATAATAAAATATGAAATACAAGATGTACTCTCGACCCCTTCGGAAGCTCCAAATGATATGCAACCGGACCAATACGTTCTAACACCCGAAATAGATCCAAGTAGCAATGTATTAACTTCTGGTTTCTCATCGGACACAAGGTCACCTGTCGATACGGTTGCACTCTCACGAACACCCAACTGCTGATGTCAAACTCCTACTCCCGATAGCTACGATCATAAACTTGTTTTATACGGTTTTGAGCAAATTTAAGATGGGCACGCAACCTCCTCAATGTGGCGTCTCTATCCATCAAAGCTAAGTCCACCTTCGTCCGATTTATAGATGTCATTAGGTCATAAGCGCGTAATATCAGAATCGTGCGCCCGTACACCTCAAATGGAGTCATGCCAATACTGCTGTGGTGGGCAGTGTTATAAGACCACTCTTCCCACGATAAGAACTCCAACCATTGTCTCAGCATCTCTCCAACAAAGCACCAAAACTCAATGTCTTGATTAACCACCTTGGTTTGGCCGTCCGTCTATGGATGGTAGGCCGAACTAAAGTTTAGTCGAGTCCTTTATAATCTGAAAAACTCCATCAAAAAGTCACTCACAAATATACGATCATGATCTGAGACGATCATGCGTGGCATGTCATGCAACCAAGTAATATCTCTAATAAAAATTTCAGCCACTGACTTGGCTGAAAATGGATGTGACAATGTAGAAAAGTATGCAAACTTGCTCAATCTGTCAACCACCACAAAAATAATGGAATAACCACGTACTAGTGGAAGACCTTCGATGAAATCCAAAGAAATGTCTTTCTAGACACGGTCCAGTATCAGTAGAGGCTGAAGTAATCCGACCGATTTCAATGTGGTTGCCTTAGCCCTTTGACAAACTTCGCAAGCACGGACAAAACTTCTCACATCTCGCCTTAGTCCTAGCCACATGAAGCACTGTGATATCCTCATATAAGTCCTCAAGACACACTCATAACTAGCCTCTGGAGTTTGGTGGATGTGCTCCAATCAAATAAGACCTTCACTTTGTCACCGCACGTAGAATTGCCAACATTTTTCTCTCATAAGTCAATAATTACTAAGATTTCTGTGATAAAACCTTACTAAGAAAGGCTATGGGATGTCCTCCTTTCATTAGTACAGCTCCTATGCCAACTCCCGACGCATCACATTCCACACCGAACTCTTTGGTAAAATCCGATAGAGCTAGAATGAGCGCTGTTGTCATTGCTATTTTTAGTTTTTCAAAAGCTTTTGTGACTTCATCCATCCTTCTAAAAGAGTCCTTCCTCAGCAAGGAAGTGGGAGGAGCTACTATCTTGCCATACCCAACAATGAAGCAGTGATAATATCCGGCCAGCCCCAAGAATCTGCGCAATCCTGTGATGAAAGTAGGGATCGGCCAAGCGATCATGCACGCCTACTTTTGAGGATCGATCGTCACTCCTTTCACTATAATGATGTGGCCTAAATACTCCACTTGTGGTACTCCCCATAAGCACTTGGACTTCTTAATCTTCAGCTGGTTTTGTTTCAATAAATTGAGCACATCCTGCAAATGCCGTCAATACTCCATTTCAGTCCTACTGTACACCAAAATATTGTCAAAGAATACCAAGACATACCTTTATAGTAGAGGCCAAAAAATATCATTCATGAGGCCATGAAAAATACTTAGAGAAGTGGTGAGACCAAAGGGCATCACCTGAAACTCGTAGTGCACGTTCGGAGTTCGAAATACAGTTTTGTGCACATTCACCGGGTGAACTCTAATTTGATGATATTCGGCCCTCAAGTCAAGCTTGCTGAATATGGTCGCCCCTACAAGCTCGTCTAGTAACTCCTCTATGACCTGAATGGGATACCAGTCCTTGACAGTAATAGTATTTAGTGCTTGATAGTCAACACAAAAATGCCATGCCTCTTTCTTCTTCCGCACCAATAGCAAGGGCGATGAGTAAGAGCTATGACTTGGTTATATGGGACCTTACTCCCAAATCTCGGCTACCATTTTGGAGATAAATTCCTTTTGCACATGCAGATACCGATATGGTCTCACTTTCGCTGGTGTAGCCTCGAGCATAATTTCTATGCGATGGTCTGTCGTTCGCCTTAGTAGTAACTCTTTTGGCTCCTCAAACAGTCCAGCAAATTTATCTAATAAATTTGACAAATCAATTATAGTACCTGGACTTATTAAGGGCTCATCTCCTGCTGGTCCTAACTAAAAAAGATAGGCCAAATCACTTGCACAACGCAGCCCCACCATTGACTACATTGCTAGAATCGGCAAGATCGAATGCCATCAAGCTGCACATATTGTTTCCTTGTTTAAATTTCATCCGCATGCTCTAAAAATCAAAAGTGACGGATCCCAAGCTCTACAACCCCTGAGTGCTAAGGACAATGTCCACTCCTCATAGCGCCAATGGATACAAGTCCAAAATGATGTCATGTCCATACACTCGTATACCAACCCGACGACACAAGCTCTCCGCTCGAAGCTTCGTGCCGTCTCCAATAGCAACGTCAAACCCCACTGTTGGTTTAGCGTCAAGGCCCAACCTCCTCCCTTATATCTCATCTAGAAAGTTTTGTGTACTCTTGGAATCGATAAGGATGTGCACACAATACTTTCTAAAGAGTCCATCCACCCGCAATGTCCTCAGTGTGGAAGTACCCAAATATGCATGCATCGATATTTCAGCTTGGATATCGTCCTCCATGCCCTCCTCCACGGCCTCCTCTAAACACTCTCTATCACCAACAACCTCATCGTCCCCTTCAAGACCGTCGATGAGCATCACACTCTCGATCGATTTGGAACACCGATGACCGGGGACGAAACATTCATCGCATTAAAGGCAAAGGCCCTTCGCGCTCCTCTACCTGGGCAAGTATGAGAGTTCGAACGGGAGGTCTTGTGCCTCCTTTAACATCAAAAGAGGGTCTCAAGGGTGGTCGTGCTTTAGTACTAGTAGTCGTTGTCTTTGAACCCGTAGAATTTTCAGTCGACATTCTAAGGGCAAATTGCCCATCTCGGTTGCCCCAATTTGCTTTCGCTACCATCTTGAGAGCCTTGTATTTCTGCTCTATCCTCACAGCCTTCTCAAAGGTCTCCTCAAGAGTGGTAGGATAGAGAGCACGAACATCTACCAGGATCTCCTCCCACAGCCCTGAAATGAATGTGCTCATCAATGTCAGTTCTGGCCAAGCTGGCTCGCAATAACTACTAACTCTTTTAAATTCTGCTTAGTACTCCAATATGGTTATCCTCTGAACCATCTTACTTAATGTGATAGCAAAATCTTCATATGCCGCTATCCAAGATCTCTGTATAATCCTCCTACAAAAGTCTACCCAATTTGTAAATCCTCCACTAGGAATAGTCGATTGATACTGATGCAATGTCGTTCCTTAGAGGTAAAAGCTTATCCAAGATCTCTGTATAATCCTCCTACAAAAGTCTACCCAATTTGTAAATCCTCCACTAGGAATAGCCGATTGATACTGATGCAATGTCGTTCCTTAGAGGTAAAAGCTTGGCATCTGTACCTTTGCGTCCTTTGCTGTTCTTTGACAATCAAAGTATTGCTCCACTTAAAATACCTAATCCGTCAAATCACCACCATAGAATTTTGGCGAGTCCAAGTGTGCGATTCTCCCCCGAATAGCATTGTCGTATTCGCGAAAGATCCTTAATTCAGGTCTGAATCTTTATGCTTATTGATCTCCTTTTTTGAATCCTCGTGCACACCCATCACCATCTCCAAAGGGATCAACTTCATCCTCTAAGTGCCAATCCTCTTCATCGATGAAGTGCACTAGTATCGCACACCTCTCAAGTTCCACCACTGCCAATCTTGGGTTGTGTATCGGAGGTGGGGGATGATATGTAGGAATAGTGATATGATTCGGACTTCACCGACGTCGTCTCGAGCATGGATTCACTTTAGGAGTGTTTTTATTTCATGTTTTAGTGTTTAATTTCCATTAAAATAAGTTTTCTGTAAGTCGCGTTCGAACGTGGATGGAGTGAGTTCGAACGCGGTTTATGAACGAGGTTACCGCGTTCGAACACACTGTGAACGCCTGCATCACATTCGCAAATACCGAGAGGCACATTTGATCGTGCGTTCGAACGCGGTCGAGCGAGTTCGAACGCAATTAGCGAAAATTGTGTTTTAGGGTTAATTTGAGTTATTGGTTAGCCTATAAAAGGATGTGTAGGGCAACCAAATTGATTAATTGAATATTGAGATTGAGTTTTGCCTTGCCTCCTTCGTCCTCTTCGCTCCCGTTCTGTCAATCCCCGGCGACGCCACTTATAACCTCCCTCAACCGGCCAATCACCCTAGTCCCTCAGGGGAGGCCCTCTCCTCCCACTTCTTCTAATCTATCCAACACTTGCCCTAACCCTTCCATCAACCATAACCCTTCCACCACCACTTTTTACCGGTGCCACCCCATTAACGCCGGTCCTCCACCATCCACCATTACCTAGGATCTCGTACCTCCATCCACGGATCCAAAACAGACCATCCTAACGTTCGTCCACTAAACGAATGATATCTCGAGATCCCCTACTCCGATTCGACTGAAACTTACTTTGTTGGAAAGCTCTTTTCCGGGGCTACAACATATCAAAATTTCACATCGATCCGAAGACGGCATATTTTGGGATCTTATTTCAAAGTTCCATGCCAGATCTAGTCCAGATCTGAGAATCGGAAGAGATCGAACCTTAGCCTAAGGGGAGATCGTATCAATTTGGTATCAGAGCTCCATAGCCCGAGGCATGATCGTATCAAACTTGGTATCAGAGCCACCGTTCCTCGGACGAGCGCTTCCTATGACGACCACCAGATCTATGGCTGCACGGCGAGATGATGAAGAAGAGATTCTCCCAATAAAGGAGGGGGAAACGATTGCGGGGACTTCCAACCGCGGAACCACCCGATCTAATAGGAATACAAAAGAACCTAGTGTTCAAGCCGTGTTGGGGTCTCTTTTCAAACAAATGGCCATCAATAATCAAATAATGATGGAGATGATGTGGGAAATACGGGCATGGCCGAAACCTTCTTCAACAAGCAAGGCAATCACAAGACAGCATGGGGAACCCTCCACAACATACCTAACATCCTCCACGGCCTCCCCGTTCATCACAAAAGTAGGGGAGAGTTTGGCTATCCAGCAAGATCGAGATTCTACACCTCGACCCATGGTCAGTCGCAACGAACTGTCACCGGCTACAATGAGATCCTCAACCATTGTAGCAGCCCTCGAAACCTCCACATCTTCCCATGCACCAGAGACCTCGTCGACAAACCGCGAAGTGCTGGCTACACCATTACTGATCCCTACAGAAACGGCGAAGAGTCCAGTTTCAAGGCAACAGTTTCCTCCGGCGAGCTCGACGGTTGGAAAGGTTCTTTTGACGTCAAAATGGAGTTCTTCGACGAGTCAACAACCGTGTGAATCACTGTTGAATGGAGGAAGACCACACATGGCTACTGGATATCCCTCATCAGGAATCCTCATCAGTGGTGAGGGTGACGATCCGGAACCGCGAGCTCCGACACTTGGGCCGCCTTACACCACCTTCTTTTGCAACCACAGCGAGTCAGCAACTAGGAAGAGATCGCATATGGCCTCCAGCGACCTTCCACCATTCTCCTCGGTCAATCGACAGTCGACCGCGACAGCGTCGTCACCGGCGATGACGTTGCAGCTCCCTGCCAAGCTACAACTCAAAGGAGAAGGCCATGATCTTCCACCCATGGCAGCACTGACTGTTGACAGCCCCGTAAAGACCTCGCGGGCTGCTGCTTTTGTCGCCCAGACGGCCGAAAGCTCCCTGCTATGGCTACGACAAAATGAAGAAGGAGATGAAGATTTTAATTTTGTCAACCTCAGCCTTCCACAACAATCAACCGCCGCCACCCCAAGAGGGACCTCACCAGCAACTATTATAGAAATCCAGATGGCCAAAGGCTCCTTGCCATGGTGGCAATGGGATAGAGAAGAAGGACCTGAAGATTTCATTTTTTGGGCCAACTTTGGCCTTCCATCGCCGCCGACTGCCGCCACACCGTCGGGAACCTTGCTAAAGCAACTACTGGAGGTGATCACTACTCAGCCAAGGCTGCCACGTGCCAAGGTAACTCCTATGGCAACGGCTGATGGAGATGAAATTATGGGAGAAATATTAGGGGTTTCAAATATTTTTGAAAACCCCAAGTGGTTAAAATTTCAAGATGGCTACATGGTTGGGTTTGACCAAGTGGAATTGCTAGACAAGAGCTGGGTTGGACCTATGAGCCAAAGGGGTCAACTTGAGCATGAGTCAGCTCTGAACTTTGGGACTCAGTTAAGTCAAATAAGAGGCATGATCAAAAACCCTCTACTTGACTTAAGTCGAGTTTGCTTATACCAAGATACATTTGACTTGGATCCTAATCCATGGAGTGGGCAGAATGATTATCAGCACAACCAACATTCAGTTCGGCTGGTTGAACCTAACTCGAGTCATTGGGAGGACCAAATTCGGACCCACCAACTGCATCTAACTCGACCCCCCGAGCGCAATCGGATGCACCAGATTTCCATTGCTGAATTGACATTGAGTCAATTAGTTAGACCACCCGAGACCAAGTGGACTCAATGTAGACGGACTCGAATTCCACTTTGGGCCAATAGGAGTACAAGTATCCAAGCTCGACTAAGGATGACCCCCTTTGAGGCGGTTTATGGTCGCACTTTCCCTGTCTTGTGTGCCTACGATAGACTTGCGACAGCGGATAGGACCGAGCTTAACTTGGAACTTGCTGATAGAGATGAAGCCTTGAAGACAGCCATGTCTACCGCTCCGGTTCTAGCACTACCGGATTTTAGCAAGCCCTTTGTGGTGGAATGTGATGCTTCGGGTGAGGACATTGGAGCAGTTTTGATGCAGGAGGGCAGACCCGTGGCATATATGAGCAAAGCATTGTCAAATCAGTCGCGACAGCTATCCGCCTACGAGCGCGAAATGCTAGCAATTCTACACGCCGTCACCAAATGGCGACCCTACTTGATTGGCCAACGGTTTACTATCCGCACGGACCAGCGTAGCTTACCCTACTTCATGGAGCAACGTGTGCACACCCCAGCCCAACAACGGTGGGTCACGAAACTCTTCGTGTATGACTACGAATTAGTCTACAAAAAGGGGATTGAGAATCGAGTGGCCAATGCTCTTTCAAGCCAACCGGACACGAGTGAGCTTGCCTCTTTCTCAGCACCAACATTTCCTATACCTTCAGATATGTGGGGAACCAATGCAGAAGATCATACCATGGAGGAGCTTGAGTCAGAGTTCAAAGATCGCTTCCCAAATTTCAAACCTTGAGGACAAGGTTGCGGAAGCGTGGTGGATTGATACGATTCGGACTTCACCAACGTCGTCTCGAGCATGGATTCACTTTAGGAGTATTTTTATTTCATGTTTTAGTGTTTAATTTCCATTAAAATAAGTTTTCTGTAAGTCGCGTTCGAACGCGGATGGAGTGAGTTCGAACGCAGTTTATGAACGGGGTTGTGAACGTGGGTGAAGAGAGTGCACTATGCGTTCGAACGCACTGTGAACGCCTGCATCATGTTCGCAAATACCAAGAGGCGCATTCGATCGTGCGTTCAAACGCGGTCGGGCGAGTTCGAACGCGGTCGACAAAAATTATGTTTTAGGGTTAATTTGAGTTGTTGGTTAGCCTATAAAAGGATGTGTAGGGCAACCAAATTGATTAATTGAATATTGAGATTGAGTTTTGCCTTGCCTCCTTCGTCCTCTTCGCTCCCATTCTGTCAATCCCCGGCGACGCCGCTTCTAACCTCCCTCGACCGGCCGATCACCCTAGTCCCTTAGGGGAGGCCCTCTCCTCCCCCTTCTTCCAATCTATCCAACACTTGCCCTAACCCTTCCATCAACCATAACCCTTCTACCACCACTTTTTACCGGTGCCACCCCATTAACGCCGGTCCTCCACCATCCATCATTACCTAGGATCACGTGCCTCCATCCACGGATCCAAAACAGACCATCCTGATGTTCATCCACTAAACGGACGATATCTCAAGATCCCCAACGCCGATTTGCCTGAAACATGATTTGTTGGAAAGCCCTTTTCTGAGGCTACAACATATCAAAATTTCACGTCTATCCGACCACGGCATATTTTGGGATCTTATTTCAAAGTTCCGTGCCAGATCTAGTCCAGATCTGAGAATTCGGAAGAGATCGTATCAATTTGGTATCAGAGCTTCATAGCCCGAGGCGTGATCATATCAAATAGGTAAAAGAGGATCATTGACATTAACATGTCGTATCTGGTCCCACCATTGGTCCTTCTTGAGGCACCGATCTTCGTCGAGGAGATGACGAAGCCGATCGATTCATTACATATTCCTTTAAAACATGATGATCATTCTATATTGCATCCATAATATGTAGTAATGTTTGGAATATGCCCCTAAGTTCATCCGTCAAGCCCATGTTTACACCCATGGACGTTAGTTGACTCGGTCCTATCGTCGCCACCCCAAGGGAATTGGCCTCTCGGTTAGGGTTACCGTGGATTAAGTCTTCCCTTATCGGTGTGCTTTCCATTGATCTCCTTATTGATGCCATCTTTCTTGTTTCCACCATTAATGGAGGTTCGAGGTTCACTGGGCTCTAATACCCATGATAAGTTACGGAACGATCCCTTTAAAATCTGGATTAATTGTAGGAAGTAGTCGGTGCAACCGAGAGAAAATATTCACCAAATATTTTTTTCGTAGTCAAAAAATTATGAAACAAAGTTTAATCGATCCATAACTTCCTAATTTATGATTTTTTTTTTATTTACGCCCTTTGTAGATTCAAACTGCAACTAGGACAAAATCATAATTGAGTGGGGATGAAGGTGGTGGTGACAGGTGGAGTAAATGTTAGGGTTATGGATGATAATGGAGATTGGAGTGGATGGTTGATGTAGTTTAAAGGATAAAGACAAAGGGGAAGAAATGGTCGAGATCCTAAGGAGGAGAGAGAACTTGACGAGCGAGGGAGATTAGAAGTTAGATGAGACCTTGCCAACGGTAGAGCTGGCTGATTGGTGAAGAGGGATGAGAGAGATTAGAGTACAAAGACTAGAGAGAGGATAGAGGAGGAAATAAACCAATATTTATTAAGCACAATAATTTTGGCTGCCATCCACACCTTTATAGAGGCTAGCTAACAAGCTAAAATAATAATTATTAACCATAATTCTAGTGGACTCCTGTCAATCACGTTTGAACACGCCCGACCACGTTTGAACACACAAAAGATGTTCTCTATGGATGTGAACTAATGCAGGCATTCGCACATGGGCGTTTGAACACGCTCGACCGCATTCGAACGCACTTTTGCAAACTGATGTAGGCATTTGCAAAGGCGTTCGAACGTGGCGCCCCTTTCGCTTTCGAACGCGACCTACAAAAATTTATTTTAATAAAAATAATTAACTAATGCAATAAAAAGACTCTAACAGGGTGTATCAAAGACCCTACTGGTGGATGAGCTAGTTGAGAAACAGTATGTGCATCTCCTCATTGACACGGGAAGCACGCACAATTATTGGACGAGCGACTCGTGCAAAGGATTGGACTCAAGATAGAACCCACCATCGTCTTCAAGGTTACTATCAGCTATGGCACCAAACTTCGGGTTGACAGCATATGCCTGAGTGTCTTCATTCGGGTGCAAGGCCATAACTTCATTGTGGACTTGTATTCATTGGCTCTTCGAGGAATGGATATGGTCTTGGGTAACCAGTGGCTGTAGAGCCTTGGCCTACTGACCTTTGACTTCTCATAGATGTGGCTCACCTTTCGGCGACACGAACGGATCATATGGTTTAACAAGGGTTAGATGCAACCGAGCCCCACTCTTCAGCCATTGATTGGAGCTCCCCAAGCTAGCGAACCATTATACTTCCTCCAGATTGCACCGACCAAACCTAAGGCCCTTCCTAGCTTAGTGACACGTGATTATTTGGAGCTTGTATTAACTAACTTTGTTGCCCTATTTGACCCGCCCGTAAGACACGTCGACCATAGGATTAAGATCATTCCAGGGGTAGAACCGGCCAACATTCAGCCCTACCGTTATCCTCATATCTAGAAAGAGGAGATATCGAGATTGGTTGCTGAGATGCTGGAGTAGGGCATTATCCAGCCTAGTCAGAGTTCTTATTCATCGTCGGTGCTATTGGTGCAGAAGAAGGATAGGAGTTGGTGTTTTTGCATAGACTATTGTGCACTAAACACTTTCACCATCAAAGACTGATACCTGATACTAGTTATAGAGGAGCTATTGGATGAGTTGACAAGAGCATCATATTTTAGCAAGCTCGACCTCCGTGCCGTCTATCATTAGTGTTAGGTTTTTTAATTGTTGGCAATTGTGTACAAAATATTCTAAGTGTATTTTTTACATGTATATGAGCTTTACATAAGTCTAGAAAATCTCTGATTTGAAGAATTGCAAAATTATTGAAGCAAAGTTGATGAGATCAAGTCATACCAATGAAGTTTGAATTTCTTAGATTTTCGTGAGTACGGATAAGACTCGAATTTGGCTCTATCTTGAAGATCATAAGTACGGATAAGACTCGGATTTGGCTCTATCTTGAATATCATATATAAGGATTATGAAACCCTAACTGTAGGGTGGTTGAAGAAATATTATTGAAGGAAACTTCTTGAGGCTACATCGGTTCTTCAACTAACAAGGTTTCACTCATCTACAAGAATTTAATCTTTCGTCTTAAGGGCTATCTAGACGAAAGATCAATCTCGAGGGCTACTGATATTGGACTTCAATCACAAGAAGCAGTGAATCGTGGGTTCTAGCGATCAAGACTGAGAGGAACAAAGTCGTTTGGATCGACGGGTTGTTTTGTGAGTCAGTCTTGTAACTGCTACTATCATAGTGATTGGTTTTGATCCGAGTTTGGATCCGTGGTTTTTTTTCCGTTTTGGGTTTTTCCACGTTAAAATCTTGGTGTTCATCCCTGCTTTCGTTCTTAATATTTCTTCGGACTTTTACTTGAGCGAACGAGCAATATCATTGCCTAATGTTTAGATACATGCCTGTGTCTAGGAGTTTTTTCAATTGGTATCAGAGCAGGTTCTCTCACCCTTTGAGAGAGATCATATAGGCATGGATTTTCATAGAGATGGATCATCATCTATTAGACCTCCTATTCTAGATGGATCAAATTATGGATATTGGAAAGTTAGGATGAGAGCTTATTTGAAGTCTATAGATGAGAGAGTATGGATGGCCATTGTGAACGGTTGGAGTCCACCAATGTACATGGTGAATGATAAGTTTATTGAGAAACCGATTGAGTCATGGGATAAGATAGATTATGAAAAAGTTGGCTGGAATAGCAAAGCAATAAATGCAATTTTTAGTTGTGTTTCCTCGAAAGAATTTAGAAGAATTTCTACTTGTGAGATAGCAAAACACGCCTGGACGATCTTAGAAACTACTCACGAAGAAAACTTTGTTGCCTTTACCTCTTCTCTACTTAATACTGACTCTGTTGTTGATACTAATAGTACAGATGATCTTGATATGTTACCAGCTGAGGAAGATGAATCTGAAATTCAAAAGGCATATAATGACTTGTACCTGGAGTCGTTTAAACTCAAGAAAAGCAATCTTAGACTACTTCAACGACTCAAGGTAATTGAACCAGAAAGAATTCAATTTGAGGAGAAGTACAAATTGGAGCTTGAATGTGTCAAAGACCTTTCTGAACAACTTGACAATGCGAAAAATAAAATGAAGGCTGATGAAATTGAACTAGAGCGATTGCATAAGGAAGTTACATTTCTAAAAGGGAAGAACAAACTGGATGAGATTCTAAAAGCTCAGATCTCTGGAAAAGACAGGTATGGTGTTGGATATACTGGTAATTCAAATAATAATAAAACTGTTTTTGTTTCTGCAGGTATACAAAAGGAAGAAAACCTGAGGTCATCAACCGCTTTTTCAAAACAATCCTGGATAAATGCCTCTAAACAGAAGTTCAATCAACAAACTGGTAACTCTTCAACAGCACGAAAGGTAAACTTTAGTCATACTCCTCGACAAAAGGTGAGTAGAAAAGGGGTTGTTCCAACATGCTTTCATTGCGGCATTCTAGGGCATATTCGACCCCATTGCAAATTTTTACAAAAACCTAGAACTTCCTTCATTTATGGGATGAAAACAAAAGCCATATGGATCAAGAAAAGTGATTTGAAATGTTATGTTGTGCATACAGCCTTGAAAGCTTTAAATTCTTATTTGTGGTATTTAGACAGTGGTTGTTCAAGACATATGTCGGGTGACAAATCGTTGTTCTCTAATCTTGAAAAACATGAAGGGGGAGTTGTGACATTTAGAGATGGTAATTCATCAAAGGTAATAGGTAGAGAAAAGGTAAGTACTCCAGGGATTCCTAGTCTCGAAAATGTTCTTTATGTTAAGGGCTTGAAAGTAAATCTACTAAGCATCAGTCAATTTTGTGATGAAGGTTATGAGGTAAAATTCTCCAAAAATGATTGTACTATTCTAGATCATGATGGTAATGTTATATGTTTTGGATCTAGAACATCTGATAATTGCTATGTTGTTAGAACTTTACATAATCTGAAATGTAACAATGCAAAACATGCTAAAACTCCTATGAGTACAACTACCAAACTAGGAAAAGACACTTTAGGAAAAAGTGTTGATCAGACACTATATAGGAGCATGATTGGTAGTCTTTTGTACTTAACTGCTACTAGACCTGACATTACATTTAGTGTCGGTGTGTGTGCTAGGTTTCAGTCCGAACCTAAGAAGATATATGTGTTTGCTATGAAACGTATCATAAAATATGTCAGTGGCACAGTTGATTTAGGTATCTGGTTTAATTATGACTCGGGTGCTATCATATCGGGATACACGGATTCTGATTTGGCAGGTTCATGTGATGATACAAAAAGTACTTCAGGTGGATGTTTTTATGTTGGAAACAATCTAGTTGCTTGGCACAGTAAGAAACAAAACTCGATATCTTTATCTACTACAGAGGCCGACTACATTGTAGTAGAGAGTTGTTGTTCTCAGTTACTATGGATGAAACAGATGGTCAAGGATTATGGCATTGAACAAGATATTATGGTGCTTTATTGTGACAACATGAGTGCTATTAATATATCAAAAAATCATATTCAACACTCGCGTACAAAACATATTGATATCCAACATCATTTTATATGCGAGTTAGTTGAAGACAAAATATTAGCACTATAACATGTTGAGACGGAGAAATAGTTGGGTGATTTGTTTACAAAACCTTTGGATTTACAGATATTTGAGTATCTTCGTACTTCTTTAGGGATTTGTGCTTTGGACTGATTTTATTGGGATTTGTGTTCTTTTTAGTTTGCGAGTTTCTTTCGTTTCGTTTGATTTTGGTTTTCTTTTACTCTGAAATTTTCTTTGGTTTTAAGTTTCAGATTTGCCAAAAGTTTTTATCATAAAAAAAATTGATGCACTCCTAGATTCAATAATATACTCTTGACATAAAAATATGATTTTTCTCTTGATTATGAGTTATTATAGTCAATTTTGTCATCTTGTAGTATATTGTATCAATTTTGATTTTGTCACTCCCTCGACTTCTATTATAATGAAACTAATTTTAATGCACTCATAACATATGTGTATTCTTCAGTGAGCATGATATCATGAATTATTTTTTTAAATAGCTCACTATTAACCTTGATTTGCACAGTTTGACCTCATGCTTAGTCATCAAAAATTTATTCATAAAAGATCAATGAAAAGGGCTACAATGAGTTAGTGTGAAAGCCGTCTTGTTTAGAGTCCAGTTTGACTCAGTACATTATTTACAAATTTAAAAAAAAATGACATATGTGAATTTTTCTTGCACATTGTTTGATTTGTACTACAAGAAAAGGACTACCTACTTATGTGTGAAAGCCATCATTGCACCTATATGTTTCAGTAAAAAAAAAATACAGAAAAAATTCCTGTCATGTTATGGAGAATAAGTCGAAAAGTGCAAAATTTTCTATACTAAGTTGGTTTGACTACTTGTTGCATCATTGTTAAATAGGAAAGTTTGTTTAAGATGATAGTTTCATGTTATCTATGCTCAACTTGCATATACTTATTGTTATGATCAATCAAGATTAATTTAATTTTGAGTGATGCATTAGAATTGATTATAATATACTTTTGATGATTTGATTGATCTGTGTATGACTTATTTTATTTGATTGTCATATTCTATGTCTTGAATCTATTTTGATTTTTTAGAAGTGCATCTCCAAAAAGATTTCTGATTTTTTCTTAGAGTTTTTACTTTAAAAAAAAGAGTTTTTTTTCAATGTTTTCTACATCAATGGCTGCAGGGCGATACAAACATAATTTTGGCACTCCACCTGTTATCTATAAACGGCCCGTGGTTATTTCTGATTTTTCTGAATTGGGGGTTCGAACGTAGATTTTTGCGATTGAATGTGATAACTTAGCATTTTCAAGTGGAAGATGTATTTCACTTAGGGTCTTCATGGTTTCTATAATTTTTGGATTTCTTGTTATTTTTTTTTGTATGCTTTGGGCATATGTAGAATCTTGCGATTTTTTTTTCTAGAATGCCTAAAAAAGCTGCAGTTACCAAGAAACCAAGGCCGCCTTCGTCACCTACCTTGACTTCATGTTAACGATTCTTCATCGTCAGTTCCCTCTGAGTTCCTAGTCTTTGGCATTTGTATCAAAAAGAGGGAGAGTGTGTAGTGTGTGGTGAGTTTAGGAGTTTACTGGTGTAGGGGGAGTTTATTAGAGTCTTTATATCTTTGTTTATAACTTTGCTTAAAGTAACTCTGAACTTTGTCTGCTTAAGTACTTTTGAACTTATGCTTGCTTGATAACTTGTGTTTGGATTGTTATTCATTTCAAGTTATTTTCACTTGATCTTGGATTGGTATATTTTTATTATTTGCAGGGATTGAAGTGCGAAATCTTCTAAACTTGTTGAATGCTCATTTTAAATTCTTTGTAATATCTTGTAAACTAGATGTTTTGTCACAAATTGCCAAAGGGGGAGATTGTTAGGTTTTTTAATTGTTGGCAATTGTGTACAAAATATTCTAATTTTTTATATGTATATGAGCTTTACACAAGTCTAGAAAATCTCTGGTTTGAAGAATTGCAAAATTATTGAAGCAAAGTTGATGAGATCAAGTCATACCAACGAAGTTTGAATTTTTTGGACTTTCGTGAGTACGAATAAGACTCGGATTTGGCTCTATCTTAAAGATCATGAGTACAGATAAGACTCAGATTTAGCTCTATCTTGAATATCATATATAAGGATTATGAAACCATAACTCTAGGGTGGTTGAAGAAATATTATTGAAGGAGACTTCTTGAGGCTACATCGGTTCTTCAACTAACAAGGTTTCACTCATCTATAAGAATTTAATTTTTCGTCTTAAGGGTTATCTAGATGAAAGATCAATCTCGAGGGCTACTGAGATTGGACTTCAATCACAAGAAGCAGTGAATCGTGGGTTCTAGCGATCAAGACTGGGAGAAACAAAGTCGTTTGGATCGACGGGTTGTTTTGTGAGTCAGTCTTGTAACTGCTACTATCATAGTGATTGGTTTTGATCCGAGTTTGGATCCGTGGTTTTTTTCCCGTTTTGGATTTTTCCACGTTAAAATCTTGGCGTTCATCTCTGCTTTTGTTCTTAATATTTCTTCAGACTTTTACTTAAGCGAACGAGCGATATCATTGCCTAGTGTTTAGATACATGCGTGTGTCTAGGAGTTTTTTCAATTAGATTTGTGTGCGAGTAGAGGACGTTCATAAAATAGCATTCCGGACTCACAACGGGCATTATGAGTTCCGAGTAATGCCATTCGGGTTGACAAACACATCGATGACCTTCCAGGGGCTGATGAACGACATATTCTATCTACTCCTTAGATGGTATGTATATTATTTTTTGATAATATCCTGGTGTATAGCAAGACCTATGACTAGTTCACCTGCACTCAGTGTTGGGGTTGTTGGTGGATCACTCCCTAAAGGTGAAAAAAAGCAAATGTCTTTGGGGAGAGCACAAAGTAGAGTACCTCGGCCACATCATCTTAGAAGAGGGCGTGGTAGCTGACCCAAGCAAGGTATTATGTATGCTTGGGTGGTCGCAATCGACCATGGTTCATGAGCTGCAGGGGTTTTTTGGCCTGACAGGGTACTATCATAGATTTGTGGCAGGCTATAAGAAGATTGTGGCACCTCTCCATTGCTAAATAAGGATGCCTTCTAGTAGACTAAGACAGCAACAAAAGCATTTGAAGAGCTGAAGACTACCATGCGACCATACCAGTGTTGGTGCTACTCAATTTCACAAAGCCATTTATGATCAAGTGTGACGTATCCGGGTCAGGTATAGGGGCTATTCTTATGCAGTCCGGGAGGCCTATTGCTTATTTCAACAAGGCCTTATCAGGGAGGTCGCAGTAGCTTTCTATATATGAGCGAGAGATGCTCCGAATGGACTAGCGGGTTTGTCATTTTTCATGGAACCAAGTGGTGAACATATTTGATCGAGCGATGGTTTGTGATCCAAAAAGGCCAGCGGAGCTTGCCATTTTTCATGGAACAACGGGTTCGCATTCCTACGCAACAGAGGTGGGTCACCATGCTGCTAGGATACGACTACGAGTTGTAGTACAAAAAGTGGATAGAAAATAAGGCGAAGGACGCGCTCTCACGACAACCCACGCTTGTCGAGGTAGCAATTTATTTAGCACCCATATTTTCCTTTCTTGCTAATTTGAGGACTACAGGTACCATGGATCCAAAGGTGTCTAGGTTGATACATGAGTTGGGAAGCAACCCTATGAGCCACCCTAAGCTCGAAAGTAGAAGAGGACTATTGTTGGATTACAAGCACAAAGGACGATGCTTTGCGAAGGCAACTCATGGATTTCTTCCATTCCACACCAAAGGCGGGAGATAAGGGCCTCTTAAGGACTTACAAGAGGCTCTCCCATGTTGTGCATTGACTGGAATAAAGAAGGAGCTAAAGAGATTCGAGCAGGATTGTGATATTTGTTAGTGAGCAAAGGCCAATTTGTTGATGCCAACGGGATTAGTACAGCGTTTGCTCATTTTGGAGCACATTTTGGAGGATATCTCCATGGACTTCATTGAGGGGCTATCGCTAGTGACGGGGTATTCTATCATCTTTGTCGTGGTACACAACCTAAGCAAGTATGCTCACTTCTTAGACCTAGTGCACCCATATTTGGTGAAGGCAGTTGTGGTGGTGTTCATGCGCGACATGGCCAAGCTTCATGGCATGCCGCGCTTGATCGTGTCCAACTGTGATTGAGTCTTCATCAGCAACTTTTGAATGGAGTATTTTACACTTTAAGGGACCCGGTTAGACCTTAGTTCAACCTACGACCCTTAGACAGATGGCTAAACTAAGGTGATTAATCGGGGCATTGAGTAGTATATGTAGTGTTTTGTCGGAGAGTGGTCGAGGAGATGGCGCAATAATCTTCCCTGGGCAGAGTGGTCATACAATAGTGTGTTTCACACCAGCATAGGGATGACACCTTTTAAGGTAGTGTATGGCAAACCCTCACCCTCCCTACAGACATATGACCTAGAGGCGACAATGGTGCAAACGAAGGTTGATCTAGAGTTGGTCGATCGAGACGTAACATTACGAAGGCTTAGGTCTCACATGGCAACGACACAAAATCGCATAAAGCAAATCTACAACCGTCGACACTATGAGTTAGAGTTCGTGATCAAAGATCTTGTGTTTGTGTGCATTCAACCCTATCAACAAGTGATACTGAGACTAGTTTGCAATCAAAAGCTGGCGCATTGCTACTTGGGGCCCTTTCATGTATTGGAGCGAGTTGGCCCCCATCGCGTATAGGTTGAAGCTTCCGGGGAGGTAACAGGTGCATCCTATATTCCATGTGTCCTTGCTGCGTAGGTGTCGACCGTATAGTGGGGTCGAATATACCAGAGCCGATTGAAGAGATGAGATTTCTGGAGCTAGTTCGTCTGCTTGCTAGCTATAGGAGACGATGAGGAGGACAACTAGAGACGGAGATCCTGGTGGAGTGGCTAAGCAGGCCATCCGATGAGTCTACATGGGAGCTTGAGTCGGACACCATTGATTGCTTCCCTGATTTCACACCTTAAGGACAAGGTGGCAAAAACATAGTGGGATTGATATGACTCGGATTGGACCTAGTTATCTCGAGTTGAGTCTACTTTATTTTTTTTTAAGAATAAAAAGAAATTCTGATTGTCATGTTCAAATATCTGCATACATTCGCAAATACAGAAAACATATTTAGCGCATTCAATGTCGCATTCAAATGTCCACGTTCGCAAATATAGAGAGCATATTTAGCGCATCCGATGTTGCGTTCGAACGTCCACATTCAAATGCCTATATACGTTACTAAATACATATAACATATTTAGCTTGTTCGTCGTCTGCGTTCGAACACGATCGGTGAAAGTGCACTTTTTTTAGGACTTTCTTTTGACTATTTTGCTTGTTAGATTAGCCTATAAATATAGGAAAGTCGACCTTATAATTATTATTTAATAAATTATGTTTCTTCCTCAAATTTTTCTCTCCTTCCCTATCATTCTGTCCTACCACGAGTACACCATCTCTAATCTTCTCGAGTTACCTCCCTTAGACCCTTAGAAAAGGCCCACTTCTTCTTCTTCTTCTATTCTCTCTTACATCCAAATATTTCACATTAAAACCGAGATCACAAACGATCTCATGTCCATCAGACCATAAGCCTATTCAATAGAGTCAGGCTCATGTCCATAGTTTATGGCTTTTCCCTCTCTATTTTTTAAACTTTTTCCCGAATTATTTTTTTTCTCTCCCTCCTTTTCTTCCTCAACAACCAACTCCCCTCCACAGATTTTTTATTTTATTTTTTATTTTTCTGTTGAACCTTAACAGGACAGGACCACGAGCGGACAACCCAACCCTTCTACCCTCTTAATCGGAAGAAGATATTGAATTAGACTGGGGACCCTAAACTCGGTCCAAGCTCGTACCTACGTAAAAACATACCTAGAACTGGACTAAGCTAGAGTGCTAGACCTTAGCCCGGCCAAAGCCTGGTTATCCTTGAGAACCCATATTTTCACCTCTAATTGTTGAGGATAATTTAATAAGATTCCCGAGGAAAGTGCAATGGCACAACATCTTTTACAAGTTGGTTCTAATTGTTAAATCTTAACTATAGATATTGACCATTGTTTCGGCTCATCTCTACATCGTATTAATGACCTATGGGAATTTTGTATTCTTGATAAAGGGCTCGGTATTATTCAGGCGACGTTCGTAGGATTACTCCTAAAATGTTTACTATAACATTCTCCTTTGTCTCCGTGGCACCAACTTGATTTACGTAATTTTAGGTAAATAAATTTGATTTGACATTCATGCCGCCTGAACTGAGATATATTATTACCTCTCCAGTACCAACCCCTTATGAGGTGTTAGTTGAACTTGACCCAAAGAATTACTATAACATTCCCGAACAAATCTAGTCTCGCTGAATTAATTTTAAAAATGGGATCTGATGTTTATCTGCAAATTATAATTTCCTCTTAGCAAATTTAAAGTGGAAAAAAAAAATTTTACTACAGACAGCATCCACCTTAGTTTCTTGCACGTTCAAACGTTATCTAACTTATACAAACTTGGAAGCACGTTAACAAAGCCGACCAAAGCGCAATGCCCGTGGTTTCCATGTCTGCAGAATCCAAGCTTCAAAAAAGTATGCCATATTCCAAATATAGCCCTTATATGGAGAATAACTAGGAGGGCATTTTGATCAACTACTTAGTACAATAATAATCGTGGCACCAACTTATACAAATCCAACTAGGTCAATGATAAGATCATGTCAGGGTTGCTAGCACTAGAAAGGGGCCCAGCAGAAGAGCTTTATAACATCCTTGTGGGCTGCCCCAAAGGAGCAGAGCAAGCCATCCACGTTACCTTGTAGCAGCTTGAGTTAATTGCCATGGCTTCTACCTCTCAGAAAACTAGCCTCTTGGCGGTGGCAGTGACGATGGCAATGATCGCCGTTAGCGTAAATGCTAAATTCACGGAGAGCGAATGGAATTACGCCCACGCAACGTTCTACGGAGACGATTCCGGCGCCTCTAACGACATGGGTCTGTGTCTCCTAATCAATAATTCTTGCAAGTGCAATAATTATATGTATTGGTACTTTCATATCTGAAGAGATTTGTTGTTTTATAACTATCTGTAGGTGGAGCCTGCGGCTATGGCAACCTATACAGCAACGGCTACGGGACCGATACGGCGGCGTTGAGCTCCGTCTTATTCAACGACGGACTCGGTTGCGGTGGTTGCTACCAGATCCGCTGTACTGGGGCGCCGGCGTGCTTCCCTGGCTCCCCGATCATCACCGTTACAGCGACGAACCTCTGCCCGCCGAACTGGGCTCAGGACTCGAACAACGGCGGGTGGTGCAACCCTCCGAGGGTGCATTTCGATTTGGCCAAGCCAGCCTTCATGAGGATAGCCGAATGGCGCGCCGGTATCGTGCCAGTCATGTACAAGAGGTAAAGTTAGTTTCCATACATATATATATATATATATATGAAAGAAGAAACATGTGAACATAAATAATATATTAATTTGTCACATTACTACGTGTTATGATATAGGGTGCCCTGCGCTAAGAAAGGAGGAATCCGCTTCCAGTTCCAGGGAAACGCTTACTGGTTGCTAGTGTATGTCTTGAATATGGGAGGTTCAGGAGACATTAAAAACATGTGGGTAAAGGGAACGAACACAGACTGGATCAGCATGAGCCACAACTGGGGTGCAAGTTACCAAGCCTTTGCTAACTTGGGAGGACAAGCTCTCTCCTTCAAGATTAACTCCTACTCCTCGGGTGAGACAATCGTCTTCGACAACGTCGCCGATGCTTACTGGAGCGTCGGAATGACCTACGAGGCGAATTCGAATTTCATGTAAGGAAGAGCATGGTGAGATTTGAGGCTACGTACATGGTACAACTCTTGTGTAAGGGCATGAATGGTCTTTGTTTCCCTGGTTGTTAGTTTTCTCCCATAATGTCAATCCATGTCATTGGGACAAGGCTTAAGTTTTTTTTTTTCTGTATTTTGATTTTATCCTTTTTGTATTCCTTTTGTCTATAATTGTTGTCTGTCAATGTTACCTGCGGTATTAAAACAAAATTTTTGTGCCTTATGAATATCTGGTAACTGTGTTCTCAAAGTTATATGCATAATTAAGTAATTTCTTGGACATATACTTGTTGCATTCGATTAAAGAAGATCCTGGCCTGTAGTTTTAGAAATATACAAGAAATAACTAGAGGTATATAATTAATTGAATTAGCTCAATGGGCACTGGGTATCTGAACTGGAACTAACTGAAAACAGACGTGATATTTTCAAGAATTTCTTGTCAAAATGAGCATAGAATTAGGACAAGAGGAGCTATATTGAAAGAAGAACAAAAATCTTATCTTGAAGGGAGAGAGAGAAGGAGAGGAATTTGTGCTAGAATTACAAAGTATTTCAGTTTCAAAATAAGTTTCTTACGGAAAAGTATTACCCAATGGATGGAGACCCAGGGACCCCCACAAACAGTAGAGCAGGACAGGGGCTTTTTGTGCCCGTGATTTTGTAATTCAGTTGAACGTCTCACCAGTTTAACGTAGAAGTAAACTTAGTGAAATGATTAATGCTTAGTGAAATGACTAATGGACATTTGTTGGGGTTAATTAGTAAGCAAACAGGATTAGTTCTTCAGCTGTATGGAAATCTTTGATGAATTCTCTTTACTATAAAAATAGAGAGCCACCTAAAAGAGACGCAGAAGTTTAGATACTTCTGGTTCGTAGTGAAGGATGCATACAGGTTTTCACGTGTGGGATAAATTATATCAATGGAATGGTTGTTATATTAACTTCTGGGAAGATTGATAGATCGATGGACTATCTTTATCTTCAAGATTAATTCCCACTACCTTTGGAAGCTAATGTTCTTCTATTATCGTCTATCAGGCAACTAAAGATTCCCTCAAAAGTCAAGGTCTTTCTTTGATTGGTGATCTCTCCTAAACTTCATATAGAAGATATTATGAGCAGGAAAGGGTGGACACAAGTCCCGCTATATATGAGCTCTTTGTAAAGGAAAACAAGTATCTATCGACCATATACTTACATCATTTGCCTACTATTGAGTTGTATCGGATATTATTAAGACTCTGCCAGTCTCAAATCTATTAGGAAATGTTCAAGACTTTTGGTTAAACAAAATTGGCATCAGCAAAGATCTCAGAGCAGGATGGTTTGTGATTCTTTGTTTTAGTGGATGCTTTGGAACTAAAGGAGACAGGAGAATCTTCTTAAAGATGGCTCTCACTCCAACTGGTCTTATTCACAAAGCAAAATTGACTATAGGTTTTGGGAATTATTTTTCTTTTTATCCTTTCCTTTCTTTCCCACATACACACGCTTTAATCTAATGAGATTTTCCCTTGTTTGTCAACAAAAAAAAAAAAATGCAAAGGAAAGGGAAGAACGGTCAAACAGGACTAGTTGGCAACATATCAACGGTTGGTAGCTCAGACTAAGCCGCCAAAGGCCTTGGGTTTGGTAAGACAGTGCCACCCAATCAGGTGAAGCCCACACTTGGCCTTTCCACTTCGACTAGAAGAAGAGCCCAGCCAACTTAGCTATTCTATCAACCACGGGTAGCGAGGTCCAAGTAGAGGGGAAAAAGATGCACTAGGATGGAGTTTAACACATAATTAATAGAAATAAGCCTACCAGCCTGAGTTAGATTAGCCCTTCTCTACTAGCCAGCTTAGTCTCAATGTGAGTAAAGAGCGCCTCATGCTCTCTAATTAGTAGCCAATTAAAATCTATGTTGGCCCCGAGATATTACTAAGACCCACTATGCAGGTTAAGAATATTCAGGAGGTTGTGGGCCAATTTTCGGACTTAGGGTAGTAGGTAGGTAGACCTTCGATTTGGAGAAATTAATATTCGTCAGCATAGAGGAGGTGGCTAAAACAAAACGAATAAGCAATGCAAAACGGAGGAATAAAGCCCATTGAAACTGCTTCATTTAAAAGGTGAGTCAAATTTGAGCTACATAATAAATCAAAGGACATGGGATCCCCCTATCTAATTCCCTAAAAACCAAAAAAATCAATGTGAAGGATAAACATTCATTGCAGTAGCATATGAAAAATCGAGGAGATAACAGCATAAGTGCAGTTCATAAATTTAATGGGAAAATTCATACAACACAGAACTTGAATAATAGCTTGTTACAAACTATATTTAGATTGATTCGGATATAAGAAAATTATGAAAATTTAGATGGTAATAGCCTTAAAAGTTAGGGTTTTAATAGTTTTAATTTCACATAAATCAGAGGTCAAGATGAAAAAATATAAATAAAATAGTAGAATAATGTCAGAATAAGATAGATTGGTAAAAATCCAATGTTGCGCGGCGGTCGTCGTGGGAGAGGAAGGTGTGGATGCTAGGGTTTGAAATAATTGGAGGTTCTACAACTATGATCTACTTTTAAAAATATAAAAACGATATAACAACTACGATAAAACGATAAATGCAATAATAAAAAATAACTAAACTAAACTAATTCTCAATGCATGTATGTTTGGATGAATAAACAAAGAAGCTTAGTCTCTCTCTATATAGAGATGTCAGGTACAATGAGTCCTATTCGGACTTAGCCCTAAAGCTTATACGACTAGAACTAGGACTTGCCTTAGAGACTTATATGACTTAATTGAACTTGCATTAATGGCTTACATAACTTAATTTGAACTTGTCTTAGTGGCTTATATAACATAATTAGACTTACCTCAAGGGCTTACATAAGAGATAAATGAATCAATTAAAAGATAAATAGATTTGATCTATCGAGCCCATATATCCTTATAATACAATCTGACCTGACTTGATTAATATTATAGCTTACCAAGAAGCTTAGTCATAAGTTTTTTCAAGATCAATTTTTATTAAGAGATAGACATTACAACATGTTCTTTTATAAAACTATGAATGATCTCCTAAGTAATAAAGATGTCATAGATGTGCAAACTATTTAGACCCAATTAGACGTGGCAACATAGGTTTGATTGAGCCTATTAGCCAAAACATGACAAACCGCATTATAAAGAGAGATTAGCCTAAAGTCTACATCCTTTATTGGGTTAGGAATTTTGGTATAGAATAGGAAAGTTCGGCTCCAACTAGGCAAAATAAAACAAAAAGTTATGAAATTAGTTTAAATAGACACAACGTCAATGCCTAAATATCCTAAATTTTTTATAGAAAAAATCAGTTTAAATCAAGACGAGGGGCTTTATCCGTCGACGTGAATTACCCAAACGATCTCATAGTTAAAGACTTTATTAGGTCATCATAGCAAGAATTGCTGACAATAGGGAGGCCACACAATGGTGACCCCTGACTCCTCCTCCGTTTTCCTCCACAGGTTAGAATAAAAATCAATGAAAGCAACAAAAATCTATTCATGACAAGAAATCAAATATTATCATTTCAAGACAAAGATTTTATGAAATTCTTTTGATTATGAATTTTAGCTACTAGTTGAAAGAATCTAGTATTAATGTCTCCCTCCTTGATCCAACTAACTCTAGCATTACTTTGCCACTTAAGAGTAATTTACTTGAGAAGGGCAGTACATTGACGGTTCAAGCTTGGAAGGGACCAGCTCTATGCCACCTCGAGGGAGCTACGTGTCTCCTTACTCTCTAGGACCTCTATCATGCCCAAACCTAGCTAGATTAACCTCAATTGGCCAAAACTATGTCTGTTCTAGTGGGTAAGCAAATGAGTAATACAAGATAGAGTAGACTGAAAATAATCCTAAGGTGAGGAATGACGGTTGCTATTTTGGTTGGTTTAGGCGTTGGCAACCAACTCTCTCACCTCAGGATATTCATACCAACACTCAAAATAAAAAGGACTAAATTTATGATTGTCAAAAGATCCTAACGTAATGAGCCAATTCTAGCAAGATGCACCACAAAAATAATGAGAAAAATTATTCAACGTAGCAACATTTAAAAACACTCTATCAAATCATATTAGGAGTCTTCCCTCCCATGGTGATTATTGCACCAGGTGAAGGGAGAACATGAAAAGCCAGCATTTATTAAAGTAGTAGAAGAGATGAAATTTCTAAATGTCGAGATCAATGTAGTCATAGAAAAGGAGAGTCCCCCTAACTTGTCCTCTGCCACAAGAATATAGTTAAAGTTCCCCATAACAATCTAAGAAATATTATTTAGAGAAACAAAACTAAGCTCATATAACATCTAATTTCCTTCCAAAGCCATAATACGAACGTAAGTAGCAAAGAGAAGAAAATGTAAGGTATCGTGAGGAGTCGCCACATCATGGGGACTTTGGTAGGAAGACCAGACTAGAGTGATATCTATCACCCTTATTCTACTGCAGTTAACCCTTGCACAATATCCCCACACCATTTTGAAATGAGTTTGGGAAGAAAATTTCTTAATTTATGATAAGTTAGATGCATTTCTAGTAGGATAAAATATCATAATAATGCATATTAATCAAGTTTAATAATGATGATTGCCCCTCTTTCTTAACGAGGTCGTGAATATTCCACAGGATGATCTGCATCAAGCATTAGTGGGCTCAGACAGGCTTGCTTCTAGGGAGCCTTAGCTCCCTCCACTTCTTCCTTCATAGAGGCCTTGAGTTCACTCTTGGCTTGGCCCCCTCAACCTTTAGGTCTTAGAAAAGCAATATTTTTTTTACTAAGAAGATGGGAGTGAGTTTTTGCTATTTATAGGACGCGATCGAGATCACAAGACAAGTTTTGAGTCTAGTGTTCTAGCTAAACTTTCACACCTTCCTCTATGGCCTACATCTGAGTGTACTTGAGAATGATAACCACTTAACTAATGAATCAATTGTGATACGTAAAAAAGGGGTTAAGGGATAGAAGAGATGTCAATCGGGCTTAACATATAGGCTCACTATCTAGTATCTCCACTTGCGAGTTACCTGGTAGTTACTCCAAGGTGTCACCAATTAGAAAGGTCGGCCCCTAAGGGGTGGCAAAGCTAGGGCAACATCATTTTCAGGCTTGAACTCGCATCTAAGGGCTAATACTCTCATCACCTAGGAGAACATTGTCCAATATGATTGAGGAGGGTGGCATTGTCGGAGGGGGTCCTCCTGCAATAGATGGGGTCTGGGCTTGAGGATATAGCAATGTCGCATTCTTAGCCTCAATGAACTCTTGCCAAAGGGCTAGCCGATGATTGATCTAATCATACCTAAAAAAACTGTAGGGATGTTTTTACAAGTGACTAGTTGAGAAAAGGATTTGCCCAACGGACTAACGTCTATGTCGTAATTCAAAGGAAGAAAAAAAATAATTTCGATGCAAACCATAGCATACCTACCTCTCACCCTAGCCTAGGTGTATTGGTCAACTTTCACAGGGCGATCAAAATCGGTGGCAACCTCCATGTGGATATTAGTCGACCAGTAGCCAAAAAAGGCAATACAATGAATTGCACCCACAGCAAGGTGATTCTGATATCTTCCAACAGAGGAAAGAAGTCGAGCTTCCATAGCACTAGGTTGAGGACCAGGCCATGGAAACTCCAAGGTCCCCTAGTTAGTACCTGAAGCATTCCTCTTAACAAAGAATTTGAATGTAAAAAAAGCTCAACACCATATCTATCACTTGTAAAACACTGATAGGAGTCTATCTCTATTTATTTTCCTGTATGAGATAGATAAAAAGGAGAAGGGCGATGAAGAAGCTTCCCTATTAGGTTGTAGCACCATTCCACTCTATTGGCTTGTCGCCATCTCTGAGTCGAAGACCATTGTGGTGTCTTTAGCATAAGAAGTTTTTCACCAAACTAGAACTCCTATTTAGGATAAGATATATTCAATCATAAAAAAAATACTTAGGTAAGAAAAATCAAGATTTACACTTATTTGCCATCCCAGTGGTGCTCTTAGGCATATTAGAGCAAACTATTATATACTAAAGAATGCTAAAAGTGTTAGGAATTTTGGTGTGAAAACTAGATAGATATGATTTAGAAAAAATATTATAGCACCCTTTCAAGGTGGTACCATTAAGTGATCCATGTAAAAAATTCTCTTGAATTGCATATTGATTTGCTTAAAATGGTTATCAAAAGTACATGTTAGACGGTACTCTATACGATGGACTATTAGTAGAACAACTCAAAGTTTGTTTTGAGGACCCTGATCACTTCCCTTTACTTATTTACAAATTGAAAAAGATGTTCTACGAAGAATTAACTCTGGGAGATTGTATTGAATTACTTAATTGCTTTCTTGATAGTTTCTGGGTGCTCTTGAGGGAGGAGTTGAGAAGATGCTTTTAGTTTTCTGATTAGTATGATTTTTTTTCTATTTTTTGGTGTTTTTATTTGAACCTAGTCAGGTCTATTGTTCTGCCTTTCAGTTGGATTTGTTTTTTATTTTGTTTTAGTTTTCATGTAGCTGTGGACTTAGCTTTGAATTGGCATCATACTTTGATTTGTGATAGTGAACAAGGCTTATATTGCTTGTTTAGCAAGGTGTTTTTACACACACTATATTAATGATGCATGAAAAGAGCTACCTCTTAGGAAGAGTGAAAGTCACTATTGATTAAAAAAATGATGTGTGTTAGGTAAGATTGATTGCAAGTTATTTAAATCTCTCTTACCTAGGTTGTATTCAAGCACGTGTTTAGATCCAAATACATGTTAGGGATGAGTTTCTTTGGAGAATTCATGTTATATTCTTTAGAAATTTTTGTCTAAATGACTTGTCAATCATCAATATTTCATTTGTTTATTGACAGGAATAATTGTAATAGCTTTTAATATGATGGTGAAGGTTTGTTAGCATGCTTCATTTTGGAATTGTTCTCTTATTATTCTTTTATATGCTTTAGTATCCGTTTGAAGTTTGTAACAAAAAAGAGGCTGTGGGACCAACGATGATATTTCTTTATGTTTAGGTTGCCAACTTTGTTCGTATGAAAATTTAAAATAATAAATTCACAAACACCACTAAGTATTTAATATGTGGAATCTAGATATTATATATATTCAAGACATTATTCATTGAAAAGTGTTAGGTACGTAGAAGTCAAATATTAAAGTGAAAACAAGCAAAAATTTAAATTAGCATTTTGCTACAAAATGAGGTGAATGATGCTACAAAACAGGCTACAATACTCTCTCTCGTTCAGATAAGGTAAGTGGTATCGGACAACTGGAACGGATTACTTGAAGTACTCTAAGTAGCACCTAGGTGACACTCACACAAGGCCTAGACATGTAGAACAGAGAATAAATTTCTAAATTTTATTTGAACTTAGAGATTCCTTTGATAGACCCTCCTAATACGAAGTAAAGACATACTTCACATCTATATAAATGATTCAATGGTTTAGAAAAAGTGATCAAACTCAAATGAGCTTCATGTAAACTCAAACTCAAACTCAAACTCAAACTCAAAATAAATAGTTTATCCTATTGGGCTTAGATTGCTCGATTAACTATCCAACCTAGACAATCAAGTTTATGGTGTATAACTCCTAATTCAACTAGGATTGTTTGGAACCTATGTCATATTCAGAATAGAGTGTCAAAATAAATAGTTTGTCGAACCGAACCATGCATGTAAATCTTAGTATTTTCTTTTCTTAAGTTATTTTATCTTTTTTGCTACTGCTTGCGCATTTTCTTAGGCACAACAGTATGTTTTGGTACTAATTGACGTAATAGGGAAAGTGACTAATTTAATGCTTTCCTAACATGAATTTGATAAGGTTGATCCATTGAATATATCTTTCGGGAGTCGTGCACACTTGTCACTAGTTTTCTAGAACACTTTTGTTAGTCAATTTTATTGCTTCTTTCATTTTGCAAATCGAATTAGTTTTCAGATATATTATAAAATATATTTTCTCCAAAGAAATGAAAAGTTTTTTTATTTACAAATTGATTATCTATGGCAAGTGGACATACATTGAATCTTAATTACCATGAAATGGGTTACATGTTACCAGCATTAGACACGGTGATCGAATTGTATGTTTTTAACAGTTCTGGAGTAAATTGTATAGAATGAGATCTCATTATTAGTGGGATGGTGATTTGATAATGTTATTATCTTTAGTTAGATATATCCCAGGAGGTTAATACTTTATTCCTTATTACATGTTGGCATGTTACCAATATTAGACATGGTGATCGAATTGTATGTTTTTAATAGTTTTAGGATAAACTGTATAGCATGAGATCTCATGGGACGATGATTTGAGAATGTTATTATCTTTAGTTAGATATATCTCAGGAGGTTAATACTTTATTTCCTATTATATGTTGTTAACTTTGTCTTGAGAAATTGATATAGCTTACTAGGGCAGGGCAGGTGAGAGATCGATGTTATCTAAATAAATTATGATATATCTAATCATTATAAATTAGGATGCTCCTGAATGATCGTCATTTTAGAATACAAGATTATTTTAATCTTTAATATAACTCTATCTAAGACTACTATATATATATATATACGCGCGCGCGACACGAGGGGTTTAATTCTACATCGTGCATCCTTATCATCAATCTTGAAGTATGTATGATAGATAGGTGGTAAGTGATGAAGTACGGAATGGTTCATCTTAATTGAAAAAGAAAAAGTCTAAAAGAAGCCTCATCAAGTAGTTTAATTTGTAAAGTCCATAAGAATCAGTTTAATGGCACAAAAACTGAGAGCCATTCAATAAATATCTAGCTTTCAAATCACTTATTAAGCATAGTTAGTTACATTGTGTTGGCTGTCTGAATCGTTGATGGGATAGAAAGAGAAAAAAACATAACTTATGTGGAAATCCTGAAACATGGAAAAACAAATAACATTAACCAATCCAATATTACAATTCAGGAGGAGGTACGATCACTAATACAAGGATTCATAATAGTCTGTAAACCGAAGTGAAAATAAGAATATCTCACCAGAATCTCTATCTTAAATAGTTTTTGAGGTGGAAAGAAAAGCCACCAAGGATTGATAGGTTGCCATCGGGCCGGCTCCTCTTTCGAAGCATAGGACGCTATATTAGTCTATTGTAACTAAAGGTAAACATACGATGTACCTTAAAGCAATTTTATCGAATGGCAGGCACCCCCCAGAGTTTTGCAATTTAAAGTTGCCAACCCAAAGGACCGAAAAGTAGAGGCCATGTCTATATGTGGAAATATTAATGATGCCGTGGTCGTCAATGGCAATCGACAAGCCAAAACATATACACATGTTCGAAATAGCAAGCCGCTGTCGTGGCGGGTCCCCCCCGGCAACATAGCCGTGTAGTCCGAAAATAATAAAAGAGGGAAACGAAAACGATGCACACCCAACAGAATCAACCAGTGTAAAAAGAAGCTGACCACACCCATTACAGAAACACCCGGATATGCACCCTCCCCTTCTTCTCTCCTCTCTGTGCATTGTCTCAGCAGTGGGTCCATTTGCATCGGCGCTCATGTTTGGTTGTCCAGCGGCGGGGCAGGCCTGAGTTAATGAGTGAGAAACTGAGGGGTTGAAACACGTGACGAGGGTCTCCTCCTCCGACGCGGTCCCAACTCCGCCGTAACCGCATCATCTGCCACGTGTCGGCATCGGCCTTACCGTCCGTACGTATCCACACTGTTCGTGATTCCGACGGCCATCCCTCCCACGTACGACCCCGGGCCCATCCCGCCTCCTACTAATGTTCTCTCGACACATATGTGTCTGATCCGCTACTCTTCGTGAACACCAAAATCTCGTCCCAACTGCTGATCCCGTCACACCTTATCCCAAACGGTAAAAGATGGCCCTGTTCTTACCTCTGCAGCCGATCCTATCAGATCCCGCTCTTAGATTCGTGGGTAGTAGGTTTCGTCTTGGTTTGCGTCGCATCATTCCGAGTTTCCAACTATACTCCCTACAGCCCTACTTTTCTTCCCCTTAGGATTGTAACCTAATAAGATGAAAAAAGAAAAAAGAAATGCTATCCTACGGGATACAAATTAGGCAAGAATAGATCCGACACCAAAAATAAGCATTAACAAAGAGCAGATAAAAGAAAATTAGTATAAGGGGGGAAAAAAAAAACCTTTCCTTTTCCTTCCTATTTCTTTCCTAAATCAGAATCCCGTGCCCTCATCCTCCACATGCCTTTTGCCATTTGTGGTGCGACCCTTGGCTCCTGCAATCCTCTTACTACTCCCTTTTATGCACACACATCGGCATACAAGTCCAAGTCTATATATAGATCTCTTTTCTTGGCTTCTTTCCTCATCTAGGCGAAGAGGGAGAGGGAGAGGGAGAGGGAGAGGGAGAGAGAGAGAGAGAAGCAAATCAAATTAAGATGGTGAGGGGGAAGACGGAGATGAGGAGGATAGAGAACGCAACGAGCCGGCAAGTGACGTTCTCGAAGCGGCGCAACGGGCTGCTGAAGAAGGCGTTCGAGCTCTCCGTCCTCTGCGACGCCGAGGTCGCCCTCATCGTCTTCTCCAGCCGCGGCAGGCTGTACGAGTTCGCCAGCTCCAGGTACCCAAAACTCCCCGGTAGAGAACCTTTAGCCGCTTTTATATCTCATGATAATTATAGATAAATCTGTGCTCATCCTATGTTAGGATGAATAGTTACGTTAGATAGATCATGTGGGTGCATGTGGGAGAATACTGTAGGATGGAAGAGAGACATGAACTAAGCTTATTGACTCTTTAGATTCTTTTGAGGAGTACTGGATTTCCCTAAATCCCCTTGTTCTATTGTGAAGTGTTTGAATCCTTGCGGTAATGGTACTGGCTCGGTGCGACTTTGTGGGCAGTTTGCTTTTATGGATATGTACTGCATGCTTGATGGTTTCTTAGGTATGGTGATGGCTATTTCATGTCCTTTTTTGTCGGGGCTAACTGTAGGAGAAAACAAGTTATTTATTGGTCATATTGAATAAGAAAGATTATTTCTCAAAAAATGGACAATAAGAGAGATACTCGTGAGATGAAGAAGAGATCCCTATTGAGCATCAATATTGTTAGTAGGTATCTGGTTCTATAAATTGATCATTAGTTTTATTCGATCCCCCGTCCATATACTGTTTCTCCTCGGTGCATATTTCAGTCCAAAATTTACAATCTAGCTAGATTTAAGTTGGTAGATAGAAGTGGTTTCTCTAATTAGCACGACACCCAAGTTCTTCTTGTGGAAGTCAGTAACCAGTCTGTAACCTAATCATCGCCAAACATGGAGAATATGTAATTACTGTTTTTGTCATTGTTCCATTTAAAATGAGTCGATCTTTCATGTCAATAAGTTTTTAAATTTATATGGACTACGTCGTGGAATTCGTCATCAAGATGGATCGCCCTTATGCGGTCGACTAACTCATACTAATGCAAGGACTGTTCCCAAGCTAATTAGGAAATGAAAGATGGCTACCGAAAGCCATTAAATGGCTAATTCGACAAGAGAAATAGACAACCATTCTATGGCATGCATTTGGAAGTGAACTTCTTTGGGCATGATCAGTAGCATAAACTAATAATAGGAACTCAGTACATGACTTCTGCCAATTTGAGGCTTTTAAGATGTGGCAGCTTTATTCCCATTGCTAGAGAAACATTTTTAATATGCAAATATATTTGATATTTGATTCTGAATATTCCGTTAATTGTTAGGTGCACATCGGTCTACCTTACAAATAAATCTTTTTTGTTTATGCGGCTCATGTAATTATCAAGTAAACAAATAGGATGAGCTTTTATATATAATTGTTTTATTAGTGTAACTCTAGATTTACACCAGAATTAAATAACTGAAATGAAGTTCTCTTCCAATATAGCCTTGTCTAGAATGCTTATTGTCACCTAGTTACATTGTGATCGAGCAAAACATTATTAGGTTTCATCTCAGCTCGTAACAATTTAGACAAATTAAGGTCTTTAACCTACAACCAATTAATAGAAATTAAGCAAAAAAGTGCTACAGGAGTACTCAGTAAAATAACCAAAATAAAGCTAGCAAAAGACTGGACTTAGTACCTGATACTCTTATAGATTTGTGATATCAGACTCACCTAGCGATTTATGGTTGTCTAGACCAATGGAATGGATTTCATTGGGCGTGGCTCACTTGACCAATTGGCATGATTTTTCTGATTTGAGTTAAGAGCAAGGCAAACCATTGCTTATTTCCATTGTGAAGGTGTATGCCCATTGTAGTAGAATGAGTTGATCTCTACTGTACATTGAATCTTATTATACCTGATTGTAGATTTGATCTTCTATGTGCCAACTTATCCTTCTACCCATCCTTATTGCTGCGAAGCAATTTATAAAGCGTATCTTCACTGGAACCTTTTCTTTATACGTGAATCATAAAGAATATTAAGCCTATCTTTACTTGCTAGCTTTTGGTCTCATCTTATTGAAATTATTATTCGAGAATGTCTTGATGAGATTATTGAATTGTTTTCAGTCTGAAATTGGTGAATCAATAGTAACATCTCTAACATTTTAGTTACTAGTAAGCAATGAAATTGACAACCCTTCTTGTGACCATTGAATATTTAATTACAAACTAGAGTGACATTGTACCTACTACTTTTACTAATTAAATTATGTGTCTTTTTATGGTAGTACAAATTGTCTTTAGTCATAGATGCGTGTTCTATTTAGAAGGTTGATTTATTATGATTATGCTCTCAAAAGGATGGCAATACTTGTGTCTCTTACCAAATTGGGCCTCCTTAGAAACTTATTAAACCAATCTAAGTCTACTCTTCAAACTTAATACTAAAAGAGATTTCTATTGATTATGTCACATGCTATATTATAATTTGTCTAGAGAATTACTGAACTGTTTAGTATTTTATATAACATAAAATTACTAAATAGTTCAACACTTCCTTAAATACAGTTTAACATTTCAAAACCACTAAATAGTTCAGTGTTTCTCTATGCAGCATATGACATGACATACGACGGGCCAGAAGAGACACTTATGGTATTAAGTTGAAAAGGTAGAGACCAAATTGGTAAATAAGTTTTAGAAAACCATTTTAATAAAAAAACTCGGCCATCCTTGTCTTGTAGAGTGTCACATCAAAATAGCAGTATTAATTTATGACTTTCTCAGACAAAGGGTAACTATTGATCAACAAAGCATGACACCTTTAATGGACAGGATCTGCACAGTTCTGGTATAACTCGACAAATGTCACCAATCTCTTGGTTTCTTAGTAGCAATCTTGAATTCCTAATGCTTACATGATAGCCTATATAACAATGATTTTGCTGATTTAGAGTATGAGTCATGTAGGTGATGTTAGGAAATAGGTTCAGTTAGTTACAATTAAAATCAAGCAAACAAGTAATTCTTCCAACCCAAGTCTACCTTAAATCTCCACTATATCAATAATAATGAGGCTACCAATTCATTCTCTACAAAACTAGAGGATCACAAACATCAATGATCACTTTTTTAGATTACAACTAAAGAGAAACAACCAAATAAGAAGACTCATGCTTTACAAATAATTGAAAAACAATCTTATTAAAGATGATGAGTTTGTGAAAGTGTTTCTTCCTCGAGAATATCTTGGACAAAATTTTCATCTCTTTCCTTGATGTTGATTTGACAAGTTTTCAAGAAAACTCTCATCTTTCTCTTTTAAAAGTTATCTTCTTTTTCTCTAATATCATGTTCCTTCTTGATTGGAATGAAACCCTGGTCTTCTTCTTTAGTATTTTTTTAGAATTTTTTTTTTATATCTTAAATTATATTTAGTCGATATAGTCGATATAGTCGATACATTTTATTTTTTTAGTGGCCAATTCCGATACCAAATTTTAAAATCTTTGGATGAATGAGAAAGATAATATCAAGACAAGCAAGCAAAAGCTCTTCTCTTCAAAAATAGAAAGAGAATATCACAGGAGATCTTTCATCCACTCTTTTGTTTTAACAAAAGCTCTCTTATTAAGAAACATATCCACACTTAGCCTACAGGTCTACGTTGACCAAAATCCTAACATAGGCACTTGCTTTGATGCCGATCACTTGGATAACCTAATACCAAAATTTTAAATTGATTATAAATTCATAAGTTCGTTATATCCTTGACAAGCACATAAGTTCATTTAGCCCTCATCTTGAATTCATGCTATATATAGCTAATTCCACAAATGTTCCCACCTCCTTAATTTGCAACACCTATCTAGCTATCTTTTATTATCTTCTCCCAAACTTGTACAAGATTAAGAAGATGGTTAATTGACATATGTGATACCCAGTCTTGTACCTATCATAGCAAATGTTGAGCTATCCACATTACGTGTATAAGGAACTCAACTCATCATTTTACTTTCTCCATCATTACCTCCCAGATTTCTGTTCCCGCACAGCCGAGAGAACTAGTTGTGGAAGATTCAGATGGATTATGGACTAAGAATGATTTGCTGAAGTACTGAACTGACTACAAGAAATATATACTCTATTTTACTATTTGTAACTAGTTGAAGTCTATACGTCGGAATGAGATGAACAATGAACATATATTACATACTATAGCCAATTTTCTTACTTCTTGATACAAATAAGAGTATGTACTTGAGTCAGATTACTAGGTACATCAGTTCCAGAGTGTTGTGCCCTATTAAGTGTAAACCGAAATGTAAGTTGTATTGCGTCCATGTACATACAATTTCAGAGTGTTGTTCCCTATTAACTGTCGATAATGCTCACGAACTAGCTTCTGAAAAAGTTTTGAATGTTTCTGATTATTCATTTCAATGGTATAGCCTGTCATCCACTAGATATAGTGTATCAAACTGAAACTTTCCTTTCCATGTTTGAATATCTCAGTATGCAGAAGACAATTGACCGGTATATGACGCATACAAAAGAGGCCACTGAAAACAAGAAAGCAACAGAGCAAGGTATTCAGGTAGAAATCCTTCACTTGTAAGAAGCAATAATATGTTTTCACGAGTTTACTATAGCCGACACTCTTTTATTATTATTTTTTCTTTTGTCCGAGATACGAAAGAAGAAAACTAGTATATTTACAGTTTAATTCATGCCTAATTAGTTCGAAACTTAAATATGAAACTAGGTGTGTATGAAAACTGCTGACATAATCAACAACTTCTAAATATAAATTATTGACTAGGTCAGGACTTATATGAAAATATTAAATCCTCTAAAATATTTATAAAGCTTTAGAGAGAACATTTTATAAGTGGCTTTCTGATACATCAACTTTCAAATATAAGTCTGATTTGATCAGTGACTTGTATAGAAATTTCAAAAAATTGTCCCTTAGATTTACAATTTTTTTTAGAGGATTTGAAATTTCTATATGTCGCTGACCTACTCAGCAACTTATATCTAGAAGTCGCTGACTAAGTCATCGGTTTTCAGACACATCTTGTCTCTTATTTAAGATTTGAAGTGTATTAGGCACGTAAAACAAATATTTGGAAGGGCTAGTTTGGTCATAAACTTGTTTAAGAAGATGTTTGATAAAGTTATCATACCAATTTTCCTACCAAAATGTGCATAGACTCTTTATTTGCGCTTAAGGCGTATAGACTAACCAAGCGAGACCTTAATACATATTTGGACTTTATAATCTTGTACTATGTTATATACATATTGAATAAGCATGAAAATGATCCTATTAAGATAGGCATAGGCACACTATAGCTGTATTGTAAAACTCAGTCCTTAGTTATCTGCACGTCACTAGATCACACGGCACATGTAACATGCTCATCGATTTAGTTAGTTGTCGATAATCAAATAAATCATATATCAACACTATAGTTTATTGATAAGCATCTAAACTATGGATCACTCGTATTAGAGTAACAACATAACATTTTTATTAATAAGCCTAACAAGACTGACATAGCTAGGCCACAACATATTATTAAGAATACATCACTATTACATATATATATAAACAGTGTATGCATAATGCTTATACAAAATTACATGTTTATATAAAGAGACTTAAAAATATGGATACAACTCTAACATGTTTTTGTATACTATTAACTTTAACTAAACTAACATACATCTATAATATCACTCTACTCAACTACTGGTAGGGTCTCTAGTAGAATGTTCACTCAATTTTCTTAGTTAGGGTTTTGTAAAGGAATACCAAATAGGTAATGAGCTAAGAGACTCAGTGAATAAACTAGAGATACCAAACAAAGAGTAAATTATGTATAAAATAATATAATTATATAAATAAAAAAGGAGTATGATATCAAGGATGAGGACATAAATATATCCTTAATAATATATAAATATAAAAGAAGCATCATAGCATGAATGAGCAGATATATATATATATTCAACAAAATCTATATAATATAAGATAATATAATATAATGTGATCAAAATGTGGTATCACCAAATATAACATCATGCAATATTTCGAAAAGCGAGCACGGATGGCGAGTGATCATCCCACCTTCTAGTGCCAAGGCAGAAGGTGCGCTAACACTTTAGCCAATAGCGAGCAAGATAGATGTACAACTTTAAGACCAATCAATAATAACTAAATTATTTTCTCCATCTTCTCGATTTCTACTTTCTAAAAACCAAGTAAAAAAATTCAACTATGTTTGCTAGTTAAAATTCAGGAGTTTACTCTAGCCAACACTTTTTTTATTATTTTTTCTTTTGTCCGTGATACAAAAGAATAAAACTAGTATGTTTACAGTTTAATTCATTTCAAAATTCAAATATGAAATTGTGCGTGCTTAGAAATCACGGACTTAATCAACAACTTCTAAATATAAATTACTGACTAGGTAGTGACTTATATGAAAATATCAAATCCTCTAAAATATTTACTAAGCTTTAAGAAGTATTACATACAAGTGGCTTTTCGATTTAGTGACTTTTAAATATAAGTGGCTTTTTGATTCAGTGACTTTCAAACATTATAATTCTTATACTACATTATATGCATATTGAATATGCATGAAAATGATCCATACTGAGATAGGAATAGGCACATTATAGTTATATTGTAATACTTAGTCCTTGGTCATGTGCAAGCCACTAGCCCACACGGCACATGCAACACGTACATCGATGAAACATCCAAATCTTCAAATACACGTGTAAACTGTGTGGGTAAATCCCTCTACACGTGCATCATATGACTTGTCAGTAATAGGTTTTCACAAGATATATAGCAGTATAAGTTCATACCATAAATAAACTCAACAATAAGAGTCTGAATACAAGTTCTACAGGCCACAATAAGTTTTCAAGATACACATTCAAAATACAACGTTAATCATAACGCCCTCGCAGGGCCTCAATACAACTAATAGACATAATTGGAATAAAAAGGAAGCTACTCTTCGCTACCCGCACCTACGTCCCCTAGCTCTAAAGTGATGCCACTAAGAGATGGTGAGCACACAACCTAGCGAGTAGAATCATACAATCTATAACAATGAAATCACAGGTGTATATCCAATGTATGCCTATAGTTGCTAGCAATAACAATACGCTTGTTTAAATGACTTATTATGAGTTACTAAATTAATACAATTAATAAAGACTACACGTCACTATCTTAGAACATGCCAATTTCTAATCGTATCATGATAAGCCAACATAGATATAAAACTTGATACAATCTTTTATTCATACAAATCTTAATCATAGCATTTACATATTATGCATAGCAATAAAAGAGTAGTTTAGTCATCTCATGCTCACCAAGTCATAAATCATGTTTTGTCATAGTTCACTGAGCTATTCACCACACCGTGTAGATATTCTTAAGAAAATCATCTATTACATAACCATCCATCATCTTATACACCGAGGAGGGATATATACACATCTAACGGTAATGCCACCCACACATGCATGGTAACACCGCATGTGACCGGTTATCTGTGGCCATCAGACTAAGGACCCCTATCGTGAGCCCATATTTTACTCTCTTTAAATCATCACCACCATCAGCGGGAGAATCGGGAGCCCTCGGCTCATCAATGGACGCCCTAACCCTACGTCGCCAAGTACCGCTAGAGATATATCCTCGCCTCACAATCATATTCTTTTATCATCATAATCTAGTTCTAACTATATAATATAATTACCTGAATGCCACACAGGCTTCCGATCTCAGGTGTAGGCCACTAATAGTATAGTCATAAAATATACTCTACTCTTAACCCCGGGCTGAGCTAGTAGGGGTACTGCTTAGTCAGAACTCGACTATTAATGATAGGTGGAAGTGGTGGTGTCTGTGAGTCTATAAAGCATGTCATAGTCATTATGATCGTTACATTTTATATTCACAATAGATATTTATGCAAGAGTTTATCATGCAGGACACATGTAGAGCATCGTTATACTAATGCATATGCTAACATTTTCATAATATCATGATGAGTAAACTATCAATAACTGCACATGTCAAGCATATATCGTAGTATACTAAATGCATGTACTAATACTAACATTCCTACAGTGTCATGGAGGGTATAATAACTGTAACTATAGTATTCTAGATTGTATAAACTTTACTCGCCTGAGGAGTCTCCACAATACTCTAATTCTCTTTAGCTAGCCGGTTCCTCCGGAATCCCAAAATCCTCATGAGTATTGATCCTGTTAATTCACGCAAGTAAAGCCATACGTAAGATTAATGAATTAATAGAATTAATTAACTTATTAGGGAATTTAGGTTTAGGCCTATACATGAGTTAAGGGTCCCTTAGGGTGAGTTCTGTTATCCTAAAATTCCCACTATTTAGATGATAATAAATTTTCATTAGGGGGTGGTTAGGCTAATTAATTGAGAAACGGGGCTATAGGGTCTAAATGATCCCAAATGGGCTTGGCTGGGGGTATTGGGTTAGGCCCAAACCTACCCAATAGGCATGGTTGCATGAGGTGGGCTGTAGTCCAACTGTAGCCCACAAGCTTGCATGAGGTGGGCTAGGGGTCCAACCATAGCCCACCAAGGCTAGCTGTGGGTTGCAGTCCATCTGCAGCCCACCAAAGGGTTGGATTGGTAGGCTGTGGTCCATAACCCACCAAGATTGGTTGGTGGGCTGCGGTCTACAGCCCACCAAAGTCGAGCGCAGCCCACTAAGGGGATGGGTGGGGGTTTAAACAAACCCCCACCCTCCCACACCATCTCCTTCCGAGGGAAGGAGACAGAGGGGGGAGAGTGAAGGGCCCAGCGCTGCCGGTAGCCCATGCCGTCGGCAGCTCGCCCTTGATGTCAGCGGCTCGCGGCCCTCACTCGGGGTGGGTGGCTCGTCGGAGGGAAGGGGAGGGAAAAGAGAGGAGGAAATCAAGGAGAGAGGCGCGACCACCATCGAGGTTGATAGCACCGGCGGCACAGTCATGCGGCCAAGAGGGGTAAGGCACGGCGAAAGAAAGGAAACAACCAAAAGAAAAGGAGATTTACTGAGGGGTCGCATGATTGGCTTCGTCGGCCATTGGCTTCGGGGCTTCGTCTCCAGCGTCGGCAACCCGAGAGAGAGGAGAGGGAGAGAGGGATGAAGAAGAAATAGGGGAGGCTGGGGATGTTGCATGCATGGCAAGAGAATAGGAAGAAGAAAAAGGAGGAGAAGAGGACAGGGTGGCAGGGTGCTGGGATGCACGCATGCTCGCGCGTGGCTCCCCCGCCCCCCGTCCCCCCTTTCCCTATTTTTTTTTTTTTTTTGGGTGTTACGATCGACCTAGTTAGTTGCCGAAAATCAAATAAATCTTGTATCAGCACTATAGTTTATTTATAAGCATCTAAATCATGGATCACTCATATTAGATTAACAATATAACATTTTTATTAACAAGCCTAATAAGGCCCACATAGGAAGGCTACAACATATTATCAAGAGCATATCACAGTTACATATACACATATCAGTGTATATATAATGCATGTACAAAATATTATATTTATATAAAGAGACTTGAAAGTAAGGCTCAACTGTAACATGTTCATTATACTATTAACCTTCACTAAATTAACATACATTTATAATATCACACTACTCAACTACTAATACGGTCTTTGGTAGAATGTTCTACTCAATTTTCTTAGAGTTTTGTAAAGGAAATAGGTGGTGAGCTAAGTGACTCAGTGAATAAATTTTATCTAAATTAGGGATACCAAATAAAGGTAAATCATGTACTGATAATATAATGTTATATAAATCAGAAAGGAGTATGGTGTTATGGACGAGCACGTAAATATATCTTCAATAATATATAAATATCTAAGAAGCATCTTAGCATGAATGAGCTAATAAATATATCTTCAACAATATATATATATATATGATGTGATCATAATATAGGATCACCAAATATAGCATCATACAATATTTTGAAAGACTATCATAGGTGGCGAGTGGTCACCCCACCGCTTAGCGCCAAGGTAGAAGACGAATGACAAGTTGATGTAGCATTTTATATACATAAAAAATTTACAATAATGATATATATTATAGTTGTAATATTGATATAGTATATAAAATTTATAATAATGCACTACACAAAAACACCAGAATTTATATTACATATTCTATTAATACCCAACATAGCTCTAAGAGATTCACCTAATCATAATTAGGTGGTAGTGTGGCACCTATTCCTAAAATTAATAATAGTGGGTCTATTTATTGCATGCCAATTAATAAGAGGGAGAGTAAAGTGGGTAAGCAAGTGGCTTCTAAGAGTGAGAATAATCTAGAAACACCCCCTCTTCTTTTATATTTTGAACTACTTCTAGTTCTTAGAGCTCGGAAAGGTTTCTTCATGTCGAGAATGAAGACAAAGCAATTTAGTTTTTTCTTTAATGGTTAGTTCTCAAACCCAAGTTAACTTACCTAATTCGCCTCATTGATTTGGTGGGTCGGGTGGCTTGTCCCACCAAGCACTTTTTGATACTAGTGCAGGTCATCGCCTTCTAACTTAGCAGGGCAATTGCCAAAAATGCTTTTCAATACACTACAATATGATGTATAATAATCATGGTTTAGTAAAGCCCTACAAGTATCCACTTCTACAGTCTAAAAGTAGTATAAATAAAGATTCGGTAATGTGGTAAGTATGAATATGAGCGTTATGATCACAATAAATGTCTTAGTACCACAACCTTATAATTTGTATATCTATTTCTCACATGTATTAATGATAAATAACACAATATGCATTATTTCAGACTATCAAGTCTTTAATTTAGACTCATACAGAGCCATGCCTATAGGTTGTATCAACACTCACACTTGATCACACAAATACTTCCAAGAGGGTAGATCCTAGCAGTGCAATCGCATGCCTCTCGCTCGGTGAACAACATGACCAATAGTCAGTCATCACAGACTAAGAGCTTCATTTGTAAGCATATCACATGAGTCAATATTGCACATTGATACTATTCTTTAAACCATTGACTCTATATTATTGCACTACTATGCAAAAAATAATGAGTCGTCACTCAAGGATGTTCGCACCCTGCGTCGTTGGGTATCACTAGGTTTATGTTATTCTATCTTTCGCTCTTTAACTTAAATATCTTAAAGGGTTTGGGTCTTATTGATCAACAATAAATTGTCCATTGCCTATCGAAATGGTATGTCCGATTGTCTGTGATCAATAGAGACCTCAAGCGTAAGCCCTATTATCTAATAATAATAATATATCTCTCGCCCCTTATCTTAGCTAGGGTGATATTAGGTACTATTGAGACGTAGAAGTTAAGTCTCTTCATGGTAGCACGTGGGCTTGTAGCATGATATTATAAATCATAAATAAGTGTAATGGAATACAAATCACAATCATGTATTACATGCTATCATATAATCATGCCCATGGATATGCATAATAATCATGATAAGTGTAATAATGTTGAAAAGCAAGTAAAGTTAACATGGATTACTTGCATTAATAACAATAATTAATATCTACATATGTACGATATGAATATGAAAATGCCATAAAGTAATATATTTAATTCTCTACACTATTTCTAGACTATGGAAGTTTTACTTGCCTAACATTGCCTCCTAGATAACTACCTCTAATTACACCATGAGATTATCCTTGTATGATACATAGTACACCTCGATAATGAAATAATAAAAACATAAATATAACATTCCTTAGACTAATTAATTAAATAAACCAGTTGACTTTCATTATAAACTTACGTAGGTTCATTTAAAAATTCTTATAGATATTAATTAGGTAGAGCTAGCGTAGCTGTACCAAGACAATAGGTTTAGCAATGATATTCCTATTTTCATCAATAAACATGGGATATTCATAGTCATAAATAATAGAGAGCCACACACGTTCATTGATGAACTTTAAAAAGCACTCATGTTTTGGCTTTTCTATATGGATAGTTTGATCTGTCGAGCAAGGAAGGCCTAACAGTAGATAGTCCTTCTCTAGAAAGTTCCATGAGGATCTCTCTCTAATGTGAGATTCCTGCTTTGATAGCAATTGAAAAATCTAAACCTTTATGTTATAGACTAGATATGGAACGATCCGTCTGTAAGATGATTATGAAAATTTAGATAGAGGTAGCCTCGTGAGTTAAGATTCTAATGGCTCTAGTTTCATCTAAATCGGAGGTCGGGATGAAAAGATAAAAATAAAATAGTGGAGATATATCAGGGAGGGCAGAACGGTAATATCCGACGTTGCGGCGGTCATCGGAGGGTAGTGGATAGTGGAGGGTAGTGGATAGTTAAGGGTGGTGGTGGACGGCTATGTAGTAGGGTGGCTGTTGGAAGTAGGAGGTGGCTAGGGTTTGGAAGCTTGAAGAGGATCTATAGTTATGATCTACTCCTATGAAGATAAAGATAATCCAACGGTTAATTTTAAAAGATAAGGACGAGAATAATAACTGGCTAAACTTAGATTTCTCTCAATGATGATTATTATCAACTCATGTTCACCCCTATTTATAGGAGTAAAATCCCTAATAGATCGGATCCTCATGCGGATTATCCAATTTATTTAAAATTCAAAATAGAAGATAAAGCTAACTAATTTCTAGCTGACCGGATCCACAAGCGGATTGAAAAAATAAATCCCTAGACACACGTATGTATCTAATCTCTAGGCAATAATATTTCTCGTTCGCTTAAGTAAAAGTCAGAAGAAATATTAAAAACGAAAGTAGAGATGAACGCCAAGATTTTAACGTGGAAAACCCAAACGGGAAAAAAACCACGGATCCAAACTCGGATCAAAACCAATCACTATGACAGTAGCAGTTACAAGACTGACTCACAAAACAACCCGTCGATCCAAACGACTTTGTTTCTCTCAGTCTTGATCGCTAGAACCCACGATTCACTGCTTCCTGTGATTGAAGTCCAATCTCAGTAGCCCTCGAGATTGATCTTTCGTCTAGATAGCCCTTAAGACGAAAGATTAAGATTTGTAGATGCGAAGGGCCTTGTTTGTTGAAGAACCGATGTAGCCTCCAAAAAGTCTCCTTGAATAATCTTCTTCAACCACCCTAGGTTAAGGCAACACTATCCTTATATATGATCTCCAAGATAGAGCCAAATCCAAGTCATATTCGTACTCACGAAAATCCAATAAATTGCAAACTTCATATGTGCGTTCGAACGCGGCTCGAGTGCGTTCGAACGGCCTAACTTAATCTCAGGTGCGTTCGAACGGGCCCAAGTGCGTTCGAACGCGACAGCTTGAATTCTTCAGGTTGCGTTCGAACGTGTTTGTGAACGCTGCTCTAGGTCTGTGTGAACGCAGTACCCGCGTTCGAACGCGTTTGTGAACGCTGCTCTCGGTCTGTGTGAACGCAGTACCCGCGTTCGAACGCGTTTGTGAACGCGGCTCTCTGTCTGTGTGAACGCAGTGCCCGCGTTCGAACGCGTTTGTGAACGCGGCTCTCTGTCTGTGTGAACGCAGTGTCCGCGTTCGAACGCGCTTGTGAACACGGCTCTCTGTCTGTGTGAACGCAGTGCCCGCGTTCGAACGCGCTTGTGAACGCGGCTCTCTGTCTGTGTGAACGCACTGCCCGCGTTCGAACGCGTTTGTGAACGCGGTGAGAACGCGAGGCTTTTCTCCAATGATCTTGCAATTCTTCACACCAGAGATTCTAGACTTGTGTAAAGCTCAAATACATGAAAGAATACACTTAGAATATTTTGTACAAAATTGCCAATAAATAAAAAACCTAACACGGATTATCCGATTTATTTGAAATTCAAAACAGAAAGATAAAGCTAAGTAACTAATTTGACTCGACTTGACTTGATTTAACCTATATGGTCGGATCGTAACAATCCACCATGCTTCCGACACCTTGTCCTCAAGGTGACTAATCTCTCACGTCCTTGTACTCATATAACTTGTGCCAATAAGTAGATTCGGGTTCGTCTTCTTCGAGTCTGCCTAGAAACATGACGTGGGCTGGCTAGCGCTTGCATTTATGACCAGGGGTAAATCGGTCATCACAGTAAAAACATAAGCTTTTTCTTCGGTGCTCTTCCAAGTCGTTGGGTACAAAGTGGTGCGTGATTATTTGTCAGTTAGGCTGAGCCGTTGGTGTAGTCTGAGTTGGGGCAGATGCCGTCTCTAGTGGGCCGTGGGTTTGGGTCGCCTTTTTCCTTTCCTCCTTGCGGATCTGGTTTAGTTGATCCAACTTAGACTCCATCAGAATAGCTAAGGAGAAGATCTCTTCAGAAGTAGTGGGCCTCAAAGCTTTGACCTCAGCTTGAATGTTAGGCCTAAGCTCACTAATAAAGGTACTCTTTAGGGCCGAGTCAGGCTAGTTAGTGACTCGGTTGCATATCCGCTCGAACTCTTCCCGGTAAGCTCGAACTGTTGTTGACTGAGTCAACTTAGTTAGCATGGCTTGAAAGTCCTTGTACTGAGTCGGACCGAATTGAGCACAAATCGCATCTGCAAAGTCCTGCCAAGACTCAAATGATCAAGTCCGCTCAGCCGACTGGTGCCATCTAATCGCCACGCCCTCCAAGTGAAATGAGGCTAGCCCGACCTTTAGATGGTTAGGCGTGCCATGGTACGTGAAAAACTGCTCCGCTAGATAGGTCCAATCTAGCGGGTCTCTATTATTTGACGGTCCGAGCTTGGATCCCAAAATGTGGTCTGTTATCACAGGCGAAGTGACCTCGGGGTCGAGGCTGGTCTCGTGAGTCATAGGCCCACGGGTTTGGCTCATGTTACCCTCGGGCTGCATGCGGGTTCGGCTCAGTCTAACGACGCGGGCCCACCGATTAATTCCACCATTCATCCTCAGGCTCGTACTCGTGCTCGGGGTTTTGTTCATGGGTTCCAAACTGGTTCACATGAGGTGGTCAAACCGGTTCGCGAAAATTTGGCCTGCCTCGAAAATCATGCACTTTATCTCCTTCATTCTAATAACCTAACCCTAGGGCTGAATTTGGAATTCGGCCTAGGGGTGTCGCCACAGGCTACATGGGGGCAGCGGTGACTGGGCTCGGTCGGGGATCACCGACAGTTGACCCTTGGCTAGTCCTTACGGCAATGGAATGGCGGTGAGAGGTGGTGGAGGGCCAAACTCGAGCTCGAGCTTGAGCTGTTGCAGCGGTGGTCCAAGTGTGTCGCCGGCCGATCCACGGACACCCGGCAGCTGCGAAAGGGACTAGTGGCCCCATTGCAATGGAGCAGTGGCGACGAAAAATTATGGCGGAGCTACCCCGACGTAGGGGTAGCTTTCCACGGCTGTGGCTGTCAGGTTTGCCCACCCGATGGTCGCCGACGGTTGCGGTGGCCACCACTAGCCGACAGTCGGCCATAGGAAGCTAGCCGTGGCTGTTGATGGCTGTGGGAGTGTCGGACCCGCGGCCACTAGCCGCGGATTTGCTGCAGCATGAACCGCCACGGTTGGCGGTCTTCCAGTTGGTGCCGGCGCGAAAGGCAGCCTGATCTCGGGTGCGGGGGCCTTATGGAAGAGATCGGTCGTTGTGGTAGAGGTCATGAGCGTCTGGACAACCGCTGGTGGGAAGCTAGGGTTTTCGACCCTAGCTCCCATCGCGGTTGGGGAAGATGATCTGTAAGACTGAAGGGGTCCCCATCGCAGTCGGAGGAGGGGTTGAGGCTGCGATTTGGGCCGACTCATCCCCTCCCTCACGGGTTGATAATGGTGGTTGAGTTTGACTTTGTTCTGTCGTGGCCGGCGGCGCTGGCAGCGCAAGTCGGTGGAGGCCGGTTAGTAAGGCCTCTGATAAGGCCTGGATCGAGTCTTTGAGGGCGGTTTGGATCTTCACGTTCTCCTTCGCGTTTTCCTTCAACTCGATCGAAAATGCTTTAAAAAAAGCTTATGCCCACGCCGGTGGCCCCTCGTCGATAATTGTTAGAATTGGAGGGGGTGCTAGATCAACTCCCATGGGAACGGAGATGAGATCATGGTTCTCCATGGTCAATGCCTCCTCATTGGCCTTGGAACGCGTGTTAACCATCTTCCGAGGAACCTAGCTCTGATACCAATGTTATGGATCAGATCTGGAACAATCCGTCCATAGGATGATTATAAAAATTTAGATGGAGGTAGCCTCGTGAGTAAGATTCTAATGGCTCTAGTTTCACTTAAATCAGAGGTCGGGATGAATAGATAAAAATAAAATAGTGGAGATATGTCAGGGAGGGCAGAATGGTAATATCCGACGGCCAAGGGTGGTGGTGGACGGTCGTGTAATAGGGTGGCTACTGGAGGTAGGAGGTGGATAGGGTTTGGAAGCTCGAAGGGGATCTACGGTTATGATCTACTTCTATAAAGATAAAGACAGTCCAATGGTTAATGTAAAAGGATAAGGGTGAGAATAATAACTAGCTAAACTCAGATTTCTCTCAATGATGATTATTATCAACTCATGTTCACCTCTATTTATAGGAGTAAAATCCCTACCAGATCGGATCCACATACGGATTATCCGATTTATTTGAAATTCAAAACAGAAAGATAAAGCTAAATAACTAATTTGATTCGACTCGACTTGACTCGACTTAACCCATGTGGTCGGATCGTAACACTTTACTAGATGAAGAACACTATTAATGCAACCATTTGTGAATTAATGGAAGAGAATGAAACATGCACAAACAATACAAATTTTAATGTGAAAAACTCTTATCAGTTAAGGGTCAAAAAAACCACGTGCCTCTTCTATTAGGTAAAACTAAGCACTATAAATTTAGTGGTTATAGGAACACTTACTAATTGATTGCTATTACCCACAATCGTCACAATAGTGCTTTATTTGACTCCCCCTCAATACACCACCTCTTGCGCTTGGTTCACAACTTTGATGACCCTTAAGGTTGTGACTCAGCATGAGTGACCCTTAAGGCAATCCCAAGTACGTTCTTTAATCTTGAACGAAGTTGGTAAGATATGGATCCAATATCTTCAAGCTTCAGGCATCTCCAAGTGCACCTCTCCGTTCTCTTTAGTTCTATTTAGTGTAGCTTTCTAGCTCCAGAGTTGTCCCCTCACATTTTTTAGTTTCCTTTTTATATCTTCAAGAAGATAGCCTCTAGAGAGTCCTAATCTGAACTAATAAGAGCTAACTTAACAAACCCGTTTGAACAAAATCTAGAGCGTTTAAACGGTTTGAGTCTAGCCAATCACATTTTAAAAAACTCCCATTTGAACAAATATCCCAATATCCAACATTCGAAGTCTTCAGCCATCCATTCGAATGTCTTTCACATGTTAAATACAGTGAACTCTCTGAAAAATCTCATTCAAATGATTTTCTTATTTTGGACATGGCGAGCTCTCTTGAAAAACTCGTTCGAACCAAGTTTCAAAAAGTTGGGATGGGGATTGGGATCGGTATTCCAAAAAAATGATATATATTAGTTGCCTAGATTGGATCAAACTCTTTTTAATTAAGTAAATTCTAAATAATATTTAAAAATATAGAAAAATTTCTAAACATTTAGAAAAAAGTGACAAAAAAATAAGAAAATAAAAGAAAATCAAGATGCACTGAAAATTGAAAAGAAGAGATTAGAGAGAGAGCGGAAGAAAATCAAACAAAAAAAAAACTATGATGTAGTGAAAAAGAAGAAAAAGAGATAGAGAGTGGAAAAAATAAAATTAAAAAAATTACATACTGGAGTTTGTTAGAGTTTGTCGGGTCTAGATCTCTTCGTAAGAGAAACAATGTAAGGAGAGTGAAAGAGAAAACAAGTGAGAGAGAGAGAGTTCGGATCGGGCCCACCCGATCCAGATTGAGATCGGCCAATCCTACGAACCATAGTTCAAATGCCTTTAATGTGTTGGAAGACCGATCCGAATCAAGATCGAGATTGGGCCCACCCAATCCGGATTGAGATCGGCCAATCTTGCAAACCACAGATATCCAACTCTTTTAAAAATGTGCTTTGTGGGAAAGACCGCTCAAACGGATTTGTCCCATTTGAACGGAATCTTCTTTGCCTTTTAGAAGTGTTTTTGGTTTTTACAACTGAAAATAACAAGTTACAATTCATAAGATTTTTATTTTGTCACAAATTAGCCAATTACAAGTGCTAACAAAATGTGGATTGGATTGAGCTTAATTACACCTGCAATGAATTTTTGAAGAGTTTAGGTAGCTTTTAATAACTCAAATTCTAGTTCCTTACTTTTTCATCTAGAGGTTTTCTAAATTCTATATGTTCATGCATATAAACTTCCAAAAATTTAAGTTCATTAACTAAGGAAACCATTTCATAAGTTAAATCATGAGTAACAGAGAGAATTATTCAAATCTCATTGAAACTTTTCTTTACCTTTTTAAGTTGCTTCATTTCATCCTTCTCAGTTTTTTAAGCTCTTCATTTTTCCAACAAGTCTGAAGTTTACCTTCATAAATTCTCAAGATTCTTCAAACAAGCTGCCATAGGTGGCTTGAAGGATCATATCATCATCTTCGGTTTCCACATGCTTATCTGTACATAACATCTCACAAAACTTATCAGCCTAACAAAGAAGCAATGAAGACAATATGATTGTCTTGTTTGGAATGGGATTCTTTTTTATCCAAATTAGCTTTCATAGCCTTGTCTATTTTGTGTAGTACACTGACGATATCAACATATTTTTGTAAGTTAGACACCAAAGGGGTTATATTATTTACCAAGATAATAAAGAACTTTCACATCATCATCATTGATTAAGAAGAAAATATTCTCCAATAAAACACATGATGGAATATGAACGAAATTAAACTCTAAAATTCCATATCTAAATGATCACTCTAAAATAATAGTAACCTGCTCTGATACTAATTAAAATTTTGAGGTGCTTTACAAGTAAAACATGTAGGTTTGAAAAATACGAAAAACATGCAAAAGTAAGACCACAAGTTTTTTAATGTGGAAAAATATCTTTCTAGGGAGGAAAAAAAACTGTAGATCCTATCATGCATGGATCAATCTATTTAACTTAAATCCTAAAGACAAGATTCACTTACATTCTACCTCTAGACTCCATGTCTAAGTATTGATGTCCATCTCTTGCTTGCAGTCCATCGCGTTGAATTATTCTATGACAATAGATTGTCTCCGATTGATGTTGCCTGACTTGGATCATCTTGGCCTAAGTATCTCGAGACATTGAAGAAGACACGTTGATGTAGAATGTTCAGATCCTCTGAAATGCTTCAAAACATATGCGAAAGTAGATAAGCGCGCAGACTAATTTTCACTACTGACACTTGATAGAAAGTAAGATCATTTACTTGGGAGATCCTTGATCTATTGGATTGGACGGATCAGATGGATACCTTGTGTACATCTGGAATCTTTATATAGGTGAGGAGAAACATCCTGGTTTAGACTAGGTGAATAACTAAAAGAAAACTCTTGGCTGAATATGAAACATCATATTTCATTTTTAGTTTTGTGCATGCTGCTCTAACGCCACGTAAGTCTCCTTAATGTGGCAAGGTTCAAATGCCACTATTTTTTGTTCAAACAAATTTCTGCAGCATTATTAGTGTATAAGCTACCTGCAACATTACAGCAATCTAGAATTTATATCATAAACACAAGATTTTTGTTCTTGAATTTACTATTACATATAACTAACAGTAGGATTTACGCTGAGTAAGCAGGCATTAGAGTGTATCTCTAGGACCTTAATATATTTTGTCTTGTCTTGCTCAAACTGTAGCAATGGAGATCTGAAGCTGCAAGCTTGGCTAAAAAGATTGAGACTCTTGAAGCCTATAAAAGGTAATGATATAAATTTTGAGGGCAATTTTTCTCCTCTTTTGCTTGTTAGCATAACTAGAGATACAATCATACTGGAGTATGAAGAAATTGCTGAACTATAGAGAGTTTGCCACAGGAAACTCTCGGGTGATGAATTAGGAACATGTTCTTTTGAGGAATTACATGAGCTAGAGATCCAACTTGAAAAAAGTCTAAGCAACATCAGACAAATGAAGGTAAAAATTTATTAGCATTTGCTTCTTTTATTATATGTAAGCTTGTGCAGAAATCTTGTCAATAATGTGGAAATGATCCTCTGACATACGCAGCAAAGGATGTTATTGGAACAAATTTCAGAGCTAAAAGAAACGGTTAGTTAATAGAAGTTATATCGCTTGTACTTATTTATAAAACTGAATTGTGCTTTTCAAATTATAGTAATAATGTGGTTTTGCAATTTTCACTCATAAATTTCAGGAGAGGATGCTTTTAAAGGAGAACACGTTGCTTCGCGAAAAGGTAGTAAGCCAAATCTTTCTACTCTCTTTTCCTTGAATGGATCATAAAAGAGTAAATTAATCATGCCAAAAGGTTGTAATCCAGAAGATTGTAGTCTTTTATTGTAGAAAGGATCATGAAAGAGTAAATTTGTCATGAACAAATGTATGATTAACACTGGATTGCTTTATATTTGAAAGGTGCAGCCTCAACTGCAGCTATCTGCACGAGAGAGGCCCGTTGCAAATGGCCAGGCTAGTCAGCATATGGAAGTAGAGACGGAGCTGATCATTGGAAGGCCAGGAAGTAGTGAGGCTCAATGAAGATTAATCGTTCAACGAAAGGTGAAAATTGTGAAAATTATGACGGCCATTATGCTCTATGGACATGGACATCTATATATAAGATTGTGATGCAAGAAGCAATATTTTTTCAGATGAAAAGAAGTGAAAAAGAATTGTGAACCTTCTAAAGACTAATTCGGTGTTCCACCAAGTTGCTGATCATCATACTTGTATTTGTGGTGTTATCAGACACAGAATATATTAGCAATTCATACATGGGTCTGATACAAAATTTATTCTGATTGTAAGGAAGCAAGCAAAATTTACCCAACTATAATGTAGAGGACGTTGGTTACGATAAACTTCGGAATCTACAAATATGGCAAATGCATGCTCTAGTCACAACACTGTACAATGAATGGCCGACTAGTCTGAAAGAAAGGAAATTGTTGAGCGTATCTTTTATTTGAGAAGTTTCATATCCGAAGTTTCATAGTCAGGAGTCTAACTTCTATCAAAAATATCATTGGGTTAATTTATTTTTATTCTTATTTTAAGAGAGATTTCGTATCAAGTGTAACTACTTTCCAAATGATGCATATGCCTTTTTATTTATTCGGTCGAAATGTGAGCTTCTTCAAGTAGGCTATTTAATTGGCCAATCCTCTAATTAGAGCCCGAACTAAAGGTCTACCAAACCTTAAATTAAATCCTGAATTCCGTAAACGGTACGTTCAATTTACATTCTTATATACTTAATCTAAAGAGTATTCCCATATATCTTAATGGCTACTGGGATTCAGATCCTGTGACAGGAGAGAAGTGAAATACTTCTTGATGGGCCAAAATGGGCTCTAAAGATGGGTTTGAAGCAATAAGCACAAATCAACTTAATCAAAATTATAGACTAGGCGAGTCAACCAGTCTTTGACCTGAACTCATTTAAAGCCTTGTTTTTTGTTGGGTCATTGCCACCCATACAACAATGTTAGGGTTATTTGCATTGAAAACTAATTTGATTTTCCATTTGGTAACATACTGTCTTCTCCGGTTTCCTTCGCACATGAGGCTTTTTTTCTTATTTTTCTTTCAACTTTATTATTTTTATCATTGTGTATCATTAAATATTGACACACTATGAGAAAGAAAAAAATAGCTCCGTACTCTTCTTTTTTATCTTCTACTTTATATGCTAGTATGAATTCTTTTTCTTCTTCTTCTTCTTATTATTCTTTTGTTGCTGCTGCTTCGTTTTCTATCTTCTTCTTTTTCTTATCTATTTAAACTATAAAATTCTAATTTAGCATAATTTTAGAAAAAAATTTCAAAAGATAATCATTCCAAATATTATAAATCTATTTAGATAAAATCGGTTACATTATAATCTACAACTTTTGTATTCATAGTTTTCACATTAAGAATTTATTTGGCAAAATGAATAATTCCTAGTTGAAATATAAATTTATGAATTGCGCTCGGAATTTTATACTTAAACGCAAAATTTTATGTTTAAACTATAAAATTTTAGTTTAGCATAGCTTTAGAAAATTATTCAAAAGATAATTATTGGCTGTCCAAATATTATGAAATTAATTAGATAAAATCAGTGACATCATAATCTACAACTTTTATATTCAGAGTTTCTTCATATTAGGAATCTATCTACGCAAAAATAAATAATTTATAATTTAAATATGAAATTATGAATTACAATCAAAATTTTGTACTTAAACTACAAAATCCAATTTAGCATAGTTTTAGAAAAATATTCAGAAAATAATCATTTGAATTTAAAATATTATGAAATATTTGGAATAAAATCGGTGATATCATGATCTACAACTTTTATATTCAGAGTTTCTTCAGATTATAAATCTATCTATGGCGAAACGAATAATTCCTAGTTTAAATATAAAATTATGAATTATAGTTAAAATTTCATACTTAAACGCAGAATTTGCACAGTTTCAAAAAAATATTTAAAAGATAATTATCTAACGTCCAAAAATTATGAAAATAATTGGATAAAATTGGTAACATCATATTTACAACTTTTGTATTCAGAGTTTTTCTAAGTTATTAATCTATCTACGGGTGAACGAATAATTCCTAGTTTAAGTACGAAATTCTATATTTAAGTATGAAATTGTAACTATAATTCATAAGTTTTTTAAGTAGATACCATAATTTATTTGCAACATAATTAAGTTCTATTTTTGAAGCATTGATTAAACAGTGATTCTAACTATAATTCATATGTTTTTGAAACATTTCTTATTCTTCTACTACTGCTTCTTCTTTTTCTGTCTCTTAATCCTTTTTTTTTCTATACAAGTCTCTCTAATCGCTCTTTAATTAATAAAATAAAAAATTAATAGATATAGTGGTGAGATAATTAGAATTAGTTAAATAACCAAAAAATATGACTCTACATAATTATGCAATGTATAGAAAGTATATAGAAAAAACAACAAAAATTATTTTGCTTTCTTCTTCTTATGTTGCCGTTGGATTTTCTTTTTTATTTTGTCTTCTTTTTTGTTGTTGGTTTTTTTTCTTCTTTTGCTACTACTATTTTTTTTTTCTATCTCTTAATCTTTTTTTTTTCTATACAAGTCTCTATAATCACTCTTTAATTAATATGGTAAAAAATTAATTATAGATAATTTAAATAAATAAAAACTCTTGATTAATATTTTAAAAAGAGAATTTAATCTATGTTGCAAATAAATTAAAATATCTACTTAAAAACTATGAATTACTGTTAGAATTTCATACTTAAACTATGAATTTTGTACTTATACTATGAATTCTTTGTTCCGCTGTAGATAGATTTTGAATCTGAAAAAACTCTAAATATAAATGTTCTAAATCATGATGTCACGGATTTTATCCAATTAGTCTCATAATTTATGGATATCACATTATTATCTTTTGTCATTTCTATCAGTTAAATAACAAAAAAATATGACTCTCTAAGTGTGAAATATGTAAATTCTATAGTATATTGAGAAAACCAACGAAAGTTGTTATATTTGCTAAAGTTCTTAATATGTTTTTTTTTTCTTCTTTCTACCTTCTGTTTCAACACAATATACACAATACTAGATGAACATTTCCATAAATGTTACAAACAAAAATAAGCTAATAATATCATATGTCATAATAAGCCCCATAATACTACTATAAAGATATTTCTACTAAAAGTGGTGAGCATAAATAACAATATAATACTAGCTAAATATGAATAAGCACATCATGATCAAAATTAATGCATCAACAGTACCACATACTCATCATATTTATCTAATGAGCATACATATTAGCAATCTATAACATGACATAAATTAATTTGGACTATCATATCCTTAAACTTGAGCTCACACCGAGCTCCGCCCATAGATCATGTCAACACTTTACAACAAGATATATATCTGACAGGTTCAGGAATAATTAGAGTGCAACAATCTGAAAATCAACCCAAATTCTCCTTAAGGCAGAACTTTCGAGGAGGTTTGTCGGAGATCTAATCGTCTAATAGATTTGTAACTTAGATAGATTGTTTCTCTTGATAAAAATTCCAATGCAACCGAGATCACGTCGATTGGGCTTGTAGATCAAAAGTTAAGGAGAAAATATTGATTGTGGGTCAGATGGTGGCGTGGGGGTAACACGAGTAATGGAATAGGGAAATAATGATTGGGTTTTATGGAATATGGTGACTATGGTAGTGGGTAGAGTGTTAAGCTAGATGAAGGAGAAGAGAGTGAACCAATCCTTGAGAGGCAAGGGGGCATGGTCGGATTGAGGGAGGAAGAAGACAATGTCCAAGATTGGATGCTGTTGGAGGAAAGAGAGAGTTGGGAAGGAAACTTTAATATTTCATCAATTATCCTCAATTATGTTGCCTTCCATATATTTACAGGCTAATTTATCAAAAAAATAATTAAAAGCTAACCCTAAGATAATTAAAATATATCCCTAATATAATGTAATTCGCCGATTGCGTTCGAACGTGGATTTTGCGTTTTCTATCATTACGAACGTATGCAAGCATTCAAATGCACTAAACACATTCTTTATTTTGCAAACGTATGCAAGAGTTTGAATGTGACTGCCAAAAATCCTTTAGAAATCCTATTCTTCCCAAAACAAAAGCTATTTCTAAAACAAAAAAAAAATAAACAAAGTCATAACTAACTGAATTGTAACAGCCCACCATGCTTCCTCCACCTTTCCCTCAAGGTGTGAAGTTAGGAAATTAATCGACGATCTTAGACTCAAGCTCCCATGATGCCTCATCAAATGGTTTGCCCAACCATTCAACCAAGATCTCTATCTCTAGCCTCAAACCGTTTCACCTCCGTTGTCATGCTAGTACTTGCATTGGCTCCACTTATTGCAATTCCTCCTCGAGGTCAGAGAGAACTGACCCCACAACTTGATCTGACCCAATCCTTGCTTTTAGTAATGAAACATGAAACACTGGATGTACTCTAGACTCTTTTGGTAGCTCAAGCTTATAAGCGACTTGTCCAATATACTCACAAACTAGAAATGGACCAAAAAATTTGAATGCCAATTTCTGGTTCTGAATTGGATGCAAGGTGATTTGATGATAGAGCTAAGCTTGTACAAACACCATGTCGCCCACACTAAAATCCTTCTCGCGATGATGCTGATCATACATTTGTTTCATTCGATTTTGGGCTGCTCTTATATGCATCTGCAACCTCCTAAGAGTAGCATCACGATTCATTAATGCCATATCAACCTCAGTCTGTTCCGACAAAGCTGCCAAATCATACCCGCATAATGCTAGTACCACCCGTCCATATACTACCTTGAGTGGGGTCATGACGGTGCTGCTATGATGAGAAGTGTCATATGACCACTCAGCCCATGGAAGATACTCCTACCAGCATTTAGGATGATCATCAAAGATATTGCTCAATTCCCCGGTTAACCACCTCTATTTGTCTGTTGGTTTGCGGGTGGTATACCGAACTCAAGTTCAGTTTGGTGCCCTACAATTTGAAGTATTCAATCCAAAACTCGGCTACTAATTTGGCAGAAAAAGGGCGCGCTGAGGCTAAAAAAAATTGGCGTATTTACTCAACCTATCCACCACCACAAAGATAACCAAATACCTATATACCAATGGCAACCCCTCTATGAAATCCATAGTTTATATCATCACAAACACGATCCGGTACTAGCAAGGGTTGTAGAAGTCCAGTGAGCTTCAAGGTCTCTATCTTTGCTCTTTGACACATCTTGCACGCCCTCACATGTGCCTTGACGTCCTTCTTCATTCTGGCCTAAGTACAGCTATAAGATAGCCTCTTGTAAGTCCTTATAACACCTTTATGACCTACTTTAGGGGTATTGTGGAAGTGTTCCAGTAGTTTGGACTGCAACAATAGATTCGCGGGCACCCGGGTACACCCATGGTCAGGCAATAAACCGTCTCTATCCTCTATCTCGAGATGATGCTCTAGATCGACTCGAATCTCCTTCAATAAATCCCTAATGCACGGGTCAACGGCACTTGCACTTCTTAATAACTTCCTATTTCCGCTCCAAATGTGTCACATTAAACAACAAACTTCTACGGAAATCTGGCAACTCCAAAATTGAGGTTGAAATCATAGCAGATTTTAATTCCTCAAAGGCCGCCGTCGCCTCATCGCTCCAGACAAAGTAATCCTTCCTCAAAAGGGTGGTGAGTGGTGCTGCAATTTTACCATACCAAGCAACAAATCTGCAGTAGTAACCTGTTAACAGAAGGAACCCACGCAGCTCGCAGACATTCCTCAAAGTTGGCCAATCTGTCATACTCTTCACCTTGCTTGGATCAGCTGCTACACCTTCTGCTGAAAATGATATGCCCCAAGTATTCCACTTTTCTCTCACACCACAAATATTTAGATATCTTGACTTTTAAAGAGTTTTCTTCAAGTAACTTTAGCACTTCTTGTAAATGTTTCAAATGATCTTCAAAACTTCTACTATACACCAAGATATCATCAAAGAACACCAACAAATACCGTCATAAGAGTGGCTTAAATATGACATTCATTAAGCTTTGAAATGTTGTCGAGGTGTTGGTCAATCCGAAGGGTATGACAGGAAACTCATAATTACCATCATGAGTTCAAAAGGTTGTTTTGTACATGTCTTTGGGATATCGGATTTGGTGATATCCAGCTCTAAGGTCCAGTTTGCTGAAATAAGAAGCCCCCATCAATTTGTCCAATAACTCTTCTATTACTGGTATTGGGTACTGGTCCTTGACAGTTATGGTATTGAGTGCTCGGTAGTCGACAAAAATACCACGAACCATCCTTTTTGCACACAAGCAAAATCGGTGAGGAGTAAGCACTTTTGCTGGGTTGAATGATTACTAGTTCAAGCATTTCGACAACTAGCTTTGTTATCTCTTCTTTTTATATATGAGGATACCGATATAGTCATACATTAGCCAACTCAGCTCCTGGTACAACGACTATCTTGTGGTTTGAATTTTTGCATGACAACAGTCCTTGTGGCTTTTCAAACAATATAGAGAATTCAGATAGCAATCATAACAATTCTTAGGGTTTACCCAAGCTTAATGGAGGCTCCGTTTCTGATGGAGATATATGAAAGAGATAGGTCAACTCCCTTGGCCGTGGTAGGCCCGCCATATGTTGCAATGTAGGGTTAGATTGTGTTTTCACCTCATTTAGCCGCACTACCTTACCGTTTCTCCTAAATGTCATTCACATATCACGAAAATCAAATGTTATCAGTCCTAGGCTTTGTAACCATTGAGTACCCAGGACAAGATCAGCACCCTGCAAGGTAAGTGGATACAAATCAATAATCAATTCATGTCCTTAGACTCGAATTTTCACTCAGTGACACAAATAATCAGCTTTTAATTTTGTTCCATTGCCAATTACTACCTCAAATGCATTGGTCGGCTACGCATCCAACCCAATCCTCCTCAACAAGCGCTCATCTATAAAGTTATGTGTGCTTTCCGAATCAATGAGGATGTGCACGCAGTGCTTCTTGACCAACCCGACTACCCGAAGCATCTTTGGTGCAACGATTTCGGACTAGGCTTGCATTGAAATTTTGACTTGGATATCCTTCTCTTCATACACCTTTGAGGCCTCCTCAAGAAGCTCTTCCATAATCTCTTCCTCGACCAAATCCTCCTCTGGATCATCTTGACCATCAATCAACGTGACACTCCCCGTTGCTTTGGCACACCAATGACTAGGTGTGAAACATTCATCGCATCTAAAGCATAGGCCTTTTGCCCTCTGCTCTTCCACCTAAGTAGCTATGAGAGTTTGGACAGGAGCTCTCATTTGATCGAACTCTTCTTGGTATGCTATTACTATAGTTTGCTGCACCGTCTTGGTGACAAGATAATAGGCTCTGATACCAATAGATGGGTTCTACAATACCAAAAAATAGGCTCTGATACTAATTGATAGGTTACAACACTAATTGATAGGCTCTAATACCAATTGATATCGTAACCTATCAATTGGTATTAGAGCTTATCTTTTGGTATCGTAGAACCTATCAATTGATATTAGAGCCTATCAATTGGCATCAGAGGCTATCTTTTGGTACTGTAGAACCCATCAATTGGTAATAGAACCTATCAATTTTTTTTGGCAAGAAACCAATATTCTAATTACATAATAATTTTGGCTGCCATCCACACCTTTATAGAGGCTAGCCAACAAGCCAAAATAATAATTATTAACCCTAATTCTAGTGGACTTTCGCCGATCGTTCGAACACACAAAAGGTATTTTCTGTCAATGTGAACCTGATGCAGGCGTTCGAACGCGGCGTTCAAACACGCCGACCGCATTCGAACGCATATTTCACGTTCTCTGTTTTTGCAAACCTGATGTAAGTGTTTGAATGCGCCCCCAACCACGTTCGAATGTGACCTATAGAAAAGTTATTTTAATAAAAACAAATAACTAATGCAATAAGAAAAGACTCTAACTAGGTATATCAGCCTACCACGCTTCCCCCACCTTATCCTCAAGGTGTAAAGTCGGGGAAATGCTCCGAGATGTCCGTCTCCAATCATATGTTGCTTCATCGGATAGCTTGCCAAGCCACTCGACTAGGATCTCCAACTCTAATATGCTACCATGACGTCGTCGGCGCCTTGCAAGTATATGAATTGGCTCTATAATCTCTATCTCCCCCAATGGCTCTGGTAGAACTGATCCAACGACCTCATGATCTCCAATTTGCTTCCACAGTAATGAAACATAGAAGACAAGATGCACTCTCGACCCCTCTGGTAGCTCCAAACGATACGCAACTGGACCATACGCTTTAACACCCGAAACGGACTTAAGTAGTGATGTGCTAACTTATGGTTTCGCATCGGCTGCAAGGTCACATGTCGATACGGTTGCATCCTCACGAACACCCAACTGCCGGTGTTGAACTGCTGCTCCCGATGGCTGTGATCATAAATTTGTTTCATGCAATTTTGAGCAAGTTTAAGATGGGCACGCAACCTCCTCAATGTGGCGTCTCTATCTATCAAAGCTAAGTCCACCTCCATCTGATCTGTAGATGCCACCAGGTTATAAGCGTGTAATGTCGGTGCCGTGTGTCCATACATTATCTCGAACGGAGTCATGCCAATGCTACTGTGGTAAGCGATGTTGTAAGACCAATCCGCCTACGGTAAGAACTCCAACCATCGTCTCGGCATATCTCCAACAAAGCATCTCAAGTACTGCTCAATGCCTCGATTGACCATCTTAGTTTGGCTATCCGTCTGTGGTTGGTAGGCTGAACTAAAATTCAATCGAGTCTCTTGTAATCTAAAGAACTCCATCCAAAAGTCGCTCATAAATACACGATCACGATCCGAGACAATCGTGCATTGCATGCCATGTAAGCGAGTAACATCTCTCACAAAACTTTCAACCACTGACTTGGCTAAAAATGGATGTAATAATGTAGAAAAGTGCGCATATTTGCTCAACCTGTTAACGATCACAAAAATAATTGAATAATCACGTACCAGCGGAAGACCCTCTATGAAATCTATAAAAATGTCTTTCCAAACACAGTTCGATATCCATAAAAACTGCAGTAATTCGATCGATTTCAATGTAGTTTCACTGTAGAAACTCCTCACATCCCGTCTCAATCCAGGCCACTTGCAACTCTAAAATATCCTCCTATAAGTCCTCAAGACACCCTCATGACCAGCCTTTGGAGTTTGGTGGAAGTGTTCCAATAATTTTTCCCGCAAACTATTATTTGCGGGCACCCGAATGCATCCGCGGTCTAGCAGCAAACCGCCTCAATTTTCCAACTTTAGATAGCGCTCTGAATTATCCAACATCTCTTATAACAATCTCAAAATATTTAGGTTAGATGCATATGCATATCTCAACTCATCAAGAAAAGGAAAAGTGGGAGAAGAATAAGCTGCAAGCTCGGCATTATCGGGTTGGCGTAATAGTGCATCCGCCGCTTTATTTTTCGTTCCTTTCTTGTATTAGATTTCATAGTCATATCCCAGCAATTTTGTGACCCATCTCTGTTGTGCCGAAGTATGTATCACTGTCCCATGAAGTATGGAAAACTCCTTTGATTAGTTTGGATAATAAATCGCCTCCTGATCAAATAAGATCTTCACTTTTGTCACCACATGCAGAATTGTCAACATCTCTCTCTCGTTGGTCGATAATTAGTAGGATTTTTGTGATAAAGCATTGCTAAAAAAGGCTATGGGATGTCCTCCTTGCATTAGTACAGCTCCTATGCCAACTCCCGATGCATCATATTTCACGATGAACTCTTTGGTAAAGTCCAGTAGAGCTAGAACGGGTGCCATTGTCGTTACTATTTTTAGTTTTTCAAAAGCTCTAGTAACTTCATCCGTCCATCTAAAAGAGTCCTTCCTCAGCAAAGAAGTGAGAGGAGTAACGATCTTGCCATACCCGACGATGAAGTGGCGATAATATCTAGTCAACCCCAAGAATTCTCACAATCCTGCGGTGGTAGAAGAGATCGACCAAGTGATCATGCATGCTACTTTTTGAGGATCCGTCGTTACATCTTCCGCTGAGATGATGTGGCCTAAATACTTTACTTGTGGTACTCCCCATAGGTACTTGGACTTCTCAATCTTCAGCTGGTTTTGCTTTAATAAATTCAGCACATCCTCTCAATGCCACCATAATCCTGCTATACACCAAAATGTTGTCAAAAAATACCAAGACATACCTTCACAGTAGAGGCTGAAAAATATTATTCATGAGGCTTTGAAAAGTAGCTGGACAATTGGTGAGACCAAAAGGCATTACCCGAAACTCGTAGTGCCCGTTCGGAGTCCGAAATGCAATTCTTTGCACATCTGCTGAGTGAACTCTAATTTAATGATACCCTACCCTCAAGTCAAGCTTGCTGAATATAGTCGCCCCTGCAAGCTCGTCCAGCAGCTCCTCTATGACTGGAATGGGATACTGATCCTTGATGATGATAGCATTTAGTACCCGGTAGTCGACACAAAAATGCCATGTCCCATCCATTTTCCGTACCAATAGCACGGGCGATGAGTAAGAGCTATAACTTGGTTGTATGAGGTCTTACTCCAACATCTCACCTACCCTCTTAGAGATGACTTCCTTTTGTACATGTGGATACCGATATGGTCTCACATTCATCGGTGCAGCCCCAGGCACAATCTCTATGCAATGGTCAATCATTCGCCTAGATGGCAACTCCTGTGGCTCGTCAAACAATCCAAAAAATATATGTAATAAATTAGACAATTCAATTATAGTACCTGGACTTATTTGAGGCTCATCTCCTATTAGTTCTAACTGAAGAAGATAGACCAAATTACTCATACAAGGCAGCCCCACCATTGGCTGCATCGCTAGAATCGGTGGAGACCAAATGCCATCAAGTCGCATATCTTTGTTTCCTTGCTTAAATTTCATCCACATGCTCCGAAAATCAAAAGTGACGGATCCCAAACTCTATAACCACTGAGTGCCTAGCACAATGTTCACTCCTCGTAGTGCCAACGGATACAAGTCCACAATGATGTCGTGTCCTCGCACCCGTATACCGACCAGGCAATACAAGCTCTCCGCCCAAAGCTTTGTGTCGTCTCCAATAGCAACGTCAAACCCCCCGGTCTGTTCAGCATCCAAACCAAACTTCTTCACAAACCTCTCGTCTAGAAAGTTTTGTGTACTCTCGGAGTCCATGAGTATGTGCACGCAATGCTTTCTAACAAATCTGTCCACTCGCAATGTCCTAGACACGAAAATATCTAAATATTAATGCATCAATATTTCAGCTTGGATATCTTCCTCTATGCCCTCCTTCACGGTCTCCTTATGGACCTCCTCTGAACACTCTCAATCACTAACAACCTCATCTTCCCCCTCGAGACCGTCGATGAGCATCACACTCTCGATCGGTTTGGAATACCAATGACTAAGGATGAAATGTTTATCGCATCGAAAGCAAAGGCCATTCACTCTTCGCTCATTTACTTGAGCAGGAGTGAAAGTTTGAACGGGGGGTCTTCTACCTCCTCTACTATCGAAAGAGGGTCCCAAGAGTGGTCGTGCTCTATTACTAGTACCCGCTGCTTTTGAACTCGCAGAACTTCCAGCTAGAGTTCTAGTCGCAAATCACCTATCTCAATTGCCCCAACTTATTTTCGCTGCCATCTTGAGAGCCTTGAGCCTTGTGCTTTTGCTCTATCCTCACGGTCTTCTCAAAGACCTCTTCAAAAGTGGTAGGACAAAGAGCACAAACATCCGCCTATATCTTCTCCCGCAGTCCTGAAATGAATGTGCTCATCAATGTTGGTTCGGGCCAAGGTGGCTTGCAATGACTACTAACTCTTTCAAATTCTGCTTGGTACTCTAATACGGTTGTCCTCTGAACTATCTTGCTTAATGTGGCAATAAAATTTTCATATGTCACTATCCCAAATCTGTGTGTAATCCTTTTATAAAAGTCAGCCCAACTAGTAAATCATTAACGACGAATAGCCGATCTATACCAATGCAATGCCATTCCTTAGAGATGAAAGCTTGCCATCTAAACCTTTGTGACATCCACTGTCCCTTGACAATCAAAGTATTGTTCCATTTGAAACACCCAATCCATCGGATCACCGTCTTGAAATTTTGGGAAGTCCAAGCGCGCAGTTTTCCCTCGGATAGCATTATCGGGTTCGTGAAAGATCATTAGTTTAGGTCTGAACCTTTGTGCTTATTAATCTCCTTCTCTAAATCCTCGAGCATGTCCGTTACCATATCCAAAGGGATCAACATCATCCTCTAAGTGCCAATCCTCTTCATCAATGAAGCACAGCGGTGCTACACACCTCTTGGGTTCTGCCACTACCAGTCTTAGATTTTGTATCGAAGGTAGGGGATGATGTGTAGGAATAAGTAAAAGAGGATCATGGACATTAACATGTCATACCTGGACCTGTGGGGTATCGATTCGGTGTGGTCCCACCACTGGTCCTTCTTGAGGCATCGATCTTCGTCAAGGAAATGACGAACCTAATCAATTCATGACATATTTTTTTAAAGCATTATGATCATTCTACAATGTGTCAACCCTATGCTGCAATGTTTGGAACATGCCCCTAAGTTCATCCGTAAAGTCCATGTTTTTACCTATGGACGTTGGTTGACTTGGTCCTATCATGGTTGCCCCAAAGGAATCGACTTTATGGTTAAGATTGTCGTGGATTGAGTCTTCCCTCATCGGTATGTTCTTCATTGATCTCCTTGTTGATGTCATCTTCCTTGTTTCCACCATTAATAAAGGTCTGAGATTCACTTGGACCAATTGATAGGCTCTAATACCAAATGATGGGTTCTACGGTACCAAAAGGTAGACTCTGATATCAATTGATAGGTTACGATACCAATTGATAGGCTTTGATACCAATTAATATCATAACCTATCAATTGGTATCAAAGCCTATCTTTTGGTACCATATAACTCATCAATTAGTATCAAAGTCTATCAATTGGTATCGTAACCTATTAATTGGTATCAAAGCCTATCTTTTGGTACTATAGAACTCATCAATTAGTATCAGAGCCTATCTTTTGGTACTGTAGAACCCATCAATTAGTATCAGAGCCTATCAATTGATATCGTAACCTACTAATTGGTATCAGAGCCTATCTTTTAGTACTGTAGAACCCATCAATTGGTATCAGAGCCTATCAGGAGAGCATCAAAATCGTCATACCTAGCAGCCCCAGACCTTTTCACAATACCCCTTGTAAGTCAGCCCATATCCCAAGTCGTTTCTTGTGACACTGCGATACTATTGAAGGGTTGGTTCTTCAAAATAGAAGCTTGCTAATCGTAGCTTTGACCCGGCCTAGCTACGGGAGGGTGTTGATGTTGTTAGGATGATACGATTCGCATCACCTTGGTCCCTTAGGAGTGGCCCTCTTCTCCCCCTTCTTCCAATTTATCCATCGCTATCCCTAACCTTTCCATCATCCATAACCCTTCCACCATCACTTTTACACCGGTGCCACCCCATCAACACCGGCCCTCCACAATCCACCATTACCTAGGATTTCGTGCCTTCATCCACGGAATCCAAAACAGAGTATCCTGATGTTCGTCCACTAAACGAACGATATTTCGAGATCCCCATCTCCGATTCGCCTGAAACTAGATCCGTTGGAAAGCTCTTTTCCGGGCCTACAACATATCAAAATTTCACAGCGATCCAACGGCGGGATATTTCGGGATCTGATCTCAAAGTTCCGTGCAAGATCGTATAAATCTTGAATCAAAGCCATAGCACCAAAAGAGGGTTCGTAGTCTTTTGGCGTTCTTTGGAACTCAAAAAATTACTCGGCCATGTATATCCAATCAAGAGGATGCACCGAAATCATTGTAAGAATCGTAGCTTTGACCCGGCCTAGCTACGGGAGGGTGTTGATGTTGTTAGGATGCATCCCTTCACCGCCGCATGAAATCACGTCGATATTCCACCTTATCATACTCTACCCACTCCTCATCATCTTCAGGTAAAGTTCGCACCCAAGCCCTAGGGTTCTCCTTGGGTTGCATCGGTCTAGGGATAATTGAGGCCTCTCGTGCCATGGGGTGTGAAAGAATTAGCTCATGGTGGTGGGTGACGTGTTTGTCGATAGAGCTAACCGAACCTAATGTTTGACACCAATGTGTTGAGGTTTCACCACGTTCCAACATCAATCCATGAATTGCTTCGCGAGTCGTGTATTGGTCTTCCTTGTTCTCATCACTGGCCTTCACCAACCTTTCTAAGATCACACTTCACCAACCATCTGACCCAAGGCAGCCATCAATGCGGACACTAGGCCTTCTGCAATCATTGGACTTTTCGTGGAGAGATCCGCTCTCCGTGCTTCACGCCTTGGTGTTTCAATGTTTACACCCTCCTCTGTTATGTTTAGATCTTTTGTTTGCCTTCTAGAAGCGATTGCTCGAGTTGTCGTCATCAATGATACGCCAGAGGTCAACCTGGCTCTGATACCACTTGATAGGTTCAGGAATAATCAAAGTGCAATAATCTGAAGATCAACCCAAATTCTCCTTAGAATAAAATTTTCGAGGAGATATGTAGGAGATCTAACCATCCGATAGATTTGTAACATGGACAAATTGTTCCTCTTGAAGTAACGATTCCAACGCAACTAAGATCATATCAATCGGGCTTGTAGATCAAAAGTTATGAGAAAATATTAACCATGGGTCAGATGGTGGTGTGGCATAACGTGAGTAATGGAATAGGGAAATAATAATTTGGTTTTATGAAATATGGTGGCTATGGTAGTGGGATTGAGTGTTAAGCTAGATGAAGGGAAAGAGATTGGATTGATCCTTGAGAGGCAAGGGGGTACAGTCAGATTGAGGGAGGAAGAAGACGATGTCCAAAATTGGATGCCATTGGAGGAAAGAGAGAGTTTGGAAGGAAACTTTAATATTTCATTAATAATCCTCAATTAGGTTGCTTTCCATATATTTAGAGGCTAACCTATCAACAAAATAATTAAAAGATAACTCTAAGGTAATTAAAAGATATCCCTAAAATAATGCAGTTCGGCAACTGCATTCGAACGTAGTCGAACGTGGATTTTGCGTTCTTTGTTGTGCGAACATATGTAAGCATTCGAATGGCGTGTTCAAACTTGGTTGAACACATTCGAAGACACTAAACACGTTCTTTGTTTTTGCAAACATATGCAAGCGTTCGAATGCAGGAAATCACGTTCTAACACGATTGCCAGAAATCCTCCAGAAATCCTATTCTTCCTAAAACAAAAGTCATAACTAGCTGAATCGTAACAATATCACTGTAGACTATTAAGTCTTCAACTCAAGCTTATGCAGAGCCACGCTCATAAGCAATGTAACCACTCATACCCAACCACACAAAACTCCGAGGGTAGATCATAGCCATCACCCAGCAAACAACATGACTCTCGGGCCACAACCTTTTAATAATCTTGATTTATAGCAATTATTAGAAATAACAAAGCTATGCTCTAAAGATAATCAATTAATAGTGCTCAAGTTTGATAATAATTATTAATAAAATAGATTACCATAATTTAGAGAACAATTAAAACCCCTAGGCCAGTCCTAGGCCCAAATCAACTAAGAAAAACACTCAGGTCAAACCATAGCCCAACCCACAATCATATGAGCTAGGTCGTAGCCCAACCCTCAGCTACATGGCCTAGCTTGTAGTGAAAAAATAAATTCCTAGACACACGTATGTATCTAATCTCTAGGCAATGATATTTCTCGTTCGCTTAAGTAAAAGTCAGAAGAAATATTAAAAACGAAAGTAGAGATGAACGCCAAGATTTTAACGTGGAAAACCCAAACGGGAAAAAAAACCACGGATCCAAACTCGGATCAAAACCAATCACTATGACAGTAGCAGTTACAAGACTGACTCACAAAACAACCCGTCGATCCAAACGACTTTGTTCCTCTCAGTCTTGATCGCTAGAACCCACGATTCACTGCTTCTTGTGATTGAAGTCCAATCTTAGTAGCCCTCGAGATTGATCTTTCGTCTAGATCACCCTTAAGACGAAAGATTAAGATTTGTAGATGCGAATGGCCTTGTTTGTTGAAGAACCGATGTAGCCTCCAAAAAGTCTACTTGAATAATCTTCTTTTTTCACCCTAGGTTAGGGCAACACTATCCTTATATATGATCTCCAAGATAGAGCCAAATCCAAGTCATATTCGTACTCACGAAAATCCAATAACTTGCAAACTTCACATGTGCGTTCGAACGCGGCCCGAGTGCGTTCGAACGGCCTAACTTAATCTCAGGTGCGTTCGAACGGGCCCAAGTGCGTTCGAACGCGACAACTTGAATTCTTCAGGTTGCGTTCGAACGCGTTTGTGAACGCTGCTCTCGGTCTGTGTGAACGCAGTACCCGCGTTCGAACGCGCTTGTGAACGCGGCTCTCTGTCTGTGTGAACGCAGTGCCCGCGTTCGAACGCGCTTGTGAACGCGGCTCTCTGTCTGTATGAACGCAATGCCCTCGTTCGAACGCGTTTGTGAACGCGGTGAGAACGCGAGGCTTTTCTCCAATGATCTTGCAATTCTTCACACCAGAGATATTCTAGACTTGTGTAAAGCTCAAATACATGAAAGAATACACTTAGAATATTTTGTACAAAATTGCCAATAAATTAAAAACCTAACAATCTCCCCCTTTGGCAATTTGTGACAAAACACTTAGGTTACAAGATATTACAATGACTTCAAACTGAGCAATCAACAAGTCTAGAATATTTTGCACATCAATCCATGCAAGGAAACATATACCAATCCAAGATCAAGTGAAAATAACTTGAAATAAAAAAAAATCAAAACACAAGTTATCAGTTATCACAAGAGCAAAAATTTAAACAGACAAAGATTAAACACACGTTATCACAATTACTTCAAGTTAAGTTAAGTTTCAAATGCCAAGTTCAACCATCAAGTAAACTCCACTAAACTCCCCCTATGCCCATACTCCCCCTACACACCTAGACACTCTCCCCCTTTTTGGCACAAATGCCAAAGACTAGGAACTCGGAGGAAACTAACGATGAAGAATCGTCAACACGGAATCAAGTACAGTTCCCTGACGGACTTGCTCAGTACGTAGATCATTCACCGCGGAATAGAGATCCTGCACTTGAGTACTAAGTTGATCGAACCGGTCCGAGTACTGTGGTAACTCCCCCTCAGTGGGAGATGAGTCATCAGCAGAGCTATCATCAGAACTGTCGAGATGCGATGATCGACCAGCGACGGAAGAGGACGGTTTGAGAGGAGACGTCTGGTCGTGAGCTTGACTCCGCTTCAGAGTAATCCGATCCAATGGTTTCTGCGAAGTAAGAGAAGGTTCCGAAGCATCTACTCGCACCCCACTCTGAGTGCACAAAGTGATAAGAAAAATGCCAAACGGTAATCCCTCACGAGGTGCTTCTTTCTGTGCAGCTGAGAGAATGGAATCATAGATCACGGCAGCTAAGTCAATAGAGACTCCCGATAACATGGCATGAAGAAGGAACGCACGATCCAAACTAATGCTGGAATGGCGAGTCTTGGGGGTGACATTGTACAGACAAAAGAGGTGAAGCATGCGAGCCACAGATGTCAGCCTTGCATGCGGCATCATGTTACCTTTCCAACGTTCCCCTTTGATCAGGACTGTACCGGCATAGTCATTTATATCAGGGAGTGGAGCAGACGTCGGATACTGAAACTCACCATCAGGCAAACTCAGTTCAGCACGAATAATATCGGAATCCAGGTATATAGATACACCACGAACAGTAGAACGTATACAGTGATCAGAAATCGTGGCATTACTAAAGAATTCTCGAACAACTTCCACATAAGCAGTCCCGCTCATCCGACACACTGATAACCATCCACGTTCAATAAAGATCTGTTCAATCCCCAACTCAGAAAAATCAGATATAACTACGGGTCTTTCACAGATAACAGGACGGGTGCCAAAATTATGCTTGTAACGACCCTCAGCTGTTGATGAAGCAAACTTGGGAGCCGAGGATGGCGAGGAAGGTGGCCTTGGTTTCTTGGTCACCGTCGTTTTCTTAGGCATTCTTGAAAAGAAAACACGTTTCAATATTCAATACATCTCTGAAAGCAACCAAAAAAAAATAGCAAGAAATCCAAAGAAAAATGGGAAAAACCATGAAGCCCCAAAAGGAAAAACATCTTGCACTTGAAAAATGCAAAGATATCACGTTCAATCTCACAAGAATCATCAAGAGTTGAACATTAACGTGATCAAAAGTTGAGAACGCACAAATCACTCAAAATCAAACAAGTTTATTGAAAAAGAATAATGGATGATCATACCTTGCAAATGTGGGGAGAAACTCGAAATTTTGGTTGAAAGACACTAGATCCGGAAGAGATCGACCCCCAAAAAGGATTTGAAGTGAAAAATTCGATGAAAAACACCAAGATCTTGAAGATTTGAGAAGGGGAAAATGAAGGGTTTTTAGGGTTTGGAGAATGGAAGATTAAACCCTTGGGTTCGGACGCAATATTTAAAGAACCCACGCGTGCGTTCGAACGCACCAGTCCGCACGTTCGAACGCGCCGCGTTCGAACGCACCAGTCTGCGCGTTCGAACGCGCCGCGTTCGAACTCAACAATCCTCGTTCGAACGCCCTTTTTTTTTTAACTAAAAACAAGGTAAAAATATTTTTGGAGATGCACTTCTAGAATTCCAAAATATAATCAAGACATAGAATATGACAATCAAATGAAATAAGTCATACAAGATCAATCAAATTATCAAAAGCATATTATAATCAATTCGAATGCATCACTCAAAATTACATTAATCTTGATTGATCATAACGATATACATATGTAAGATGAGCATAGATAACATGAACCAATCTTCTTAAACAAACTTTACTATATAAACAATGATGCAACACAGTAGTCAAACCGACTTAGTATAGAAAGTTTGCACTTTTCGACTTATTCTCCATAATACAACAGGAATTTTTCCTGTAATTTTTTATTGAACAATATATGTGCAATGATGGCTTTCACACATGAGTAGGTAGCCCTTTTCTTGTAGTACAAATCAAATGATGTGCAAGAAGAAATTCACATATATCATTTTTTTTTTAAATTTGCAAATAATGTACGGAGTTAAACTGGACTCGAAACAAGACGGCTTTCACACTAACTCATTGTAACCCTTTTCATTGATCTTTTATAAAAATATATTTGATAACTAAGCATGAGGTCAAACTGTGCAAATCAAAGTTAATAGAGAGCTATTTAAAAAAAAATATTCATGATATCATGCTCACTCAAGAATACACATACGTTATGAGGCATTAAAAATTTATTATTATAGAAGTCGAGGGAGTGACAAATTCAAAATTGAAACAATATACTACAAGATGACAAAATTGACTATAATAACTCATAATCAAGAGAAAAATCATATTTGTATGTCAAGAGGATATTATTGAATCTAGGAGTGCATCAATTTTTTTTTTTGTTTTTTATTTTTTTTTATTTTTATTATTTATAACAAAAACTCTCGATAAATCTGAAACTAAAACCAAAGAAAATTTCAGAGTAAATGAAAACAAAAAAAAAATAAAACAAAAGAAACTCGCAAACTAAAAAGAACACACATCCCAATAAAATCAGTCCAAAGCACAAATGCCTAAAGAAGTACGAAGATACTCAAATCTCTGTAAATCCAAAGGTTTTGTAAACAAGTCACCCAACTGTTTCTCCGTCTCAACATGTTCTAGTGCTATTGTTTTGTCTTCAACTAACTCGCGTATAAAATGATGTCGGATATCAATATGTTTTGTACGCGAGTGTTGAACAGGATTTTTCGATATATTAATAGCACTCATGTTGTCACAATAAAGCACCATAGTATCTTGTTCAATGCCATAATCCTTGACCATCTGTTTCATCCATAGTAACTAAGAACAACAACTTTCTGCTGCAATGTACTCGGCCTCTGCAGTAGATAAAGATATCGAGTTTTGTTTCTTACTGTGCCAAGCAACCAGATTGTTTCCAATATAAAAGCATCCACCTGAAGTACTTTTTCTATCATCACATGAACCTGCCCAGTCAGAATCCGTGTATGCCGATATGATAGCACCCGAGTCATAAGTAAACCAGATACCTAAATCAACTGTGCCACTGACATATTTTATGATACGTTTCACAGCAAACAAATGTGACTCCTTGGGTTCAGACTGAAACCTAGCACACACACCGACACTAAATGCAATGTCAGGTCTACTAGCCATTAAGTACAAAAGGCTACCGATCATGCTCCTATACACTGTCTGATCAACACTTTTTCCTGACATGTCCTTACCTAGTTTGGTAGTTGTACTCATAGGAGTTCTAGTATGTTTTGCATTTTCTAAACCAAATTTAGTCACAAGATCCTTAGCATACTTGGTTTGAGCGATAAAAATCCCTCTCTCCAATTGAGTAATTTGAAGCCCTAAAAAGAACTTCAACTCACCCATCATACTCATCTCAAAATGACTGTGCATGAGATCAGCAAACTCCTTAGCTAATAATTGACTCGTCGCCCCGAAGACAATGTCATCTACATATATTTGTGCCACAACTAAACTCTTGTTTTCACGTCTGATGAATAATGTTTTGTCCACTCCCCCTCGAGTGAACCCCGCATCCACTAAAAAGGTGGTCAACTTCTCATACCAAGCTCTTGGAGCTTGTTTTAGCCCGTAAAGAGCCTTTTTCAATTTAAAAACATGAGAAGGAAATTTTTGATCTTCGAAACCTTTAGGTTGTTCCACATAAACATCTTCATTCAGGATACCATTTAAGAAAGCACTTTTAACATCCATTTGAAACAATTTAAATTTTAAATGACAAGCAATGGCAAGCAGTATACGAATAGACTCTAATCTAGCAATAGGAGCAAATGTCTCATCAAAATCTATACCCTCAATCTGAGTGTATCCCTGTGCTACTAGCCTGGCTTTATTTCGAACTATATTGCCATGTTCATCACTTTTATTTTTGTAGATCCATTTTGTTCCAATAACGTTCACATTCTTAGGTCTAGGAACTAAATACCAAACATCATTCCTAGAAAATTGCTCTAATTCCTCATGCATAGCATTTACCCAAGAATCGTCTAACAATGCTTGCTTCACATTTTTAGGTTCAAAAGAAGATGTATAACAAGTAAATGATACCTCACTTTGGATTTGTCGTCTTGTCTTAATTGGTCCATTCAAGTCTCCTATCACTTGTGACAGTGGATGATTTGATTTCACTTTAGCAGATGGTTCCGGTACGTTGCAGTCATTTTTGTTCATTTCAACTTTGTCCTCGTCCTGATTCTCCATTTCCAGATCAAGCTCCTTTCCTATTTCTTCGTAATATGTATCTGCAGAAACAGAAATAGAAGTAGCTTTCGTTAAGTCAGTCGAGGATTCATCTATCATAACATTAGTAGATTCCATAACAGTAGAAGTTTCAAGGTTAAATACTCTGTAGGCTCTACTATTATTCGAGTACCCCAAGAAGATGCCTTCGCTACTTCTAGTGTCAAATTTAGTCAAATATTCTCGATCACGCAAGATATAACATTTACTACCAAAAACTCGAAAATACTTAACACTAGGTTTCTTACCTTTCCAGATTTCATAAGCAGTCATATTTGTACCTGGTCTTAGATAAACACGATTTATCACATGTACCGCTGTATTGACCGCCTCTGCCCAAAACCTTTGAGTAACCTTTTTAGCGTGAAGCATAACCCTAGCCATTTTCTGCACAACTCGATTTTTTCTTTCAACAATCCCGTTCTGTTGTGGAGTTATAGGAGCTGAAAACTCATGTTGAATACCAAGAGAATCGCAAAATATAGAAAAATTTTCATTTTCAAATTCTCTACCATGATCAGAACGAATCCTAACTAGGGTTGTAGATTTTTCATTCTGCAATTTTAAGCATAGTGATTTAAAAACTTCAAAGGTTTCAGACTTCTCACGTAGAAAGGCAACCCAGGTATATCTGGAGTAATCATCGACCATTAAGAATATATAGCGTTTACCTCCAAGACTTTCAGTTTTTGTTGGTCCCATCAAGTCCATGTGAACTAACTGTAGCACACGGTCAGTAGTAGCTGTATTTACCTTCTTGTGTGAGATACGAATTTGTTTTCCAATTTGACATGAACCGCACACTTTTTTTGATATTTCTTTTATCTTAGGTATTCCTCTTACCACTTCATGTTTGGACAGAGTAAATAATTCCTTGTGATTCACATATCCAAGACGTTGATGCCAAAGATCTGCAATGTTGAAAGACACACTGTTACATTTCAGTTTATGTGAAGTTCCAACGACATAGCAATTATCAGATGTTCTAGATCCATAACATATAACATTACCATCATAATCTAGAACATACAATCATTTTTGGAGAATTTTATCTCATAATCTTCATCACAAAATTGACTGATGCTTAGTAGATTTGCTTTCAAGCCCTTAACATAAAGAACATTTTCGAGACGAGGAATCCCTAGAGTATTTACCTTTCCTTTACCTATTACCTTTGATGAATTACCATCTCCGAATGTCACAACTCCCCCTTCATGTTTTTCAAGATTAGAAAATAACGACTTGTCACCCGACATATGTCTTGAACAACCACTGTCTAAATACCATAAATCAGAATTTAAAGCTTTCAAAGCTGTATGCACAACATAACATTTCAAATCACTTTTCTTGACCCATATGGTTTTTGTTTTCATCCCATAAATGAAAGCAGTTCTAGGTTTTTGCAAAAATTTATAATGAGGTCGAATATGCCCTAGAATGCCGCAATGATAGCATGTCGGAATAAACCCTTTTCTACTCACCTTTTGTCGAGGAGTGTGACTAAAGTTTACCTTTGGTGCCGTCAAAGATTCACCAGTTTGTATATTCAACTTCAATTTTGAAGGATTCATCCAGGATTGCTTTGAACATACGATTGATGGCTTCAGGTATTCTTCCTTTTGTTTACCTGCAGAAACAAAAACAGTTTTATTATTATTTGAATTACCAGTATATCCAACACCATACCTGTCTTTTCCAGAGATCTGAGCTTTTAGAATCTCGTCCAGTTTGTTCTTCCCTTTTAGAAAAGTAACTTCCTTATGCAATCGCTCTAGTTCAATTTCATCAGCCTTCATTTTATTTTTCGCATTGTCAAGTTGTTCAGAAAGGTCTTTGACACGTTCAAGCTCCAATTTGTACTTCTCCTCAAATTGAATTTTTTCTGGTTCAATTTCCTTGAGTCGTTGAAGTAGTCTAAGATTGCTTTTCTTGAGTTTAAACGACTCCAGGTACAAGTCATTATATGCCTTTTAAATTTCAGATTCATCTTCCTCAGCCGGTAGCATATCAAGATCATCTGTACTATCAGTATCATCAACAGAGTCAGTATTAAGCAGAGAAGAGGCAAAGGCTACAAAGTTTTCTTCGTCTTTATCAGAATCATCATTAGATTCATCTGAATCATCTCAAGTAACTTTCATAGCTTTGCCCTTTCTCTTAAGACGATTAGGGCATTCTTGTGCGATGTGTCCAAAACCAGAACATTCAAAACATTGAACTTTATTTTCAGAATTCTTATTTTTCTGTTTGATATTATTGTTGCTACCACCTGTATTCGAAGTCACAGTATTCTTCTTTTTCACAAAAGTTTTGTTTTTTTTCAAACTTTTCAGTATTCAACTTGTTTAGCTTCCGAAAGAATTTATTGAACTTTTTGACAAACATAGCCAACATCTAAATCACCTTCATCTTCAGACTCCTCTAAATTTTGTTCAACAGTGGATAGAGCTATCCTTTTGGACTTCCTCGGTTTTGAAAGACTGGACTCAAATGTTTGTAGATTTCCTACCAATTGTTCAACTTTCATAGAGTCAATGTCCTTACTTTCCTCAATAACTGTAACTTTCGCCTGAAACCTTTCTGGAAGAGACCTAAGGATCTTACGGACAATTCTATTTTCAGGAATTTTCTCTCCTAGGTTGAAACTGGAGTTGACTATATCACTTAACTTTGCATAGAACTCATCAAATGTTTCATTCTCCTCCATACGTAGGGTTTCAAAATTAGTAGTCAACCTCTGAAGTTTCGAAAGTTTTATAGCCATAGTACCTTCATGAGTTGTTTCTAAGATCATCCAGGCTTGTTTTGCTATTTCACAAGTAGATATTCTTCTAAATTCTTCCGAGGAAACACAACTAAAAATTGCATTTATTGCTTTGCTATTCCAGCCAACTTTTTCATAATCTGTTTTATCCCATGACTCAATCGGTTTCTCAACTAACTCATCATTCACCATGTACATTGGTGGACTCCAACCATTCATAATGGCCATCCAAACTCTCTCATCTATAGACTTCAAATAAGCTCTCATCCTAGCTTTCCAATATCCATAATTTGATCCATCTAGAATAGGAGGTCTAATAGATGAGGGTCCATCTCTGTGAAAATCCATGCCTATTTGATCTCTCTCAAAGAGTGAGAGAACCCGCTCTGATACCAATTGAAAAAATAAATCCCTAGACACACGTATGTATCTAATCTCTAAGCAATGATATTTCTCGTTCGCTTAAGTAAAAATCAGAAGAAATATTAAAAACGAAAGTAGAGATGAACGCCAAGATTTTAACATGGAAAACCCAAACGGGAAAAAAAACCACGGATCCAAACTCGGATCAAAACCAATCACTATGACAGTAGCAGTTACAAGACTGACTCACAAAACAACCCGTCGATCCAAACGACTTTGTTCCTCTCAGTCTTGATCGCTAGAACCCACGATTCACTGCTTCCTGTGATTGAAGTCCAATCTCAGTAGCCCTCGAGATTGATCTTTCGTCTAGATCACCCTTAAGACGAAAGATTAAGATTTGTAGATGCGAAGGGCCTTGTTTGTTGAAGAACCGATGTAGCCTCCAAAAAGTCTCCTTGAATAATCTTCTTTTTTCACCCTAGGTTAGGGCAACACTATCCTTATATATGATCTCCAAGATAGAGCCAAATCCAAGTCATATTCGTACTCACGAAAATCCAATAACTTGCAAACTTCACATGTGCGTTCGAACGCGGCCCGAGTGCGTTCGAACGGCCTAACTTAATCTCAGGTGCGTTCGAACGGGCCCAAGTGCGTTCGAACGCGATAGCTTGAATTCTTCAGGTTGCGTTCGAATGCGTTTGTGAACGCTGCTCTCGGTCTGTGTGAACGCAGTACCCGCGTTCGAACGCGCTTGTGAACGCGGCTCTCTGTCTGTGTGAACGCAGTGCCCGCGTTCGAACGCGCTTGTGAACGCGGCTCTCTGTCTATGTGAACGCAGTGCCCGCGTTCGAACGCGTTTGTGAACGCGGTGAGAACGCGAGGCTTTTCTCCAATGATCTTGCAATTCTTCACACCAGAGATATTCTAGACTTGTGTAAAGCTCAAATACATGAAAGAATACACTTAGAATATTTTGTACAAAATTGCCAATAAATAAAAAACCTAACATGTAGCCCAACCCACAACCACACCATTGGCAAGGCTAACAGCAGCCTAACCCAACACAGTATGGGCAAGGTTAGACCCAACCCAAACCCACTATGGGCTGAGCTGACAACTACCCAACCCAACACACAATGGGCTAGGTTGCACCTAGTCCAACCCAACATGAGCTCGGCTATAGCCCAACTTGCCCTCACCTTGGGTTAGGTGCAACCCAATCCAAGCCCCAATACTGGGCTGCAACCCAACAAGGAAGTGCTTGGCCTACCCCAACCTCTTTTCACCCCTTCTCGTCCCAACCTAGTCGAGGAGGAGAAGGGAAGGGGCTACCAATGAGCATCATCGCTAACACGCCAATTGACACTTTGCTAGTCGAGGAAGGCACCCACAATGTCAATTGGCTGGTGGAGGAGCCAGTGGCCACTCATAATCCAACCAAATGCCTCAATGGCGAGGTGGGAAAGTTGTCGACGATCGCGACCACTAGCAGCCACCCTTTGGCAAGTAGAACCTAGCCGAGCTGGAGCTTAATAGATGGAGGTCACCGATGGTGAGAACCACCCTCGTCAAGGTCGACACCCATGGTGAGGGGCCACCTAATAGCTTATGACATGAGGGCACCAAGGGCATCCATGTGAGGAGGGGAAGCTTTTCCACTAGTGCGGTGAGGAACGAGGTCGCTAGTCAACCGAATATTCGGCAAAACTGAGAGAAGGAGGAGAAGTCGAGCAAATGCAAATTAATCAGCCAATTGCAAATTAAACTTACCTAACAAATGGGAGGAGCTCTGATGCTTGGATCCATGAGGTTAACAAGCTCCGGTGATGGTCTAGCATGATGAGATCCACAAAGGAGAAAGATGACAGTTGCAAGTGAGGGGAAAAAGAAAGAATGAGAAAAGAGAGGGAAAGAAGAAGAGAGGAAAGGGGAGCATGTGCCTATCACGTGCTTGCCCAACTTTTTTTAAGGGATGTTACACTTCTAATATTAATCATATGTGTACCTATGTTTATAGTAGTGTATGATATAATCTTTTTTGAGCGTAGTACTTAATATCATGCATAATAAGAAAGTGCTTGATCTTGCATGCTACAATTAATTTTGACATCTCTAATCAGAGCCTTTGTATCTATTTGACTTAAAGTACTCTATTAAATTCTGAATCGATGAAATTGACAAAAAAAAAATTGAAAAGTTTTGCATTTTTTATCCATGGTCCTTTAGATTTTGATTGCTGGGGTCTCATTATTTTTGTTGACTTTTGTACTTGGATTTGATTGAAAAATATTTTAAAAAAACCCATTTTTTTATATGGATTCACGGATTTTCTTTGGATTATCTTTGCGAGTTCTTCGTACTGACATTTTATGTTTTTTTTTTTCAATTTGTGATAAATAAAGGATAGGAACTGATGTATTATAAGGGGTTGAGTTGATTTGATTTGAATTTGAGGGGATAACATAATTTTTTGCTTTGAGGGAGTTTATTGGATATTATTACCACTCAACTCTGTATATGTTTAAATTGAAAATTATGACTCGAAAAACAATAATTTTAAAGAATTAATTTTTTATTATTTTATTAAATTGATTTGTTTTACCTACTTGCATTTCATGGGTATAAGTTTTGGGGTTTAACTTTTGCATGAAATTTTCGGATCTTAAACAAAAAGTATGTCAGGAAGAGTATAATGACAAGTTAGTGGGCACATAATATTTTGAGATATGTTGTATAATTTAGATTTAATATTAGATCAAGATATATGACTTATAAAAATATATGTTCTAAGAAGATCAAATAATGAACAACAATATAAGTCAAATTAGTAAGCTTTTGGTTGTACACCATGGATGTGCACCTAGAACAATGCAGTACACATCCCGGCACAAAAATTACATATGACTGCTTATGTAATTCAGAGATGGAGCACACTCAACAAACTTTAAAATATAAAACTTTTGGATTCTCCTAGTATGAATTGCAACAGTCCATCCACACTTATTTAAAACATTCAAAAGCTGAGCAAAGGATCTTTCCATCTAAGGATCCCTCACCTAAACGAGCTCCAAAATCTTATCATTATGTGAAATAATTTGAGTCTTATTATTTGTCAAACATCATCTATAACTCATAGCACATCAGTGAAGCTGAAACTAGATGTTAGAAAGAGAATCCAACTCAAGAGAACTTCAAGTAAATCATCTATGAGTTATAGGATTCCAAAATCTCATCATTATGTGAGAAATAATTTGAGTCTGATTGTTATTGTTAGTCAAACATCATCTATAACTGAAGCTGAAACCAGATGTTAGAAAGAGAATCTGACTCAAAAGAACTTCAAGTAAATCATCTATGAGTTCTAAGATTTCTCATGGAGTATATTTCTTATCAAATTATGAGAAGAGTTATATATATATATATATATAGAATCGAGTCATCGTTATCATTGATATCTTCCATGGACAGAACTAGTTTAACGAACGATCCATAGCAACATATTGTGAACCAAACACGAAGACAATCTAATAATCATAGAGTAGTTAATTGAGATGGACCAAGTAAGAGACGTTAACCTCAACACTTAACTATCTAAGAGGTCGTAAATACTTACTTATTTCCATGAATGAACTAACTATCTAAGAGGTCGTAAATACTTATTCCTATGAATGACATGACATAGTTGATCCGGTTTGGGCAGATCTGTGGCTATTTTCTCTAAATATATTGAGAGGTTTCTATGTTAAATAAATTATGGTCATGTGTTTGCCATGTTTACCTGTTATTACTTACTCAACTTTTCATTTCCTACTCTTACTAAAAAAATTTCTCACCAACATGAGTTCGATTTGCATAGTTAGAGAAGTATTTGAATTTTCATCTCAGATTTGGTTTCCATTTTCTAGTTTGACTTTTAATCAGTTTTCTAAACCTACTAGAATAGGTTTTCTGAAACCAATATTGTTCTTGTTTTTTAACTTGTGACTTAATCTTTTATTATCTATATCTCTAAACCTAATCAAACTAGAAATCTTATTTATCTCCCCCGAAATTTTCAGGTTGCACAGATAGAGGGAGAGAGAGGAGGGAGGATTTAAGGGGAAGGAGGTGCGTGACTCGAGAAGGGGAGCGTGACCTCTTTGCACCATAGATTGCATGAGATGGATGTCTACACAATGTAGAGATAGGATGGTATCAAGAGCAATGGGGAGGGAGAAGGCGGTATGTGCACAGCACGAACCGACCATCCCTTTTTCTTTTGGGTGTTACAGAAGAAGTCCACGAACAACGTAGTAGACCTCATACCAAACACTCTGCATGCAAATCTTGCATATTTAGAGCATTTTTCTACATACTTCGAGTATTTTTAATAGATTTTAAAAATTCAAATTTGAGTTTTAGATATTTAAGTACTAAATGACATCAAATAGATAATATTGAATTAGTAGCATACGAGTTTGTATATAGTTTGTGAAGACGGTATTGATAAGTTTGTTTAGATTGAATGTTGACAAGAGGAAGAAGAATATTTTATTCGTTGGGTTTAAAAAATTAACATACTATCTTTTTCGAAAAAGGATATTATTTCCTTTTAGGAAACGGCAACGGATATAAACAGGAAGTAAACCTTTTTGTCCTCACCCAAGAATAAAGCATGGACGACACTTTGATTAAAAAACAATTTCTTTTGAGTGATTATGCAATGAAGACAGGAATCTGGAAAGGGCAACTTTGATCCTTGTGACCGTGCAACAAATTAAGAATGGTTTCCGTTATGTCTTATAATTTCTTTCACTACTGCTCCTAGCCGTACGTAATCAGTTCAGAACTGCAACTATAAATAAATTAATTAAAGAATATATTGCATGACTAAAGCAAACCGCATCCACCTGTAGGCTAGTATCATTTCTAGTTTCTATCCCTAAGAAGTCCATGCTATGAGAGTATAGAGAGAGAGAGAGAGAGAGAGAGAGAGAGAGAGAGAGAGAGAGAGAGTTGATACTTTATACTATCTTTGGTCCACCGTCTTCTTTAAATCTCATCTTTTGTTCAAGATAATGCTAGGTTCCTCCACAAAGGACATCAAATGAGTCTTTATATATGCTTCTGAGATCTCTACAGGGAACTTTTCAGAGAATTTAAGATATATTCTCTGCTATGTGTGTGTATACATATGGGGTTTTAAAAGAAGAAATTAATAAAGGCAAATAGGAGGTATAGGATATATTTAGGTGGCCTAGTGCGAGATCTGTACATCCTTGTACTAAATAGAATAAGATACCATGCGTCTCAGATCGAAGATAATGTTTATCTCAACTATATATGATAGAGATAAGAAGATATTCCCCAAGATCAGCCCCACCATGTTTACAGGTATTGCTTCCTCGTGAAGTCGTGGTAAATTAGTATGTTAGCATGAGATATAGAAGATTTGATATATATGATAAACATAATGCAGCTATTAATACAATCGCTGCAAAAAATACTCACAATAGTAATTCATCAAGATAAAACAAGTTATAATTGTTAGGTTTAATTATATTTATACCCTTTGAATTATGACCTAATATTATAACAAAAAAGAAAATATTTCCTATTCTTGCACATGAAGAAGAAAGTCAAGATGGTGGTCTTAGAAAAGAAGAAATGACTCTATACCTATATCGTCATCTTCTTCCACATCGTCTCCAATATCTTTATCATTAGAGTCTCTATCAAGGAAGGCGAAGAGCATTAGAGAAACTTATGAAACTACAACAAAAGAATTATATGAAGATATGAGCAACAATAGAATCTATCATTTTTTAAGAGGCTTCTGACCAACAAATTTAGAGACATGCTATGGATAAAAAAATTGACTCAATCACAAAGAATGATACATGAGATATGTAGATCTTTTTATTAGGCACAAATCAATAGGTATTGAATGAATCTACAAAATCAAGTTGAATAAAAAAGTGGAGTGAAAAATCACAAGACCCGATTAGTAGCGAAAGGCTACAATCAAAAGTATAGAGTCAACTACTATGAAGTCTTTGCCCCTATTGTTCGACTTGAGACAATTTGCATAGTCTTAGCTTTGACGACTCAAAATAAATGAAAGGTGCATTAAATGAATGTCAAATTAATATTCCTAAATGGTGTTCCTAAAGATGATGTTTTTATTGATCAGCCTCGATCCAAGCTACGAGAAGAAAGGTGAAGAACATAAAGTATGTAAGTTAAAGAAAACCTTATATGGCTTGAAGCAAGCACCAAGGGCATGGTATAATTGTATTGATAGAAATTTCTTGAAGAATAGATTCAAGAGGTATTCATTTGAGCATACTTTTTACATAAATTTGAGATGATTTGATCTTCATCGGCAATAGTCCAAATTATCTTAAAGCTTGCAATAGAAGCATGATGCATGAATTTGAGATGACAAACATTAAATAAAGTGGTGACAAAATTTCAATCTCACAAAAGAAGTATGCAATAGATCTCTTGAAGAGATTTTGAATAGATAATGCTTCACCTGAAATTAAGCAAGTAAGGTGATGATAAACTTATTGATGCTACTCTTTCCATGTACTTGATAGGTACAAGACCAAATATTTTGTATTATATTAGTCAATTGAGCATATTTACGGAAACTCCAAGAATATGTCATCGAAAGGCTAGAACAAGAATTTTGAGCTACATTAATGGTACCTTGGATTAAAGTATTACTTACAAAAGTACTAACAATTCATGTTTAGTTAGTTATTGTGATAGTAATTGGGATAAAAGCATCGATGATAGCAAGAGTACTTTCAATTATGTTTCAATGTCGGCTCCGATGCAATCTCATGGTCTTCAAAGAAGCAAGATGTTGTCGCTCTCTCTACTACGGAAGCGGATTATATTTCTTTGTTATTAGTAAATTGTCAAGCATTATGGCTAAGGTGAGTTTTGAAAGAACTAAAACATCTAAGGAAAAGGCATAAATTTATTTTGTGATAACAAATCAATAATTGCACTCACAAAGAATCTAATATTCCATGTTAGAAGCTAGCATATTCGAGTTAGACATCATTTCATTTGATATTTGGTCAAAGATGGTAAAATCGAGGTCTAGTATTGTAAGATTTAAGATCAATTAGTAGACATATTCACTAAATTAAGCTCCCAAGATGGATTCCTTCACCAAATTGAAGAAAGTTAGGGTGGAAATAGTCTAGCTTAAGAGGAGAATATTGGATATTAAGCTTGCTCATTTAACTAGTCAATTAGATTAATTGGCTAGTATAGAATTCACGAATATCAATGCTTTGGTATTGAGATAACTTTGAATCTTCTCTATGCCTTTAAATTATAGTAACTTTTTGGATCCTCTAGATGTTGAAAATCTAAAAGTTATATAGTATATCCAAGAGTCATGTAGTATAACTAAAAGTCATATAAGTCACTATGTATATATAGTCTTATCCTATGTGATGACAAGCAAGTAAAATAAGAAAATTTAAAGTTTTTATCCACTTATCTTATGTTAAGTATCAAGAGAATAATCTTCTTCTCCTAAATTTTCTACCACCTTTCTCCTAGCATGACAACTATGCCTCTAAAATGGAAAAAAAAAACTTTATTATATAATCAAAATAGGCTTTATTTTTTTTCTTCCTCCACATCCTTAAACTAAAAATATAATCTTTCTTCCTCCTCAACCCAACCAAACCAAAACTCCAACCCTTGTTCTTCCTTAACCCCCAAAGGAGGCTAGAACACTAGGACATTTAAACAAGATTTGGTTGTTCAAACAATCTTTTTCTAAAGTAAAGATGTCCAAAAGATTAATTTTCCATGGAATGTCGTTGGATCATTTGCACAACGGAGGATATAATATTCAGGTATTCAAATGATGTTTGGGTCATTGGGGTGCAGCAACAAAAGTTGCACTTTTTCAATCTGATTGTTTTTCAAATTAGGATTTGTTACGACCTAAGTTTTTGGATTATAAAGGGAGGTCTTGAGGGAAATAGGGCACCACTGTCAGAGGCTATTAGATAATTAGTGGACATTGAGAGAGGATTTGGGGAGAGTGGAATAGTGAGGTATACTTAATTTTCCCATCACGATAGATTTCTACAATTTCAGAGATTGCTTGTGTTACTTGTCTCAAAAATCAGAAAGGTAGGCTTTCAACCTTGAGAATTATTAAAGTTAGATACCAAGTATGAAAAGCACTGTATTTATGAGAATCAAATAAATCACTTCAGAGATGATTATAAATAACAAGAGATAACTTATTAAGTGTTTTATAACTACTGATTATTATCATGTTTGATTTAATCTCGGAGATGGTTTTTACCCTTCTTTGATAAAGGGTATTTTTATATAAAAAGTATTATATTTGCATGTGCTCTTGTGTATTGTATTTAATTACTATTGGTGGATCTTATTGAAACTTAATGGCATAAGTGGAGAGAAAGAGAAAGAGCTGGCTTATGGGTAGTTGAGCTGCAAGTGGGCAATGTTAAGCATTTGGTTGCCCGAATCAAAGTCAGGAAATTGTTAAAATTTCTCACAGTTTAATGATCCCTCTCACCCTTTAATTTGGTAAGATCTGACGTTATAACTCTTGAGGCAGATGACATCAGTCGAATCATCCGATTAATATGTTAACAGAAAATAATATTATAGTGAGATAATTAAGTTATACAATTAGTATGACATGACATCACCACTTTAGTTGGAATTACGAGGGTTTACTTCGCTAAACAAAAGAGCTGTGCCCGGTGGTCTGATATATTAATGCATTCATTAATTGTACAAGGAGATTCTAATAAATCCAATTTGTTTTTAAGAGCTTAGGTGATCTGTTACATCTGGTGATTATTTGGCCATTATCACATATCAACTCTTTACATCCCATATATACCGGTAATGAACTACATATACTTGGTAAGCAGTAATAATACACTATATATATATATATATATATTCTTGATTTATACATAAATTGTAGATAAGAGCATATTCATCTATGACAGGAGATCACTGGTTAAAGTGTTTGCGCATGTGTGTCTTTTGTGATTCGATTTATTTGTGGTCCATTTTTTTGGGACAGTTAGTCCATATGTTTAAATTAAATCGGAGAGAGCTAACCCCTGTATCAGTCAGCCAGTTTCAAATATCGGTGTCATGCAAAACACTAACAGCTTGCATCTAAAAATCTATTATATGTTTTCTCTTCTTTAATACAAATCTTTTTCCCTCTTATGACCAAATAAGTGCAAGAAAGTGCTATTTTTGAGAATAAACTATTAACACAACGTGAACTCAACTTGGATAATTAATTTACTTAAGTTTTAAAATAGTAGTCTTGTATTATACTAACAGTCGATTAATAATCTCGTCTGTTGAAACTTCAACGTCGCCAGCTTGTATTTTCAATGCTGACTCCCCGACCCAGATAGGGCTGGCATCATTGTCTTTTGAGTAACATTATGGCTAATATAGTTTTTTTCACCAATATGGCAGCAAAAATACTTGTAAACGATAACATAGTCATAAAAAACAAATGTTGATTCATCTCATTATCAACTATTTGAGAACAAGTAATGAGAAAATTCCATTGATGTAACTAAATATTTGACAAGCCTTACATATTACTAAAACAAAATGGTTAGAATTTTTTCTTGAACAGATTATAAGTTTATATATTAATTATAGACTAAACAAAATAGTTAGTCTTTCTCAATATATAAATTAAACAACTAAGTCAACAATACTAATAAAAAATGGGTCATAATGAGTTAAAATCATGTGCGTAATAGCATTCGGTGAAAAGTCTACTAAATATCAATTGCAACATAGACTTTAAATTCATAACTTCTATCATAACCAGTAAAACATGACCATTACGCTATGATAGACTCATCTAGAAGTGGTTAAAAGTTGTTAGTCTCTTCTTAACTTGTTATTATTATTAAATTAAACGGTAGGATGAGCATCCATCTCATTCAAATGGCCCTTTGGCATCCCAATTCATGAAGAGACAGAAGATATCTTCATCTATTGCATGAGTTTCCTATTTGATTCCATGTATGGTTAAAAAAATATGTTCTTGAACATAGCTAATAGGCCAAATAAACTTCTTCTACGCGGTGACAGAGTAAGGTCAAGGCAATTGCCCCCAAGATGTAGGAATCTACAATACACCTAACAAAAAGTTCTGGCTCTGTCACTCTTACTGGTGGGCAGTATTCTAATCATCTACTATCTAAATTGAATAAGTTCACATGTAAAAACTAATGGTGGTCCATATGTTCGATAAATACAAGAGCTTAACGACTCTTTCCCATTTCTTGTTGTATATTCCCTGTTGCTAATAACTATTAGTGACTTGACCATTTCCCGGTCTACTAATTATACTTCTCGATATGCGGATGCTCTACAGCTTCTCACACATCAGCTTAGATATTAATGCCAATTCATATGGTACGTGAAATAAACAACTAGACCTCCATCGCTAGCTCATCACCAATCTATGACATTAGAATTTTTTACAAAAGTATAAATGAAGACGGTATATCCTGCACCCTAAGATAGGATATTCTAAGATAAGTTTTAGGCAATGAAGTTTTGCAAGGAGCAGCGCTAATAAGTTTCTGTCGTGTCCTGGTAGTAACTTTCACTCTGTACTTCCCTCTATATATATATTCTATCTTATTGTTTGTACTTGACCCTAAAGTTTCCATGGTGCTAATAACTTTCACCAACCCTGCACCCTTCACAGGTGACAACCCAATGGACCTCCAACTAGGAAGAACTCGTAGATACCACTCCAACTCCAACCTCCTTCTCCCTCCCATGGAGCACGAACACATGTTCGACAAAGTCGTCACCCCAAGCGACGTCGGGAAGCTCAATCGTCTCGTGATCCCAAAGCAATACGCCGAGAAGTATTTCCCCCTCGACCCCTCCGTCGCCGACAAAGGAACCCAACTCACCTTCGAAGAAGAAGGACAACAGCAGCAAGTGTATGCCACCACCACCGGCGAGCAAAAGCAATGGCTGTTTCGTTACTTGTACTGGAGCAGCAGCCAGAGCTACGTTATCACCAAGGGCTGGAGCCGCTTCGTCAAGGAGAAGCGCCTCGGCGCCGGCGACACCGTCTCCTTCTGCCGCAGCTCCGCAGGCCGCCTCTTCATCGGGTGGCGGCACCGCTGCCTCCTGCCTGAGCCGGCGGTGACGTACCCGTGCTTTGACTTCCGTGCCGCCGTTCCCATGCCGATGAAGCCGAAGCGGGTTCGGCTCTTCGGGGTGAATTTAGAGTGCTTTGAACCCGCGGAGAGTGGTACTGTAAAGGCTCAAAAAGTGGTGGCCGTGTCGGCAACGTCGACACCGAAGTCGTCGGTTAGATGGTGGATTGGGAATCAGAATCCAGCTTTCATTGGTTTAGGGTTCGAGTACTTGGGGAAGCAGGAAGAGGGAAAGATGTGATAAGATGATATCAAAAAAGTGGCATCCTTGGTGTACTCCATGCATGCACCGTCCTTCTCCATATACTTTCTTCATTATCTTTACAATTTCTTTTCATTTTGTTGATTTAACCATAAGAGCATAGAAACAGAAACTAATATATATATGAACATGGGGGTTCTGTATGATGTACTGGAACTAATCCAGGAATCACTCTTTCCTACATATTATCAGCTATTTACTTGACTTGTGTATCTATTTACTCATAAAATATGTGCACATATATTACTACTCTTACTATGTTGTTCAAGATACTGATACTTAATTTCTTGTAATTTATAAATACTTAATAGTTGTATGTATTCATGTTCTTGGGATTCATTTTTTATGTTTGGTCATTTTCCTCCCTTTGTTGCAGATTACCTCTTGCCAGGTGATAGATCTGAGAAAAAGAGTCGAGGAGGATAGAGGTTTGGATTCCCTTTGTCCTCTATTCTTAAATCATTCTCAGGTTCTGTTTCGTGGTTGATCCCTATTTCATTTAATGCCTCCTTAATGATCTTTTTCTCTTTCTTAAGGATATTTGATGGTTGCAATTATGTCTCTTGATGATTGAAACAATTAAATAAGCACCAAGTTTATTAATTTCGTTTAAGAGCGATGCAGTAGAGTAAGTGATCATTTAAGAGTCGTGAGCTAGGGAAAGTGAAATTAAAGGCACCTTATCCATTTATTTCTAGGGCATGCAGTGATGCAGATCATTTAATTCTATTATTTTGATGTAACTGAGGTCGGCAGCCCACCCTCTTTTTGACTACATATATTCACAATCAATAAATGAGAGGAAACTTACCAATGAGAAAAAAATGCTCATATGGTTAAAATGACTCATGTTGTATTTGTGTGAGTGTTCTCGTATCTCTACAGATTAGTGCGCATCATTAAGTTTCCAAATTTCTCAAAAAATAAATGACATGAGACTTGAAAATGTTCATGTTTAAGAAGGACATGGAAATGGTGCGAAAGTTTGATTTATTAGGATATGGATCATTATCTAGCCGAATGAAAATTAAAGGAACTTTGTAGACCTAGGCAAAGAGGATTAAAAGTGATAATATTTTTATCTTTTCTGCTGAGGTTCATCATTTATTCCTTGAAATTAGTAATTTTTTTTTTCTGTTTATTTATGTTCTGCTCAGCAGAAGTAGGAATTCGATTCCATTGTTTCAGGTATTTAGCTTGATTAATTGAAGTTAGCATTTTATCATTCTAGCTAGGTCAAGACTTCGTATGTTTAGAAAGATATGTTTTTTGTAATATAGGTTTTGATCTTGTTTTATCCTATAGATAGTGCTCTAGGCCCACAAGAATAAATAAAACTCGAGAATTTTTCTTACTTTTTTAATTATTCTCTATTTTTCCAAGCCTTTGATGTAGACTTCACTGAAATTAATAGATTTAATTAAAAGGGTTTTCACTGGTTCTCTCATGTGCGAAGAAATGAACTCTAAGTTTATTTCTTCTTCCTTGACTCTTTCTGCATAGGATTTTTATTCTTGGAAAGATAATCGATTTTATTTTTAATGACTAAGTTGGAAAATATTACTTATTGTCAGGCAAATGACGAGGAGAAAGGAATTGATACATTTTGACATTATCATATGAGTTACATTGTTTTTCCATTAACATGACATAATATAGAAGTTCTCCTTAGGTAGACGACAGTACGTTTAATCCTTTTTATCATCTATAACGTAATATTTTTCACGAAAGAGCTTCCAATCAGCATACAAGTTGTTTCGGTTAGTCTAGTTTTCTTCTTTTTTTTCTTCAGTTAGTTTAAATTATTTACAAATGACTATAGTGATCTATGAGCGGTCTATTGATTCTTTAATACTGACTTTAATATAACAATAAGAATATAATCATATAGGAAGAATATATCACTTTATTGTAACCACGTCTATATATTTGCTAGCATTACATGTTTTTGTCCAATTTATGTTACTTCCTGTGATACATTGTCAAAATGTGGTCATTCATTTCCCTCTCTTTGGTTCGAACTAAGAGAAGAAAGCGAACTACACAAATATGCAACATGATGAGGAAAAGGGAATGACATAGAAAACTAGACAGTGTCCTTTTCTTTTCACTGAATACAAGGTCTTATAGTATTGAGAGGTCTCCAAATCTGAAAGAATCTCAAACAAGAACAAATACAGAATTAGAGAAGATTAAAGATTCCTACAAAGAGAGAGAAAGAAACTGTTTTCTCTTGTAATGTCACCTACTCTTTCAGATTTCGATCCACAGTCCGATCAGAAGTTTTTATGTAGACGTATAGAATAAAAACACGTGATTTTGGTAAGGCTTTTCAGGATCCTAATAGAGTAAAAGCAGCCTCATGTTCTTCTTGAAATTTGTTTACTAACGATTTTCTTTTTCTTTTTCCTTCTCGATTGTAGCATATCTTCAACATATATCCCATCCAGCAGTTCCTCTAGTTTCAAGCTATATCTATCAATATCAGGAATATCAACTTTTAAACCAATATCCTAGCATTAAGACTGTGATGATGACTATGAGTAGGTCTTCTCCTCTAAGAAACATTAAGAATAAAGGAGATACTTTTCGTCGCATATATTGGCTTGTGTGCATGAGGATGAGGACAGGCAGAAGATAGGCTTATCTCCTTGACACCATTGATGTGGTCCAAGTCATCTAAAAGAGGTGACAATAATAGATTCAAACTCTATATATCACATCTTCTCATATCATTGATTATAATTCTTATGCCAATCTCTCTCATGTAACATCTTTGTAATCCATTGCAAGGACCTTCCTATTATCCTATTTCTATAGCTCTAGGTTAGAGATGCAAGCCCGTCCAACCTCCATGGCAAGCTTTTGCGAGGTTGCCTTGAAAGTGGTGGTGGTGGTGGTAACATATCTATTGCTGGCCCAACCTAAGCAAGCTATAGGATTCAATGACTTCCTTTCTTTTTAACTTCTTGTTAGGTCCCCACCATCATCTTCAGTTCTTTGTTGCTGAGAACTTTTCCTCCAAGACTAGCCTAAAGAATTGTTTAGGAATAACAATTGTAAGTTAAAGAATTTCAAATTACTATTTCATCGAATAGTGCCGTTCACAGAGTGTGGACAAATATGATATTAGTATAATCAGAAAACATCATAGGTTGGTAGATAATTCTACCTAACAAAAAAAGTAAATCAGCTAATGGAGATATTTTCAGATATGTTATATTATGGAGTCATTATGCACTAAAAACAAAAGTATAAAGGGTCATTATGCACACAAAAAAAAAATTTAGGAAATCATTAGTAGAAAAGAATGATAGTTCAGGGGGATAAAAATAAAACTATACGTATATAATATAACAATTGTCATTAGGGAATGCACTATTTACTTGTATATGTGCAAATGAGTTGTTATATGTGGGCAATTTGTGTTAAGGAATAAACCTTCCATATCTATGCATAATCAAATGACACCAATTTCTTATAAGAAGCTAAAATGGAAGCAATCAACACAATGGAGTCTTCACTATGTGTAGAGAAATACAAATCTTCTATAAATAATACTAGAGGCAAGCATACATGCTTATTGAAAAAAAAAATCATTTTTCTCTTTTGATAGAGGCTTTGTCATCATACCAGATACATTTTTATCGATGTGGATTTTCTCAATATAAGACAATTTTTTGTCAAACACATCTCAGATCCAATATTATCTCACATTAGTGTGTTTGGTATGACGATAAAAAATTGCATGCTTGCATAGATGAATGGCACTTTGACTATCACAAAAGATAACACACTTCTTTTGCTTCAATCTATGTTTGCCGACGAATCTCTTCATCCAAAGCAACTCTTTGCAAGCTTCGATAGTGGCAACTCTTTAAAAGTTAAGGCTACACACTTTTGCAACCTACAAAAGTAACCAAGAAACCTAAAGTAGACTTCTGTGAGTCAACTCTCTGGCCACATTCAAATCCGTGTAAACTTCTAGTAAGGGATTGCCTCCTCCAAAAGACAAACACATTTTAGATGACCCTTTAAGGTATCTAAGAATCTATTTTAGAGCTGTCCAATGCTCTTTTTCTAGATTTAATAGATAACTAACCAACAATGCAACCGTATATGCAATGTTAGAGCTTGTGCATACTATGGCATACATCAAACTTCCCATGTCATAAGCATAAGGAATTTTCTTTATTTCAGCCTTCTCTTCGCCTTGAAAGATTTTGTTTAGCACTTAACTTAAATGGATACAAATGGTCAATAGATTTTTCGATGTGCATCCCAAATCTTTTTAGTACTTTTTTAATAAAACTTTCATGTGAAAACCATGACTTTCTAGCTTTCTAGACACAAGAGATCTCCATGCTCAAAATCCATTTCGCCAGTCCTATATCTTTCATATGAAAGGACTTGCTCAACTCTTGCTTCAAAATTCTAATCTTGTGAGGATCTTTTCTTACAATCAATATGTCATCAATATACAACAAAAGAATAAGAAAGTCATCATCACCAAACATTTGCACATCAACATAATGATCCAAGGTGGTTCTCTTATAGCCATGATTCATCATAAAGGCATCAAACTTCTTATATCATTGTTTCGATGCTTACTTCAAGCCATAGAGACTCTTCTTAAATTTTCATACCAAGTGCTCTTCCCCATTGATCTTAAAACCTTTGGGTTGTTCCATAGAGATCTCTTCTTCCAAATTCTTACAAAGAAGTCTTTATATCTAATTGTACAATATGTGAATCCATGGTAGTTGCTAACCCCAACACCACCCAAGCAAATGACATCTTCACTATGGGTAAGAAGATTTCTTCAAAGTTGACTCCTTTCTTTTGTCCAAATCCTTTTACAACTAACCTTTCCTTGTATCTTGGTTGTGAGCTCTTCTCCTCATTCTTCAATTGAAATACCCACTTGTTCTTGAGTGCTTTCTTCCCTTATGGTAATGGTACCAAATCACAAATATGATTCTTATGCATGGCATCAACTCCTCTTGCATAGCTTTCATCCATTCTCCTTTTACTCACTTTACATAATCTCATGGTAGTTTTTCAATTCCTCTTGCATAGCTTGAGCATGCTCTTCTTCAAGTGGAACATTATTGATAGTGACTTCTTCCTGTCACCATATCCATCAACCATAGGCACATCTTCTTCTTCGTGCCCTTCTCTCCCTTCATCATGCATTATAGGAGAAATTATAGAAGAACCTAGCAATTCATTGGCGACATATTATGGCTTCTCCATACTCTTCTTCATTGGCTTATTTATGTCTTCAATGGTTTAATCTTCAAAGAAAACCACATCTCTACTTCTAACAATTCTTTTCTTTTTTGGGTCCTATAATCTATATCCAAACTTCTCATCCACATACCCTATGAAAATACTAGAGTACGTGCATTCTCATCCAACTTGGTTCTATTCTCTTTTGGTATGTGCACAAATGCTCTACATCCAAAGACCTTCAAGTGTGAATAAGAAACATCTTAGCCATAAACAATATACTTCAGACTCTCAATAATGGTGCGATTCATCATCTCCGCTACACTATTATGTTGTGGGGTGTAAGGAATAGTTCTTTTATGTAAGATGCCATGTGTTTTGCAATATGCTTCAAACACCTTATATGTGTACTCTCCTCCATTATCACTTCTAAGGTATTTGAGAAGCTTTCCCTTCTCCTGTTCAACCTTGACATAAAAGAGTTAAAAATACTAAAAAAAATTTGATCTTTAGATTTTAATATATAAACCCATACTTATATAGAAGCATCATCAATGAAAATAACCAAGTATATATTGCCACCAAAAGATTTAGTCTCAAAAAGACCACAAACATCGAAATAAACTAATTCTAAAACATCATTTTTCTTCTTAGAATTACATCTAGCAAAGGAATTTCTATATTGCTTGTCGAATAAATAATGTTCACAAGATTTTAGAGACGCACATTTGAAGTCTGGCAAAATTGCTTCTTTGCTAGAATTTGCATGCCCTTCTCGCTAATGTGGCTAAGCCTCCGCCACAAGATTGAAGTGGACTGATCCATGAGTTTCATAACGCCGCCGTTAGCTACACTTGCCAATGTCTAATAAAGAGAGAAATATTCCTTGCATTTTGCCATAATAAAAGACTCTTTTGTAAGCTTATATACACCTCTATAAAAGGTTGATACATAGCCTTCATCATCCAAACACACTGGCGAAATGAGATTAAAGTGTAGGTCAGGAATATGAAGAACATCTAGGAGGATAACCTTCATCCTGACATTGGTTTCCGAACATATATCACCCTTCCAACTATTTGAGAGTAATTACTATTCTCCATCTTTATCAAGCCAAAATCACTAGATTGGTAGGATGTAAAGAAATGCTTATATGGTGTGGCATGAAAAGAGGCGCCCATGTCTATAATCCAATCAATGTGAAATGAAGTAGAGGCAACATTGATACATTCTTCATCACAATAATTTATGACACCCACATCATTGTTAAGTCTCACAATGGTCACTTCTTTCTTTTCCTCCGTGCCTTTCCCTTCTTAATCTTTTTTTAGGTTCTGGCATTCTCTTTTGAAATGGCCTTTCATGTGGCAATAATGACAAATAAGATCTTTTCTTGGCCTAAACTTGCTTCTTGACTTGTAACGATTATCATGCTCATGAGACCAACCTCTAGTCTCCGTGACTAAAGCTTGCGAAATAGATTTACCAAAAAAAGTTCTTCTAATCTCTTCATTTAGCAGGCTACTTGTAAGTTGACTCATTGTTACAATCCCTTTAGGCCAAATTGCTTAAAAAGACTACCATAGTCTCCTAAGACTTTGGTAAAGAACTCAATATCAACAATACTTGGAGTTCATCTTCTAGCACCATCTTCACCAAAGCAATTTGATTCATGATGCTTTGGACCTCATTTAAATGCTTTGCTGTAGGCTCTCCCTCGTATTTTGAGTTTACAATATTCGGAATGAGAATTGTCTTGTTTTCTGCGGTCTTCTTCTCATACAAATCATGCAGCTTTTTCCACAAACATGCGGCGGACGTCTCATCAGCAATAAGATGAAACACAATATCTATGGATGTTAGCGACTGTCTACCTTCTTTTAATCATCATCTGACATGTCTTTAGGCATGTATTTACTCCTTTCAATTGGTGTGTACAAATATTTGCAATAAGGAAGACCTTCCATCTCGAGCTTTCATATTATTCGATTATTCCCATCGAGAGAAATTATCAAATTTTAGGTGCTTGACTCCATTCCAATGTGCACAATAAAAACCTCTAACCAAGACTTTGATACCACTTGTTAAGAAAATAAACTTTCCTTATCTATGCACAATCAAATGAGAGACGCAAATTTTTTATAGAAAGTTAAAACAGAGCAATCGACAAAATGGAGTAATAGCAACCCAAGCAAATGATCACCCTGAGATTTTTACGTGGAAACCCCAAATTGGGAAAAACCACAAGACCTTGCCCTAGCAAACTTCTTCACTATGTGTAGAGAAATGCAAATCTTCTCTAAATAATATTAGAGGCAAATACACATGCTTCTCAAAAAAAAAATTATTCTTTGAACTATAATCTCACCATTTGATAGAATGTCAAATGAAAGAGATGAGTGGAAAGATCTTACCAACCAATGGTAGACAGCGAGAGGTGCAGGAATCTTTCGAGAGAGTAAAAGATGATCAAGAGAAGTATATAAACATCAACATTGAAATTCCCTTGCAAGATAACAAGATCACCTCCAATGGCACCTTCTTCTTCTACCCACTTGACAAAACCCTTCCTTCTCTATTTCCCCTCTTTACACATGTATCATCTAATATTTACTTATGCCCTAAATCCTCTCATCGACTATCATCTAATATTTAAAAGATGGGCATATTTACAGGTTTACCATTTGGGCAAATTCAAGCCTAATCCTATTAGGTTCAAGCCTAGCTTATGAGGAAGACCAAATATAAAAATTCGTGCTTAGGTTGCATGTTGCTTACTTATGTAAAAGCAGTTGGTAGTTATATACAACCAATGGAGTGTGCAGAATAAAGTTCCACTTTTATTATCAGGCTTTTGTTTTGTTTCAAACACGCGATGACAATTTAGCCGCATTATAGTTTATGGAACGTATTGATGGTAATATCTTAGAAATGACTAAGCTGAGATATGAGAAATTCTACTCGATGCTTTAGCATGACATACACCATGTATGTCAAGCACCACTTCTCCTCGCCTCGGACCACCAGCCTCAAAGTTGTGACTCTCCTAAAGCCTAAGTCTTGAGCCGGCAAGTTCAAAGGCCACAAATCTCCCAACACTAACGAAGGCCTTATTTCCTTGACTAGCCTCACGATGGGTGGAGTCTCCGACGATATGGTGACATAATGAAGCTAATATATTGGAACTGTTATGATCTCACTAAGAGGCACTCTGCTTTTTCAAACTTGTCATCTATGCACTCTCCTAATTTCTTTATCCAGCTGGAAACTCATCTCACTGACCGTTGGTCTTGCTTCTTCCTTCGTAGACTTCAGCCTAAGTGGCTAGGGACGTATGTCCTTGGAACTGGGTCCGCTGGCAATATAATGATTGGCTGGAAGGAGGAGGCAGCGTAGGTCTTTGAAGTCTTCGCCTCTAACCAAGCCATCCATCTTATTGTCGCAGTGCCAAGTAAAATTCCTTTCCTTTTGTCAGCTCTGTATGCTAGTACTACTCCATTAATTTGCAATTGGCTCTAGCATGAACTTAGTATGCTTAATATCTTGGATTTACCTTGGATTATTATAGGCGATTTTAACTGTATCATGAGCCTGAGGATAAGATGGGGGCGGCGACCATTCCATTCTACTTATTCTATTACTACTTTAGATCCATGATTGCTAGAAATAATCTGGTTGATGTGGGTTTTATTGATTCTACTTACACTTGGTGTAATAATTGGCATGGCGACCGAAGAATCTTGATTAGGCTTGACAGAGTGTTTTTTAATCCGGCATTTCTTGATATTTATTCAAATTATTCTACTGTGCATCTTCCGCGGATTACTTCGGATCATTATTCGTTTGAATGGTTCAAGTTTGAGTTTTTGGAGGTCTCCGAGATTGTTGAGAAGTTGTGGTGCCAGTTGGCTAGCCAAAGTTCTCCTCGGTCGTCTATGGAGATATTCCACTCAAACCTCACCCGTGTTTCTCGTCACCTCTCCATTTGGAATCCCTTAGGCCTCAGCCGCCTTGAGGGTGTTTTGACAAAGATCCGGGCTACCATCTATGAGTTGGAACACAAGGAGTCGATCTCTCCCCTGTATGAAAGGAAGAGTCATGACCTTGCCTGCCTCAACCGCAGAATGCATAGTCATCCTTAGGCAAATCAATTTCAAGTGACAAAGCAAAGCTAGGGTTAGTTGGATTAAAGATGGCGATTCTAATACTCATTTCTTTCAACTCTCGACCAAAATTTATGCTCAACAAAATATGATTAAAAACTTAGAGCTCAATGATCATACTTGTATTTCAGAGAGTTCTCTTATAACCAAAGCCTTTGTGAAGTATTACTCTGATCTCTGGTCCCTATAAACCTCTAGTAACCCTAGTCATACCCCTCTATCTTGGCCTCCGTTCCCCGCCCTGAATTCGAACTGCTATGATGAGATCCTTAAGCCTTTTGGGACTGATAAGGTGAGATCGCTTGTTAACTCTATGCCGACAGGTAAGGTTCTCAGCCCAGACGATTTTCATGCTGAGTTACTTCATATTTCCTGGAGTGTGGTAGAGATGGATCTTATTTCAACTTTTTCAAATTTTTAGTAGTCTGAGTCTCTTCCCCCAAGTTGGGGGGAATACCTTCATTATGTTCATTCTGAAAAAGCCTAACCCCACTTGGGTGGCGGATTTTTGGCCGATCTCTCTCTGTAATGTGGTCTACTGCATCCTCGCTAAAATCATGGCTAACAGGATAAAATGTTATCTTCCTGAGATCATTACCTCTATGCAGTCCGCCTTCATGGCAAGTTGAAAAAATAAATCCCTAGACACACGTATGTATCTAACCTCTAGGCAATGATATTTCTCGTTCGCTTAAGTAAAAGTCGGAAGAAATATTAAAAACGAAAGTAGAGATGAACGCCAAGATTTTAACGTGGAAAAACCCAAAACGGGAAAAAACCACGGATCCAAACTCGGATCAAAACCAATCACTATAATAGTAGCAGTTACAAGACTGACTCACAAAACACCCCGTCGATCCAAACGACTTTGTTTCTCTCAGTCTTGATCGCTAGAACCCACGATTTACTGCTTCTTGTGATTGAAGTCCAATCTCAGTAGCCCTCGAGATTGATCTTTCGTCTAGATCACCCTTAAGACGAAAGATTAAATTCTTGTAGATGAGTGGAACATTGTTAGTTGAAGAATCGATGTAGCCTCAAGAAGTCTCCTTCAATAATATTTCTTCAACTCACCTTGAGATAGGGTTTCACAATCCTTATATATGATCTTCAAGATAGAGATAAATCCGAGTCTTATCCGTACTCATGAACTTCAAGATAGAGCTAACTCCGAGTCTTATCCGTACTCATGATCTTCAAGATAGAGCCAAATCCGAGTCTTATCCGTACTCATGATCTTCAAGATAGAGTCAAATCTGAATCTTATCCATACTCATGAAAGTCCAATATTTTTAAACTTTGTTAGTGCGTTCGAACGAGCTCGAGTGCGTTCAAACGCGACAGCTTGAATTCTTCAGGTTACGTTCGAACGCGTTTGTGAACGCGGCTCTCTGTCTGTGTGAACGTAGTGCCCGCGTTCGAACGCGTTTGTGAACGCTGCTCTCTGTCTGTATGAACGCAGATTTCGCGTTCGAACTCGTTTGTGAACGCACCGCGTTCGAACGCGTTTGTGAACGCGGTGTAAACTCAACAGCTTTTCTCCAATAACCTTGTAATTCTTCAGACCAGAGATATTCTAGACTTGTGTAAAGCTCATATACATGTAAAAAATACACTTAGAATATTTTGTACACAATTGCCAACAAATAAAAACCTAACACAAGTAGACATATTCATGACAATATTTTCTGGCACAGGAAATTACTCACTCGATGAACAAGTATTCTAATATGATTAAGTACCTTGTGATCAAAATAGATTTTGAGAAAGCTTATGATAGAATTTCTTAGAATGCTATTTTGAATGCTCTTACTTTTATGAATTTTTTGTCTAAATTCATTAATTGGATCAAAGCTTGCCTATCTTCGGTCTCTTTTGCAGCTATGATTAGTGGGTCCCCCTTCCAATAGTTCACGGGCCACAAAGGTATCCAGCAAGGGGATCCTATCTTTCCGTACTTGTTTATTATGGTTACTCAAGTCCTTACTACTTTAATTAATAAGGCTATTGATTGCGGAAAAATCTATTCTTTTAAGCTTGGTAACTTTATGATTAGCCGTATGCTGACAATCTCATGATTACTATCAGAGCTGATACTTGCTCATACACCTCACTCATGGATATCTTCAAAAAATATGAATTGCTAACTAATCTCAAAATTAACATAGCTAAATTGAAAGTCTATCTGATAAGTTACGGAACGTCTTCTTCTATATCCGGATTGATTGTAGGAAGTAGTCCGCACAACTGAGGAAAAATATTTACCAAATATTCTCTTGTAGTTAGAAAATTATAAAAATAAGGGTGGTCAATCTGTAACTTCCTAAACTATGTTTTTGGTATTTACGCTCTTCGCAGATTCGGACTACAACTAGGACAAAAATAAGCTAGAATGGGGTGATGGTGATAGTGATGGTGATGGTGGTGGTGACGGGTGGAGATGATGGTAGGGTTATCGATGATAATGGAGATGAGGGTGGATGGTTAGTGTAGTTTAAGAGATAAGGATAAAAGAGAAGAAGTGGCCGAGATCCCAAGGAGGAGGGAGAACTCAACAGATGAGGAAGATTAAAAGATAGATGAGACCTTACCAATGATAGAGATGGCTAGTTGGTGAATGATTCTAGCTGTCATCCACATCTTTATAGAGGCTAGTCAATAATTCAAAATAATAATTGTTAACCCTAATTCTAGTGGACTCTGGCTAATCGCGTTCGAACAGGATCGACTGTGTTTGAACGCACAAAAGACATTCTCTATGGATGTCCGACTACATTCGAATGCACATTTTGCGTTCTCTATTTTTGTGAACTGATGTAGGCGTTCGCAAAGGTGTCCAAACGTGCCCTCTTCCACGTTCGAATGCGACCTACAAAAACTTTTTTTTTTTTGAAAATAAATAACTAATGCAATAAGAAAAGAATCTAGCAAGGTGTATCACTATCTCCCTCCAAATATTGACTCGGACACTTCTACCAAGTTGCTTGATATTCTTACGATTCCTATAGGCACTTATCCTTTTAAGTACCTTGGGTCCCAAATCTCCCTGTTCGCCTGCTTATCCATGATCATGAGGCTTTGCTTGCCCATATTGATCAACGGCTAGCTGGGTGAAAATAAGCCAACTTAGCTTAGGTCTCCAGAGTCCAACTTTAAAATATTTTGACCTACTCAAAAAAATATAGATGCCTAATGAGCTCGATGCTCGACAAGTAATTCCACTCTGTCTACAAATATGTTTAAGGATAGAAAAATCAGCAAGTGATAAATTTATAATATAATGCACAAGGGATCATAACTCATATATAACATTTTTTTCAAAATGAATACATTTTTTGGAATTTTCCCAAAATGCATAAATTATGAATAATGCAATAACTTGTATTTTTAAATAAATCACTCTGAAAACAGAATTTCTATCTATCAAAATTAATATCTTAGATATCCAACAAACTGACAAAATGTTATAGTCTCTTTAATGGATATTCTAACATATGGCGACATTGCACTATCAATCACCATCAGAATGATGTTCATGACTTTTCTAAATAATCGAGTTGTTTAGGGTCATAGTAGGTACCTCTGCAATGCCATACTAATTTTTCTATTGGTTGTTAAGTAAAATTTTAACTCGATGATCAACTTTATCCTTGTTCACCTCCTATCCTCATCTTGAACTCTACTAACGGTTGTTGACCATTTCAATAAATTAACTAGGAAATTTCTTTAGGATAAGGGCGATGGCCACAAAGGACTTCACCTTATTGGCTAGGACAAGGTAACTCTCCCCAAGGCGGTGGGTGGCCTTGCTATCAAAAAGCTTAGAGTAGCTCGCCTTGCCCTTATGACCAAAAGAATCCTGGCTCTCCTCAATTCAAATGATTCCTTGTGGGTCAGGCTGGTTCAGGCCAAGTATGGCACCCCTCACCCATGAAAGAAGAACCATGTCTGAAACTCAGCTAGCATTTGGAAACTTGTTATGACTGGCCTAAGCCACACTCAGGGTGGATTCTAAAAAGTTATTCAAGATGGGAAATCTACGGCATTGGTTATAGATCCATAGATCGGCTCCATTCCGCTAAATAAATGGCCTACTTTCTCAATACCTGCTTGCTAGCCAGGGGGAGGTACGTTTCCAAGATGGCATGGAATGAGGATCTCCTTACCCAACTCTTTGGACCCACACTACACGAAAAAATTCTCAATATTCCCTTAAGAGGTAAGGGAGGATTACTGGATATGGGCCCCCCATCCTTCTAATCGGACCTCGGCTAAATCTACTTACCACTTCATCAGGCTCTCAGAGAAAACCCCTCTTGAGAAATGGAAGGGATGGTCTATTCTGTGGCACCTCCATGTCCCTCCTGAGGTCAAAACGTTCCTATAAAAATGATGTTGGAACCGACTCCCAACTAGGCCAAATCTGGCCAGGCTAGGGTTGGGTTCCAATATGAGTTGCCCTATATGTGATACAGAGGATGAAACCATTGCTCACCTCCTCTTTAGGTGCTCATTCGCTTAGGCCATGTGGGCTGAACTCGGAGCTCTATAGCCTATTGGGCCACCGAACCCAGCTTGGACCAATGGCTCTTGGCTCCTTGAGTTTAACTTGCTGCCTAAGAGCTCGTGGGCTGTCCTGTTGATGGTCATCAGTGTAATGTTCTAGAACATATCGAAGCATCGTAACAATATCCTTTTTAACTTCGTCTATGAAAGCACTCATATCACATGGGAATGAACACTCACGCTTGCATATGAATACTATGAAATGTTGTGCAAAAACCTTCTGAGCCACCCGCCCCTCCACGCCTCATCTAGTGGGAGCCACCTCCCCTAGACTTTCTCAAACTTAACACTAACGGCTCCTTTTCGAGCCCCAACAAAACTAGTAGAGCGAGCTTTGTCTTGCACTCCTCACTAGGTTCCCTGATCTATGCGGGTTGTCGGTATGGCATCTTCCACTCAACTTTGGCTATTGAAGTAATCAGACTTCGCGAGGCTCTTCACTACCTTAACCAGCGCCGGATCACGCACCTCATTATTAAAATTGACTCGTTGCTTCTTGTTAACATTTTGAAAGGTCTCCATCTGGCTCCTTGGGCGTCCACTACTATCATTGATGACTGCATGTATCTCTTATTTGCTTTTCCTTTCTTATTTTTGTACCATATTTACTACGAGGCAAATCAATCAGCTGATTGGCTCGCAAACTACAGTAGGAATATGGCTCTTAACTGTACCTGGGAGGGTTCCTTTTTCCTATTGCTCGTACTTATTTTGACTGCTGATGTGAGTAATGCTTATCTGTAACCGAGAAAGTTGATTAATAGATTTGCCTTTTTTTTTTAAAACACACATTTTTCAACAACAAAAAAATAGTCTAATTATGTTATAGCACCTAATATTAGTGTATTACAAGTTAAGTAAGCATACTTCTCAGATTATCAACATATCTTTGCAGATAATAATTTGAATGCCCACTGACATAGGAACAATTTAAAATTGAAAAATATAAAATTTGTTATAGGATTGAAACAAAAATTATATAATTGAGTGTGAAACCATTAAGTATCGGGTCTTATGGGTATATATGACTGATAAGGGCAACTTACAAGTTTTAAAACTATCACCTTAAATAAGATCAAATATTTCTTTCTAAATTCTTTATGTTAAGGTTAGGTGAGTTAAAATTAACTCAAGATATTAACTAAATTTTTTTATTTTATAAAAGGTGGGGACTTTCTAGGAATATATATATATATATATATATAAAGTAGGGCTCGAACCAGGTAGGAAGGTATTTCGAAATTTCGTTAAAAAAAATTAATAAAAGCCTGAAGAAGAAGAGGAGAACAAAGATATATCTTCAGAGAAAACAAAATTCAAGTATCTGGGTGGGATAACATGAAAGGGAAAGAGGTATATTATTAGCTTAACAACTATTAGTTTGGTGCGCATTTTGTATGCAGGATTTAGATTCAGCCAGTTGTAGGCAAAAAAAAGATAGTTAAATTAAGATTTGTGTAAATTACTCTATAAATTATCAAATCCCAGTCCGAATCCTAATAAAGCATAGACTGATATGATGCTCACATTAGGTTGTCAAAGTAATTAGAGTGATTGACCAAACTAGCCCAGAGCCAAATTTTATTTAGCAAAATATATTGCCCGCAAATTTATTATCAAAACGGGTCAATTTTACTATAGGCCTAACTAAAATGCTGAACTCACAAGGATTTTATGTTTTTACACAACCGCCGATTAGTTTAGCATTTTTATCTCTCTAAAATGATGTATATTTTAGTGTTTTATTTATAGAAACTATTTAAGTTAGTATTTCAGCAACTTAAATTAAAATTTTACTTTTCTACAATAACGCTTATTGTCGTAGTGTTTTTATTCTAGACGTAAATATTTATGAGTTCAATATTTTTTATATGACTACAAATAAAATAGACCCCTTTTTGATAATAAGTGCCGATCTACCTTGATAAATAATAAAAAAAACTCAATTAATTGAGCTTGTTCGAGTTTGACACTCTAAAGATCGATCAAGCTCAACTCAAAAATAGAGTGACTGCCCAAACTAGACATATTCCAAGTTTTATTTACCAAATATATTGCCTCTCACACTTATTACCAAAAAAAAAAGAATGTATTTTACTGTAGTCCTAACTAAATTGCTCAGTCATAAGCATTTTACGTTTTTACACAATGATTAGTTTGGCATTTTTATCTCACTCTAAAACACCGAATATTTCAGCGTTATAAGAATCCATTTAAGTTAGTGTTTTAAAATTTTATTTTTATATAAAACCACTTATTTTGATTAGAAAAGCTTTACGTTTTTACCCAGAAGTACCATGCTTATGAGTTTAGAGCTATAGTAAAATAGACTCTATTTGGTAATAAATTTAATAGACCGTCTATATTGGTAAACAAAATTTTGTAACATGACTAGTTTGGTCAAAAACTCCTAAAAAATGAGCTGATTCAAGTTTGATACGTAGAAAGGCTTAAAATTAATTTCGAGCGGTTACATAATATATAATAATATGCCTAATAGATCTCAAAACTCATAATATTTTACTATAATAAGTTTTATACCTCCACCATTGAATTAGGCATATTCCAAACTTAATTCAAATCATAATCAAACTTAATTCAATTCAAACTTGATCAAACTTGATTTAGGCTTAAATTAACTAAGACTTAAAATTGCTTATTGATCTGCTTATTTCATCTCGAGCTCTAAATTGGGTTGAACTTGAACCAAAATTATTTCAACTAAAGCTTGACTATATAATTAGACTCGAAATTAATTTCAAATCAAGCTTGATCAGAGCTCCTTTGATCAAGCTCGGCTAGATTACACCCTGTGGTCAAGATCTGGCAAATGCATATGCGCAAGGTTTCATATAGCTCTTGCACCGGTGTCGGCTGCTGCCAGAGCTCTATCTCGATGGGAGTTACTTTCCTACCGTGGACACGTCTTCTCATATTCTTCCATGCTTGAGAAGCTATTAGATACTACATAATCGACACGTCTGATATATGTCCAGGACTACGTTTCCAGTTTTCATTTAAACTGGTTCTAAATCATATGTAGCTCCATCTCATTCTTTTCCTCCTGGTAATTTAGGTAGACATACCATCCAACTATGAAATGATAATGGAAACAACTTTGTTACTCCCAGGAACCCAGGATCATTAACAACACTGCTCCATTAGATAGATAGATAGATAGATAGATAGATACAGAAATATAACATGCTTTCCACTACATAATCTCTGTTCAAGTTAGCTTAGTTCCAAGGACTACAACATACGTTATGGATTCCCTCTAGCCAGCATAGGTCAAGGACAGGAGATAAACACACATACAAAGATAAAGATGCTTCACCCCTTCAGAACTTTTGAGGACTTCTAAAAGGAATACTCTTAAGCATAGACAGGGTGCATATTTACAAAACCTGGGATAGGCGATCCTCCATCAACAAATATTTACTCATAAACCTCCTCCCTGTTCCAGCACATAACAGCAGAAGGTTCACTGATATAACCGACAAGAAATATCACAATGATGCAGCTCCTACCAAACCCATATAATAGAACTTCTTGGTTTAGATGCAGATTGGGTGTTCGTAAACCTTCTCCATGTTCCAAAACATACTAACAGAAGGATCACTGACAGAAATGACAAGATTATAAATGACGCCACAGACTCCCCCTTCCAAACCCATATAATAGGAGAACCTCTTGGTTTAGATGCACATTGATTGTTCATAAACATCCATATTCCAGCACATAAAAGCAGAAGGATCACTGACAGAGATGAATAGAATATATACAATGGCACCACAGAATCTCCCTTCCAAACCCATACAATAGAAGAATCTCTTAGTTTAGATGCATATTGAGTGTTCCGTATCCCTCGCCATATTCCAACACCTAACAGAAGAAAGATCACTGGCAGAAATGACAAGAATATGTCAAATGATGCTGCAGAACCCCCCCTCCTGACCCATGTAGTAGAATATCCTCTTGATTTATATGCATATTGAGTGCTAGGGCTCCCCCATATTCCATTATATGCATATTGAGTGCTACGGCTCCTCCATATTCCATTATATGCATATCGAGTGCTAGACCTTCCCCATATTCCATTATGTGCATATTGAGTGCTAGACCTCCCCCACATTCCAAAATATAACAGTAAAAGGATCGCTGACAGCAATGGCAAAAATATATACAGTGATGCAGCAGAACCTCCCTTCGAAACCCATATAATAGAAGAACCTCTTGATTTTCTTGCGCATTTCACTATGTCTATATTGCTGCCAGCATACTTCTTTCTTGACCTTGTAGGTCTTGCTTCTTGAAATATCTTTACAGGAGGTGTGACATCTGCATGACATACAATTCAGTGGTTAGCAAAAAGGTCAGTTTCATGACTGCATAACCAAACCATATAACAGGATGGTTAATGCTCCTCTTACCACCAAAAGAAAACTCCTGAAGCTTGTTGCCACCTTCCAGATTGTTCTGGTCCACATGCTTGCCAACCTGCACGCAGACCATTTTACAGTTCATTGGTTCCTGAAAACTGTAAGAACCATGCATAAAAATAAAATATCCTTATAATTCAAATGTAAACAGAATTCCTGACCTCATCTTTTGTAACTCTTTTTGCACATATATTGTTACCCCTTCTTGATAAACCATTTGTTCTCGAAAAAGCTGCCACTTGAAGTTTAGATTGCAACTGCAACCTTCTCACTGGTTTTCCCTTCTGTCCTACCAACTTGTTTGAACTTGACGGATCTCGCAGTCGTCGAGCTCTGATGGTAATTCCAGTCTCATTACTGGGCCCATTGATAGGAATCCTCTTAATGTTTAGTCGCTCCATTATGCCGGACAGTTCTAGGAAATGTGTACTTGCTTCTTCAACTTCACAATCATCATGAGAACTGTTTGACTCGCTATTGCTGTTATTATGTTGAACTGAACATTGTAGCCGGATCCTTCTTGTTGCTGAACCCTGCTCTGCAACAATGGTGTTTGCATCTGTCTGTTGCTCAAGACAATCTCCATTACTTGTCATATTCTTCTGGTTACTTGATTCTGCAGCAGAAACCACTGAGTACACATCTTGACCAGTGCTATCATAAGGAAGCAGGTTTATGTCTTCATAGAGAGTGCTTAGCCGTGGCTTCATTTCAGGATATTCATCAGAAATATCCATCCGTAATTCTTCAGTCCCAAAGATACAATGTGGATACGGCCAATCAGAAACATCTAGACCAACAGCTCCCTGAAACAAGAAAAGAAAACAAGAGTTTGGTATTGTTGGGCAATGGGCATTGATATATCAGTATAGCAAATCAATTCTACCTGAACAAATCCTCTTTTGATATCTAAATTACTGCTTGCCCCATTGTCTTTATATGATGATAGATCAAAGATGTTCTGCTGTGGGACTACCTCATCAGCTGAATCTTTCAGAACAATTGATCCCCTTGAAGAGATCTCGTCTTGGTTGGTGAGCATCGAATTCAACAACACATCTAATGAATCCTGTGAAGTATTACAAACTTTAAGGTATTCCATATGTGATCCTTGGTTAATATTGCCAAAGAAAGGATGGTCTGTGTATGGCAGTGGTGGCGAACTGATGTTAGGAAACCTGTCAGGCTCAATTTTTTCATGCTCTGCATCAACAAACTGAGCTAAACCGTCCTGTAGAAGACTGCCCTGCATTTTAATAACAGGAAACAACTAGCCATATTTTAGTCCCTAAGACTAACCACTAAAGTTAAATCCAAGGTTTTGAATATCAGTATTCGTATAAATATTAGTCATCGATAAAAGATTACATATATCAACGGTATCAGCCATTCAGCCACTATATCAACCATTTCAGTCTCGGACTATTTTTTAATAACTTAAATTCTAAAATCCCAAAAGTTCAAAAAAATGACAGGTAAGAAAGTTTAGATTGCTCACATAAGATAGTAACATCATAATATGAAGATTAAAAATGCTAAGAACAATAATGAAAATTCCGAATGGATTCAGTAAATACATGAACTCATTGCTATCATCACCTCACACAAAGGTTGTAGAAAGGCACTTGTAAATGAGGCTAACAACCACCTTTGCAACAAAGGTGATCATAGGAGGTGTTAAAAGAAAAAGGTAAAAAGGGTGGTGGAATGAAAAAATATATATATAGAAACAAAAAGGAAAGGAGAAAAAATGGGAAAAAAACGTAAAATGTGCGCCCGAGATGTTAGGAGTCTATAATCGATGTCCGAAGTTGGATTCTAGTTAGATCCAACTTATGATACGATCTACATATAGTCCACATTAAAAAAATCAAAATCAAAATTTTGTGTTTATAGTCAATGGGACCGATACTAAGGGAAAACTAGTTTCGGCTCCGGTTTTGGATCGACAATTGCTAATATTGATATGAATCGGTATCAGTCGATACTTCAAACCATGGTTAAATCCCATTACACATTGATAAGTTGCCCTCTTAATATGCATCTAAAATTTAAATAACACATTAGCTTAGAATATAAAAGATAAAAGGAATGAAAGATAAGAAAGGCAAAAACGAAATATATATTTCCTAGCCCACTCTAGATCAGCTTATCCTTACCTCTACACCTGCTTCACCTGCATGAGAGTTTGAAGCTATTTTGCAATAGTTCAAATCTGGTTTGATATGATAAGTTGCTGAACAATCAGGTTTATCATCTAGCCAACTTTTGATACCAACAGACTGACTTTTAATAGATTGAAGCAAAGTTAATGGGTCATCTTGCAAAGCAGATGCCGGAGATTCCTGGTTTAATGGGGTTGCGATCACACCCATTGCATCATGCTGTATATCATCTGGAGAGGATCTAGTTGGCGTCGGAGAGATATTCCTGTCTATCTCCTCCAAATCAGAGCTCAGACTTTTCTCTTCTGGCTTCTTGAATAAGCGATAAAGAACATAACCACCCTGGGAAACAAGGTGGAAAGTCAAATACTGTTGAAAATGCTCTATCAGCATTAATTAGTAATTATCTATAATTAGAGAAAAGCTAATTTCAGGTCACAAGCACCAGAATTCCAATATAGTAGTACACTATTATGACATGCATAATGGGAATATGGAAGATCTGATATCTTTGGATCCAAAGCTTGCACTAACTTCTAATGTCACCCTAGAGATCCTTTTTCCTTCAAATTGATGCTTCTTCCAATAGCCTCTGACTTTAATTTAGAAGACTGGAATGAGAAATAGTAGATAAACCAAGGGACCAACGTATGTATATCTGCTGAAAATCTCAATCAACCCTAGAATTTTAATTTTGAACGTACTTAATTATCTGCGCATTAACAATATCAAAAGTATTCTCCTGCATCAATCAAGGTGTGCAATACAAGAATCAGAGAACTCCATTCATCTACAATATGCAGAACTGTCTAACCAAAAACCTCCAACCTTATACAATATTGAGAGAAAAGAAAACACCTTTGCTACTAATATGTTTCACATCCATAAGTAAGTTACTCCATTTACTGAGGGTCTCACAAAATTATGTCAGAAAGAAGAATATCTACTAACACTCTAGGATCAGTAAAATTTGACACCTTTAGAACTAGAACCATTTAAGCATGATAACTCCGTGTCAGAAACTATTGGCATACCATACCACCAATTCCAATGTACTTGACTAAAACTCCGCATTAATGAAGTAAATTACTCATTTCGAAACCAAAATAGGGAAAAAAGCCAGCATATATCAGTAGCTATAAGTCTTAATTCCAAGCATTCAGACAACTTAAACCTGATATCCGGACTCAAACTCTGGCTCGGTAGTGCGGTACTCGTGCATAATCCAATTAGTACGCACGCCCTTCGGCGCTCTCCCACGGTGGAAGACAAGCGTCTTCTTCATGCCAATTATAGCAGCATGCTTTGCCGCAGGCTTGGATCGGATGAATCGATCTTTACCAGTAGCCTTCCAGTACCCAGCCTCCGTCGCCCGGTTCGAGCGGTGCCCATTCGGGTACTTCCGATCCTTTGGCGCGAAAAAGAACCACTCTGGATCGTCCGATCTTATCAAAGCCTTATCTGGGAATCCGCGAAACCCATCAGAATCGAATCAAAATCGCATTTTAGAAGAAATCTTCCACTTTTACTGCTCCCAGTCAAAGGAATGAGAGGAAGCCAGAGGAATACCTGGAAGATCCCATGGCTCGCACTTGCAGACATCTACCTCTGGTATGACCTCGACCTCGGACTTGATCCGGCCGGTGATCTTGCCCTTGAGGTAGTGGTTGACGAGCTCCTCGTCGGTGGGATGGAATCGGAACCCTAAAGGAAGCGATTCTAGAGGGACGACCGTCATGGCGTCTTCGTCTCCAAAGCTCTACCGCTAGAGAATCAATTGGTAATGTTCTGCCCGGAATTGAAAGCAGTAAAGAGGGTTCCTTTGGGTCGAGACGATTCCCAAGGGGTTAATTTCATGGGTTGCGAGAAACCCCAGGCGATCAGGGTTTAGGGTTTCAGTTAGAATCGGGAGGAGAGAGCTGAGGGAGACCAGAAGCTATTTTTTCAGTTTTCTCTAAAAGAGGAGAGAGAGAGAGAGAGAGAGAGAGAGAGAGAGAGAGAGAGAGAGAGAGTCGCCACTGTTTGTTATTACCGCGTTTGAGAGTGTAAAGGTGGACGTGGGATATGTAGGATTTACGAGATTTGCCACCATACTCCTCCAAGAAGCACGTCGCGTCGCGTCGTCCGTTTAACGGTGAAAGAATGGAGGATATATCGTCCAAAAGATTAAATTTAGTGGTGGGTCAGGGTCGCACTTCAATTCCACGTTCAGATTGGGAGATCGCCCTCAATAGAGGGCCCACTTGTGCTCCATTCAAAATAATTGAGCCACCCAAGGGATTAAGGCTCGGCTCATATTTGAAACAAGTCGAACTTAATCCTAACTAGAATTAAGTTCGAATCTATTTAATTATCAGGCTGCTCGAATTGAATCTAATCATTGGCTTAGGCTAGAAATTTAATTCACGCCAAGCTTAAACGGAACTCGACTCGATCAAGCCCGACTCAAGTATCCCCCTTAGTTGTTATTTACCAAGCTTGGCTCCTCCCATTTAGCAAGAGGTCTACTAGGCAGGAAAAGAGTTCGGTCAAGTTTAACCCCAGGTACCTTTTTAGGCAATAAGAGCAACAGGAAGGGATTAGACTGTGAAAGTCCAACAACTACAATGTAAACAATAAAAAAAAATTGAAGGTATCATTTATAAATTTCTCAAAAGAAATTATCTGGATTTGCTTGACGGTTTAAAAAAGAAATGAAGCCCTGAATCCCTCTAAGAACCTAACGTAATGTAAACTTAGTTACATCAGAATGGGATTCTTTTCCTGTTCACAATTAACATTAAGGGGGTGTTGGGCAACCCAAAAATTACTAGAGCAATTGAGTAAAATCCCACAGTAGTTAGGTTTCCAGAGTTTTAAATTTCCAAAATCTGTTTTGGGTGACAAAACAGACAAACAAACAAATAAAAAAACCCTATTTTTACCCAAAAGTTCTGAATTTTGGGGTAAAAAAAATAATCTTATCCGATCTCTGTAACTGTTTTACAGAACTCACTGAGAAGAATTCTTCTCAGAATACTCCTCTATGGCTCTCCCTAATACCCACCATAACTCCCACCCGTCATCCATCTCGTTGGTTGTAAGTTGCTGTGAACTTTAGCTTCGAATTGGTTGCCTCTATTATTCACTTTGTCCTCCTTGCTCTTCCCCCTCTTCCTTCACCTTTCTCATCAGCGATGAGCAGCAGATGAGCCTTCTATCTTCTCCTTTGCCTCCTTTGCCACCCACAACCTGCCTTCGATGCACTATAGAAACCCACCACTAACACCTCTCCTTTTACATCTCCAAATCTGATTAGCTCATCCACAACTTCGCTGCACATTGGCATCCCCATCACTGCAAGTCAGCAATCCCTACAGAACTAGTAATCTTTTTAGCTTTAAAAGAGAGGGAGTGGCCAAATTTTAATGTCAGTTAATGGAGGAAAAAATAAATAGCCAAGAGAATAGGATGGGGTAGGGATGTGACTGAAGGTAGAATTTGGAGGAGAATGGTGAAAAGCCAAATTGCTGTAATTTGATTCTACAGTTGGCAAGCATCTAAGTTGAAGTGATTACTTTAGGGATTATTGCTAGAGTATTCACTTATATGGACATTCTAATTCTATAGTTTTTAGTAACTCTGGACTCCAAATCCAGAGCATCCAAACAGGCTCTCAGTCTGTTCATCTAGACAAAAATCAAACCCAACTCCAAATGTATTGTAATTCTTGTATACTTGACAATGCAGGAATCTGTTGAACAAGAGGATTTATGTTTCTATAGATGACCAAGATGTAAGTGAATCAATAATCAACAAAACACAACGATAGCAATAGCAATAATTTTGTGGAAAGTTTGTATAGTGTTATAGGTAAAGCTTTAATCTAACAATATTCCCTCCAATTTCTAGTATCACTGGATGCATATACAACCATCACCATGACAAGACATGAATAGTCAGCTTGACCGTCTGTTGGTTGAACCAATGACTCAATAGGTCAGCAACATCTATTCTATCTAAAATGAAAACATGAATAATAGATGGAAACTTTTTGAACAATCTTTTGAACTAATCCTTACAATTAAATACATCAATATCTACCTATTTGAATAACTAATTCCAAGTCATAAAATAAGGGCACAATAAAAATAATTGTACCCAACACAGTTGTGCAGAAACATATTAAAGCTATCAATGTATTGAGCAATTGCTAACAGTATATACTACTAACTTGACACAACAAAATTATAGTGGTCATTACCAAAAAGGCAAAGGGAAGGGTTATTTCAATGGATTTGCACTGTTAGAGCATCTTGCAATCAATGGTAGTAATAGAGAGGTGCAGCCAAGCAGGAGTGGCAAAGAAGTAGCTTAAAACAAGTCAGGATTATGGGATGATGGAGAGAATAACTACTCAGAAACTTAATCAAAAGATACTAAGTCTTACTGTCTTAGGGTATTGTTGTTTCATTATATATCATAGTTTACATTGGGAAACTTGGAGGTAGGACTCTGGGAGATCGACTTTTTTCTAGGACCAAAACACCTCCCTCCTGCCACATGGGAACTTCAAGCAATGTCTGACTCACTATCCTCAAGATCAATTACAGAAGGCTTATGTCATTAGAAGGAGACTGATCTCTCAGATGCAAAAGTTCACCCAGAGAGTAAATAATAGTCTAGATAATGCTACAAGTTTTAGATTCTCAAGGAAACAGGCCTAGTTACACAGCTGTGGCAAATGAACTTACAAAGCATATGTTAACATAAAGACTTTAAAAGCAAATATAACTAGCCCAGCCAAGGAGCCTGTATTAGAAATAACATTGTCCTTGTTCCAAATTGCAAGGGAATTTAATTACCATGATAAAATATGAGCAGCTAAATGCAATAAAATAATCTCTTGCATAATCTAGCCTAATAATGAACTCTGTTCAATATCAAAGAATATATGTTCCCAGCTTGTTCATACATTTTGTACAGACAATTTGTTTAAAAGGAATAGATAAATAAATATGACAATAATGACTGAAATAAGTAAAAGATGAAAATATACAAAAGCATTCAAACATTAAAAGGCTAGGTTCAGGAGAACTTCAAAAATCAACTACGAAGTCTGCAGTATATGTAGGATAATATGCATCTGATACCTTCAATAGAAGAATCCATCATGTATTTTGCAGGGAAAATTTCTCTGATCCTTGACAGTTGCTTTCTTTCCAATTTCAGTTCCTGCAAATTTTAGTTCTGTGCATTTTCTGTTGCACCAGCTGAGGTGAATTTCAAACCAGAAAGAGTCAGAGGATGGTTGGTATTACTTTTACGTAAATTTTCTTTTAATGGAACAAAGGGTCTTTAATGATCATAAATTGAGTTCAATGGAAACAGGCATAAGAGATATTACCTGATGTTGCAAGTTAGCAATATAGAGACTACAAAATTTCCATCACCAAGCGCAAACAAATGATCAGGAAAATCAGCAGCATGAAAAATGAGACACCTCTTCTTGTACATGAAATTGAACATAAATCTAATCAGCCCCATCTTTAATAAACCATCACAACCATGAACAGAAACTGTTGATAAAAGATGATTAGCCCATGGTGTTACAAGATCAGGATATATTGATAAGACAAGAAAGCCAAAAAGGGATGGCATAAAGGAGAGAGGCTACATAATATTATACAAGGTTGATGGCTTCCTTAAATATGCGGAAATAAAGAGTACATCGTCTTTGTCAATAATCAGCCTGAAGCTGAGTCGATCAACTCAACTGACAATTGTTGCACAGACCCACTCAGTTACCTAACAGATAATGGCATCTTGTTAGTTCATCCAGGAAAATTTGGTCTCACCATGAGCATTTGCTGTTGTATTTGTACCTTTGTTGATATCAAAATTGAGCTTGCGGGACAATGACTGGTGCTGGGTTGGGACAGTGGAATGCTGCACAGTAAAGATCACAACTCAGGTCTACATACAGATCAAGAATTAAACATTGTAGTGTAGACTTCCAGGACTATAGTACCATTGGTTGATCAAGGTGATTGTGAGACATGGCAACATGGGATACCCCACGAGGTTGAACCACCCAACTGGCAAAATTGTTAGCTTGGCCCTGCATGATAGGCATGGAAACGCCAACTGAACCCCTGACAGTGCACCATGCTATGTTAGGGTTACTTGATGCTTGAGAAGCCATTGTATGGTCAAATAAACCTTGGGTGGGCATATAAGGCTCCTATGTACAACAGGAATAAAACATTCAGAACTCAACAACCTTAGAATCTTTCTGAGATGATTCTTTAAGTTCAAAACATACAAACCTGAGTAGGCATGACTGTGTCAGGAGGAAAAGAGCATCCTGTAGGTTGCATCGGAATAGGGTTACAGTACGAAGTTGCACCATTCCGGTGAAAAGATGGAATATGTGATGAGTCGTTGATCATTACTTGATCAGATGCCTCATTTTGCCCTGTTTTAGATGCATAGTGTAAAGAAAGGAAGATATGACTTTGTATACAGTATTACCTATAATAATATTACATACTTGTATTTTCTATATTCTGTGGAGGTTCATGGCGAATTATGGTGTCAATTGAACTGGAAAAAGTTTGAGATTTCTTTCTTTTCTTCTCAGTTCCACCCTTTGGTTTCCGACCCCGCTTTTTCTTGCATCCTTCTAATGCATTCAGATGCATGTCATCTACCATGGTGATATCTTCATCATCTGTCTGTCTGTTCAATGGAGCAAGCCGCAAGACATGTTCCACTTCTACCATCAATTTATCAAGTTCATTTTCATATATTTGCAGAGCATCCTCAGAAAATGCACTTTTAACTGCAATAGATATTGCCTTACGCCACACCCGACTATACTGCAATGTCAAAGGTTCTTCACCATCAGTGTCAGCCATTAGCCGGATTTTATCAGATATCACTTCAACATTTGCATATTTTGTCCACCTTTTCAATATATACTGAGATGGAAGGTCAAGGATGTTATTGTTGTTGAGAACTTTTAATGCATGCATGCACAAGATGCCCGTGGTTTCAAACTTTCTGCAGCTGCAAGTAACTGACAAATTTGATTGATTAAATTCAACAAAGGCGTAACAGCGCTTTTCAGGAAGGGAAACCTTAAATGTGTAAATAGTCCCATTCATCCCAACTGGTTCACAAAGACAGGAAAGCTGACTCTTGAACTCATCCTCAAATTCATTATACATGAGCCGTGTATATGACTGTGCTGCTTCATTTAACATAGGCATATCAACCAGCAACACTGGCTTAGTTTGTCTTGATTTATAATCTTCATATAATTCCTTCTCACGAAACCTCATTAATGTCTTATTATACTGTTCAATAAATTTGGAAAGGGGCAACCTCCTGTTGAAATGTTTTTTAAAGAGATTCTTCATGCTCTCGCTCCACCGTAATGAATTCATGGAAGCAGAAAATGAGTTCTTCTGATATATCAACGCCCACTTATCTCGAACTACATATAAATCTTGTAGCCATGAATTACTGGCAAGATCATACTTGTTAACTAAATCAACCCATGCACTATGAAAATCCTCTTCAGAAGCACATTCATATATGATACTTTTAAATTCCTTCTGAAAGTCTGGCTCGCTATTGTACATATGAGAAATATGTACAGAAGCATTTTGGGTTAAATGCCATAAACAGAGATGGTGACTTGTCTCAGGTAGTGCCATGCTAATTGCTCTTGATAATGCAGGATAATGATCAGTAAAGATTGTCCTCGGTTGGCGTTCAGACATTGCAATCATAAAGGTTTTAAATAACCACACAAATGATTCTGTTGTTTCATCCAACAACAAAGCAGTACCAAATATAACAAATTGCTTATGATGATTGATCCCAAGGAATGGTGCAAAAGGTAGCTCACTCTTGTTTGACCGGTAAGTCGTATCAAATAAGACTACATCCCCGAAGTAAGAGTAATCAATTATTGATCTTGCATCTGCCCAAAAGAAATTTGTGACCTGTTCTCTATCATCAAGTTGTATGGCATAGAAGAAGGAGGGATCTTCTAACTGCTTCGCTTTCAAAAATTCTAAAAGAACTTGGGCATCTCCCTTCTCAAGTTCTCTCATTCTTGTGGTGTGCAAATAGCTGCTTTGATCTTTTAAAAGAAATCCAACAGTTTCAGCTTCACGAGCCTCTTCTAAAGGAAACTCAAGAGTCTCAGCAGATTTTTCTGCAACAATACCTATGTCATCACGCTGAGCTAACAATAACCGTCTATGAGACCTTAATAAGTGTGCTTTATGTGGGCGCACAAGAGGATGGTTGTGCTCGTAGATGATTTTGCTCACAGCCCAAATACCATCACGACTTACTTTGTACTCGATGCGAGCCATACAATTTGTCCTGACAGCTTCGCGTGGTTTCTTCGTCATATGTGTGCAATGCTTCTGACGAGAACCTTCATTGCTACATAAGAAGACCCTATTACGTACAGTCCCATCCTTTCTTCGACCAAGATGGCCCTTACGAACACTAAAACCTTTTCTATGAGCATATTTATTATAAAACATATATGCTTTATCTTCTGAGTGAAATATCATACCAACTTCTGGCTCCAACTGAAAGTTTCCAACTGCCTTTTGCTTATCCGAAATGTTTGCCTCTTTCAAAGTTGATATTTTAGAAGCCTCGCCATCTTTTAAAGTTTGGGACACCTCTGCTGCATCATTTTCTCTTGAATTAAGCCCCACTGGCATTCTATGTACCCCTTCATCACCTTTATCTCTTTCACTCAAAGAGTCTTCAGCAGTTTCTATGGATTCATTATCTGAAGAGGAACCAGATAATTCCATTCTTATAAAAGAAAAAAAAGAAAAAAAAAGATGAAAAGAGTCAGTGAAAGCCACACGTATAAATAAATTTATAATGGAATAAAACATTCCTCACAATTAACTATTTGAAAAATCTCACTTTCTCATAGTCGGGATATTACACTAGCACCCAACTCTCAGACTATAGGTAGTGCAAATGATTAAGGATCTGATCTTAGCATACGAACAACAGCAACGAAGTTAGGGAAAATTAGGGAAAAAAAATTACCTAGGGTTGGAGGAAGAGAAAGATGGGAATATATCTCTTTCCAGGCTTTTAGGGTTAATTGCCCGCTATTTGGTAGGATTAAAGCGAGGATTGGGCCGCAACCCGACTCGGGCGGCGGAGAGGGGCAAGGTGGAGCCGTGGAGAAATCTCTGATGTAAACATCGAAAACCATCATCGTATACGATCCTGATGGTAAAAGAAAAAATGGTAAAAGTAGAGAAAAGTACCTAGGGATGGAGAAAGGGAAAGAAGGAAGGGATCTCTTTCCAGATCCTTTAGGGTATATCGCCGGCGAGTTGGTCGGATTAGAGCAAGGATCGGGCCGCAGCCCGACTCGGGCGGCGGAGAGGGGCTGGGTGGAGCCGTGGAGAAATCTCCTACGCGAGAGTCCGTATAGAAATTCCCGTGAGGTTACCGGAATAGACACGGAGGCTATCCGGACGAGCTCATGGATCTCAATATGCTGACGAAAGGGATCCGCCGTTGGTTTCCTGAGGAACAGATCTGGAACGTCTATTCTATGTCGGGTATGCTTTTCTCATGAGATGATCTGCGTGTATGCATAAAATAATTTTTACTTAATTTTTAAAATAAAAAGTAATTTAGTCAAAAGTTCAAACCGTTTAAAGTGATTTTAGTGTGGATAAATAAATATATTTAACCCATATTTTTCTACATAACCCCCTGTGCATTCCAACATAGACAAATGACATGTGTTTTTTATCCACTAATATTTCCAATTTTGACAAATGAGAGGTTGAGAGAAAATATGTTTTGATTTTTAATTATTAAATATTTTTCCCCAACAACTCTCAAATTCTAGCCTCTTTCCTATTTGAAAGTTTGGTTCATGTTAACTATTATGATATTAAAAGCTAAGATACACTTGCTAATATTTTAAAATATTTATATGGTGAAATAATTAATATGGGCTCTCCATCAAATTATTTATGACCACTATATGAAATAATATGTAGATGAGAATTAACTCTTTCAAATTATTTTGAGATATGAATTTCAAAACTGACTATGTGTATATAGTGGACAGTATTTTTTTTTTCTATTTGTGAAATAAAATTAAAAACATCTACTATATATAAAAAAAAAGAAACATTAATTAGGTCAATTTAATCATTTTTATCCCTTATCTAACTATCACAAACATTTTATTCTTGTCATATATAATTATTACATCTTATTTTTCTTTTTTCAATTTGATAATAAATATAGCGTCGTGTATCTTTATTATTTTCTTTATTTTTTCTTTTATCTTGTAACCAAATGTGTTTAGTTAACATTTTGAAAGGCAGCACTATTTTTCTTGGTCGGTGAAAAGTCTCACATAAGATATTATTTACGTAACTTGCAATTATCAAAATTGTAAAGTTATACATGTGTTTAGAAAAACAAATCACACTACTGATTGGCTCGCAAAACTAGGTAATTCTTTAGGATATAGTTGTACTTGGGATTGAGGTTTATTTTCCTGTTGATTTATCTCAACTTTTGGTCTCTAACTCTAAGGGAGCGATGTGTACTAGTAGTGGCTGATTAACAAACTAAGCTTTTTAACCCAAAAAAAAAGGATAATCCTCTAGTGGCAAAGTACTGGTGCAATGGAACTTAAAATTTATATAAAGTTTATACCAAAATTATATAATAACACAATTAACGTAGAGTACAATAATAACAAAATATAAGTAATATAACTCATCTATGACTTATATGTAAGGAAGGTTGACCTCATTTTTTTCATCATATTTACTCTTTGAACTTTAGTTAATAAAAATAGACCTCAATTATATTTAAGTGCACTATACACTAAAATAATATCTACTCTATAATATAGAACTATAGTTGGAGATGTTCTTACACTTTTTCATATCATATAAATCGACCCACTACTAATTAATATAATGACTAACATCTTCTCTAACCCAAATAATTTCTAAGCTTATCCTAAATTAAAATAAATAAATATAACTTTTATGATATCGTTAATTACTTTTATGATAAACAAGGGCTTATCAAAGAGACGTCAAAGCATTATGAAGATGGAGAGACAAATAAATAGTTAAAAATAATATATATCGTAGATTATTCACATTGCATATATTGGAAGTAATTATTATTACTAAGCATTTTATAATTTCCATTTATTCTTTTTTAAAATTAATCTCTAAAAAAAACTAATGAATTATTTTGTAGGAAGTTCATCCACTTTTGTATTGTAGTTATTGAATAAGAAGAATATATAAACCATACATATTGTTATTGAATAAGAAGAATCGATGAACTGTATTTATTTTCTTATACTTAATTTTAAGGTATGTGTAGATTACCTAGCTCATAAAGTTTATAATTTTTTTTATATTACGCTTCAAAGTGATATATTATATATCTAGTAAAAAATTTGTTTAGTTGTATCACGTTATCATTTGAAAGCTAAAATTAAACTAAACATAATTTGGTGTTTTTAATTTTTTATATAAGCATATTTTGTCATATTTTATGAATTTCCATTAGCTTCTTTGTATCATTATTAGATTTTATTAATAAAATTTAGTAATTATTTAATGTGATATAACTAAAATATTTATAATAGTTTGGCTTCTATAAAAAAATTCCTTATTTCGCCACTAATTCAAAGTGAATACCCTCTAAATTATCATATTATTTATAATGACTCTTTGAACTTTTTTTGATATATAATGATCCGCTGACAAAAAAAGTCAAGTGAGATATTTCTAATATTTCAAGAGCCATTATGTACAAAAAAAAATTCAAAGGAATTATTATAGAAAATAGTGATAGTTTAAAGGTTAAAAAAAAATTATCCCAAAATAGTGAATTTTATTTAAAGGTAAAATAAAATTTATAGAAATAATAATTATACAGATATTCAATATTAATCTCTAGTTTCTCTCTACTCATCTAATGGCAGGATTTAGACAAAACTAAATATTATTAAATTTTCTCACAACTTGTTCTTTTAGTTTATCTCTCTTATATGACTCATTTTTCTGTAAGTGTCAAATATTAGAAAATTAGATTCAAATTAATTTGTTTCAATTCAAATTTAAAGTGATTTATTGAAGGAGCACTACAAGAATTATTATATTTAGCAACAAACTTTTAATAGCATATTAGAATATTTTATTGTATAAAAATCATATAGAAGTAAATTTAAGTTTGTTGCTGTTTTTTTTACTCTACTACTACGTTTAGACATAATAGTCTTCATAAGTAAATAAAATAGTGAAGTATAAAAAAAATATTGCTATTATATCTGTTGTAGTAACAAATTTTTATATTTTTAGAAATAATTTACATATGCTACTATTTATTCTTATATAGCAACAATTATACAATTTTAGTGATGATTTACAAATGCCATTTTTTGTTCTACATATCAGTAATTATATTTGATATCTTTTATTTTTTAATTATACATCTTTTAACTAGAAGATGAAGTGTAACTTATAAAAATTAACAAAGACCAAAAAAGTCCTTATTTATTATTCATACTCTTCTCTTACATTTGATATATATATATATACTAATTTAATTTATTTAAATACACCCTTTAAGTAGAAAAGGGAATATACTTTTATAAAACAAGTGTGTGAGAATATCAACCTATCAAAGTCTATCGGGTAAAAATATAAATATAGATCTAGATTCGGATCCAATAAGATGGGTTTTTAAATTTTTCTTCCTGTAATCTATAGCTTAAATCAGCCCAAACACTCTAAAATTTTTTAAAATTTCCAAAGCTTGTTCCACAATCTCCTCTCTGTGATACCCTTAGCGCGTTAATCGTCTCGCTGTGGTCATTTGCTACTTTGATCCCCTTGTTGAAAAGGTAAGCATTCTTCAATGTCTCGTGGTCCGTTCCCCTCCGCCGTGGTCCCTTTTTCGTGGTCACCTTGCCATGGTCCCCTCACTATGATGAGTATTTTTATTATTAAGGTTAAGATTTAAGTAGAAATAGTTGTTGTAGTGGGCTTGAATATGGGGAGTGTGTGAAATGTAGTATATGAATAGATGAGATAAGTGAGATTATTGAACATCATATATTTTCTTTAAAATTATTTTATTTGATGCTTAGCTTTTCTTAATTTGTTTTTCACTTTTAAGTATTTGCAAATTCTCTTGTAGTACCTTGTCATAAATAAGAGTGCTGGTTTTGTTGCTCAAAATTATTTTATTTATTACTTTTATCTTACAAATTTTTTTTTATCTTTTTTTTTCTCTTGATATTTAAGCAGAGTATGGCTAGATATAACTTTGTTTGCTATGGTAAACATAGATAATTAATATTTGAAAGTCAATAATTTTTCCCACTTCTTTTACAATATTGTGATTACTTATTTTAAGTATGATAAATACTTTTCTTCATTGTCTTGTTTGATGGTCTAACATGTCTAACATGTTAATTCTTATGGTATAACATCATTATGTATTTTTAGTTAAACTTTCGAATTAGCTTTTGTCTCTCTTTCTCTTCAATATTTTATAATACTAACATATGTTTTATATTACTCTCTAAAGTTTGACGATGATACATTAAACCCCATTTTATTGATTTGACATGCTACTTTACATTCATCTTTCATTTGCAATAAATTTTCTTCTATTTGATTATAGTAAAAAAAAAAATTTTATGACTTTCTCCTATCTAGGCTGTAAGAACCATTTTTCTCTGTGATATATTACTGAAAAGATGAAGTTGAATTAAAGATTTCAACAACTTAACTAGTGTAACTTACGAATTTGTACTAAAGAATTCCCACGAAGTTTGAATTAAATATATATTCATAGTCAACTTCGTAAGTTTCCAGATATATCAAAATTCTATGTGAAAACTTATTTATAAATATAACGTGTTAGACTACTTAATTTATTTTATAAGATTATTATAAGGTGTTATTTGTGGTGTTAGTGTTGAAAATTTTAATATTTTTTTGTGATGATTGTAGTAATTCTAATAGTTGTCTTAGAGATAAATGTCATTCTAGGTATAAATAATTAGAGTTGCACTCCATATATTTATAGAGACTAATATTATAAGGTATTAGTTTTTTTATTCAACTACGACTTTTGCTTTTCTAACTTAAGTAGAACTCTTACTTAAGTAGGACTTTTTTATTTTATTTTGCACATATTAAAGGAAACCAAGATACTTATTACAGATTATGTTATTTTTCTTTTCTATATATAATATAGACATTTGAACTTGATACACTACGTGAATTTTTAATTATTTATAATAAAATTATGTTTTGGAGCTATTGTATATTATATGAGATGTTTTTATTTCTGGATATAATCAAATATGGTAAATATATTAAATAAAAGCATATAAAAATATATTGTTCTAATGTTTGTATTTACTTTTACCAAATGGCCGTTGGAAATCAATAAAATCCAATATAATCATTGCCTAACGTTTAGTAGCAATTGTATTCGCTACTATATATATATATATATATATATATATATATATATGATAGATACATAAGTACAAATATATTTTGTGGCTAAAATATTTAAATTTTTAGTAATAAATATTGTCGTCACTAAATAATTTTTAGTGACAAATGGTATTTGCTACTATAAGTTCTTTGCCATCTTAAGAATTAATTATAGTAGCAATTATAATCATTACTATAAACCTACTTATAGTATCAAATATATTTGTTATTATTAATTATAATATTAGTGGTGAATGTTAATTTGCTGCTAAAATTTAAGGTCAATATTTTCTGTAGCAAATGATTTTTTTGCTGCTACGTATTTTAGTAACAAAAAATATATCTTTTAGTAGCAAACTAGTTATTCTGTTTGCTACCAAATATATAAATTATTATAGTAAAGGGAGGTGAATATGAGATCGGAGAAAGTGAAGTCAAAGTCACATTCTTCGTTTGCTGACACCAATTTAAAGCATTTCATCACATATAATCAATATTAAACTTCTCTAATATTTAAGATAAAATAACGAGAAATTTAATGTGATAATTCCCTTTTCACCTCTGAACTATCATCATTTTCTACTAGTAGCCTCTTGAGCTCTTTTTTTTTCTATATATAATGATCCCTTAAACTTTTGTTATTAGTATATAATGATTTATTATTGGAAGGATTCAAGTGGCATATATCTGATACTTCAGAATGTCATTAGGTTAAAAAAAAAAGTTTAAAAAGTTATTGTAGAAAAGAGTGATAGTTCGAGAGGTAAAAAAAGAATTATCACTTTCATCTAGTTGTTATTTATATAAAATAATATTTTTATACGTCTAGGATAGACATTAGTTTAAGTAATTCCTCCCGTTTCACAATTTTTTGTCATTAAGAGATTATAAAGAATTAGGGATAAGCAAAATTAAAATTTCTATTTAGAAATTATCTATTATACACCTTGATTTATCAATGGGTAAGAAATTTAAAAAATAATAATAATCTCTCTATGTAATATTAGATCTTTAGAATCCATTTTTCTTTTGCAACCTTTATTGGTAAATGTTACAAACAACAATGTGAATTCTGGGATGTGTCTTTGCCTAGAAAATTATTCATAACTATTGACTCCTTTATTCGGATGTCTTTTATTATCTCAAGGATTGGGTGAATAATTAATATACACCTTCATTCTTCCTATTTTGCTGGACAATATTCTAATCTCTTATTAAGACACAAACTTTGATGCAAGTCTCTATTGTATATGTTATCAAAAGTACTAGTAATTAGATGCACTTTTTGCTTCATCGAATTAAGACGTCTCTTAGTTGGAGTCTCAGTTGGACACTCTCTTTTCCACGTTTTGAGAGAGAGAAAAATGTATGTGTAAATAATTTGAACGTGCAATTTTATGTTTAAAAAATAATATTAAATGAGGAAGTTGGAATCATTGCTCTAATAGTGGATAATATTAGTTAGTTAGGCAAGTTTGGAATCTCACAGTAGAGAGAGAGAGAGAGAGAGAGAGAGAGAGAGAGAGAGAGAGAGAGAGATGGGGTTTGAGGTCGCGTGCGGATGGCCCGTCGCCGCACCTGTCCACCTCATCGCCCGGTCCGACCGGGCTCGGAGAGTGAGTATCGGGAGAGGCGGCGCCGTCCGATGCGGCTCCGGCCCGCTTCTTCGGACCTGCAAGAACTGCAAGACGCAGTTCGACCCCGCCGTCAACCACCCTACCGCCTGCCGCTTCCACACCGCCCATTTTGGTGGTCTGTCTCTTCTCATCTTTCTCGTCCCTTTCCCCTTTCTTGTCTTAGTTTCTTATTTTGTTGCTTTTTCCGATCAATTGATTGGTCTTCTTGCTAAACTATGAGATCGTGCTTGGGCAAAATCAATTTCACGAGAAGATGAGTTGTGGCATATTAGATGTGTGGTAACTCCATAGAGATTGGAGAATAAGAAGGTATCATCGATTAGAGGTTCCCTGTATGAGTTAACTTCTAGGAAATCCAATTTTGAATTTTTTTCTTTTTTAGATGGGGGAGTAGAAGTTTGAGAGATACGAAATCCATGGTCTTCCCTCCTGCACTTCTGAATTAATTCCAGGAGTTGTAATTCTGAAAGCTAAGAAGCCGAAATGCATAGAGAGATGTGACTTCACTGCTGGTTAGTGTTAGACTGTTAAGAGTCTCAAAATATAGGTTAGGAACAGTTAAAGACATGATTTTCATTGCATGATTTATTCAGAAAATAAAGTATTTTCACGTCATTTCATGGATCCAAAACGTTCCACTGTTATGATATTTTGACCAATTGTTGTTATACAGTGGAGTGCATACTTTGACTTGATTTCAATGCAAACCTGACAAACAAGGATTGTGTGTAGGCTTGATCCACTTGCAGTACTACTTGGATAGATTGAACACAAATATTGTGGGGCTTGAGTTCATGCTAATTCACATGAGATTGGCTCGACTTGGTTTAAATTATTTTGTTCTAGACTGAATACATGTTAGTGATATTGCTGACAATTGTCAAAATGGTTTGTCCTTTGGCCGATTATCGTTGAATAAGCGATTCTGCTGATATTCAATGTTTTCTAATGTTAGCTAATGTGTCTCAATCTGTATGAACATGATGTACATTGCATGACTGAATGCTTGTGCACAATTATTGATATATGTGTGTGTGTGCGCATGCGCACATGCTAATCCTAGTATTGGTATTAGAATGAATAAATTGTCAGTCAACATTGAAGTCATGCTATCGTTGTCGTTTTGGTCAATGATTGGCATGGTTGTGTAGTGAAGTTATATAGGAGCAAAGGGAAGTTTGTGATTGTACTAAGTTTGCCAAATGGTTCAAGTAGAAAGCAGTTGAAAAAGGCATCACAAAGGTTGTGGTAGGATTGTTCAAATTTTAAAATCATGGATTCTCATGTCATTCGGCACAAGTTGATATGTATCGTGCCGGCAAATAATCAGCATACAAGGGAGTATATCAATATCCCCTCATGTCCACATGTGCTGAGCCATGTCTACCCCATAATTGGGTCTCTTTCATCTCTCTCGATACCTCTTTGCTTCTAGTATTTGATCTATATAAATTACACTTTAAATTCTATAAATCAAAATGGAAATACTTGTTTCCCTAGGTTATGTCTCTCAATTTGAAGAAGTATGAAAATAATTGGGTAAAAATATTAAATTGGAATCTTATTACTATATATATTTGAGTAGATCTACCACTTATTTTTGAGAGAGAGAGAGAAAGACTATATGAGTTGCACCAATATCTAGTGCTAAAAGACTTCTATTTGGCACCTAAAATCTATTTTCAGGCCATAAAAGATTGTTATAGATATAGTGAGGATACCCGGTGGTACATGTTGTGCCAAGCTAAGGCAGACATTCCCTCGTGCCTCTCAAGGCAATCCTTTTTCTAAAAAACAAGTTGATGGCATGGTGGTTGAATTGGCTGGATGCAAATATGTAGTAACATCTGAGTCACCAAAAGTGAAGTAATTTTAAAGCTAATACATAAAAAAGATGAGTTGAATTGGAGAAGGCTTGAAAGTATTTAATAAAATTGAGAGCAGCCAATCAATGGTTTGAGTTGGGGCTAATATGTTCTTTCGGATCTCATTGCAAATGTGGTAAAACCTTCTATACAAGATTTTAGTTAGTATTTGTGATAGATTAACTTTCAACTCTCAAGAATACCTATATTCTGGTAGACAACCCTTGCTGCCACTAAGGACAACAACATGCATTCACATGTTGGCACATGATATATGTAATGAAGTGAGTTATTCCTCTACATATACAAGGTTGCATAGTGAAGGAATGATCGGATCAATGGTTCCATTTGCTGATAGTAGAAAGATAATGTTATTTGGTCTTTTGGTACATCTTAAGTAATATAAAGAGAAATTAGAAGAAAAAGAAAATGACGAGGAAGAAATTGTAAATTCTTGTCACCCTTCTTTTTTAAGTAGTCATGTCATTTAGAGTGTCTTGACATTTTCTGAGAGCTTCTGTTTAGAAAGAATTTTTCCATCCACTTTGTATACGCCAATGCATAATGCAACAATTAACATTTTTCAATATATTAATGTTAGGTAACCAAGGAGTCCAATACTAGCAAACGACCTGACATTGGGTATCTAGAACCATATCAAATGCAAAAGAGTAATCTATTTGGTTGCAGAACATCAGTCTATATGACTCCTTTTCATATTAGCTCTAGAATAAAAAAATTCACATGCTATCTTTCTCATAATTTACTCATTTGACCTATGAGCCAACCACATAATTTGTTCTCCCTTGAGTCTAATTTGCTGCTCTAGTTTAGACCTTTCATCCTATTTCTCTTTCAGATGAACATGTTCCAACTCCACCCTGAGCCACATGTTTTTAATCACAGATCCACAAGATCCAAGCCCTTTCGTGCCTTTAACTACTCATGAATCATCGTATATCCCTTGTCTAAACCTGTGTGTCAATCCCAGACAACCTTGTAATCCCAGACAACCTTGTCCTGAATCAAGACTCTTTCCCCAGTTGTATCATACTGCGACTATCACATTGAGTACAACTGATATGCTCATGGGCACCAACTTTAGTACCACTTGATTCGAAAAATAGATAGTGCAGTCTCAGTGAGACAGTTATGAAACACATATGAACACATATCAACCCAAATGCTCAATATATTAGGTTGGAGCACATTAGTCTATTTAAATCATTTTCAGTTAATTTGAAAACCCATTGTTGTTGTTGTATCTTTTTACTTACGTCTCTCTTTAGTATTACTGTAATTAAAGTCGAAGTAATTTCTGTGCCAGAACTTGTACTTAGTGTTGGAATGCTGCCTTCTTTGTGATATGCAATAATTGCTTGTCCTTTAATATGGTAAAAGATTTCAAAGTATGGTCTCCACTGAAGATCTCCTTTCTACTTAACTTCTTGTGAATGTAAGAGATCACTACCTTGGAAAAACATGCAACTTAAAAAAAAAGCAAAGGGAAAACTTTATCCGACACGTCTGCTCTTTCTAGTCTATTTGATGCAGAGAGCAGCAACAAAATTCTTAAAGATATTTAATTCAATATATATACCGAAGACGCGTAGTGATGCACAAGGTGAAACCAGTATTCAAATATGCAACGCAATGATATGTGTGTTAAATCCAAATTTTATAGGATTGATCATATTCTGAATTAGTAGGCATTGAATTAGTTTTGCATCTTTTCTTATCCTGAAGGAAAATGCATCTCAGATAGTTGTTACAAGTTATGATGCCTCAGATTTTCTAGAGCAAAGCAACAAAATTCATAATGATGTATATTAGGATATGTTGGTTTTACTTTATATATGAATTGAGGAATTTCTTCTATCTCGTTCTTTACTACTTTATAGTGGGATACCAGTATATCCATGTATTTTTTGATGTTAAATTTTAGAAAATGTTGTTTAAACCTGATAGATTCTATGACTCATTTTTTATTTTAGGCGAAACGAAGAGAAAATTTGAAAGTGTTTATACTGGTGGGACCATGAGCACCCCTGACTCTGGCAAAGTGTTCCAATACTGGCACTGTTGTGGCTCTGAAAATCCATTTGATCCTGGCTGCACTGCTGCTCCACACTGTTCATATGATGATTAATTAGCCCATCAAATTCCTTCAGTTTCTCTACAACACTTTTTCCAGCAGAAAATTTAAAGATTTCTTTTATCTTGACCCTTGATAATTTATACCGCATTACAATCTCTTGGTTTTATGTAAGCACTATGTTTATTGTTTTGTTCAAGCTTTACCATTCTGTTTTTATAATCTCTGATTCTCTGGTGCCATGTAATTGGAGTATATGTGTGGCATAGCTTTGTATAGGTCCTCATCACACTTGAATTCTACTAGATGTAAGCTTTTCAGTCATCAATTCCGTGGTATATAGTGTAGTACATGGATCTTGATCAATATTTTTATGTCCGGCAACTGAGCTTGTGTAAAATCTTCAGGCTATGATTGATGTTCTACCATGTTTCCTTCCGTGATGATGTAGATTCCTGACCATAACTGCTGCTTCACCCAGGAAAGGTTAGTAGTTCCTCTGCATGTTAAATTTTTAAAATCTAAGTTTGTGTGCTTGTTCTTGAAGATCAAAGGATGGATAGGAAGAATCCATTTACATAAATGAAAACTTTCCATTTAGGACTCTATGTTAGCAGTTATTTGTTTTGATTTAAAAGGTTGGCTGCTGAGAAGTGAACAGGCTTAAGGATCCAGACATTTATGAGAATTTCTGATAAATTCTACTCCCCTGATGGCAGAAAAGTCCAGCAGGTATGAGAAACTTGAACATGGATGGAAATTTATTTTCCATAGGAAGTGCCTCCTATAGTCCCATGTAGGGCTGTCGAGCTTGACGAGGGGCTCAGACTCGGCTTGGCTGAAGCGCTCGAGTTCGGTTCGGCTGAAGTGCTCGAGTCTGGCTTGTCTCGGTCAGAGCTGAGCTGAGCTCGAGCTATTACAACCGGCTTGAAATTAATATCGAGTCGAGTCTGAGCTGAAGCCGATTCGCTTAGGCTTGGCTCAATAGTCTCGATAGCCTAACTAACTACAACTAAGACACGTGCCATACGGAAATTTTGCCACGTGTCTCTCACCCACTCTACCCTCACCCATTCATCACTTGTCACTCATCCATCACCCTCACCCTCATGCTCACCCTCATCCACAAAATCACCACCCATAGCCTTATCTCATGTGCCGCCACCTCCTCCCTCTCTGTTGGCCTCCATCGGCAAGCCACCGTCACGGCGCCACCTCCTTCTTCTCCTCCTCCGTCAGCCTCCTCCTTGGCATCGGCCTCCTCTTCTTCGTCCACTCTGTTAGCTTCCTCCTCCTCCTTCATTCACCATATCTTTGTCGTCGTCTTCTTCTCCATCCGTCTCCTACTCCTTCGGCAAGTTGCCGTCCACGTCACCGCCGCCTCGAGTTGAGCCTAACCAAGCCCGAGCAAAATTATAAGGCTCGAAAGTAATTTCGAGCTGAACCTAAGCTAGCGCTCGATTCGTTTACACCCCTAGTCCCATGGGTTATAGAAGAAACCTCTAACACAATAAGACCTTTTTTTTAGGGACATTATTTTGGTCGTGTCTGACCAACAACAGGAGTTCTGCAATTTAATCATATTTAATTTTTTAATTTATAATAATAGATTCTAATGTGCATTGTATATATAAATCATATATTTTTTATTTTTATAAAATACGTATTAATTATAAAGAATATATGTACTCAGTTTTAGATATTAAATTAAAAAAATTCTAAATTTAATTAAATTATAAAAGCCCCATCACGTGACAAAGGAAAACGATGCAATTGGAAAGCCAAAATAACCTTCATTTGCAAGCAACATGAATCTTTGATCCGTGTATGCTACTATGATTTATTTTTATTTTTTGATAAAAGGCAAAAGTTTTGTTTCATTGAAACATTAAACAACCAAACAACAACATATTAATTAGATTGAAATTCCATCTACTAATATCCACACCATATGCCCCAGCATCTATCAAAAAAACAACAAAACTGACTACCAACCATCTTCAAATCAACCCAGAGGGGCTTAAAAACATTTAAGAAGTAATTCAAAACTCAGGTACCTATGACCACAGCTAAAACACTCAGATCAAACTAGCAGCCAAAAAAAAGTCAAACCACCTAAGAGTTTTTAACACCATCAGACCACTGAATCTCATCACAGAGTTTTAACGGGGGCATAGAAAAATTTAAAGAGCCAACTTCAGAACATCCAAAGGCTCTAGCCAGCAGCAAGACTCCTGATCATCAATCCAGATCCACCACCTCTCCTGGGACTATCTTTTTAGCCTTCTTCTTCGAAGCTCCTGCCCATTGCAAGAAGATTATTGTTATTTGATGATTTAATGAGATCCAATTTCTCTCTTTGTCTCAAAAGATTTTGTTATTTCTTTCAAGCCAAAGACTTCATTTTAGGGCCACAACCCAATTCCAAACCAACTTGGAATCGGTTCGCTTGGGGAACTTTCTATCTTCCAGAAATCATTCTTTCATGTGATTAGGAAAGACAATAAATCTAGTATTCAAGCCCACATTGTGAAGGATTCTTTTTACATACTAGCATTTCGAGAATAAATAATTCACTATTTCCTCTTTAGAAAGAAAACGTGTCCACCAGTCTCATTCCACCCTCTTTTGATCAAATTATCTATAGTAAGAATTTCATTTTGACACATCAGCCAAATAAATGCTCAAACCTTTAAAGAAATTTTTAACTTTCATATGTTTGGTAATCTCCTAGGCATTATGTCTCCATTATTTAAACTTATAAAGAGATCTAGCAGTGAAAATCCCATTTTGAGAAAACCTCTGATGCGAAGTATCTCTCTCATTTGTTCCCTCATTTTCATTGGTCTTAACGAGTACCTTTAGTTCCTACTCCTCATTCTTAAGATTCTAGGACAAATGTCTTCTGTATTTCAGATTCCATGATTGACCATTCTAAACATCCTTTATAGTAATATTTTTATCCCACGTAATATCATATAACTAATAAAATTGAGTGGCCAAATTACAGTCTCCTATCTAAATATCAGTCCAAAATATGATATTCTTACCTCCTCTTGCCCTCCATTTGATCCCACATTTAAAAATCTAAGCAGTGTTAACAACCCCTTTCTTAAATTGTGAAACTCGAGCCATATTCCTAACATGAATGGTATATTTGCCTTATGACTTCCGTCCACATGTGATTATCAGTATTTAAAAGCTGCCACCACCACTTAGCTAACAAGGGCTTATTCATATCAGTTTAATTCGTAATTCTCATACCACTAAAATTGTTTTTTCTAGTATATTTTCCTCTAATTCATTTGAGAGTTACCCTTCTTCATCTCATTTGTACCCTGCCACAGAAATCTTCTTCTCATGCCATCAATCTTCTTTTTCACTCATGTAGGCATATTAAAAAAAGAAAGATAGTAAAAAGGTATAAAGCTAAGAACAAAAGTTATCAAAGTAATTCGGCCTCCCAATGAGAGAAGCTTTCCTTTCCACCCCCCAAAGTCTTTTCTCAATCTTGTCAATTATTGAACTCCAATCCATTTTTTGGAGCATACTATCATGTAAAAGAAGCCCAAGATATTTATTGGTAATTTCTCCACTTGGCAATTCAGCAATTTTGCCAATCTCTTCCCTTTTTCCTAATTGGTTCTCAAGTATATTATGGAACTCTTCTCAAAGTTTATTCTTAGTCTTGACACTGCTCCAATATAGTATAAAATAAATTTTAGCACACTAACCTCTTTTTCATTTGCCTTAAGAAAAATGAGAGTATCATTAGTGTCTTGTAAGTTAATTATTCTTCTTTTTTTCACATCATCTTTAAGGCCACTTAACAGACCCTTAGATTTGCTTGTTCTATCATTCGATTCAAACCATCTGCCACCAACAAAAATAAGTAGGGTGATAAAGAATCACCTTGTCGCAACCCTTTTCTACACTTAAAGTAATTTCCCATTTCACCATTCATAAGCACGATCGAAAATCCAATCATTACAGATTACATGATCCAATCAATCCACTTCTCAGAAAACTCTCTCCTTTTAAGAATGTCAGCAAAAAATTCCATGGCACCTTATCATAAGCTTTGCAAAATCTAGTTTCAAAAAGATCTCTTCCTCCTCCTTAATCGAAAAATGATTTCACCATCACACACCATATTACCCAAAATATATCTTTTCTTGATGAAAGCACTTTGGTATTCTCCAATTAATCTTCTAATCACCTTGCATAACCTGCTAGTAAGCACATTTATAACTATCATGTAGCTATTATGCTATACTTTTCCACTTTCTCAGCTCCTATCTTTTTAGGTAATCATAGCATAATTCACTCTGTGGAGAGATTCATTTCCTTCATATCGATCCTAGCAAGCAATTTATGCTTAATTAAATTTCAGAAATGATGATAAAACTTCATACTAACTGAACCCATCAAGATATAGTGCATTATTTTGATACAATCTCGGCTAGACTAGATCACCTCGAGCTTAAGCTAATAAGATTAAATTCCTAGTTATCTTTTATTTATGAACTTATTTAATGTATTTCTAATTTAGTTAAGTAAGAGTCATGGTTGAGTTAGGAAAGCCTTTAAGGCAAGAGTCCTAATTGCATTAAGGCAAGAGTCCTAATTGCATTAAAGCAAGAGTTCTAGTTGAATTAGGAAAGCTAATAAGACAACTCTTAATGAAAGTCGAACTAGGGTTAGCCTCTATAAATATGTGGAGTGTAGCACTAATTATTTATGCTTAGAAGGAATATTAAATTAAGCTAAGTTAAGTTTATTTACTTTGTATTATAATTATCTATTTTTTTTAAGAGTAAATCTAAGTTAGAAACCCCATCTCCATCTTCAAACTCTAGCCACCATTTACCTCTACGATCCACCCACTCATGGCCAACTGCTACCATCCCACGACTGTCCACTATCCTTCGATGACCTCCTAAACGTCGATTTTTCCTACTTCTGCCTCGTTCTGATCTTGCTTTACTATTTTCACCATAATTTTTCATTTGGATCTTCGAATAACTTTATTCCAAAGCCATTAGATCCAAGACTTCCGAGGTTACTACCTATCAAAATCTCAAGATCATCATACAAATAGATTGTTCCATGTCTAGTTTGTAACATTTTCAGCATCTCTTTCATTTCAGTATAGATTTACTTTTCCGTAAAAAGTCTATTTAAATCATGTGCCTCGGCATCAGCTTATTTGAAGTTTCCCCAAATCTTAGGTTTCATCTTTAGCCTCCATTTAGTAATTGCCCCAAACGAAATTCGATAATAAGATGTTATATGATTTTAATAGTATAATTGTTTATAGATTTACTTTTCTGTAAAAACTCTATTTAAATTATGTGCCTCGGCATCAGTTTATTTGAAGTTTCCCCAAATCTCAGGTTTCATCTTTAGCCTCCATTTAGTAATTGCCCCAAACAAATTTTGATAATAAGATGTTATATGATTTTTAATAGTATGATTGTCTGGAACTTTCTTTCCACCAAACAACAATGAATTTATAGAATTCTTTCTCTTCCTCTCATTTGCAATAGCATGAAAGTATGCAGGATTCAGATCCCTTTTAATAACTAGTTCTGTCTGGACCTCTGCTACCATAGTAACTCTTTTTCTTTATGCAACTGAGTCAACTTCAAAACCAACTCCTCTCTTATCTCTATGTCAGAACAAGTTAGATTTTTGTCTTCTTCAATCTTGTTCAGATCATTGATGCTCGCAAGCAATTCATTTCTTTGAATTTTATCCTCTTATTGTTATTTCTACTCCATCCTCTTAACCCTTGTCTCGCTTTCTTAATTTTAGCATTTCAAATATCAATTGTCGAGTTGTTTGCAGTAGAGCAGTTCCACTATTTTTGAGCTAACTCATATCAAAGCCTAGCTTCAAAAATCAGTAGGGCATAATTCTAAAGATTTTGTTCACAATTTGATGATTACAACTTGTATCCACCGAGAGGGGTACATAATCTGAACAAATTCTTGGTAAAGCTAAGACTTTAGTTGTAGGATATTTATTCTCCCAATTAGTTGTTGCAAAGACTTTATCCAGCAGAACAGTACCGGCTACTCTCACATATTAGACCAGGTGAATTTCCTCCCAATCATCTTCAGCTTAATTAACTCCATAACATTTATCATACATTAAAGATACTTCTTTCTTTACTTTCCACAATCTTGCATCTTCTATCATAGCAATATTTAGTAGCATTAAAATCACCTCTAATTAGCCGGTCAGTATCATGCCAACTTTTCATATCTTCCATCTTCCTCCAAAGCTCTAATGACGGAGGGCCATAAATACTTCCCAGCTTCCCCAACATTTGGTGCTACTCATGCACACACTGTGCAAAAGATTTCTTCAAACCCAATAATATACCCTGATGAGCAACCTCCTCCATTCTTTGAGTAGACAAAAAAAATCCATCAAATATTCTTCTCCTGAGATCATCGAGATCCCCCCCCCCCATAACCATATACCGCCTATCACCCGCACCATGTTATTCGTCGAGATCCACCCTTATTTGATGGTCACCTGACCATGCACAGCTTTAACTTGAATTAATCTTAGACGCTTCTCTTCCGATGCCAGCAACATCACTATAGGAGAACAGCCTTCCAAACGAGCCGAAGAGGCTTAGGACAATCATTAAATAAGCACTGTCCTACCCTACAGACGTATAAGGAAATAAAAATAGACAAGAAAAACCCACACTTAGAAGCCGATCTCCAGAACTGCGTAGAAAATAAAATCCAATTCGACTTGGAAGCAGATCCAGTCCAGAACTACGAAGAAAATAAAAACCAATTCGCAATCCCAATCCCACAAACCATCCAAACATTGCTTGATGATGTTGCAATTTAAAGAAGATTATGATCATCAATAGTAACCAAACTTAGAGATTTTCAGCTATAGTCTGAATCGGCCAAAACTAGATTCAAGCCGCTGCATAGAGGCTAGAAAATAGCCTGATGAGAAACAGAATCAAAACAAAATCAACCACAGGTTGTGCCTTAATAGTCAATACTAGAAAGATAAATAAGACATGTCCTTCCTTGGAAACAGAAAAAATTATGAAAATAACTAAGGCCAAAGATGTTCCTCCTTCAAGTCTGCATCTGAATTCTACTGACGACCAATCTCCCAGACCCTAATGGTGCCGTCAGTGTAGCCGGTAAACAGTGTGATTCCATCAGCGCTCCAACTCAAGCTTGTGCAGTACAGCATCTGCCAGAATAATTAAGAGAAAAAAATTAGTCTCATGCTTCCGTTGATCCATCTTACCTCATTAATAATGTAGCATAATTTACAAACAGAATAATTGCGGGGTCAATAAGTACACAGCAGCCAACAGATCTAACTAGTTAAAAAAGTAAAACTATAAAGATTTGACTAGTTGCATCTGAATTTAGAACAAATATTTTGATTTGTTTCAAAATCAGAAGAAACACAACGGGAACACAATTAATGTTAAGGGGTAAACTTAAGAGAGGTGACATAGGTAATAAAGTGTACATTTGATAAAATAGGAAATAACAAAATTAACTTCAAGGAGCTTTTGGTGTAACAAACCCAACTTAATGTTGCAGCAGGATGTACATTAGACTGATTGGGCACCCTTTTGGTGTTCCTTCAGTTTCTAGTCTCTACCTAGAAGTCCAGGTTACAGGATTCTATGATGGACAAACACATGTATATATGTGCGCTTAGAATCTTCAGATGTATGTCTTGTGTGTTTAGAATCTTTAGATGTATGTCTGCGTGTGTATCTATCTACATATGTTCTTGTGTGTGAAAAATAACTGAGAAACATGTCCTATGCCTAGTGTGTCCTGTGCATACAATATTAATGTATATCAAGCAAGCTTTCCACTTTGGCCCCTCAACAACAAGCACTGAGTCAGATGAAGACAACTTGAAATGGTTCTACATACAAAACTGACGGAAAAAAGAAACCAGAGTATTTCAGGGGGCAAATCCACATCCAGTTTACTAGAAGACTTGTCATGCACCATTTTAGGACAAAGAACTTCATATTGTTGATCAGTTAAGAAAAAAACATTTCCACTTGACAAAATACTCCAAGAAAATAACCTTAACCTGGAAGCCTACTACTAGGAGGCTTACATTGATGAGTACACACAGAAATAGATCTGATAGATATTGTCGGTAATTGAGGCAAGATAAAATATTTCCAGGAAACAACAAATTTACATTAAAGAATATTCACTTCCACAGAGGACAACTGTACAAGTGAAACACACACAATCATATATGAAAAAAAAACTTGATCCTACATTAATCATATAAAATACAGCAATGACATGAATTATATGCAAGATCATCGTACAAAAGTAGCAATCACATGAAGAAGTGGCTTACAACCAATATAGAGAGCATTTGTACCTCTCTAATTGTTCTAATTGTAATAAAACGTACTAGTGCATTTAGAATCCTATACATATAAACTCATAATCATATAATGTGTGCACTAAGAAAGATAATACTTACTAATTAGCATAAATACAAACATGGAGTATAACATTGAACATAAGAAAGTGAAAATAGAAGAGCGATACCTGATTCTTGCTGGCGGGCAACTCAGGCTTGAGATCTTGCACGATGGACTTGCTCTCGAGGTCCCAGATCTTGACGCTGTCCTGTGTGGCAGCGCAGAGCCAATAGCGGTTGGGGCTAAAGCAGAGCGAGTGGATAATAGACCCGGAATCGAGCGAATAGAGCCGCTTGCCCTCAGCGAGGTCCCAGAGAAGCGTGACCCCATCCTTGCCACCGCTGGCACACAGAGAGCCATCGGGGCTGACCGCGACCGTGTTAACATACCCGCCGTGACCGGTGAGGGTGCACCGGAGCTTACAATTGGTGAGGTTCCACACCTTTACGGTGCGGTCCCACGATGCAGAGACAATCACGGGCTGGAAGGTGTTGGGCGAGAAGCGGACGCAGCTGACCCAGTTGGTGTGAGCGTCGGCATCTTGAATTGTGTACTTGCACTCCCCAAGTGTGTTCCAGAGCTTAATGGTGCGGTCGCGGGAGGCGGATACGATCTGACGGTTGTCGACGGAGAATGCAACGGACAGGACGTCCTTGGAGTGTCCAACGAATCGGCGGGTGGTGACGCCGGTGGAAATGTCCCAGAGGCGAAGCTCGCCATCCCAGGATCCTGAGAGGGCGAACTGACCGTCGGAAGAGAGGACAACGTCCTCAACAAAGTGGGAGTGGCCCGTAAGGCGGCGGAGGGGAACGCCGTAGGACGCGGTGGAGGGGTCGACGGCGGCCGCGGCTTCGTCCTTGGTTAGGCGCCAGACCAAGACGGACTTATCGCGGGAGGAGGAGACGATGGTATTGCCGTTGTCGATCGGTGTAGCGATCGCCGTCACCACGTCGGTGTGCCCGCGAAGGGTGCCGCGGAGGACTAGGGTTTCCGCCATGGAGGAGGAGTGAGAGGTAGGAAACGAAGAGATGCGCGGCGCCTATTAGGGTTTGAGATAGAGAGAAAGCAGCGGAGGTGAGGAGGGTTTATATAGAGTTGTGCTAGACTACTGGTAGGGTTAGGTTATGAATCGGTTTGGGTTATCGGATCTGGAGTTCGAACCGTTCAACTGTTTTTCGTTGCGATTAGACAAGGAAAAGCTAGCACCGGATAACTTATTACTAATCCAATATTAGTTTTAGTCTGATGATGATTATTTAAACGTAACCTAAAACTATATTATTAAAATACATTATTTATATTTTAAAATTAAAAAAAGAACGACATTAAGTTTTTTTTTTTAAAATTTACAAACTAAAATAATTAGAATTAAAACCGAAAGTAATAAAAAAAATAGAATAAAGGTAGTATAAACTAAATAATTTAAAATTAATACTTAAAAAATAAATAATAAAAAATTCTATAATAATATAAATTTGCACACGTTAGACATAAAAAAAAATAAAATAAAACAATTCTTATTTTCGATTCGTACATTTTCTTGGTTAAAGATAATTTTATTTTTTTCTATCAAATTATTAAGATTTAATTTAAAAAATAATCGGATGATCTATGCATTGCGGGGATCCGTGCTGCTTTAGGACATAAAAGAGTATTAGATAAGCTAGATTTATTCCAACCGATAACATACTAATTTATTATTATCCTCGATAACATTAGATAAGCTAGATTTATTCCAACCGATAACATACTAATCCAATATCTTGAGTTTACTCTACGCTTTAATTTACAGAAGATTATGGAAAAAAAAACAAGAATATATTATTATCCTCGATAATTAAAACTAATGACGCCAATTGCCGATTACTATTTAAATTGATGTTGAATATCTCAAATTAAAATTATATTATTAAATTAGATTACTCTATATTTTAAAATAAAAAAATTACATTAAATGTTTTGTCAAAACTAGTCATCTTTTTTATTCAAACCAAAATAATTAGAATTAAAACCAATAATAATAGAAAACATACATAATAAAAAAATTCAAAAGAACTAGAGGATGCCCTCAAACTAAAGGAGACTATTGACCTCTACTACGAGGTCTCTAGTCAAGCAATTAACATGGAGAAGTTGTCTATTCTTTTCAGCTGATACAACACCCTAGAATAGTGATCTCATATTGTGTCTACTCTCTAGGTTAGGAGTTTAGAAGTGGGTGAGAAATATCTAGGTTGCCCTCTTCCGCCTCCTAAATCAAAGTCGAAAGCCTTCAAATATGTCACTGACAAAATTCTACGTAAGTTGTCTGGATGGAAGGCGACATTGCTATCCCACGTCGGTCGGTTAACTTTGATCAAATCGGTGCCCAGCTCAATACCGATCTATTTTATGGGCACCACCATCTTTCCTAAGACCCTACTCAATAAAATCAAGGGTTTAATGTAAGACTTTTGGTGGGTTTTTAGCGGAGTAGCTCTCACATCTACTTTAGAAGATGTGATCAGATTTGTTGGCCTATCACTAATGGAGCCTTAGAGTACGCTCTCCCAAGCTCACTAACAAAAGCCTCATGCTCAAGTTAGCCTGGAGACTCGTGTGCAACCCTGTGAGTCCCTAGGCTCAAATTCTCAAGGCTAGATACTTTCACAAATCCTCCTTCTAGGAAGCAAAGGCTGGTCGAAGACCTTCTTGGACTTAGGCTGCTATCTTGACAATGCGTGAGGTTTTAAAGGACAATATATTTTGATCTATAGGAGACGACAAAATTGTTAAAATTTTGAAGGACTTGTGGCTCCCTCATACTAAGCTGTTAAACCTCTCTCTCCCTACCCATATTCATATGGTTCATGATCTCTTAAGAGGTTCTGAGTGGAACTCTACTATGATCAGAAGCTTATTCCCCACCATTCTCAGTAAATTGATAGGTCTGGCCACCGTGTGCTCGCTAGATAAGGTGATCTGGATGCGTACCCTTCAGGTACTCTCACTTGCAAGTCGGCCTATGACACTCTCTCTAAAGGAAGCTGGCACAGTTCCCCCTCAAAGTTGGATCGAAAGCACATTTGGAAGCTTGTTTGGGGATGTAAAATCTCCCTCCTTCATGTAAAAACTTTCCTGTGGAGAGCTATTATTGGAGCTCTTTCGATCAAAGTTGTCATTAACAAGCGTATTCAAGAGCTCGAGCCAAATTGCACTTTTCGCAAGTCTAACACAGAAATGGTAGAGCACCTTCTGCTCCTGTGCCCATTTACTAGGGCAGCCTAGTTCCACTCAAGGCTCGGTTTGAAGTTAGAGGCTCTACGGTCGGCTTGGATGTTTCGATTCTCTCTCTAAAAGAGCATGTCACTATTGAACAGTTGGCCTATACCTTTAGCTTTCTTTGGAATATTTAAAAGCTCAGGAGCGATGTTGTCTGTAGGGGTGTCCCTCCTAACCTTAAAGAGATCTATGATAAAGTTGAGATGGGCTTTTAGTGGTCTCCTCATGAAACACCCAAACCTCCAAATACACATGGAAACCGCGTGGGTAAATCTCCCTCACGCGGTACATCACATGACCTGTCAGTACAAGGATTTCACAAGGCACACAACAGCACAATTTTACCATAATTAAACTCAATTATAAGAGTCCGGATACAAGTCCACAGGCCACAACAAGCCTTCCAAATATACATTCAAAATATAATGTTAAAGTCCAAAATACAACGTCATCATCACACCCTCGCAGGGGCTTAATACACTAATATACGTACTGGAAGGAAAAGCGGCTACTCCTCGCTACCAGCACCTGCGTCCCTAGCTCTGAAATAATACCGCCACGAGGGGTGAGCTTACAGCCTAGCGAGTAGGATCCATACAATCTAAATTAATGACATCGCATGTATATATCCAATGTATGCCCATATTTGCTAACGATAACGATATGCTTATTGAAATGACTTACCACAATTTACTAAGTCAATGCAATTGATAAAGATTACCAATCACTATCCTGAAACATGCTAGTTCCTAAACGTATTATGATAAGTTTACACAGATATAAAGCTTGAGACAATCTCTTTTCATACACATCTCAATCATAGGTTTTACATGTTATGCATAGCAATAAAATAGCAGTTTAGTCATCTCATGTCTACCAAAGCAATAATCATACTTATCATCGCTCACCGAGCTCTTCACCACACAGGGTAAATACTCTCATGAATTAATCATCCATCACATAATCATCCATCATCTCATACATCGAGGGGGGATATATACACATCTAGCGGTAATGTCACCTACACGTGTATGGCGACACTACATGTGACCGGTTGTCTGTGGCCATCAGACTCAAGACCCCGGTCGTAAGCCCATATCTCACTCTCTCTAAATCATCACCGCCCTTGGCGGGAGAATCGGGAGCCCTCGGCTCATCAACAAACGCCCTAACCCTGCGTCGTCGGGTACCGCTAGAGTTATATCCCCGCCTCACAATCATGTTCTTCTATCATCATAATCTAGTCCTAACTATGCAGTATAACTACCTGAATGCCACACAGGCTTCCCGACCTCAGGTGTAGGCCGCTAATAGTATAGACATATATGATACACTCTACCCTTAATCCTGGGCTGAGTGAGTAGGGGTACTGCCTAGTCAGAATTCGACTACTAATGATAGGTGGAAGTGGTGCAGTGTTTATGCGTGTATAAAGCATGTTATAGTCATCATGATCATTACATTCCATATTCACAGAAATCATACATCTATGCAATGGTATACCATACAGGACACATGTAAAGCATTATCATACACATTAACATTCTCATAATACTATGATGAACAGGTTATAAATAACTACTACATATGCAAAAGGTATAACAGGGAGTACCAACTGCATGTATTAATACCGACATTTCCTACAGTATCATGACAGGTATAATGACTGTAATTATGTTATTCTAGATTTGTATAACTCTACTGGGGGGTCTCCACGGTATGGTAAAATTTCGTCAGCTAGTCGACTCCTCCGGAAGCCCAAAATTCTCTTCACGCGGTGTAAATCCTATTAATTCACGTAAGTAAGCAATTAGCGAACTAATAGAATTAATTATCTTATTAGCAAATTGAGGATCAGGCCAATCAAATCAGGTGAAAATGATAAACAGGGTTATAGGGTCCAAACGGCCCCAAATGGGCTAGGCTAGAGGCAATGGGTAGGCCCAAACCCAACCCACAAAGCAATAGGGCCTTGGTGGGCTGGGGGCCCAGCCACAGCCCACCAAGGTTGGAATAGTGGGCTGCAGACTGCAGCCCACTCCACAATGGGCTAATGGGCTACAGCCCGCAGCCTATCCGGATCCAAGGCTAAGTGGGCTGCGGCCCGCATCCCACCCAGATCGGGCTGGTGGGCTGCGGTGAGGGAAAGAAGAGATGAGGGAGATGGGGAAGGTGGCGTGCACGGCAAAGGAAGGGAAGAAGAAGAAGAAAAGGGAGGGGGGCAGGGTGGCAGGCTGACGCACGTGCGTCAGTCAGAAAGAGGGATTTTTATTTATTTTTTATTTTTATTTTTTATTTTGGGGTGTTACACCTCAGGAGCTTCCAAGCACCAGCTCAAAGAGGTTCTTTCAGCTTCTCCTAAGCTGAGTAGCATTTTTTGCTGGGTCGACGCAGCCCAGTAAGGTGGTCATGAAGATGGTGTGGGTATATATATATATATATATATATGCTCCCTCCCTAGTTGTTCCCTCAAATGCATAACTCTTTTCTTGGAGGATTGCCCGTGCGCATTAGTTGGGGAGGTGCTAGCTCTTTTCTAAGGTTTGGAGATAGCAAAAGAGTTCGTGTCTTCGTCACTTTGCTAGTTTTTTACCAATTCCTAGTCAGTGGTCAAGGTTGTATGGTTGCAGCGCATGCATTCATTGGACGATTAGGCCTATCGTCATAGCATGTTCCAAGCGGATTACTGCTAACCCCAACTTTAGAGTTTGTTTTACGAGCAAGTGTAATAACACCATGGCTCACTGCTTAGCTAGGCTAGACCTAAGTGACCATGTCACTAAGGTTTGGACTGAGCCTTCTTATGACTTTGTTTGTACTATCGCTTTCTAATAAAACTCTACTCGATAAAAAAAAGATATACCATCGCATCTCCCATTTGAGATATGACTATGATTTGGACCACTAGTCCGTCATTATTTTGTACTATAATATGTGGAACGCATGAATTAATTAATCAAATCTTATCTTTATATCCCATAAATTCTTCTTTATACAATTCCTATATAAGGAATTAAAATCTTAAACTAAATATAGGTAGATTAACACTCACAAATCTTTTGTATAGCAGAGCAGGTCAACATTTTCAGAAAACCCTAGCGATTGGTTCTAATACATTTGATTTGACATGGCTCTAGTGATATTTTGCTTTATAGGATTTGACTGCTTAAATCAATTGCTTTGGTATTAGTTTATGGTTGAATTAGACATAAGTCCTAACTATGGCCCTAGATTGCAATTTTTTATTAGATTATTCATTTCTTCAATAAAGCTAGTTGCAATGAATTTATTAATTTTAGAGGTAATTTGTGGTTATAATTCAACATGAAAATTAATGTCTTTTAATTTATTTAATTAGTTTCACATAAGAGTCCATCTCTAGTTGGTGCATTGTCGTCAAGTCCAAACATTTCTTACTAAGACCAAGCACAAAAACCTTGATGATAAAGAGGAATGCTCTATGTGGAACTTATTTTTGTTTGAAGAGGGAAATGGCAAGATCATATTATATCCAATTCTTTTGGTACAAGAGGTACATTCATCATTTTTTCATCACCAATAGGAAATGAATGGGATACTTATGTTAATGTTAATTATGTGATTAAACTCAAGAAAGTTTTCTTATTTATTAGGATCATATTTCATAGACATTGATTTGAGAAGAGATTTTTTCAACCCATGAGTCTTTGGTTAAACCTGTCCACACAAATCAGTAGGCCATGGCTTCAGACCGTGATAAGAGAAGAGGGGAAAAAATCATCATCAGAGTTTGCAATTTCAATATCTAAGATACCAAACTCTTTGATCATTATAATACTATTAGAAACATTTATTGGATTTAGCTTGGATCATATAAAGATCAAAACCTAAGTTTTCATGTGTTTATGGTTTAGTATTGCACGCCTCATTTTCTTAAAAGTAGACGCCCTTCTCTTGATTCTCAACATAGAAATAAATTAATTTTGATAATTTTGTTGTAATTTCTTTATCTCTTTATGAGGTTTGAAAACTAAATGTTGATTGTTTGGGAAAATTATATTTTACACCGATTTGGCTCAATTTTATAAAGTCCTTTTGCATTTTCAACTTAAACACTTAATTCCTATAGAGTCTTAACTAAAATGCAAACATTTTTCTTTATCGTATTGACCATATCAGAGTTCAAATTTGAAGTTCCTCAGTAGAGACAAAGTTATAGGAGATTTAATAAGCTTTTCAATGTATTTAAAATGATATCAAAAGATAATTCTATTTAGACTTCCTATACTATCGTCATTTTCTATCGACACTCCCTAAGTTTTTTTTTTTTTATTACATACACCAACTGATCCAAAATATCTTTTGTTTAGAGGTCCATATAATTTTTTTTGTTCAAGGGGGTATACAAATGGATATTTCTTAGTTTAGGAGGGTGTATGTGGATAATAAAAAGGTTCAGGAGGGTGCATGTGCAAAACATTGATAGTTTAAAAGGTTTAAGTAGAATTATTTAAAATATCAATCAATTTTCAAATAATAAAGATATAATAAATGTATTAAATATATGTATATTTTTACTATATCTTTATCGTCTAAAATTCTACAACTGTTAATTTAGATGCATTGGAAAGTAGGGTGACTGCTGGAGGTGTTGGTGGCCATGGGTTGGAAGTAGAATTAGGGTTCTAAGTTAGATATACTTCTAGTAAAATAAAAGACTATAATTAATTTATTTTTACTCCTATATTATTTTATTCTTACTCATAAGATAGTCTAATGCTAGAACATAATTCTTAATTCTACATTGGATGCCTAGATTACTAGATAAAGAAGCTCAACCCTTTTATATATAGAGGTCGGATATAATGAGTCTTATTCGGACTTAGTCTTAAAGGCTTATACGACTCGAATTAAGACTTACTTTAGATGCTTATATGACTTAATTAAACTTGCATTAGTAGCTTACGTGACTTAACTGAACTTATCTTAGTGGATTACATGACTTAATAAAACTTATCTTAAGGGCTTACATAAAAGATAAATATAAATTAATGAAAAGATAAATAAACTCAATCCATCGAGCCTAATGGCCTCGTGATTCAATTCGCTTAGACCCGGATCATATTAATCCACCACGCTTTCGATAGTTTGTCCTCAAGGTAACTAGTATGCGAGCTGGACCTTCTAGCTCATGTCGTGCTCATGGGCCCACGGGTCTAGATGTAGATACAGCTTAATTAGCTAGTGTGGGTCCACCGTGTCGTCCCACTTATCATCCTTGAGCTCGTACTCGGGTCCTAAGTCGTACTCATGGGTAAAGACGACGTTTCTTGAATGATAGTTAACATGCAATCCAAGACAAACGAGGGAGGAGTAGGCGCTCCCAGCCTGAGCTACCACGTCTGAAACCTTCCTTGGACCACCTGCACCTAAGCCATTGCTTCGTTCGCGACAACACCATCAAAAGACCACCAATGATGGTGGTTAATGTTGCAAAAAACCCTTGGTTGGTGCCGATGGGTCCGGTTGTAACGCCCCCGCCCGGCAAGGGCACATGCGCGCCCACGCGCCCACACGGCACGCGCGGCGCATGCGACAGGACGGGCGGGGCCCGTCACACATAGATACTCTCCTATGCACATATAATTATGACATCATCAAATAAAACCTGCTAACTTATTTATGATCACATAATCCATCACCAAATACATTATATTATTAACCAAATAAACTTGTTAACATATATATATCCAAGTCCATAATAATATACACTAGACCACTACATAATCTGGTAGGGCCCACACAAGCCACAATAAACCATCAAAATACGACTAAAATAACTAATTCAAGAGTACGCCATGATTTGACATGTATTATACAAATCATCGTCTAATACAAAAGAATACAAATATCAAATACTAATACAACTCAATTTCTATATAAACTATCATTTATACCGTCTCACATCTATAGCTCACGTCATCTTTGCTCTAAAATATCTCATCAGGATATCTCAAGTCGGTATCACGTACCATAATACCTGTGGGGGTTAAAAAAAAAGAAATAAAGAGAGTCATGAGCAAATGGTTTAGTGAATAGATCTTACCCCAAATCAGTGATGCCAAATAGAGAGTAAATCATGTACTGGATAATATGAATCAAAAAGCAGCATGATGTCATGTATGAGCATGTATATATGTATCCTCAATGACATATGAATGATATCAATTCTCATGAATGAGCATATTATATACTCAACTAAAAAATATATCACATGATGAAATTACTATATAACCTCACCGAATATAACAGCATATCATGTATAACAATTATGATCCAATGATACTAGTCACATCAATGATGATGCATGATACATGCTAACTACTAGATAATTGTATATGTCAGAGGCAGATATAATCCACATATCTCTTACTATCACAATCCTCTATCTCAACTCTAAATATCATCCACCATGTTGGACTACGGTACCCGGCCCCAAACTCGATACACATCATGTCACAAGCTTAGAGCATACCCTGTCATACGCTAAGAGTATCTCTGTAGATAAATCATACCCTACCATACGCTAAGGGTATCTCAGAAGAAAGTAATCATACCCTGCCATACGCTAAGGATATATTAATGATAGTTGTATCCTGTCATACGCTGAGAGTACAATCATTAGTCATCACCATACTCTGCCATATGCTAAGAGTATGTCCAATACCAGTCCAGACCAGATACCGTTTCAGCCATCATATCACATCACATACACAACTATTGTCATGATTTTCTATACATGATAGATCATATGCATATATCTAGTACTGTAACAGATCATACAACTTAGAAATTTAGGTGGTGAAGAAGCCAAGAGAAAAATGATGTAATGCCGACTCCAACAATGTATCTAACACATCCATACTCCTGCTAGTTTAACGCATGCATACTTATGATAGAGATCATCCCGACATAAAACCATAACAGTATAATCATCTCCAATCATCTATATATATCACCAATGTACTCATATCCCAGATCAGTTTAATCAAATGCATGATAAAATATGCTTGACTGAAATCATCTCTATATAAAGTCATATAGTCATGCTGGAGGCCAAAACATGCATGTACATAATATATAATATATCCTAATTTGAGAAAAGCGTCCAAGGGATAAGACTACTCACTGTTTGATCAGAAGACACAAACCACGCATCTCTCACGTCCGTCAGTTAATCGAGTGACACTCATTGCTAGGAAGGTCCACGGGGTCTCAAATAAGGGGGTTCGGAGTCTGAAAAATATTCAAGTAATATTAGTTAGTCGTTTATCCAATTAGAATAGTTCAAATAGAATATAAAGGTTTATTAGGTTTAAAATCACTTCTTTTATTTTGTACATAACTAGATTCACATTATAGGTACGATTCAAATATTATAACATACTATTATCATAAAATGCTAGTTATAACATAAGGAGAAATGTTTATTTCTTTTTGTTTAAAATACTCTAAATATGTAATTATAAAATAAAAGCTAAATAATTATAAAAAAGATATATGTATAGACAAGATCTGTTTTATAATAAATTTTTATAATTCTTACTCTATCTTGATTAATCGGAAATTATATAGTATTTACTTAATTATGCAAAATAATTAATAAATACATAAATTAATTAGTAAGACTAGTATCTTATTCTACACACGATAGTATATAATGAATTGCTAAAATTACTTAAAATGCATATATTAGGAATATTAGTACATAAATCTAATAATTATAATTTACAAAACTATCTATTAGTCTAATAGAAATATAAATACATAATTAAATAAATATAAGTATTACCTATATTTATGCATAATAGTTTATAACATAGTTAATTATTAATTATACTAATTATAAGTAATAATCATCATGTTGAAGAATATACATTATTATTAAACTAGTTGATGTCTAAACAAGTTATCTACATTAATTAATAAAGCAATACCTGACTAATTAATTAAACAAAATTAAAACAAATAAATAAACAAGGCCACTAATGCTCTGCCATAGTGCTGGGCCGCACTGTGGCAGAAAGAGGAGAAGGAGAGCTGATGGAAAAAGAAAGAAGAAAGGAAGAAGAAATAAGAAAGAAGAAAGAAAGGAAGGAAGGAAGGAAGGAAGGAAGGAAGGAAGGGAGGGAGGGAGGAGGGAGAGGGAGGAGGAGGGAGGAGGAGGAGGAGCAGGAGCAGAAGAAGAAGGAGCAGAAGAAGAAGAAGAAGAAGAAGAAGAAGAAGAAGAAGAAGAAGAAGAAGAAGAAGAAGAAGAAGAAGAAGAAGAGAAGGTGAGGGAGGGGGTTTGCGGACCCGGGCCGGTGGGGAGGGCACTGGCCGCTGGTGGCCCTTCAGCGGCCAGCCTCTCGTCGATAGCTTGGCTTCGGCAAGCCCAAGCCCGAGACAAGAAACAGAGAAAGAGAGAGAGAGAGAGAGAGAGAGATAGAGAGAGAAGAAGGAAGAGGAAGAAGGAGGAGGCTCACCTACGGTAGCATGGCGACAGCGGCGGCAGGCCGACGTCAGCAATGAGGAGAGGAAGCAATGCGAAAGAGAGTGGAGAGAGAGAGTAGAGTGAGAGAGAGACCGAGAGAGAGATAGATAGAGAGAGAGAGAGAGGGAAGGCGGTGAAGGAGGGGAAGGGCGGCAGCTGCGATGGCGGTGGGCCCGCCGTAGCCAGCTGGCCCGGCGCGGTTGGTTGGGCCAGCGATTGTGGGTGCACGTGGCGCCCTCAATGTACGCCCACAACCTGCATGGCATGAGTTCATGCCATGCAATACCAAATATATATATATATATATATATTAATTTCTTTCTTTTTGTCTCTCTTTTTATTTATTTATTTATTTTTATTTTATATTATATATATATATATATATATTTGGGGTTATTACACCGATACTTCCATGACAATTGATTGCCATGATTGGCTTCCTCGGGTTGACTACCAAGTGGTGGTGGTCGCTGTAGCCTTCGACCACTGTCGAGTGGTCGAACTCGATGACTACCACTATGATGGGCTATCATTTCATTTTGCGAATTAGTTCAACCATCTCACGTGGACCAGTTTGAGGCTTATGTGCATGACCCTGAGCCTAAGTACAAGCTTGAGGATGACTGGTAGAATGACCCGGTGGGCTCATGCCATTGAATTGAGCTAAACTAGTATGCAGCCTAGGTGCGACATGAGTCAGACCCATGTGCCCATGATCCACATGACCAGCCTCGATCACGAGGTTATATGGCTCGTGATGACATGCCACATTTTTGGATCCAAGCTTGGACAATCAAGTTTGATTTTCTAAAATTCTCTATAGGAGACCTATTACACTGGACCTATTTGGCGAAGTACTTTTTCACAAACCATGACATGCCTGACTACCAGATTGTCTAGCTAGCATCATTCTACTTAGAGGGTGTGACAATTAGGTGGTACTAGTCGGCTCAGCGAATACGACCATTTAAATTTTGATAGGATTTTGCGGATGCGATCTGTACTCAATTTGGTCTTATCCAATATGAGGACTTTTAGACCATGTTGACTAAGTTTGTCTTAGTCAACAATAGTTCAAGCTTACTGAGAGGAGTTAGAATGAATCTGTAGTTGGGTCACTAATTAGTCAGACTCGACATTGAAGAGTACCTTCATTAGTGGGCTTAGGCCTGACATTCAGGCTAAGGTCAAGGCTCTATGACCCACTACTTCTGAGGAGGCCTCTTATTGGTGGTTTTGATGGAGTCTAAGTTGGATTAACTGAACAGATTTGGAAAGATGAGTGAAGGAAGATGGCCCAAACCCACAACCCACCAGAGACCGCACCTACTTTAACCCAGCTCACGCAGATAGATCATGCACTGCTTGATACCTAATAACTTAGAGGAGCATCAAAAGAAAGGCTTGTGTTTTTATTGCGATGATCGTTTACCTCCGGTCATAAATGCAAGCGCCAACTAGCCCATGTCATATTTTTAGGTGGTCACAAAGAGGATGAATTTAAGTCCACTGATTGGCATGATTAGCTTTACGAGTACAAGGATGTCAAAGATTAGTCACCTTGACGATAAGATGTCGAAAGTGTGGTAGATTGATATGATTCGGGTTGATCAAATCAAATCATAAGGACATTGGGCTCGATGGATTAAGTCTATTTATTTTTTAGTTGATTCATGTTTATCTCTTATGTAAACTCTTAAGGCAACCATAGTTATGTTAGGTAAGCCTTAATGCAAGTCTAGTTAAATCAAACATGCTAGTAAGGTAATCCCAATCAAGTCATGTAAGTCTCTAAGACAAGTCATAGTTCAAATCGTATAAGTTTTTAAGACTAGTCTGAGTAAAATTCATTATACCCAACCTCTATATATAGAGGGGATGAACTTTTTTGTTTAATCATCTAAGCATTCAAGCATCCAAGTATTAAAAAATTAATCTAGCTTAGAGCTTATCTTAAAAGTAAGAATAAGATAATCTAGGAGTATAAGTAAATTAATCATAGCCGTTTATTTTTTCAGGAGGAGATCTAACTTAGAACTATAATTCTACCTTCAAACTATAGCCATCGTGATCTTCACAACCCATTGTATCTTACAACCATTCATCGCCACTCTTGGCCATCTACTACCCTTCGACGACCACTGTAATATTGGATAATTACTAATATATCCAATTCTTCCTCTATTTTTTTTAAATTTTAACCTTTTACCTCATTCGATTAAAAGCATTAGTACTTTAACTCATGAGGCTAAATTTTTTTTATGTCTAGACCTTACCTGATCTGATTCGTAATGTTTTAAGCCATACCTCAACGTAGCCACCCCACTAAATCAAAAATCTCTTCTTATATCTATCCACCTACTAAATCCTTCCACAGAATAATTTAAGTATTTTAGAGATTATCTTTAGTATTCTAATAGAATATTCCTTAGTTGATATTTTTTCTATTTGAAAATAGTTAGGTTTACTTAGCTTAGAATGTCATATAAAAATAATAGAAAAAAAAGAAAAGATTGGATTACAAAATTCAAAGACAGAGTTAATCAGAAAATGATAAAAATATAGGGTATTATTTAAAATCTCTAAGTTTTAATAGACATGATCTTTGTTGTTGGAAGATAAAGCACACAATTATCTATCTAATAGTTAAATTTTAGTCATTGGAACAAGTGAAATTAGAAAAACCTCAAATGAGGTGGATCTATGGGTGTTGTGAGATGATCTTTTTATATAGTCATTGGAGCAAAAGAAATTATATACGTTGAGATCCATATGATGAACAAGAAAAAAAAGAAGAAAACCTAATGTTCTCGATCCGAATATGACTCCTTTAACTATAAACATAACATAGATTAAGATCTTATTGCTATAACTATGCAGTAGGACTCTATCTCTTATCACCCTCTCCCAATCAATGCTGATCTCCGTTGGTCGGTCGACTATCTGAGATCATAATTTGAATTCGAACTAGTTTTTGGAATAAAGAATATGAATTTGAAATTTGAAAAAAGTATATATATATTTTGAAACTAAAATGCTCATGGGAGCATAAGATAGATAAACATATCGATTTTATACAAAATAATAAGGAGAAAATAAAGAAGTAATGCTCTGAGAATTCTCTCTTTTTTTTTTCAAAAACAAAAGGAACCATTTAGCATTTAATTTGTCAAAAAGGCAACTAATTTTGACACAGAGTTATTAATTGGCTACTTAAATTAAAAGGACATATAAAAAAAGAAAAACTTAAAAGGGCATCTGAGATTATTATTGATTTTATTAGGGACTCCGTTCCCAATTGATAAGTAGATAAGCAAATTCAATCATGTCGATCCTAGAAATCAACTCGTGTCGGGTCAATGCTGGTGCACAATTGATCGCAGATCATGAGATCAAGCTCGATAATTGTAGTACAACAACGGACCCGATGTAATCCGATTCGAACCTAAATCATTGAACCCGATTGGATCTGATCCACGAGCCATCTCAGGGTCAACACGTAGACTCACGTGACACCCACGAGCGAAAAGAATCCTCCCCCCACTCCCCTTCCACTCCTCTCTCTCTCTCTCTCTCTCTCTCTCTCTCTCTCTCTCTCTCTCTCTCCCCCCAGCTTTTCTACCTCGATTCTTGAGACCCAAATCCAATAGAGTCAAATCCCTCCCTCCTCCTCCTCCTCCAAGTTTCTTCTCCAAAACCCTCAAACTTCTCTTGGATATTTGGAGGATTCAACAGTTACTTTTACATTTCAAAATCCCTTACCTTGTCATCAGATTATGCATATTAGATATTGGCAATTATCCATGGCCTCCTAGTCTTGTTAACAAAAAAAGCCATGTTCTCGTTGAGGTAATCCTTGTCTCACGTAGTTTCGATTCAAACCCATTCTCCTTATTCATCTCTTTTGATACAATTTTGTCACATAAGCAGGGGCTTCTGGACTAGGCATAAGAGGAAGGTCTTGGTTGCTGCTGGAGTATGTGGAAGTGGGTATTTGATTTATAAGTTCTATGAGGCTCAGAGGAGGAGGTTATATCATATGGAGCAGCAATTGCAAGGGGAGAGAGAAATCGATGAGATTATTAAGGCCCAGTAAGGAATCGAGACATTATTTTGCTACCATCTTCTAAAGTTCTACTTTTTTCTTGAAATTTGATTTTGTCTTTGCTTTTATCTGTTGTAGATTGCAGGCCCACTTTGAGAACATACAAAGAATTTCTGATACAACCACGCTGCCTTATGCCGTGCACTATCTGCGATCACGAATATATGAGGAGTTGGATCTTTCTCATTTGACGGAGAAGCTAATGCAAGGGAAGGGTCAATCCAGTGCTCTTCCATCTAAGGAAAAGATTGAGCTTTGGGAAATGCTTAAAGTTCTAAGTTTGTAACCATACTCTAACTAAGATGCCCCTTAATTCTGTTCAATCTTGGTATCTTCACAGTTTATAGCATGATTGATAGAATCCAAGTTCTGTGTGGATTCTTTGGTGCCACTTTGGGTGGTAATAGAACATGGGTAGGATTAGATATTCTAAATTTGTTTATTGTGATCCTTTCCTCTCAGGTTTCACGAGATCAGCTTCTTCTCTGTGGTCTGTTACCATGCTTAGCTTATATGTCAGGGTTCAGGTCAACATCCTAGGAAGACATCTCTACCTAGACGCTGCTCGTGGTTCAGATGGCTCACCTGTACTGGTAATGCCTTTTCAGCTTTCATACGTTAAGGTCCATCAATATAAATGTGCTCGAATGCTAAATTAACATGGCTTTGAATAACATTCCCGTACCTTCTTCTTATAAAGTATACATGGAAGTTTTTACATGCTTTTGCCTTTCTATATGCAATTTCACGTATATGTGCTTTCATTTCCTTCAAAATAGAAACGCAAGTTGCACACACACACACACACACAAATATGTGTATTTATATGTTGTGTGCCCTTTGTATGTAGCTTGCTTGAGTGTTGTATTGACTGCATATATGTAAGTGCTTATCAAGTACTTGTGGTGAGACCGGTGACCTTGTATATATATATATATTGATTGTCCAATTTAAAATACATTGGAACTTTTAATTAAATCTTTACTTCTCATTAGTAGTTGAAAGCATGATTTTGTTAGTCAATCTTCAATAGATCATTGCTGTTGAAGTTGGAGACCACCTCAGAACAATCTTTTGTTTTTCCTGCAATCACTTTATATTTAATTCTAAAGATGATTGCATATTTTGGATTTAATTAAATCCAGCCAATTGGTTTATTTCTTTCTACATATGGATAATGTGATAATATCCATTTTTCATAGATTGATTTGAATATGAAGTGTGGACTTTATTTAACTGAAACAAATGATGTAATAAATGTTTTGGGGGTTGTTACTTTTTGCATGAACAGTACTGAGTACTTCTTGCAGGTATTTTTTTCTACTCTTTGTTTCTTTTTTTCCTTTCTTGATATTATTTATGAAACAATCTTAGTATTAGCCTATTAGGGCCTAAACCAACAAGGTCTTTTTGGAGTCTTTTATTGGGTGATGATTACAGAGATCATTGTTGTCATCTTCTTCCTCTCTTAGTTCCTTGTTCTTCATTTTCTCCTGGAACCACTTTTTCTTTGTTAATTTCTGTTAGATTCTCTGCTGAAATAAAGGTTTTCTTATGTCTCTTGTTTTCTTTACCAATAGAAGAAAAATATTCTTTTAAGACATTTTTGAGTTATTGTCTTCCCTAAATATTAGAGTAACATCAGATTGGTATAAAAGCTCTCTGATTCACCTGTTCAAGTGAGTGAACAAATAGTGGGATAAACAATTGAGATGACTTGAAGAATAATTGGAGAATTGGACAAAAATCGGTATCTTGAAAGGGCACATTACAGACCTCCAAGCCTTTAACCTGCAACATGAACAGAGGTTCAATTTCAGAGTGAATGTTTCTGCAGAAAAAAACATTCCTTATCAAGTCCCTAGAAGGAAGAGGTACAAACTTCATATTTCTAGTTATAAGTGGATCCAAGAAACATACGAATTGCAATGGATCGATTGGTCTTAGTCTCAGTCCTTCAGTCACAACCTTCCTTGAATCTAATAAACAAAACCAAATTTTTCTTGAATCCATTTGGAGGAGGAGAGGAAGATTGCTTTGTTCCTAGAACCATCACTTAAAACTATAATAACCTTGATCTAGAGAGTAAGTGACTAAGTTGATGTGCGTAATGACAATAATATGAGAATGGAGATATGCATATGACCTCGTTAATGTGCAATATAAAGTTGAAACAACAAGGGGTTATGAACGATATGTTGTAGAGTAGATTTCTCCAATTGATTAGGATCAATAATTGTTTCATTAATTTCACAAATCATAATTTCATCAGAAATAAGACAGCTTTTGATTATGTAGAGATATTATCGGGTATTGTAAAGAGTAGATTTCTTTTTACCTAGATACCATGACTGCACATTCTGAGGTGATAGAGGTTGAGAGTGTGACTTACTATAGGTATGCACACTTGATGAACTTACCAAGTTGCCATTCAAGTTGAAGGAAAATTTCATAGGATGACAACAACAAAAGGGACCTGCGGCTAGGCTTTTGGTGGCGTCACACATGTGCCAATTGGCAACAACAAGGAAATCCTTGTGCCTTATCATCTCACTAAATGATACCCTCTTAAAGAATTCTTCTAGTATAGATCTAAAAGCTGCAGGATCTTGTGCCATGCAATATCTACCAGTGATATATATTGCTATAGTTTAAGTATCAGTGCCAGTCTAAAACATGAATTCCTTGAGTATAAATATAAAAGTTAGCATACACATTGGGGTAACAGAGTTAGAGTTAACTAAGCAGTTGCACGTTGATTAGTTTAATTATTGCTTACCGAGTACCTTTCCAACTTATTGGACAGAGTTCTGTAATGCTTCCTATGTTGAAGGGAATAGTCAGATGAGGCTTGTGATACAAAACAAAGTTTACAGAGCAGTGAACTGAGTTTGGACAAATTTCCACTTACCATCAAACAAAAATGGGTGGTTATGTAGATCTCCTATTAAGGGCTTTCAACAAGATTCAATAGTTAATGATCTTTAATTTATTGGAACTTAAGTTGCATGCAAATTCTTAGTCAAATCTAGCTGGAATAGAGGCTTTCATCTCTTTCTAATGTGTAATGGTCACATTTGTTGTGATGGCATTATTCATATCAGAACATGCCTAACAGACTGTTATCATCTGACTAAGGAGCACTAGTAGGCCCATCATGTGCCCCATATTGTAATCATCTTAGCAACTGACCCTAATGTGGCTCTTGGATACTATCAAGCCATTCTTTGTCATGCTACTTATATATAGAGAACAATGTGTGTCAATAAGGTGAATTAACAGATAAATAGATCGTACCAATCTACCATAAGGGGCAACCATTGTCTCAAATGCCCATTAAGCATGCAGGGATCCTAGTCCATTCACAAGGTAGAAAAGGTAGTCTCAATAAATATAACACATTCAGCAAAGTTAATAGATAAGAGAAAGAATAAATAAATAAAAGAGAGGTGGATGGAAGGTACTTGCTTGGGTTATTGGCCAGCCTCTATGTATGCTGTCTTCATGTTTATGCAAAACAACGTCCTCACTTGGCTTGCAATGTATTAGGCTAGTCAACAATGTGTCTACGATGTCGATTCCTACTTGTCCAATATAGTATAGCAAACTTGATGTATGTGTTTGGCGATGATGTGAAAGAGGGAGCATGGATAAACCAAGGTCATAGTTAGGTTGAACAACATGTAGATGAATAGGTAGACATCCTAGCATTGGGTAGGGAAAGTGAGAAAAATGGGGGGGAGCGGAAGAGAGAATGATGATAGGGTTTAGAAATCTTGAAGATAGTAATTTCCCTATATATATATATTAACCATGGATTCTAGAATCAGCCAATCCCGAGTCAAATCGGCCAATCCGGATTGGGATTAGCCATAACCAATTTCGATCAGATCGATTTGGCCAGTTTTGGTCGGTATTAGCCGATTTTGTCCAATCTCGGCCATATCAGTTAAATCGGCCAAAACTCAACCGTATCGGCTAAAATTAATTTTTTCTAAGATTCAGGTTGAATTTAAAATATATTTAACCTAGGAGACATTAATAATTGATGTTATTAATTGCTTATTTTTAAATTTTCAATTTGTACTCTCTCTATCTCTCATATACACTCTTCTTTCACTATCACACTTCACTGAGTTTATTTGGCGGTCATTCTGGTGAGCCCTTCTGGCTAGTCCACTACTTGAACTAGGATAATTTTTTTTTTCTTTCTTTCTTACCCATTTTTTAAATTCTCTTTTCTAATTGCTATAGAACAACAATAAAGAGAGATATCTCTCTTCATGTTATTCTGCAGTAATAATTTACGAGTATAAAAATTTGTTTAATTCAAGTCAAAAGTTATTATAGTTTTGAGTGGGTTTTTTCTTTAGTTTTTAAAATTTATATGTGACTAATTTTAATTTCTTATTTTTCTTATATTTTTTAGATATTTTTAGAAATTTTTCTGCATTTTAAATAATATTTAGAATTTATATAATTAAAAATAGTTTGATTTGATATGGGCGGCCGATATGACCAATATTGCCGATATGGCCGATACTCGTTTTTTTTTTTATAACGGCTAATCCCAATCCCAATCCCAATCCCAATACAGAGTTTTGAAACCTTGATATTAAAATTATGCAGATGAGAAGAGAGTCATACACATAATCATATATATGTTGATATATTACAATACCTTGATTTATGTAAATAAATTATAAACACACACACACACACACACACACACATATATATATATATATATTTATATATACATATTTGTACATATCTATTAGTTGTATCTGTTAGTGATACATATTTGTTAAAACTTAAAAATGCTTATGATATTCAGGGTGGTCAAGCCACCAAATATAGCAAATGCGGATATAGTCCAAGTAAAGTACATTAGCATTTTGAATATTCTATCTGTAATAAACCAATCCTTAGGTAAAATATCTATAATAAGGAGAATCATGTTTTCTCAAATCCTATCAATAAATGTGATCATATTATAATCACATAATTACTCAAGTAAAGCAACAAGTTAGTTGATGATCACTAACAAAATACTAATCATGGAAAAGTGAAAAACATAATATTGATAGATATATCAACAATATGACTTAGACTTATCATATGCATAAGCCGGTGCATAGATATGCAGTCCATATAAGGGGCACATATGCATCGTGGCCCATGTCCATTGCTACATATGAGGGTCCATTTACCTGATGCCACTGCCTATGTGGCTGCTTCTATATATATATATATATCAGATCATATGTTGCAGAACAATTGTGTAGCACACATAAGCAACAGACAAGGGACTACTGCAATACTCTTTAGTAAGGAAGGTTGCCAGCGATTAAGAAACACACACATAGACAAACATAAACAAACTTATCAACTAACTGAAGTTTCTGCAGAATGGTTTGGTATGGTACTTTGCAAACAACATTTATTTGTACTTATAGACATTTGTGTGTTACATATATTCTAAAACACTGGAAAATTTCTATTCACTATGGTGATTAATGGATAAATCTAATGGCATAATTGATCAGCAATTACCACTTTCTTGTGAACCTCACTGTTGATCTTTGTTTCTATTTACTTCAGAGAATACATGTTTTGGGTCATTGAAGTTGCTCTTATTGATCATTGTAGGGCGAATCAGACTCATTTAGCAAACATGGCCAGCAAGATTTTCTGGCAACTGCTGATTACCTCTCCACCTATGGCATCAATAAATTAATCACGAACATGCAGAGTGCTTCTACGGCAGTTCTGAAAGAGTATGCATTTCATTACAACCATCTTTAAGCTTTCTCTAACGCTCAGTTGTATAGTTGATATGCCTCTGCAGTTTAAGAACATATCTAATAATTAATGCCTGCCATATTCTGCGTTCAACCATGGTACACAAACTTATAACTTGATTCATTTGCTCTAGTCTATTTCAATGGGCTCAATTTAATTAGTTAAGTATCTGCTCATTCTGTCTGCATTGTTGGAACTTATCATTGACAACTTAGTTTAGGATAATGGCATTCTTGGTTTGCATCTAAATGAAAGTTTATTTTTCATTCCACAATGAACAATTTGAATGAAATTTGACGTCATATGCAGAAAACGGCTGAAGGATCCTTTCAGCATGGAACAACTCCATGAAACAATCATGGAAATATTGGAGTTGTTCATGACAATTGGTGAACCAAACTACTGGATGAGTTATTTAGTACCTGAAAATGCTACTGCATATAGACAGCTGATGGTCATGTCTACTGATGGTTCTGATGACTCTTCATTTTTAATGGATGTGAGCAAGCTTGAGCAGCTAATTTCTGAGACTCGTGCAGTGCTGTCAAGGTATTGATGTGCTGTTCATTGATTTTCATCTGTAGAGTTCTGTACCCGTTTCCATTTTTTTTATGTGATTCTTTGCTTATAAAACCTCATACAGAATTTTGTCATAGAAATTCTTTTGATTTTGCATATCAACCAAAAGTCTGATGAAGCATCCTAAGATTATTGTTTTCTTGTCTAGAAATTGAAAGTTGAAACCTTTATGTGATTATTTGCTTGTAAAAGCTCATACAAAATTTTGTCATAGAAATTCTTTTGATTTGGCATATCAACCCAAAGTCTGATGAAACATCCTAGGATTATTTTTTTTCTTGTTTAGAAATTGGAAGTTGAAACCTGTCTTCTTGATGATTGGTCTAGATTGAGAAGAAAGGACCTTGAGTGGGAGAAATTAGTACACTGAATTATTATTTGAGTTATTGGAAAATTTACTGCACCAAGTAGGCGGCACTAAATAGGGGTAGAATTGTTGAAAATATCGAATAGAGAAGAAAGACATTGGGAGATGTTGGAAGAGAGATGGGGTTCACCAGAAGGAAATATGTGAGAGAATTAAAGATGAGGTGGACTTTTTCAATCAGGGCATAGAATAGAAGTGCAAAAGGAAGTGTTAGTTTTCTTGGGATTGTTGGCAAGAAACGTTAGAAGAACCTGAGGTGTCTTGGTGTATGGAGCAGGATCACTGAGAAAGCTCCTATAATAGTTCTTTGGTATAGTTTATATACTAGAAGATATGATCATGCATTGGATTGTGATGGCAAATCTTTGAAGGACATACAAGGGCCAGAGGAAGGTCTACTTTTCTTTATTTTTTCAGAATCTTCATTGAAAGAAGCAAGAAAGGCTAGGTTGGACTCACAGGAGTTTGTGATGTCAAAATAATGAAGGGATGGATTTATGGAGAAAGTTAATTTCTGCAAGTTAATAGAGAGGGGATGATAAATAAGATTGCAAATAACTATTTCTTTGTGGAGAACCTGGTGGAACTTCTTTCCGGAAGTTCTGTCAGTGGAATTTGTTTCTCTGAGGGGGCCTTGGCAGGAGTAGGTACAGTTTGCATGAAATCAAATTATTTTCCACTATAATGTTAACATAGATGTACTTGTGCTCAATTAGGTTTAAATTTTGGTTTATATGAATGGAATCGATAAGTTGATTGTGAAGAAGTTCAGAACATGAAGAGGGAAGATCATTTGTTAATCGAAGAAAACTGTATGATACCATCTCAAATAAATATATGCAACTTGATCTATGAGGTGAGCAATACATTTTATGTTTACCCTCAACAGGAGAGAATGAAAATGGAAAAGATGAACCATATAATATTATATGAATCGGATAAGAGGAATTGGATTGCGGATAATAGAACAAGATGGGAGAATACTATACAAGTTATAAGAAAATGAATAGAAGTGATACTTTTTAACAGCTAAAGAAGTAAATTGAGAGTGGGAAGAGAGTAGACAAAGGTTGGAAATATGAAAATGGAAAGAGGAAGAAAAAGCTCTTCATGAAAGAGGGAAGATAATAGTAAAGTTTTAGAGGAAGAATAGAGAAAGCTGATGCATAACTGTCAGAGGTGGAGCTTTTAATCACTCAGCTCTTCTATGTATCAGGCTTCTAACTAACCAAGTGTTATCTTGGCTCTTCTCGACACTTTCACAGAACGTCTGACTCCCTACTTGAGGCACTTTTGAATAAATAACTCTTCATTGGTGCCTGTGTGATCTTCTGATGGAATATGCTATGAAATTAAAGAATTCTGAGCTCGTGCTTGACTCAAGCTAGCCAGTGATTCCTCAGCTTGAGCTCCACTTAATCTATTATCGAGCTTGGCTCATCGAGCTCAAAGTAGCCTTCAAAATGCTGGTGGTGAACATGATGAACAAAAAGGATAGTGAAAAGGTGAGGATGGTAGAGGCTGATCCATTATGATGGAAGGTGGCAAATATGACTGACTCGATCTATTATAAAGCTTGGCTGATTGGCTCATCGAGCTCGAAGTAGCCTTAAAAATGAGGATGGTAAACATTATGGACAAAAAGTCTCGATGAAGGAGGATTTAATTGCTGAAAAGTGAATTGATAATGTTGGACTAAAAAGAGAAATTGCTCCAAAGTGACAATAAAGATGGGGTTGAAGGTAGCAAGTAGCAACCTGATCTAGCTCAGATGCCAGGAAACCAAAATTGTATGAGGTGTCTAAATATGTCATCTCTAGTTCTTTAGGTGGAAAAGTGCTATGCGTGTCCAATCAGAGTAGGCGAAAGAGCTTGTGATAATGTGTGAATTCAGGAAAATTATGAAGCCTGGGAAAGACTACATATGCTAGATATATACAATTGATTACATATTTACGACTTGCATAAGATTTTTCTTTTTTAATTTTACCTACCAAAATTGCTGCCAGCATTTTTGCAGCTCATAATATTTCCACAAATTCATAATTTGTCAAGTAATTTCTTTTTTCCCCTATGCTGCTGCATAAATATAATTTTCCTCCGATGATTGTAAACTTTTGCTGTTTTTTCTTGTAGCCCTGATTTTGGAAATGTTGTGGAGATATCATTGAAGAAAGTGGTGGATATTCTGGTAGAGACCATGAGTGCTCAATTTGGAGGGTCAGGGTCTAGTCCTCCCTCAGGAATACCCTTAGCCAAACTCTTGCCACAAGTTGCACAATTGAGTCTGGCACTGCTCGAGGAGCCCAGCAGCAATAAATTCATCCAGACTATCCAAAGTCTGCCCGAGGTTGAACTATTTTACACTCTTCTTTATGCAAACATGCCTCTAGAACCCTGAGAGTTTTTATAGGGCGAAAATGGAAAATGTAATTGATGGTTTAGCTAGATGGATTATAATTTTTGATAGGATGCTGATATTGTTAGCAGAAATCAACACAAGATGTGAAATACCCAGCAATCTGGGAAAAATAATGGTAGATAGGATATTGGTCAGAATTCTACCTATGTTACATTATATATGTTATTCTTTTTAAAACTTTATTGGTTGTGTTTTATACAACTGTACTGTAATTTCTGCATATTTTTTAGCTTTATTTTGCACTCGAACTCTTCAGAAGCTGGCTCCTTTGCTTATCCTTCAATTTGTGAACTTGATTTGAGCATCTCTATCTGTACTCCTTTTATGCTGCCTAAGAAAAGCAAACCTTCTGCAAGGAAATCTTCTCTTTTCTAGTAATATGCATTTTGCTCGATCACCCTAGCTGTTTCAATTCTGAATTATTACTATTAGCTCTTCATCCTCTTTCTCTCTTTGGATCCATATTGTGTCATCTTTGCCACGTTTTATAAAGTGCTTTTGATTTCTAAAATGTTATAGTTTGTTCTCTGGATGCTCTCTGTGCTGTTCTATAGGGTTTGTTCCAGCCAGTGGTTTGTGAATTGCTTTATGCCTTTTATCAAAGAAGTTGTTTCATGACTTTCTTGAGGTGTATATCCTTAACTACTAGGTCGGGGTCGGAGAGTCCGATTGGGTTCTGGCTACTCTTTCCTTTCTGGCTGATGACTGGCGGCTGACGGCTTAACCTCTGTTTCGGTTTCTCCATCTTTCGATCTCTATCTCAAGGTTAACGGAAAAGAAACACTCTCCTTTGGATCTAACAGAGAAGAAAGAAAAAGAAGAAGAAAATTACCACTTCTTAGACCTTAGTAGATGTGCATAGAGAGGCTAACAAAACTGTCAATATGTTAATCAACTAATTATATTGTAAGATTATTAACTAATTATATAGCTAGTAGGAATCCTAGCGAGAGAGATGTCACCAAATGTAATCTGTTGTAGTTATAAATTGTTAAGCTTTTGGTCATTTTTGGAGCCACGAATTTAACCTTTTCTTTCAAATAAGAAGAAAAGAGAGGAGATAATATATTAACTCTTGTTATCATTTATAGGTTGTTTTTCTCCTTTACCCCCACTGGGTTGCACTATAGACAACATTAAAAGGTGTCCCTATCTTGAGATAATATATTAACTCTTGTTATTATTACTACTTTTATTTCTACTTTTGTGAAGCTTTATAGATATAAAACAAAAGCAACAATCAGGTTACCAAACAAAAATAAATTAATTACATCAAACTATAGCCCATTTTGACATACCTTATTATCATGATATGTCTTAGAACATCCTATCTTTTGATGTTATTATTTTATACCTTATTATCATTGAGATATTTATCATACTCCTACAAATACTAAAAATCCAGTTAGTTTTGCTTAACTATCTATAACTTATAGTAAAATGTATATGAGTTATTATAACTATAAATACAAAATGAAGGTAACAGACTTGAATAAATCTTTTAGGTTGAAATAAAAATAAAGAGAGAACTAAATTTAAGTCCAACTAGAAATATTTTAGATTATTTTATTTTTATTTTAAAAATAATAAAATATCATGTATTCGATTAGGTGTTGCTATGATAATATTAACTGAATATTTTTAAGACAGTAAAACCAAATTGCAAGAGTGGAATTTATGATAAGATGTAAACAATGATAAAAGCAAAAAAGAAATTATTATTTTTTATATTTGTTGTTACTTTGAATCAATGCTAATAAAATCAAATCAAATAACTATTTTACTATCAACTTTTCTCTATTCTTTTTATTTAAAATTAATCACATCACATTTTTTTAAATAAAAAATAGCAAAACAAACATTTCAAAAGTTTTATATGATTTTCTCTATAAAGTTAGGCTTTAAAATCCAAGTGTAATTATTCTGAAAAACAATAGCAAGAAGAAGAATCTTGTAAAATAAAAATAAAAAAGTAGAAATACTCTAAAATTATAACAATTGGAAAGCTTAGAAGCAGCAAGATGAGTTGATGTCAACAATTATTGGAATCTTTCATGTCTAGATCTCACTTCATCAAAGCTATTTCCTTCTATTTTTTTCTTTTGGAGATACTTCTTTACATAGGAAGTTATAAAAGAAGTGCAAATTAACTACTTCTTAAGTCTATCAATAGCAAATTAACTATGATAGAAAAATGCAGAGCTCCCTTCAAATCAAACAAGGTTCATGAAGTGCTAATGAGGCTCCTGAGTTATGCAAACCATAAGCCTATCCCAAGAAGAATCTCAATCTCTATTGAGCAGTAAAAATGGAATAGGTCAATGGAATCCATAACCAAGCAGCTCAATCCACCCTTCTAAGATCCCCTTTGGACATCAAGGAGCTCAACTTCCAAAAGAATCTCTCAAGCAAAAAATATAATATAAATATATCATCTAAATTCCAAAGGAATAAGTTAAACAAATCTGAAAAATAAATAACCACATATCCACCAACAACATAGAGAAGGGGAGTTGCAAGGATATCTCATCTAAGAGCAAGCATAAGAGAGGTTGAGAGCATGAGATTTGTTCGGTCCAATGAATTGTCTCTTCTCCTATCCTGCCTGTATCTATCAATCACTGTGCATGGCATTAAAAATAAAAAATAGATAATATCGACCTCTTGGAAATGTGAATCAACGTTTCATTTGCTGAGTTAATGCAAGTTATATAATTTTTATATTAACAAAACTTAGTGTTTTAAATCGGTAATTTGTAATAAAAAGTCCTTTAGTTTTCTAATAGAGAGAAATAGGCTCCTCCATTTATCGAATTATAAATTTAGATATTTTTTTACTAATTTATCTTTTTAATCTTGATGCACATATTGTTAAAAATTAGAGTGTACTTTTTGTATAGGTGATATATATAAATTACATAAGTGATGTGGGATATTTTTTTTTAAATTTTGATGTGCACATCGTTGAAAACTACAGTATATATTTTATATATGCGATGCATATATATTACATAGGTGATGCGTGACATTTTTTTTTAAAATTAGAGTGTACCTTTTGTTCAATCCAATGAATTGTCTCTTCTCCTACCCTGCCTGTATCTATCAATCACTGTGCATGGCATTAAAAATAAAAAATAGATAATATCGACCTCTTGGAAATGTGAATCAACGTTTCATTTGCTGAGTTAATGCAAGTTCTATAATTTTTATATTAACAAAACTTAGTGTTTTAAATCGGTAATTTGCAATAAAAAGTCCTTTAGTTTTCTAATAGAGAGAAATAGGCTCCTCCATTTATCGAATTATAAATTTAGATATTTTTTTACTAATTTATACTAATTTATCTTTTTAATCTCGATGGACAAATTGTTAAAAATTAGAACGTACTTTTTGCATAAACGATATGTATAAATTACATAGGTGATGTAAAAATATTGATGTGCACATAGTTAAAAACTGCAACATACATTTTGCATATGCGATGCATATATATTACATATGTGATGCGTGACGCTTTTTTTAAAATTAGAGCATACTTTTTATATAGGCGATGTGTATAAATTATATACGTGATGCATGATTTTTTTTTGGAATCTCGATACATATTTTTTTAAAAATTAGAACGTACATTTTACATAGTCAATGCTTATAATATAAGTGATGCATGTCGTAGGACATGATAGACTTTTTGAAATTTGTTAGAGCAAAATCAATAAAAAAGCTTGAAATTATAATTTGATAAATAGGGGGCCTATTTCTGCCAATTAAAAAACAGAAGGGCTTTTTGCTGCAAATTGCCCATTTTAAACAGAGGGGATTGTATTTTTTTTTTATTCATGGTGATATATATATAATTAAACCTATGAGAGCTAACATCAATAAAATAATAAGGTTAAATATATTTGGGTGATTTTCAATAAAAATAAATATTAAAAATAATAAGCTTTTACACTCCATTCTAGTTTGATAAGTATTCTTACTCTTTTTAGTATAGTAAGTCTAACGATAGATGGAATAGAAATTGAAGCTTTGCTAGGGAAGCTTCTATTTAATTATAAATGCTCGCAAATCGATGTTGTAGTCAAAGGTGATCCCCACTATTGATAGGATACAACTAGCCTTAAGGACAACCTTTATAATTATCGAGATTAGATTTTGCGCTTTCTCAATGTGATTTCAGGGAGTCCGATGACTATATTTGCCCTTATCGACAAAAGCCTCCTCCAAAGTTTTGCTTGCATGCAATGAAAAGGCAACACCCTTGCCTAGACAAGCAGGGTCAATTAACACGCCATATGTGATATCATCATTGGTCAACACATTCAGCTTCTTTGATGTGACAAGTCAATTTTCACTATTAGAGTCTTCTAGTGAATGGAGAGGTCTGATGGGTGACAGGGCCTCTCTCATCATAGAGAAGTGTCGGTGTCTTGGCCTCAGCCTCCCTTCACTATCATTGTTGGTGTCTTCGCCTCAGCCTCCCTTCATTACCATCGTCGGTGGTCTTTAGCAAGCCTTGGATAGCTCCCAAATTAGCGAATTGTAGTTTCAGAAGATCCATAAGTTTACTGTTAATATGCTCTAGCTGGTCCATTTTGACCTTTATTTTCAAAGATCCACACTTTGCACATTCTGCTTGGTCATGGCCTATACGGCCGCAAAAGAGGCAATGCCAAGGAAGCCTCTCATACTTGATGCCAATGTCTAGGGTGGAGTCATTTAGCAAGGAGACTGTGAGCGAGCTAATCAACAGTTTAGTGATATCCACCTTGATTTGTAAGATTTGGTGTTTTGCAATTAGCTGATGGCACAACATTGTCATTATCGTATTATCATATCATTATAATAAATCTACACCATTGCGCCGAGTCGAGGGCGTTAGAGGTTGCTGGGATACCTATTCGCTCAGCAAGCTTCCTTGATGTTTGTTTTTGAAGGGTACTCCATGGGCAAACTATGGAACTAGACCCAAAACTCACTGTAGGTAAAACTCCAACTTTCTACCGACGTTTCTAGTCTAAAGTGGTTGAGGACAAAAAGGTCTCTATTAGAAGATCAAGGCGAGCATAGCTAGACCTGCCACTTATCAGTTTCCTCATCAAAAGCCAACATAAAATATTTTTTTTTAGCTCAATGAACTCCAGAGACCCTACCCTGTTCTAAGCTTTTTGCAAGAGCACTTTTCAATCCTATCGCCACTTATCACTTCTTTTCTTAAAAGCCAACATGAAAACACTTTTTATAGCTTCAATGAACTCCGGGGACTTGTCGGGTTCCAAGCTTTTCGCAAGAATACTTTTCATTCCAAAAACACTAAACTTCCAATCCTTGACGACCTTGCTGATAAGGCAAAGCTCTGGGTTACTCGTAGGGACTATATTATCCTCCTGGAGAGGGATAACCTCTTTCATGTTTTCGCATGAGAGGAGAGCTACAAATTGCTTCAGAAGCAGCTCCTTGTTGGCCGACATTGGGAGAGGTGAAGCAAGTCTATTAAATGGATGGGTGGAGGAAATTGAAGGAGAAAGAGGGTACCAAGAACAAGTACTTCTAGTCTTTAGGAAGGGTGGGGTGGCGCTTGCCGGCCAAACCTCATATAAGGTGGGAAACCCTAGTAGAGCTAGGAGAGAGATGCATAATCCTTAAACATACCTTAGGAGACTGATTGTTATAAAAGAAACAATGGTTAGTTAATAATAGAATAGAATAGAATAGAATAGAAAGAGAAATAGTGATAAAAATAAAGAGAAAACTGAATTGATGGCGACAAGACAAAGGTAGAGGAACGATTGTAATAAGTAGATTATAAATGGCAAGACGCAGATAATCTGGACCTACGGAGATCAGCAAGAATTTTCAATTGAAAGCTAGATGTGGACTTGTTGGAAAACCTTATGAGGATGCGTGTATATTTTTATCCAGTTCGAATCCAGCATTAGATTTTGTGGGGGGACTGCTACTGGCTTTGACCGGTCAACTTTGGCTCCTCGATTTGCAACCGATCAAGTAATCAAGCTTAATTGTATCAGGTTTGAATTAGGCTTGGAATGAAATATACTTGTTTTTTACTTTTAAGTGGTTTCATTTAGGCTCAAGCTCGAGCTCGCAAAATCCCACCAAAAATATTTTTGAAAGTTTTTGGTACCTTTTATGTCAAATTTGGATGAGACAAATATGATCCTTTCATATTGTTTTCAAACCACTAAGGCCTCATATTATTTCTATATATGTTGTTCTTTTTAATAAATAGATACTTAGGAAGGAACCATATATTCCATAAATACATATGATTACTATACATTGGTCCTTTGCTTCCATTTTCAGAGATATTAATTTGTTGCAAATAGGTAAAACTATCAAGAAAGTTATTAGAGCAATTGAAATTTTAGCAGGAGTAATTTTTTTCTTTTAATTAGAGGGTCATCGAGTTGATTATATTAGTGTAAAACTCCACTTACTTTTACTAACTATACAATATGTGATGCATTCTGATCTAAAATTTGGGAGGTGATTATAGAGATATTTGTACAAATGCAAGATACGAAAGAGTTGGGTTCTTGTTGGGTTTCTGTCACCTTCTTAATGCCAGAGAAAATAAAGAGAGCTTTTCTATATGCCACTGAAAACTTTCAAAATATTATAACTACTTTTATATTTCTTAAAATATTAAAGTTATCATCAAAATCTTTTTAACTTTTTAGAATTACTGGTTAGTTTTTAACAGAATATTCTTAACAGTTTATGATTAAAGTTAGCAATTACATATAAATGACTAAAACACCTTTTTAAGTTTAGAACATGAAATATTTATCAATAATTTTTTCTCATATAAAAGAAAAATAGATATAACATTTGATAGTTTTTAAACTATTTTAAGTACAATATACAAACATAAAATAGTTTTCTTTAAATCTATGTTATGCTTTAATCATGATTAATTAAATTTAACTAATATAATAATATTTTCAAAAGTGCATAATGATTTCAGTAGCAATTATGATATTTTAAAGAATATAGTGGCAATATTTTAAAATTTTATAGTGGCAATTATGGAAAAGAGAAAGAAAGAAAGAAGAAACCAACTCCCCCCATTATGCTACCTTGTGGAATTACAACTACTCTGAAGGACTGAAAGCTATGTGATTGTTCACAAGGAAGCAGTACTTATCTCTTTATCTACATGCCAGTGGATTGTTCTTTAAAGTGGATAAACAAATCATCAAATGGTACTCAGAAAAATATAAATACAATTCTTTGTTTATATAGAAAAACTCAAAGCAGTACTTGCTCCATTCTGCTATCTTTTTTTAATACATCTAATTATAATTTTTTTATATAGAAAGAGAAAAGATACAATATTTTATGTTTGGCTGCTCCCAATTACTAGCTAAATCAGCAAACGTGATTGTAGGTTAAAGGCTGCCAAGTATCCCCACCTGTAGAGGATTCATAGAGATGGGAATGTGGAGAATCTACTGCTAGTTTAATTATAAAAATTATAGCAACTTATAACAATCCATCAACGGATATATTAAATTAAGAATAACAAAAATCCATCAACGGGTTTCAGACCTTGAATAGCTGGACTGGCGATGGTTTCAGAGGAGAAATGATCATGCATCTTTCTTAATCAGACAACTTCTGTTTACATACGACGTGTTCTTTGATTTCATGATTATGACCTATATATATATATATATATATCCAGATCAAAGTAATCCTAAAAGATCAATCTGTAAGAACTAAGTAATTACGTAGGAGTTTAACATTTAAGCCCTCCCTAGTGGTAATTATATTCGAAGTCGTCGTATCTTGTACACTTATATATCCAGAACAAACCTTCTAGCTTTTGCATTCTTACTGGTATCCATGATATTCTAGACAAATGATTCAATACTATATATATATATATATATATATGGTATATTCTCTGCATAGAATAAGATAAAACGACAATAATAACAACCATAGTTTATTTATACGTCATTTTATTTCATAGGCAGGCATGCATGCATGCATGCATGTCATCATCGCGTGCAACACGGTACGTATTGGTGCATGCTAATACATAGTACGTAAGTTACAGGAAATTAAGCACAAATAGTTAAAGAAAACAAAAAAAATAATTAAGCACAGATACTTTAAATCTTGAAACAAATACACATATTAGACTTCATTAGTTTCCGAACTTGGACTTGAGGAGGTTGATGATATTAGGCTCCACCAGGAATGTCTTCGTAAGGACTTCGGTCGGAATAGCGGGGTTGGATCCGAATAGGGATAGGGGGGCCGAGAGCGTACCAGGCAACTGGCTATCGAACACATTCAACTCAAGTGCCTTCCCATGCCCGACATTGAGCTCAAAGTGCATGAGCCCCCGAGGGATCACAAAGTTCTCACCGGCCTTGATCACTTTGGAATAGTACACGTTGGACGTGGTAACAAACCCAACGAGCACCTCTCCCGTCACGACGAACCCTAGTTCGGTGGCCCGGGGATGGACGTGAAGAGGGTTGATGCCGCCGACGGCCAGGTCGACACGGTTCATCGACAGCCCCAGCGTGTTCAGGCCCGGGAAGCTGAGCACGTTCCCTGCCGTCACCTTAAACCCTGAAGGGTTGTTGGTGTCGCCCTCCTTGGAGATGGCCGAGGAGAAGAAGTCGTCGGAGACGACCTCCGACATCGGCTTGCAGGGGAATCCGTTAATCGTCACGGCCGCCTTCATGTCCGCGACGCATATGTCCTGCACGGGATCAGAGTCGGCACCGCTCGACGTGGGGAGTAAGGTAGTTATGGAGAGCAAGAGGAAGAGTGTTTTCGCTAAGAGTTGGAGCTCCATGCTTGTAAATGATGAGATTATAGATAGAATTGATGAAGGATATGAAGCATAGTGTATCTATGCATGCCTTTATATAGTAGTTCATAGGACACCACCTTTGAATATCTTTAAAGATTACTTGCTGCGAAAGTTCGGATAACTAGGAAGCTACTGTACGTCTGTGTCACATAAACTATGGATAAGGTCAAGAATCGAGAGTAGAATAAGACTTCTGATCCGATAGTGCGGAGGTGGGTGCATGTAACGTTTCCTAATTGGCTGCGAATCTCTGGTGATATACTATATAATATTATGGATGCCAGTCTGCAACGAGGAACTAGGAGACTTTTGAACGTTAAAAGGACTCCTTAAAGATACGTCGGCTTCCAATAATTACAATTAGAGATGGATTTAAATGTTAAGAAATTCTTAGAATGGACACGTCATACCTAAACCCAAATTTGTCTCAAGATAAAGAAGGATAGTCATGTCCCCGTGATAGTGTGGTGGATCTTATGCATTATCAAGCCTAGGTGTGACACCCAACTCTAAACACGTGCACGGCACGAGCCCACACGGCACGTGCGTGGCACCTGACCATTTGGTTAGATACTAACAATCTCATAAACCTGTAGCAACATCATAATTTTATCCACAATATATAAACTAAGAATAACTCAAGTCTCACTGTCAACAGCATACAGATAACCATACTTGGGCCCCACACAGGCCACAACACATCATCAAGAGCTTTTCACAACTACATATACACAACAGAGATATATACATAATTATACAAGTACAAAGTCACCTGCTAAAATATAAGACAAGGATACAGATACACTTTGGAGGAGGTCTACAGATACATTAGATAAGATAACTCATCTGGCATATAATACTAACCACACTCTACTCCTCACTCACCGGCAAGACCTCTAAGGGAGAATCCTGCTCCTCTCGTTCACCTGGTTTTTGGAAAGGAGAAAATAAAGAGAGTCATGAGCTAAAGGCTCAGTGAATAGACCTTACCCCGAATCAGTGATGACAAATAGAGAGTAAATCAAGTACTGGATAATATGAATCAGAAAGAGTATCATGTCATGAATGAGTAAATGAATGTGTCCTCAATACTACATAAATGAAATATAGATAACATGCCATAATTGATAAGAATACATAATCCTCGACAATGAATAAACAGATCATCACATCATAAGATCATCATAACTCCCTCTCAAATATGACACATGATGCATGCCGACCATGACAATACTATGACATCAAATACAACATGCAATCATATACGATTAATATCGACTACTCGATAATCAGGTAACCGAATGATAATGAAATCATATGCATTTCTCAACATCATAATCATCACCGACATCTCGGTATAATATCATCATACTAGACCACTGTGCACAGTCAACACCCGGTACCCGGTCTTAACATCATGCCCGAAGGCTCCGAGCATACTCTGCCATCCGCAAGGAGTATCTCAAATATAACCATACCCTGCCATCCGCTAAGGGTATCAACATCCATCCAGACCGGGCACCCCACATAGTTGATAGAAACCTCGTGAGGATAACTCGCCACATATGCCCTGACGAACGGCATGTGTCCGATTGTCTGTGCGCACAGACTCAACTGACCTCGGACATGGGCCACGAGATATCGCATATCAGCGACCATAATCATCAATCCAGGCACCCCTAACCCTGGCGCCTACTCGGGTATCCCCACGCTTTCTATCAACTATCCTATCAATCATATTTCATGCTTTCTTTTTAAATGACAGATCATATGCATATATCCAGTACAATAACGAGTCAATGCATAATAGGAATTTAGGTGGAACAGGAATCAAGAGAAAAATGCTGCAATGTAGTCTCCAACCATGTATCTAACACATGCATACTCTCGCTAGTCTATCACATGCACACTCATACTAGAAATCATCTTGACATAAAATCATCTTGACATAAAATTATAACAGTATAATCATCTCCAACCATCCTTATTTATCATTATCATACTTATATCAAAGATCAGCCTAATTACATGCATGATAAAAATATGCTCGACGGTAATCATTTCTAGATAAAGTCATATAATCATGCTGGAGGCCAAAACATGCATGTACATAATATATAATATAACTTAATTTGAGAAAGGGATCTAGGGGATAAGACTACTCACACCACGGCAAATACCAAACCACCACTCGTTCACGCTGTTACGATAACGATCAAGCCTCGATAGCTAAGTCCATAGGGTCTTGAACCGGGGGGTCGGGATCTGAAATTATTTGTAACAAATATGTCAGTCTTTTTATTAATTAAAATTAACCCGACAAAAAGACAGTTTCTTGTTGTAAGTATGTACTCTTCATTTCTATATTTGGTTCGTTATTTATTAACCATAATTATATTATTTAATAGTGTATTTAAAATATATTTTATCTGTCTATTATTCTCTTTGATAATTAAGAAAATAAGAATTAAGTTGCTGCAAATAATTATGTAAGAATATACGTATATAACCCTAATAATTACTATTACCTACTTAGGATTAAAATAATAATTTATATTGCAGGTATTTTACTAAACATGATATAATTAGAATGATATACTAACTATGATATGATTGTATTTAATTTGTACGACTTAAATACATTAAATTAACTAAGCTAAACTAATTGTGCACATATATATATATATATATATATATATATATATATATATTTATATTTATATAGTGCTGGGCTCAACCCAGCACCATGCACAGCAAGGCGCTGGGCTCTGGGGCTGCAAGGGCGCTGGGCCGAGCCCAGCGCCTGGCGCTGCAAGGGCGCTGGGCCGAGCCCAGCACCACTTGCAGGGTGCAACCAGAGGAGAGAAGGGAAGAAGGAGGAGGAGGAGAGGAAGAAGAAAGAGAAGAAGAAGAAGAAGAAGAAGAAGAAGAAGAAGAAGAAGAAGAAAAAGGAAGAAGAGGGTTGGGCCATGGGGGAGGGGTGCGGCCGCTGGTGGCCACTCAGCGGCCGGCCTCTCGCCGACGGCTCAATCCTCCGGTGGTTCCGAGAGGAAGCCGACAAGGAGGAAAAGAGAAATAGAGAGAGAGAGGTGGAGAGAGAGAGAGGGAGAGAGAGAGAGGGAGGGAGGGAGGCTCACCGGAGCTAGGGGAGGTGGCGGCGGCAGTGGGTAGAGAGAGAGAGTGTTTGAGAGAGAGAGAAGTAGAGAAAGGTCAAAGAGAGCTCGAAAGAGAAAAAGAGAGAGAGAGAGGAAGAAAAGGGAGAGAGAGGCGGTGGGGAGGAAGGCTGCGGCGGCGGCGGCGGGGGCCCACCGTGCCAGCTGGCTCGGCCAGGTTGGCCGGGCCAGCGCTTGGGGCGCGTGGCGCCCATCCCCGTTGCCACTGCATGGCACGACAGCTCGTGCCATGCAGTGCAGAAATCTTGATTTTTTTTTTTTTTAAACCTTGGGTTATTACACTAGGAATTTGGTACTTTGGCGGCACCTTGTTTTGTAGGGATCTCGCCTTTGGAATCGGTAGTTGAGAAGTCTGGACTAGGCGGTTTAGTATATTGGCTAAAATTTAGTAGGATCTTGATGCCTTTATATCTAGAGAGAGTTGATCCTTTGTTTAGCCCATATCTAGTATTTGGGATCTTGAATTATTAAAAAAAAAAACTTAGCTTAGTTGGTTTGATTGACAAAGTCAATAAAAAACTCACCAATTGGAAACACATCCTACTATCTATAGTAGGTAGAGTGACAATGATCAACTTCACGTTACTACCCATTCCTACTTACTGACTCGGTTGCATATGGACTTCAGACACTATACTTTTCTTTAGGAATCGGACATAGGCAAAGGACTTCATCTCATTAATTAGGATATTGTGTTTAGAAAGAATGTTGAAGGTGGGCTTACAGTAAAGAATCTCAGAGCTGCTAGGGATGCCCTCATGGATAAGCTTGTTTTCAAGGTCCTCAATAGGCAGGATGGGCTTTGGACTCGAATCTTGCCAGCTAAATATAAGGTCTTAAATCCGTAGGATCCCTAATTCCAAAGTATGCTTCCTGGTTGTGGTGAGTCTTGAGCAATTTCTCTACTGTTATTCGGATGGGCTGCCACAAGCTCATTGACAATAGGTGGGGATCACTTTGGTAACTTTTGAGCCTTGGTCCATGGCAATCCCCTGGGAACTGTCAACCTCACATCATCCACCTAAGCCTTCTACTCAATACTTTGTTAGTTACATATTTAGCAATTGATGGCAACTAGAGATCAAATTGGCTCATCAGCGGGGGTTGGTAGGGATCTTGCCTTCAATATCACGTCACTCCATTTAGCTGATGTCACCACCACTGTTACATGTATTTGGTGGCCATACTCAGAAGGAGAACCTCAAGCTTCTTCCATTTCTCTTTTTTGTCTCGTACATTGATGTACATTTGGCCAAGTTAGAAAGTATTGTGGAGTTTAGCTGTTGCACCTTGGGTGCGCACTTTTAGTTGGAAGCTTTTTTGGCATAGGATTCCAACCTACTCATATTTATATAACTTGAGGATCGGGAGCAACGTGCTCTTTGTGTACTGCATAGTGAGTATATTAAACACCTTATTTTTGGGTGATACTTTTCTGTTCGAGACTTGTATCTAGACCCTCGTGATCAATAGTTGGAACCATGCTTCTAGAACCGAGATCCAGCCCCTCCCACTCTACTAGTATCACCAATAGATAGGCTCGTATGCATAGGAGGTTTGAGTTGGAAGTAGGTCCATGCACAAAAAGGTGGGCAACCTAGCTACTAGAATTGACCGTGATTGGATCAATACGAAGTGGTTCATTGATCCTAGAAGAGCTCCCATACTATCTTTTTGCGACAAGGCGAACCTATCCTTCTTGAGCTATGTAATCTGTTTGATTAGGACTCTGCCAAAAGTCTAAGCAAAAATAATACTAGTTGATCATAATTCCTTTATCGCAAAGAAAAAAAAACTTAGCTCAGTTAATACCAACCCTTGTAAAGTTGGTAAATACCTTCTTTACAACCAAGTCAGGCTGACTCCAACCCCAAATAATTTATGTAGAACAAATTATTTGCTAGTTTGGTCACTTAGCTCAAAACCTCAGCTTGGTTGATGACTTGGCGGCACCGTGGCTTGGAAGAGCAACTCAGCATCACGATGACTTGGAGCGATATCTTAGCGCTGTTTAGTTCAGAGTAATAGCTCAACGAAGCACACAACTTGAAGCTTAGGATAAGCAGTTCAATATGTTGGTTAGAGCTTGGTGAGGCTTATGTGTCTATGTATTTAGAGAGAGTTAGTACTTTGTCCAGCCCATATCTAGCCTTCATGCTCTTAAATGATAAAAGAAAAAAAAATTAGCTCAGTCATAGCACCCAACTTTAGGAAGTTGAGAGGATACCCACGTATGATCTAGGAGGTCATAAATTAAAGTCCAACTCTAAGAAAATTTGCTATGGCCAACTTGTTTAGTTGTTGTTGCCTTAGCTTGTCTGTTTGGCTTGAGTTAGCTCATGACTTGACGGTTTGTTGGCTTAGAGTAGTAGCTCGACGACACGACTATATGGAGCGATGGCTTGGCGGTGATTAGCTAGGAGCAATTGCTCAACAGCACAATGATTTGGAGCTTAAATTAAACATCTTTGTATGTTGGCTCGACGATATAGTGGCTTGGAGGAGTAGCTCGGCAGCTTAGTGGTTTGAAGCAATATCTCGACAGTATTTAGTTCGGAATATTAGCTCAATAACGCACACAATTTAAAGTCTAGACTAAAAACTTTAATATTTTTTAAAAAAAATTTTGGTAAAGCCTAAGTATCTCTATATCTAAAGAGGGTTAACTCTTTATCCACCTCATGTCTAAAAAAACCTTAGCAAGTGATTTCACCGAGGGTGGAAATTGATCCAACGCAATCCGATATCATCGAAAACATCTGCACAAATATACCATACTAGACAAACTATTTGTTGTCCATCATTATACGGTACATCATTTATAACATTTTCAATATAGGATACTATATTTTGGAGTGATTGACCAATCTAGCCCTGCTGCGTTTTTATTTCACACAAACAATACATTATTTTATTTGTAAGAATTCGTTTAAATTAGTATCTTAGCAGCTTATGTTAAAATTTTATTTTTATATAAAAATGCTTATCTTAATAGAATTCATACCCTAGAAGAAAAACGCTTATGAGTTCAATATTTTTCATCTGAGTTACAGTAAAATAGACCCCTATAAGTTTGAGAGGCAGTGTAAATTGGTAAATAAAATTTGGAACACGACTAATTTGGGCAAAAGCTCCTAGATTTTGTAAATAGAATAAGACAGTTTTGTACAGTCTACAATCCAAAGGAGGAAAATGCACAATTGGATCTACCAAGGATTTTTTGGAATTAGATATCGCCAATAATTGCAACACAGAAGATAGAATTGACTAGTTAGCCTTTCAATGCAAAGGCTAGCCAGGGCTTCCTCAAGCAACAACAGAATTGAGAGTCTTCCTATCACTATGGTGTGACAAATTTGTGCTTTTGTAACACACTTTTACCAGCACAAAAGAAACTATAAATAAAATTTATACACTAGAATCCTTACCAGATACACCCAACAGTTGATCCTCAACTTCCACCTCATTGGTTCCTCCACTTATATTTGTTTGCTTAGAAATTGGTGTCTCCTGCTGGGACGAAGGGCTTCCCTTTCCAGTAACTGATTGCTGATAAAGGATTCCCCCCAAAAGAGTAAAAAGCAAGCAAAGCAAACCAAATGGGGTTGCATGCTTATCCCAAATCAGTACATTTATAGCAACCGTAAGAAACTTGTTGACAACACCTGTCACTGTAAATGCTGTGGCGGAAATTGCTTTCCGTGCCGCAAAACCAAAGAAACTGATGAACAATCCAAAAACACAAGACAAAGCCACAGCTAGAAAGGCATCAAATTCAAACCAGTGTTGGGACCTTGATTTTATGGCTGCAAATACATCTGCATGCTCTCCCGTCAAAAACCAAAACACTGGAGCCATCATCAATGAAAGAAGATTGTTGTAGAGTACAAAACCCCATGTGTTCAGCCCCAGGTTTGTTACCATATGTTTTATGTACACCATCTCAGTCGTTATTGTCACCAAATAAGCAACTGCCCAGGAGTATGCTGTGAGGTTGAATCCTGAATCTGTCATCACATATCCAACGGCGCCTCCCAATATAATAACAAGAGATAAGAATGTAAGTCTTGAAGGACAAGGCTGCTTCCTGAAGGTAGTGTCGGCAATAGCAACCAGAAGTGGTGTCAGTGATCGGAACACTATAAATGTGTCGACATTGGCATGGCGCAGGAGATTGGTGTTGGTGAATATGGCAAGATAGAAGACAATGGCAGCAGGCAAGAATTTCTTGGCTGTCTCGAAGGTAAAGGGATCATGGTAAAGAAAACCCAACTTACCGAGAAACCAAACACCAAGTGCAGAGGTCAAGTACTGTAATGCAGTCAAGAGACCAGGATAACTGAACTTTGTGATGGCATATTTGTTAATGATGGCGAGTAAGCTCGAACAGAGAGCATATCCTACAACAAGGCTACTGGTTGCATAGTACTGTTTGGAAGCTTCAAGCTTGATGGGAGTCATGTCTGCCGATATCCTCAACTGAAACAATTAGACAACGTTAGGTCTCCAACTACATGCTTGTCACAAATGATATGAAAAGACCAAACAACAAAAATAAAGTGATATCATCATTACATGACCACATCCCTGTCAAAAAAAATCCACAACCTCCTTTCTAGTTATGCTTCTCCTTGGAGCAATACAACAACGTTTGTTACATTTTCTGTTATTGTCCACCTATATGGTGAAAATATTCTACATTACCAATAAGTTAGTATGAATTACACATTGCGCACACTCCATAGCATCTTGATAGTACCACAATCTGTTAAACATAATAACAGAAAGCCAGAAATATGATGAGTTAAATGAGTGATTGAGTTCTGATTGTCTTTTCACAATTGTATCATTACAACCTGCAATATCGCATGCTGCATAAATTACAGTAATGACATATGAATATATATATATATATATATATATATATATATATATCTGTGCTGTTTAATGCTTGTACATAAAACATACACCTTACATATGCATCATGTAAACATAAATGTACATATACATATACATATACATACAAATGGATAAAAAATCTGCACACAAGAAATACATGTGCACTTTACGGTTCTTCAAAGAGAAGTATAAATAGGAAGTTTATCCTAGAGAACTCTACAAAATGCAACATTAGCATGGAAGCAGATCTTTATATCAGTCCAAGTTTCCATGTATCAGTTTTGTGATTAAAATTGACCACCCAAAAAATCAATACATATCAGACATTGTATCCGCCATTTAAATACCGGAGATTGTTATAAAAGCATGGTTCAATGTTTCAGTTTCGGTCCCTGAAAAAAAAAAGAAAATCTTTCGAAGTTTTGGTCCCTGAAAAAAAAAGAAAGTGTTTCGAAGTTTCAGTCTGTTTCAGAGTTTTGGATTGGCATTTCAGTTTTTCTTTTTCTTATTTTGGCCTCTTTAAATAACAAAAAAAGTCTACAAAATCCTGTTGATTAAGAAAGCTCTCGATCTTTTTCATGAGAGTTGAGACTTGAGAGCTTTTAATGGCTCTAAATCTCCTTTTAGTTCATGTGAAAGGAAGGAGATGATAGAAGTATCTAAAGTTTTAAAAATAAACTTAATATTATGGATACTTCTCGGAAAATTCTTAGATACTTTCGAGATTCCTACCAGTAAAAGCCAAATCAAAGGTAATTATAAATAATCATTTTTTTATCAGATTTAGAAGGTTTCCTTTCATGAAAAGATTGAGTTTGTTGTTCTATTTTATGATCTATATTAGAAAATTATGTTGCAATGGCCAATTTCTTTTGATTTATAGATTGAATTGCTTGTTTATCTTACATTTTAGTTAGTAATATACTACGTAATACTAGTTCATTGTTACGAAATGGTATTTCCTTTATTAAATTTATTTAAGATCTCTTTATATAAATTATCATACATAAAATAGTATAGAATTCCTCAATCAAGAAAATGAAAGTATAAAACTTCATTAATTCATATATGTTCTCTCTCTATATATGATGAGCTAAGTATACTAGGCATATCGTATCCTTACTTTTTAAGATTTATTGACGTCATATCTATATCTATATCCTGTATCTGATTTTTGCTTCATAAATTATAATTTATTTCTCATGAGAATTGACTTAGATATCGAATCTATAAATCAGGGAGGGCAACCCAGTTATCCAATCTATATATCGAGAAGAACTATCCTCTTTGTTTAACCTATGATTAACATTTGGGTTCATGATATATCAAAAAATAAATACGTCTGGAGTAGGTAGTTGGTAGCAGTAGTATGACTTGGTAAAGAAAGGGGTCGGCATAAGATTCTATAAGACTAATAAAGTAAACCAAGTATTCACAATACATCATTTGCAAACCTATCAATTCACTCTAGCTGGAGTCCTTTCCACATAAATCATTTTGCGTAAATATACTATATTATTAATTTCACTTTTATTGCTTGGTGAAACTTGATCAGATGTTAACTGTGAGCATGCTTTCAGTACTTGGCATCAAGTTGCACATGATAGGAACACTGAAGGCACAAGGGTAGACAAGGTTGTCAAAAGACTCAAATCCCTAGAGCACAACCGTGTGGCACGCTCAAGCATAGTTTAAATTCAAATGAGCGGAGCTTGATCAGCTTCACAAGCTGAAAACTAATTTCAAGCCACAATTGAATAGTAAAAGGCAGACAAACACAAGAAAGGCTATATTGGATACATATTTAAGCTTGACTCAAGCGTTTTTCAACATAAACTTGATAAACCAAAAAATAAATACCCAAAACACACCAAATGAAGCTTGGAAAAATTCAAGCTTGACTTGAATTTGTCTTCGCTCTTAGTTAACATTAACAATATTTTGTTACATCTTCTTATATTGTTTTATACTTAATGGTACGGTTACTTAGTACACAAGTTATCATTGCGAACCCAGAGACATTCTTACAAGAAGGGGCGAACAGCAAAGATCCAGAGTTCTATTATTGCTATTGAGCAGCTTGTTAAGGCTCATGTTTGGCTTTACTTCAAATTAAGGTAATGCTAGTCTCCCTTGAAATGTCCCCAAAATGTTATTGATGTCTAAGATTTCAATCTCCTTCCAATGCATTACAATCTTACCCCTGAGTCCCTGACAATCGTACATAGGAAATCCTAATCATCAGCATAATGAGAGACATTCTAAGGAACCCCTATTATAAGAGGTGCAATGAGATTAGACTTGTGATGTTCTGTGGTTTTACTCAGCACTCAACTTTAGACGGATCAGCCGCTAGCATAACTCAAAATTTCCTTACTTGGCTAAGTACATTTGAGATGCCTAACTGAAACAGAAAGTTGCAACATTTAGCATTTTTACAAGCATCTTACCCACAATACTTTTCCTCTAAGCAAAGGAGAATGGAAAGAAGATAGTGATGAGTGGTTAGAGCTCGATTTTCATGTAATTTATCCTAGTTTATAGCAAGAAAAAACCTATACCCACAAGATAATTTTGTGAGTTTTTCTCTTCTTCTTCTTCTTCCTTTTCCCTTTAAGAGTGGTGTGTGGCAATAAGTAACCCAACTACTGTCAGATCTACGAGCCTATCAAGAGTAAGAACCTAATCTAAAGTTCACTTGTACATATTGCAAGGATAACAGCACGCGGATCTCAGGTCATATCCAATATCCAGGCACCAAATCTTATCTTACGACAGACATTTAGACTAGAAAGTGAAGAGAGGGAGAGGGAGCGGGAGTGGGAGATTGAGAGAGACGTACTGGCTAAAGAGATCTTATTGACCAACAACTAGGGAGGCCGAGGGGCTGACCAATCGGAAGCTTGGGATGCGGCGCCGAAACAAGTGAGAGGTGCCGTTGGTGGCGGTGGAGGAGTCAGTGACGAAGGCGGAGCGGGATGTAGAGATCGGGCGTCGGCGGACGGATGGCACGCAGAAGAGAATGTTTTAGAGGTGCGTCTTTGTCTGCTTTACATTTAATGCAAATTGTCCTTTCCAAGAAAAAAATATACTTTTTTTAAACCGGCTAATTAAATATTTTTTCTTCTTGGATTTTCCTTAATAGCATCCTGTCTTGCCATAATTTATCTTTATAAACCCATGCTCTAAATACATAGAAAATGCCCAAAATCAGTATGAAATGTTCTAAATCTATAGAAAATACTCTAAATCTGTGGAGCAAATGCAATTTTTTTTTTCAAGTTGTCTATGTTCCAAGGAATTGTTAGCCCTTAAGAAGTCAAATTTTAAAATCTTCGCGAAAGATAAGATTACAGAGGATTGACAAAAAAAATTAATGATTTTAAAATAATAATAACCGGAGTTCGGATAATAAAATTATGGCCAAGATACTAAATTTTTTACTTTATTTGTTGTGCAGTGGATTAAAGTCGCCTCTATCTTATTCTCTCATTTGTAGGGCGGTCAAAATAAACGAGCCCACGGGCTTGGCTCGAGCTCGACTGGGCTCCACTAGAGCTAAGCCTAGCATGAGCCAGGTTAGAAGGTTTGAAAATAATTTCGAGCTGAGCCTAAGCTAGAGCTGGCTCGCTCAGGCTCGACTCGATAGGCTCAGTATAAAAAGGATTTCTTAAGTCAAACCCTAATCCCTAATTCTCAATCTTTCTATCCCAAGTCGACCCATAGCCGCTAAAAACCTCACTCTCCCTAGCTCTTCCTCCTTCTCTAATTTGGCTCCTCCTCATCCTCCTCCTCCTTTAACCCGCCTCCTTCTCATCCTCTTTCTCAAGACGCCACCTCGTCGTCTTTCTCCTCCTTCTCCAAGTCCCGTCGCCTCGTCTTTCTCTACCATAACCCGCCTCCTCCTCCTTTGGCAAGCCGACTCCTCCTCAAGCCGCCACCCTGTACTCGTCTTCCTCCTCAAGTCGCCCCCTCGTCGTCCTCCTCCTCCTTTGCCAACTAGCCGCCTTGTCCTCCTCCTTCATCGGCTGGCAAGAGATATTCCTAAGTATTAATTAATATTATTATTTATATCTTAATATTCTCACTGGTTTGTAAATTAGATCATTATTTAGCTAATCATTTATTTTAGTCTAAAGATTTCCAAGTGAGGGTCTATTACATCTTCACTTATGTTAAATTGTGTTAAAGATGATTATATTTTACTTGCTTGGTAAATCAATTTTTTCTTTATTGTTGCATGTGAAGGACTGAAGACTTATGTTTCTTACTTGGTAAATATATTTACTTGCTTAGTAAACATGATCCTTTAAGATAGGTACCCACCATACTTCTACTATATCCTTAGCCTATTAGCCATCTATTTTTGTTTTGTACTAATTAAATATTACAAGAATTTAAGTTATACATCTGTTTTTATTTTTTGTTTTTTTTATATAGATATTAGAGTCAATAACTAAAAATATTTCTCAATCATCTGATGCTGTTAGTGAAAATGAATCTTTTGAAATTGATATTGATGAAGAGAGTAATGAAACTAATAAGAGAGAAGAAAGTAATAGTCAAAAGAAACAAAGGAGAAGAACTTTAGATATGTGGTTGTGTAACACCCGTAAAAAAAAAAAAAAAAATTTGGCGCACGCGCTACGCGCGTGCACCCTAACCGCAACGCACGCGCCAAGCGCGTGCGCTGACTCCTTCTTCCCCTTCCCCCACCTCTCGCAGTTAGTTGCGAGAGGTGGGAGAGAAGATCGCCGGAGTGGAGTAACTCCACTCCGAATCTCTCTCCCCTCTCCTCTATTTAACCCCCCTTCTCCCCTAGGGTTCTCTTCTTTTGCGGAATCTCCCCATCTTCATTATTTCTCTACTCTCCTTTCCTCTTCCGAGCCGCTGAGGTCTTCGTCGCGGGCAACGAGCCACCGGAACGCCGGCAACCGACCAAAACCCTCCCTCTTCGATCGTCAGGTCAGCCTTCAGCCCCTAGCTAGTTTAATTCGAAAATAGTTTAGTAAGCATGCGTATTTAGGATTTTATTTTTAGTTTACCTTCGCCGGGAAATTCGCCGGCCGGCGACCTCGGGTCGACAAACCACCGGTTCGGGAAGCTTCCCGGTCTCTTCCCTTAGTTGTAGGTACCCAAATTGGGTACCCACGGGGCGCGTGGGAGGCGATGCCATGTCGCCTCCCACCGTCGGAATCCCTTGGCACTAGCGGCCACCACCGGCGGTGGTGGCCTCGCTCTTCGTTTTCGGCTGACCCACCTCTTCGCTTGGAAGGGTTGGGTATCCGAGGATCGGGCTTCGAGCCCATCTCGCACTAGGTTGAGAACCCCATGGCCGCCGGCCATGGAGTCCTTCAACTCACACCTCCGGCCGCACTAGCCGGAGGTTCTTTCCTCTTCTGCGCCCAAGTCGACATAGTCGACTTGGGGGTGATGCTGCTAGAGCCGGGGGAGGGGGCTGCCGGCGACAGGGAACGCCGGCAGCATGACCCCTCTCCTCTGTTTCTCTTTCACAGTTGTGGAGACGAGGAGAGGGTGGGGGGTTGGGTCCCCCACCGTTCTCTCTCTCTCTCTCTTTCCCTTGGACTGTGGCATGGGCTGCGTTGCAGCCCAAGCCCACAGTCCCTTATGACTTTTTCTAAGGGTCTCGGTGGGCTGGGCTCTCGAGCCCAGTCCACCACCTTCCCTTAGCTTCTGGTAGGCTGCGGAGGGCCCCGCAGCCCACCTCTTTTTTTGTTGTCGGACTGGGCTCTGGAGCCCAGTCCACCAACTCCCCCTGCCTGGCTGGGCTCTAGAGCCCAGCCCATTACTTCTGGTCCAGTGGGCTGCAGGTGGGTCTGCAGCCCACTCTCTCCCTCTCACCCTCACTTAAATTGCTGGGCCTTGGGCTCAGCCCAACCTTTAACATTTTTCTTTAACCCTAGTCTAATTAATTTTGAGTCTGTTATTTTCTTAAATTCTGATAGCTGCACAATTTATAATTATTATAATTTCTCAATCATGTTATTAAGGAAATTAGTGATTTTCGCAAGATCAAAATAATATTGAATATTAAGTCTTCTCTATTATCTTCACATTTACAATGTGAACCGCTCTAATGACCATTATTATAGTAATTAGGACAAATAATATCTCGGACCTAGAAAATCAAACTTAATATACACAACAACACGGTTAGTTATAAGTCCATTAACTTTATGTTTATTTATAAATTATTAGATTCAGCATTGTGCGGGAAGGATCTTGAAATTCAGGAAGAGCCGACTGATTAGGAGAGTAAGACAAATTCCAGAAATACACCAAGCGAGTAGAATTCTATAATAGTCTTTAAATTGTATGCTTATGACATATCTTACCTGTGGTAGTTAAATGATGCTTCTTACATATGAATTTTATATGACATCTCATATTTGCATTTAATTACATGTCAGTTCTTTTTGTACTATTTATCACTTAATGCTCAAGTATTGATAGACCCTATGTTTGATTATGATAACTGCTATTGTAATGATTATGTTAAATAAATAATAGAAGTCATGACACCACGTGCACGTATCACTATTAGTCAAGTCTCAGTTAGGCAGTGCCCTTTTACCTACTCAACCCGGGGTTAGGGGTAGAGTGTATATTATATAGTATTATATTAGCGGCCTACACCTGAGGTCGATAGCAGGTGGAGCATTCAGGTGATTACACTGCCCTAATTGGAGACTAGACTAGTATGATATTAGAAAAGATGATTGAGAGATTGGGATTGTAGTTCTAGCGATACCCGAGGACGTAGGGTCAGGGCGTCTATTGAGCTGTGTGCTCTTCTCAGCCGTATGTGATGGTTTCGCTCTGTACAATGATTACTAGAACGGTATTGATGGGCCTACGACTGGGGTCCTTAGTCTGATGGCCACAGACAACCAGTCATATGCAGCGTCGCCAAGCATGTATGGGCGATAATATCGCTAGTTGACTAGTCCTTCTCGATTTTTGTGATGCTGTGTGAGATATGTTATTGTGACTCGACTCCTGTGTGGATTTTTCTATGAAAGATAAGCTATGATGATGAAAGCTATAATAAAATCACCAAGTACTTTACCCTGATATGTATGAGCTGCATTTTTACTTATCATGTAATATTTCTTAGATTGTTATTAGATTCTACTTGCTGGGCCCTATGCTCACCGCCATTTTTTTTTGTGGAATTATTTCAGAGATGTTTGTAGAGGATGCGGACATCGAGGAGTAGAAGATTTAATTCCCTATTTTCCCTGCATTTGTTATTTCTATTTATTTTAGTTAAGCTTAGCCCCTGCGAGGGTATTTATGTTCTAGCAAATTAGAGAAGAACTTGTAACCCTAGAGACTTGTTGAGGCCTGTGATATTATTAATTCAGGACTTTTGTTGGTTTATTATGGTATTGCTTGGTTCATTTAAAATACTTGGTGAGAATATTTCACTGACCGGTCACGTGGGAATCACGTGGACATACCCACGTGAAGAACACGTGAGTTTTGGAAGTGGGTGTTTCAGGTTGTATGTCAAACAAATTAAGGTGAAAGAAAATGAAAAATAAGTAGAAAAGTATTAGTGTAATACTTGCTCATCAATATTTAGTATTTTTAAGGAAGTCATCGCCTCACACATAAAAAGACATGTGGAATTTTGCACTGCTTTGTTAAGCAAAGGATAAAAAGCAACCAAACTATGAAAAAAAAATTATCTCAAAATAGTTTTATCAAAATACAATCAAACTATGGTGTGAGAAATAATGGCAAAAATGATAATAGCACATGAGTATCCTTTAATATGGTTAAGTATATATGGTTCAATATATTTTTGAAGGTTCTTAATCCACGTTATGAACGGATTTCTAGAAATACAATGAAGAGTGATGTCAATGAAAGTTTATGAATTCGAAAGAAGAAGTGAAATTGATTTTGAAAGTAACTAATAGAATTAGTTTGACTTCAGATTTATGGATCTCAAATCAAAATATTAGGTATATGTCTTTAATTGCTCACTTTGTTGATACTAATTGGATTTTGTAAAAACACATTATCAATTTCTATCAATTGGAACCTCCTTACATTAGAGTTGCTATTTCAGATGTTATTATTGATTGTTTAATTGCTTGGAAGATAGAGGATAAAGTATCAACTATTACCTTAGACAATGACTCCACCAATGATGTTGTTGCTAAGATTATTATGAATAACTTTTAAGTTAGAGGGAAGTTGTGCTTTAAGGTTTCTTTTTATGTTAAATGTTGTGCTTACATTTTAAATCTAGTTGTTCAAGATGAAATCTATATTAATTATTCAAGATATCATTGAAAGTGATAGATGCATTAAAAAAGAGTTATTCGTGTATGTATAAGTTTGATAAAAATGCAACACAACTCTTTATCCTACTTCTAAGGATGTCAAAAGCATAGTGGATTGTTATGATCCGATTATGTGGGTCGAGTTGAGTCTAGTTAGCCTAATTTACTTATTATCTTTAATTTTGAATTAAAGTAGATAATTTGTATATGAACTCGATTCGCTAAGATTCTACTCCTATAAATAGGAGTAGTCATAGATTAATTATCATAGTGGAATAATTATTGAGTTAAGTTATTCTATTACCTTGTATTTATCATTTTATTGTAGATGTTAAATTATCTTTACTTTTCTAAAAGTATATCTTAACTCTAGAATCTTTCAAAGCTTCCAAATTCTAGCCATTATTACTCTCCATGAACCATCCTACTTTACGGCCGACCTCTATCATCTCACGGTCGTCCAACATCAGATAGTCCCATTTTTGTCCTAATCTAACCTTCCTCCACTATTTCGATTATATATTTTCACATCAACCTCAGAATCACGTGAAACTAGAGCTAAAGATTCATAACTCATGAGGCTACCACCCATAAAAATAATAGAATTTTTTTACAAGTAGATTGGTCTAAATCTAATTTGTGACAATAGGTGACATTGTACATTAGTTATTTATTATTATATTGGTGTCAAGTTGTAAACTATAATTTTATGTAGGTCATGTTAGATTTTGTAGTTTAATATTGTTTTAATATGTATAGGATTCTTGTGTTAAGAAGTTTGTTTGGATTGTGACATAGTTATCTTGGGAATGGAATTTATAGTGATAATTATTTTTTTGGTGTTGACGCATGTCTATTTTGTAATGTACATCACTCATGCTATATTGGTAGTGGAATGCGTGAGGATAAGGGGTGAGTGTTACACAAAACACCTATGCGAGTTTAGTTTGATCCATCCTAGTGGAGGTATAATTTATTTAACTATTTTAGTTCTCTTGTCTCAGCCATCAGCTCATTTTCAATCAAAATATTTATTTGTCATTCACATGCTCTTCTTCCATGTGTCACATTTGGAGAATCCAATTCCTTCCGAAAACCTTGCCATTTCTTGCTTTCCAAATTAACCAAAAGTCGGATGCTACTACAAACCTTGAATTTGATTAGGTCTCCCTATGGGAGTATTAGCCAAATCAATTCAATATAAAATACAAAGAAACTAAATGTACATTTCAAGGATTTTTCAATGTAGTCCAAAACCTTCTTTCTAGACCTACAATAGATAAAGAAGATGAGAGACAGTTTCTTCATGTTGCCCATAAACTAACTAGCTATTGTTGAGGCTAAGTCCAATTCCATATAGAAAAGCTATAGTAGGCAATCGATCTCAAAGCAGTTTCTATACATATAACTTGGCATATATGTTAATAGTGAGCATCTTCCAGATTTTGGTTCGACCTAGCTAAATTGAAAGGGTTTGACATTTGAGAAAATTATAAAATGGGCTTAGCTCAACTTGACCCATTACATTGGCCTCCTCGAAAAAGTCAATCAAATAGATCTTCAAGCGGAAGATGTTCAAAGCTATCGCTCCATTAAACTTAGCATGCATCTTAATCTCCTCCCATCTCTCACTTAATTATGTAAAGTAGCATAATCTACAAAGTAGCGCAACTGAAAAAAATTGAGATGGTCTAAGGATCCTCTAAAATGCTAATAAAGGGACCTTCCCAGATGAATTTTTTGACTAACTCCTTTGGTGGTTGCAAACAGTTACTGATGGCTTTCCAAGCTCAAGACCTCCTTTGGACTACAGGTTTATTCCACATGTCCAACTTCTTATATTATTCGATAACAAATTTGATCAAAATAGCTTTATCAAAGTTAAGCACTTTTAGAGGAAGGCCAATAGTCACTTCTGTCACCACCAATCATTATTTGCTGCGGAAGTAACCGTCGTTAGAGAAAGTTGACACGCTACTCAAAACTTAAAATTTTCACATCTAGACATAGAAACAGATTCACTTGTCCTCGTCAACATTCTCAAAGGATCAGTGCCGGCTTCCTAGAAGCTTTTATCGCTGATCGAAGTGTTTCTTTCTTATATCCCAATGCACAGTGTTGAGCATACTAACCAAAAAGCAAATCAAGCAGCAGATTGACTTGCTAACACGGATAGACATGCAGGTTATGGATGTATCTGACAAGGGGCTTATCCCTAACTTTTGGTACGGCTCCTGTATCTTGATGCCGTGGGTATTACAGTACCACATACCCCTTAATTAAAACCATAGTATTTATATATATATATATATATATATATATAAAGAAGTTAAGCACTTTTAGAATCACTTTACCTGTCATAAGCAATCCTCATTCTAATTAAAAAGAGATAAGCACTTTTAAAACCACTTTACCTGTCATAACCAATGATTGAGGAATAATATTCTAATTAACAGGTTAAGCCTCTTTCTAGAGGTCCTCATTCTCTGATATAGAACTCCTTGACAGCTTAGTCTTCTGGTCCAAAGCAGAGTTAGGAATCCAGCTAGAAATTAGGAATTAAATGAAGGATGGAAAAAGAAAAAGAAAAAGAAAAGTAAGGTAAGTCCTTATGGAGTTCAAAGGTAAAATAGCCAGCCAGCAATGGATAGGTTATCCATGTTTCCAACCCACCAATTTGCAAACAATTTGGCTTACAAGTCTCTCCATGGATATCCACCTTGATACAATTATAGAAGATCTTAGTGCCTACATAGGTAAAATGAACTGTTTCTTTCAAGACACCCAACCTTCTGTAGATCCTAACTTTAGATCTAGTACCAACCCAATAGGCCAAATTGACATCTTGGTTGGTAGTTTAACAATAATGATCCAGAATGGATCAAATTCCCTAGAAAAAGAACATTATATTATTGACGTACGAACCTGGGATCTACATAGCATGCAGTGTTGGGGTGATCAATTAAGAGACCACTCAAGGAATTATTCTTAGGATTATTATCTGGATGGAGTGCTCGGGTTTCGTAAGAATACTTGTAGATTTTAGTAGTCTGAAGAGAGGAAATTAAATAGATTCTTCCAGTAATCTCTGGCATAACATCAATCCAGAAAGGCAATTCTTATTACACTTAAAAGCTGTGATGCAAACTTCACTATGAATATTGAATAGAAGAACATCTTTATACATTATAGCTAGGATAACTTCAGGCTCCAGGCAAGCTTAGATGTCGCTCATGACCAGCTCGGACTCGAGCGGGCTTCAAGGATGGTCCAGCCCAACAAACATCGTTGGGCCCACGTAAGCGTAAACAAAGTGGGGCCCAACCCAACCACCAATCCGACGACTACATTGGGAAGTGGTGGTGTCTATGGGCGGATGCCAATCCACCAGCACCGCCTTGGAAACCTACAGGGAGGGCAAAGATGTAATTTCCCTGGAAAAAGAAGGGTAAATGCGTCAACCGTTGGTGCCCTAAATCGTAATCCTTGAAACGAAGGAAGGGCTTCCTACCCCCTTTCTCTTTTTCCTCTCGTATAAATACCCCGATCTCGCTAGCAATTCCCCACAAATTTCCAGAGAACGGAAGAGCGTTTTGCAGTTTGCGGCTTAGAAGTTCTCCTCCGCGATCTCATCAAAGGTGAAATTTCTCATCTCCGTCTCTCTCCCTAATCGGTTTGGAGTTCTTTTAATCGGTTATCCCATAAATGTTGGTATTGTTGCATGGAGTTTTTATTTGGGTATCATCGGATCGGATCTGTGATGATTCGTTTTCTTTTTTATTTCCTTTTTTTTTAATTTTGTTTGATACGGTGTCGTCAGGGTTGATCTTTGTACAATTTTTTTTTCTGGTGGTTAGATCGGAGGTCGATGATTCTTTGTTTATTATTTCTTCTGTGTAATTGAAGTTTGAAGTGGAGTTTGGCTTTGCATGAACATGAGGGCTTAACTTTCCTAGTCATTAGAGTTTAAAGGCATTGATAAATTTAACTACTCGTCGATTTTGTTGGATTTCAATGATGAGAATACATGCTGGAATCTGCTATCATTTGTTCGAGTTCTATTCTTGTTTTACGATAGATTTTTCTTGTCACTGTTTGTGTTCCAAAGTTATTTTGTAATTCGATATAAACATGAGCATGAATTAGTTCTATCTGCGTATTATTCTCCATTCAGGTAGGTCTCTGAGGAAGCTGATGACAGTTAATATGAAGTGTTGGTCTATTGCTACTTCTTTATATTCTATGTACCATATACTTTTTAGAGGTTTAGCCATTGTTAGATTTGGTGTGAAAGATCAACTTTATCTGGCATTTATTTCTGCTGGCAATTCACTTAGGCATGATGATTGAATATAATTATTTACAGATATTATAACTTGTACTTAAAAATTCAACATTGGGTACAACCTGGATAATGCCTGGATGGAGCCCTTCTCCTGTGATGAAAACAACAATTGGAAATGGTTAGGTATTGAGCAATGCCCAAGAAGAACCTTGCTACTATGTAATAGGCCCTTGGATTGAGAATAATAAGTGAAATTGTTGTTAATATTTCATATGCTGCTAAACAAAAGGAGGAATAACCTAAGGAGGAGTTCAAGAGTCGAGTCTGATTCACTATGGTTAGGGAATGATTGACCAAGACATTCTAGAATGTTAATAACTTTTGGAATGACAATTACAGAATCAAGGCATCACAGAATGCTTTGAAGATATAAGTAATGACTTAGAAAATATTATTTGAGTTCAGTATTGTGATTTACTTTAGCCAATATGAAAAGTTCTCATTTCACAAGTTCATATACAGTGGGAACATGTCTTCATGTAAAACAATATTAGTGTGACAATTGATGAATTGCTTGCTGAGGAGAAATTAGTTATTAGTGAAAAAAGATAACAGTATTTTTTTTTGTACTGCTTCCATGAGCTTAATTTTGCTTTTTTATTTCATTTGCCTTCTTCGTTGTTATTCCTGAAATGGTGGTCACCATCTAGATCTACTATTTTTGTGGTTTAGTGTTTGATGCTCTAATAGTCTAATATATATATAAAGAGGTAATATGTTGTGATCTCGTTTTTCTTCTTTTTTTCCTTGCTCTGCTCCAGTCGCCTGGTCAGTGGCATGGTGAGTTGCTTCTGAGCAGTAACCTAATAGGAAGAATGCTTGTGTTTGGTAAAGTGAATGTTGTTTACCAAACAGTCAAGGTGTTAGCTAATGTATCATCCCTTGCTTCATGAAGTCATGAAGAGAGCTAGGAGCTTTCTTTAGCTAATATTAATATTCCCTGTCAGAGTGAGAAATGACTTCTTCATGAGGTTATTTTATTTACAGGATACATCAAGATGATCAATATGCTTTTCTTACAGTAATGTAACTTGTTATAATAGTTTGTGTGAAAAATCAGTTATTCTGCTTATAGCCAATAATTTAGTAGTTTCCTCCTCTTTAATCACATATTACCTGTGTTCTGATTCAGGAAGTTCACATTTCAAGTCTTCTTGTTGCACCTTGCCAAGGTGAAGGGCGTTAAGCTTGAAGTTTCTTTTATGTCTGGACAAGTCTCTGTCTATTTGGGATCAGTTGGATTGCTTGGAGAATACTCTCCTTTATCAACAAAAAGGCACGGGCTCTCATTCGAGAGTTTTGGCTGCATGCATCACAAGCCTCTTTGGCATTTTAGAGAAAGGGTTGGTTGCTGCTGTAACCGACCTCTTGTCTTCGCAGAATATCAGACTGGTGTTCTTGAAAACGACAATACTTTTGCTTCTGGTTATTGCTAGCGCTTATATCCTTAGCATCTCTTGATTGAAAAAAAAAAGAAAACTTTGACCTCATGGCGCTGCAAAATATTGGTGCTTCAAACAGCGATGATGCCTTCTATAGGTACAAGATGCCCAAGATGATAACTAAAATAGAAGGACGGGGGAATGGCATCAAGACTAACGTTGTGAACATGGTGGATATAGCAAAGGCACTTGCCAGGCCTGCTTCCTACACCACAAAGTATTTTGGTTGCGAGCTTGGGGCACAGTCCAAATTTGATGAAAAGACTGGGATTTCCTTGGTAAATGGGGCCCATGATACTGCTAAGCTGGCTGGTCTTCTTGAAAATTTCATCAAGAAGTATGTGCAGTGTTATGGATGTGGAAACCCTGAGACCGAGATTATCATCACCAAGACACAAATGATCACACTGAAATGTGCTGCCTGTGGCTTTTTATCTGACGTTGATATGAGGGACAAGCTGACAACATTCATCCTGAAGAACCCACCTGAACAGAAGAAAGGAGGAAAAGAGAAGAAGGCATTAAGAAGGGCAGAGAAGGAGCGATTAAAGGAAGGAGATGCTGCTGATGAGGAGCAGAAGAAGTTGAAGAAGGAAGCAAAGAAGAAAGGTGTCACTACAAAGGATGGCACTTCTGCAAAGGCTGCAGCTGTGAAGAAGAAAGCTAGTGGTGGCTCTGATGAAGATCGTTCAACTTCACCTGGTGGGAGTCAGAATGGCGATAATGGTGTTGCAGATAATGACGATGATGATGACATCCAGTGGCAGACAGATACATCATTGGAGGCTGCAAAACAGCGAATTCAAGAACAACTGAGTGCTGTAACTGCAGAGATGGTAATGCTCTCAACTAGTGAGCATGAACAGGAAAAGAAAAAGGAGGCGGCAAAGAAAGAGGTACCTACTAATGGGACCACAAAGTCCCAAGAAAAATCTGGTGCTGGACAAAATGGTGTTAAAGCTAATACTTTTGTTAAACTGGTTGAGGAGATTAAGGCTAATTTGAAAAAGGGTTGCAAGCCGAGTGAAGTCCAGAGTGTTCTGAATTCTGTAGCTCAACCTCCTCAGGAAGTGATGAATGCCCTGTTTGAGGCACTCTTTGGTGGTGCTGGCAAAGGATTCGCAAAGGAGGTGGGCAAGAAAAAGAACTATCTTGCTGCTGCCGTGCAAGATGAAGGATCTCAGAAGCTCCTGCTCCAAGCTATTGAATCTTTCTGTAGCAAATGCAGTGCAGATGCTATGAAGGAGGTGGCACTTGTTCTCAAGGCCCTTTACGATGGAGATGTGCTTGAGGAAGAAAACATAGTTCAGTGGTACAATGAAGGTGCAGCAAGTGGCAAAAATGGCAAAAGCACTCAGGTCTTGAAGAATGCAAAACCTTTTGTCGAATGGCTGCAGAGCGCTGAGTCTGAGTCAGAGGAAGAGTGAAGTATCTGCCGTCGTCCTGGACTGTCAGATTATTACTGTGTTTCTACGACATTAGTGGATATATATCTGTACTGGTCTGCATGCTTTTAGTAAGTAGTATGTGTGAGTTTTATTTAGTTGGGAGTGTTCTTGTTATCGTCGGTTCTACATTTTAAGGTTGTGGGTAGTAAGCGCTAAGTGAGTTTATCCTTTCGACTTGGCATGTGTCTTCTGTTGTTGAATGAACTCGAAATACTGAACACTTTAAATAAATATTTGCATATTAGTTGAAATATTCCAGTATTATGCTGTTCATCCGATTACTGCTATTGCTAATACTGTTGGCAATTTTATGCAGAGACGAATTTTGTGTGGCTCGAATGGCAGAAGCCGCAGCCTTCAAGATTACATAATTTACATGAAATGTAAGACTTCTGTTGTAAAATTGCAGATGTAAGTGTAATATCTTTGGTAAGTTATTTGTTACAAGATACCTGCAAATTCTTCCCTGCGGATGAAATAAGCATTAGGCAGTAGTGGGAAGGACTTTTACTAGTACAGGATCTGGGAGGATTACCTGTAGCCTGTAGGCAGTCTCATCCTCATTATATTATATGAACTCCTGGTTAGTCTTCTATCATTTGTACCAAGGGTTTTGCTGGGCAATTATAATTTTATCATATGCAAACTCAGACCACTAGACGAGGGTTCAGGGAATACATGACATAGGCAATTCTAATTTTAGAACTCAGGCTTCATATTGAGGCTGTGTTTAGGCTCGTTACATCTCGAAAGAATTAAGTTCACTTGTAAGAAACCGGACACGATGGCCAACCTAGGACGCGTAACACTGACATCGGGCATCTCATTTTGACTAAAGATTGTCCACCCACCATTTAAAACCTTGCAACGAACTATTAGTTGCAAGATCATGCTAAGAATCCAGGGTTAAGTTTCAACCACATCATTTAGTTTCCAAATTTCCAATGCAGAATTAAGGAAGTAAACAATTTCCAACTCTACAATGGATCAGACTACAGAAATACTCCAAACATAAAACACGGAATATGTAGTTTTGAAGTGCTTGTCATCTTGATGCAACAAGTTAAACAAATCCCAAATTATTTATTGGGTAACAGGAACTCCTCAGAGCAAGCACTTGCTCTTATGCTAAAAGCAAAAAAGTTCGGAGACAACTGATGGAGGAAAGTGAAAATCATTATAGAAAGAAAAGCCGGCGTGAAAATGGAACTAGCAGGATACAGGTATCATCACCTGCGTGATATAAATTATTGTTTAAAGAAAAAGATCTTTATCACGTTGCAGATTCCTTTGCAATCTTCTCGGCCTTGGCAATGACTTCCTCTATTCCTCCGACCATGTAAAATGACTGCTCCGAGAGGTCATCATACTTCCCATCCAAAACGCCCTGGCATTATCAGAGAGAAATGTTTAAGAACAATAACCAAGGAAACTCTGACAGCAACCACAACAAGTTGCAATAACACGGGGAAAAAAATATATTACAAAAAGAATAACAAAATCCGATCTGTTGATATAAGCACATAATGTTATAACGTTACAGGCTTCTGATCATCACTAAGCCTGTTGTGTAAGCAAAGAGAGCAGATAAGAGAACTGTTTTAACTAAACTACAAGATGCTTGTCCTGAATTAGACTTTTTAGCTAGTAATGTAAATATCAACTATTTATTCTCGCAATTCTAGTTGTTTGACTAAACAACTATCGATTGCTCTCTGATAATAAAATCGCCTTATCATTTATAAGAAATTTGATTAGTATAATCCCATAATACTATTTATGGAGTGCAATTTGGGCAGCATTATGGTTGGGGCACCTACTGGTCCAGAGATACAGTCAATTTTACCATGATTCCATAAGAATCAGTAGAAACAAAAAGGACGAGCCTATGAGAGTAGATTGTTGGTAAGGCATACAGAAAGAAAGCCTTTTCAATGAGCTACAAAAACCAAGCACATTATAATAAAAATTTAGATGATTGCTACAAAAACATTATATAGGCTTCAGAAATACAAGAAACTTAATATAACAAGAACTCCGCCAAATTGAACGCCTGTCAAATGGTTGGGTCATCTAATGGCCCACTTAATATGGGCCGTTTCCCAAAGTGCCTATGAATTCCAGTAAAACAAAAGCAGACTTAAGAAGTAAGAAAACTAAAACTCTGAAAGATCTGAGGAAGAAGCAAAAGAAAAAAAAAACTTTTATAAGGAATTACAATTTGCAGTATATTAAGATAAAAACTTCTTTTATTGCTGAAATACACTATAGATATGAGAAAATTCAGAACCTGAAATTACAACAATTAATCAAATAAAAGGCCAATTACAGATATAACATGTATAAAATATTTAATAGTAGTTAAACCAATCATCAGATTGATTCCAAACAGGAAAAAAAATAGCTACAGTCCAAGGAGAACAAAAGGAAAGAAGCAGCAGTCAGATGACTATAGGAAGCCTTATTATCAGCACAGAACATCAGAGTAGTGAATGACTAACATCATTCTCATCGCAGCCTCTAAAAAAACCAAATTTCAGGGTAAAGGGAAGAAACTCCAAGTTCCTCAAGGGAACACGATGATGATGGTGATGATAGTGATAACAATAACAATGAAAGAAGACTGCTAAACCTCTTCATAAGTTTCTAGTCGTAACTATATATCATACAGAAGGCAAGGGAGGGATTAAAGTTCTCCACTATTATATTGGCCTGTAAAACTAAGATAAGAAGTTGAACTGCCTATTAACACCAAGCAGGCATATATGACTATGGAGGTTTACCCATAAAAATCATCACTATCCACCAGGTAATCCAGAGGTTCCATTTGTCGAAAGATAGTATATTGATTGGTTAGTTAGCTACAGATAGTATGTTAATTGGTTAGTTAGCTACTTATTCCTCTGCATATCAAATTTTTTCCCTTCTACTTTGTTTCTCATAATTTGCAAGTAGTTCTAATGTTATAATTTAGAATTGCCATTTAAATAAATCAATCTTGATTTGATCTAAAAAGTGAAAAAGATTGATCCTTCCATTCCTAAAATAAATGAAATCAAAACCTTACTGAGTGAAGACTTGATTTCATTTCTGAAAACTATATTTTGTGTTACATAAAGTTTGAGAAATTGTAGTGAAATTTAATGATCTAACAGCCCTAAACAAATCCCTAAAAGAAGATAAATCTAAATTTAGCGTCTGGTTGCATCATTCAAGGGGAACACAAAATAAGATGAGGGACTAGGGGATATCAGCCTTCCATGTGCAATAGCATTGCAAAAGTGATGCACATAACACATTTTGCTGGAACCAGGATTTGAGAACAGAAAATTTTCTTGCTATTATATGTCTCCAAAATTTAATATGGAGTATGTAGGGTAGAAGTCTAATGTTCTAAAGGGTCAAGTATGGAAATTCATTATACTCCCAAAGACTAATAATACATGAATTTTCCAAGGCTAATATTTCCAATGAAAATGGCTTTCTGCAAAAAAAAAAAAAAATGATAAGAAGAGGATAAACTAGCCACCTATCGTATAACTATCATGTGCGACTTCACGACTACGAAACTTGAGTTTAAAATAGATATCTTGGGCTTTCTACAATAGATAGAGCCTTAAAATTCTATCATTTCGTCAATTACAGTTTACTAGCAGCAATGAAGTAGAGGAAGAAAAGAATAATAAGAGCATAATTTATGGTGGGACAATAATAAGAGCATAGTATACATGGTCAGACAGCAAAAAGGTTTGAACTATGAACAGAAGATCTGGAGTGGGTGAAAGTACTAACGAACTGAAATGGAAGAAATGGTAGGCAATATATACCTCTCATGTTACAGTCAGCAATTGTGCCTTCAGTTTCACAAGCTTCATCAAAAAAAGGGTGGTGATTATGTGTAGAATACTAGAATGTTCTTTCATTTAACAACAAAAAAGGGATATCGGAACCAAAAATTGTTCTCCCAATATGTTATCATTCTGGTCAAAAAGGTAAAGCAAGTGATACAAGATGGTGCGCTATCCTAAGTGAAGCAGCACATACCCTATAAAGCACAGAAAAGAATTGAAAGAATAGAACTCTGAGCAAACTAAATACAGCAACTGACTTCTCTATGCTCGAACAGAACTATTCTCCATCTAGTAACACATTAGATTGCTTCAGTCGTAGAGTTTAAATACGGAAGAACATACTCCCATGAATATTGTTTAACAATATAATGAACCTCACTGAAGTAGCACGAGTATAAGATTGAACATGGCTTTGGCTGATGTTCAATTTTCGGACGATCGGCAAATAAATATAATATGAGCAACCAAACTAGTTAAACCCTCAAACTGAAATAAGTTCTAAAAATAAAGTAACTCTATCTCCTCATCAAGCTTCATCGTCCTGTCTTTTAGAATGTGCTTGGTTATGCTTGGTTACAACAATAGTGCAAGAGTCCTGTGGCAAGGTTCCCCACATTCTTATAATTAACTTACTGCGAACCTCTATTTTGCGAAACAAGTCAAATCAAGTGAACTCAAACAGCTCATAGATTCATTTCAGAGAAAAAAAGCCAAAAGATAGAATAACTAGTGTAGTCATCACTAAACTATAATATACTAATAGCCATTAATAACAGATGCAAACTTACAATTTAAGAACAAAAACTACAGATTAGAGTTTCATAGAAGTGACTATACTAACCTGGAAGCTGTTCACACTCTCTTTCAATTCAACATACTTTCCTGGTGCACCCGTGAAAACTTCCGCAACATGGAATGGCTGGCTAAGGAACCGCTGGATCTTTCTAGCACGAGCAACAGTCAATTTATCATCTTCACTGAGCTCATCCATTCCCAAAATGGCAATAATATCCTGGAGATTCTTGTAGTTCTGAAGAACTTTCTGAACACCACGAGCAGTGTTATAATGTTCTTCCCCAAGTACATGGGGGGAAAGCATTCTAGATGTAGAGTCGAGGGGATCGACAGCAGGATAGATACCGAGCTCAGAGATCTACAAAGAAGCCATCAGAATTTACAATTTTCAATAGTATTTTCAAATATATCTAGGTAAACAAACCTGTCTTGACAACACAGTCGTAGCGTCAAGATGGGCAAATGTAGTAGCAGGTGCTGGATCTGTCAAGTCATCAGCAGGCACATAAATAGCTTGGACAGATGTAATAGAGCCCTTCTTTGTTGTGGTGATACGCTCTTGCAGTCCTCCAAGATCAGTAGCAAGGGTTGGTTGGTAACCCACAGCAGATGGGATACGTCCAAGCAAGGCAGACACTTCAGAATTTGCCTGTAATCCATAGAAATTTGAACAAAACTAAAGAACAACCTTTCAATAGCAACCATAAACCTTCAGTGAAAAAATATTGAAACCCTGACCTGTGTAAACCTGAAGATATTGTCAATAAAGAGGAGCACATCTTGGCCTTCAGCATCACGGAAGTGCTCAGCAACTGTCAGGCCAGTCAACCCGACACGTGCACGAGCACCAGGAGGCTCATTCATCTGCCCGTACACAAGGGCACACTTGCTCTCACTCTGCCCAATAAATTCATCAAGTGAGAAAAAGAAGCTACCAATGGAAAACCAATTCAACCTGTGAAAATAAGCACAATGAACAGAACACTATCATCTACCTGCTTGTCTCCAAGCTTAATAACACCACTTTCAATCATTTCCCTGTACAAATCGTTGCCCTCACGAGTTCTTTCTCCAACACCAGCAAAGACAGAGAAACCACCTGAGATGAGAAATTAAATCAATGACAGAAAAATAAATCATGGAACTATGGATCAGGTCTCAATAAGACTAACCATGAGCTTTAGCGACATTGTTGATCAACTCCATGATAAGGACAGTTTTCCCTACACCAGCACCACCGAAAAGCCCAATCTTTCCACCCCTTTGATAAGGCGCAAGAAGATCCACAACCTGTTGGAAGTAGTAAAACTCATTACAAACTAAAATCCACAACCGTCTCATCTGACGACAAACCACAAGGAATATCAAGTATACCAGAACAAGTTCAAGAGAATGGAAATGAGGTTACCTTGATTCCAGTAACAAGAATTTGTTGTTCCGTTGCTTGCTCAACAAAAGCAGGAGCTTCACGATGGATGGGAAGGAAGTGACTCGTCTCTAACAATGTGAAGGACCACAAACATCAAAATAGAACTTAACAATAAAATATGATGACTAGATCAAAATACTGCTTTTAATTGACTGACGTAAATCTGAATCTGATCAAGCAAACTTACTTATGTCACCCTTCTCATCGATTGGCTCACCAATAACATTCATAATGCGTCCAAGGGTTGCCCTACCAACAGGAACCTAGCAAACAATGCAGGTAAACAACATAAATTATGAGCGTACATCTCAAAATCCTAACATATAACAGAGGAGTGCCAATATATCCTAACAAATTACCACAGGAGGACAAAAAATCCCATACATTTCTAGCATTTATCATGTTGGCGGCACCGTACATACAGAAGAACATAAGAGGCCTATAATACAATTTCAGAATAGGTCAAAAAAATCAGATATTCTAGAAACCCACTACAAGAAAGCACATATATCTACATAAGGTGATGAGGGAGATCGGAATAGGAGATACACAGCTGCCTCCAACCAAAAAGATCTAGCCTTTAACATGAAAACCACTCATCTTCAAATAAGTTTATCAATACTAAGATCTAAATGCATCATCAACTGCACACATACTACATTCAAAGACGCAGATAGATAAAAGAAAAACTAAAATCTAAACGAAAACGAGAGAGGTAAGCATCCGTACAGTGATGGGAGACCCCGTGTTCAGAACCCTCTGCCCGCGGACGAGCCCCTCCGTCCCATCCATGGCGATGGTCCTCACCATGTTCTCACCAAGATGCTGCGCTACCTCCAACACCAACCGGATCGAGTTGTCGAGCACCTCCAAGGCCGTCAAGATCGGCGGCAGCCCCTCGTCGAACCGCACATCTACGACGGCCCCGATAACCTGGCACACCTGCCCGATCGCGCCGGCGCCGGTGAATTCATCGGTGATCTTTCCGCTCGGCCCACCCGCGGCGGTGGATTTCGACGGCGGGGACGGGGCGGCGGCCGCTGCGGCGGAGGTGGCGTACTCGAGGGCGCGGGAGAGGAGGAATCCGGTGGGGGAGGGGCGGGAGAGCGGGGAAGGGGAGGGGGTCCGGTGGCCGGAGAAGGCGCCGGCGGGGGAGCGACGGCGGGAGGCGGAGCGGAGGAGGGAGGAGAGGACCCGGCGGGAGGCCATGGCCGGATCGGGAGGAGGGGATGTAGGGTCTGGGGTTTGGTGCTCAGTTGCGGCTAGGGCTGCAACCGGTGAGAGAACTCCGCATGAGAGGAGGGGTTGAAGACAGAGAAGTGGAGTGGATGTCAACGGTGTATGTGATTTGAGCCTTTTGACAGCGTGTCGAGTCCAATTATTTCCCCCAGGGATTTGGGGGGGTTTTTTTTATGGAGAAAAAAATGGAAAATAAATTTAAATTTAAATTTAAATTTAAATATTATTTCATTTTATAATTGTTATATTATCTTCTCATGATTAAATTTTTTAATTCGGGGTTAAAATTTAATTTGACTTAATTCACCGTACCGTAATTCACACAATACATAAATACCATCACAAATAGCATTATTGATAAACATTTTGAATCCAAATACTTTTACTACAAAATAACTCTAACATTACTAAGTCTATTATAGTCATAATACAAAAGAGATATTCCCATTGTACTATGACATCACAATAAATATTGGATAGCTTTTTTTATCTTCTAAAAAAATTATAGCTTTTAAAATTATTTTAAATAATTTATGAATGTTAAGAATCAGATTAATTTGGACGAAAGAAAATTATAATATATTTATGGGTGGTATACTCGTGAGTTAGGGTTTCAATAGTTTTGGTTTCATATGAATCTCAGGGTAAAAATTTAAAAATAAAAGAGTGAAGGAAGGTATTCTGCCTACTTCTACGAAGATAAAGATAATTTAACGGTTATAATAAAAGATAAAAATGAGATAATAAAATGATCAATTTCAGGATGATAATTAACAAATGTTCACTTATGAGTTAAAGCCTTAGCGAATTAAATCCACATACGAATAATATATTTTATTTAATATTTAAAGTAATAAGATAAATTAACTAACTAACTCAATTTGAGTGACTTAACTAACGCAGTCCGATCGTAACAATGCTAGGTAAAATAGTATTTCTAAATCCACATTTAGTTTCAATCATAATTATTTAGATTTAATTATTAGAATTAATGTAAAATTATTGAGAGAACTATATAATTATCAAAATTAGTTAGATTTAATTATCATGAAATTTGTATTTATTTAAGAAAAATCAGTCATTGAAATTATTTTGTTATCTCTACTAATAGCATCTGCAGTTACAGTTCATTTAGAAGTTCAAAACGTAAAATAATTTTTATTTAGTAGATAAAACAATTTTTCGAGAGTAAAATATAGAGAAATTGATTAAAAAAACTTTTCATTTAGTAGATAAAACAATTATCCAAAGTTCAAGAGTAAAATATAAAGAAATTGATTAAAAAAAACACTTTGCATTTTGCTTTCGTTATTGTTTGCACCCTATTATAGATGATTTATCATTTGAGCCCTGCATTTTAGGTTTATGTTACGAACCGGCCTAATCTGATCCGCAACGGTTTCAAAACTTAGATCCTAGCTTGATAGCCCTTCAATGGCTAGATGGATGCTAGGGTTAATTTTTGGTGTGAAAGAAAAGAAGTTATTGTGGAAGAGGAAGATTAGAGGCCGACCAAGACTTGAGCGGTGGAAGGAAGGAGGTGGGAGAATGCGCCAATGGCTAGAGTCAAGAGAGAAGAAGATGAGGTTAAAGCCAATTCCAATCTAGATAATAATCTCAATTAGAGTTTCCTCCACATATATATAAAGACTTACCCTAAGAACTCCATAAGTAACATAAAAACATCCCAACAACCCTAACATCCCTAACTTAACCTATACTTTCGCCGCAGTGCGTTCGAACGCACCCGATTGTGTTCGAACACGCCAATTCCATTCTTTGTCGATGCAAACATGATGCAGGCGTTCGAACAGACCTTGGCAAAAAATAGATTTTATTGATTCTACTTACTCAACTAGATAAATAGGCTCATTCCCATGAACCCAATGTCCCGTGTAGAGCCAATATGGATCAAATCGTATTAGTTTAGTCATTAAAAACACTCTAAAAATACTCGATTTATACATCAGATATTCACCTTCCAGTCAAAAATTCGTTCACCAATGTCATAGGGAAACATTTAGAGGGATCAAAGAGTTCTTGCAGTTAGCAGTACCAGCAGCACTAATGATATGGTAAAATATAAGATATATATTTGCATAATTACCACTGTGTCTCTTTTAAAAATGTCATTCAGTTAGTTAAAATTTAATTATAATTTAGAGCCAAAGAAGACTATTTTGTCATGCATAAATCTAATATTATACCTAATACTATAACACAACGAAATATATCTTATTTTATATGAGACAAAAATTATTGATAAATATTTTATATTCTAAATTTAAAAAGGGGTATTTAGTCATTTGCATGTGTTTACTAACCTAAATAATAATTTGTTAGGAATTTTATGTTAAAAATTAATCTAATTCTAAAAGAGTCGAAAAATTTTAGTAGCAATTATAATATTTTACATAATGTAATAGCAATTATGATATTTTGAAAATTTTCTTTGATAATTACGTAAAAATCCCTAAATTATATATAACCAAGCGTGAGCAGTTTAATTTAGGTTTTTTTTTTAAATATAATTGCCACTACATTCTTTGAAATATGTTATAATTGCCGCTAAAATCTGTTGACTCTTTCAAAATTATCATTATAATTAATTTATAGATTGTTATTAGAGTTGACAAATACATATAAATGAATAAAATATCTTCTTTTTTATAGTTTAGAGTGTTAAAAGATTCATAAATATTTTTTTGCCTTACATAATAAAAAAGATATCTTATCTTCTTGTCTGTGATATATATTAATTGGGTAATATCATTCATTAGCTAGCTTTTGAGCCATTTTAAGTAATATAGTAAAGGTAAAATGGTCCTCTAAAATCTAAGTTAATTTGGTTTTAATAGTGATTTATTAAACCCAACATCTATGCGAATTGTTTTAAATGACCCACCTTGGCCTATTAGCAATCCTACACAAAGTTTTTTACTGTTCATACAAACTGGCAAAGCTCAAGTTACAACTTAATTATGGCTTAATTTTGAATGAGTTGACACTAACTACTTGGTAACTTTTAGTTTTTTATACTTGGTGTAGTATTTTGTGATAGAAAAGAATATTCAACATCATTAATCTCCTACTTGCTGTGTATTTTTACCAAATGAGAAAGAATACTAGACTCTCATGTGCTTTGAAAGAAAACAAATGCATTAATCTTAAATTTTGTACAATAATGTTAGATGCAATGTTATGTTCATAATAAAGTATGGTTTTATTAACCCACTAATTATTCTAAAATCTTAAGCCGATAAAAAATACCCTCACTTTTAAGCTCGAGATATTTTTAAGAGACCCACAAGATGAACGGGATTTAAATAAGTAGATAGGTTTTATATTTTTTTCTAAATAACATATGGGTATGACAAATAATTGTAGTCTTAATCTCTATCTAATTAAGCTCAGAGCCTTTAGACCATAAATTTAAGGCCTCTAATGGATGCCTCAGTGTTAACTCAAATCACAGGAGTCAAGTGAAATCGGACCAACATAACTCACTCCAAAGGGCTATTGGACTGAGCCAAATGAGTATAATATTTTTATCAAAGAGTCTGATATCACAGACCCAACATAGAGTTAATTTTCCTTTTCTTTTCAAAGAGTAGATATAATATCTCCATGCCTAATTAAGGCTTTATTTGCAAACTCATTTTAGAGAGAGAAGCTTTGAGAGAGAGAGAAATCTCCTATTAAGATGAAAATATTTAGTTATCTCTAAAAGATCTATTTCACTTTGAATGATAAGAGAAAATCAAAATATAGAACATAAGACACAATCAAACACAACAATTTTAACGTGAAAAAACTCCTTATCAACCAAGGATAAAAAACTACGAATCTCTTCTATGAGATCAAACCAAGCATTATAAAAATAACAGTTACAAAACACTTACAATCCGATTGTTATTTCCCACAATCCTCTTGATGATGCATTACTTGACTCCCCTTAATGCACCGCTTTCTGTGCTTAGTACCCAACCTTGAGATAATGTCGAATTGAATCTTCAATATAGTAGAACTCCAACAAGATAAAACGTTGATCTCCCTAACTCTCCCTTTGAATGATCTCTATTTGAACAAGTTCAAACAAACCTATTGAAAGCTGCTTTAAATGACTTATAAAGCTCTGGAGCAAATCTTGTTCGAAGTTTGTTCAAACAACTTTGAACAATCAAAGTTTATTCGAACAACTTTGAACAAACAACTCAGCATTATTTTTTTAGAACTCTAAAAAAAATCTTGTTCGAACAACTTCGAACAATTGAAGTTTGTTCGAACAACTTCGAATAATTGAAGTTTGTTCAAACAAACTTTGAACAAAATACTTAGCTTTATCTTTTGGAGCTCTCGGGCAAGATTTGCTCAAAGTTTAAACAAGTTTCGAGCAAGCTTCAAACAAACTTTAATCTCTGCCGCACCAACTCCATTTAACTTCCAAACTTCATAGGACATTATGCCACAGATCATACAATAAAAACTAGAGAGTACAATATGAGTAACTTTGTTTAATCACCAATTTGCCAATTATAAAATCTAGCAAAAGAAACTCAATTTGAAAAATCGACTCCTTATTTTCGAGTGCACATTTTCATTGTTCAACTTTAATGCAATAATTTAAGTGTGTATAATTGAGCCAGTCTTGCTATCAGAGATTATCTATGTGTAGTAGTAGTCTGATTAATCATAATTTTGAACATTAATTAGATATCTACAGACCTTTTGCTAAAAGAAAAAAAATAAAAAAGCAAAGAAAACAAGAGTCTCTCGTCTTGCTAAGTTGCATAGAAGTATATGGTCTTAGAATCTGCTCAAAAGCAAACAAGTCAACCTAGAACAACTACTTAGAATCTGCTCAAAAGCAAACAAGTCAACCTAGAACAACTAACTTGGAGCTCTGTCTCAAGCTAAGTTCAAGCTCATTAAGCCATTGTGGCAACCGACTTGTGCCCCAGAGGTGTAACATTCAGTTTGGCTCAGTTTAGCTCGATTTGTCTGATTTAGTCAATCAAACTATGCCAATCTTCTTAGAATTTCAAGTTAATTTTTTCAATACTATTGAGCCAACCACTTGTTACAACAGCTAGGGTCATAACCTTTGCATTGAGGAGTTCACCCGAGGATATGCACTAGTCATAGGAGTAAAAACGGGTCGGATTAACTCCTACCAGACTCGTTATCCGACCCGATTCAGATGAAAAATTTCTATCCGATTCAGACACGGATAGAATTATTAAAAAAAAATCTTGATACGGATTCAGATACGGATTGGATATAATATTCGGATATGGATATCGGATATCTATTTACTCACATATATTTTTGAATGATTTACACTTTTTAGTTTATTTATTTAAATAGTGAATATTGATATTATTACTAATGGTGTGTTATATATTATTCGTAGAGATTAATTTTTCTAATTTTATATGTATTTGACATACAAAAAATTTATTTTTTGTGAAACTCTTAATATTTTTGTGTTAATTATGTCTAAATAAAAAATTATAATTCGTTTAAAATTTGATCAATATCCGTTTAAGATCTGATCCTCTATCCGAAAAATTATCCGTATCTGTTTAGTTAGGATATGGTTTCAAATTTTGCTATTCGTCTAATATCCGTATCTGAATCTGTATCCGGAGTAAAAATATGGATCCGAATATGGATTGAGCACTATCCAGTCCGTATCTAATCCGTTTTCACCCCTAACTAGTTATCTTCGTTTGACTAGTTAAAGTTAAACCAAATTTAATATAAAAATTATAAGAGAAAACGAAAAGATCAAATTACGAATAGCTCGCAAATGAAATGTTAAAAATAAAGTAATAAAAAAAATATAGAGTGTTATTTGAAAATTATTCAAAATCCAACAAACACCTACTATCTTCCTCGGAACTCTCCTATGAGTTGTCAAAAAATATGCCAATGATTGGTGATCGTGTGGTAATAATGCATAGTCCTATGAATATTAAGCTTGTCTTGTCTTATGAAACCAATCTGGAACTACTTTGGTTTAGGTGTCAGAGGTTGTTTGTTGTGCAGCAAACTATGAACTGTTCATTTTCTTTTCTCAATATTCTGCTATTATTCTCTCTGTCAGCTATGTGGTTGGCTGTAGGTTCTTTTTGACCTCACTGTGGCAGCCACTATGGACTTCCTGTGCAGCCTAATTCACCAAAAGCTAGGATTGCATCAATTTTAATACTTTGAATGTTGATATATTAGGACCATAAGAAACTAGTTCTCCTCAGGGCCTCGTTTACTTTAGATATATCTAAAGTCAATTCTAAAATAAATATTCTTTTTTATTATTTTTAAGATAAGTTTTTTATTTTAGAAATAATTATTTTTATGTTAACTTATATTTTAGAACAAGAGTATAATATTTGTTTTTGATATGATTTAAAATAAAGATAAATGTTAGAAAAAAAAATGTTTTAATTTTTATAAAATTATTGTAAATATTTTTTAATTTGATATAAAGTAGATTAGTGAGATTAATATTAAAAGTAAATTAGTAAGTCGATAAGTGGTTTAAAATGTATTCTAGAATAAGAAAACAATTATTCTTGAAATGAACGAGGGCTTACTGTATTCGATCCACAACGTACCTCAGGATAATGCCCTCCTCCGCCACTGCATTACAAATAGCGATCGACCACATAAAACTTATAATATTGTACTTGTGGATGTCAAATAGGACGGTTGTATTGATAACCTCAAATATTATCTAAATAGAGAAATTTAGTTAGGACAACACTGTCCTATTCAGTATGAATCGAAGACAGCATGTAGATTAGTATCCACATAGCTTGTGAAAGCAAAAGAAAATAGACCTACTTGGCCTATTGCATAGCTGTAGTCCTTAATTAAATTTAATCTCTAATCATCCATCAAACAGATAATTAATTAGATGCTAATCGCATCATTATGATCAAAGAAATTAACAAAAGGATTATACTAATCACCCAGATGTATCTGCTACAGTGTACAGAGCAGCAAAGCAAGTTTTGTATTCCATAGGAATTTTTTTTTTCAAGAAAAATATTGTAAGTGGTAATTGGAATGTCAACATCTCTCTTTGATGGCGTGGATGTGATTACTAACTACTAACTTTATAAGATTCTAGCGTGCATTATAAGGTCCAAAGTTCTCACAAGAATTAAACATCTAAATCTAAAGGAAGGAAGGAAGGGTAGATGTCATCTAACACTTCATATCACCATTGCTCAGGAGCTCTATGCAAGAGAAGCAAGGAGAACAAGGATGCCAATATGAAGTCGCCTAAGGGTATCGCAGGCCGAATCGAGGCCCGAAAACTGGGGAATTTTCGCATTCTGGCTATCGTCGTCGGTTGCCTCCTCCTCCCTATCTTCTTCGTCGGAGTGATCAAACTGAGCTTGGATCCTCTCGCTGTTCGTGAGTAATATATTCTTGTCATGATATTATGATTCGTAGTGTTACTAAAACAAGTCTATACTTTGCTATTGATTCACATCTTTCTTCTTCTTCTTTTCTGCAGTCAAATTGCAGCTCTCGCTGGGCACCAATATACGGATACGAGTAGTTGAAGAAGATGCAAGATTTTCCAGTGAGCCAAGTAAATTTCTAGCTTGATTTTAAGCAATAAGCATTAGTGTTACAGAGTCTGATACATATATATAGATATATCCTTTCTATTTTGTTCGTGGCTTTACGTGAATCTCTACTTGACTTAGAAATAAGTTTCTTAAATTAAAATACTTCTCATAGAAAGATAAGAGTTAAATTCAATAGAAACCCAATTTCATATGGGTAAAATCCCTCCAAGAAATTAGTGATAACTATGCATACATACCCTTCCAAAATTCTGATAGTATTATTATTTGCTTGTATGATATTTCTATGTATACCTTTTAAAACACATAGTAGTTAACTGACCATTAAAATTTGAACAATTTAGACATAAATAGACGAGTTTCCATATATTTTTCTTAGTTAACGGTATTTTAATCTTTTTCTATTACATTATCTGGGCGGATATCTATGCAAATAATATATATATTTTGAGAGGTATACATGCAAATACCAACCTTAGAGGAGTATAAAAATAAATAAGAAATTATTCAAAGAGTATACATACACACACAAAAAATAGAACACTATTAATATTAAATCCTTGTTTTAAAATTAGAATTTGAATAAAAGTAGATTGCATAGCAAGTGTGGTCCAGATAATATACTAATCTTCCACATGGGAGTTGAACATGACCGTATACCAAACAATTGCCTTCTTCTTTCCATTTCAAGGATAAGGTTTTGGTTAGTCTGGCAATTAATTCTTGAGTGCTGGAAGAAAGGAAGTCAAAGGGGATATCTTATGGCAAAAGCTTTATAAAGTGATGGTCAATGGACAAACTCAGCTAAAACCACATACCAAGATGTCACCAAGCTTAATTGGTCAACAAAATTTTCTTACTTCTAATGTTGAAGGAAAATGGTTAATAATAGGGGAAAATATAATTTATATCCTATAGTTATGCCAAAATTTAAAGTGCATCCCTCTATTTTCATTTGAATTACTTAACCTCCTTGTAGTTCTAGCCGGTATCTAAATTGTCATACCGACGTTAATTTTAAATTTAAAAAAATACTAAGAAATTAGGAAATAATTTTTTAACGTAAAAATCCTTTCTTCTTTTGTCTCAAGTTTCATAGATATTAAAACTATAAGGAGGTAACTTGAATTTTAGCTATACTACAAGAGAATAAAATATAAGCACTCTTCTATAATGGTAGAATTTATAGCATTTTAAATAGTTCAAGGCAAATAATTAGGGTGCAATACAGTACTGAGTCATAATTTAGAAGACAAGAATATAATTGCCATAGATTTTTCTTTGAATTGCCATAAGAGTTAACAATTGTTGTGAGGAAGAAGATTTTTTTTTTAATTTTTTTTTAATTTAATCTTTTTGAGAAGTTGAGGAAGGTGTTGAATTTGAATGGCAAGGAAACAAGTCTCCATATTGAATTATTTGACCAAATTCTTTTCTTATTACAAAATCGTTTTATTATTAGTGTTTAATTATTACTACAATTGTTGCTAATAAAATGTTTTAATTGTTATTGCATAACCAAAAGTTTTTATCTTATGCAGATCACGAAAGAACATTAATCCCGATTATTGTAGAGGAGAAAGAGGATAATGTACTCATCACAAGTAGGTTTAACTCTTAATCATATGATTATATCTTCTAATTCCTGCAAACAAATTAGGCAAATTTCATAATTTTGATGCAGATGCCACAATAATAAACTTGCCAATCTTTAATGAAGAGAAGGAAAGTGAAAGAGCTAAATTTGTCAGTAAGTGTAAACTATCTCTAATACAAGCCTTTTAATCCAAATTATTTTAAGGGATTATAATCTTCTTCTTTTTTCTTTTGTCTACTGAGCAATTTAAATAATGTATTAAAGAAAAAGGAAAAGGGGAAAAGGGAAAAAGTTCAAGCTTGAAGGTGTAAGGAGTCTAGCTTTAGGACAATGCATACCTTCCAAATACATAGGTAGACTAGAGAACAATGCATAGATAACAACTGTTAACCTAATGGTTGCAATTCAGGCTTATGCAATACAAGACTACAAGAGCAAAGCTTTCGAAACATCGTCATCATCTAATGACAGAGATATACAACTTTAAGTTACCTTAATCTGTATAAAGGTCTTCAAAGAATAACTTGATATAATCATTTCGCAAAGATGCATCAAATTTCGGAACATTTGGAAAGAGGAGTTGAGTGAAAGAAGGTGATACTTAAGATAAAGAAGTTCACTTGGAAGACCATATTGCTAGCAACATCATAAACAGTGATCCAAACAAGCAAGAGGTTACTCAGCCATCTTACGAATTCATTGGCATTTTAGCTCAAGCCTACTACTAGCACACAAGAAATCTAGTGGTCAAAGCCATGCATACAGTTAGGGTCTGTAAATCTAGTAGGTCAAACCAAGCATTTGCATCCCTTACCACATAAATCTCTGCATAATACCCTTACATGCTAGTGGTAAAATCTTACAAAGAAAAGATAAAAAAGAACAACAATAATGGCAACCATCTTTACTCCGAATAATTTAACCTCTATTTTGAAGAGAAATTGATCTTGTATATTGTGATAGCCAAGCTTATTTTTTGCAATGTCTACTTGAATCCTCTTTCAGGTAACTCTGATAAAGAAGAAGAGATCACAGATATCAAGTCAAGTATCGGTAAGTCTAAGGTCTTTTCTATGCAAAGATACATAATGCTACCAAAAAGAAACTCTGGTGCAAGCTATCAATTCTATACATTTGCAGAAGATGAGAAGTTCTTCTTATATATAAGTGATAATCATGCTTATTCTTTTGCTTTTGCCTACATGAATTCTCTTTCAGGTAACTCTAACAAGGAAGAACAGATTGTCAATATCAAGTCAATCATTGGTAAGTCTAAACTATATTTCATACAAAACTGTACAATGTGAGAAAAAAGAAAGAAAAACATTCTAATACCAGCTAATTATGCATGTTATGCAGAAGATGTTGAACCCCATGTGGCAGAAGAGAAAGAGGAACCACATGACACAATGGAAGGTATGATTATGTAACCACCTTGTAACTTATTCATGCAATTAATTAAGTACTAAAGATCCATTTATCACTTTAGTCAAAAATCTTGGCCTCCCTAATGCAGGTACAGTAGTCTTTATTCTTTTAAAGGGTACAAGATGTATAATTTCAGGAAAAAAGGAATTCTGATGTCAGCTATCAGCAGTATGCATTTTATGCAGAATAAGAGAAATTGATCTTGTAAATAGCGAGTCATGCTCTTTTTTTTGTTTACTTGAATCCTCTGTCAGGTAACTCTATCAGGGAAGAAGAGATCATGGAAAGCAGGTCCATTATTGGTAAGTCTAAAACTTGATTTCATATAAAGCTCTACAATTCGCTATCAAGAAGGAAATTCTGATGCAAGATGATTATGCATGTTATGCAGAAGATGTTGAACCCCATGATGTAGAAGAGAAAGAGGAGTCACATGACACAACGGAAGGTACAAGGAACAACCTTCTAATTTATTCATGCAATAGATTCAAGTACTAGATCTCCTTTTACTACTTTAAGTCAAATTCTTGGCCCCCCAGATGCAGCCATAATAGTTCTTTAAAAGGGCATAAGTGTTCCTTCAGTATTTAGAAATCTTTCTGTCATGATTTTCATCCCTCAAATTAGAAAATTTTATGTCACTTATATCATAACAACCTAATTATATTTTCTCCCTACTATGTAAGAGTAGTTGACTTTCCCCAGAAGTGAGGATGTTGATCAAGTTCAACTTACTGAAACTCAATTTCTTTTTCTCCAAAAAGGATTGATGTAGCTTAAGTTGGGAAGTACTAAAATAAATGAAATCTTCATCATTTTGTTTCTTTTTCTCTATATCTTCACTGAGAGATATTGCGGTGCAGCTAGTTCATGTCCAATGAAGAGAAATAACATAAGTAGGTTTAGACTTCCATAGTATTAGCATTTAAATTACAAAATTCTAAATTCTTCCTCTTAAAAACGTGCAGGTGACAAGCTTCCAAAGAGCAAAATAGTGTGTGATTTCTCCCAGCGAAGATCAGATACTTGTGTAATGAATGGGGATGTTAGGGTTCTTAGCCAAATTTCCACAATTATCTTAGCAGGGAACCCTCAATTAGATACTTCAAGACAAAACTTGTGGAAGGTTAGACCATATGCTCGAAAATGGGAACAGCCAGTCATGGAAAAAATCAAAGAACTAACACTCAAAGGGCATATTAGGCCTGAAGAATCACCTAAATGCAGTATAAACCATACTGTTCCAGCCATAGTCTTCTCCACTGGTGGATTTTTAGGCAACTTCTTCCATGACTTCACTGATGTTCTGGTCCCCCTCTTCATCACTTCCCGCCAATACAACGGGGAAGTTCAATTCCTCGTAACAAACTTCAATTCACGATGGATCAAGAAGTATCAACCAATACTAGCCCGGCTATCACATTATGAGATCATCAACTTGGACAGAGAGAAGAGAGTACATTGTTTCCCAAAAGCTCACGCAGGACTTCTAAGCCACAAAGAGTTCGGCATTTATGCCAGAAAATCTCCAAATGGGCACTCCATGACTGACTTCAGAGAGCTCCTGAGGGAATCCTTCTCCTTGAGCAGGAAGTCCGTGAGCTTTGGAACGAAGAAGCCAAGAGTTGTAATACTCTACCGAAAAGGGTCGCGAACATTCATGAACAAGAAAGAAGTTGTTTCAATGGCTCGAAGATTGGGTTATAAAGTAATTCTTGCAGGGCCTGAGGAGACTAGGAATTTACCACGCTTTGCACGTACTGTGAACTCATGTGATGTAATGATGGGTATTCATGGAGCTGGCCTGGCTAACATGATCTTCCTTCCAGACAATGCAACATTGCTCCAAATAGTCCCATGGGGAGGATTGGGTTATGCATGTCGACATGATTTCGGGGATCCAGCATCAGACATGGGAATAAAGTACTTAGAGTATGATATCAAAGAAGAAGAAAGCTCTTTAATATACCAGTACCCGAGAGATCATCCAGTCTTCACAGATCCACTTTCAATCCACAAACAAGGATGGAATGCTCTATGGTCTGTTTTTCTTAATCGGCAAAATGTTAATCTTGATTGTAGAAGGTTTAGGGGTGTCCTGCAAGAAGTCTTACGATCTCTTCGTTAGTCAAAAATTGGTATTCTTTGGAATTTGTTAGTTCATCTTGTAAAAAGAGAGTTGTATAAAATGGAAAGGACAATTGATTGTAAATTGAAAATCGAATTGCAAAGCAACTTTTGGCTCCAAAGGAAACTGTTAAGAAAACAAAGAATAGTCTACAAAATGTGTTAATGCTTGCTGAAATGAACAACGTTCCGAGCAAAAGGCCATCTGATGAGACATATAATATGAAGCAAATGTTTTGATGCATGACAAAAGACCATTGGTTGAATCTAGCTTAAATCAGAACTCTAATGTTCCCGGACTTAATAATTAAGTAAAGATAGTTACTTTGTTTTCTTTGACACCAAGTAATTTATTCTGTAAGAGATGACAAATTATTTGCCTTTGAATTTCGTTATATGTTACAATAACCAACAGTTGGACTCGTTACTGAATTACAATGGACTACGTGAAGACATGCCACACAAATGACATGATTATCGGAAAGACCACTGTGAACACAGGATTGCAAAGTGCAAACAAATATCTAAGAAGAAAATTAAGAGAAGCATATACTTTGGTTTTTGGAAAAAATTAATTGCTATTAGGAAAAGAGTATCAGGGTCATGAAAGGTAGGTGCTCGTTATGTGAACTCCCATTCCTATGAAAAAGATAAGCTATGTATTATGTCAGTAATCTGCTTTGTAAAATAATTGTGAGCTTTAATTAGTTAGATTTCTCCACTTCACTAACCTCTCATTCATGAAGAAAAGATGATATGCATCGGATAATAATTCAAGACACCATTAGGAATTAAATAATGATTTCCAACACTCTTTAAGACCATAGTAGCGAGAGAGCTTTAATGGTAAAACAATGGCCCCCGAGTAATTCTGAAGGTAATTGCTTAGAACCTTTTGTTAGAGAAAAATAATTGAATCAAACAGAAAGTCAGAAACTAAATAGTCAATATTTTCTTGATGATGTAGACTAGTGGACAATCACAAAACAGAAATTATCATTGTACTCAACTAATCATCATCTAAGAATAAATTTAGAAAGAGCTGGCCTGTAAAGTAGGGAGGAAGCGTCTCTCAATTGTCGTAAAGCAACTATTTCTCCCCGCCCTGAGGGTCTTGACAGGTCCAACTACTCCAAGATTCAACACCATTGATCTCACACAGTCCCCTTGTACATCATGTCTTTTGGAGGAATTGAACAATCCCAGTCAATGATTGACCTAATGAGAATCAGAGAATTGGAGGAAAATGTCCATTGTCAGCGAAGGATTTAGGGAAACTTAAAATCCAAGATAATATATCTCGAGCATATGGAACAGAAAAATCCCATAATGTTAGCACTTGAGGTTAGGCCCTACTGCTTCTCATCTTCAAGTTTATGCACTTTCTACTTCAGAGGAAGCAAAAAAAAAAAAAAAAAAAAATTAATGAGGAAAATCCTGCGTTATGGATAAAAGTTGATGATCTAAAATGCAAATATGCAAAGCCAGAATAATTATAAAATTACTGGTTCTGGTAATACAACTATTGTTCTTGATAGTGCAAGACCAGGTTTTTCTTCACCCTTCTATCAATTTTTTTTTTTAAAAAAAACAGTAAATGTAAGTAGGATATTGCTCCCTCAAACAATTTTAATGATCTGAACACGAAGGCTGATTGTTCTTCATTGTCTAGTTGTGTAAATCTTCAAATTATACAATTTTTCTTTGAATATGCAGGTGTGTCACTCTTCCCTTCATACTATGTAGGGGTGAAAACGGGTCGGATTAACTCCGACCTGACCCGCTATCCGACCCGACTTGGATCGGATTCGGATAAAAAATATCTATCCGATTCGGATACGGATTCGGATACGAATATAATGTTTGAAAAAAATTTAGATACGGATAGAATTTTTGAAAAAAATTCGGATTATGTCTAAATAAAAAATTATAATTCATTTAAAATTTGATCAATATCTGTTTAAGATTCGATCCTCTATTCAAAAAATTATCCATATCCGTGTAGTCAGGATATGGTTTTAAACTTTGCTATCCATCTAATATCCGTATCCGAATCCGAATCCGTATCCGGAGTAAAAATATGGATCCGGATGTGGATTGAGCACTATCCGGTCCGTATCCGATCCGTTTTCACCCCTAATACTGTGCCATCCCATCAGTGTGTTGGCATGGCCACCACAAGTGTAGAGATAATTCCTTTACCAGCATGGTAATGTCACATGTTAGCATCTCACTTTGATCTATCATGTCACTACACATCTCAGCATGGTTGTTGGTGACAAAGTAACAGAATGCGCAGGCATTTGCTGCACAATGACCTATAAAGTCTACTGCAGCAGCAACATATAACTGTTGTCTCAACTGCAAAATATTTTGTTGAAGCAGAATCTGCTGCTGCAATAACAGAATGTATGTTGCTACAGTAATTGAGGTTGCAAGTACAGCTAGGCTGAAGCATTGACAGTAGAGCTACTTCTAGCCTACAAGATTTTTCTTGCACACTGATTTCACCTAAGAAGAATTATTACTTTAGATTTCTACAACAGCGCGGAACTAGAACTAACTATATCAGCATATGTAATAATAACACTGGTTACGTGCAGAATAAGCGAAATGGACTGCATGCACAGAAAGCCAAAGCTTAGACTAGGCAGAAAAGATTATACTTGGTGAAAAGGCATTAGTTTCTTCCAAAGAACAAAAAGGAAAATAAAAGGCACTTCCAAGTGCAAAACTTATTGAGAAGATAGTGGTTCTGGAAGTCTGACCAATTTAAGTTATGTACAATAGAGTACTTTTCAACTAAATCCAATCCTTTTAGTTCTACAAAATCACAATTTAATTGTCAACAACGACCATAATTGAGTGTCATCTAATCTATTATGCTACATAGTAAGTACTAGTAATATCTTTCAACTATAACCATTCAAATTTAGCCTATGAATAAGCAACAAATTAGTTGTCCAAAAAATAAAAATGGCTCATGCTACAAAATGCTGCTAGATGGATCAATTGCTTGTGCAGCTAATAGCAGCACTACTTGCTACACAATGTTAAACAAAGTTGTTGATGCAGAAAATGCAGGCAATAGTAGTGGAAACAGGAGCAGCAACAGCGCCACAATGTTGCAGAAGCAATAGCACGGATACATTCAATATCATAGCTGAAAACCACAATACTAGATTCATAGACAAAGATAGCTACAATGAAATCCTTTCTAAAGTAGACCGGAGTATCCTCCCCAAATTTTCTATTTGTCACATAAGTATTAGTTATTAAAAAATTTGAACTTCTCAAAAGTTTTGTTAGAAAGAAAAGTGTGAATCTTCCATAAGTACAAGTACAATTGTTAAAAGGGCTTTTTAGCATGGAGGCCATTCTAAAATCTCTTATTTATGTGTGTACCCCTCTAAAGTTAATATTTGTCTGTATATCTCTCTCAAAACATTTGGTCTTTTACATAGATAACCCTTAGTTAAAACCCTTGTTTTTCACATGCATACCCTGCAAATATATTTTAACCATTAAACTTCCATCAAGTTAAATGTAGGAAGACATAAATAACTTTATTTGTATTTGCATACATTCCTTTCGGTTAAAGATATATGTGCCTTTATGCCTGTTAAGTTACTTGGATTTTAACTAACAACAGTCAAAAAGTAACCTGGATGGTAATCATGTAAAAACCATGCCTTTTATACGAAATTTAGAAGGGTATAAACATAAATAAGAAATTTAGAGGGGTATACAACTATACATGTAAAAAAAGACCTTGTTAAAACTATCACAATGCATACTTGAATAACTAACGCTTTCATCTCTATGAAGCAATGCTTTAACCCATGTCCAGAGCTTTCCGGGAGGCTATCACATACGAAATCAGCATATATAAATGGGATTGTCATCATTCTTGATGCATGTTATAGATGGAACATACTAGAGAGGCAAACATAAACCATATTAGGAGACCATAATCATAAACCAACTAAGATTAGATATACATAATACAATTCAATTCAGTCCAAATGCTTAAGCCTCTATACCATGTAGTATAAAAACCAATGCAATTTGTTTCCATTTAAGTTCACTCTCACCTTCTGAACTAAATCAAATTGACTACATAAAACCTGAGCTCTCATAGCAAAACTTAAACAAGAACAAACCAAAAGCCCAAATCAAAACAATCTTAGAAGCCATTATCCGAGCATCGAAAATCGATCAAATTTAGGGCTAAATTTCACATGTGATTCCCACTGCGAAACATTGCAGGAAGATGAATTAGAACCTCTAATGGCACAGCCCAAAATCGCAATATATGCATCTAATTCGCAACATTAAATAGTTAATTAGGTTTTGAACAAGATGGGCATTCGATAGAATTTACCTCCCGTGCAAACGTTTGCAGCGGGTTGAGAAAAAGCGCGAGGAAGGGATCGTTGTCATCCAATCTACAGTGAATAAACCCGGGTTTACATTCGCAGGAGAGAGAATATCGTGCTAGGTAACTATGTCGGCTTTTTTTTTTTAATCAACCGAATCAATCCTCCCATAATATCAACTGAAGAATTAGTAGTGTGCTACTGGATTGCTTCATATACTCAGTCCTTGTATCATTTAAATGCTTGCTGTCTATGCTCATCCTCTAGCCAGACTAGCTGACAAAAAATATCCTTGTAAAATCTGGACTGACCCATCTCTGGGTGGGTTGTGTACTACTCGAGTTTAATGGAATCTTCTGCCTACGGACATTTAAATCAAGAAGAAAAAAATCCTCCTAAATCACAGCCTCTGTACACATCCGTTTGTTTGATATATATATATATATATATATTTTTTTTTTTTTTTTTTTTTTGTTATATTTGATACTCTTAACTATCTGAAAACTCGCATCTCGCACCTTGTACCTCGCACTCTATAAATAGGAGTAGTCATAAGTTAATTATTATCATAGAATAAAACTTAAGTTTAACCAATTTATTCTTATTGTCTTTATTTTTATTATAGTTGTTAGATCATTTTTATCTTTGTAGGAGTAGATCGTAACTCTAAATTCACCTTCAAGCACCCAAACTCTAGTCACCATCCTTAGCCGTTTGCCACTCTCCGACAACTACCGCTACGTCGGATATTTACTGATCTGTCTCATTCTGATCTACTTCTACTTTTTTTATTTTTAACTTTTTATCTTGATTTTTTATTTACGTAAAACTAAAACTATTAGAACCCTAACTTTCAAGACTATCAGTCGTAAAATATCATAATTTTCTTACGTTCATATGAGTCAAGATTTGATTCGTAACATTTGTATTAGAGTCGACATTACTAGGACAATGGTGCTACTATCATGCTTAAGTCGCCTACAATAGTGGTCGTAAAGTCATCTTCCCCACCTACAATGGAAGCTAGGATAAAAAATTGTACCTTTCCACTAGTGGCGATCCAACCTACGCTGGCCCCAACCTCGACATTCGATCCCTTCCATGGACCCTCTCACCTGAGCCAAACTAGCAGGAGCCGCTGGAGACTACTGAAAGACCGCCATTGACAATCACTACTATTGCAGCTAACTTGCAATTGGTGGTCATGGGTCTGATGCTCCCACGATTATCAACGACCACTACTAGCTTCCTCAGGCTAGCTGCTAGCCAGTGGTGGCTGTCGTAGACGTTGGCAACCGTCGGGTGGCCAAACCCTTAGCAACCACTACGGTGGGCTATCCCTTTCTTTGGGATGGCTTCACCGGGGCTTCTCGCCGCCACCACTTCCCTGCAATAGGACCACGAGTCCATTTTGCAGCTGCGGGGGGTGGTGAACCAGTCGACGACTCACCCTAGTTGCCACGGTACTAGCTTGAACCTAAGCTCGGTATTGGCTTATCACCGTCACTCGCCACTGTTCCACCATCGAAAGGACTCGCTAGATGGCGACTATTTGTGGCCAGCCACCATCGAGGCTACAATGGCCTGTGGTGGTGCTCCTAGGCCAAAATCCTATCTCAACACTAGGTTAGGGTTAGGGCAAATGCATGGGAAATATAAAGTGCACAAATTTCGAGGCAAGCCAAATTATTGCTAATCGATTCAACCACCTTGTGCTAGCTAGTTTAAGGCATGTGCATGACCTTAGGCCTGAGTACAAGCTTGAGGATGACTAGTGCAACGTCATGGTGGACCTGTGCCATCGGACTAAACCAAACCCGCATGCAGCCCGAGTGCAACATGAGCCGGATTCGTGGGCCTATGACCTATGTGACTAACATTGACTATGAGGTCACTTGGCCCACGACAATAGGCCACATTTTGGGACCCAATATCATACCGTCAAGCTTGATTTTCTAAAATTCTCTAGAAGAGACCTGCTAGACTAGATCTATCTAGTAGAATAATTCTTTATGTACCATGGCACGCCCGACTATTAAAAAGTCTAGCTAGCTTCATTCCAATTGGAGGGTGTTGAGATTAGGTGGTACCAATCAGCTGAGCGAACTAAACAATTCGAGTCTTAGTAGGACTTTGTGGATGCAATTTGTGCTCGATTTGGTCCAATCTAGTACGAAGACTTTCATGTCATGTTGACTAAGCTGACTTACCAACAATAGTTTGAGCTTACCAAGAAGAGTTCGAACGGATCTACAACCGGGTCCCTAACAAGTCTGACTAGGCCTTGATTAGTACCTTCATTAGTGGGCTTAAACCTAATATTTAGGCTGAGGTTAAGGCTTTGAGGCACACTACTTCTAGTGAAGCTTTCTCCCTAGCTGTTCTAACGGAATCCAAGTTGGATCAGTTGAACCAGATCCGTAAAAAGGAAAGAAGAAAGACGGCTCAAGCCCATAGCCCACTAGAGACTGCATCTATCCTAACCTAACCTATGCAAATGGATCAGCCCAATAGCTAGTAAATCTCGTGCCACTTTATACCCAATGACCTAGATGTGTGCAAAAGGAAAGGCTTGCATTTTTTACTATGATGAGCAATTTACACCCCCATTCGTAAATGCAAGCGCCAATTAGGCTATCTCATATTCCTAGGCGAACTCGAAGAAAATAAACTTGAGTCCACTAATTAGTTGTACGAATAGAAGGAATAGCCACCTTGAGGACAAGGTGTTAAAAGTGTGGTGTGTGAGTTAAGTCAAGTCAATTGAGTTAAGTCGAGTTAAATTGAGTTAGTTAGTTAGTTAGATTTATCTAATTGATTTAAATTTTATATAAAGCGGATAATTCGTATATAGATTTGATTATCTTCGTAGAATGAAACTTAAGTTTAGCAATTTATTCTTATTGCCTTTATCTTTTATCATAGCCGTATAATAGAGTGGCTCATGGTGGAGGATGGCAGCTAGAGTTAAGGTGGATCTAGGATTATGATCTACTTTTATAAAGATAAAGACGATCTACTCTGATAACTACTGCAATGTTAGATATTTACCGATTTGTCACACTCTAACTTACTTTCATTATTTTATTTTTAACTATTCATCTAATTTCTAATTTACTTAAAACTAAAGCTATTATAACCCTAACTTCTGAGGGTACTATATTATAATTTTTTAACACCAAAATCAGTCAAATCTAATTCATAACATCACATAACTAGCAAACTATAACTATCACTATGGAACACCATTTATAATTGGTCATGCCCTCTTCATCCCTCGGTACAAATTGAAGGATAAGAAAGAAGGCATTTATTATTCTCTATTAGACAACCTCCACCAGTTTCCATAGCTAGTTTCCATTTGTCAAATAGTGGAGAACAGAAATAGTATATTTGATTATTAATTAAGTCTTTTCATATCTCTGCTAATCGATTGACTAATAATTACAACAGGGTGTGCACCAGAGAAATTTAAGTGCTTAAAGTTAAAGCATAAGAGGGTAAGCTAAAGTTGATTACATTATGTGATAAGAGGGATGAATTATAATTTGCTTTTAAAAATAAAACCATCCTATGACGCCTAAACTTGATTACATTATGTGATATTTTCTTGACAAAAAGGCTGAATTGGGAACTAATAGAAAATGTATTTGAGAGATCTTAGAAAGTTGAGGTCAAGATGCAACAAAGAATAGCTAAAGTAGTTCTATCATGAGATAAAATTAAATATGCCAAGCTTTGATCATCTCCAAATTAAATTTAGACTCAGATTACTTAGAGCAAGGATCAATCAAACTCCACTCAATTACACCCACAATTACATCAATTGCAACTACTGCTATGCTATATATACAAAGGAGCTCAGCTGTCTTTTTGAACTCTTTCTTTTTAGTTATTTTTACATAATTGTTATTGAAAACTTCTAAAATATAATAATTATTGTTACATTCTTTAAAATATTATAATTACCATCAAAACTATCGTGCTATTTTGTTAGTTGAATCTAATTAATCATGATTAAAACACGATTTAGATTTAAAAAAAAAACTATTTTGTTCTTGTTTTAATTATTTTAAATGGTTTAAAAGCTATCAAATATTATACCCACTATCATAGTACAATAAAAAGTATCTTCTTTTATGCTAGATAAAAATTATTGATAAATATTTTACATTCTAAACTTAAAAAAAATAAGAGAGGGTAGTTTAATAATAATGTCATTATGTTAAAAAGCTAATAAATACCCCCCCTTTTTTATTAAAATTTTGTGTCTAATTTTCTCTATTTTGTACGGCTATCTAATTTAGATATGGCCTTCTATATGGCTGGTAAATCTAGTTTCCATTCCATTTATGGAAATATAGATTCTAGTTCCTGGATGAATCTAGCCATCTAATTTAGATATGGTGGGCTAAATACTTTCCATATGTCAGCTGACATCCAGAGCTTGAATAGATTGTTTAGATTCCCTCGGACAGACATAAGGGCACAACTCAATCCTACGTAGAATAAATTTTTGGAGCTTTCCATTTCCGGCGCTGTGTCACCTGTATATATAACTGTGACCATGGTTGAAGGGGATGAAGTAATTGAAGGGAGTAGCTCTCTTTAGGATAATAAGAAGAATTCCTCGGGGTACAATATGTCATTATTTATTCTTATCTTATTTCTTTCATGGACTTTTTATTAGTGCTAAAAGTTTTTTTTTTTTTTTCAAAGTCCACTTTGTTATTTGTTTGTCGTTATCGATTCATTTTCTGCAATTATTTTTCTAGAAATTACGATATTAGATGACTTCTTGTATCATTTATCGATCATATATCTGAATTTTACCGTTTTAACATCGGTTTGTCGTTAATAATAATTACTCGAAGGTTTATTTGATACTAATGCAGATTGATTGTTAAATTGTTTTTTTCTCTACTATTTCTATCTTTGATTTTATAAGTGTATGGCTGATGTGGTTAACAAAAAATTTCTACAATAGAAGATTTGCATCATCTGATCCATAGTTTCATGTTAGAAGATGCCAAGAAATTTCTTATTTTCTTTTCTCAAATTGAGAAGAGGGTTTTGAATTTTGCTCATATACTGATGCAATAAATTATTGAAACTTGAAAGTTTAGTTTTTCAATCATATATGGTCATTATTAACTAGAAGTGTTTCAATTATTTATTCTTAATTATTTAAGGCAATTTTGCTATGTCTTGCTACCTAGTTAATGCATTTACCAGATTATGTGCATTAGAACAATACACATCAACATCTCTTTTGCAGTTTTCCACAGATGATATTACTTTTGTGTGAGCTCTGATCATGAACAAGATTTTTTTTCAGATCAATTCCTTGATGGTCATGTCCAACTTGTCCTGCGGAAATCAAAGAATTTTCATCAGTGAAGATAGTCCAAAGTTAGTTGTCATGCAAAGAACAATCATAGTAGCTAATTTCCTTCCCCTGTACTCTGTAAAGGATCAAGAAACTGGAGAGTTTTGCTTCAGATGGGATGAAAGCTCATTGCTATTACAAATGAAAGATGGGTTTCCAGCAGAAACTGAAGTCATTTATGTAGGCAATTTAAATGTTACAATCGATGACGAAAAGGAGCAAGAAACTGTCTATCAGAAGCTCTACAAAGAATTCAGATGTGTACCTACTTTCCTGCACCATAACCTCTTTGACAAGTTCTATTTCACATTCTGCAAGCAAAAATTATGGCCTCTTCTCCATTGTAGTCTGAATTCTTGTGAACACTATGACAGGGAGCCTTTCAATGCTTATGTTTCTGCAAATATGCAATTCTGTGAAAAGGTGGTAGGTTTGATAGATTCAGATTCTGACTGTGTCTTGGTTCAAGATTATCACCTTATGCTTCTACCTAGTTTCTTAAGGAAGCGGGTGTGCCGAATCAAGCTTGGATTTTTCCTTCATAGCCCTTTCCCTCCATTAGAAATCTTTCAGACTCTACCTGCAAGTGAGGGAATACTTCGCGGATTACTTCACTCCGATCTCATTGGCTTTCAAACATTCGATTATATGAGAAACTTCCTCTCTTGCTGCAGCGGGATACTGGGACTGCATCATGAAGTAAAACATGGGCATATTGCAGTTGAGCACTACGGTCGCAAAGTGACAATTAGGTCTCTTCCTGTCGGTGTTCATCTTGGTTGGCTTGAATCAATACTGAATCTTCCCGCTACGATCACAAAGGTTCAAGAAATTGAGAAAGAATATAAAGGAATGACATTGTTTGTTGGTGTGGATGACATGGATATGTTCAAAGGCATCATCTTGAAATTGCTTGCAATGGAACAAATGCTGCAGATGTATAGGTATTATAGAGGGAAAATTGTTATTGTTCAAATTATCAATCCTCCAAGGAGAAAAGAACAAGATGTGATGGAAACAACAAGTGAAGTGGCTTTCATCGCCAAAAGAATTAATGAAGAATTTGGTGGCCCAGGATATACGCCCGTCGTCCTTATCGATCATTTTATTCCTTGCTCGGAGAAACTTGCTTTCTATGTGGCTGCCGATTGCTGCATAGTAACTGCTATAAGAGATGGTATGAACTTGATACCATATGAGTACATTGTTTGCAGGCAAGGATCTGAACTCATGGATAGAGAAAGGTGTATATCTTCTCACTCTAGCATGTTGATTCTATCAGAGTTCATCGGCTGTTCTCAAACTCTTAGCAGAGCTCTTTGCGTTAATCCTTATAGTACTCAGTCTGTTGTTGATGCCTTGTGTGAAGCAATGAACTTATCTGAAGACAAAAGAAAATTCCATCACAAAATACATTACAACTATATAGCTACACATGATCTAGCATATTGGACTAGCAGATTTGTAAATGATCTTGAAAAAGCATGTGAAGGTCGTAGAGATGGAGTGTACTGCAATCATGGAATTGGCTTAGGCTTCAAGGTTGTTGCCTATCCTCCTGATCTCACTGAATTATCCTTCAAACATATTTCTTTGCCATATAAGGCAGCAAAAAACAGGGTAATATTCTTGGATTATGATGGAATGATCATGTCTGAATCATGTGTATATGAATCTCCAAGCGCAAAAACTATAGCAATCCTCGATAACTTATGCAGGGACAGTCGAAACACAGTATGTATTCTCAGCAAAAAGGGGAGGAATCTACTAGATGCATGGCTTTCCTCTTGTGTATCTCTCAGTGCCGCTGCCGAACATGGTTATTTCATCAGGTACGACCGTTTATACTGAGAACTCTATCATCCTTCATTGTTAGATATTATGCTGCTCATTCTTTTCCTTTAGGTGGAGTAAAGCTTCTGCAAGGGAATCTACTTCATTAGTTAGTCAGGATTATGAATGGAGAAATTTTGCAGAGCTTGTAATGGAATTCTACAATCAGACAACAAATGGTTCCTATATAGAATCAAATGAGAGTTCATTGGCATGGCATTATAAACATGCAGATCCTGAGTTTGGTTCCTCCCAGGCTAAGGCCCTATTGGATCATCTTTGCTACTTACTGAAGGATGATCCTGTCATTGTTGACAGTGCTCAGGATATTGTGGAAGTTAAACCTCAGGTTACTACTTTTAAATCTGTGAACTCTTTGTGTGTGATTGCTAATTATATATTAAGACATTACTAGGTCCCACATCCAGCTTTTGCTGGACACGAACTTAAATTTGTTTATCCAACTTAGATCTAGGCTCAAAATTGTATCCTGATAGACTATCTAGATATTGATATATCATCTAAATATGTATGCATATATTCATATTAGGTGAAATTATTTATGAACATAACGAAATAATAATAGAATAGAGGTTGTCTGTGTTTTCCTTATGTATACTCCAAGGAATATTTCATCTATTTTGGCTTTGCGTATCAAATCTATATCCACTATCTGAACTTGCACCTGATACATTTGGACCTTGTGCTTTTGTGGAATAGCTTTCAGTATAATTCCATATATTATATCGCCTTTTCTCTTTTCTAGTGTTAAAACTACACTAATACTTGGTAAAACTACAGGGAATAACCAAAGGGTTGGCAGCCAAGAAGCTCATCAAGAAACTTATTCAAAGTGGGAAACCACCAGAGTTCATACTGTGCATTGCTGGTGATCAATCAGACGAACTGTTTGAGAGAATTAACAAGGCAGCTGAAGGAAATGCTTTTCCTAAATCTCCCCAAATCTTCACTTGCACAAGCTACAGAAAGCCAACTAATGCAAAATATTATGTCACTAATGTTGACAAAGTATTGGAGATTCTTCGAGCTATGGCTGATCATTCAAGCGAAAATAATCGAGCTAACTAACTAGTTCCTCGCAAAAAAATATGGTTATAAACCTCAATTTTCTTTTTTTTTCAATTCATTTTTGTTTCCACCTACTTGATTCTTCGGTCCTAAAATAGATTTTTGAGATTCTACTTTTGAATATTGGCTAAGGTTTTGCAAAATTGATAGCCTCATCAGTATTTTGAAAGGCAATTTTGGCGGCTACCTTAGTATTGGTGGCCTATGGACCGCCCCACACAGGCCAAATGCGGCCTAGCAAGGCGATTAGATTGTATATACAGTTTTTGAGAACGGATATGCAACACATGTGATTTTCAACAGCCATTTGACAGTTTTTAAGAGGCCATTTACTGGTCTAGATAGACCGGATTAGCAAGCGTGAGTTATGGTTTTCTATATTATATTAAAACATGATGCTACCAAATGTTATACATGTGTACATAATATAGTTCTATACATATTATTTAGTATGGTTATACAAAACCTAGTTTTATTACTAACCAAATATTACATATAATATATAATATATCATATATAATATTTTAGTATATTAAAAAACTAAGTTGTATTATATATCACCTAGTGTATTCTGCAACAATGAACCTCATCACTTCAAAATAACAGACATATATTGGTGTGCAATTTAAGCAGATATTATTTGAGTAGTAATTTTGGGTGATAAAAGCAAATATACCATTGCCTTTTGTTGCTATTCAGATGTCAAAAATCCAACCTCCTGTGCTTGAGAATCCCATCTAGAGCAGGGTGTGGGTGCTGCTCAAAATGATGATCTGCCACTTTGTCTAGGGATTTATCTGAAGATAAATTAAGAATATTCTTGTTTCAAATCAAAAGTCTATGGTCGACTACATTGATATATGATGTAAAACTTGGTAGTTTAATATAAAGTCCAGAGTGCTTTTAACTAGCATACTAGAAAATTATATCTTTAAAGAAATTTCCAGCAATATATGATAATTTCAGATACCAAGTAATACAAAATATTTAGGAAGAATTTAAGCAAACAATTACAAAAGAAACTTGCTTAATCTATAGTGAATCTATTGTGAATTTATTGTAAAAAGAGAGAAATAGAACAAAACAATATCCAGCTGAGTTTAGAACTTTCCTAATCTATTGTAAATCTTAAACAGGATTAAAACTCTTTAAAAGCAGCCAACAGAACATCAAAATAAATATAAAATATATATATAAACAAAATCGCATAAAAGTTCACTTTTTGATCATTTAAGATCGCATCTACAATCCCCAATTCATTGATCCGATCCTTTTGGTATTCTGAATCACATTTTAGCAATCACTATCAAAACAATTATTTCTTCCACACCTTTGTATAAAATTGCATGTTTTTTTCCTATCATTTCTGTTATGAACTGCAGTTTCCAACATAATTTTTTTTTCCTCAAACCAATAACCTTTTCCTTTCTCCAAGAGATCTGATAGAATACTTCTCTAGGTATCACATAAACTGAGATCTGATAGAAGTAAAGAATCACTTGAATGCTGAATAAATGAAGCAGTAATTTTTGGTTAAAACTGAAAAATAGTTGGCACTCATTTCAAGTTCTTAACAAATTATGTTCATGAAAGTAATAGCTCACCTTAATTTCAAGGGTATAAAATAAGCATGGATGCAAAAAAACTTGCACATCAATATAGGAAACACCTTCAAATTTGACACTAACCTCACAAGTAATAACACATAGAAACCTAACTGAAAGGTATTGATATATTCAATCAAGTATACAATAAGAGATAGGTCAGATGCAGTTTAGACAAAGAACTCTTAACAAGAAACATGATATCCCTTTTTCAAGGACAGTCATACATGATCTAAAGAAAACATGAACATCTAATGAAATTGAATCCAGTGGCATAAAATCCAACCATTTTCTTCAAACTCTTGATTTTCTTAGATACCAACCAACAACTACATCCCCGGATATTAACGTTCGCTTCTTTTCGACAGCCACATTTCTACCCATTTAACCCACAGATCACAAAAGCGAAACACAGCAGTAGATGAAAAGATCAGTAATTTGGACTTCGATTAAAATCCTGAAGAAATCTCTAAAACGACAGGAAACGGCATTTGGGTTTTGGAGCAAAGGGATGCGAGAGCCGGATGCAGAGGCTTAGCGATGGATTCCCGCTTTGTAACCTCTCAAAATCTTCCCTTTTCCGTTTCTTAATAGTAAAAAAATAAAGTAAATACTTAAAATTAAGTATATATATTAAAAATATTTATAATCTAATCTTTATAATATTCTTCTTGTTTAACACTAAATAAATAAATTTAAAGGAAAATTCTTTTCATGTATGATATTGTGCATATGTTCTTAATTTGATGGTACAAAATAGATCAAAGAAAATTGAGAGAGTCTCAATAACATTAGAGAAACATTAAAATACTTAAAGAAGTCTCCTAATCGTTTATCTAAATTTAATGGTATAAGATGGATTAAAGGATATAAGCATATAGCATGTTATTTTAAGCAATTACTTCATAATTTCTTTATCCAATTTCAGAGTATTGATCAAGGTACATACCAGTTGCAAATTTGACATGGGCTTTGAGAAAATGTGATTAACATCAGGGAGATGAATAAATACTCATGTGAATAAAGCAGCATTAAAATATAAAAAAAATCAGCTGATTGCAACATTTTTTTAGGTAATAAACAAGGTAGTGTGGACTAATCATCATAACCCAAATTCAAAACTAATTATCTCTTCATGTATTCTTAGGTTCATTTCTGGTTACCAGTTCCCTTCCACCTATGGTGTAATTTTCTCAATATTAACAGATCTTCTCTAGTCAGAACTTAGGGCATGTTTTGCATCAATTCTATAGTAAGAAATTGCAGAAGACATCTTTGATTTTGAAGTCCTGAAATTTAATGAAACAAGAATTGGCAGTGATCTCAAATGCTCTTCGGCATATTAATATATTTCTGACAATCCTGTTGATCTCAATATTTCTATTTCACCTTATGTAGGATGACTTGGAACTCAAATTAAAAGGAGTGCGTGAGAAGCCGTGTTCTAAAGAACTGGTAAGTCTTATCTTCTTTCTTATGCTTGCTTGTCTTAGCAATGGTAACTTTTTAACTTCTTTCTTATGCTTATGCAGTTAGAGATTTTCAGTGGACAAGAAGTAGGCATCTTCTAATAAAGTTTAATCCTCAGGGAGGAGGAGACTTCCTGCGATTTCTGGCATGTCTTTCTGAGATTCCATGATTTCTAACTACAAATTAGACCTCGGAATCATTGATAGATCAACGTCTCAATTGAACAAACAAGCGCGCAGATTAGAAAGCAAAAACTCATCTTTTATTACAGCCTAGTCATGGATTGTTCTCATTGTTTTTCAAGCACATTGATCATTTTTCTGGTAAGCCTGTTCTTCCCAGTCATTGAATTTGAATAGATATTGCTCACAGTTTAACCATGCACTTCCTCCCTCTTCCATTTGTTATAAAGTGCAAATAGCCCTCTCTTTTCAAAGACTTAGGAAACTTTAGCCATGAAAAAAGAGGGGGAGAAAAGATATAGCAATCGATCAGAATTATAAAATAGAGGTCTCTCTTGCTGCCAGTGGTGTTCTTTCCAACGCCATAAAATTAGGGTGATTCGACTTTTTTGATCTCCCCTTTTAAATGATACTACGCATGACTGTCAAGATGCACATCTCGAATCCTTTGCAAATCATGAAGCAACTAATAATATTATTCCCGTAAGCAATGTGCAGAGAAGTGAATAAGGTAACATTGATTCTTTCAGCCTGTGATATGTAAGACAGACTCTGGATATATGATGAAGGATCTGCAAAACAGAGGTAGAGGCAAGAAATTAATAAGAGCAGTAAATTTTGAAATTAAGAAATAAAGCAAACTATCTGTTTTAAGTGAATCAAACCTCATACATCTTGGAAACATCGCAGGAAATTCTTTGTAGGGTTTTCTATCTTTTGGACATCTAATTGAATTCTTGAAAACGACAGCCGACTGCCTAATCACAGCCTTTCAGAACATTAAAAAAAGGGTAATTCCCAATTCTCACTGTAGTTGAGTTAGTCTGACTGGACTGTGAGGTTTTGGAGCTGCAACACAGAACATAAAGCTAAAAATCTTAATCTAGCCAAGAACTTGTAAAATTTTAACGAACAGTTCAAACGTGAGCATGGTGACCTCAATCTAGTGGCAAAGGTCAACAAGAAGTGAAGGGCCGAAGTGAAACTTACAGGTTGTTGTTTTAGCAAAAATAGAGAAAAACTATATTCAATTGTAAAGTAGCTGACATACGATTAGGGGTAAAAACGGATAGGATACTGACCGAATAGCGCTCAACTCATATTTGAATCCATTTTTTTTAATCCGGATACGGATTCAGATACAAATATTGGACGGATAGTAAAATTTAAAATCGTATTCTAACTAAACATATATGGATAATGTTCGGATACGGATCGGATAATTTTCAGGTACAGATTTAGATAATTTTCGGATATGGATCGGATCTTAAACGGATATAAATTGGATCATAAATGAATACAAATAGAATTATAAACGAATACAGATAGGATCATAAACAATTATAACCTTTATTTTAGACACAATTAACACAAAAGACTATTTCAAAAAAAAAAAAAGGCTTTGATAACAAGAAAAAGCTTCAATAATAAAGAGTCAAAGCACACTTCACTTGCACCTAAAAAAACAAGAGAAAGCTTTGATAACAAGTCAAAACACACTTCACTTCCAAAAAATTTTCAGATGTCAACTTCTTTTTCTTTGTTCTATCATTATTAAAAATACTATTGGAGATGTCATCTTGAACTAATGCATCTATAAATGCCAGACTCCTAAACATGGACACACTAAAACTAATTACAAAAAGGTAAGAGCATAAAAAAAAAGAACACATTAAAGATAAAAACAATCTTACCGGTCTAGCAATTTTTGAAAACTAATTACTCTTACAAAGTTGCAAAACTGTCAGACAAGAGAGGAGAGAAAAAACTAGCTGCAAAGTGTGAAACCTACATAAACATAAGAATCAAGCACAAGATATAAAACAGAATTATAAATAACCAGATGTTGTATAAGGCAGACTAGTAGAAATATTTTAAGAATACCCCCTCAATGTCTATTGATAAATTGATATGTACAATTGATCTAACTAGATGGAATAATGCCACTTAGATTGGTTGTATGAAATATACCTTTACGTTAAATCAAATCTTTGAAGAGTGGTCTGGGTGGAGCTTGAAGAAGATTATTTACTAGTACTAGAAAAAAAAGTAGCATCTCACTACTGCAAATTATAAGGGTGTAAAAGTATGGTAGTCATGGTCTGGTCTGAATATGAGAAAAGAGGTCATGGTCTAAAGATGTGGTGACAGCATGCTTTTATTTATATAAATGCTAATATCACTTAGCAAATGCAACTGGCTTGAGAAGTGAAAGAAAATGGCAATACCAGCTTAATAAAATACATACTTGGAAAGCACTTTTCAAATGGGAAAAATGGTGAACCTCCTGTCCAAGGTGAATGAATGGTGTGGATGGTGAATTAAAGATAAACTTTCTCTGTTAACATAAAAAATAAAAAATTCTGAAAAATATCATGACCAAGATATATGAGTACAAAACTATTTTGATTGAGTAAAGAGGCAAATTTTTTGACATACATCAAGACAAATAGTAGGAGAAAAGAACAATCAGCTTTCAGGCTAGAGAAGAGATCATGAACAAGATAATATTAGACCAATATCCTTTTGAACAGAAGGATTCACTATCGTGCTGAAAGCTAGGCCAGCTTCAAAAGAATCAAGCTACTAACTTATCAACCAAGAGATAGAACGAAAATTGCAGTAAGTTGGAAGTGATCATACAAGCAGAGAAGACAGAGAGGCAAAGACGGCGACGGAGGAGGAGTTGAAGACGACAACAACAGAGGAGGAGTTGAAGACGACGACGAAGGAGTTGAAGGTGACAAAGGAGGAGTTGAAGACGGCAATGGCGAATGAGGGAGTTGAAGATGGCAACAAAGGAGGAGTTGAAGACGACGATGGCGAAGGAGGAGTTGAAGACGGCGACAGCAATGACGACGGTGATGGCAACGGAGGAGTTAAAGAGGGTGATCGGGTGATGGTGAGGATAGATTCTGGTGGCGGCGGCTAGATTGGGAAAGAGATGGAAAGGGTTAGGGTTAGGGTTAGGGTTAAGGATTAGTGGGTTGCAGGGTTGGATTGTTGGTAGGGGTATTTTATAAGCAGTTAAACGGATATTCATTATCCAATCCGAATCCAATAACATTAATTATATCGTATCCGTATCCGGATCTGAATTTTTTCTAAAAAGACTATTCGGATCCGGATATTTAACTTAAAACATATTCGTATCCCTATCCGTATCCGTATCTAGATAAGATAGGATTTTTTAATCTGTATCCAATCCGATCTGATCTGGATCAGATAGCAAGTCGGATCAGACTTAATTCGACCCGTTTTCACCCCCTACATATGATGGCTAATAATGTCTTCTTTAGGAATGGATGACTGCCATGGCATAAAAAGTTGAAGTAACAATGATCTAAAAATATATTAATCTCTGCTACTAAATTACCATTACAGAGATATGTGAACAGGTCACCAACTTTTAAACAGTATATTTCACAACAAACCTAACATATAAAATTATAATCCAACAGTTAGAGGAAATTTTTTGCAAGAATTAAGATATGTGAATGATAGATTATCAAAAAGAGTGGATGACAAATAGATAGGAAAGATCAATGATAGATATCGATACCATTTGGTTTCCTTGTTCATAGAAATATCGTAATAGAGCAATAGCCTCTTCAAACATGATTCCTGCTGTGCATTTGAAGCCCTTTCCTCCAAAAGTCCCATTGCACCCATCATCAAATAGCAGTCAAAGGTAGCAACAATGGAATTCTGTAATATACAACCAGAAAGCTATTTATATTTGAGCATCGTTATGCCCGACTGAACTTAAGTACATCTCAACTCATAAATCAAAAAAAGGGGTTAGACAACCATTTGGCAGCAAATTCTCCAAAAAGTTCAGTAGTGAGAGCCTTCAATTTCGAGTAGCACACATAAGAGTATAAATAGTAATAGTCAGGATTACTTTTGATATAGTTTGGTGCAGGAAAGCATGGCAGGAAAACAAATAAAGCGTGGAAAACTACATACAGTCATACTACACAGATTACAGATAATCTGACAGCATTTCCAGTCACTTACAATTGTATGACAAGTAAAAAATGAGTTCAATCTCTCACCAAAGCAACTTCAAGAAGAAGAAAAATACTCATTCATCATCTATTTTCCTTGATGACAGAAAAACCTACCTGGTACTCTTTTTCACAAGTTTTTGGCCAATATGAGATTATGACCTACCATTATTGGCAATATAAGCAAGTGTGCTAAATGTAATTGTCATAGACACAATCTTCTGTCAGGAATACTGAGAGAAGCTTCAAAGCAGAAAAGGAATTTATCATGTTACTTCCATAAAAGCCGTTATGCACCCTTGCTTTCATTTCTTCTTATCTCTTTTTTTCTCTTTTGATGATGATGAAAGTATTCTACTTTTGTCCAATTACATATTTCCAACACTGATGGCAAAAATCATCAAGATACATATACTTGCCAATCCTAGTAGATCGAGCTAATCTGCAAACGTTGACATCTTGCTGACAGATACAACCAACCTAGAACAAATTTTAGACTTTTTCAATGACATTTTCATCTATATCAACTTCTTTTCTATAGTTTCCAAGTACACAAGTTACTCTGAATCATATTGCAGTAATATATGAATCTAAGTGCCAGTGCAACACAACACAGAATGTAATTAACCTTTTATATGTAAATAATGCACAATTACAGTAATCATGTAGCTAATGGAATTAAGAAAATTTCATCAGTCTAATTATAAATCAAATTGGTATGGAGATAAACAATATCATTTCCATACAGGAAGCATTTCTTGGTTTCCAAATTTTGTGACCAACCAGGCATTCAATAAAGCAATTATGTAACAAGGGAATTGCACCAGAAACTCAAGGGAATCAGACCCAACAGAGTGTTAACCACTTTGATGAAACAAAGGTCTTCTTTGCTGGTACTACAGAGTATAGACTACATTAAAATGAAAACAATGATCTCTGAAAAACACGACATGAAGTCTAGCAGCTCAAGCCACACATATGAAAACAATAGGCAAAATAGAAATAGAAAAAGTATACCTGAGACGATTGTTTGAGCCAAAACGAGATCTTTCATAGGTTTTGAACATGAAAAAGGTATTTGTCAATTCATCTGATGTTCTAGCTGTTTGCACCTATTCATTGCCCGCCCTGTAGCTCTACATGCCTTTGATGAAGCACAAGACCCTGGTCAACAAACTTTGCTGTTCGCAAGGAGGCTTCCTCAAGCATGGTAGCTTTTCTCATCACTGACTAATCGAGCTTCCAGTACCAAAATTAAGTTGATCAGTCTCTCATCTTTTCTTTCTTTGGATATGCCTTGATGATTTAAACTTCAGCATGCCATGTATCTCAAAAAGAAAATGGTGCATATAAGTTCCAATTCATGGTGCATAACTAATTCTTCTCCGGCAGTGCCTAATATTGTTTAATCTCTTCATTGCTTTTTCCAGCCCCTCCTGCAAACAATTGGGAACTCTTTCTGAAGAACTCAAACCTCTCTCCTGTATATCTTTCAGCAGTTTTTCTCCTTCCACAAAATTCTTTTCCATAAAAACAGCATCAATGAGCACAGTATATGTTGCAATATTAGGCCAAAGCCTGTTTTGCTTCATCTCTTCATACAGGTCTAGCGCATCAGAAAGACGACCATTGGTACACAATCCTGTAATAAGAACATTATAAGTAACAACATCTAATTTCAAGCCATACCGTTCCATGACATCCTTTAAGCACAAAGCATCACCAAGCTTAGTTTCTTTGCAGAGAGTATGCATGAGAGTAGTGAAAGTAGCAATTGTTGGCACTTTCCCTGCTCGCATCATGCCATGAAAAACCAATATTGCCTCTTCAAGCTTCCCACATTTACAAAGGCCTCTAACTATTGAGCTCTCTGCAACTTCACATGGAACAAGACCCAAAGCTTCCATCTCATCTTTCAATCTGAATGCTCCCCAAATGTCACCAACCCTACATTTCCCATTGATCAGTGTAATATAATATGTGTGCTTTGGACAAAATCCTCTCTCCATCATTTCATGCAATATTGCATAACTTTGTTGGAAACAATTCCTTCTATTTAATCCACTTATGATGGCACTGTAAGTGTCACTGCTGGGTGACATTTCTAAACGTTTCATACAATTTAAAAGCTTAAAAGCATTAGACATCTGAGTTTTATCGCTATACTCAGTGATAAGCATATCAAAAGTTGAACTATCAGGAAAAACTCCCCTTAGCATCATCTTCTCCAACAGCTTTACTCCAATGTCAATCATACCAGACTTGCAAAGTCCAAGAATTAGTGAATGATATGTTAAGTTATCAGGAATAAATCCTCTCTTTATAATACTTTTGTATAACTTAAAACATTTCAATGCCTGCTGGTTTTTGACAAGTCCGTGCATAAGAATGTTGTAAGTAGATAGATTTGGATCTATACTTTTGTTCTGCATCATGGAAATCATGCTCTCCGCTTTTTGAATCATACCTGCCTTTGAGTACCCCAATATCATGGCGTTGAAAGCAATAGTGTCAGGCTGTAGGTATTTTTTCTCCATCATCTCTTCAAACAAGTATGAAGCAGCATTTAGATGGCCTTCTCTTACCAGTCCATTGATTAAGCAAGTATAAGCGACATGACTAGGAAAAAGTTCTCTCTCCCACATTTTGTTAAATAGAATGACTGCAGGAACAAGCTTACCTTTTCTGCAAAATCCACTAAGGAGAATTGTATAAGTGTAGATATCAGGTACTACATTATTCTCGATCATTTTATCCCATAATCTCAAAGCAGCCTCCAAGTTTCCGAATTTGCAAATTTCTATGAGTAGTGAGTTATAGGTATGTGTATCAATAGCAAAAGGTATTTCACAGAGGTGGGTCAGAAACTTCTTTGCCTCATTCAAATTGCCTCCTCTGCATAATCCTTTAAGTAAACTTGCATATGTGAACTTATTTGGAGAATGGCCACATCTGACCATTTCATCGTAAAAGCAAAATGCTGCTAATGCATCGCCTCTATTGCAGTACCCATGCATTATATGGTTGAAGGTAATGGAGTTAATTGCTAGTTTCATCCTAGTCATGTGTTGCAGTAAACACTCTGCTTGTGTCAACATACCCAGTCTACAAAAAGCAGAAATTAGAAAATTACAAATGACTGGATGGGCAACTTGACCCATACGATGCATATCAACATATAAGTTCATTGCTTTCTGAACATCCCCTTTCTCACAAGAGTAGTAAATCAGCGTTGCATACACTATGTTATTAGGCATAACCCCAGTTTTGAGCATCTTTGATAGAATCTCTTTTGCTTGGCCCATCTTACCCATTTTGCAAAAGCCATTTAAAAGTGCAGAATAAGTAACAACATCTGGACTAACCCCAGCGTCAAGCATAGTGTACAGATACTGTAGAGCTTTATAGAGGTCTCCCTCTCTACAGAACCCATCAATCAGGATTGTGTACATGACATGGTTGATATTACAACCCTTCGATCTCAGCTTTTGAAGAACCTTCACAGCAGACTCTAACTTTGAAGATTTGCAATAGCCATTCAGTAGAGCACCATAACTGAACTCATTAGGCCTTACACCTGTGGCTTCCATTTCATCTAAAATTCTTGCAGCTTCATTAGTATTTCCATTTCGACAGTGCCCATCAATTAATGTATTGTAAGTAACGAGACTTGGTTTAATCTTAACATTCAACATATCATTGAAAATTCGAGTAGCAATATCAGTCTTGCCTTCTCTACAAAAACCATTGATAAGGGTATTATATGTGCTTTCAGTAGGACATAGTTTCTTCTCCCTCATTCTTTTCAACAATAAATAAGCTCGAGCACTTCGCCCCCATTTACACAACCTACCAATTAATATATTAAATGTGTATACATCCGGCTCAATGCCTTCTCTGTCCATGCCATCTAGTACCTTCAAAGCAGCCTTAAACCTTCCTTTTTTGCAATACCAATGAAGCATTGTATTGTAAGTGACAACATTTGGAGAACAACCGATCTCTTCCATCATTTGGAAGATATAACTAGCCTTTCCAAGCTTCCCCATTGAGAATAGAGAATTCAGAACAATATTCAAAGTGCTCACATCTAAAGAGATCCTTCTTGCCAACATCTCTTCAAAAAATGACCAAATTGATGTCATTTTCCTATGCTCTGCAAGGGCAGCAAGGATGATATTACAAGTATAAGTTGAAGCTTTAAATCCCTGGGAACCCATCAAACGAAAAGCCTCTACAGCACTTTTAAGCATCTCTTCCTCAACATAGACCTTAATCCACATATCAAAAACTGACGGATTAGAATTGCAACGACGGTAGGTCTCCATGAGAGAACAAAAAACAGTAGGACAAGCGACATCCATTCGACAAAGATATTTCAATACAGCCTTAGCCGACTCATACATCCGAGCTCGAACTAAAATGTGAGCTGTAATACAGTAGATATGAGTAATCTGATTGAAACCAGGCTGCTGGATGATCCAATTCAGAATCTTTAAAGCCATCTTACCATGAACCTTCCTAAGTGACGCCAACTTGTACTCCATGTGATTCAACGACTCCCATCGGTGTACCGTTAGCATAGTGTAGATACTATATTCTACGGAGCAAGGAATTTGAAGGATAGGCAACATCTTTTTCTCATGGAGAGCATGGTATGCTCCTCTGTGGATAAGAAAGTTTCTAACCCTAACCCTAACCATTTCTGCCCGGGATTCTTGCCTGAGATTTTTTTGGAGATTGGTTGTTTCGTCTTCTTCCTTACGCTCTATTAGATGAAGAGAAAAAGAAAGGTAAGTTTAAGTTTAACGAGATAAAATAAGATAAACTAATGCACTTACCATTATACCGTTCATCTAATATGTATCAAACTAATCCAAGAACAATCGGTCTACTACAAAGTACAAGACGTCCTAAGGAACATAATATTTCTATGTTGGTATAAACCCTTATGCAACGTTAAAAGCGATTGCGAGTGGCGGGTGGTGGGTGGCAGGCGATCACCCCATAAGAGGAGCATGGCCATGCTTTTCATGAGAAAAAGATATTGCCTATCCTTTAAATTCCTTGTTCCGTAGAAGATAATATCTACACTATGCTAACGATACATTGATGGGAATCGTTGAATCACATGGAGTACAAGTTGGCGTCACTTATGAAGGTTCATAGTAAGATGGCTGTGAAGATTCTGAATTGGATTATCTAGCAGCCTAATTTCAATCAGATTACTTATATCTACTGTATTACAGCTCATATACTAGTTCGAGCCCGGATGTATGAGCCGGCTAAGGCCATATTGAAATATCTTTGTCGAATGGATGTCGCTTGTCCTATTGTTTTCTGTTCTCTCATGGAGACCTATCGCCATCACAATCTATCGATTCTTAACCTATGGATTAAAGTCTATATTGAGAAAGAGATGCTTGAAAGTGTTGTAAATATTTTTCGTTTGATAGGTTCCCATAAATTTAAAGCTTCAACTTATACTTGTAATACCATCCTTGCTGCCCTTGCAGAGCAAAGGAAAGTAGCATCAGTTTGGTCATTTTTCAAAGAAAATGTTAGCAAGAAGGATCTCTTCATATGTCAGCATTTTGAATATTATTCTGAATTCTCTCTTCTCAATGGGGAAGCTTGAAAAGACTATTTATATCTTTCAAATGATGGAAGAGATCGACTGTTCTCCAAATGTTGTCACTTACAATACAACGCTTCATTAGCAGATGTATACACATTTCATTATTCTACTCAGTTTCGATTTTCTAAATAGAATTCATAATCAATTTTCTAAGCCTACTAGGATTAGGCTTTTTAAGTTTTCTTTGAATTTGAACTTTGACTTGAACTTTGACTCTTACTTTCTATATTAGAATCTTATTTCCGCCCTTGAAAATTTCAAATGCAATTAGATAGAGAATTGCACTTTCCTTGTACTCTTTCCAAGTTTAGTTATCTCTTTGAGTTTTGATAGTAAGATTATGACATATAGAAGTTCTTTATAGTCTAAATAACATGAATAATATGAAACTAATTTATCCATATCATTAGAGATAAATCTAGGATTTATCAAAGATTAAATATCTCCAGAGTAGGTTTTGCCTTTTGTCAGAAAAAAGGAGATGTTATCTTCTAATTGTTAGATTATAATTTTATATGTTAGATTTTGTTGTGCAATATATTGTTTAAAAGTTGGTGACATGGAGTACTCATCATGTTGCTTATCGCTGTTTCAGTAGCAAAGATTAATATTTTTAGATCATTGTTACTTCAAATTTTTATGACATGGCAGTCATCCATTCCTAAAGAAGATATTATTTGCCATCATATGTAGGGGTGAAAAGCGGTCAGATTAAGTCTGACCTGACCCGACCCGCTACCCCATCCGGATCAGATTCAGATTAAAAAGTCCTCTCTGATCCGGATCCAGATACGAATACGGATAGGCCTTAAGTTAAACATCCGGATCTGGATAGTCTTTTTAGAAAAAATTCGGATCCGAATGGGGATTTGGTATAACTAATGTTATTGAATTCGGATCTAGTGGCAAAGGTCAACAAGAAGTGAACGGCAGAAGTGAAACAATCAGGTTGCTGGTTTAGCAAATATAGAGAATAACTATATTCAATTGTAAAGTAGCTGACATATGATCAGGCTAGAGAAGAGATCATCAACAAGTAAGATAATATTAGACCAACATCCTTTTGAACAGAAGGATTCACTATCGTGATCAAAGCTAGGCCAGTTTCAAAAGAATCAAGCTACTGACTTAACAATCAAGAGACAGAACGGAAACCGCAGTAAGTTGGAAGTAATCATACAAGCGGAGAGGACGGAGAGGTGAAGACGGCGACGGAGGAGTTGAAGACGGAAACGGCGACGGAGGAGTTGAAGACGGCAACGGCGACGTAGGAGTTGAAGACGGCAACGGCGACGGAGGAGGGGTTGAAGACGGCAACGGCGACGGAGGAGGGGTTGAATACGGTGATCGGGTGATGTAAGGAGAGATTTTGGTGGCGGCAGCTAGATTGGGAATGAGATGGAGAGGGTTAGCGTAAGGAACTAAGGACCAGTGGGTTGCTGGTTGCTGGATTGTGTTATCGGTAGCACTATTTATATAAGCGGTTAAATGGATATTCGCTATCCATATCCAAATCCAATAACATTAGTTATATGGTATGAGTTATCCGTATCCCCTATCGGGATACATATACGATGTAACTTATACCATATCCGGATACAAATTTTTTTCTAAAAAGACCATTCTGATTTGGATCCGGATATTCAACTTAAAATCGACCCGAATTAGGTAGCAAGTCAAGTCAAACTTAATCTGATCTATTTTAACCCCTACATATGATGATGGCTAATAATATCCTCTTTAGGAATGGATGATTGCCGTGGCATAAACATTTGATGTAATAATGATCTAAAAATATTAATTTCTGCTACTAAACTTACCATTACAAAGATAAGCAGCATGATGAGTTACTACAGGTCACCAACTTTTAACATATAAAATATAAAATTACAATCTAACAATTAGAAGATAACATCTCCATTTGACAAAAAGGCAAAACCTACTCTAGAGATTTTTAATCTTGGATAAAAATCCTAGATTTATCTCTAATGATATGGATTAATTAGTTTTATATTATTCATGTTATTTAGACTATAAAAGAACTTCTATTTGTCATAATCTTACTATTAGAACTACAAAGAGATAACTAAACTTAGAAAGAGTCCAAGGAAAATGCAATCCTTCATCTAATTGCATTCGAAATTCTGTAAGGCGAGAATAAGATTCTAATATAGAAAGTAAGAGTCAAAGTTCAAATTCAAATAAAACTTGAAAAGCCTAATCCTAGTAAGTTTAGAAAAATGATTATGAATTCTATTTAGAAAACCAAAACCTAGTAGAAAAATCAAACTATAATCCTAGTCGGATTATAAATCTAAATCTTACTAGACTATGTTACAACCCGACCACATGGGTTAAGTCGAGTCGAGTCGAGTTAGTTACTTGGTTTTATCTTATTATTTTAAATTTTAAATAAATCAGATAATTCGTATGTGGATCTGATCCGCTAGGGATTTTTACTCTTATAAATAGGAGTGGATATATTGATAAGACTTAGGGAATAAATTTGAGTTTAGCAAAATATTTCTTATCGCTTTTATCTTTTACCTTAGTTATTAGATTGTTTTTATCTTTCTAGAAATAAATCATAACTATAAAAGCATCCCAACCTTCCAAACCCTAGCCATCTTCCTCCACCAGCAACCACTCTACCATATGGCCGTCCACCACTCTCCAACGACTACCGGAATGTCGGTTAATTACTATTCTGTCATAGTTCGACTTTGCTCCATTATTTTAATCATAACTTTTCATTCAGATCTCTAAATTGACTTCATTTTAAAGTCATTAAATTCGGAACTTCCGAGCTTACTACCCCTCAAAATCACAGGATCATCCTACGAACGGATTGTTTTAGATCTGGTTTGTAATAGACTAAGGAAATCAAATATTACTCAAATTATGAAATCAAACTCAAGTTAGAAAATAAATACAAAATGAGTAAGTGTAGAAAATGTAAAGCTGAGAGGGAATAGAAAAAGTAAACTACATGGCAAACACACGACCATGATTTCTTTTAACGTGAAAACCTCTTAGTCTGTTGAGACCAAAAAACTATGGATCCGCTCAAATCAAATCAATCTATAATATATTATTTGTAAAAATAAAAAGTACTTAAAACTCTTTCAACAATTTGTCATCTAAGTGTTGAAGTTTGTATCCCTTCCTTAAATTCCATTTCGATTAACTACTTTATGGTTAGATTACCTTCGCATCTAGTCCACAATATGTCATTATGGATCACTCCTCAAATACTTAGTGATCATTGGTAGATGTTGTCGAGACCCATCGACGATAAGGCTCCTCAAAGGTCAATAGGGCTACAGGCAACTCCATCAACATATTGAGCTTTAGTTACAAGCCTCATGATGAATAAGGTTTTCTAACTGGTGTGTTCAAACGCAAGGAAGGGTCGTTCGAATGCACCATTCAGACTCCTAGATTGCGTTCACATACGTAGAGACACTATTTTGGCCATTCGGACGCCCTGTGAGGCCGTTTGAACGCTCGCGATGAGAATGCTTGTACTAGGTCTATTTTCTTTAGTTATTTGGTTGCTTAATTAGCCTCCAATATATAATGTGGAAAGCAGTCTCATTAAGAATTATGGGAATGAATTATTGAGTTAATCTTTCTTTTGCCCTCTAGTCTGAAGCTTCTCCCTTCTCGCTCAAACCTTAGCTGCGTGGCACTACGCTGTTAGTTATTTTTTTGCCTCTTTTGACTATCGGACTCTCCCTCCTTCTTGGGACACCAACCCCTTCTCCCCCTTCTTCCTTCACTCTATTGCATCTCGTGCAAAACCTACCTATAATCCATGCCCACTCTATCTCCACCTCCATCTCCATGTCATCATCAACACCTCTACCATAACTTTGTCAATTTTTGCCTAAGCTACACTCTAAATCCACCAAGGGTAATATAAAAAATATAGATTAGGAAGATATGGATGGAACACATCTAGTTTCATAATTTTCTAATTACAAAAGAAAATTTGATGAATATTCTCCACCGACTGCGCAAATTGCTTTCTTGCACACGAACTTAAATCGGTAGTCAAGATCAGATCATAACATAACGTAGGTGTACAATGCTAACTAAGTATGCAATGTAAGAGTGCTAGATATACAAATATTTTTCATAGCGTACAAATTTTTTTCTTTGATAAATACTATTACGTTTTTCAAAAATAATAAAATTTTATTCGAGATGGAAAATATTTTTGTATTTTAGCTTAACATGAGATTATTAAGTATTTATTTTGATACAATATTAGTACATATTAGTTTATGTATATTTATTTCGATAAAATATTGTTTTATTTATTTCAATAAAATATTAGTTTATTAATATTACTTTTTTGATGTTATTAGTACATATAAAAATTATTTTAATAATAAGATTATTTATCAAAAAAAGTCTTATATCAATTAAATACTATATTATTAAGAGTTTTATTATATTTACATTTTAAGTATATGCAATTAAAATAATATTTGATAATAATAAATTTTAAAATAAACACATTTGTAAAATATACATTTTCATTTTAGCTTAAAACATGAGATTATTAATAATATTATATTATTTTTTTCCAAATTTCTTATTTTATTATTTAAAGAAAGAAATATTTAATTAGGTTAATTGATAGTTTAAATAGTAATTATATTATTTAACCTACGAGTAAATATTTATTTCGATAAAATGTTATTTTATTAATATTATATTTTTTATGTTATTAGTACATATAAAAATTATTTAATAATAAGAGAATTTATAAAAAAATATTATATCAATTCAATACTATATTATTGAGAATTTTATAATATTTATATTTATGTACATACAACTAAAATAATATTAATATTAATACTTTTTAGAATGTGCTTATTTTTATGAAATATTAAATTATTAAAATTTATGCTATTTAAATTAAATTTTATTTATTTAGTGTAAAATAATAAAAATATAATGAGAGAAGAGAGAATAGAGATGAGAAATAAATTATGATAAGATGGTTGAGAGAGCGAAGAGCGAAGACCGGAGACCGGCGAGATGAGTAATAAATTATGCTAAGATGTTTAAAAAAGATAAGATATGAGTAATAAATTATAATAAGATATTTAAGAGAGGTTGTAATCAAATTAATGGTAAATAGGTTTAATGTGTGGTATAAGAGATAATTTTGTTCAATAATATTTATATTCTAGAATATGGCTGTTATGATATTTAATTATTGTTTCAAAATAAGAGGTTGTATTTTGGAATAAGAATTTTTTATTATTCTTGAAGTAAAGGTGTATGAAGTCTCATATTTGACTCTTGTAACAAAACAATAGAGACTTTAGGTTGACCAAAGCTGAGTGCATATATAAATCAAGGTAACCCTTCTTTGAAACACTTTGGTATTGTTCCTAAATCCTTCACCCACCTTATCTATTGATGTGCTGAGCTGAGAGGTAGGAGCAACTCTATGTGATTCATTACACTTGCTTTTGCCCCACCTCATAAGCTGGCAGGAAGGAGCGACACTTTTTTTATAATATGAATCAATATACTCATTGATCAAGCGTGCTTGCATTGAATATAACCGGGCTAAGTTGATTTATCAAAACCATGGGATGTAAAATAGCTCATGCAATCTTAGATTATTTCACACTTAACTTAGTAAGCTAGCTTAGTAAACTATGCCAACCTGGTTCTCCATGCACTATGGTAGGCTTTCACAATCTCAAAGGTGGCTCTTGATACTTAAAAATCTATTTCCTCTAACAAGCTCTTTGCCTACACGACGTCCCTATCACAGGTTTTGCCTCTGAGTTGACCATTTTGATCTTGCTCGTGTCTCGTTCTGCCTTGAGGCCCCCAAACATTCCTCTTTCCTCCTTCAATGATTTACTCCCCTAATTTTAGTAGGCATCGGTCTTTTGCATATGGCTATAGTTGCTTGCTCTTTTTCGTCTCTTCAATTCCCAATGAACAACAAAATTTGAAGTAGATCTAAAACGTTAGGGCAAAGGATGTCCATATCTTTCAACGCGCCATTTTACAAGTCCCCTCACTCGGTCACACCTCTAATAACTTATAAAAGAGGACAAAAAAGAGAAATAATAAAAAATAATGCTATGTGTATACCACGAGGAGGTTTCTTCACTTTTAAGCATTCTCACTAGGGTTTCAAAATTAGTCACGATAATAATTCAATCAAATTGCCTCCTTGAGGCCTATTTCAAGTTTTATAGGAAACAAAAGATTAGGAAGACATTTGGCCTTGAAATAAGGCCAATTTCACAATAGATATATCTAGTTGTTATTCCCAAAATAAGATATTTATTCAGGAATAACAACTTTTGTGTTTACTTGTCTTCTATAATAAAAGTATAATAATTATCTTCTATAAAGTGAAGAAAAAGATAGAAAACAGTCTTCTATAATAAAAATATAATAATTATCTTTTTTATAAAGTGAAGAAAAAGACAGAAAACAGTCCGTCCTTTATAACATTACGATAAATACCATTTGATTTGACACAAAATCGATTGATGAAATAAATATCAATGGTAAATTAGGTAATTAGATTAATGTGCGGTATAAAATACTATTTTAATAAATAATATTTGTATTATAGAATATATTATTATAATATTTAGTTGTTATTCCGAAATAAAGAGTTATATTTTAGAATTAAGAAAAAAGATATCCCTGAAGTGATCTTTGGCTAAGAGGGGTGCTTCTAGTTAGCATGCACCAAAAGGAGGAAGCTAAGCCTGAGTAAGCGAGGCAAATAACAGTTGCAAATAAAGCCCAAAAGTCTCACTGGAAGCAAAGTCGGTTTTGTAGCAATGCAATGCCTTCCTCCATCGGGAAGCCCAAATTGAGGCCCAATTGGATTTGCTACATCTACAACTTCCTCTCTCTCTCTCGGTCTCGTCGACATTTCTTATAATTTATAAAGCAAATTCCTTTTTGGTGATTTCGTCTCCCGTCGTCCGCCAGCTGAACCTTTTTTTTTCTCTCTTCCGACGACGAATACGCCGCAAAGATCTCTTCTTCCCGGTAAAACCTCTTCTCCCTTCTCTCTCGCTCTTTCTTGATCGCCTCTCTTTTGCATCTTTTGATTTTTTTTTTTATCCCGGTTGGGACATGGAGAGACCGTTCTTTGACTCGCTGATCCACTTGTTTGCTTCCGTTGTTTTGCTTTTTTAGTTTGTTGTTCTTCTGGGAGTTGGTGAGCAATTAGGGATTGGGGCGCTGTAGGTGTGCTTATGTGCTGCATTGATTTTTTATGCATCTTGCAATTGAATGGATTTATGGTTAGAACTTAGAAAGCTGACCGAGATCCGGAATTGGATTTTTTTTTAATTTTCTGTATGGATTGATGAAAGTTTGGAGTTTGATGGGATTTTGATGACTGGGTTTGTCTTATTGTGATTTGTGGATGTTTACAATCCAACTGTTAGGTTGGTTTGGTGATGTCCACGAATTTGGAGATGTATAATTGTAGCTTGGTACCTAACATAGTACTCCTTCGAACTTATTCATCTTTTTGCGCGGAATTTCTGTGTTTTTTAATTGATGCAAGAAGGTTCACTGTTAAACTAATAGAAGTGTGGACGCTTCTCTGCTTTAGTGCTTTTCTACTACTGCTCTTTCTCAATGTTTTATTTCTGGTGGAATAGAAAGAATGTGGTCAAATTAAATGCTTTATAATGTAATTTGTGAGAAATAAAATACTCAGGTATTCTATGCTTTTGGACAAGCTATAGAACTTTATACTTGGAAAGTGGGCTTATTGGATGTTCATGAATTTCAATCTATTCATCAGACGTTTACGTGGCATTAATTATGTCATTGTTTAAGTGTTCTCACAATGTACAAGGTTGACTAGAGCATGGCTTGAAGTTGAGAAGGCTCCACTAAAGACTTAGTAGATTGTTTTTTAATCATTTTATGATTATTATCTACTTGGCATCAATCCTTATCCTTCAGAATGAGGTATAGAATTTATATTAAAGTAGAATCAGACAAAGGAGGGATCTCAGGAGACTATACTTTTGTCTGGCTTGTAAAGTTTAACAGAACTGTTTCAAAGGTAGTTTCTTTTCTATGTTGCTCTGGCCTCTCCTCTTGGGCTGCCATTTGGTATTTCTTTTTAACCCATTCGCTTATTTAATTGGGGACATCTCGATTAGAAAGGACTACGGTTCAATTAGGAAGTGAAAAGTGGCACAAGTAGGAAAATGTGAGCTATAATAGTCAATGATTTAGGCTTAATTAGGAAGAGAATAAGATATCGATTAGGAACCAAGTTACGCTATCCTAGACGATCACAAAGTAGAGATGATTGATCTATAAGCCCTAGTAGTTTGCTTAAACCTATTTTCATCAATTTACTTATCTTATAGTTATAGGTGCCCTACGAGTTAATTGTAATTAATGTGGAAATCATCTTGGAGCCTATACTCACCCTATTAACTTAAGTTAGGTTTAAGCATGGGTGTGTGCCGACTAGCACGCGTCTTGTGCCGAGCCGTGCCGGTCAATATGCCGACGTGGATCATTTTTTTTCTTCTATTTCTATCAATCATCATCAAATCAATTTTAATCATTTTCTTAACAAATATGATATGATATGATATGTGAAACTCTTTTTTTTTTTAATTTTTTCTTATTTGTATTAATCATCATCAATTAATTTTTATCATTTGTCATTCTCTAATTTTGTTAATGATCATCAATTAATAAACATTGAATGACAACTCATTGTTCTATTTGGAATGATAATTTATGTCTAATTTTCATTTGTTATTCTCTAATTTCTAACTAAATCATGTAATTATTATGTTTTATCATCTAATTTTATTTCTTTTATGTCTTTTTCTTATTTCCATCCATAACTCTTTTAAATGTTTCTAAAATTCTCATGAAGTGTTAAACACAACTAAACTTCTTCCTTTTAACTTCTCCAACCATAACCCTCTTTATTTTTTATATTTCTCTCTAACTCCTCAAATCGTAGCTCTCTTTATTTTTTATATTTTTATATTTTTCTCTTTCTATGTTCTTGATAACTTCTACTCCAATGATCTTATTTAACGGCGACGAGCGTGGTGTCAAGCTCTAAATATCCTAAAAAACTAAATATTGACATGCAGAAGACTCAAAACATCTCTAAATATCCTAAAAATGATATTAAAAATATTATAAATGCATGCTAGCCCCCATCCCTCCATTGCTGTCACATTGTGAAGCCTGACATCCACAAGCCTGAGTAGTGCATAAATCCTTGGGTTTATAGATTGTGAACACTAGTGCTTACTTTGAAGCAAAGATATTCTTGGAAGAACTTCTTCTGATATCCCAAGAATGTTATTGTAACTTTATTGTCAAAAAGGTATATGGAATGGTTATTATTTCTCTAGGTCTATCATAATAGTCCTTACTATCATATATGAATGCGAAACTAAACATTTTACAGTTCACTTTTTTACAAGATAAATTTTAAACTTTCTGAATTATGTACCTTACTTGACGCAATGTAGAGAAAGATTAGGTGAATGTTTGAATGTAGCAAAGAATACAATTATTTTTTAGTTATTACGTCTAATTTACCTCTAGATGATCGGACACCATTTTGGATTTATGAACAAGTTAACCTATATTTTGATTCCCAGAATGGATATCTATTGTTCATTTTTAAATGCACACTTGGAAGGTTCTTTTAACTGTTCAGTCTATGCATATTAATTTGCACTTAAGATTTTTAGCTGCAGTTCTCTATTCATATATTACTAGAAGCTCATAGCTTACCACACTAATTTTTTGCTTTTCCATTTTGTAGCTGTGATAAAATTGTGAAATTTAATGGCTATGATCGACGAGCCACTGTATCCAATTGCTATATTGATAGATGAGTTGAAAAATGAAGATATCCAGCTGCGTCTGAACTCTATCCGGAAACTCTCTACTATTGCACGAGCATTGGGTGAGGAAAGAACAAGAAAAGAACTAATTCCCTTTCTTGGTGAAAACAATGATGACGATGATGAGGTACTTCTTGCAATGGCGGAAGAGTTGGGCGTATTTATTCCATATGTTGGAGGAGTGGAACATGCTCATGTTCTACTTTCTCCCTTGGAAACATTGTGCTCTGTAGAAGAAACTTGTGTTAGGGACAAGGCTGTAGAATCATTGTGTCGAATTGGAGCACAAATGAAGGAAGCTGATCTAGTTGACTGGTTTGTCCCTTTGGTAAAGGTGAGAAAAATCATTAGTGTTTTTATGGATGTTTATTTCGTTAAATCTTGATTAGTAATTGTAAATAATTTCTCTTTCGAATTCATTTCTTATTTTTGTACCATTAATTCTTCTCTCCAAAAAAGATGTTCAAAACCTTTGGTCTTTAAGGGTCTGTTTGGTTTGAGTCTAAATCTTGAACGTCGCTAGTTGACCCCATTTCATACTCATAATTTAGGTATCTTGAACTAAATTAAGAAAATGTGGTGTTTGGCGAAAGTGTAATTATTTTTTTTGATGTGATGCGAAAAAAGTGAAAAATGTTAGTTTTGAAGAGAAATAAGATGATATATAAAATTAATGGACCAAAATGCCCTTTGACTTTGATAATAAATTTTTTAAATATTATTCTTTAATCAATAAAAAGTTTTTAAACTTATTGATTTACGGGCTTGCATTCAGGCTTACATATTTTTTTTTTCTAAAACAATGTATGGTTAATGTTTTTTTAAAATAATAACATAAGGTTATTGTTTTTGGTTATATGCCCATGTGTAAGGCTATATTATTTGTTTAATATTTTTAAGAAGTTCTTCGTATTGCAAACTTTGTTTAAAAAAAGAAAGTGAGTTATTGCAGGCTTAAAAACTCACAAGACCGCAACCACTCTATAATTTATTGTAGACTTAGTTTTAATGTTTTTTAAGGGAAATGTATTTATTTTGGAAGGAAATTGGAGGTAGATGAGAAAAGATTTGAAAATAGAAGTGTAATTATTATTTTAATGTGACATTTGAAAAAGGAAAAAAATATATTTTTTTGGGAAATCAAGTATATGTCATGCAAATAGTACCAAATTATTATTATTAAATTTATAAAACACAAATGCTGGTTTACTATTTTAAACCCATATTAAACTTATCAGTAAATTATATTAAATAATAAAATTTTAATTTTTCCATTGGTGTGTATGAATAATTTTTCCTAGGTTTTCTTTCTGTTAGCCATTGTGAAAGATATCTTTTTCTATAATAAAAAAAATATGCATTTTTTGGAAGAGAGATGCGAGAGAGAGGAGAGAGAAGAGAGAACATTAACAAGACATAAAAAATTAATAGATATAAGTCATTTCAAGAGTAAATTTAGAATCTATTTGAATTCAAATTAGATTTTTTTTTTTCTCTCATTCTATTGTGGAGCGAACTTGGTTAGGGATAGAATTGATTAAATTAGTTTATTTTTAAAGAGTATGTTTGGTTTAGGTTTTTTTTCTTTCCTTAAGTGGTTAGTCTAATTGGGAGACTCTATAGGCTATTATACTTGAGTTTGGCAAGCAACAAATTATTTTTTTATTTTTTTATTTTCTCTCTCAAGTCAATTGAACTACCGAGGGGGCTATGGTTTGTCGATTTCTTATCTATTTGTCTATTTAACTACTATGGTATTGCTTGATAGGATCTGTTGGGTCAGAGCCTGTCAATTGGTATTAGAGTTTTGTGGCTGGTTGATAAAAAATAAATTATTCAACTTGCCACAAGGTCATGGAAGATGCCAAAGACACTGGCGATGTCGGTCAAAGGCTGTCTTAATGCGCATTGTGGAGACACTGGCTAGTCTGGAAGGAAGGTCGGCTGCTGCTCCTCCTAGGGCAGTTGAGGCATCTAGATTAGGGGAGTTTAGCCTCGTATTACTCATTTAGACTTTTTGTTCTTAGGGGAAGATCATCTTGGTTGGATATTTAAGGTGAAGCAATTTTTCGCCTACTAAGGAACACAGCTAGTAGAGTTGGTTAGGCTTGCTGCGCTCGATCTATAAGATGAGGTCCTGCAATAGTTCCAGTGGTTTAAATAAAATGAACTTGTTAGCAAACTGGTCGGAGGGGTTGACATCAAGGTTAGGCCGTCTGAATATGATCCTTTTTATGAAGTCTTGAAAAAATTGTACAGTGAATATCAAAATGACTCTGAGAAACTGGCCTCGAGAGTTTTCGCATAGCTGAAGCCCACACTATTAGGATGTTTCATCAGAGGGCTATTGGAGGAGATACAAATGGAAGTAAAACCCTTCAAGCCTCAGACTATAACTCATGACATGGACTAAGCACGCAAGCACGAGGATCAGTTGGCAAAGGTGAGGCAGTCTAACCACGTTGACCGCAAGGATAAACCCGATGCTGCTGCGATTAGCATAAGCCCAGAGCGGATGCTGATAGAGGGCTTGACCGTAGACATGGTATAGCCTACAGCTCTATTGAGTAATGATTTTCAATGTTTGACTTATAAGCAGATGTGGGAGCGATGGGAAAAAGTTTGTGCTTTAACTGCAATGAGAGGTTTGTTGTTGGACACTAATGCAGAGGAGAACAATTATTTGTCCTCATAGCCGAATCAGGCTTTGATAACACAGCGGATAGAAAGATGATCGAGGCCATCTTAGAAGACATGATGGAACCACCGGAGATTACCTTGCATGCCTTACCTGGGCGTATGATGCTGCAAACTTTACAGATCACAGGGTCTTTGGAAGGAATATCGATATCGATGCTGATTGACAAATACTCATAACTTTGTTCATAAGTCGATCATTCGAAAGCTATGGTATAAGATATAGCTTGCTACCCTGTTTTTGTTTGGTGGCTCAAAGAAATAGACTAGAATGCAAGGAGATCTATCATGATGCAAATGTCCGATTATAGGACTATCATTTTCTTATCAATAGTGACTGCAAAATTTGGAATCGATCATCTTTGACTACAGAAGTAACAATGGAATTTGAGATGACGAGAAAGAAATACTTGTTGCAATGGAATTTAGGGGGCGATCCTTTAGATAGGGAGTGGACTCGATGCAATAGATGATGAGCCATGGAGCAGGGGCTTTCTTGATGATGATGATGGAGATGACTCCAAGCGAGTCACCAATTGTTGCGTGGAACTTGTGGGATATGAGGTGGGCAGTTCAAATGCTATATAGTACAATTGACAGATGGAGAGTTTGTTGGAGGATTGGATTGGTGGCGTACCATCTGTGTTTTTCGAAGAGAATCACCTATTCATTATTGTTTCAGTGGCCTAGCTAAACAAGCAGCATTGGTCCATTGGGAAGGATTGCTGTCCGAGGATGCTACGTAGGAGGATTTTGAGGAGTTGGAGCTGCAATTTCTACTTCTAAACCTTGAGGACAAGGTTCGTCACTCCATTCTGGTTCACCTATTAGAAGGGCAACATTAGAAGAGAATGCAGAATGGACGGAACGAGCGTACTTTCAGTCAGGCATTCAAATGCCCAACGGACTATCTGAATGCTTGGATGGATTCGCGCCCCATTCAAACAATTGCAGGATATTTTGACAAAGAGCAAAGTTTTAGATGTGTTCGAATGCCTTTCCTACTGTTTGAATGCTTGACGATTAGATTGTTGATTAAATTAGTTTACTTTTTAAGAGTTTGTTTGGTTTATGGTTTGTTTTCTTTTCTTAAGTAGTCAATTCGATTGGGAGACTATTATAGGCTGTTTTACTTGAGTTTGGCAAACAATAAGTGTTTTCTTTTCTTTCTCTTCTCTTTCATGTCGATCGAACGAATTTATATATCGAATATATAATAAATTTAGTAGAGTATTAGCCCCTGTTTGTTTTGGGTTTAGGGACCCTAAACTAGTTTAGTAACCAAACACTAAAATAACTTTATTTTTCTTAATCAAGTTTAGTCCTTAATAAATAATCAAATAATAATATATAAATTTTGTTATTCTTTTAATTTGATTTCAATTTTACCCTTGACGTGACTTTCATTTATTAGTATAATATCTTGTCAATCTTATAATTTTTCTCTTTTCTCCTCCTTTTCCTTTCTTTCCTCTCTTTCGAAATACTTAAATATTTATATTGTAAATATTACGTCCTCATGTAATGAGAACCCTAGAAATAAAATAAAAATTACAGGAAAATAGTGTAAATAATTTGAGTAGATCAAATGTAATTATTTTTAAAATATTTTTACTAAAAATATCATTTAATTTAGGTTTAATAAAAAATTATATAAAATAAAAGTAACTCGTTGGTTATTAAAAAGGGTGTAAAAACATTGGTTTGTAGGCTTAAAAATAAACTTGCGAGGTTAAGGTTAACTGAATTGGCTGATTTGCGATCTTAGAAGATAGCAAAGGCTAGTTAACTGGCTTACAAAAGAAGCCAGCAAACATCGTTTTGTGGGCTTAAAAATAAAATTACAGGTGTATGGAAAAAATTGCTATTATAAATTAACCGTACACATCCAACGATTGTGTAATAAATATCACGTGATATTTATTTAAAAAAAATTAAAAAAATTGTGATGAGTCACTACTCTGACATTTGCAGGCTTATATGTTATATATTTGCGGACTTAGTTGGATTATTTGCTGGCTTAGAATGTGAAGTCTGTAAATAAGAAGAATAAATCCGTATATTGAGAATTGTCAAATCATGTCTAATTTCATCATCATTGTCCTCTCTTCTCTCCTCTCTCAGTAAGAAAAATGGAGAGAACAATTCTATTTGCGGGCTTAATCACAAGCATTGTGTTCCGTTTGCGGGCTTAATCGCAAGACATGTTCAGTTGGCAGATTGAATTTGCGGGGCTTAATCACTCCTAGTGTGTTCAGTTTGCGGATTTGATTTGCGGGCTTATATAAAAGATGCAAGGCAGCAAATATATCTCTTATGTTCATTTAAGCCAGCAAATTGTTATCATAGACATCATATAAGCCTGCAAATAATTTAAAAATTACACTTAAGCTCGCAAATGACTATTATAGACACCACATATTCATTTTAAGCCTGCAAATATATCTCCCATATTTATTTAGGCCTGCAAATTACACTTAAGTCGACAAATATATCTCCCATATTCATTTAAGCCTACAATTACACTTAAGCCCGCAAATTATTTGAAAATTATACTTAAGCCCGCAAATAACTATTATAGACACCAGATATTATTCATACATTATAATAATGACTACCATCATTACATGAGAAGGGTAATTTTGTCCATTAAATTTATATCTCATCCATTTCCTTCCAAAACTAACACTTTTTCACTTTTTTGCATAACATTATAAATAATAAATACACTCTTAAACTAATTGAGAACCAAACACTAAATTACCCTAAACTATTTTAAGATATCCAAATCAAGACTAAGAAATGAGACTAACTAATCAAGTTTGAGGCTTAATCTCAAACCAAATAGGGCCTTAAAGACTATCTGCACCTGGGTAGAAAGTCCCTATGAAGCTTTACTAGCTAGGGGCTAGGTTTGTTGATTTCTTACCTTTTTGTCCATTAAATTGTTGTGGTATTGCTTGATAGGATCTGTGGGGGTCAGAACCTATCAGTTTCTTTGATAAGAAATGTCAGTTATGAGTAAAATATGTACTTGGCATCAAATAGGTGGTTAAATTTGTCTTCTTCAACATCTTCGTAGTATTGTTTCTTTTTAGGGATTTTTACAAATCATACTCTATATTTTACCTATTTTATGTACTTGGCATCAAATAGGTGGTTAAATTTGTCTTCTTCAACATCTTCGTAGTATTATTTCTTTTTAGGGATTTTTACAAATCATACTCTATATTTTACCTATTTTATGATTCACACTCCGTCTTTAAGGATTTTATAATCCGACCCTTTATTTTTTTTAATAATTCTCATTTAACACCCTAGTGTTATTTTGGCTAATTTCGATCAAATTACTAAAGTACTTTCACCATTCTCTTTGATTTTTTATATTTTTTCACCATCTTCCCCACCTACCTTTTCTATCGTGGTTGTCACCGTCGCCGTCGCCATCATTGCAGTCGTCGCCACCACCATCACCATCTTTCCTTATCTTCCCCCTTCCCCTCCTCCCTCCTCATTTTCTTCTTCTTCCTCTTTTTTGGGAAGAGAAAAAGAAGATGAAGAAGATAAGAGTAATTTAAGTATTTATAAATTATTTTATACAGTATAATGGAATATTTTTTTAGTACTAACTCGCTGAAATCACATTGAAGGGTTGGCCTCACACCAATCAGAGGAATATCTTAAAAAGAAAGAAGAAAGAGAGTTCATCTTTTCATCATTTCGTGAAAAGAAACTAAAGGATATTGAGACTTCTTTAGAGACTCGGGTTCCTAGTTTGACCTCTTAAGAGACCTTACCCTCATATTTAACCATAAGAATTTAAATTACCTAATTTAACACTAACTTATGAGTTATGAACTGAAATACATTAAATTAAGCCTGAGAATATTTGAAATACTAAATTATGAAAGAAAACATAAAAAATCTAAAGGAATCATGAAAATGCAGAAATACCAAAATAACTTAATTCTATCTTGAGTTAGTCCCAATACAATGCCAAAACCAACTAGTGATGCTCTAATCTGAAAATTTGCATGTGACCTTTATTCTCCTGCAGAACTTTGCTTCCTCAGTTTGTACCTTTTAAAGTTTCTCTGGCTTTCTCATAATAATTCTGATTGACCTGGCTTCATTTATTCTCTCCTTTTTTTCTCATGCTCCAATACTGTGCTTTTAGAGACTAGCAGCTGGTGAATGGTTTACAGCTCGAGTGTCCTCATGCGGCCTTTTCCATATTGCCTATCCAAGTTCACCTGATCAGTTGAAGGCAGAATTAAGATCCATTTATGGCCAGTTGTGCCAAGATGACATGCCAATGGTTAGGAGAGCTGCTGCATCCAGCCTAGGAAAATTTGCTGCTACAGTTGAACCGAGCCATTTGAAAGCAGAGATCATGACAATATTTGAGGATTTAACACAAGATGGTACATATAATGAATATATCTATCTCTAAACCATTTCCTTTCATTGGCATATTTGATATTTATTTACTGTTTTTGTTTCTACATTGTTAGTAAGATGGTTTCACCATACGATATTGGTAACTTTTTGTGCTGTTCTGCATTTCATCAATGTTGTCCAGACATTATGATATCTTTAGGGTATTTCTTCTTATTCTATTTTCATTATTTTTGAACTATAATATAGGAATCTGACTCTCTTTCTTGATGAATGATAGAAAACATAGTAAAACCCCTGGTTTTAGGTAATAGTGTTTTTAGTGTGACACTGGTTGTCTATTGGATGCTAATATTGTATTGTGCACACTCTTAGACTTATAGAGTTCTGTAACTTAATACCATTGGTTGTTTGCTAATTAATCTAATTGACAAATATTTTTGTGTATGACTAGTTATTATCTTTTCATCAATATGAGTGATTTGACAACTTAAAAGTATTGGTTTAGGGTTAGGTGTTAAGTCCTAGGAAGATTGTATTGATAATCATTTATCAAGTACAAGGGCACCCAGGTGCGTGATGCTTCTAGCATGCCGGCATGTAGATTGGGGTGAGATGATATGTCTAGCATGTACTCAGTGATCGATAATACGAAAATGGCCCTAAAACTAGCTTTAACTAATAATATGAATGTGGCACTAAATGTTTGAATACAATGGAATGAAAAATTGGAAATTCCAATAGTTTGGCAAAGTCTATGAAATGATTAGGGATTGTATGATTTAGCATTACAGTTTCCACTTTTCACCAAAATTAACCTAGATCTTTAAGCTTGGAGCCCTCGATGTTCCATCAAAAGGATTATTCTACTGAACTGCTGATGGCATGGTGCATGTCAGTTAGCCATCAGCACAAATCACACAATACATGTCAATCATGCCAGTCGACATGAGGTGACACGCCTTAATTGTTTGTGCCAGTTTGATAGGGATCATTGTAAACGAATATTAGTTGAGCAAGAAATGGTCAAAGATGTAATTATATAAAGCTACAGGTACAATTTGTGAAGGTAGATTTTTTACAACGATTGCCATGTCAGAGGCATGAGGTGTGCTGCCCTTAGCTTAGCATGACATCTATGCTCGGCACGTTTTGTGCCGAGCCAGTATGGTGTTATTAAACCTTTAGGGCCTTAAGTTAGGTTTTAGGAGCTAAATTAAAGTTTTGGCATTAGATAATATAACACATGTAATTTCTTATAGAATGTCGTGGATATACTTGAATTGTACATCAATTGTATTCTAATTTGCTGATTTTCCCCAAAATTTTCAGGTTTAGTAAACTGGGATAAATAACTTGGGTTGAAATTTTCCTTTGATTTTCACAACAATACACATTTTTCTGCACAACCTAAATTGGCAAGAATAGATTGCTCCTATTAGAAATTCTTCGATCCCGTAATCCTCCAGTGAGAGGTTAAATTTGATTCCAGTGTCATTTTGCAAGAGCTTATATTAAAGATGAGCATGAAAATATTAAATAGAAGGTAAAGGTTACAAAATGGTTTTTATCCAGCTTTTAGAATTTTTCTCGGCATCCAATTCAATATATGATATGGAATATTTAAAAAGAGAACAAAACTAATATCTTTTTTTTTGCAAATTCAAAATTGAATTTTCCTTATATTTTAATATTTGGACTTCTTGCCAACATACGTCTTATTATGTGACTGCATTTCATGGATGATGAAATGAGCATGTAAAAACAATTATTACTTTCAGAACTTGAAGAGGCATATAGTTGTGGTCTTGTGGATTTATTCATCACAAACTAGCAAATGACAATATCCACAATAAATGCTTTAATTACTCGAACAATGATTTTACTGTCTCGCAACTAAAACTTTCCTTCTTTTGCCTTGTAATAGTAATTTCTTTCAACTAGATGAATGTGTTAGATTATAGAATTTACAAATTGTCTTTGAGAATGTTGTTGTATTAGAGAAATTGTAAATCATGTAGTTTTGAGCCTCGTGTGCTGAAAGTCGGTCTTCATATTAGAATTCAATGTACCGGATTAAATTTAATTCTTTGTTGGTTGTACTGTCATTTTTCTTCTTGCCGTAATGATGCTTGTTTTGCTGTTGACTATGCCTAGGTATTCCGTGATTCTTATGTTCTCACTGCTGTAATTTGGATTTATTTAACCCAAATGTTTTGCTATGGCCCTTCTATTCACTTTCTTCTGATAATTATATCTCTGGATAGGTAAATCTGTCAGCATTTGTTTGTTTCAGATCAAGATTCAGTGCGCCTTTTGGCTGTTGAGGGTTGTGCAGCACTTGGGAAGTTGTTGGAAACCCAGGACTGTGTAGTGCATATTCTTCCGGTCATTGTCAATTTCTCACAGGTACTGGTACACTTTCTATGATCAAGTTATTTATTCAAAGATTTGGATGGACATATTCTATACCAGTATAATATATTAATATGTTTGATTTGTTGGTGTAGAATTATATATTTTGAACGCAGTTCTTTGTCCATACATACAGGGTAGATGAAAGAATATTGCTAAAAAGTAAGAAGTATGTTAATATGATATTTCATTGCATGATTGTTATTGATCATGTTCATTTAATAGGATAAATCCTGGCGTGTGCGGTATATGGTTGCAAATCAATTATATGAGCTTTGTGAAGCTGTTGGCCCTGAACCTACAAGGTAATATCTTTTCTAGTCCATTAAGAAATTAAGTATTGTATATATATTTATGTATTTTCTCCAATGTTGTTCTTCTTTTTACTATTGTGACCGGACTAGAATTTTATATTATCAAAAAGGTGCTTGCTTTTTTTCTAAATCCTAGATTATCTACATCTATTTGACAACAATTTAAGCTTCTACAAATTCTCTTTCTAATTTTTTTGACTTGTTAAAATGTTCAGGTCAGATTTAGCGCCTGCATATGTTCGTCTTCTTCGTGATAATGAGGCAGAAGTTCGAATAGCAGCTGCAGGAAAGGTGACAAAGTTTTGCCAGATCTTGAGCCCACAACTTGCAATCCAGCTTATTCTTCCATGTGTGAAGGTATCTATGCCAAAAATTTATGCAGTTTTGGATGATATATACATACTGGCTATTGCATCAAGCTAGAAATCATGCTTATGTAGTATGTAGTCTTTTGTTCTTTCCTCTTGTGAACTTTACTACATTCAACATCATCTTTATTCTATAGGAATTGTCGTCAGATTCCTCACAACATGTTCGTTCAGCTTTGGCTTCGGTTATCATGGGCATGGCTCCAGTCCTGGGCAAGGTAAGAGCAATGTTGCATGCTACTTTCCTTACTGAACCAAAAGAATATTGCAGTTCTATTTGCCTATTTGTCTTTATGTGCTTGGTTGTTTTTGAATTTGTTCCCTTTTTTATTATGGATTCTGAAAGGTTATGTATATTCGTGGTGAATTTGTGTTGTAGCTTTATAATTTTCTCAGTATTACTCCTAATAGATCCCTTTGTTCCATGCCATCACATATAGTTTCCATCCTCATGGCATAGAAGATACTTATTCCAGAACTGTTGTCACACTGGTAAACAGCATTTTTCTTTTCCCTAATTGATTTATTATTACTTATAAGAGATTTTTTCCTGTAGTTCTACTAAACAAAGCAAACTTATGCTCTTTTTATTTAACTAGTTTCTTATGTTTTCTTTTCTTGTCCAAAATCTTGTCGTTAGGCTGAGTTTGTTGGTTACTTTCAGCTTTCAGAGCCAATATAATGCATGTACTGTTTTGGCAAAATCATTTAGGAGGTCTTTGTTTGTTTGTTTCTCTCCATCTTGTATAATAGTTGCGTATACATTTTGTTAAAGATTTATTTTGGGATCTCATAGAATGCATTGAAATTATATGCATAAGGTAAATCCTTTCATATGACTACATCTGCCTTTTCATCCATGAAACTATTAGTCTATTACTGATTTACTGTGCCTAAGTTTATTAGATTTCTATTATTTGCTTACACTTAATAGGAATGCCCTCTTTGTAGCAAATTTTGAGATGGAGCATGGTCTATGCTGGAGAGATATTTCTTGATTATAAGCTTTCTAGTTCAATTATAAGAATAAACTGTTATTTAAGTTCTGGAATATATTAGTGGACCATTAATTTATAACAAAGATCAAAGTGTCTTTATATAATTTTTAGTTATTGTCACTTTATGGCAGCAAAGCTCACAAAATTTCTGCTTTTCACTTGTAGGAAGCTACTATTGAACAACTTCTTCCGATTTTTCTCTCTTTGTTAAAGGATGAGTTTCCTGATGTTCGACTCAACATAATAAGCAAACTCGATCATGTGAATCAGGTAAGTATCGTATAAATTAACGTTCATTGCAAATGACCTCTTTTATTGATGTATAGCATGACCTTTCTTACGAATCAGATCTGGACCGATTTGGACGTAAGAAAATTGTAAAAATTTATATAGTGGTAGCATCGTGAGTTAGGATTTTAATAGTTCTGGTTTCATCTAAATCTGATGTCGGGATAAAAAGTTAAAAGTAAAATAGTAGAGGAAGGTTAGAACAGAGTAAATCGGTAAAATAGGGCGGTGGTGGATGGCCGTAAAGTAGGGTAACTGCTGGAGAAAGATGGTAGCTAGAGTTTCGAAGCACTGGAGATTCTACGGCTACTATCTACTCCAACGAAGATAAAGACAGATCTAACAGCTATGTTAAAAGATAAAGATAAGATAATAAAATAATTAAACTCCATTCTCATTCCACGATAATTATCAACATATGACAACTTTTATTTATAGAAGTAAAAATCCTATGGACTGATCCACATGCGAATTATTCGATCTATTTGAAATTCAAAACAATAAGATAAAGCTAACTAACTTGGCTCGGCTCGGCTAAATTGACTCAACTAACGCGACTCCCGTTGTTGGATCATAACAGCCTTGATACTTTATTTGGACTAATTTTTCTACTGTTCACGAGCACATGGCATATTAAGGCATTGTTCATTATACTGTGTAAGCAAGAGATATCTAGTGCTAAATTTCCATTGGTTATCTTTGTTAGTGAATCGGGTGAGTATCATAAATTATGCTTCATTGCAAATAACCTCTTTTATTAATTAATAATATGGTGTCTCTATAGTTGGAACTAATTTTAGTGCCATTCACAAGCACCCATATGTGTGCGTATTTAAGATACTGTTTATTATACTCAAAAAGCAGGAAACCTCTAGTGATTTCCAATGGTTCTCTTTGTTAGTTCTGCTTTACTTATTTCTTTTTGCCTCTCAAGGAACTGCCGCTTTTCTGAAAATTAACTTCCATCAAAATATGCCTACATTTTACAGGAGTTATGACAACATTTTAGGATTGCCATGAGTTGAAAATATGAGGGAAAAAATATATTATTTTTGTTTTACAAGAGCCTCTATCATGCTGTAAGTAATAATTTACAGAGAAGGAGAAAATAGCAGCTAATAAGAAAAGGAAACCCTATATTTGGGAATCCCTAATTTTCTGTAATCAGATTGCTAAACTTAAGGAAAAATATATTTACACAATCCCTTATTTTTAAACGACCACCAATCAAGGATTCAATTCTATTTTCCACACTCCCCCTTAAGATGGTGAATATATATCCTTCATTCCCAGCTTGGAAATTAAATCTTGGTATGTAACATTGTTGAGTCTATTTGTAAGGACATCTTCTAGTTGACCTCCCGTAGGAATATAAGGTATGCAAATTAATCCACTCTCTAACTTTTCCTTGATGAAATGCCTGCCTATCTCAATGTGCTTAGTCTGGTCATGCTGCACTGGATTGTATGCAATGCTGATTGCAGATTTATTGTCACAGTAGAGTCTTATTGATCTACTCTATTTAATCTTTAGGTCTTCCAGTATGATCTTCATCCACAATAGCTCACATACACCTTGTGCCATTGCTCTAAACTCTGCTTCTGCACTAGATTGTGCTACAACATTTTGGTTTTTTGCTTCGCCATGTTACTAAATTTCCTCCACAGAATGTACAGTAACCTGAAGTTGACCGTCTATCTACTAGAGATCCTGCATAATCAGCATTTGTATAGGCTTCAAGGACTAGTTTAGAGTTTCTCTTGAACATTATCCCCTTTCTAGGATTAGAGTGTCTCTTGAACATTATCCCCTTCTCAGGATTAGCTTTCAAGTAGTGACATACATTGTAGACAACCTGAAGATGAATCTCTTTAGGATTGTGCATAAATTGGCTAATGACGCTCACAAGATATGCTATATCTGGCCTAGTGTGAGAAAGATAGATGAGCTTCCCAACTAGTCTTTGATACATCTCCTTATCTACGGCTCGTTCTTCGTCTGATTCTCTAAGTCTGTGATTTGGCTCTATAGGTGTTGCAACTGGCTTGCTTGCGAGCATTCCCGTTTCCTTAAGAGATGAGTAACATATTTTTGCTGCGGAATGATGATGCCTTGTTTTAAGTGAGCAACTTTGATCCCCAGAAAAGATTTCAATTTCCCCAAATCTTTAATATCAAATTCCTCGATCAAACATTGCTTCAAGGTTTGCTTCTCTTCTTTATCATCTCCGGTCACAATTATGTCATCCACATGGACTATTGAGGCCGTGACTCTCCCTGCAGCTGAGTGTTTAATGAAAAGAGTGTGATCTCCCTGACTCTGCTTATATCCAGTAGTTGTCATCACTTTGGTAAATCTCCCAAACCAAGAACGAGTTGACTGTTTCAGCCCATACAAGGCCTTCTTTAACTTACACACCTTGTTTCCTTGTACTCCAAATCCTGGTGGAATACTCATATAAATTTCTTCATCCAAGTCCCCATATAGGAAGGCATTCTTCACATCATACTATTGTAGTTCCCAATTATAGTTAGCCGCCAAGGATAGTATCCTCGCAGTATTCATTTTCACAACTAGAGCGAAAATTTCATGGTAATCAACTCCATGTCTTTGCGTACCCTTTTGCAACCAACCTTGCCTTGCAACGCTCCAACGATCCATTAGCCTTGTATTTTATAGAGAACACCCACTCACAACCCATCGCCTTTTTCCCATTTGGTAGATCAACTAACTCCCATGTTCCATTCTTTTCCAATGCATCCATCTCAACTCTCATGGCTTTCCTCCATTCTCCATCAGTCAGATTAGTTGTTTGGAATAGAAATTTCATTCAGACTCATAAGGAAGCTCCTATGGGCTGGTGAGAATTTTTTGAAAGACACAAAATGGGTGTGAGGATATAAAGGTCGTTTAGTACATTCTCGGGTTCCTTTCCTAATGGCTATAGGCAAATCTTGGTCATTTGTTTCAAGTTCAGGGAGCTGGTTTTCTATAAATGGAAGGTTAAATACTGTTACCTCATTCTCAGAAGATGGATTGGAGATTTGGACTTGCATTAGATCAAGAGTTGGACCTTGCCTTCTCGAGTACATCTTCCTTTTCTCGAACCGTATATGATCAAGAGTTCTATTACCTTGTATAGGAGTCAGAATAGGAGACACATGTTGATGCAAATCTAGTATGAATGCAATGTTTTGAACTTGCATTGGATTAGGAGCTAAACCTTGCCTTCTCGAGTACATCTTCCTTTTCTCGAACCGTATATGATCAAGAGTTCTATTACCCTGTATAGGGGTCAGAATAGAAGACACATGTTGATGTAAATCTAGTATGAATGTAATGTTTTGGAGAACAATCGACCCAAACAAGTAACTAAAATAAAATATAGTAAGCAATAACTAACAATAAATTAATCAATTAAAATGATCATTATTAGATGGAAGGAGAGAAAACTACTCAGATAAGTCAGTAACTTTCTCAACTCTCAAATATGTATGTTGATAGTGGAAAAGCCTAAAATATGATATAAAAAAAGACTTCAGAATTTAAGTTTACCAATAAATGGAATAGTAGTGCTTTTACTTTGAAACCACGTCTTCCTCTTCACATTCGAGCACCCAAAGATTCTCTTTCACTACTGGAATCTTCTGGACAGCAACAGTAATTAATAAAAAGTAGAGATCGAAGGAGAGAGGTTTAGAGAGGAAGTAGAAGAGATTAGAGAAGAATCTTAAGATGGAGTATGAGAAAGGGAGAGAGAGGGAGAGAGAAGAAGACTGTAGGATAGAAAATGAGAAATTTCAAATAAATCTTACTCAATCCTTCCTTGTTTCTCATGCAATAACCTTTAAATAGGTTAACAACTTTGATTTTAGCTGATTCAAATAGGAACTTATTTTCTAATAGGACTCTAATTGATTATCTTACCTAAATTGACTAACCCAATTTAGATAATAAATCAATATGGACATCCTCCACATATAAGCTTACCATAATTATCAATTGAGATTCTAATAGAAATTCATTTCCTAATAGGACTCTAATTGATTAGGTCTTACCTAAATTGACTAGCCTAATTTAGGTAATAACTTAATACGGACATCCCCGCATATAGGCTTACTATATCTATCAATTTACTAATTCAATTGATCATTTGAATAAAAAATCAACTCAACAAATTAAATGTGAAAATAAGTTGAGCCTAATTAGCTCAATTGGACTTAAAATTGGTCAAATTACAAATGATGCCCACATCACATGTTCACTTTGGTTAGACTCTGGTACAAATTGGATTTGAGAGTTTGACATAGGAGTGAGAGATTGTGAATGAGACATAGGAGATAAAGATGAAGGAAGATTGAGAAGGAAAAAATTCTTATCTTCCATAATAGATGACTCCATCTGAAGATAAGGTTTGGTGAAATATAGTTTCCCTTCTACAAAAGTGACATCAGTTGAGATATTGAGTTTCCTGATCGGTGGATGAAAACACTTGTAAACCTTTTGTGTGGATGAGTATCCAAATATGTGAGTGAACAGATATCTGATATCAGTATTTGAATCCGAATCCAAAAATTATATCTGACCTGTATCCAAATCCGTATCTGGTATTTTTTCAGAAAATCTATTTGTTTTCGGATCCGTATCTGAATTAGATAAAAATTTTAAATCTGAATTCGACCGAATCGAGTCGGATAGTGGGTCGGGTCGGAGTTAATCCGACCCATTTTCACCCCTATCAACACGTGATGGTTGTTCCATGGTAAGACTCCTCTTGTTATCTCTCGAGGCTGCAAGTGCTGAACCATCACTTGGTTAGTTGGTTGTGACTCAAGCATAATTCCTGTTTGACTCTCCTCTGCTCGAATCAGCGATATCACTTCATTAAGTGATGGGACCTCTTCTTTGCCAAATTTTTGAACTCTAACTTGATCAAATTCAGAGTTTAATCCAGCAAGGAAATCATAAACCCTATCTTTTTCAATGAAGTTTTTGATAATTACAGTGCACTTGTTGCATTTCAAATCAATTACCCTATAATAATCTAATTCTTGCCACTGATTTTGCAAGAAATTAGCATAGTCGGTCACAGACTTGTTCCCTGTCTTGTGGAAGCTGTCTTTGTCTTGATCTCATAAACCTGCGCCGCATCTCAAACTTTGAATATGTCTGGTTGAGGGCATCCCAAATGGCCTTCGCAGTTGGCAAGAACATGCATGCATCACTGATCTTGGGTCTCATGGAATTTCACAGTCATGTCATCACCATAGAATCCTCCTCATCCCATGCATCAAATCCCACATCTCCCTTCTTTGGTCCTGTCCCCAATAGATGGCTCAGTTTCCATTTTCCTTCCAGAAAAGTTCGAACCAACTGAGACCACTTCAAGTAGTTCTGTTCATTAAGCCGGTAAGCTGGTTGAATATTCTGCAATTTCGCCTATGGAGCACTGAGCCTGTTGCTCGTGTTGTTGGGATGGAGGGTTGAAGAGATTATTTTTGACATTTTGAAACACATGTTTATGAAGGCTCACAGAAAAGAAGTCTGATGATGAGAATAGGCTAAGCAGATTGCCAAGAAAGAAGACTGCAATGAAGGCAAGTCTTAAGAAATATGGCTATGAAGGCCGGGAGAAAACAGAATTTATCCCAGAGAAAATATAAAACATGCCTTACAACTCTGATACCAAGTTGAAAATATGAGGGAAAAATTATATTATTTTTGTTTTACAAGAGCCTCTATGAGGCTATAAGTAATACTTTACAAAGAAGGAGAAAATAGCAGCTAACAAGAAAAGGAAACACTATATTTGGGAATCCCTAATTTTCTGTAATCAGTTTGCTAAATTTAAGGAAAAAGATATTTACACAATCCCTTATTTTTAAATGACCACCAATCAAGGGATTCAATCTCTATTTTCCAGACCATGTAGTTATTGAAGGTTGCTTAGGTTTAAAGTGTTGTTTGTGCATGCGCATTTAACACATGCTACTTGTATCAATTTATCAACCAGTTTCACCTGTCATAAACAGCAAATTTCACATGTTGCTTTTCCTGTGTTCGTCATGTTTTCGCAAACTTTATGATTTCTGCGAAGGTCTTAAGTATCAGTCTTTGTTTTAACTTTTAACTGGTCACTGTGACATTTACTCGGTTTCAGTAATTTAGGCTGTCATTTTGGTTTGTGCCAGCAGGTCTTGGAAATTAGTGGAAAGATCAGAGAAAATATGGACGATTGGAATAAACTTGCAGTAATGGAGTATACAATTTTGTGATATACTAAAAGATGTTCTGAACTAAAAGAAAAAAAGAAGAAATAGCAAGGAAATGCTGCTTTTTGTCCTTTTTGATTCTTTATATATTCATTATCATTAAAACAAAAGGAACTTTGTGAACAACCCTTTCTTTACCATATTTTAGAAAACATCAATGCAATCCTATTGCATTTTTTTCCTATTATTTCTGCTATGAACTGCAGCTTCCAACATTTTTTTCATCTTTCTCTGTTTTTTGTTATTTTCCTCAAACCAATAGTGCTTGAGAACAATCAGTTCCTTTTCCTTTCTCCATATAATGTAAACTGAGATCTGATAGAATATTACTTCTCTAGGTGTCACATAAATTTAGATCTGATAGAAGTACAGAATCATTTGGATCCTGAACAAATGAAGCTGGATCCTGAACAAATGAAGCAGCAATTTTTCATTGAAACTGAAAAAGAAGAAATAGTTAGCACTTAATACAACAAATTATGTTCATAATAGTAATAGCTTGCCTTAATTTCAAGGGTATAAAATAAGCATGGGTGGCAAAAACTTGCATATGAAGTTAGGAAACACCTTCAAATTTGACACTAACCTCACAAAACAAGTCACTATTTTCATAATGGCGAATGGCGTTAGGCCGTCAGTATTACAAGTTCCAAAATATGGAGATAGTAGACTAATAACTGTTCCCAAACATAATAAACTTGATATAAAGCACATCTGTACAATAATCATCAGCACAATGTCATCAAGCCTTTTCTTACTAAGTCTATGGTTCATTTAGTTTTTTTTTTGTTTTGGCCAAGATGTTTTATAGTGCTCGGTAGATTTCACGAATCATGTGGGGCGTCATGAACCCCAATGTCTTAAGAAAATTTTCTAATTTGATTTCTCTAATCGTTTTGTATTATATAAATCTACATCACAGCTATATAATTAGTTTGTAATTGAATTATTGAATATAAATTGCCTAAATAGAAAAGGAAATTTGGACCAATGATAGCTGTGCCACAGGCACGGACCATGCCGACCACCGTCCGGCACAATATGTGCCGCGATACTTGCCGGCTGTGCCGTAAGAGAAGGAAAGAAAAAGTGATACTCACCTTTGCCGTCGTCGTCACTGATCACCACTTGCCTTTGCCGTCATCGTCATTGATTGCCGCTCGCCTTCGCCCGAGCTCACGTTGGGTGCCCATAGCTTGACGGAGGAGAAAAAGATTGAGAAGTGGGGAGGGGGGAGGGGGTGGGTTAACACCGATAACCCTCTCTTCTTTCTCTCTTTCGATCTTTCTTCCTCCTCCCTTGGGCTAGGGCACCTGACACGAGCTCGGGCGAAGGCAATTGGAGACAGGTAGCTCGACAATGAGGTCGATGGCGAGCGATGAAGCTATTAAGATGGGTGTCGTGCGGCACCCCTCATGCCACGTGCCAGTACGCCATCGACACGGCTATTTATGATTTGAACATGCTACATTATGCCATAATTTGCCATTTGCCATGTGCCACTCCACCATTTTCAACCACATTGATACTTCACATTTCATAAGATGAGCTTGTATTCACCAGACAAATTTTAGCACTAATATTCCACATTTCATAATGGAATTGGCTATTAAGATAAGTTTTCCCTCATTCTAGTGGCATTCTCTTTTTGTGTATAATTTTTCTTTATTATGGTCATAGTAGAATTTAGTTACTACTCTCACTTTTTCTTTTTCTGGAGAATTTTGGTGCAACATGTCCCTGCAAAATGAGTAGACAAATTCATACACTAGCTATATAGCTTTTTAAAGTTCTAGTAATGAAGTAGAAGGTGGTTAAAAAGTTGTCATCCATTACCTGGGAAAGATTACTCTTTTTTGCCTAATATTGAGTTAATGGTGGATACCTTCTCAGGTTATTGGAATTGATTTGTTGTCCCAATCATTACTACCTGCGATTGTGGAGCTTGCTGAGGATAAACATTGGAGAGTTCGGCTGGCCATAATTGAATATATTCCTTTATTGGCGAGCCAGTTAGGTGTTGGATTTTTTGCTGATAAATTGGGTGCTCTTTGCATGCAGTGGTTGGAAGATAAGGTATGAATATTTCTTCTATGGGTCTAATATAGTTAAGAAGAGTTAATAAAAAACCAAGAAGCAATTTGGAGGTATTTTGAATGTATTTCCTTTTGTTCAGTGTAATAACATCATCTTGTCATCAAACTATGCATTGAACATCTTTTCCCTTTCTATTTCCACTGCAAGAATATGCACTTGATCATTACCTATCCACAACGGACTATATCTGATCTGAAGAGCGATAATTTTGGGAACTACGTTGAGGCTTTTCATGTACCTCTCTGGCTTGTGAGGGCAACATTAATTTTATGTCTTCGTTCGGGTTCCCTAGAGAGAGAGGATCCTAAGACACCCGGGAAAATGGTCGATTTCCTTTTACTTAGAGCCTCTACAGACGTCCCAGCTGCAGACGTTAAAGTTGGTGGAAACTCATCTCCCACTAAGGAGCTGATGCTTGCAGATGTTAAAGTTGGTGGAAACTCATCCCCCACTAAGGAGCTGATGCTTTTATTTATTCTTACACCTATCCTGTTCGCTTCTGAGAGTTAAAGAAGAATTTCCACAATTATGTACTTTTGCCAGGCATTATGCATGTCATCAGATAACTTCTGTGCTATGAAGTTGGTTGAGTGGTTCTCAATGAATTTATGGCTCATTTTGGTGATTTATGCTGCCTTGGTAGTTGTTGATAATTTGATTTTAAAAGACAGTTAGGTAGTTTTAAAAGATACCACTGAAAAAACTTAAATAAGGTTTATTTTTCAGGTTTTCTCAATTCGAGATGCAGCTGCTAATAATTTGAAGCGTCTCGCAGAAGAATTTGGCCCAGAATGGGCAATGCAACATATAGTTCCACAGGTTTGTTTGTATGTTATAACATTACTGTTTTCTCGTTATTCTCTTCCATTTCTTTGAGAGTTGTAATAAGACTCACTGAAGGCAAGGCTCTCAGGATAGTTGGCATTTTTCTTCATGGCATTGGCTGACTCCATACAATTAGCCATTCCTCCTTTTTGATGTGCCAGTGGATGCCATGCTAATGTAAAGAGCTATTCCTTGATCCTGTCAAATTTTGTCTATAGGACATTGGACTTTATTTTCATGTTGTACTTATTGTTCATCCACACCAATTTATTTAATCAGTACATCAAGGATACTACATTTAAGCTTTAGACTCTACTGCAGTTTCTGTGCAGCAATTGTGCTGGCAGTGAAAAGGCAGTTTTAGTTGAAAATTTGCATGAAGGTAAGCTAGTATGAAGGCTAACACACAAGTTTTTGATCTTAGGATGTTACGTTCTGTGTTTGGAAGAAGTAGCTGTAATTGAAGTAAATGATGAACATTGAGCTTTGGAGAATGTATATGTGAATATAGTATCCATCTTCATCATACTTGTTTGGGCTTAGATGTCTATTACGTAAAATTTATGCTCAAATTTCATGGGAATTAGAATGATGGATGGGCCAGTCAAAGATAATCAAAAGAAAGAGTTCCTTTCTTCTGCCATTCTTTGTGAGAACAAGGGATTTATTTTTATCTTTGGTTATGAATATTGACATTTTAGGTAGGTGATGATAGTTGATTTTCTAGAATAAAGTCTTGATGAGACTTATGTGGTTTGTGGCATGTTGTGACTTGTAATAATGAATTCAGACTTTATTCATATGTTCCTTTTTTTTTAATATAGTTATAGTAACTTCTTTTGTTGTAATTGCTGCTTTCATTGTGATAGTTGATTTTGAATTCATTAGGGTTTTTTGATATAGGCCACCTAAACAGTTTATATATGCTTGATTTTGGCTTAATTTATTTGTTGGATTTTTATGATACCTATTTTTTCTTTTGATCCATGCAAACTAAGAATTAATTTCCCTTCCACCTCTTAGTAGAAGATTGGTTGTGGTCTTTTTTAGCAATAGTTATGGTGTATTGGTCAAAAGTTTTTTTGGGAAGGCTCAAAAGGGTTCTTCCTGTTTTTCTCCCTTGCATGAAGCATTTCAGGGTGGAGTCCCTACCAGGGTTAGTCTAGATCTCTCTCTCTCTCTCTCTCTCTCATCTCCTCTTTCCTCTCTAATTCTTTCTCTTCTTTCCGTTCTTGCTGTCATCCTATAATTACTGCAGAAGTTCTTAGCAGCACCCCTCTAAATACACTGAAAACCTATCCTATAGTTACTGCAGAAATTCTCAGCTAGTGCAGTAACGGACCAAATTTAATTTTCTGGCCATCTCCTTTGCATCTAAATTCAACGCAATGAAGGAATAGTCCATCCACTATAGAAGCCACTAGCCCTCCAAAGCCCAAAAATTCAAGTTATTTTTGTTGTTTATTTCTCCCCTTTGCTATCATTAACGACAGAGAAAAATGAAAATCAAACTAAGGCACCAATTTGATTCTTGATGGAAATCAAACCTTCAAGGCTAGACTAATTCTAGTCGCTTTACACCGCATCTTATCTCTAAGTGGTGTTCTATTCCAATCTTGTATAATTGGAAAGGTTTGGAAGATGATGGCAATGATGATGATACAACAATAACCAATCCTCTAGTCCCAACTATTTGGCGTCGACTATATGGATCCTTTTCCTCCGTTCATCTCTATCAAGTGCAAATGTGCTGTCTAATTAAGTGCTTTCATGTATTTCTTACTAATATTTATCACATTTGTTTTGGTCTTCACTACCCTCCCATGAAATCTTCTATTTGGATGAATTCCCTTCATACTAGTGCACTATTTGGTCAATGTTGGATATGTCCAAAACAATTTTATCTATTATCAAGTAATTTCTCCTATATACGTGCTAACTCAAACTTCTACCTGATATTATCCTTTCTTATTTTATCTTATCTAGTAATACCACTCGTTTAGTTTAGCATCCTTATCTTGGCAATGCTAAACATTTGAATGTATTGTTTTCTTGCTGCTGAACATTCTTATTCATAGTGTATTGTTGATTTATAGTCATTATATAAACAAAATTTCAGCTTGAGGATCTATGACGATCAAGCAGCACACTATAGGCATTGCTTTATTTGAGTCCACTTGCTCTAATGGCGATGATACACTTGTTATCTCTATATATATTGGGAGAATCTGCCATTGTTTGTCTTAGTAGAGATACAAAAACTAAGCTGAGTTGATGACGAAAAGTGTATCAAGGTAAAAGACAATTATAATTTAATTGGAACAAGTTGTTGCTGAATTGTTTCTCTTTTTGAAGGTGCTGGAAAAGATCAGTAATCCACATTATTTGCACCGTATGACCATTCTGCAAGCAGTTTCTTTACTAGCTCCAATCCTCGGTGCCGATATCACATGCCAGAAGTTACTGCCTGTGATCATAGCTTCCTCAAAGGACAGGTGAATAAACTCTCTGACCCGAAAAAGAAACTTACGCACCTGTTCAGCATTTTACAAATTAACTTTTGACACTGCAGGGTACCCAATATTAAATTCAATGTGGCAAAGGTTTTGCAGTCCCTCATACCCATGCTTGAACAAACTGTAAGTAGTTGATATGTTTAGTTACAATATGATCTCCAATTAGTTCGCTGCGTGATTATTGCAGTTGATACTGATTGCCTCAAATTTTTATGCTATAGGTGGTTAAAAATACAATTATGCCTTGTTTGGCTGAGCTTATAGAGGATCCAGATGTGGATGTTAGAAACTTTGCCCTTCAAGCACTTCGAGCATGTGATAATGTCATGATGCCAAGCTAAACAAAATTCTAGATCTTTATGAATCAAATTCCTCCGCTGGCTTTCCGTTTGAGCAACGCTGTGCACTTTGTTGATGAAATAGAGTTTCCATCCCTCTCCTAATTGAATGGCAAACTTAAAGACATGCTAATATGTAGGGAAGTAGGTTCCTTGTGAATGTCTTCAGAGTGTAGATTGATGATTTAATATAGTTTTGGTTTGTTCAACATGACACTTGGAGGGTTCTGAGTTTTGATCTTAAATTTGACAATTTTATTTTTTGAAGTGTTATAAGCTTTGGATACTGGGTGATAAATATTAACCATGTAGGGTTGGCAATGTTATATACTTTGTGCTGTTTCTGTGTTCAGTAATTATCCCTAGTAGAAGAATACAGTTATATATATCCATTGTGTTTCCAGTTTGTCTCAATCCTTGCTTACAAGGTCTGGATTTGTTTACAGCAATGATCTGATTCAGTGGGAAGATGAAATATTCGACTATTAATAGCTACCAACTAGCTGACCAAAGATGTAAGCCTCAGTTCAGCAAATTCGTTGGATTTTCCATTATCACGTAGATCCAAGATGTTAATTGTAGCTTTAATTACTTTTTAAAGGTTTGAATCCGAATGGTATCGAATAAGTTTCTACTTTTTTCGTACATAATAACAACAACAACAACAACAAAAATGTAGCCTTACTTGCAACTTGATTACAAGCTTAATTAGGGGTGTCAAATATTTGAGGTTTAAACGAGCACAAATAAAGACGAAAAATAGTTTAGAAGTTCTCGGTAGAACAAATTTGGATTGAACTAAATCAAAAACCTAGAAAATTTTTTTTTAAACAAAAAGGTAAATATGTTAATTGAGACCCACGGTTACAATAAGCTTGCTAATATTAACCGTCAAAAGGTATAAAAGTTACGTTGGAGAACATCTTGTGTTACTTAGTCAATCAGCAGTACGATTAGCTTCACAAAGTATACGAGTGATTCTACATTTGAAGAAATGTTTAGTAAGAAAGAAAATGTATACGAGTGATTTTACATTTGAAGAAATGTTTAGTAAGAAAGAAAATGTCATCTATTATTCCTTTGATGGGCCTTCTAGTGTCATGAACCCTACTGAAGAGTGTTGGCAAGTTCTACCAATTGGTAAGGTTAGTCATTTATTTGATAATAGAGAAAGTTTTCACACATAGCCAAGCTTCACCTTCAACCAACCGGTAGAGATGAATTTTTTTATACTGGGACCTTGCAATTAAAGGGGATCCATCAGGCCACTAGGCCATAAAACTGACATGGCTAGTTTTAGAGGCTCTTGTGAAGGAGCCATCAGTGTTTACTTTTATCCCCCCAAGTGGAGGAGATTCCCATCTGATTAAAATAACAGAGGGTGTTTGCTTGATGGTATTGGTATATAACTATTCAAAATATTCATGACAGACATAGGGTTAGTTCTCAAACCTTAGAAGGGCTATCCCTGATGTTATTGAAATCCAAACTATTCATCCACTTTCATATTAGCCAATGCACAATACTAATCAAAGAGAGAAAGGGAGTCTTTTGCTTCACAAGAAGGGAGTTATTCACGACTAATCAAGCTCCCAATTCCCATAGAAATGAGCCAGGACAAGATCTCAAAGTGGGGTGGCAAAATTATAACTATTGAAAAGATGAGCGAGATATTCTTCTTCGAACCCATAAATGGGGCAGGTTGCAACTGGAACGATGTGCAACGTAGAGAGAAGATCACCAATTGGTAACCTACTCCACTGGAGCTTCCATTGAAATAGATGGGGCAGGTTGCATGTCCATCCATCCCAGCAAGGTGTGGGAGGCAAAGGAAGCAATAGATTGACTTAGATGTGGCAATCTCAAATAGGTGAGGCTGCCGAACGAAAAGACTATCCACAGTTGAAAGAGGCAAAATGATAGCAAAGATACATTCACAAAGATCAGAACAAAAAAATGGCAAGAATTTTGTCCTCGTTCCAACCATTATTAATTAGTAATCAACTCAGAAACAATATTATTAGGAAAGCAATAATTGCTATTAAGAAACATAGGTCATTTGCTTAAGGGTATAGAGGTAATTTGAGGATTATAGGTCAGTGACTTTGCCATTGCCAATAATTTTAAGTAGTCCTTCCTTAATGGTCATAAGCAAGCTTAGAACCATACACCAACTCCAAGCTTAACAATGTGGCCAAGTAGGCTTCCAAGGGTGTGGAGCGTCATACTTGTCTAGTACTTGTTGGCAGTAATAATCTAATTCTAAAGAGTTACAAAAAATCCGATAAAAAATAATTAAATAAACTTATAGATTATAGAATATAAAATTTTGAATAGTCGAGTCTAGTGTTGGACACTATCTCTTTAAGACCATCGATCTAGGGCATGGTTTAGAATCAAAAGATTTTTTATAGCCATAATGGAGATACAAACAACTTTAGGATTGCAAATGGCCAACTCAACTCGTCAGGGGTGAGTGGCAGTGTCCAACCTAACCAAGTGTAAACCCCAGAACCCCTCTTCCCTTATTAATTACAGCTATATGAGTCCAAGAAAAAGAAAGCAAATGAACCAGCATTTTAGTTAACATAGAGTTAGTTAATAAGGACAATATGTCCAGCTTGGGTAAACGTGAAATATTTCCATCTTACTAATTTATCCTGTTTTAGCTAAAACATCTTCGTATTATTAACTTTAATTAGAAGTCTTTTGAGGGAAATTTTAGCCCCAAGATATTTAAAAAGAAAATCCCTTCGTGTTGAGAGTATTCTAAATATCATTTTTTATCTTGACTAGAAAAATTGGAAGAAAATAAAATCTCAAACTTATCAAAATTGATTTGCATGTTGGTAGTCTTGTGATAATCACCAAATACATGCATCAAGGCTTTATAGGATATAGCATTTGCATAAATAACAATAAACAAGTCATCCACATGTATCAAATAAGACGCATGACAATTATTCTTAACTTTAAAAGGAGTGATATCATTTTGCAAAATAGCATCACGCATTTAGGTACAAATTTTTTAAAAACCATAATATACAGTAGGTGGCAAGGGTTACTTTGACGGATTTCTCATTCACCCTAATACCATTGGGGTTTTCTTATTTACATTAAAAGCAGAGCTAGTAATAGAAATACGAGCAATAATTCATTGAATAAAGATAACAGGAAAACTCAATCTTGATAAAAGACTCTTAGTTTACTCGATCATAGGTCTTCTAAAGATCAATTTTAATCGTAATAAATTTTTTTAGAATTTTAATTAATTGAATGAGCAGTTTCTTGTGTAGTGGTGATATTATTATGGATATGCCGACCAGCCACAAAGGTCGTCTACATAAAACTAATAATATCGATTTAGATAGGCTTAATCTTACTAGTAAAGAGTTTAACCATAATCTAATAAATAACATTACATAGGGAGTTAGACCTTGAAATCCACAACTCTAGCCGGATTAGCCCAGTTAGAAATAATGGTGATATATGTTTGACCTCAACTAAAGAGAAAATACAAGGTCTTCTTGAAATGCTTAATAACATTAACCAAATTATTACCCAAAATATCTTAATAAGTTTTAAAAAATTTCACCTGAAACCTACCAGGCCTAGGGGCCTTCCTAGCAGGCATAAGCCATAGGGCTTCCTTCACCTTAGCCTCACTAAATGTCTTAGTATAGTCATTACCACAGACAGTCTTTAGGTTGGAAAATGAAAGCCAATCATCCGAAGAAACAAACTCCCCGACCCTTAAGCCAAATCTTCTTATAAAAGGCTACAAATTAAAGCTCAAGATCTTAGTTATCTAAAATAACCTTCCTATTCAAGCACTAAAGTTTTTTGATAATGAAATTTAGTAAGATAAATGAAAAAATAGTATTATCATCACCATCAACAGGCTATTTAATAAGAGATTTACTTTGCCATTTAAAACTAATATGATGAAGAAGAGTAACACATTTCTTATACATGATAGACAAATGGATACTATTAGTACAAGACAATATGCTACAAAATTATTCATTTTCTATGTCCCTAATTTGATATTTAACATTAGCAAGATTTACTTCAAGTTTACCCAAAGAGCGTCTATTCTAATCAAGCGTCACATGCTTAATAATAGAGTTGACCCTATGAACTGCAGAAGGGGGGAGTCCTAAATTGGGTCTACACTTGTTGCCGAAATATCAGCAACAATCTATCTAACATCCAAGTATTATTCAAGTTAGAACCATTCAAATCTAAACGACGTTTTCTTCCGCTTCTCGACGGGACCAACTGAAATGCTTAAAAGGCAATGATAAGAGGTAATATAAGGTAAATGATTAACGTATATTGTAAGAAGAAAGTAAAGAAAACACTATTAACCAAAACCTTATCCAAATGAACCCAAGAGCTCCCATGCCTATTATTAGGACAAGTAAATGGAAGCCCCCGAATGCCCAAGTCAATTAACGTAGATTTGAAAGTAAAATCATGGAAAACACTTAGAAAAGTTAATAAAAAACTAAGCACCTCAAGTTTATTGTTTGATTAACCATATAATTGAATTAGCCAACTAAATCATGCTAGTGTTAATAAATTCTAATTCATGTTAAAGCCAATTTTTGACTAACAAATGAGTATTAACTTGATCGCAGAAAGCATCCACAAGCTTTTTTTGATTAGGAGATAATATTATGCATGACTTGGGGAGAGGAGTGTATAATGGATATTTTAAAATCTACAGCTTCCTAGTAGATCAAAATTCTACCCGTAGCTCCAATCCTTGACACGAAAAGGCAATCCCATAGTGATCTGAGCTTACAAATAATACAACAAGATTCAAATATGTAAGTGTGGTTTTCCAAAAAAAAATATATCAAAGTTCTTCTTGTTGATGCCTTCATAGTTCTAGTATAAGGGATGCTTTACTGAAGCAGTCTTTTGATTGAGTACTTGAAGAAGTCACATTTCTGTTTTCATCAACATATTGCCTTTTGAAGCCACTCTTCTACTTATATGGGTTGAGGATGGCTCCAACCTTGATAAGCGAGTGTGCCTTTAAACAACGATGTTTTTGCCATAGGCACAGACCGTGCCGACTATTGACCGACAAGGCACAACACGTGCATGTAAGAAGAGAGAAAAATGTAAGAGATACTCACCTTCGCCTTTGTAGTTGCCGTCGCTCGAGCTTCATTAGGTGTCCTAGCAGCGAAGCTATTAGGAGGGGTGCCATGCTCCCTTCATGCCACGTGCCAGTACGTCGCCGGCATGCCCCATGTATAGCCATCCATGCCTTTAACAACTTCTTTTGGTTAAAGGAGATGAGATGATAGGCACTAAGTCTAGACTAAGAAGTTCTTTCGAAATATCCAACGAGTCGTCCATGGCTTTTTGCTGAGCTTGGACAATAGCCTTAGAGGCTAAACAAATTCCTCATGATCAAGGGATTATGAAGGTAGATTAGAGAGGCGAGAGGGGAATCGGAAGGATAGAGGGACATAGAAGTGGATGAGGGCAAAAGATGATGATCCTTCATAAGAAACCAACGCACAAGACTTGGTAGGGTAAGAGAGAGCCAGATGAAAACAACATTCTCACTTAGTAAGGATTTATCAAGAGATAGGCTTATTGGGTTCAAATCAATCTGCATAGGGATCGAGGTGATTTGATCAACAATGATAGAGGGCAGTTGGGTCAACACTAATTTAGAAGGCAGAACAGCTAGATTAGGAGTGATATGAGTTTCAACATCAATAATAGTATTAATTTTGAGACAGATTATAACAAAAGTTGAGTCAATCATCATCAAGTTCGAAGTATGGGAAGGCAATAGGAAGACTTTGACTAGGGAGATAGGCAATTTGGCTTATCATGACCTACCACATCAGCAATGGGCACATGAGGGGTATTTAACCTCAACCACCGTTGTACTCGAAGCAATAGGAGTAACCACCTTAGCAAAAGTCACATGGGCATCACTAATGGAGTATGACACCAATTTAATGGGAATGATAATAAGATAGACTAGAGAGACCTTAAAATTGGACCCGGACAAAGGCTTAGTTAATCTCTTCAACAAGTGGCTAAAAATTTTGGCTTTAAATGATTAAATTTAGTACAAGATCCTTAAAAGACCATAGGCTTCCTCTCAAGATATTTAGCATATCCTCCTCGAAATAGAATTTGAAAGTGAAGAACCCTACCGCCATGTCTATAATTTGTAGGTAACCAAAAGCTTTCATCTTCTAGCAGTTTCTTTGATTAAGTAGGCCAGGGGGGAGGCCACTCGGAGAACTTGCCTATAAGGTTGAACCTTTACTCTGCCAGACTTTTCTTCAAGCATTCGTGGTCGAGATGGACCTTACCCAAAGACTTCAACTAAAAACGTTGGAGGAGGGAGCCACAATCTTAGTTGGTAGCAGGCGCACCTGAACGAACTTGGGTAGCCTTAAAATGTTGAGCCTAGGAGGTACGACTAAGACAGAAGTGTTGCTGCTCAACTAGGATGACCTACACTATATGTGCCGTAAACAAATGTTATTAGATCTGTTAGCTAAACTTAATTAAACATCTAAGTTAAATTAACTATACTAGAAAAATTATAAAATATTTTTCAGCTATGTTATACTTACTCAACCTATACTCAACTCAACAAAACCCAACCTAGTATAATCCAACCCAACCCTACCCAACCCAACCTAAGCTAACCTAATTTGTGGAGAAGAAAAGAGAGTTTCTAGAGGAGAAATATTTACCTTTTCTTGATCTTTAAAAGCATTCACGTTGTGTCCTAAAATAAAGAAAGAAAAAAAAAGACAAGAGTAGTTTAGTCATTTAAAAAAATTAAATTTGACAGAATATTCTATGTTTTTTTTTATATATATTCATTAAATTATAAATGAAAATGTAGAGTATATACCATAATTTTGTGAAATGGCAGGATGTTATATACAGTTTTCTCTTTTTTCTTTTTTCTTTTTGTGTAAGGACTAAGGAGTCATTAGACGTTATATATTCATCCACAGTGTGGACACATTCTTTTTTAAAAATAAAAACTCTATCCGAAGATGAAAAGAGTGTACTTTATCTTTCCGTTGATCCAAAGGCTAAAGAAGCACTATAAATTCTTCTTTAGTTTTGACATAAAGTTTGTCAACTCTTCTAACAGCGACCAGTCCAAATAAAATGAGTCGTTTGGTCTAGCTGACTAGAATAATTGGGAGAAGACATCAATGATAAAGCTGGTGATCAGATTTTTGTACACACCTTAAAGTCGATAGGATGAACACTACTCTCAAAATGTGACTGAAACAGTGACCTGCTACTGTAATTATACCACAGGTGATAAAGATGCTATAAATCAATTTCATAAGAAGCCTTTGGTTACATTCACCCCCAACCAGAGTAATGCACTATAACAGATTAATGAATAGCAGCAATCTAATAATTACCCTAATTCAAGCATAAACCGTAAAACCATAGAAAAGAAGATTCAAAACAGCACCTTACAATGATCAGAGTGGCATCAAAATGAAAAGGATTCCTTACAGGAATGGAAGCCTGAGAAGGGGAGGAAAAAAAGAAGAAAAAAAACTTCAATTTGTGATATGTGCAACTACACAGATACAAGTACAGGAATACACGAGGCCTTCGCAAATGTCTGAAACTGGGTAGGCGGGGCATGTACATTCAGCCAAGGCTTCAGAGGATGAAAATGAGATATATAGAAAGGTCCTCAGATAGAGTCAGCGCAGAATCAGAGGCACAGATTATGAGGTAATAAGATTGGCCACATATAGAGTTAGCTGTTATCTGCTTTTTGTCTCTTTGAAGCTTGTTCAGATTCCTCGCCAACTGCTCCAGAATCCTCCATTGTTTGGTTTGCAGGTGACACATCACGATCCTACAACCAAAAAGTATCTAAACCAAGTTAGCATTAATGAAACCAATTAGCATATTGGGGAAATTGTTTGACAAGCACACACCAAAGAAAAGGAAAATAAAGAACCACGGATACTTGGCAAACAAAAGGTGCAGCTTCGAGGGAAGAAGCTTTATACGGTAATTTTTCACATTTAAATGATTCAGGGCATTACAACTTTTATCTTCCGCTGAACTAGATTAGATTGACTAAGGAACATATCCTAGATTATCTCATGTTTTCAGAATATTGCTATTTCTGTAGTTGGAGAGAGTGCTTCATATGAACTTGCAAGCACTGCAAACAAAAATAAAAGCCATTACCTGACGCACTGAAAAAGGAGATGTACAACACTGGAGAGGACAAGAAAGTACCCAAACTTCGATACTTTGGGAAAACACATTCCATAAACATAACATCAACAAGCAAATTAATGGAAATATAAGCTCACTTAGCCGCCATGCTCGAGAAGTTCATGGGCAGCTCAACCAGCTCTCTATGGCACAATAGTGTGGCAGCTTTCCACTTATCAGCAATCTGAATAATAGTAAACAAAAACCTATTTTTGAAAATGAGCAGCCAAACTGCCAGGCTGATGACTAAGGCAGTTAACATGATGCTGTGAGAAATCAAATAACATAACCCTTTTAGACATCCTATGCCCCCATTTAATTTAGGAATAGTTTTTTTTTTATTCTAGAATACTTCTTCTTATTCCCAAATAATAATCATAATAACCTTATTCTAGAATACAAACACTATTCATCAAAATTACATCTTCTACCACATGCTAAATCAATTAGTTTTTTACTCTCTATATATATCCCATCAACTAACTTTATATCAAACCAAAAGGTATTTATGATAATTTTATAAAAAATAAAATATTTTTTTATCTTTTCATTCCCTTTATATCATATCAAAGATAATTATTATACCTTTGTTCCAGAATATAAGTAAAAATAAAAAAAGTTATTTCTAAAATAAAGACCTCATTTTGAAAATAATAAAAAGGAATACATATTCTAAATTGACCTTAGTCCAAAACGTAAACGATGACATATGTGTTTTGGTCAGCAATCGGACAATAATACTGAATAACAGTATAACTTGATAAATATGAAAATAATACATGATTAAAAGTTAAAGTTAATATTCAGAGTTATTAAAAACACTCTTAATCCCAAAGATAACACTAAGTCAGTGGTTGAAGTATAATTAAGAGCAATATAATAAGGTCGTAGGTGACGGGCCATCACCCCCACCGTCTAGTGCCAAAGTGAACATCAAGATGATCTAGCATTTTTAATATTCAAAAAATTAAAAATAATATTACATAATATATAATAGGAGAAACTATATTTTACCTACTGTAGTTAGATCTATATTTATGTTCATCCCCTATAATTTTATTTATATCATTTTACCCCCTTATGATTATATTCAAATTGAAACCATTACATTTTCAATTATATTTAATCAATATAAAGATCGAATTTAAAGATGCTCATTAGATACAAAATTGTATAAGATAGAATAAGTTTTCAATACATCTAAAATAATACCGATCGAATTTTAAATAACAAAGATATAATAAATATATTAAATTTATGTAAGTTTTTAACCTACGTTGTCATTTGAAATTCGATCAGTATTATTTTAGATACATTAAAAAACTCATCCAATTATCTACAACTTTGTCTCTAATGAGTATCTTTAAATTGACTTATAGATTAATTAAATACAATAGAAAAGGTAATTATAATCTCCCCTATATAATATATACTATTATAGCATATATAAATTTTTGAGAAATTTGCATATAACACCCTGCCTTTTAATGAAATTGTGATTAACACCCTATATTTTTACTATTTACAAATCAAGCCCTATGATTTAGTGAATATGTAAAAAACACTTAGATTTAAATTAACTGAGAATATTTTGTTAATTAAGAGATTTTATTTCTAAAATACCTAAAATGCCTAAAATACCCTTGTTGACCCTGGAGACGATCATGTTTGGCTTGACCTTGAGGTTGGGCCCGTGGGATGAGAGCATGGCCACCACGGGCGAGGTCCTCACGCCAACCTGCCATCCTAGCCTTTTAGCTTACTCTGGCGGCAAGGAGGAGGTGGGCGTCGACGACGAGCTCTTCCTCGTTCGCAACGGTCGAGCGTGTTGGCTCCAAAGATGGTGATCCACGGCGCCGTTGTTGGAGAGTATGGAGGCGGCCCTTATAATCGTAGAGAAGGCCCTAATCGCCACGCTGTCGTGGAAGTAGTTGGCGAAGCCCCTAATCTAGTGCGATCTTGGCAACGTAGCCGAGGAGATCTTGCGCTTGATGAGGGATCTTGTGCTCAGACCAGACCCCGGTGTCCAACACCCTAACTACCACGTCACTATCCACCAATCACATCACGAACGTCGGATCCCAACGAGATAGGTGAAGATAATGAGGGAGGAGGGTTAGGTGGCAATGATAAGAGAACGAGGGAACAGGGAGTATTAGGTAGGGATGATGAGGGAGGAGAAAAAAGGAAAGAGGATTAGGTTTAGATCAAACGGTGGAGAAGGCTCGAGTTGCATTTAGTTAGTTAGTAGGTTGAGTTGAGTTTAGTTGGTTAGAGGGTCGGGTTAGGTTTAGTTGGTTAATTAGTTTGGGTTGGGTTTAGTTGGTTAGTTGGTTTGGGTTTAGTTAGTTAGGTTTAGTTGGGTTGGGTGAGGATATGTTTGTAATCTTCTTAGTATAGTTAACTTAACCCAGATGTTTAGTTTAATTAAACTAATAGATCTAACGACGAGGCGCTTTCTGCACATATTTGCTAAATTTTAGGGTTTGATTTGTAAATAGTGAAAATATAGGTGTAAACCATAATTTCATTAAAAGATATAGTGTTATATACAAATTTTTCTAAATTTTCTAATAGTATAATTTACAACCATAACAAAATATGACAACAATTTACAAATGTGTATATGTATGTGTGTGTACAATGCATTTTATTAATGCATCTAAAATGAATCAATAATAGTGGGTCTCTGGGTGCATGCCAGCCTCCAAAGCACAGACGTAGCAAAATGGGTGTTGTGGTCAGACATGAACACCCCCCTCCCCCAATATGCTGCCGAGTATCTAATAATTATATATATATATATATATATATATATATTGGACATGCCATGAACATGCCGGGTGAACATGTCACAGGTAACGAGTTTGGGCTTAGGGTTTGTTTCTTTCCCTAAACACAATAGCCTATTAAACTAAAATCCAAGCAAAAAGTCCCAAATTGCAACCTACCTCAGATCTCCTCCCTTGACAATGCTCCTGATAAGCTCCTCCTCCCTCGACAATGGACTTTTCCTCTCCCGATGCCGATGCTCCTCACTCCTATTGAGGTCTCTCTCTGACTGAGTTGAGAAGGAATGGGTAGGTGGGTTTTTATTTCAATTAGTGAGTACGTGAGGGTTTTTTTTATTAATACAACACTACAACAGTGAGTAGCGACACCAACTTAAAATTTAAATTTTTATTTAGTGATTTAAGCATTGTGAGTTAGTGATTTATCTAAATATTTTGAAGTTTTATTTAAATAGTATTTATAGTAACTATGAGAGTGAGTTAAATCACTTATTATTTAATTTTATGTTAGTTTTATTTAAACAATAATAGTCATGATCTAGTTGGGTGACATTAATTTTGTTTAAATAGTAAATACAGTTAATTTTTTTTTAGGTAGTAAATACCATTAGTTAGTGACACTTATTTTGTTAATTATTTTATTTTTAATATTATAGTGATTGCAATGACTAGAAAAAAAAATGAACAATCAAAGTTTAAAATGTAGTGGAACTAGTAGAAGTTCTAACAATGTGGATGATAATATTCCATTGTGAAAGTATGCAAGGTATTGGAGAGGAGAGGATTCCAACAATAATCTTAATAGGTATTATAGCTTAAAATGGATTGGAGATGATTCAAATCGTTTAGCACTGCATATGGACTTAAAAATCTCCCATATAAGGAACAAATGCTTAAGGAGATTCTTTACCAATGCGGAGGAAAAAAGAATTATATATGCGAACTATACTAATTTCTCTACATGTGTTGAAGAATTTGCCAATTCTTTTGTCTATTAAAGAAAGAAATTCTTTTGATCCAAAAATGTTGTGAGTTCTAATCATGACGCCTATGCATTTGTAATTCAAAATTTAGCACTTAGGTTAATTAGGCAACCTTGCTCTTCTTTGTGGTATGAGAGGAATTAGTGCATGTACTCGTTTATTCATTCAATGAAAAGAAATAAAATAACTCTACAACAAGCTGAAGATTTAATACTTGTATATAGTAATCTTCGTCTTCTATCAAGAAAGTCTAAAGAATATTTTGATAGGGAAACCAAGATGTGAGACATAAGAAGAGATGACTTTAACAATTTTGATAGTGTTGGGAATATTAAAAGTTGTCAATCTCTCTCTTGATGAGCTAGATTTGGAGACTTATATTTACAAATAAAGGGAATGAGAACGAGGAGACACCAATCGAAAAATGAAAGATGAATATTTTTTTTGTTGTGATAAATTGTTACCTATAGAACTCTTTACAGTAATTTGTGACGGAACTATAGAACTAAAATATTGTCACTCACTTATTTTTTTAGTTATTATAAACTCTTATATATTTTGTCATGTTATGATATTTTTGTGGCTTTGTGCACCTATTGTTTGTCATATAAACAGGGTATGCATTTTTTTGTATTTTAATTATAGGTCGATAATATATAAATTTTACATGTATATTTATAATTTATTTACTGGTTTATTTATTGTCGTATCCTAGCCGTGTCCATATCCTATTTTTTCAGGATTTATCGTATCATCGTGTCTCTATCATGTCGTGTCCATGTCCTATGCCCGTGCTTCATTGAAGCCAACTAGTGAGAGGGAGAGAGAAGACATGGGTGAGCACATGGCTTGTTAAAGTTCTATAGCAATCTAGAAACCTCCTGTTTTTTTTTTTTTTTTTTTTGAGACATTCCTTTCTTCCCCCTCCATAGAGCTCTCATTTTGAGAGAGATAGAGAGAGAGATTACTAGTAGGTGATCAACGCCACCGTTTGAGCCATCGCCAGGCATTGCTAGCCGCCAATATTGCCTCTTGTCACGCTGCTTGGGAGGAAAAGACAACTTGCATTAGAGAGGAACATGGACTCACCACCACTACCTTGCAATGCTTACTACCGCTGACCATGCGTCATCTAAGAGCGTAGAAGCTCAGGAGAGGACAAATGAGCAAGGGAGAGAGGAGAAGGAATGAATTCTAAGGCTCGAGACTGACAATGCAATTTGGATGTTTTTTTTTTTTGGATTAGTTCTCAAACCCAATTTAGCTTACTCGACCCTATTCAACACTAAGATGGGCTGACCAGCTTCACTGATTTGGCGGGTCGCCTGACCTGCCAAGCGCTTTTCAACGCTAAGGTGGCCCGCCAAGATGGGTGACTGCCTTCTTTCGGCGTCTTCTGAGTTAGCAAGGCATCAACCTTTGTGGCCACCAAAAACACCTTTCAATACACTAGGTATGAGGAAAATAATCTATGATAATCTATCTAGAACCTTAAATGGCTAACCCAAAAACACCTACGCAGAACAAGGTTCAAGCAGGGTTGGAGCTAAATGAAGGCGCAAACAGACTAATCTTGAAGAACCAAAATAAGATATATCTATGGATTAATCTACACAAACTTCTTACCTTATAAATTGCAAGCTAAGCTCTTGCAATACAGGAAAATTCACCAAGATTCCCTCGGAATGCAAGGAGTGTGGAAGGAGAAGACTTTTAATTTTTATATGAAGAGATTTGTCATTCCAAGAACATGAAGTAGACAGCCAAATTGCACACACAATAATATAAGATAGTTGGGTATTAATACACCAAGAATTTCATAGCCACAAGCTAATTTGTTATCATCCAACCAAACTAAAATGAAAGGAAATGGATGAAAGAAATAGAACTTTACTGTTGGACACAGCTGCAAATCAATTAAATGCATAAGAGCAATATTGAAAACAGATTCCAAATTAAAACAGATTGAGAAAAAAAAAACACAATTATTAGATTGTGAAGTTGCTGGCATAGATTATACCTTAGCATTTGACATAGTTGTAGTAGAAGTAGGTCTTCTAGTTGCTCTTTTGCCGAGATTGACTTGCACTGTTACATTGGCTTGTGACAAATCTATACCTGAACTCTCCATTGCATGAGTTAGCGCTGCAAATAAGCTGCCCAACACAAGCCAACCACAAGTCTAGGTCAAACATTTGGATTCCGTTTCAACCTCAAGAGAGAACAGCTATATAGAAAGTCCTTAAGGAGGGATAACAAACTTAGACAAGCTCAAGTTTTACAAAAGTTATAGCTTGATAAAGCTTTATATATTTACCACCCGCCCCCCTCCCCCACCCCAAAAAACCATATAGATTATGAAAACTTCATGCAGTTATTATAACTTCCTAACTATAAATTCCTCTTCGAAAATTTATTTCTGCAATGAATGAAATTTATGAAGTCCAAGCATATCAAACAATTAAATACACATTTATTCCCAAATTTTCAATCTTCGGCCTCCTACTCCTACAGTAATCCACAGTTTGCCAATATCCGCAACCACCTGGTGGATGTTGCCATCCTTTTCTTCTTTTTTTGATGAAATCCATCCTCATACTCTGGCGAACATCATGGTCTTTTTCATACTCCATTGAATATCGTCTTCATCCTTCTCTTCCTCCAGTGAATGCCGTCATCCTCCTCCTACTAGCAGTGGTCCTCATCCCATTTCTAGACGATCTCACCAGAGTTTAGGGTTTTCTATGATGGGTTGAGGTTGGTTGTAGGAGGATGATAAATTCTGTAATCCAAATTACATAGATTTGAGTGGATTATATTTTACTACAAAATTTTCTAAAATCTTCAGATACTTGACCAAAACTGGACAATATGGTTGCTCTGTTATAGGCATCGAAAAAGCTATTTGGAAAACAGAACTCTGGAATTTAAAACTCTAGGGTTTTGTCACATTACTCTAGTAAATTTGTTGTTGTCAAACACCCTCTAAGTGGATAAAGGCATCAATTACTATAGAAGATACTAGCTAAATATCTGTGTTTATTTATATACTTATAGTGACAATATATCAATATAAATGAATTAGCTTAGACCAAAAATAAAAAACTGAAAACAGCAACACAAGGAATTTTGCTCGTCAAACTCCCAACTCCATCCCCCAACCCATCATGAATAATGAGTAAACAGGATAATTTGTAGATGTCACATGGAACTATTAGATATCAGATACTGCACTACAATAGAAAAAAGAGGGAAAACTCATGGGATTTTTTTTCTTTTTTTTAAACATAGTGGTCTCGTACTTCCGATTGCACAATATATTCTTGAATTAGAATAGATATAGCAAAGAAAAGTGAGCATCGAAACAAAATTAAGTTTCTTTGCGAAGTTGAACACCAAATTGTAGTAAGATGATTGTTAATTGACCTAAACTCACTTTTGAGAGTAGATACTAGACATGGTAATAGTTCCCTCATCAATTGCTAGCTCCTCTTGGTCAATCCCCATATCACTGCTGACAGTACAATCAGTTGGACATGATGATCTTTGCCACTGAGACTGAGACTGAGATGCCATGTTATCTGAATCAGAAATTAATGGTTGCTGAGTCTGAATAAAACCACCACCTCCAACAGTGGCATACATGTTCGGCTGCAAGGGAACCGGCATTGAAGGCGTGCCAGTACTCATGTCTGACTCCCCCACATTATGTGCATTTGATAGCATTGTAGGGGCAACAGGGATGCTATTGTCCACAAACTTTCCAGAGAATGTAAATCCAGGAGCAGGACCATTTTTGTTAGCATGCGCAAGGTCAGATATACCATCTGCGGGTACTCGACTGTTACTCTGTTACAAGGATAAAAGTTTAAGACTGAAAGAGAAGATATTCATTATTCAATATCCTAAGCAAAGCACCAATCTGTTAAATCATGCTTCTGAAGTCGCATATCATTGCATTTTATGCGCTCTAGGAAAAACATTTACCAGATGGAAGAAATATAGTGGATTCTATAAAACAATTTTCAGCTTGTTAAGAGGATTACAGTACCCTGCAATCATATTGTCTGTGCACCTAGAAATGCAGAATGATTTTGACTAAGTGTAATAGGAGTATATCAGAAAGCCTAACAATGACTTATCGCCTAAAATATTCTAATTTACTCCAAAATACATATTATGATCAAAATTGCTCCCTAAAATGGTTGGTTGAAAAAAGGCATCCACTACACTAGGCTCCGAACAGGAAAAAGGTCCTTAGGTTGGTGGCTATATTAAAAAATGGCATCAACCACAAACATTTATAAAGCGGCCACACATGCACGTACACAAGACATCTTAATTCACATAATCACAAAAAGAGAAAATACCCTGGATCTAAAACAACAGAGTACAAATGCATCAATCTGTACTGTAAATCATGAAAACGCATAGAAAAAACTAAGGTATATCATTACCCATGGTGTTAATTTTGCATTTTCTTGATTCCATTCCGGGTATGATTCAAACTTTTGCACTTTCTCTTGAAGAAACTTAACATATTCAATAACCTGTAGAAGGTGAGATATAAAAAAGTAACAAAACTCACTATGCTGCTGGAAAAGAAATATATAACCAGCATAGAGTCGTCTGAAACTATTGCGTACCTCCAGAAGAAATGTAGCTTTATCTCTCTTCTGATCACTATGTGGTATAAGGTCTCTAAGTATCTGAAATCTGCAACGGATTTACTAGCCCTTACTACTATATCATAAAGCATCTTATAAAAAAGGAAAAGGAAAAATGAGACTCAAATTTCAATGTTGGAAGTCCAGGAAAGGAATTCCAAAAACTATTAAATCTTAACAAATAACAACTTATCATATTTCAGATATCAAAAAGTTAATAGTACAGTAAAATTCTGATAACTTTGTTAAACAAATTAGACATAGTAAACTCCTTGCTCAATCCAAATGAATGCTTACTAGCACATAGACTGAAGATGTGGAATCATGGACAAGATACAAAAGCATCTAGTCCAGATTGCTATTTTTAATGAAGATTCCATCTTATAAAAAGCCCAACAGATCCTTCTACTAGAGAAATATAAAACTTCTACTAGAAGAGAACGACCAATTCTTTCAACATTGACCCATTTTCAAAGGAAAAACAGTACGCAAATGAACAATGAGATGATAAAAATAAACAAGATTCTCTCAACATCAACCCATTTTCTTTATTTCAATCTCTCACTCTGCTTTCTAATATTTTCCTGTGATCCTTCTTCAAGACTTCCCTAAGTCCCTTTTCACAGTTTTGCCTATTTATTTGTTAAACTTTAGCTCATAACACTTGCTTTAGGCCTTTTCAAATTTTATTCTTTTAGATTCAAACTTTAACAAAAGTTATTTGGTTACAAGATGTCTCTTTTGCTTGACATTGAGACATACATTTTCATTTACAAGTATCTTCAAACTCGCATGCAGAATTTTGTTTAACTTTCATCATAGATTTTTTTGTCGTCCAAATATCTCATGGATGGAGTTCCATTAGAGCCCTCTAGATATGCAGAAAAAAATAGTATAGAAAAAGGTGGAAGATGACACTTGAATTTTGTTACAAGATGTCTCTTTTGCTTGACATTGAGACATACATTTTCATTCACAAGTATCTTCAAACTCGCATGCAGAATTTTGTTTAACTTTCATCATAGATTTTTTCGTCGTCCAAATATCTCATGGATGGAGTTCCATTGGAGCCCTCTAGATATGCAGAAAAGAATAGTACAGAAAAAGGTGGAAGATGACACTTGAATTTTGTGTTTCTCTTCACATTAAAGGTATGATTAAGACAAAATTAAAACATTTATACCAATTAACTACAATACTTAGGAACCATGTGAGTCGAATACAGATACATATATTTTTGCACCTTTTCTAGTTCTATAATTTTTGCTATGTGAGTCTTAGTGTTACATTTTCAGGAGACGCGGTATTGGCATTTAGGTCATTCTACTTACCTAACACATTGGGGAAGTTTTAACTTTTAACTTTTAAACCTAGTAGTTGTTTTCTATAATATCATTTCTACCCTTTCACTTAGGAATATCTACAATTCAAAAAACAAATTTAGATGGTCTAGGATCTAGATAACTAAGTTTCATTCCACCAAGTTAAGGTTTAGTTTAGCCTATAATGTGTTGAAAATATGAAATTTTCAAGACTGATTTGATAATAAAAAAAGTGAAGGCTTGGTTACCCTTTCTCTTCTCTTCTTCTCATCTTCTCTACTGTCTGGTTCTAATTTTCTTTATTTCTAGTGTTGTCCAAAGACAGGAATGCATCTTGCTTTTTCTTATCATGATCATCTTATTCCCAGGATTCGAAATTTTGGTTTCACTTTCACGGGAAAACAAACTGTTCCAAAATTTCATCGATTTTAGCTGTTTTCAATCATATCAGTCATCGGTTTTACAGATATAATAGAAAATTTCAAAACATAGAAGAATATTTGAAACAACAGGAAAAAGAAGATAGAAATATTCTCATAACCTGACGATAAATAGTCAAAATATTGCCTGTCATCGTAATTGTGTAATCAAAAGTAGAGAACGGTGTCAGAAGAATTTGCACAACTGAATGATACAAATCCATGTTGACAAGTGGAACATATTCTTAGCCTCTAAGGTTTTCAGTGGGAAAATTGTCGAGCAGAGAGGAGCGAAGTGAAATAAAAGTATTAAAAAAATTCAGATTGCAAACCAAGCATGTAATCTGTGTGCATTTATTCTTCTTACTTTTCATTTTCATTCCATCATACCAGATCTAATAGCTTGCAAGTTGCAAGCAATAGGTAGTCTTAGATTTGCTATTGGTTCAAGTGATGCCAACTCAAGCACAAAACCAGAAACATAGTTAAATAAAAAAAGGTTGTTGTAGGGCTCATTTTGGCCTGTTTCTGCTAGTTTCAACTAAAACAGATCCACAATGGTTTAAATTCTACTAGCATACACTGTTTACATAACGACAGCAACTTGCTGGTTTCAGAGATAGTTATGGTCTTATGGATCAGAGTGGCTGAAACTGAAATGTTTTGCTTGGAAAGCTTTTATTTCAGCTGAAAATTCAGACATGCTTCTTCCACTGGTAGGTTTCACCATAATAGTGGACTCCATCAATTGATAAGGATCAAAAGCATATTTTGGTTGAGCTCGAGTGACCTAACTGAAAATCAACAATCTAAAAGATCTACTAACTAAAGATAGTTGATGTTGTGGATGTTTGAGAAATTCAATAATTTTATATCGCAATGATTGCAATAAGAGAAAACTGAAGAATTAAAGTAGGAGTCAAACAAATATTCAAAAATCTACAAGGCCAATTTATGCAGTAAACCACTAGATGGTTTTGACAACTTGCCTATCATTGATTTTGCACCTCCGTCGCTGCTCCATTGCAGAGTGCTTTGACCTCGGTGTGGTTGGAGTGCCCGGCTTCTGCTCGCTGTTCTTCCCATCCACCTTCACAATCAAATCTACACCAAAAATACACATGAAGTAATAAATCAGTGTCATATTATCATCTACTCTTGTACTATGCAACTAAATTTCTTCACACTCAGATAAATGAAATCTCCAAAAGATAAATTTTCGATCAACTGGAAGAAAAGAAACTTCTCTCCTACGGAAAAAAAAACAAATTATCCTTTTACGAAGGAAACGGATATTTTCGCTAAAAAGGCAGATCAAATTGAACCAAAAATAAAAGAAGTGCTAGGTTACAAGAATTACGAAGAAAAGGAGGACCTTGGTGCGAAGAGCTCTGTCTCCTCCCGAACTCGTCCTCGTCTTCGCTGGATCTCGAAGCCGACTCCATTAATCGACTTCTCCTACAGTGCGAGATACCCGCCCAGCTCTTGGAGAAACCCTAGAGATCGAGTTATGAGAGAGGACAGAGAGAGGACAGAGAGAAAAACCCTTGGAAGAGAAAAAGGAGAGGGTAACAATGGACGGAAGCCCTAAGTATTCGTTATCCAATTTATTCGAATATGTTCTAACAATTCTCCTTTTGCACATAGGTCCCTGTAATCTATCGAATTTATGCAGCAGCAGGGCTGCCTTTTGTTTTTATTATCTATTACATTCTACCTTATGCATATTTATCATTCCACCCTGTATATTTGGTTTAATCTCAAAAACATCCTACCATTAGTATTTTTAACTGTAAGTAACCGTATACATTAATTAACTTAACCCTATATATATATAAAATAACTAAAATGCCCTTGTTATTTTTCCTTCCTCTCTGGTTCTCTCTCTCAAAATTGTCCCAGAGCAAACGAGAAGGAGAAGGAGAAGAAGAGAAGAAAAAAAGATGGCAGAGAGGATTAGTGTTGACGTTGACCTCGGCGGCGGCGCCACTGAAACTGAGAGGGAGATTCTCTCCTACGACGGAGAAATAAAGAGGAAGGAGACGGGTAAAAAGAAGAGAAGATAACGAGAAGAAGAAAAAGAGAGAGGAGAGAAGGAGACATCTATGGGAGGGAGAGAGAGAACAATGAAGGTGAGGGATCGGAGAGAGAAGGAGAGGAGAGTGAGGGATGAGAGATGGAGGGAAGAGAAAGGGTCTAAGAAAAATAGTGAGGTGAGGTATCTTAAAAGAGTGAGAGAGAGAGAGAAATGGAGGGTAATTTAGGTATTTTCGAATTAATAAAATATTTTTTATTCAGTCAGTTGTTGTCATATTTTCAAAAAAAACTGGAAGTGTCTTGAGGATTAAAATCAAAATAGGATGATTGAATGATAATATTCATAAGGTAGGGTATAAACAATAATAAAAACAAAATACAGGTGTTTTTTTTATCAATTTTCTTTTCCAAAATTATAATTTCTATTTTTAAAATGTATTTTATAAATTTAGGGATAATTTGTTAGGAATATTCTAAATAGGTGATTACAACATTCCTTGTAAATGCAACACTCCTCTGTGACATTCTTTTTGTTGTAAATATGATATTTTTAAATCTTAATTGTAAAGTTTGGAACTGGCTTGCTTATTTTTTAAAACACCTAATATGATATATGTGGCAGGATTTGACCTAACCATATAGGTTACTATGCTAAAATTGACTTGTCAAAATTGATTTTTGGATTATGTATGAAAATTTTGTTTTGAATCATTTCTTCTTTATACATGTGTTTCATGAGGTCTCTCTAATATCTCTCATTTTTGCGGGTCTTGATCTTAGAAAATTTTGTAAACTCTAAAAGAACTATTTAAGAATTGTGTTTTGTCGTGATATCGTCAAGGGAGAGATTGCAAGAGTAATATTTTTGTGATAACAAATTTATGGACAAAATCACACTTAATTCAGATATATCATAAATTAAATTCACATAATTTATAGATGATCAAATCGTGTGAAGAAATCAAATTAATGAAAGTAGTAAATATCAGCTGATATTTTTTCAAACCTTGTTAGTGAGAGTGCCTAGACAATTGGAACTCAATCTGATGGGTTCTTGTATCAAAAGATCGGCTACGGAACAATTCCTTAAGATCTAAATTTATTGTACGAAACAATCTGCACAATCATAAGAAAATATTCGTCAAATATTCTCCAGTAGTTAGAAAATAATAAAACTAAGTGAATTAGATTCGTAACTTCCTGATCTAAAACTTTTGTATTTACGCCCTTCTCAGATTCGAACTACAACTAGGACCAAAACATAAAAGAACGTGGGTGATAGTGGTGGTGACGGCGAAGTGAATGTTAGGGTTATGGATAGGTATGAAGATGAGGGTGGACTGTGGATGTGATTAAGGTAAGTAGACAAAGGGAACGAAGTGGTCGAGATCCCAAAGAATAGGGGTGGCTTGACACTCGAGGGAGATTAGAAGTTAGGAAAAACCTTAACAATTGTAAAGGTGGAAGGATGGTGAAGAGGGAGGAGGGAGAGAGTCTAGAGAGAGATAGGAGGCAAGAAATTAATAATCTAATAGTATAATGAAGTTGGCTGCCATCCATATATTTATAGAAGCTAGTCAATAAGTCCTAAAACAATATGAAACCCTAATTCTAGAGGATTCCCATCGATAACGTTCAAACGCGCTCGATTGCGTTTGAACGCACCCAAAAGCTCCATCTCTATATGTGCAAACACGATGCAGGTGTTCGAACTCGCCCGACCGCGTTCGAACGCACAATATGCGTTCTCTGTATTTGTGAACCTGATGCAAGCGTTCACAAGGCGTTTGAACACGATCCCTCCTACATTCGAACGCGACCTATAGGAATTTATTTTAATGAAAATAAACAACTAATGCAATAAGAAAAGATCATAACTAAATGTATCGACCCACCATGCTTCCCTCACCTTGCCTTCAAGGTGAAAAGTCGGAGAAACCCTCCAAGATATCAGTTTCCAAGTCTCATGTCGCCTCATCGGATGGCTTGCCAAGCCACTCAACTAAAATCTCCATCTCCAATCTAATATCATGTCGTCATCGGTGTCTAGCAAGTACATAAACTGGCTATATAATCTCTATCTCCTCCAATGGCTCCGGTAGAACTTATTCAATGATTTCATGATCTCCAATGCGCTCCCTCAACAATGAAACATGAAAGACAGGATACACTCTTGACCCCTCCTGCAGCTCCAAATGATATGCAACCGGACCAATATGCTCCAACACCCGAAACGGACCAAAGTAGCGATGTGCTAATTTTTGGTTACGTATCGGACGCAAGGTCACCTGTCGGTACGGTTGCACCCTCACAAACACCCAACTGCCAATGTCGAACTCCTACTCCCTATGGCTATAATCATAAACTTGCTTTATGCAGTTTTGAGCAAGTCCAAGATGAGCATGCAACCTCCTCAATGTGGCATCTATATCCATCAACACTAAGTCTACCTCCATCTGGTCTGCAGATACTACTGGATCATAAATGCGTAATGTCGGAGCCATGCGTCCATACACCACCTCAAATGGAGTCATGTCAATGCTACTATGGTAGGCGGTGTTATAAGACTACTCCGCCTATGGTAAGAACTCCAACCATTGTCTCAGCATCTCTCCAACAAAGCACCTCAAATACTGCTCAATACCTCAATTAACCACCTCGGTTTGGTCGTCCGTATGTGGATGGTAAGCTGAACTGAAGTTCAATCGAATCCCCTGAAATCTAAAAAACTCAGTCCAAAAGTCACTCATAAATACACGATCATTATTTGAGATAATTGTGCGTGACATGCCATGTAATCGAGCAACATCTCTAACAAAAATTTCAACTTCCGACTTGGTTGAAAACGGATGTGACAATGCCGAAAAGTGCGCATACTTACTTAATCTATCAACCACCAGAAAGATAACAGAATAACCACATACCAGCGAAAGACCCTCTATGAAGTTCATAAAAATGTCTTCCCAAATACGATCCGGTACAGGTAAAAGCTGTAGTAATCCAGCTGGTTTCAATGTGGTTGCCTTAGCCTTTTGACAGACTTCGCAAGCACGGACAAAACTCCTCACATCCCGCCTCAATTTTGGCCACGTGCAACTCTAAGATATCCTTCTATAAGTTCTCAAAACACCCTCATAACCAGCCTCTGGAGTATGATGGAAGTGCTCCAATAATTTCTGCCATAATCTATCATTTGCGGGCACTCGAATGCATCCGCAGTCTAGTAGCAAATCGCCTCAATTCTCCAACTCTGGATGGCGCTCCAGATCATCCATCACCTCCTATAATAATCTCAAAATATATGGGTCAGATGTACACGCATACCTCAGCTCGTCAAGGAAGAGAAAGGTAGGAGAAGAATAGGCTGCAAGCTTGGCGATATCGGGTTGGCGCGATAGTGCATTCGCCGCTCTATTTTTCGTTCCCTTCTTGCATTAGATTTCATAATCATATCCTGGCAATTTAGTGACCCATCTTTACTGTGTCGAAGTATGTATGCGTTGTCCCATAAAGTAAGGAAGACTCCTTTGATTGATTCAAATTTGCAAAATTCTACAATCACATTTGAACGGCCTTCAAGTTTCTCGAACAACCAAAAGATATTCTATGCATGTGTGAATGCACTATGAACGACCAAATATGGACATCTATATGTGTGAACGATTGTAGGGTATGTTCAAACGACCAAAATAAGCTCTCTAAATGTGTGAATGCTGTGTGAATGGTTGCAGGGTGCATTCGAATGGCTCTAGAGTGTGTTTGAATGCCCTATTCAAATGACAAACTAAATAGTTGAGTGTAAAGTGGTTGTTCCTATGTCTTTAGAAAAAAATTCATACTTATTTAACTATCATGACACCGTTTAAGTTCTTTAATAACAATTCTAAAATTGTTTTGAATACATTAACATCAAAATTAATCTTTCACTTTAATATTTTTTATTAAATATCTCATATCTTGTGCATATGCCTATACATAAAATCTAGAGACATTACATAAATATAAATTATATTTTAAAATAATTTGTCAATTATATAAATACAAATAAAATCTAGCAACAGCTATCATGAAGCTCTCTACTAGCATGAAGCAAGTACTTATACATAGGCGAGGTGCCCTTTTTTTTATTATGTTTTGCCCAATTCAAATTACCATACTTATACTTCATGAGCCCATAAGCTATCCTTATCACCCATAAGGTTAGCAACCTTAAGATCCACAAAAGCAATATGAGCACGCCTAAGGTCTCTGACGCTAATGCCCAAGGTAATTGTATTTCAATTAATTAAATGGGGTCCCTTCTTTTTATTATGTTTTAACACTCTTAGTGATAATATCAAGAGTATTAAGAGGTATCACAGAATTACTAAGCATAAAAGTAGGCAAAGCATTAATAGTAAAATTAATTAGAGTGATTCTATCAGCCTGAGAAATGGTCTTTCTTCTCTAAGAATTAAGCTTGATTTTAACTTTATCAATAACACTCTAGCAATCCATTAGGACAAATTTTAAAGGAGACATTTCAACACTCAAATATCAAAAACGAAAGCTACCATGATTAACATGCAAGAAATTTTTAATGTCCCTACTAATCCAAGATCACTCCAACTAGGAAGATAGAAAACAGATTTGTCTAAGTTAATCTTTTGATCGGTTATTTTACTATATCAATCAAAAATTATTTTAATAATCTTGCAGCTAGTAGAAGAGGCTTTAAATCAGAAAATCATTAGTACATATGAGATGCCAAATACTACAATTAGGGCTAATAGGAAAACTAGAAAGAGAACCCTTATCCATACATGCACTCATCATAATAGAAAGAATTTGTGACCTAATAATAAGTAGGTAGGGAGATAAAGGATCACCTTGTTTTATATCACATTGATCAGCCATCTACTTAGTATAAGTACCATTAATAAGGATGGAATACCTTACCATGATGATGCAAGCTTTAATCCATCCAATCCATTTAGCAAAAAAATTTATTTTCTTAAGAGTTTGTAAAATAGCATGCCAATTCAATCAATCATAAGCCTTTTCCATATTAAATTTAATTATAATATAAGATTAGAGAATTTATCTTGCTCCAATTGAATGCACAATTACATCACATTGCATAGAGAAATGGGCCAAAACTCAGTTATTCTAGTTGCACTCGACCTTTTAGGAATAAGTGCAATGAAGGTCTAGTTCCACAATAGCGTCAAAATGCCATTGAGTTGAAATTAATTCTCTCAAAGCCCTGCTAAGAATCTGACCAATAATGGTCTAATACTTTCTATAAAATTCTACATGATACCTATCAAGAGATTTGTCAAGATGCATACTCCACAAAGCATTTCTAATTTCATCATTCGAAAATGATACAATCAAATCATCATGGCAATGGGAAGGAATAGAAGATAATCGTACTCTATCTCAAGAATGATTCAAAATTAGCATAAAAATTAATAAAAGCATGCTTGCTAACTTCAAGATTAAAAATTCGTTCACCAAACTCACAAAGTAAGGAAAGCATTCTATTGCGTCATCTCTTGATGACAGTAAAGAGATGAAAATAATGAGAATTTTGGTTACTCTTTTTAATGTACAAGTTCCTACTCTTAGTATGCTATTTAGTTTCAAGTTGCCTCAAGAGGGTAGCATGGTAGTTGTAGAGGTAAGTAGGATTAGAATTTGAAGGGAAAATAGTATGACCCACCATATCAGTATTTTTAAGATAAACAATTTGGTCATACAGAGCATCAATCTAGTTTTTAAGTTTCCCCATATCATGTTTGTTCCAGAATCTAAATTTTTTCTTGACATAATTGGGTTTATAATATAAAGAAGTATTGCCAACAGAAGTAGCAGATGAATTAAAGGCATATTTCACAATATTTTCTACTTTAGGATAATTAAATCAGAAATGTTTAAACCTAAAAGGTCTTTTGACAAAGTTGGACTAAGGGTTAACATTAATATGAAGAGGCGCATGGTTAGAGGTGATTGACTAAGATGAAACACAATAGCAAAAGGAATTTTTTTAAGTAATCAGGATTGACAAGGACACGATTAAGTTTGCATCAGATTGTACCCTCATTAAGGTGATTATTAGACAAGGTAAAAGGAGAACCTAAAAAATCAAGCTCGCTAGATTTGCAAAATCAATGCAATTAGCAAAGCCCTTACTTTTCATATTAAGGGTGAAAGATTTTCCTCCATTTTTGTCACTAGTATTAAGCAAATATTAAAGTCACTCGTGTAAAGCCATGGTTAACTAACACTACCAAAAGTATTTAAATCATCCAAGAGAACTTTCCTAATAATGTAAGGAGTGCTAGCATAAACACCTGGGGTTAATTAGGATTTATTGGAGAATTTGGTCGTGATGATGCTATGGATTACCTGTGATGAAGCCTTGAGTATGGTAACCATGACCTCTACTGCATTCCACAACATCATAGTGCCACTTGACAATCCTTAACTTAAGACAGCAAAAAAATTCCATTTTCTACTAAGTCTATGGGCAATAGCACTAGCTCCCGAGGCTTTTACCCTAGTTTCCAATAAGAAGAAAATATCAACTCTATAAGTCCTAATAAGATTAGAGTATCTATCACGAGTAGCTCTTTTCAGAGCTTCTATACAGTTCCAAAACATAAAATTTATAATTAATCATTATTAGTACTTCCCTTTAAGGCAGAGGAGGGCGATTTGCCTCTTTTCATAGCTTGGGCTTTTTTACTATGCGGTTTATTCCATTCTATTTTGCAAAATCTCATTTGATGCTTGTAAGACTAACTGAAAGTTCATACGTTTCATAAACTTCCACCTTTTCAAGAATAGGATTAGTTTGTCCATTACTAGTGTCAACTTGAATGCTTGACCTATGCCATTTGAAGAGGTCAACGACATCACAACTATGGATTCTAAGGTTATTTTGATTGCCTTAGACCGTGATCTAGAAGTAGCCATGGATTCATTGAGATCCATACTATGGCTGACTATTTCCTCTCCCTCAGCAAGCATCATCAGTTGCAGCTTTGGAGCAAGCTCGGAGTAGGCAACTTTGAATTCTCTAACAATGAAAAACTTGGTAGATTTTCTTTGGATAGGAACCTCCACCTTTTGAGCATTAGGGGTAGTAGTGATCTTGAGAAGGCAGTGAGACTGATCACAAGAGGCATCCCTATTAGTTGTTGGAACTTAAGAAGGGGACATAACATTGATGACCTTGTCAACTTGTCCTATCACCTTTCTTATCTTGGCAAACAAGGCACAACTCAAGAGATTAGCCTTCGTATTGGTGGGATTCATATTGCCACATGATTGATAGAGGTAACCAAAGTATCATGGCCACACTGGCCAGGTTAGGCCCCACTCGAAGGGGTTTGCCTTAGTTGGCCCGTCCTCATTGACTGATTGACCCATGTCATAATTTCTACTATTAGCCCTCCAATTACCATCGAATTAGCTCTGACCACCTTGTTCGCTACGATCGCCCTGAGATAAGCGCCTATTGACTAGTATCCATGGCTTATAGGGCTCGGTCCTCATCAGTAGCACTAATATCTAGTTAGTACGACCCTGAAGGAGGATAGCATAATGGGGGCGAGGTGATAGTAGCTCGATCTTGTGCCTCCTAGTTAAAGGGATTTGAGATCTCCATATAGGTGAACTATCCACACTCTGACCAGTGTTGGTAGCATCGGAAGCTTTTTCCTTTGACGATATCTTTTGCATAGGGCATTCCAGCAATATATGACCTATAATCCACATGAAAAGTAAACAGAAAGAATATTCTCATAAATAATAGATTTAGTGATATCTAGCTTGACACAAACCCTAGCATAGGTACCTCTTTCACCTACCATGGTGGTGTCATCAATGCGTAGAGGTCTTTCGACCATGTCAGCAGCATTAATGAGGATATTGGGCTTCCAATATTTGTTCGGAAGATCAATGAACCTAGCCCACACAGGAGCCTTGGATATCATTTCCTCACGAGGACAACAATTCAGCTTCTAATTAATTAGGTTTAGAACTAACCCTCTAACCAGCCGTGGCTCTTTAGTAAGGATCGTTATTGCGTACTCTTTACTATTAAATTGAAACAGAAAAAATCCCTCCGACTTGTCAGCAATGTGGACAAGGCCTCCAAGCCCCCCCGTTGTCTAGTTAATACAATTTTAACAATATAAAGAAGATAAGTCTTACTTAGAAACTGACCAAATAGGGCATTCTTTCACTCTGCCCGACTTTCCTCTTGTAGTGATGGCTCAATGATGAGAACCTCCGAAGTAATAGCTTCAATTTGGCCAACATCTCATAAAAAATGATGCTTCTTTGCGCAACTTTCATCGAGGTTCCTTTCACAACCTAACCCATGAGAAAATCAAGGTAGGTTTGGAAAAAATTTCCTTTTGGCTTCTTAATAGAAAGAACGAGAAGGATCAAAAGTAGTAGAGATATTAGCAAAAGTAGACAAAGTAAAAGGGGGAGAAGCCAGAGAGTCTAAGAGTCCCCAAATTGCCACAGAGTCGTCCTAGAATACTATGCAACGTTAATTTCACTAGAAGCCAAAGTTCGCTTCATATTGGTCTTTTCGAAATCACCACTTTCCAATGACTCACTTTAAAATATGATTCAACCATTTACAAAAGAGAAGAAATAAAATATGTTCTTATTACTCTCCTCGTTTATGTGTTGAATAAATACATGCTAAGATTATCCAATTTTAGAAGTAGGTTTGTCTCTAATTGTCCTAGTCAATTTTAATTATTCCTAAATAATTTTTAAATTCTTTTTACCAATATGGCTCTAAATAGATGAAACTAGTTAGTTGTACATATTATCTACTTCTAAAAAGTTACTATAGAAAATTGAACACGGTAATATCAACTAATATAAAACCACCATTCAATTTAAAGTATCTCTACGACTTTCGAGTCTCTTCCAAGCATAAGTCTAACTCCAAACAAATTTATTTTGGCAAAATTTTTGCGGATTTAGTTGGGATCAATGGGTCAATTGTGCATTGGCTTGGAAGATCAATAAAGTGACATTTAGCTTAGAATAATAGCTCAGCAATATAATAACTTCATATTTAGACAAAATGGCTTAATGTGTTAGTTAAGCTTAGTGGGGTCTAAATAACTTTATACAAAAGATGTTAAACTTTTGTTTAGCTTATATTTGAGACTTTAAATGATAAAAAATACCGATATAAAACCATATAAAAAAGAGTGCAAGTTCATTTTATGCTTCGGTAACACCAAAAGAAAGGGATATAATAATTATACTAATGTGTAGCATATAGCAAGGGCAGTAAAATAATTTTCATAGAATTAAAGAAAAGAATAATTACAATTTACCCCTTTATGGTTTCGCTCAATTTTATAAATTTTTATGTTTTTTTAACTTAAGCATTTAACTCTTATATGATCTAAACTAAAATATAAGCTTTATTTTTTCATCATATTTGATTACACTAAAGATCAAATTTAAAAATCCTTATTAGATATGCTTTCTAATACATCTAAAATAATACTAATAGAATTTTAAATGATAAAAATATAATAAAAATATATATAATTTTAATATATTTATTTATTTTTATAATAAAAAATTTGATAGTATTATTTTAGATGTATGAAAAATTTATCAAATTCTTTACAACTCGGTCAACAATGAGAATCTTCAAATTTGACTTCTTGTGTAATTAAATATAATAATAATAATAATAATAATAATAATAATAATAATATTTTACTCATGATTATATTGAGTTAAATATTTAAGTTGAAGATACACAGAGAGAGACTAGAGTAAAATTGAGCCAAACTACGTAAAAGTAAAATGTTATTTAAAAAGAAAGACACAGAAACACACACACATGGAAGTCGTGTCTTTCCGCTGTCGTGAACTCCAACGCCAATCTCTGCCGCCTTCAGAACACGCGGCCACCGCCACGCCGTCCGGGTTGGCGCCGATCGCTTTCTTCCACGTCACGATCGAGACAACCAATTGCTACACATCTAAGGGCCAAGATTTCTTTCCGCTTCGCATCCAACGGTCTGCTGCTTCTTCTGGATTCTTCCACTCGCAAGTAACAAAAGGGACGAAATTTCGTACAGAATCCGCATAAAGTTTACGTACGAAGATATGGCTTTTAACCCGTTTGTTGCAGAGCCAACGGTTGAAGATATTCTACTCATACAAAGTTATATGCGGAGAATATTACCTAACCGTGGTCAGTTCGTTAACCCCATCTCCTCTTGTGACGTGAGCTCGAGAGAGGGTAGGATAGATTTTGGAGGGGAAGGGAAAAGGGGATCTGTCGCCGGAAAATTTCGGCCGTCGGTTCGTACTTGTATCGGTTCCCTGCCGTAGATCGCCGTGCCGCCGGTGGATCGGACGGCCGGCGCTCTCCAGCTCGATCCTGTCGCTCTCTCCCTCAGGATCTCGGCCTCCGGTTAGTTGTGTCCTAATCGGGTAGCATTTGTTCACTCAGAATTAGATTTAATTACGCTCATCGGTTGCAATTTTTGGTTTTGACTCGATCTGTGGTGCATATCGGGCCGATTTTGTTCTTTAATTGGGGAAAGCAAACTTAATTGGTGAATTAAGTTTGCTGCTGTACTCAATTTAAGTCGTCTTTTTAAATCTTTACGGGTTTTGTTCGCAGTTTGATTAAATAACTTTTGAAGGGGGAAGATATTTGATGTTGGATGCAAGCGTAGTACATGCAAATTTTTATGTCTTTGGGTCGACGTGTTTATCGTCGCAAAGTATGTCGAATTCGGATCTGGTGATGTTTGGTTTCATCGAGGCAAACGTATGGCTTCTTACTTTCGTTGACGTGTATTTCCTTCCTTCTTCAGTTGTTGTTGAAACTTGAAATTTCACTCATTGAATTACTTCCTGTACCCATAACTAAAGCAATAGAGGAAATTTTTGATGAACCTGCACTTGATAAGTAGAATTATTTTGTGTATAAATGCTCTGAGAGGGATAAGGAAATTTATTTATTTTTCATTTTTTATTGATATTTAAAGAAGTTGTTCTTTCAGTTGCAGGTTATTGACTCTATTTTATCTGAGCTCCAGCTAGATGGCTGAAAGGAAATATCTGATACTTGCCTCCCCCATTCCTTTTTCATTACCTGCTGTGCTTGTGTCAATGCGAGGCTTGTGATTGCTGCGTCCAATACATGATCGTTAGTGGGCATATTCCTCTCTCCGTAACCGCGTCAGCCTCTGTGTTTGGCGTGCGCACGAAGAAGAGGAGGAAGGTGTTCCTTGTGGCGGTTATCTCCGCTGCAGTACACTCTTGCTCGTTTCATGTCTCCTAACTTAGACAGCCCTGTTAGGACCCAAATGGCTGTCGCGGTCCTAAATCATTCCCTGAGTGGCGAGGGTCATGGGAACATGAGAAATGAGGGAAAGCCTGTAGGCAGGAGACGTGTGTTTGTGCAAACTGAAACTGGCTGCGTCCTGGGCATGGAACTGGACCGTGGGGATAATGCTCACACAGTGAAAAGGAGGCTACGGGTAGCCCTTAATTTCCCCATCGAGGAGAGCTCGCTCACATTTGGTGACCTTGAGTTAAAGAATGATCTTACCGCTATACGGCGTGATTCCGCATTGCTTCTCACTAGGAACACAATGCATAGAAGTTGCTCCACTCCATGTTTATGTCCCATTACTAAGGATTTTGAGCAAAAGGATCAAAGTGGCGTAATTGAGATCTTGGGATGCTCAAGCCACTGTGATCGAATGAAACAGATTGTTAAGGATGCTGTGAAGGCCATTAAAAGTGGTGTAGATCCAATTCCAGTTAACAGTGGTCTTGGTGGTGCATACTACTTCAGGAATAGTAAAGGAGAAAGTGTTGCAATAGTGAAACCGACTGACGAGGAGCCTTTTGCTCCCAACAATCCAAAAGGTTTCATTGGAAAAGCACTTGGTCAGCCAGGTCTTAAAAGGTCAGTGCGAGTTGGTGAGACGGGGTTTAGGGAGGTTGCTGCATACCTTCTAGACTATGACCACTTTGCGAGGGTTCCTCCTACAGCCCTTGTCAAGATCACCCATTCAGTGTTCCACATCAATGGTCGTGTAACTAGTAAGGATGCCAAAACTTCTGACAGAAAGCAACAGGTTATTAGTAAGATCGCTTCATTCCAGCAGTTCATTCCCCACGACTTTGATGCTAGTGACCATGGCACATCAAGCTTCCCTGTTGCTGCTGTTCACAGGATCGGTATACTTGACGTTAGAATTTTAAATACAGACAGGCATGCTGGCAATCTTTTGGTGAGGAAGCTTGATGTCGGGATTGGTAGGTTTGGAGGCCTGGTGGAATTGATCCCTATCGATCATGGTCTCTGTCTGCCAGAGAGTTTGGAGGATCCCTATTTTGAGTGGATCCACTGGCCACAGGCATCAATTCCATTTTCTGAGGATGAGCTTGCATACATTGCAAAACTTGATCCAATGAAGGACTCAGAAATTCTCCGGAAGGAACTGCCTATGATTCGTGAAGCTTGCCTCCGTGTGTTGGTTCTCTGCACTATTTTCCTTAAGGAAGCTGCCACTTTTGGGCTTTGCTTAGCTGAGATTGGTGAGATGATGAGTAGGGAATTTAGGGGGATTGAAGAAGAACCAAGTGAGCTTGAGGTTGTTTGCATGGAGGCAAGAAGGATAATAGCAGAGAGAGAAACATTTTCACCGAGATCTGAACAAGGTGAGGATAATGAATTTCAATTTCACATCGACTTTGTAGAAGAAGATGATTTCAGATCACCAAGAACCTATAACTATGGATTCAAGGGTATGAATTCCAGAAACCCTCTATCCAAACTAGAGGAGTGCAACGAGGAGGAAGAGGAATATGATGAGGAAAGTGAACATAGTGTGGAAGGACTCACCCGCTTCCCACCGGTTCATGGCCATTGTCCAAAGATTGCAGACCTGTCAGTGTCATTGAAGGGTGTAAGCCTTGCTGAGAAAACTTCAAGATACAAACCAGTGGTTTCAAAAGGGATCAGTTGTAGTAGTAAAATTTACACTAGGGATGGGGACCTTAAGTCTGGGAACAGTAGGAGTGCCAATGAGCAGCTCCCTGCCAGCATGAGCTTCGTGAAGCTGGCAGACATGGGTGAAGAAGAGTGGGTGGCATTCCTAGAGAAGTTCCAGGAGCTACTGCATGGTGCATTCTGTGATCACAAGTCTGCGGCTGCAGGGGAGAGGCAGAAGCAGAGATTGGGCACTTCTTGCAAGTTTTGAGTAGGAGGGCAAAGGAAGAAAGAACAGTGTGCTTGATTAGTGTGTTTGCATATTATCGTTTGTCCAGCCCTTTCTTGTAGGTGTAAAGCATGGAGAAGGGGCCTATTAATAACACCAGGCATATGATTAAGTTCGACTATGAGAAGGCCAGATGCGGTAGTACTGCTCCTGTATATAATCCTCTAGGTGTGAGCTAAATGTTAATTATAAAGATGGGTGTGATGGCATGCTTGTTTTTACTACGTGCGCTTGGAGATGGTTGTTGAAAATAAAATTTTCTAGGTGCTATGTATATTGCTTGAATACAATATCATGGTAAGCAACTCTCTGGCTGTTATAAAATTTCTGTACTTGGCAAATATATTTATGTGCTCACTGTGTGTTGTTAATGGTTATTTTTCTAAGAAGGTGCTCGAGAATATGGTGCTATAAAATTAATAGAAGTTGCGTCAGGAAGAATGTCCAACTTTTACCAGACGGCAACTCTTTCTGTCCTCTTCTTCTCTTACTGATCAAGTGATTATTTGTTAGTGGCTAGCACATTTGTGTACATATGATATCTTGTTAACATAATGTTATCTCTTATATCATATCTATGTTTATTATTACTGCATGCTGCTCATTTAAATTGACATCTAAAGAATTCTGAGGTTTACATTTTCTTGACTCCTATGCTTATTTGATTGATTCAAATTGAAGACATTACTCACTAAATTGTATGAATATATCTTCATCATCTATCACTCAGGCGCAGCCAGACTGAAAAAAGTCACAGCTGATTTTTCTGGACAATGGACATACTAAAGCATTCATCAGAGCTCATCTGCTGGAACAAGGTTCGAGTTTCTTTACTGAAAACAGGTCTCTATTTGAGTTTCTTTATAGTTTAATTGGGATGTCATAAACTCCCACTATGTCAACAAAAAGGAATAAAATAAATAAAATAATAAATAAACCAACATATAAATAAAAAACACAAGACAAAACTTTCACAACCTATCCCTGGTCCATCTATTAGTCGAATAATTTCATACTCTAATCAAGTCAGATTCAAATTGGTTAATTTAATCTCTTAGATATGATGCTCTCTACATATTAGATGAGAGTTCACAGAGTTGTCTCTATATAATATATAATGTCTTGCCAAGACTGGGTACCATCTATGTACATAGAGATGAGCCTTTCTATCCATCAAGGATAGTGATTGAACATGTAAGATTAAACCATAAGCACAATAAAAAGGACTAATCATACAAGACTTAGTATGTTCTCATTGACTAGGGCCACATCAGTAATTGAGTCAGCGGGAAAATGGTTCCCTTATTTGGATAAATAGTTAAGTCAATTCTTAAGATTGATTGTTCTCAAATTGAGATAAAGTTAAGTTACTTCTGTGATTGGTTGATCTCATAATAGGATTTGGCAACCGAAGGTTTAAGTAGTCTATTCCAAAATTGTGAGATTATTCTCTCAGGTCTTGCTAATAGAGAATTCTTGGGCCTGTGATATCTTGTCTTCTTGTATTAAAAAGGCAGCAATGTACTGAATATTTTGCTTAATTAACTACTTTGAAGTTCTCTTTGCAATATTGATGATCTGAAGGGTAAGTTGAGTCTGAAGGCAGATATAGTATTTGGTTTGCGAATGGGATATTAAACTACAATGGAGAACTATTATTATGCAGATGCTAGTGAGCAAGCATTTAAAACCTTAGGATCTCATCAATGAATGGGCAAAATCTAAAATCTAGCTTGACAGATATATTAGATACAAAAGTACATCATTCATATGAATTAAGATAGTAGGTTATGACAAAGCTTAAACTAAGCTTATAAACTGTTATTACTTTTGTATTAATTGTCTCTTGTGGCATAGCTTGCCACCTGCATATACACACAACAGAGGGAGAGAGGGTGATGATTATTTATAACTATATTTGATGACGCAAGTGAAATAATGCTGGACTTCTTGGTCTTTCCTGCTTTACAGAACAGAAAGTATACTATGTAAACAAAAATTCATCCACTTTCTTATTTTTCACTGTAAAACATAAAGCAAATTAAAACAACATTAGTTAGCTTCAAGTACTTTCAACGACCGCAACAAGATGATTATGTGGCCACAGCAGTGTTGTATTCTATTGCTGACAAGATTTCGAAGATATACTAGAACACTTTGCTTAAAAATGTTGATTCAATCACATATCCAGAGTAAATTAATTACTTGACCAAAATTGGGATGTGATCCCTTGTTATATATCATTGTCATTTAAACAACTATAGCAACATGACAAAAACAAATTCTCGCGTATTTTAGCTTGAACAAGTATACAGAGTAAATGCAAGGGAAGAAAAATGCTTTTGAATCACTTATGGGGTAATGCATTGCTTAGTTGTGTTTTGGTGGGTGGTTTCTAGGTAAATGGTAATCCAAGGTGATAGGTAACACACTTGCAAAATGGACCTTTACTTGCTTCACCTCCATGACTGTGTTATTGCTTACTCCCATTTTCCGTCCTCTAAATGTTTTTGTTCTTGTGTCCTCTATCATGATCGACTTCTTGGAAGGTTCCTATAAGTTAACTTAGCTCATAAAATTGCCTTCAGAAAGATTTATCTAAAGACATAGTCACAATGAAAAGGAAAGAGTTATAGGTTACCTGATAACTTTTGAGGACCTTCTCACTGTTGGCAGCCATCACAGCTTCTAAAACAAACAAGTAATTGAATGATGCATATCAGTATCATTGATAAATCATTTCATGGAGTTTTGTAAAGAATATGGAAAAGAGAAGAATGCTACCTGTGTGAGCAGGTGTGAAAGAGTGTCCTATGGCAACTGGAAGGAACAACAACATTATCACTGAAATGGTTCCCAACCTTAACTGCAGCATAACTACTGACCTTTAGGTATGTCTGTCATAGAATGACACTAGTAAAGGGAGGAGGCAGTCAAAAGACATACAGGTTGGTTTTTATAAACTGGAGCACACAGTTTGCAGGTCAAAGATATGATTCCAACAATTTCCTTTCTCATTAATACTTAACTGCCCTCTTGATCTATATTTATTTTTATTGTACTTGTGATCTATGAACCACTTCTCAAGGATGTAAGTGTTCTGGGCCTGTCTGCCGCCATGCATGAGAGGATCAGGAAGGGATATTAAAGTTGCTGGTCAAAGATTATTGCAAAACCCTTGTGCTTGGTGATCTTTTCATATTTATTTGGATCTACTCCCCATATGAGCAGTTGTGTGGACCATGGTGTAGGGTTTCTTTCTTTCTTTATTGTTTTATCTTCTTATGGTCATGAGATTAGTGCGGAAGTTTGAAAAGATTAAGAAGCCCCTACTTGAACTTTGACACACTCAAATATATTAGTGGGTTGTAGCCCTTTGCTCTTGATCCTAGTGCTGAAAGTATAATACACAGTATGTGTACTCCTACCATTTGACCAGCTACAACTGTTCACATTATTCAATTTGACATTAGTAGCTCATTTTACTTTAATGTGTGTTTTACGATAAAACATCTTAGTTCCATGCATGTCACTAACTCTTATATGTGTAGTTTTTGTTTTTGTTTAGTCAGCAAAAGTGATGAATTCTTGCCTTCATTGTTATGGACTTTTATATGCTCATTTGTTTTAACTCTTTGCGACCGCTAAGATTTGTAGAATAAATCGAGCAAATATTTTTTCAGGGTAACCTAACAGGTTTGGACAATGTTCATATAGGTAGAGAAGGAACAATTCCCTGCATATTGTTGATCACATCATGTTAAGTAGCATGAATGGCTGATGAATGAACTCAGGCTTTGTCAACGAGACAAATTGGCTTAATGCTGCAGTACTTTCCGATACCTTTGTGCAGTTGAATATTTCTGTAACAGGTGAGTCTACTTCTTCTCCATCAAACTGCAACAATTGTTTGTAATCATAGACTGCAACTGTTGAAACTATTCTAATGTCTGGAACATTAGAAAATCTCATAGAAAATCTGACAGACACAGCAGTCTTAAGGCTGACCGATGTTAGTATTTGTCAACAAGAAGAACATCACCAAAATGGTTGTAGTAATTGTCAACAGGAGGAATGTTTTAAACTTGTTTCATTTTGAAGGGGATCGCTAGTGGTATCAAATGACACTTTATTTTTTGTGACGCTTTGACCCCCAGAACAACTAGACTTTTTAAATTATAAGCTATTTCTTAGAAACCCATTTATTTATTTATTTATTTTGTGACGTTTTGGTCTCAAATTATTATTTTATTTCAACATTTTATTTCTAAAATTATGGTCATGTGAGATTCTTTTTTTTTTTAATAAGCATTTCAAAGTGTTTATGTGGCATAAAAAGAAAATGGTATAATTATTCCTTTTAAAAAAATATTATAAAAGACCCCAAAAGCTTTCCCATTCATGAATGCGTCCTAATTAAGGGTTAAAAGAGGACACCGACTCTGCGCCAAAGTCATCAAATCAAGAGCCAAAAGGAAACATGGCCTCCATTGAATCATTAGCACTCCAATTTCCAAAAAAATAATTAATAATAATTCCACAAAACAAAGCTAATGTGAAACCCAGCCCTCGCCTTCGTGGTTATTTTGGGAGCACGAGGGCTCGCCTCCCAATTCGCAACTAGTGGGGGGGGTTCTTTGAAATTTGAGCCAGCTCAGCTAATCAGCGTGGAGTCCTGTGCCACTTGGCGCTTACTAGTTGGCTCCAAACTCTGAGTTCTTGATTATTTTCATATTTTTTTATCACGATGGCTAATTCGAAACTTAAATATAACACTAAGAGTAAAAAAATATATATATCTTATTCCAAGTCTTGAGAAGAGTATAAGATCATATGCAAGCTTATTTTCATTACTAAAGAGGTTGTTTCTATGACCAGAGCATATAACAATGTGGATGTAAGAGAAAAGACTTATCAATAATCTAAACATCTTATAAAATAAATAATCTAATACCAAAGTTTTAAGAAGAGCAAGATGTATACTCTGAGGCTATTTTTATGACATAAATTCATAATAACTTTTACTAATTTTATCATTAAAATAGTGAACTCATCTAAATATAGTATGCTCCATTGTCGTTAATGTATATGTTGATGACATAACTCGGATAGGAAGAGAACTATAATCGCCATGAATCATGAAAAGTGACCACGAAAAGAGCAGCATCTTAATGCAACAATAGGCTTTAACCATTGTATTTTCTGGTGATAAATGCTTATTTTTAATTCATGGTTGAAACTAAGAAAGTTTTAATCTTCCTATCAAATGTTTTATTTCATCTCAAATCGACTTTCCACTACTGAAGTAATTTGTCCAACACCTTTGTACTTAAACTGTGAAACTTTGATAGCACTTATATGAAAAGAAGAGAGATTTACTTCTATACTAATAATATTTATAGCATCAAATACTTGAATCTAGCAAGAAAAGAGTGAGTATTAAGAGAAAGTGAAACCATAGGTGAATGACATGAACATAATAACCATCAAATTGGAGATTTATGTAATTTATCCAAGCCAAGCTATGTCACCTCTCTACTGCAAAAAAAAAAAAAACCTCTGCTCCCATTAAGTTTTGTTTTTTTTTCTTTTTTATTTCTATAGGTGTTATTATATTTCCGCATATCGAAAAAAAATCAAATGAATAAATTCCCACAAAATTAAAAAAAAAATCTCTTGAAATCTCTTGAAATGTAATTAGTGTGAAAGAAACAAGCACATATGAAAAAAAGTCTAATTTTAGAATAGAAGAGCATGAGGAATGGATAACATGAGATAATCCTCGGATACAGCTCGGATGACTATTATTACTAAAATAAATGCTTAGATAAAAGAAATAAAAGAAATGATCAGATTATAGCCCTACTAAAGGAAATCAAAGGATTCCATCGGTTGGATTTCTTCTAATCCTAGCAAGACACACAGACATTAAGCAAACATATCAACCGTGCAATAAAAAAGAAAGAATAAATCAACCTTTATGTGGCACAAAAGATTTGAGCTGAAGACGAACATTTTAAGCTTGATTCCATCTGAAACAAAGTCGGGCACAATATATTTCAAGTTATTAGATTCAACAAGAAAGCTCAACACGGCTAGGTTGGTAAAAAAGTTAACCTGAACACCTATTTTAGATCACAAGCTTAGGTTTAACTTGAATTCACTAAGCTAATATAGCAGCTGAGTCGTGCATGAGAACTTCAATAGTAAGCAAAGCATCGCTTGTTTGCAGAGCCATGTACTGCCTGAATGCTTGCCATATTCATTCTCAATAGACAGAGAGTGGTTGAACATACCTGCCGTGAGGATGTTCAGGCTAGGGGGCTGAAACTGATAGTATCATGTACTTGGGAAGTTTTGTTCATCCATAGATGCTAGATGCTCCAGAATTCAATCCCAGCACCCAAATTAGTGCATTTCAGATTCAAAATATGCACTAAAAGAAGAATAGAGAACCACTAGCATATTGCTTAAGCAAGAGGATCAACAGAGATCACTATATTATATTATGGATATTCCAGAATCATGCCGCAATATATCCGTCCCCGAGCTACTACAAATAGTTTGTAAGAATGACGTCACTGGAGAAGAAAGCCATCTAATAAAAAAAATTAAGTCAGTGGAAAAGGTAAGAGAACCAAAACATAATTCAATAGCTCAGTCTGAATTCTACATGTTCGCAAAGATGCATGGTCCTGCCCATGCAAGTAGAGCATGATAAAATTTACTCATATGGACTTCAGATTGTTCAAAGAAACTACAATCAATGCATTATCATTACTTGAAATCAACACCTATAACCAAACCAAAATCTAGAAGGTCAGTTCCAACTCCATTAAAAGTCTTTTGACGTCACATACAAGTCATATAATGGGCAAGTTTGGTGCACTTGAACTTATGTAAAGTGCATTTAATCAGGTCACCAGGATAACATCTGTATCAGCTGATTAAGCAGTAAGATATAAACTAAAGATCCAAACAAATCCAAGAAATTAGATTTATGATATTGAATCCATCGATTAAATCTAACGTAACTACAAGAAGCTGGCTGACATGATTGACATCTCAATCTTTGGCCAAAAGTGGACTACATTAAAAAATTCAAATTAACTCAAAATGCAGTTAGTATATGGTTGTCACAATGCTGGTGACCAAGGGTGTTTCCCACCAAAGAGTAATAGCTATTTACCTAAAATTGGTGGAATAAAATCCATTTAACCATGGTTTGTTTGAAGAAAAGGCAGCAGCTCTAACAAAGATTACCGGTGCCTATTTGTCCTGCCAAAATGGGATCTAGGGAGAGCAAGATCAACGTAGTCTTACCTTCACTATTGAAGAGCTTGTTTCCATGACTTGAATTTATGACCACTTGGATGCAAGGGGCAAACCTTAATGTCACCTTACATGATGTCCTCTATAAGTAGAACTATCCAATAGAATGCAGAACCAGCAAAAGCAGGTGATGTAAGTATGTAACAAGGGTGGGTTTCTTGAGTAGAGACAATAATAACGTTTCTTCCCAAACTTCTCTAGGCCAAACACCTCAGGAAGAATGAGTCATGGTTGCTTCTTATAAAGGAAATAAAACATTCTAACACTTTCATCATTTTCAATGATGTCGCAAACAGTTTCCTTTGAAATGCTTGTAAGTGATTACACACTGTAAGTCTTTTAGACATGTTTTAACAAGCTTTTGGTGGATGCACAGTTCTTAATGGATGGTGGGCACCACAGCAGGTACCTTGAGCCTAAAATGGGCATTTAAAATCAATAAATTTAACATCTTTTATGAAAAGTTGAAAGAATAGAACATACTATGAGAAAAAAAAAAATGCAAACAACTTATGTAAGAATACCATTTATAAAAGAAAATCACTTAGAGAGTATTAAGGAAGCAAAAGTAAACTATACGATAAGTACGACAAGATGGGGGTGGGGGTGGTGAAGGAACACATGCGATAGCTATACTAATGCTTGATTTTGGCTAGAGATGGCAGCTGCCATGAACTTAGACATCTTTAATGCCAAAATTCATACCATGGCAGATAGGGTCTAGGGTCTAAGAAATAAAATCATTATGGCAACTGCCATTTTTAAGCATTTTGACAGGTCCGTGCAACGATTCAACTTTTTTGTAAGATGAAGTAAGCTTCAAAGTAAAATCAGTATGAAAAAAAAAAAGAAAAAAGGAGAAAGCTTTCACTAACACTTAGAAAGAAGCAATATTGATAAAGTTTCATTTCATTTTCATTTACTCAAACTTTAGATAAAATAAAAATAATAGGTTCAAATCCTTTATATAGGTAAGAAAATTTAGCTACTAAGTTAACTTAACAAATATCTTACCTAATTATTTAAAAGAGAAGGAATAAGATTGACAAGGTGTCGTCCTTTGCCCTTATTTATCTAATAGTAGATAAGCTTGAGGCCTGTCCGGTAATGGATGAGATCAAGTCGCCAAATTATTGTAGTGTTCGTCGGGTCCAGCTTAGCCATTTGTATTGCTGATGCCTTTGGCACTGCGGTTTCGACTAAAACTTCAATGAGGTGTCACATTCTCCCTCACCTAATGAGCAGTCATCCCGGTTACGTGACGGTTCTGAAAATCTGTAATAAGGCTTTTGTATTGTCATAGCAAGTCCATCTTTTTTCAACTTACTTCATCGCGTGACAATCCTTTCAACGCACTAAGTATTCAGTGGTTGGTGGGACTCTTCATCATGGCATCGTTCGAGAATTAAGGATGGTTTCAAGTTCTTTGTTAAGAGCAGATGTCATCGTTGCTGGGGCACTCTGCGGTTGCGATATTCTAAGTGCTCATGGTAAGGTTTGAGGCAACCGATATAGAAGACCGAGTGGATTTTGAGATCTGGAGTTAACTCCAGTTTGTAGGCCATCTTGCCCATTTTCTTGACAACTGCAAATGGCCATTCTTATCGACGAACAAGCCTCTTGTGAACCTTGCGGAAGGCCTTGATTTGGTGCAATTGAAGTTTGACAAGAACTTGATTGCTCACTTCGAACTCTAAATCTCAAAATCCACCGGCCTTCTTCAAACCTTACCATGAATACTTAGAAGACAGCAGCCGCAGAGTGTCACGACGTGCCCCAGCAACAATGACATCTACTCTTGACAAAGAAAGTTTAAGTCATACTTGACTCTCGAACAATGCCACGTCGTGGAGTCCCACTAACTACTGAATACTTAGTGCTTTGGAAAAGATTACCACGTGGTGAAGCAAGTTGAAAAAAGATAGACTTGCTATGGCAATATAAAGGCCTTATCACAGATTTTCAGAATCGTCACGCAACCAGGACGACTACGCATTATGTGGAGGAGAATATGATGCCTCATCGAAGTTTTGATCAAAATCATAGTCCCAAAGACATCAGAAATATAAATAGCTAAACTGGACCCGACGGACACTAAAGTAATCGGCGACTTGATCTTATCTATTGCTGGACAGGCCTCAAAGCTTATCCACTACTGGATAGATAAGGGCAAATAACGACACTTCGTCGATCTTATCCCTTAATTCCAAATTATTTAGGTAAGATATTTGTTAGGATAACTTAGTAGCTAAATTTTCTTACCTATATAAAGACCTTAAACCCACCATCTAAAGTTTGAGTAAATGAAAAAGAAAAGGAGACTCCATCAAGATTACCTCTCTAAATGTCAGTAAAAGTTCTCCCTTTCTTACTTCCATACTGACTTTACCTCGATGCTTATTTCATCTTGCAAATAAGTTTTAAGCGCCGTACGAACTTACCAAAACGCTAAAAAACGTTAAGTCCATGATAACTGGTATTATTGAGGCTTTTGTATTACCATAGCAAGTCCATCATTTCTCAATTTGCTTCACAACGTGGCAATCATTTTCAATGCACTAAGTATTCAATAGTTCGTAAAACTCCTCGACGTGGCATCGTTCGAGAGTCAAGGATGGCTTCAACTTTTTTGTCAAAGAGCGAATGTCATCGTTGTTGGGGCACACCGTGACACTCTGTGGTTGCGGTCTTCTAAGCCTTCATAATAAGGTTTGATGAAAACGACATAGAAGATCAGGTAGATTTTGAGATTTAGAGTTTGAAGTGGGCGATTAAATTCTTATCAAACTTCAATTGCACCAGATCAAGGCCTTTTGCAAGGTCCACAAGGGGCTCGTTCGTCAATACGAATAGCCATTTGCAGTTGTCAAGAAAGTGGGCAAGATGGCCTACACATTGGAGTTAACTCTAGATCTCAAAATCAGCCCAGTCTTTCATGTCGATTGCCTCAAACCTTACCATGAAGACTTAGAAGACCGCAACTGTGGAGTGTCGCGATATGCTCTAACAATGATGACATCTGCTCTTGACAAAGAAGTTGAAGCCATCAGTGACTCTCGAACAATGCCACGTCAAGGAATCCCCCTAACCATTGATAACTTAGTGCGTTGGAAATGATTGTCATGCAGTGAAGTAAATTGAAAAAAGATGGACTTGCTATGGCAATACAAAAGCCTCATCGCAAATTTTCAGAACCGTCACACAGTTGAGTTGACTACGCATTCTGTGGGGGAGTGTGATGCCTCATCGAAGTTTTGGTCAAAATCGTAGTACCAAAGGCATCAGCAATACAAATAGCTAAGCTGGACCCAACGGATACTACAGTAATATAACGACTTAATCTTATCTATTGCTGGACAGGCCTCAAGCTTATCTATTACTAGATAGATAAGGGCAAAGGACGACACATCGTCGATCTTATCCCTTCCCTTCTTGGGTAACTTAGTAGCTAAGTTTTCTTACCTATATAAAGGGCTTAAATCCACCACTTGTATTTTATCTAACGTTTGAGTAAACGAAAAAGAAATGACTTCATCAAGATTGTTTCTTTAAGTGTTAGTGAAAGTTTTCTCCCTTTTTTACTTCCATAGTGCCTTTACTTCGAGGATTACTTCATCTTACGAAGAAGTTGAAGCACCACACGAACTTACCAAAACGCTTCAAAACGTTAAGTCCATGATGGTGATTTTAATACCAACTGTCATGGACTTAACGTTTTTTAGCGTTTTAGCAAGTCCGACAACTTCTTCGTAAGATAAAGTAATCCTCAAAGTAAAGTCAGTATGGATATAGAAAAAAGAGAAAGCTTTCACTAATACTTAGAGAGAATATATCTTAATAAAATCTCACTTCTTTTTCATTTACTCGAACTTTAGATAAAATACAAGAGGTGAATTCAAGCCCTTTATATAGATAAGAAAACTTAACTACTAAATTACCCTAACAAATATCTTACCTAAATAGTGGATAAGCTTGAGGTCTGTCTAATAGTGAATAAGATCAAGTTGTCGAATTACTGTAGTGTCCTTCGGGTCCAGCTTAGCCATTTGTATTGCTGATATCTTTGGCATTGCGATTTCGACCAAAATTTCGATGAGACATCACAAATTGCTTTTAAAGAACTTCTCTTGTAACTAGCTGTATATGTATGCTAAATCAGCAAATACACAACTAATATCTACATATGGAGTACAGAACATTATTCCTCAACAAAAAAACAGATGTCCCAAATGTCCATCTAAACATGGCATATCAACTAAGAAATTTGGAGACTGAAGAAATGAAATTTAGACTTGGTCTACTCAAATAATCAGCTCCTACAGCCTCCAATCAAGACCAAGAAAGCACATGTATTGTTCCTTAATGAGACTATATCCTTTTCTTTATGTATAAGTGTATACTTTAGAGCAAAGATTTGAACAGATGAGGGAGAAAAAGGCACCTGATAGGGTCACTCACCGCAATCATTGAAAAGATCAAACCAAACCATACATGAAAGACATAATTAATTAATTTTACAACCAGAAAACCTTCTTATACTTACATTGATTCTGGAAAGCATCCAAGAATTCTTAAAAGAGAGAAAAACAAAGATACGTCATGCATCAAGCACAACAATGCCAATTTATGAGAACTAAACTTTTCTGACAACCGGAAAGGAATATTTATTAGATAACTAAGTGGAATAATTGTTAATTATGATACTACTCCTAAAATTACAACTTACAGATGTACAGATATGACTGAAAATATTGTATCAGTTGAGCGCCGGTTCAAGTCCCCATTCTTCAGGCCGGTTACGATAGATGCGTCAGAAAAATGAGATCTGTTAAGGAGATAAACTCCACCCACTCTAGGGCTCTATCTGGGTTCAGGTAAAACTGAATAATAAAGATAAAATTCCCTTCACAGTGATGCTCATATAGAATTTCCAGTTTTTTTAGAAAATGCAGTAACCTTTTCTTACTGACAAATGCGAGCTCGTCTTAAAAGTTTTTCTTGCAAATACAACAATAAAGTCATGTAGAGCTCCAATCTACTCTCAAAGTTGGTATGGGCTGCACATACATATGGCAAGAATGTACTGTCCAAGAAAAGATTCAATGCTTATATTCCCCTTCAAGCTGACAGTTCAATGAGACATTTGCAATATATTACCATGTAACTGAAGTCTTGTGAGCATCTATTTCAATAATATAGCATTTTCATTTAAATCTGGGTATGACCATGTCATCTCTGTGATAGTGATTAATGCAAACAATTAGGATCAGCAATTGTGCATATGGAAAGACTTGCAATCTCTGAGAATTGTTGTCATCTCAAGCTATTTTCCAAGCACCAAAAATTATGTTCCAGAAAGTAAGGTGCAGATAAACCCTCAGATCACTAGCTGTCAATTGTCATGCGTACTCCACCTGAAACACAAGTTGCTTCATCAATAGATTGAAGTATCGAATCTTGGCTCATAAAAACAGACTTGACTATTGCACAACTGGATAGCACAACCAGCAATCCATGACCATGACTTTTTGTCCACATCATAAAGAAGACCTTTCCCCTGGTTCCAGGATGTAAAACAGATCAAGTTATCTTGCCCAAAGCACTCAAACCTTTCTGCTGATAATCTCAACAAAGCCCTAAAATACTTGGGCGGCATCCTACTTATTTCCACCCACACTGTCTTAGCATGATCCAATTCCCAAATCCGCATGCTCTGGAGAGTGCTGTAAAGTCCAATCCTTCCAACCAAAAATAACCGTTTACGTGCACCAGCAACTAGATAACCATCCAACAAAGAACGTGGGAACTTTGCCGGGATATGTTCCCACCGTCCAATATCCACCCTGTACATCATTAGACCAAGAGGTGAGAGAGTCTCAAGATACAGTCTCGAGTCACAAAATGCCATCTTTGATGAACAAAGGTTAACTGCCGGCATCATCTGATGAACAGACCAGCTGTCAAGTTTTGAATCATAAACTTCTGTAGGCAGGGTTTTATCTCCAAAGATATCACTTGTAGCAATGATCTTGAATGATTGGTCCATTTTATCAACAACCAAGACCAGCTGCCTTTGCTGATTATAATTCATTCTTGGCAATGTCCTCCAGGTTTGAGTCAAGGGATTGCAGACGAGAGTTCTAAAACTAAGTCCATCGAACCCTGAAAAACAAACAAGACCACCTGAAGAACCAACCAACCAGAATGCCCAGTCCGGCAGAAATCCAAATGGGATCTTATACCATGTCTTCAGCGGCAAACTGAACACAGAGCATTGATGGATTAACGAGTTCTTCCAGAATGCAAGAAGACATGGCCCATGGGAAGGAACTTTGGAGTGCGAAGCAAGGAAACTATTGTCATGAACGATGGAACTCCACCTTCTACAAACTAATTTCAGCCTAAATAACAAGAATGGAGGCACCCGAGCGAGAACCTCAATTAACAAATCATCAGGCAATAGAGCCCAAATGCTGTCTTCCATTTGGATATCAGTATGAATAACTTTAGTGAATGTAGTTACTGTCTCCTCATCAAATCCCCTAGGCTTAGTCTTGATCACCTTCTGTCGAGATGGGCTCGTGGCTCGAACCCCTGATCGTGTCACAGCAATGGCATGCTTCATGGAATCATCTTCAGTAAAGATGTCATTTTTCGCCGACTGCATCACAACCTCTGTTATTCTATCCATGACTTTGGAAGCCCAAGGACTGTAGAAATCCTAATACCACAACATCAACAATATAAATCGCTACAACTAGCATTCTACTAAAAGATAAGAAACTTAAATAGCTATGAGTCTAAAAATTACGATCTCAGGATGCAGATGATAATAGTAAATAAGGAGCAAAAGAATGTATGAGTCTAAACCCTAAAGGAGCCAGCCCTAGTTCAAACCCACCGAACAATCCAAACCAAAGCGTTCACAGATGGCGAATCTTAGCTCAACAGGCGATCCGAAAGCAGAAAAAGAACAAATCTAAACACACCAGAGAATAAGCCACCTCATCGATTTCAGATAGATCCGAAAGAAAGATATCACATGATCGTCTCCCAAGATCAAAACTTCGGAAAGGATTCAGAGGAGAGAGATACCTTTGGCGACGCCTAGCCGATGGAACGGTGGAGTCTCTCTCTCGCTCTTTCCCCTCTTTCCTCTCTCCTCTCTCCCGAGCTCTGTGTTCTAATTTCTGTAACCCTGAATTCTATAACGCCGTCATCTCATACAGCGGAGCTTCCGTTGACGTTACCAACCTCCTTTCCGTTATCCAACAGCAGACTTTTCAATATTTTTCATAATTTTTTTATTATTATTATTTCGAAAGGCAAGATCTTAAATTAAGTTCATATAATTATTATTTTTTCTAGTTCGGAGGTTCAAAAGTGTATATGAAAATAATAATAATAATAATAATAATAATTAAACGGATCTAAATGAAAATATTCCTAGTTTTTAAGCTATGTCTTATTAGGATGGTAAATAATTAATTTAATAAATCATTTTTTGAGACAGTAATTTTACTCAATATTGTATCTTATAAAGATAAACACTTTTTTTAATTAATAGAGAGCGACTTTAATATCTCTAAGACTGATTTAGTTAAATAAATTTATATGATTGCTTACCTGGCAATAAATATATTGATAGGAATAATAAATTGATTAGTGGGTTACTATCTTATCCTTTCCTTTTCTGGGAGTGTAATTTTCTTTGTATATATATATTTCAATACCTAACGGTCGTTAATCGGCATTAGAAAGCTCAAAAACCGTCTTTCTTCCTACGTGGGGAGCAATTATTGGTTAGATGGACCTCCGATGTGCTGCACGAGTTCGAACAGTGGGCTTTGTCTCTGGCCTCGTCTTTTAGGGGGGGTGTTGGTTTTGGTTTAAAATATGGCAAATTTGTAATGGAAATCTTAAATGCTGAAGGGAAGAACGAAGGTAACAGTAAACAGGAATACATTATGATGCTTTACTTAAGAAATATGAAACATTCTGAAACCTTTTATATATATATATATATTTGAGGAAGATAGTAATCATAATCCAACTAAGATAAGATTAAAATAAAAGGCTAAAGGTTAAAATTATAACATAATCCTACTAGGACTATGAAAGTTTACTATGAATTGTACTTTACATCACAGTCGGCCGAGAGAAAAAGAAAAAGAAATTGGGTCAATTTATTTCACTTAAATTAAAAAAAGAGAAGGATAAGCTCAGTTATAATCGGTTCAACTACACCACCAACAATCATTAATTGAAGTCTCTTTCTTGCTCAAACGCCTTCTCAATAAATATCTTCGTGAAACTATATTGCTTTTGTGTCCTAGTTCATATCCGACCATCTATGAAAACGTGTCGTTGTAGATTGTCGATGATTAGCTCAAATCAATCTATGCTTTAGATCTGTTTATGATGTAATATAAGTACTTGGATATATAAAATAGCTCTCCTCATATTTTGGTAGAAAGTATGCTTTATAAGAGAACCAAAAACTCATAGATGATGAACTTAAAACTTCTTAATTTTAGTTAATTTGTAGATGATTTATGACGAGTTGATTTGGCTTCTTCAAATGCTTCAAGACATATAGAAGAAGACTAATACTTAGACAAACAACTCCTCACACATAATGAAGGATCCTTGAATGGGATAAATGCCTTTGGTTTGCTCCTTATATTGAGTGTTTGGAATCTTTTTTTTAATTCGTATTAAGTGAATTACAAAAGGACTCATTTTAGTTCTGACTTATTGGTTTGAACCAATTTGAGTTGTGGTTCGCACCTAACTTATGTTCCCTGTCCAAATCGATTTGAATCGATTCTACCGATTTGTTGAATTTTGGTATTTTACAATTTGTTCTTTAATTTATTCGCACAAATTTTCTAAGTAGTGCGACTTAATCATACATAAAACCTTAGATTATATAATATAATTACTAATATTTTTTGTATCTACAAATTTGTCATTATAAAATATTGTACCTACAAAATGTATTGCCTCTTTGCCAAAAGAGAAAATAATTAAATATATTTTAACCCCTCTTGTCTGAATGAAAGTTACTTTACCCTTCAGTTCTTGCCATCACTAAACTCTACCAGAATCAACCCTCAAGCTGCTCTGCTAAATTGGGATCATCCTACAATATCTATGTTCCTAGTAAGCATACATGGATGTCAAGAGATTCTTGGAATGAGTATTAGATGTTTACAAGGTTAGCATTAGAGTCAGTTTGGTTGGTCGCTAAATAAGGGAGTGATGCATTTCTCTCTCTAAAATAGAGATAATAAAAGTCGATCTATGCCCTTCTTATACATTTTTACTATCACAAGAGAAATAGATCTTTGGGTGAGAGAAGTTTCTTGCTTCCCCAAATCATAATTGCTGAATTGTTTAATGGAGAAGTCCAACAACATGAATGCAAGAAATTAGAACCCAAGTTTGTCACAAAACTATCCAAGCTAACAGTGAAGCTAAAGGATTTGGCATCAATTGCCTTTTCAAGCCAGACAGCAACACCTTAATTACATAAGAAGTGAAATGTTACAACACTTTGAAAAGGAGAATTCTTTTGTATGAGTGGACATCGTCATGGTTCAACATTATCTATAAATCAAATATTAACAAGCTCAAGCTGTTACCAGTAAGAGTTCTCTACAAACAGTGATGGTAAAGGTTGGCATCCCAATCTTATTTCCACAATAAGGCTCTTCTTTAAAGCATAAATAAAATAGCACTACTAAAAACAATGGATATAGTTTCTTCTCCGAGCACTATACTTTAGCTTCTCACTCACAATGCTCGGTGCTTGAATTTCCTCAAGGAATATATTCCGATCTGCTTCAGCAACAAGAATACGTTTTTGTACATGCCTTGAGTTACCACGCATTAAGCTTTTACCCGTATCACGAAAGAACCTGTATATAATTGCATTTGATTCTCAAGTAATTATCGTCTGATAAGAGAATTCTGAAGGAGCTGATTAAAACACCACATTTTAAGAATAAATTAGCTACCATGTTAAACAAAATCTACAATGCAAATCCTTTGAGGTGACAGCAACTGGGATCACAAGATTCATGAAATTATTTCAAATAGGCATGTCACCACCTAAATTAAAATCAAACAACTTTTTGTTGGTGAAGGCTACATTACATCAGAAAAATAACAAGATTGCTTCTCCAACCATTTCATGATAAAGAAAACTTAAGTGGAATGGAGATTGTCCAGCTGATCTTCCAACAAAGCAAATGCTTAATAAGCATTATTAACAGCTCAGGAAGACTAAACTGGAGTGTGGGCTTTTACTAGGACGAAGTCATGCACGCAATACCAATCTCTTGATTAGTATTTAGTGGCCGAGACACGTAGTTCTCCACTGAGAGGTCGGGTCGACTCTCCTGGTGGCTGTTTATGGTTTAGTTAGGACACCATAAGTTTCCACTACCTCTAAAAAAGAACATTAAATTCCCACAAGTTGGAACCATAAGAAATAGCGAAGAACTCACATGCAGGAAGACTAGATATATCAGCAGAGACAGCACATGGAATTCCCAAGTTGGACAAGGCCCCCCTTATGATTCCACATGGGAAATAGAGATGCAGGCTTGCAGTTTGAGCTGTTGTATTATCATGCATTGATGCAGAAGATTCCTGCTGAGATGCATCTCTTTCCTCAAGTGACGAATCAATAGATACACGTGTAAGCCAGCGGAAATGACTATCTTGCAGCACAAAAGTACCCTGCAATATAGCACACGCATCTAAACTCGTAACTCTAAAATACAGATAAATTTTTACTTATCAATATTCTTTCAATTACTCTGTGATTTGTTTTCAAGTTGTCTATCTGCTTCTTGAATAGTTCTGACCAAAAATCCTTGCAGATGAATTTAATTGCCTCTAGATGATCACTGAAACGAGGGCGTTCCATTGTGTACCTGGATAATGATAATGACATAGTTAGATTATAGATCTCTTTCATTTCAAAAGCAGGACAAAGTCAATTTAGGATCACAAACAAAAGGATAGAAGTAAGATTTAGTACAAATCCATACTCTTCATTTAACTGGTACTTGGAGCATTAGCAAAAGTACAACATAGAACTAGTATCAACCATACAGGTACACAAACTAATCCAATGTGAAGACATAGTCAATATAGTATATTCAGAGACAAAATGATTTTAATGAGGTATAGTTTAAAATCATATTCTCCATAAAAATGACACTCAAGCTTTAGATTAACTATGACAGATGACTGTTTCAAATGCAAGCCATTCAGCATCTGATATACCAATGCTGCTATGCAATCCAGCTCTATCTCAGGAAAAGAGGACCCTCTATCCTCTATTCCTCTTTGTACTCACTGTCCTCTCATAGATGGTAATAAACCCAAAAAAGCAGAGTTGCTTAGGTAGCTTGACAGCGAGAAAACAGTTATTGAAAAAAATAAGTAGGAGTGTAGGAACTATCTACCTGTTTGTGAACTCTATCTTTCATAAACCCTAAACCTAAACCCTATCTATCAAGCATGCCTTACATAACACTAGGATGTGCAGGGCTTCTTGTATCCTGCTGGCAGCTTGCAAGCATGACATGTCAGGAGGCATGCATTGTGCTGAATGGGAGACAACGTGATGAAAGCTGAATGATTCTAAAACTTACTGCCATACTACTCTTTGAGACAAATCAAACTATAAAGCTTCAAGAGTACGTAACGAATGATGTTTAGACTTCATCCATACTTTCTTCATGATCAAACTGGCCCCAATGAAATTATGATATGTCTCAGACAAATAAACTTTCTGCTAGAACTTAGTTTGTAAACTAGAAATAATATCCATTACATAGGTGATTACCAAATAAATTATGGCTAAAGAAGTTAAACTTAGATTAGCTCAAAAATGATCAATGAAGAGGGCTAATATCATGTACTTCAGATAGATTGAGACTTTTGGCTTCTAGGAATTTCAAATCTTCTAGGTCAGAGTCAACAGTATCAATCAACATATTACTATCTATAAGAATCCATATAATGTACACATTTATATAAATGTACATTTGTCACATAGTACGAGTGATATATATATATCCCATTACTAGTCTCTGAATGATAAAATTGGGAGTCTTAGCAAAGATTCTAACAAAAACCAAGATATGCATAATAGGACATATGATTAGGGCTATCAAAATAATCAAGTCGGCTCAAGCTAAGGCTTGAATATAATTTCAAGCCAAGCTTGATCATGAGCCGGCTCGATAAGATTCGAAATAATTATAATATATATATATATATATATGAGTAATACTTTTTATATTATACAATAATTTTGTTATATTCTAAAATTTACTTAAGTGGATTATTACGTACTTTGATCTTGTAGAGTTTAGTTCTAAATTTTGATCTTATTATATCTTTCCTAAACACATGAATATCTCTATTATTTTATATTTTTGAATAAGCGTTATGTTAAGCTTGATTCAAACCTAAATCAAAAGCTTAATTTAATTTAAGCTAGATCAGGCTCGAAATTTAGTTTGAATTGATTAAGCTTGAAATTGCTTATTGATCTGCTCGTTTAGGCTTGAGCTTAAAATTAGCTCAAAGTTAGCTCGAATTGAAATAATTTCAATTCAGCTTGATCGCAAATATAGGCTCAATATTAATTTTAATTCATGCTTGATCAGAGCTTGATCAAGCTTAGCTCAATTACACCCCTACATATGATGTGGGGAAGCATCAAAGGAAGTAGATCAAACCTCTATCCATTGATTTGCACATGAATACTAGAGGAAAGCTCTTTCTTAATATATTGTTTCTAAGGAATACCAGATCAAAGGCATCAACTTTTCGAGAAACACAAAAGTAAAAAAATTGAGAAAACTCTAAAGTTTTCATTAAGAAATATCCAAACTGAAAATTTCCCCTTTGGCCACAGGCCTATATGACTATTTATAGACTAACAAAAGACTCAAAAATCTAATTTGACAAAAAAGACGAACTTTTCATTACAGAAAGTTGACCTAGACTCATAAAATCCTAGTTTAAGTTAAACTAAGCACATTGGAATAAATGAAATCAAAGCCCAAATTCTACACTGATTTTGACGTCTAAACGAGAGAATTTGGCCGAAATCCACCTTTGGTTGTATTGAGTTTTGATTAGAGACACATCTTCTATCAGGGAAAGAAATCTCGTTCAAATCCAAACTTGTCACAGCTTGCCTTTTCTATTCCAAGTGGAATTCTTTTCCTTTTTGAATGCAAATATGTATAATATATAATTTCTGATCAATATCTCTTGAATAGATCAATTGATCTGATTTTAATCTTGAATCCTTGGAGGAGAACAAAATTACATTTTTTGCTACTTCATTGCCCTCGAGTTCAAGTCTTGATGGTGCTTCACTTTTACCTCAACTTGATGCAAATAATCGGCATTGGCTCTTCTATTTGATTTTTAGCAACATATTTATTACTCAAAGAAAAAAATTTCCCTATCGACCAAAGGATAAACTGTACCACACTTCAAATTTGCAACTTCAAGATATGTGGCATGGATGATATTGATGAAGTCGTGCGTCAGATTCTTCTTTTCAACTTAAAAAGTCAGCATAATTTCCTGAATCAAAGGACTTGTGCTTTTGTTTTCATTAATCTCAAGGCATTGGTCCTCATGATAAACATCAAATAGGGGTTTTCCAATCTCAAAAAGTTGTTCACCTTCATGATCACCAAACCTAGGTTCTTTAATTATATCAATATCATCATCTTTTTCACAATCAGAAAACCCTTTTAGATAGAAGCCATCATGAAACTCAATCTCTAAAGTTACTTCCAAATCTTGTGAATCAACCTCTACATGATGATACCTTTAGCAGCTCGATGATCTACCGTAGAAAGATTATTTGCACTAAGGTTATGAAAATCCTTACCAACAATCTCCTTACTTACTGACTATTGACGGCAAGATGATGTTGATCTCTAGCCATCCAAACAACGAGTTGTTGTGTACTTGTGTCATTCATTTAATATGTTTCTTCATCTGCTTCATGTCGTCATGCATATGTAGATAAGTAACAGTTTCTTCTTATCCACAACAACAAGCAACAAGAACAGTAGCGGCACATCTCCTAGACAAGTCGCAGTAATGAAATGTGGGCTTTGATACCAACTAATGTACGAAAGCATCAATGGAGATTGATTAAACCTCAATCTGTTGATTCGTGCGCAAATATTAGAAAGAAACTCTTAATTTGTTGATTCTAAGGAATACCAGATCAAAGACATCAACTTCTTGGGGAAACACAAAAGTAAGAAGATTTTCTCAAAAATAAAAAAAAACCACAAAAGTCAGAAGATACTCTAGATTTTCTTTAAGAAAATAAACCAAATTGAACAATTCCCCTTTGGCCACAGGCCTACATAACTATTTATAGAGTAACAAAAGATCAAAAACATACTCCGATAAAAAGATAAAACTTTCCATATACGGAAAGTTTAAACCTACACTCATGAAATCCTGCTTAAGTTAAACTAAGCACACTGGAATAAATGGAATCAAATTCAGAGTTCTACACTGAAAGATATAAGCAAAACAAATCTTACCTCAAATAGCAAAATCGCTGATTTTGATGCTGAGACGATGGAATTTGATCAAAATCCATCTTGGATCATAACATCTTTGGTTGTGATGTGTTTTGATCAAAGACACGTTTTCCGTTAGGATACCAGATCTCATTCAAATCCGAACTTGCCACAACTTCCGTTTCTATTCCAAGTAGACTTCCTTTTCTTTTTTAAAACAAATATCTCCATAATATTTGATTTCTGATCAATAACTCTTGGATAGATCAATAAATCAGACTTTAATCTTGGATCCTTTAATCTTGGATCCTTTGAATAGAACAAAATTATCCTTTTTGCTCCTCCATCAACATATGTCTAAACCTTTGCATCACTTAAAGGATTTAAAAATGATATTACAACTTACAAGTATAGTTACTCAATTGGGTTTCAAGAGAGTTGTTTGATAGTAGACATATGTAATTTGTAGAAATAAAAAGTACTATAAAGTTCTTGTTTCTTCATTTCTTTTATGTAGGCTTGTTTGAGAAGGCAGTTTTATTCATGCATAAAACCCTTATTAGGGACCAAATAATGATAAATGGAATCAGATAGAAAACCTCGATATTTCCTGGCCAACTAAGGTTATAGGTGCTTGTCTTATAAGCTTAAAGAGGGTGTTTAAAAAGGATAATGAGCCAAAGGTCCATAATGCAAGGTCGTCATATGAGCAGCTCATCCAAGGTCCAAATGCAGGCAAAAGGCATCAATCCATGAAATAAACTATAATTAGGACCAACGGTTGTTTGCAAGAATGATAGATCAATGGGATTTGAAATTTTTACTTTGCCCTCCCTGATAATAAAGCTGTATTATTTCTTCTGTTCTTTTATCAACACAACTCAACCATCCTAGAACTGATATATCTAGCTGCTCAAAATTGGAACTGACATATCTAGCTGCTCAAAATTATGTGTGACTATCATCATTGAGTTCCCATAGAAGTTCAAAAAAAAATTCCAGGGGAACTATCCCCAAAAAACAAAAGAAAATCAATTATTGAGAAGTTCCTTTCATTTAGAAATCCCAATACCTTCTACCAATCTCCCCAGTCCCCACCAAATTGAGGATATCAGTCCAGGAAAAATCACAGATTATCTCCTGCTTGTTTCCTAAAGTGAACCATAATTACCAGAATCAGAAGAACAATAAAAACATTTCTATTCTACCACAAATTAGACCCAAAATTCCAACTTGATGCCCTAGTTGAAATAATATACTAACTAATTGATACAAAAATTATATACCCACATGTGATATGCAGTAAATTCTCCAAGATTAGACCCAATTACTGCGCAAGCTGTGGATCTAGAATAGAAACAGAACAACATCATAAATAGACCCAATATTCAACTTGATGCCAGATCTGAAAGCCTGAAATAAATACCCTCTAATTCAAAAAAGAAAATCATATACTTGTGAGATTCACTATAAATTCTACAAATATTAGCCCTTATTCCTGTGCCAACTAAGGGATCTAGAAGAGAAACAGAACGAGAAACTCAGATAGCAAGAGAGGATTGACGAGAAAAGGAAACGCAATGGCCAGAATAAAAGAACAACAAAAATGACAACTCTGCACTCCATGCCACCACAGATTTAACTCAAAATTCCAACTTGAAGACAGAAGCAACACAAACACCTTCTAATTCGCAGAAAAATCATATACGTTGCAATTATTAGACCCCCCATTGCAGTGCAGATTGCGAGATTAATAACAGATGCAGAGGAAGAAACTGAGATCGGAAAGAAAAAGAAAAAAATATTTAAGGAGAGGAGAGATGTGGGGGTGGGGGTACCTTTCCGAGAGTTGGTGGCCGACCTGGAAGCCGATCGCCTCGATCCGGCGGGCGGCGAGCTCGGGCTTGGTGGCGTAGAAACCGGTGCAGTACGAAGACACCATCTCGGTGATCAGGCCGTCGACGCAGCTCTCCGCCACTTCCCGCCCCATCTTCGAGCGCCCGTTTCCACTCTCTAGGAGGGACTAGTCGACCAGAGGAAGCCGACCAAAGTTTTTTTCTTTGGAAATTTACAAATCACACCCTACATTTACTTATTTTGTGATTTACACCCACTTTTGAGAATTTTGTACCAACTCTTTTATCTCTATAATTTTTATTTAACACTCTAATATTATTTTAACTAATTAATATAAACTATTTTATATAGTTATTTCAGAATATTTTAGTAATTTTCTATTCTTATCAGTTTAATACTCTTTTATATTTTAGTAATTTTTAGTTTAATACTCTATTTATTAAATTACTAAAATATCCTCACCATTTCTCTCCTTTTCTCTGTCCTATACGATGGACCCCACCACTATTGTAACACCACAATTTATAAAAAAAAAAATTTCCCCTGACGCCGAGTGCGTGCGTCACAGGTGCCTGCCACCCCCCGTCCTCTCTTCTCCTTCTTCTTCCCCTTCTCTTGCCATGCATGCTACCCTCCCCCCACCTCCATTAATCCCCATCTTCCCCTCCCCGACCGCGCCATTTCCTCCACCTCGCTACCTCTCTCCCTTTCTTGTGGGTTGCCAATGCCAGAGCCGACGAAGCCTCGGAGCCGCCTCAGCCCCGGAGCCAACGAAGCCGAGCGCGCGGATTGCGGTAAGCCTCAGCCCCGTTAAAATTCAATATTTAATCATCCTCGGTGGGGCCACGACCCCGCGTCCGGCCGTCGGTCTGAGAGCTCTAGGGAAGGGGTCTCTCTGGACGGGCTTCGGGCCTTTGGGTTGGGAGGAGGGACCTCCATAGCCGCCGGCCATGGAGCTCGCCTCGCTGCCTCGTCGGCCACCTTGGCTGCGGGGCGAGCTTCTCCCACTCCCCTATAGGCGGGGAGGACAAACGGTGGCTCCTCCGCGACGTGGGTTACGCTCGTCGAACCTCCACGCGCCCTCCTCTTTTTATCCCCTTGCTTTTCTTCCCTTCCCTCCCCGGCGTAGGTTGCAAGGCGCCGACCTGAGGGCGGGCTGCCAGCAACGTGGGCCACCGGCAGCGCCGAGCCTCCGCTTCTCGTCCCCTTTGTCTCCCTCCCTCAAAGGAGATGGGGGAGATAGGTGTTGGTGGGCTGCAGGCCGCAGCCCACCAACTTAGGTTTGGGTGGGCTGTAGGCTGCAGCCCACCTGGACTTGGGCTCGAGTAGGCTGTAGGCCACAGCCCATTTGGACTTGGGTGGGCTGCATGTTGCAGCCCACTAACCCAATGTTGGGTGGGCTGCAGACTGCAGCCCACTAACCCAACCTGGTGGGCTGTGGTTGGGCCCCCCAGCCCACCAAGGCCCTCTTGCCTATTGGGTTAGGTTTGAGCCTAACCTAATACCTCTAGCCTAGCCCATTTGGGGCCATTTGGACCCTATAACCCCGTTTATCTATTTCCACCTGATTTAATTAGCCTAACCCCCGTAATGACAATTTATTATCATGTGAATTTTAGAATAACATAGGACTCGGTGATGATTTAGAGAGAGTGAGATATAGGCTTACAACCGGGGTCTTTAGTCTGATGGTCATAAACAACCGGTCACTTGTAGTGTCGCCATACACGTGTAGATGGCATTACCGCTAGATGTGTATATATCCCCCATCGATGTATGAGATGATGGATGATTGTTTCTTGAGAGTATATACCCTGTGAGGTGAATAGCTCGGTGAGCGATGATAAGTATGATTAATGTTTTAGTAGGCATGAGATGACTAAACTGCTCTTTTATTGCTATACATAACATGCAAACACTATGATTGAGATGTGTACGGATAAGATATTGTATCAAGCTTTATATTTATGTGGACTTATCTTGATACGTTAGGAACTAGCATGTTCCAGGATAATGACCGATAATCTTTATCGATTGCATTGATTTAGTAACTCATGTTAAGCCATCTCAACAAGCATATTGTTATTGCTAGCAAATATAAGCATACAATGTATATACACATATGATTTCATTATTTTAGATGGTATGGATCCTATTCGTTAGGCTGTAAGCTCACCACCTCTTGATGGCATTATTTTTGAGCTAGGGGACGTAGGTGCGGGTAGTGAGGAGTAGCTGCCTTTCTTTTCAGTATGTCTATTAGTTGTATTAAGCCCCTGCGATGGTGTTATGATTGATGATGTATTTTGGACTTTAGCATTGTATTTTGGATGTATATTAGGAAGGCTTGTTTTGGCCTGTGGAACTTGTATCCGGACTCTTATGGTTGAGTTTAATTATAGTAAATTTGTGCTGTTATGTGCCTTATGAAATTCTTATACTGACACGTCATGTGATGCACTGTGTGGGGGGATTTACCCACGCAGTTTACACGTGTATTTGGAGGTTTAGGTGTTTCAACTATCTTCCCTCATTTTTCCCTTCCTCTTTTTCTTCTTCTTCCACCTTCAAGATTTGAACCTCTCGTTCAATCTCTTATCTGGCGCCATTTCCTTGGCTCTTCTTTTGTTGTGAACTTGGTTCTATCCGAATAATTGCTTCTCCCATGTGACTCTGATTGACCAATGAGCCCCACAAACTAGCACCTATGCTGTCGTTGTCTTGAACCCAAGCTCAAAGCCCTGCACCAAGCCAACAAGCTTATTTCAACGATGGAGGACGAATGAGCCACGCATTGTGGCTAGAGAATTTGCGACAACCCCCTAACCACCATCACCACCACCACCCCCCACTCAGCTCTCTCTCACTATTATGTTTTAAAATTTTGAGTGGCAGTTTGGCTTCATGTATCTAGAAAAACCGTATCTGCACATATAAAGTATAATATAAATATAGTTTTTTTATTTATGAAACCTATGAAATATCCTTTCCTAGAGTTGATAATCCACATGAAACATCATGACATCCACTTTAATTAGCTTGATGTAGGCCTGATGAAACGGCCCAGCCCGAATCCGCCCGATTTGGATTAGGCTAAGCCCAGCCCGAACCCGCTTTGGGCTTGACTCGGTTGGAGCCCAAACTACCAATGGGCGGCACTGGCCAGCCCTTTGCCCACTTGCCCGGCCTGGCCCGGAAGCTCGTCCATCAGCCTGGTTCAAAAGCCCACCCGTTTGGCATGCATGAAAGCCCACCTGTTTAGTACTATGTACTATTTAAACTTTTAACATATTATTTTTTTTTCTAAACAAGGGAGGAACATTAATATTTAAAAAAAAGTTAATAGAAAAAAAATTAAAAAATTTGCGCTAGCCTGGCCTAGCCAAGCTAGCTCGCTCTCTCATGGGCCGACGGGCGATAACGTACTAAACAATTCTAGCCTAGCCCAACCCACTAGCGGGCGGGTTAGCGAACATAGTGGCCAACTTGGCTCGCCCGATGATCACGTCTAGCTGGATGTGAAAACACGTTCTCTCAACCTTTTATTAACAAAAAACATGAAAGATATAAGACTTCTATTTACATTGATATCTTGTTTGACATTATATATGCTACATCTTGAAAACTCAAATCAAGTAGGAAAATGAAATCTAAATACTACTCTAACTATGAAAACTAAACTCAAGTCAGTAAGTAAAAAATCTGAGAGTAGAAAATCAAAAGTCAACTACTAGTAAGAAAAGAAAAATATGGTATATTATGACACATTTTTTAATGTGAAAAATCTCTCACATAGAAAAGAAAAACTGCAAACATATCCAAAGCTGATTGATCTTATTTCACTAAGTCATAAAAAAAATTTACTTACAATCTCTCTCGACACTCTAATGTTGCAATAATTACATAATCTTTTGAACATGAACTTAACCATCACTACGAAGAAGATCGTCTCACTTTGGTAAGCACCCAAATAATGGATTAAACCTCAAAAGTATATGTCAATAATGTAGATATCAATGAACAATTTAGCTCTTCCAACGCATGTGGATCATTCTTAGTTGTTGTATAAGTAATTGAACATGTGTATATGCTTTTCTCACTCAATGATGAAAATAAACTCTGAGAAAATTAGATAACTCTCTAAGTCGAGACATAAATTTCTCTTTAAGTTCTCACTTAGATGAATGTTATAAAACTTAACTTTGCAGCTTTGATAACGTCGTCGGAAGGCCACTTAAGTTACCTTATGTTTTTCATTCCATCCAACATTGTTTGCGGAAGTTAATTTTGTACCAATTGAGTTTTCTTTGCATGATATGATCTTCTATAAGTTATGTAACTTAATGATATATCTTAGTCTACTTTGTACAATTCAAATAAATGTGATTTTGTCCACGATTTATCATTGTAAAAGAGGAATCTTACAAATCGTGTCTTATATTTTATTTATTTTGTGATTCACACCTCATCTTTAAGATTTTATATTTTGACACTTTATTTTTCTCTATAATTTATTTAATATCCTAAGTTAACTAGTTAGAACGGTATTAACAAAGAAATATTATATTATAATACACGTCATGATGTTAAATGAAAACTATAGGAAAAAAGAATGAGTCAAAATATATAATCTTCAAAGATGAGGTGTGAACCACAAAATAGATAAAGTGTAAAGTGCTATTTGTAAATTATTTTTAGAAAAATTGTGTTCTTCCAATTTTGAAGCAATTGAATAGTCTAACTTTTTTTTAGAGGAGTCATAAGAGACGATAGCGATAGAGGAAGGGATAGAAGAAAAGAGATAGTTAAAAAGAAATAAGGATAAGAACAGGGTTAGGCTTGCACCTACACCACCCACCATTAGTGCACCTATTTTATTTTAATTCTTTTTGGGTATTACACTTATTCCCACCAAACAATTTTTTTTTTTTTTTGGAACTGAGGAGCTGTTTTCAGCTAGAATTCATAATAGCTACCTCTACGTTAAAGCATCGGTAGCCAAAAGTTTACAAAATTTTGGGTAGGTGGTGAATTTGGGGGTGATAATTCAACACCCGGAGATCTAACCACCTTTTGCCGCTGCCCAATCAGCCACAAAATTACAATCTCTTTTTACGTGCATGAACTTAATCTCCCCAAACCTCCTAGCCATGCTAAGACATTCGAGAGCCACGTTCCTAACAAGCCACGAGTTTTGGGTTTGCTTGTTCATTATGCTAATTGCCACTAGGCAATTAGATTCGGTGACCAACTTGTGGGTTCCTTTGGCCATCTTTAGACCTAGCCTAATTGCCCACATCTTCGCAAATAAAGCCGATATACTTGGACAAGGTTCTAGCACTGCTTGCACCAACTCTCCCTTGGCATTCCTTGCCACTGCCGCCACTCCACCTTGGCAGGCACCTGCTGTGTATGCCCCGTCCACATTCACTTTGGTCACCCATGCTTCGGTGGGTGCCATCTACTCCTGTCCCTGCTGGGTGTCTGAGAAGGGCCCTTATCAGGCGGCTTGTACTCCTTTGCAAGTGCTAGAGCTTGATGAACCACCTCAACCTCAGTGACCGCGATACCTCCAAAAGCAATAGCACTCCTCTGCTTCCATATATACCATAAGGTGGCTTCGATCACTCATTTAGTCTTTTGACTTTCTGCTCCACCTCTGCCCCAGTCCATTGTTATTCAATTTGTGCCGGTTGTAATCCCTCCTTCCATGCCCTTCGTTGCTTGTAGTTCCTCTTAGATGGCTAGGCTATATCTGCATCCGTAGAAGAGGTGCTCAACAATTTCTCTAACGAGGCCACACATAGTGCACTGCCCCTTCGGACCTATATGTATTCTGTACAGATAATCCTTTGTTGGAAGCCTACCCCAAAACAGCTTTCAGTAGTAGGTCTTCAGTCTCGGTGCAACTGAGAGCCGCTATAAGGTCTTCCATCCGGCCTATTGCTCTGTCCGCTGAGGTTGGAGAAAGGCATATATGGACTTGACCGAGGCCTCGCCCCTTGGGTGTAGCCACCACATCCACGTATCTTCAATGGTGGCAATGCCCATGGGGAGAGAAGAGATCTCAAAGGCAAGCTCCATATCTGCCTCCTTGAGGAGCCTTTTCACTGTCTAGTGATGCCCATCGACTATATCTACCACCATCAGCTGTTCATCCATTAGCTTGTTTGCCATGATCCTTGGTTGCAGACACCAGGGGACTTCGGACAGCCATGGCTCGAAAGCTGCTCTAGTATTCCGACCATTTCCCATTAACTTGTGGCAACCCATCTTCAGCCTGCTAGATGTGCGGACTAGAGCCCTCCAGAACCAAGAAGTCGTAATGGGAACCTTTGTCTCCCGTGGGTCTAGACTTCCATATATTGCTTTGATGATCTTCACCCACGACGTCTGCTCACCATTGAGGACTTTGAAAACAAGCTTGCCAAGGTCTGCCGTTCGAGCATCTTTGAGTCTTCGTACACCTAACCCTCCTTCCTATTTTACACAAGTTACCATGTCCTAACTGATCAAATGTAAACCATGGGATGATCCTCTATTCCACAGGAAGGACCAAGCTCTCTTTGTCATCATCTCCAGCACGACATCCGATAACCAAGAGCTGCCTAACCAGTACGCTGGAATCCGCATCAAGGTAGAGTTAACAAGAGTTACTTTGCTGGCTTGGGAGAGGAGGCTCCTTTTCCATGCCGCTAGCCTCTTCTCAATGCGTTCCACCATTGCTCGGTGATTCCTGACTTTCACCCTTTTGCTGGAGATAAGCACCCCTAAGTATCTGAAAAGCATTTCTGTAACTTGGAGGCTAAGCACCTTACTGATATGTTCCCTAACATCTACCCCGATCCTCTTTGGCAGGTACAACTTTGACTTGTCCAAGTTGACTTTCTAGTTAGTGAAATACCTATAGTGCCCTAAGCAATCTAGCATGCAGTGGGTATTTTCTCTAGAGGCCTCCACCATGAAGAGTAGATTATCAGCATAAAGCAGGTGGGACAGGTGGACATCTCCCACTCTAAACCTGTGTAGCTCCCCTCTATCAACCCTTGCATTGATCATTCCGGTGAGAACCTAGGAAACTAATATGAAGAGGTATGGTGATAAAGAGTCTCCATGTCAGAGGTCTCGGTGGGGCACGATCCAGTTCGACGGGCTGCCATTTATGAGAAGAGTAAACCGGGGGAGGAGATGCAAGCATACACCCATTCGCACCATTTCTCCGAAAAACACATTCCCTCCCTAAAGTGTACTTGTAACAACCCAGCCTTAAGGAAATAAAATAAAAATAAAAAAATAAAAAAGAAAAAAGAAAAATGAAACACCCCCTCGCGTCGCCGCAGCCACCGCCAAACCCCTTCCCCCCCCCCCCCCCCGCCCCACCGCCTTCCCTCTCTCTCTTTAAATCTCTCTCTCTATCTCTCTTTCGGTCACTCTCTCACTCTACTCTCTCTTGCACTCTTGCACTCCTTCCTCTCCTCGTTGCCGACGTCGGATACAACAGTGAGAGGTGTCCTAAATTGATAAAACCATCACTTTGTCAAGGCTGTTAATGTTCAGTAGATCTTAGAGGCTCGAGGTTCGAAGGAACCCATTAAGAATAATGGCATTATGATCCAACCTTTGGGTGGGGGCGAAGTGAGAAAGAAATCAAGGAGAGGAGTAGGTGGAGCAGGGTTTCAGGGCAACTTCATGGCAGGCTTCTATCAATGTGGTGGAGATAGTTAATGCAGACGGACCATCAGAAATCCTGCTATCACGATGTGGAGTTGTCTACTGGAGTCTACAGTTTGGAGTGCTGTAGATGGCTCAAATTTTGGAAATGTTCATCTCCACCGTCTTGTACTTTCCTGGAATTTGTCAACAAATCACATTAATACTGTCTGCTTTTCCACCTCTTGTCTTTTTGAAATAGTTTATAATTATGCTTGAAGAAGGAATTATATTTTATACTATTTTGATTAGGTCTAAATTTACTTCACTCCGAAAGTTTCATTTCCGTCATTTTATCTTCTTATGATTATATATATAAACTACGGCCATTATTTTTCTTATAATATTTGACTAAACTAAATGTTGAAAAAATTCTCGATAGAGACAAAATTATAAATATTAGATATTTTTCTTATAAATATTTGACTAAACTAAATGTTGAAAAAATTCTCGATAGAGACAAAATTATAAATATTAGATAAATTTCTAACACATTTAAAATAAGATTTAATTATATTTTGTCATCTTATACTTTGACCAAATATTATTTTACCCTTTTATACTATAAAAGTATATAAATATATCCTAAATTTTTAAAAAGCTACAACTCTTTAGATATTGTTAACGGATGTTCTAAAATTACTTTTTTGTTCTTCTATAATTAGAGTAAAATATTAGATTTTATTAGCCTACAAATTAAAATTAACAATCTAACTTTAGATAATATTAAATGTATTGCTCTGCCTCTCAACCCACCGAATGCTATCACATCTACTGGTTAAAAGAAAGAATGAGAGATGCAAGGTCCTCCTTTTGTCCCATTTTGTTCCTAATAAGGGGGAAGATGGGGATGGAGAGGTTTAAAGATGGGGATGGAGAGGTTTAAAAGAAAATGACTTGAGAAAGAAGAGAGCAAAATCTTTTTTCTTTTTATAAATTATCTAAGGAAGGAGGAGAGGAAAAAATTGCGTAAGAATTATTTTTTGACCTTCACGAGATTAATCTAGCCTATCTAAAAATAACTTACAATTTACTTATTTGATATGTGACTTTTATTTCACAGAAAAGTTATCTGATAGACTTAGTTATAACTTTTCAAAAGTATAAAAAGATATCAGTACACTTTAATATAAAAGGAGATAAATGGTACTGTGTTAAAGTATAAGGGGCTAATATAATAAATCTTTAAAATAATACTAATTGAATTATAGATGACAAAAATACCATAAAAATATACATATGTTTAATATTTATTATATCTTTATTATCTAAAATCTGCTCTATATTATTTTAGATGTGTTAAAAAGTTTATTAAATCATTTACAAACTTAGCCTCTGACGAGAATTTTCAAATTCAACTTCTAAATTGGCCAAATATATTCAAAAAAATATAATGGGCATTTTAGTGTAGATCATAACTAAGTAAAATGATGGTTATATTTTAGTCTTGAGCATAGCAGAGTAAAAGCCATACAAATAAAATTATAAGAGGGTAAAATAAATTTAAGCCTAACGAGGGGTAAAATATAAGTTTCCCTAGATTTAACCTTTTCTCTTTGTGTACTACGCCTGGTTTTTCGGAGTAAGCATCATACACTGTTTTGCTTTTGTTTAAAGCTCAATTCCAATCCACAAATTCTGAAACTGTTTCGCGAATGAGAAGCTGGCAATGCAGACACAAAATTGTCACTGCAACTAAAATCGTAGCGCAAACATGCCAATTTATGAGGGCTCTCAAAAAGCATCACTTCACCAAATACCAAGTAACCAACATGACAAAAATTAAGAGCATTGATGAAGTTATAAATCTTTATGTACTAGATTTTGGACACCCAGACAAAAGTAGGTTAATCTTTACTTAACTCTGTAACTGGTAATATGTGGATCATGGTTTATTACTTTTGAATTTACTGTGGAAATAAAAGTGTTGAACTTAAAATTCTGAGGCAGATATTGGTTTCTTATCTAATATTGGAAGTTATATTCCAAAGGAAAAAAATTCAATAGTAAGACAAATGGACGAAGAATTGTTGTAGCTATTGATTGAACATTAGATGAACTAGATATTCAACAAAAAGACTAGTTGGTTGATATTACAATTAAACAAGCAGCGAAAGAAGGATTGACAAGGCTCCACATAAACTAGATGCATACTCAAAGAAAAAGGCCAGTTTGATCTGGCGATCATCTAGCAGGTTGGAGAAGGATCAATTAAGAACTGGAAATTTAATTAAAGGAAACGCACGGTTGAGCCGATGTCCTAGCAGCACCAATATAGAAAGAAGGATTAATAAAGTTGCTGGTATCAATGGTAGTTGGTTTGAGGTCGGTCCAGAATGGAACAGATGGTAGTGTAATTGAGCGTTGTTCTTGCAGCAGCATTATTGAATTTTCTGCTGCTGGACGACGACGTGCCTCTTGCTCTCTTCATACTGTCCTGCAAGGATGTCAAAAACGAAACCGGCACCGACGCCAGCAGCCAAATCAATGGTGTAATGGCCCCTTGAGGCCAGAAGCCTAATCCCCTGCAACACATTGAGGACATCGAATGCCCACGCCATCTCATATCGCCTCATCCTCCTCATATCTAGCGATGCGATCATGGAGCCTGCGACGTGCCCTGAGAAGAAAAGGTAGAAGGAGACATTGCCCACCGGGAAATCAACGCCGGACCCCAGAAAGCCCTACCAATCGATCATTGGAGAAGTTCAATTTGTTAGTGCCACGATAAGGGAATAAAAAGGGCAACCAAGTTGTCCAATCTGGTGCTACCTCAGGCAACGGGAGTTGGGTGGAGTACCCAAGTATTCCTCTGCAAGTGAACATGAAGAGAGCTGCAATGGTCGGACGCGGCCTCCCCTCAACAAGGAAGGTCCACAGGATATATATCGTCTGCATGCCCACGAACACCTGTGAAATAGTTACAATAAAATCACTCTGCCAGACGAGCTCTCAAGATAAAAACAATAAAAGAAACCACAATCACTCCCTCTTTCTTGTTAGAGGATGATGACGATAGATACGAAATTGCAATGGATACTTACGGTATTGAGAGCGGCAAGGAAAGAGTTGAGAGCGAGCCTGGAGGCAAGTATGGTGTGAAGACGGTGCGTTAGGATGAAGCCAATGTCCAAGGGAGCTGAAGTGGAGGGGACCATGCTAAGGGTGTATTCGACCCCCATGAAGAACAGCAGGGAGAGGCCAAACATGCAAGGGATCGGATGGTGCCTCACCATGCCCACAGCATCCTCTATGGAGCAGCTTGCGAAGAAGGGACCTTTGCCTTTCTCCTTCTCAGATGGAAGCCCCATGGATGAATGATGAGTAAGGACTCTGGAGAAAGGTCGATGCTGGTGGGGCTGTTTGTTGAGAGGGATCGGCTGCACGCTCTGAAACACTTAATCTCAAGATACACGTGTCCCTCGCTGGAGTGAAACCTGACTAATTCTTGTCTCGTCCACGATCTTGAAGTCGTCGATACAAACCAGCAATTATGCACCTAAAAATATTTTCTATTTCGTCACCTATTAAATTTAACTTGGGCATAATATTCTCTACTTAGTCACATACTTGGGTGGTTGAAGGGTTAAACCCAAAATATAGGATAGAATTGATAAATATCCATAAAATAGATGATAATAAAAGCAAAATCGCATGGTAATTTTAATCAATTTTCCTTAAATTTAATTCCTTCAACCAACATAGCAAAGCATTAACTAGGATGACGTACATTACGACAAGGTAACATAAAACAATTACTAAAGAGAGCGGAGGATTCGTCCGCCGGGGTGGCCGACGGGCGAGGGAGATAGAAAAGCCAAGAGGAAGGTAAAGCGTGATTTCGCCGGAGAAAGGTTAAATAGTAAATGGAAACAAAATTAAACGAGGGGAGGAAAACAGGACTCACCAACGAGTCAGATGGCGGGGCCGGCTAGCTCCTACGAGGCTCCGACGGCGTCGAGCACCTACTCCGGGTTCATGGCCGGTGATGGATGAGGACCGCGACGCCGACGTCTGCGATTCCTCGACGGGGTCAAGGACGGGACTTTGCAGAGAAACAGGGGAAGAAAGGAGAAACCGGAGGCGACTCTTAGGGTTTCGAAGCAAAGGGATGAAGAAGTTGATAAGAGAGAGAGAGAGTGGACGGCGAGAGAGATGAGCGGAAACGGATTTGGTATATTTATACATACTGTAAGGACGGAGTATCCAATGCGTGGGCCCAATTTTTTAATCAGATCACTAGGACGAGGGGTACCAGCTGGCAGCTACGCTCCTATTTTATTTTCTTTTATTTTATAAGTTTATAAATTTCTCTTAGCTTTTAGTTGTACAGTTTAGATTTCGAATCATATATTTTGTTGAATAATTATTCTAAATCAAACGTTGTCGAGATCTGCTCTAAGTTATCGCGTTGTCAAGCTGTTCATCGAAGCTAACCACATTATCGAGCCATCAACCGAATTAAATCAAATCACTAAATAATTTTTCTATAATATTATTTAAGGTTAGAATCGAACTCATAGCCCTCAGAAAGATATTTATCGACTCTACTTAATTAATGACCGCATTCATTAGGAAGAGTTTAGAGAAAGAAAACCACCGCCCATGCCTAGCTAATTCTATTTGGGTCGGTAGGAAGTAGGAACTCTCTCAATGCCTCTTTGCTATAACCGACGGTATACGAAAATGAAACTCACCATCAATTGTAGCTTGAAAGAAACCTAAAACCAATCACAGCTGCTGCACCTGCACTGAGGAGCCCAGCTATTAACGCTCACTGGACACCCTAAAATATAATATCAAAAAGTTTTAAAATAATACGAGAAAGGAATTCTAAGAAAAGATCAAGAAGAGAAAGAAACAGGGGATTTAAAAGCAAAGGAAGAAGACTTAGAGATCTCCGCAACACAAGTAAAAGGTCTCCACCTTTTCCTTCCTCTAGATTATTTAAGTTTGGAATAAGAAAACAAAAACATGGGGTCTGGTATCCATAAGAATGTTAATCATGATATTAATTATACTGGATTTGAGAGTATTTTACTATAAATCATGAATAAGATATTTTTAATGTATGGATGAGGTTTTTATTCTTCAACCGAACGGGATAAATGAAAATACATAGTGATAAAGGGATATAGAATATTTGAAGCTTGTAATCTTAGGTGGGAGACAATAAAAGAGGGAGAAAGTGTACTTTGTTTTGAGTACAAAGAATGAGATATTGTGAGTAATTTTAATTAGTAATTCGTAATAATTTACTGTTACATGATACTGTAGTGAAACACATAGATGTGTACATTTAAATATTAAAGAGTACTGGATGAGTGGGGAACTTACAAAATGTTAAATAAGTTTCAATTTACACTAAAGAAAGATTTATATGCTGAACCCTACATTTTCCTCTATTCATGGTTAATAACTTATGTGTTTTTATTTGTAAATTATCTCCTACATATTTTTAATTATAAATTACATCCAACATTTTACAAAATAATTGAAGAACAAAAAATCTTGATAGTGCCTTAATATGTATGTATGTATGTGTGGGGGACTTATTAACTTACCATTGCTAAGTCTCCCAAGGCTGAGGAGAAGCACATGTTTTAGTTTATCAATGACTCTTGTCCTTTAGAGGCAAATGTGAGGAATGGTCTAGGTGTAAATGAGTGGAGCTTAAGCGAGCTAGGTCCAACTCGACTTAACTTGATAGGTAATTTTTTTCTGGCTCAAGTTGGAAAAGCTCACCTTAGCTTGACTCAGGCCCAACTAGATGAGACTCAAGCTCGGCTCGCCAACTTTGGCAATAGTGCAAAACAAAAAATAAGATATTGGTATTGTATTGGGCAGGGGGTGGAGAAGATTGAAGACCATTTAGTACAAAGCAAAGCAAGACACATCGGAAAAAGATGGAGGCAGTCGCCTGTGGGTGAAGTAGGAAAGTCATTAGGGGATAGATTGTAATAACCCAAGGTTAAAAAAAAAAAAAAAAAAAAGATTTCTGCACTGCATGGCACGAGCTGTCGTGCCATGCAGTGGCAACGGAGATGGGCGCCACGCGCCCCAAGCGCTGGCCCGGCCAACCTGGCCGAGCCAGCTAGCGCGGTGGGCCCCCGCCGCCGCCGCAGCCTTCCTCCCCACCGCCTCTCTCTCCCTTTTCTTCCTCTCTCTCTCTCTTTTTCTCTTTCGAGCTCTCTTTGACCTTTCTCTACTTCTCTCTCTCTCAAACACTCTCTCTCTACCCACTGCCGCCGCCACCTCCCCTAGCTCCGGTGAGCCTCCCTTCCTCTCTCTCTCTCTCTCTCCCTCTCTCTCTCTCTCCACCTCTCTCTCTATTTCTCTTTTCCTCCTTGTCGGCTTCCTCTCGGAACCGCTGGAGGATTGAGCCATCGGCGAGAGGCCGGCCGCTGAGTGGCCACCAGTGGCCGCACCCCTCCCCCATGGCCCAACCCTCTTCTTCCTTTTTCTTTCTTCTTCTTCTTCTTCTTCTTCTTCTTCTTCTTCTTCTTCTCTTTCTTCTTCCTCTCCTCCTCCTCCTTCTTCCCTTCTCTCCTCTGGCTGCACCCTGCAAGTGGTGCTGGGCTCGGCCCAGCGCCCTTGCAGCGCCAGGCGCTGGGCTCGGCCCAGCGCCTTGCTGTGCATGGTGCTGGACTGAGCCCAGCACTATATAAATATATATATATATATATATATATATATATATATATATATGTGTGCACAATTAGTTTAGCTTAGTAATTTAATGTATTTAAGTTGTACAAATTAAATACAATCATATCATAGTTAGTATATCATTCTAATTATATCATGTTTAGTAAAATACCTGCAATATAAATTATTATTTTAATCCTAAGTAGGTAATAGTAATTATTAGGGTTATATACGTATATTCTTACGTAATTATTTGTAGTAACTTAATTCTTATTTTCTTAATTATCAAAGAGAATAATAGACAGATAAAATATATTTTAAATACACTATTAAATAATATAATTATGGTTAATAAATAATGAACCAAATATAGAAATGAAGAGTACATACTTACAACAAGATACTGTCTTTTGTCGGGTTAATTTTAATTAATAAAAAGACTGACATATTTGTTACAAATAATTTCAGATCCCGACCCCCCTGTTCAAGACCCTGTGGACTTAGCTATCGAGGCTTGATCGTTATCGTAACAGCGTGAACGAGTGGTGGTTTGGTATTTGCCGTGGGGTGAGTAGTCTTATCCCCTAGATCCCTTTCTCAAATTAGGTTATATTATATATTATGTACATGCATGTTTTGGCCTCCAGCATGATTATATGACTTTATATAAAGATGATTTCAGTCGAGCATATTTATCATGCACTTGATTAGACTGATCTGGGATATGAGTACATTGGTGATATATAGAGATGATTGGAGATGATTATGCTATTATGGTTTTATGTCGGGATGATTTCTATCATGAGTATGGATGTGATAGATTAGCATGAGTATGCATGTGATAGATTAGCATGAGTATACATGTGTTAGATACATGGTTGGAGTTGCATTACATCATTTTGCTCTTGATTCCTATTCCACCTAAATTCCTGTTATGCATTGCTTGTTATTGTACTGGATATATGCATATGATATGTCATTTAGAAGGAAAGCATGAAATGTGATTGATATGATAGTTGATAAAAAGCGTGAGGATACCCGAGTGGGCGCGAGGGTTAGGACGCACTTGGTGGATGATTGATCGCTCGACATGGTCGCGATCCTGTTGGCCTTACGTCCGAGGTCGTTAGTCTGTGTGCGCAGCAGACATTCGGACACATGCCGTTCGCTAGGGCATATGTGGCGAGTTATCCTCACGAGATTTCTATCAGCTAGAAGGGTGCCCGGTCTGGATGGATGTTGATACCCTAGCGGATGGCAGGGTATGGTTATATTTGAGATACTCCTTGCGGATGGCAGAGTATGCTCTGAGCCTTCGGGCATGATGTTGAGACCGGGTACCGGGTGTTGACTGTGCACAGTGGTCTAGTATGATGGTATTATACCGAGATGTCGGTGATGATCGTGATGTTAAGAAATGCATATGATGTCATTATTAGCTGACATACATGATTATTGAGTGGTCAATATACATCATATATGATTGTATCTGATATCATAGCATTGTCATAGTCGGCATGCATCATGTGTCATATTTGATAGAGAGTTATGATGATCATATGACGTGGTGATCTATTTATTCATTGTCGAGGATTATGTATTTTATCAATTATGACATGACATGTTATCTATATTTCATTTATGTAGTATTGAGGACACATTCATTTACTCATTCATAACATGATACTCTTTCTGATTCATATTATCTAGTACTTGATTTACTCTCTGTTTGGTTTCACTGATTCGGGGTAAGGTCTATTCACTGAGCCTTTTGCTCATGACTCTCTTGTTTTCTCCCTTCCAAAAACCCAGGTGAACGAGAGGAGCAGGATACTCCCTTAGAGGTTTTGCCGGTGAGTGAGGAGTAGAGGGTGGTTAGTGTTTTCTGCTAGATGAGTTATCTTATCCAATGTACTAGTGGACATCCTCCAAAGTGTATCTGTATCCTTGTCTTATATTTTAGCAGGTGACATTGTACTTGTATAATCCTGTGTAGGGCCCAGAAGTTCCTCCATCTGTAGAGGAGCGTGATCCTATTTCGCGCCTCTTGGACAGCCAAGAAAGACTTATTGAGGAAATCCTTCGGGGTAGAGGAGCTGGCATATCAGCAGAGAGTTCTGAGCCGCCTCCTACAGCGGGCGTCACCTTAAATAAGTTTATGCAGTTGAACCCCCCGATTTACAGTGGAGGTGTTGATCCACTGGAGGCTAGTGGATGGTTATTGGACATAGAGAAAATGTTGGATACTTTAGGATGTAATGATCAGCAGAAGGTAGCCTTTGCTACTTTTATGCTCAGAGGTGAGGCAGAACAATGGTGGAAAGCTACAGAAAGACTGATAAAATCAAGGATAGGGAATGCTGTCATCACTTGGGAGTTATTTCTAGATGCCTTTGATCAAAAGCATTTTCCAGCCTGGAGGAAAGAAAAGATGGAAGAAGAATTTCTGCATTTACGTCAGGGTCCTATGACGGTGGCAGAGTACGAGGTCAAATTTAATGCTTTAGCCCGTTTTGTACCCCATCAAGTTCCAAATGAAGCAGCCAGAACTCGACGCTTCAAGCATGGGCTGAATTATGCTATACGTCAGAACTTGGAGGCAGCAGGCCTCATCCCTTATGCTGATACAGTAGAGAGGGCTATGGCACTGGAGGGGGTGATTCAGGAGAAGAGGGCTATGGAAGCTCGGCGATCTGGGACACAGTCTGGGCGAGGCGGGAGTTCTAGAGTTCCTTCTACTAGCCAGAGCCTACCGCCTTCGCAGTCACAGCGTCGCCTTTCTTACCATCCTTATCGGGGAAGTTCCAGTGCTGGTTCAGCTACTCACAAATCTGATTCACGGGGATCTGGAGGACTTAGCCAAGCAGTATCTCAGGTTAGTGTGACTGGACCACTCTCCGGGGGCAGAGGAAGTGGATTTGTTGGTGGATCACCAGTGAGGAGTCGTAGCTGTTTCGGGTGTGGGAAGTTTGGTCGTCATCTTCGAGATTGCCCTAACCCACGTTTATGCTATGAGTGTGGGCAGCCTGGTCATATCCGTCGTGACTGTCCGCGTGATACGATTCGGACTTCACCGACATCGTCTCAAGCTTGGATTTACCTTAGGAGAGATTTATTTTCATGTTTTAGTAATTATTTTTCATTAAAATAGGTTTTCTGTAAGTCGCGTTCGAACGCGGTCGAGCGAGTTCGAATGCGATCGGGGAAAATTGAGTTTTAGGATAAGATTGAGTTTTAGGATAAGATTGAGTTTTAGGATAAGATTGAGTTTTAGGATAAGATTGTGTTTTAGGATAAGATTGAGTTGTTGGTTAGCCTATAAAAGTATGTGTAGGGCAACCAAAATTAGGATTGATTATTGAGAATTGAGTTTGCCTTGCCTCCTTCATCTTCTTCGCTCCCGTTCCCTCAATCTCCCCGGCGACGCCGCTTCTAATCTCCCTCGACAGGCCAATCACCCTAGTCCCTTAGGAGTGGCCCTCTTCTCCCCCTTCTTCCAATTTATCCATCGCTATCCCTAACCTTTCCATCATCCATAACCCTTCCACCATCACTTTTACACCGGTGCCACCCCATCAACACCGGCCCTCCACAATCCACCATTACCCAGGATTTCGTGCCTTCATCCACGGAATCCAAAACAGAGTATCCTGATGTTCGTCCACTAAACGAACGATATTTCGAGATCCCCATCTCCGATTCGCCTGAAACTAGATCCGTTGGAAAGGTCTTTTCCGGGCCTACAACATATCAAAATTTCACAGCGATCCAACGGCGGGATATTTCGGGATCTGATCTCAAAGTTCCGTGCAAGATCGTATTAATCTTGAATCAGAGCCATAGCACCAAAAGAGGGTTCGTATCAATCTGGTATCAGAGCCTATAGCCGAGGAAGGATCGTAACACCGCGTGCTGCCACCGCCCCCACTTCTGCTGCTGCAGCATCTTCTAGAACTGCATCTATTGGGGTTTCTGCTACAGCTGGCCGAGGCAGAGGAGTTAGTGGGGCAGGTTCCTTTCAGCCTGGGCGAAAGTCTAGAGGTGGCCGGATCTTCGCGATGACGGAGCACGATGCTTTGGCATCCAATGATGTGGCCACAGGTACTCTGAATTTATTTTCTCATACAGCAAGAGTTTTATTTGATCCGGGTGCCACGCATTCCTTTATTTCAAATTCTTTTGCTTGCCATGCCGATATACTCATGGAACCTTTAGAGGATATTCTATTGATTGCCACACCAGTAGGGGAGATAGTTGTTATTGATTCTGCTTATAAATCTTGCACAGTTAGTTTTGGTGATAGAGAGTTCAAAGTAGATCTTTTGCCACTAGAACTGACAGATTTTGATGTTATCTTGGGGATGGATTGGCTAGCTGCATATCATGCCAACATAGATTGCTATAGAAAGGAAATTGTAATGAATTTAGCTGATGGAGCAGAATATAGAATTAAGGGCAATAAATCCAGCAATCCTATGAAGATAATCTCTGCATTTGAAGCCTGTAGGTTACTAAAGAAAGGATGTACAGGTGTCTTAGCTAGTTTGTCAGGGGATACTGATAAACAGATTAAATTAGAAGATGTCCGAGTTGTTAGAGATTTTCCTGATGTCTTCCCAGATGATCTCCCTGGATTACCCCCGGACAGGGAAGTAAACTTTTCAATTGATCTAGCTCCTGATACTTCACCTATTTCTAAAGCTCCCTATAGAATGGCACCAATAGAATTGAAGGAACTTAAGGTGCAGTTGGAAGAACTTCTATTGAAAGGCTTCATAAGACCTAGTGTCTCACCTTGGGGAGCTCCTATTCTTTTTGTTAAGAAGAAGGATGGGACACTCAGGCTGTGTATAGACTATAGACAACTGAATCAAGTGACAATAAAGAATAAATATCCTCTACCTCGCATTGATGATTTGTTTGATCAGTTAAAGGGAGCTAGAGTATTCTCTAAAATAGACTTGAGGACTGGTTACCATCAGTTAAAAGTCCGTGAGGAGGATATTTCTAAAACTGCTTTTCGTACTAGGTATGGACATTATGAGTTTTTAGTCATGCCATTTGGATTGACAAATGCTCCAGCTGTTTTCATGGACCTGATGAATAGAGTTTTCCAACCTTATTTGGATCAGTTTGTAATAGTTTTCATTGATGATATACTAATATATTCAACTAGTGAGGAAGAACATGAGTATCACTTGAGGTTAATTCTCCAGATCTTGAGAGAAAAGAAGTTATTTGCCAAATTTTCAAAATGTGAGTTCTGGCTAGATCAGGTGGTCTTCCTAGGACATGTAGTATCACAGGAAGGGATCAGTGTGGATTAGTCCAAAATAGATGCTGTGTTGAAATGGAGTCAACCAACTAATATCACGGAAGTGCGTAGTTTTCTTGGTCTGGCTGGATATTATAGGAGGTTTGTAGAAGGATATGCAAAGATAGCTATGCCTCTTACCAGGTTGACTCGGAAGAATCAAAGGTTTGAGTGGAATGGAGAGTGTGAAAATAGTTTTCAAGAATTAAAAAGAAGATTGACTTGTGCACCAATTCTGATTATTCCTTCTAGTGGAATAGGATTTCAAGTGTATTGTGATGCCTCACATAAAGGATTAGGTTGTGTTTTAATGCAGAATGGTAATGTAGTGGCTTATGCATCTAGGCAGTCAAAATATTATGAATAGAATTATCCTACTCATGATTTGGAGTTGGCTGCTGTAGTGTTTGCTTTAAAGATTTGGCGACACTATCTATATGGAGAAAAATGTGAAATTTTTACAGATCATAAAAGTCTTAAATATTTGTTTACTCAGAAAGAACTTAATTTGCGGCAAAGGAGATGGTTGGAATTAGTGAAGGATTATGATTGTACCATAAATTATCATCCCGGTAAAGCAAATGTTGTTGCAGATGCCTTAAGTAGGAAGTCAGCTGGGAGTCTAGCATTTTTAATTACTCAACAAACTATGATACTTAAGGATCTGCAAAGGCTAGAAGTTCCAATTGTGGCCATGGGTGGTGGAGTTGGTTTACTTGCACAATTTACTGTCAAACCTACATTGATAGATAGAATTAGTGCATCTCAGAAGACTGATATTAAGGCTATGCAAATTGTGAAACAAGTACAGAATTCCAATAAACCAGATTTCTCTATAGACTCTACCGGGATACTGCGTTTTAGAGGCAGATTATATGTTCCTAATTGTGAAGGACTTAGAACTGAAATTTTAAATGAAGCTCATAGTTCTGCTTATGCTATGCACCCCGGGGGAACAAAAATGTATCATGAGTTGAAGAAGAAATTCTGGTGGGAAGGAATGAAAAGAGATATTGGAGAATTTGTGGCTAAGTGTTTGACTTGTCAGCAAGTCAAGATTGAACATCAAAGGCCTGCAGGCGTATTACAACCTTTGCAGATTCCTGAATGGAAATGGGAACATATTAATATGGATTTTGTGACAGGATTACCAAAGACACAGAAAGGGAAGAATGCAATTTGGGTGATTATTGATAGATTAACCAAATAAGCACATTTTTTACCTATTAGTACTACGGATTCAATGGAAAAGTTAGCTATCTTGTTTAGAGATGAAATTTTTGCTCACCATGGAATTCCTGTTAGTATCACTTCAGATAGAGATCCTCGTTTTGTGTCTAGATTTTGGAAGCAGTTTCATCAGTCTTTTGGAACAAAACTACAGTTTAGTACAGCTTATCATCCTCAGACAGATGGTCAATCTGAGCGTACTATTCAATCATTAGAGGATATGTTGAGAGCATGTGTAATTGATTTTGGTTTGGGCTGGGACAAATACTTACCCTTGATAGAGTTTGCTTATAATAACAGCTATCATGCAAGTATTGGTATGCCTCCCTATGAAGCATTATATGGCAGGAAATGCAGATCACCAATCGATTGGGAAGAAGTTGGAGAAAAGAAGGTTGAAAACTCAATACTAGTGCAAGCTACAGTTGAGAAGATAAAGATAATTAGAGAACATATGAAGGTGGCACAAAGTAGACAGAAAAGTTACGCTGATAATAGGAGGCGTGATTTGGAGTTTCAGGTTGGAGAAAAAGTGTTCTTAAGAGTTTCACCTTGGAAGGGTGTGTTTCGCTTTGGAAAGAAAGGAAAGTTAAGCCCTAGGTATATAGGACCTTATGAGATTCTTGGACGAGTGGGGCCTGTAGCTTATAGAGTAGCTTTACCCCCTGATTTAGCACAAATTCATAATGTATTCCACGTATCAGTACTAAGGAAATATATATCAGATCCTTCACATGTGATTCATTATGAACCAGTTCAGCTGCAGCAAAATTTATCATATGAAGAGCAGCCTGTGAAGGTCCTTGCTAGAAGAGATAAAGTACTAAGAACAAAAGTTATACCCTTAGTAAAAATCCTGTGGAGGAACCATGCAGTAGAAGAGGCTTCTTGGGAACGTGAAGATGAGATACGATCCAAATATCCAGAATTGTTTAGAGGTATGTAAATTTCGAGGTCGAAATTTTTATAAGGGGGGAAGGAAAATGTAATAACCCAAGGTTAAAAAAAAAAAAAAAGATTTCTGCACTGCATGGCACGAGCTGTCGTGCCATGCAGTGGCAACGGAGATGGGCGCCACGCGCCCCAATCGCTGGCCCGACCAACCTGGCCGAGCCAACTAGCGCGGTGGGCCCCTGCCGCCGCCGCCGCCGCAGCCGTCCTCCCCACCACCTCTCTCTCCCTTTTCTTCTTCTCTCTCTCTCTTTTTCTCTTTCGAGCTCTCTTTGACCTTTCTCTACTTCTCTCTCTCTCAAACACTCTCTCTCTCTACCCACTGCCGCCGCCACCTCCCCTAGCTCCGGTGAGCCTCCCTTCCTCTCTCTCTCTCCCTCTCTCTCTCTCTCCACCTCTCTCTCTCTGTTTCTCTTTTCCTCCTTGTCGGCTTCCTCTCGGAACCGCCGGAGGATTGAGCCATCGGCGAGAGGCCGGCCGCTGAGTGGCCACCAGCGGCCGCACCCCTCCCCCATGGCCCAACCCTCTTCTTCCTTTTTCTTTCTTCTTCTTCTTCTTCTTCTTCTTCTTCTTCTTCTTCTTCTTCTTCTTCTTCTTCTTCTTCTTCTTCTTCTTCTTCTTCTCTTTCTTCTTCCTCTCCTCCTCCTCCTTCTTCCCTTCTCTCCTCTGGCTGCACCCTGCAAGTGGTGCTGGGCTCGGCCCAGCGCCCTTGCAGCGCCAGGCGCTGGGCTCGACCCAGCGCCTTGCTGTGCATGGTGCTGGACTGAGCCCAGCACTATATAAATATATATATATATATATATATATATATATATATATATATATATATATATATATATATATATATATATATATATATATATATATATGTGTGTGTGTGTGTGTGTGTGCACAATTAGTTTAGCTTAGTAATTTAATGTATTTAAGTTGTACAAATTAAATACAATCATATCATAGTTAGTATATCATTCTAATTATATCATGTTTAGTAAAATACCTGCAATATAAATTATTATTTTAATCCTAAGTAGGTAATAGTAATTATTAGGGTTATATACGTATATTCTTACGTAATTATTTGCAGTAACTTAATTCTTATTTTCTTAATTATCAAAGAGAATAATTGACAGATAAAATATATTTTAAATACACTATTAAATAATATAATTATGGTTAATAAATAATGAACCAAATATAGAAATGAAGAGTACATACTTACAACAAGATACTATCTTTTGTCGGGTTAATTTTAATTAATAAAAAGACTGACATATTTGTTACAAATAATTTCAGATCCCGACCCCCTTGTTCAAGACCCTGTGGACTTAGCTATCGAGGCTTGATCGTTATCGTAACAGCGTGAACGAGTGGTGGTTTGGTATTTGCCGTGGGGTGAGTAGTCTTATCCCCTAGATCCCTTTCTCAAATTAGGTTATATTATATATTATGTACATGCATGTTTTGGCCTCCAGCATGATTATATGACTTTATATAAAGATGATTTCAGTCGAGCATATTTTATCATGCAGTTGATTAGACTGATCTGGGATATGAGTATATTGGTGATATATAGAGATGATTGGAGATGATTATGCTATTATGGTTTTATGTCGGGATGATTTCTATCATGAGTATGGATGTGATAGATTAGCATGAGTATGCATGTGATAGATTAGCATGAGTATGCATGTGTTAGATACATGGTTGGAGTTGCATTACATCATTTTGCTCTTGATTCCTATTCCACCTAAATTCCTGTTATGCATTGCTTGTTATTGTACTGGATATATGCATATGATCTGTCATTTAGAAGGAAAGCATGAAATGTGATTGATAGGATAGTTGATAGAAAGCGTGAGGATACCCGAGTGGGCGCGAGGGTTAGGACGCGCTTGGTGGATGATTGATCGCTCGACATGGTCGCGATCCTGTTGGCCTTACGTCCGAGGTCGTTAGTCTGTGTGCGCAGCAGACATTCGGACACATGCCGTTCGCTAGGGCATATGTGGCGAGTTATCCTCATGAGATTTCTATCAGCTAGAAGGGTGCCCGGTCTGGATGGATGTTGATACCCTAGCGGATGGCAGGGTATGGTTATATTTGAGATACTCCTTGCGGATGGCAGAGTATGCTCTGAGCCTTCGGGCATGATGTTGAGACTGGGTACTGGATGTTGACTGTGCACAGTGGTCTAGTATGATGGTATTATACCGAGATGTCGGTGATGATCGTGATGTTAAGAAATGCATATGATGTCATTATTAGCTGACATACATGATTATTGAGTGGTCAATATACATCATATATGATTGTATCTGATATCATAGCATTGTCATAGTCGGCATGCATCATGTCTCATATTTGATAGAGAGTTATGATGATCATATGACGTGGTGATCTATTTATTCATTGTCGAGGATTATGTATTTTATCAATTATGACATGACATGTTATCTATATTTCATTTATGTAGTATTGAGGACACATTCATTTACTCATTCATAACATGATACTCTTTCTGATTCATATTATCCAGTACTTGATTTACTCTCTATTTGGTTTCACTGATTCGGGGTAAGATCTATTCACTGAGCCTTTTGCTCATGACTCTCTTGTTTTCTCCCTTCCAAAAACCCAGGTGAACGAGAGGAGCAGGATACTCCCTTAGAGGTTTTGCCGGTGAGTGAGGAGTAGAGGGTGGTTAGTGTTTTCTGCTAGATGAGTTATCTTATCCAATGTACTAGTGGACATCCTCCAAAGTGTATCTGTATCCTTGTCTTATATTTTAGCAGGTGACATTGTACTTGTATAATTCTGTATAATCTACTGTTGTGGATATATAGTTGTGAAAAGCTCTTGATAATATGTTGTGGCCTGTGTAGGGCCCATGTAGAGTTACTTGTATGCTGTTGACAGTTAGACTTGAGTTATTCTTAATTTAGAGGTTGTGGATAAAATTATGATGTTGCTACAGGTTTATCTTGATTGTTGGTATCTAACCAAATGGTCAGGTGCTATGCACGTGCCGTGTGGGCTCGTGTCATGCACGTGTTTAGAGTTGGGTGTCACATAGATGGAGGTGGTGATGGGCAAGTGAAGAGAGACATTCGTCGAGAGATGGAAATGGTCGGTGCCTCAGTGGTGAAGATGGAGATGGTCATTGGTGGTGAAGATGGGTTTCACGAGCTAAGCTTACTAGAAGTTTCAAGATGGTGTAAATGACCCGAGCTTGAGCAGTGAAGATGAATTTCAATGGTGCAAATGGAGATGGATTTTAGATTTTGGTGGTGAGTGGTGACCGCTAAAGATGAGTTTTGGCTTTTGGGTTTTGATGGAGAGGGTTTGGTGATGGTCTGGCACCAATGGGGAGATAAAGGTTGGAGCAAGCTAGGGTTTTTTCTTTCACTTATAGAGATTATACTAATCGTTGGATCTAAGATCCAACGGTTCTAAATCTTATATATATATATATATATATATATAATATGAGCATAATTGTGTCGAGCCTAGTGCTGGCTCAACTCGACTCATTTAGAGCTCTAGTCAAGCTCTTAAAGTCGAGTTTGTAAGTCTCATGAGTCCATGAGCTTTTTTTACTGCCCTAGAATGGTCTATGTGGCATTTTGAATTTGCTAGAATATATACCGTGAGGTTGTTTTATAAAGTTTAAATAATGGGGAGAGAATTTTGAGGAGTCATCCCTAAATTATAGATGAATCATGTGTCTTTAATAGTTAAAGTATTCTTGTGACTTGCTTATAATAACAGAATTCTTAGTAAGAATGATTTAATAAAATAAAATTAGATTATGGATCTAAAATGTGTATAATGTGCTAGACAAGAGAGTGTGGCTCATTTCTTCCTTATATGTCCCTATACCACCAAGGAAGTGGTGAAAATGGCTAAAGATTGCTGGATGGGTACCCTTCTGACTCCAAAGACCTTGGTGGACATTTGAACTGCCGGTAAGTGCTAAAGTATGGTAAAGTATAAGAAGTGTTGTTGGAGGTTATGGTGATTGGCTTGCAATATAGTGTTTTTGGAAATTGTAATATTTTTTAACCACAAAAGAAAAAAGCCTATTGAGTTGCTTTACCAAGTTAATGCCATATTCATTTGCTAGGTAGAGATTAGAAATGTTAAAACAAAGAAGAGGGCGAAGCTAATACTGTAGGCTAGGGAAAACAAAATGTAGAATGAGAAGGGCTTATGCTGAAAGCTATCTTGTGGTGTTTTTTTTTTTTTAAAAAAAAAAAACTTTCTTAGCACTAGTTGTGTGTTTTGCTTTGTTATGTAACCTCTATTAGTTGGATATATTTTTTATGAAAGTGATGTGCAAGGATTGTAATTTTAAAATCTTCGATGTAAAATATCTCGGTTTTAATTATATAGTTGGCTTACCAATCCAAATGGTAAAGCAAAGCAGGGTTTTGTTTCGTAAACCTATATAGTTTTTACTAAAAATAAAATATTATGAGCTTATCGAGACGATCTTGAGCAAGTGAGCTCTAGCTAAGACTTGGCTCGTTTAAGTGTTTTTAGTTTACGCTTAGCTCACTTTAAACTGAGCTGAGTTAAGCTCGAGCCAAATGCTACCTACAATCATCTTATCAAACGATATTGAGAAATCTTTCAGAACCAAAACAAAATAAAAATAAAAATAAATAACAAAGATTAATAAGATATTACCGGTTTACAAGCCCACAATGGCCACTAAGCAACTATACAAGATTGTTTGTGGGCTTACGATCCTGCAAGCTTGCAACGATCCCCAAAAAACTATATAAGTCGCTTCTGTGCTTATGAGCTTGCTGGCCCGTGAGTCCACAACTTCTGTAAAAAAACCTCCAATTTGCTAAAAGATAATAGTTTGATTTAAATTTCCTCAATTTTTGAATAAAACTAATAGTTTTTTTTTTTAAATTTTAGATCAAAAATAATAATAACACATAGTGTAGTTCATAAACGAACGCTTAATTTTTTAACTAATTTAAGTTATATAAGGAAATGAGTCTAACTAGCTAGAGTTCAAATATTACAAATGGAGCCTAACATTTGATGTGAAACTAATATCACTATTATCTTTAATGTGACATTAAAAATTGAGTGTTTAGTCATGAATTAGGCTATGAGTATCATTATTATTTTAGTGTGACATAAAAACTAAAAAAATATTAGTTTTAAAGAAAAATTAAGTATATATTATGTAAGTGGAGACTAAAATACCCTTTGATTTTGAAGTATGTTAAGGTCAAAATTTTATTATAAACTTTTTGTTAGAGAATGATGATTTTTACTATTTTTTAGAAATACTCATGCTGTTTTTAGTTACATGATATTTTTTTTCCTTGGAAAGACGTCTGCATGGTTGCATACCGACGGATTTGTGGGTTTGTAAGTCACATGGTTACTAGCTCACAAGTAAAGGTAATATGTTTATGATTTAATTATAGTAACACCTCTTGAACTATACATTGTCACGACCCAAAATAGGAATCATGACCGGCCATGCATCTCAATATGCTTGAGATGCACGAAGCCTTATTAATACTCTCTAATATATAAATAAAATGAGAACATGCTTTATTTAAAATTTTATTACTAATTACAATCAAAATAAAAACAATGTTAATGTTTTTGAGTTTCTAAACTAAATAAATAAAACATCTAATCTAAAGCATAAAATCAAAAGAGTGGAAAGGTAAATAGGTGAATCCTAAGTGGAGGTGGAGTCCGGGTACATCTCGCTCAGTCGCCCCGCTGACTATTACCTAAAATAAATAAACAAATACAAAAACAATAGAACCCATGAGCCAACAACTATATCTCAGTGAGTGGAATCCCGAAAACCAATTAAATTTTAATTCATATTAATGCTGAATAAATTAAACTAAAAGCAACAATATTCATCACAATATGCAATAGGTATGCTCTCTAAATAATAACAATGATAACAATAGAGAGATGTCACAACTTGTAACCTTGCGCGTTTTCAACATATTAACATCTTTTTGATATTTATACTGTCATATGTCTCAATGGGTCTAAACCCTGTGGATCCACATCAATTAGAAGTCACCTCGAGATGACGCTCAAGACTTTTCTTCATAGTTGATCCGGTTATAGTCATCAAAGGGTATCACCCTGTGATTAACACACTCTGTCTTTTCCTCTAACCGTTGAGAGAAGTTAGAGTCACCTAGGAAATTTTCTCATTCATCCTAGGACTATTCTCTAACCCCACCAAAGTCACCACAGTGATCTAATTTAGGACTTTCCTCTGGACTTCCAGATAGACTAGAGTCACCACGAAAAATCGCAAACGATTTATACCGGGACTGTTCTCTCAGTCGTATCAATACTAGTCTCATTTTTCTTTTCACAAATTTTAATATTTGCACGAAGTATGGTGATGCACTGAATATAATAATTAAATGCACACAGAAAATATAACAATTAAATTTCTTACGTACAGATGAAATAAATAGATTTGCACATAGAAATTGCAACAATTTAATTTTTACACATAAGGGTGAAATAAATAAATTACACACAGAAAATTTACATGGTCTGACAAAGATACGAAATATAATAAAATAAACATGTGAGTGAATCCACTCACCTAAGTCTAGGCAAGACAACCGAAATCTCAAATCTCTAGCTCACGTACTAAAATCACTACCTTAAATAATAAATAACAATAACATTTTTAATTAAAATAATTATTAAAAAAAATCTTTCTACAATTTAACCAAAGAATAATTAATTTGGGCTAAAATAAGCCCAAATCAGTTGGGCTGGGCTGCAGTTGGCCCGCAGCCCACCCAACAAATTCTTAAATGGATTGGGCCAAGGCCCAATCCAATTAGATAATGGAACCGGGTTGGGTTCCTTGGATTCGGATCCAACCCGACCCGAATCCAATTACTAAAAGGGAGAAGATCAGACCCCGAGTCTGTCTTCTCCAAGCCGAAGAAAGAGAGAGAAAAAGAGAGGAAAAGAGAGAGAAAAAGAGAAAGAAGAAGAAGAAGAAGAAGACGCCGGCGGCCGCCGCGGCGAAGGTTCGCCGGCGCACCCTCAGCTCCCTAACACCCATACGGTGCCACCGTCCTCGCGAGGTGGAGGAGAACCCGCGAACGGTGGTCGATCCTATGCCCGACGGCGACCGGAGCCATGAGGGCTCCAACGATGACTGCCTACGGCACGAGGCCAACGACAAGGTGCTTCCAGAGGTACCAGCTGTGACTCGAAGCCGCCGTCTGGCCAGATTTGCCGATGAAGCCGAAGAACCCCCAAATTAGGTATTTTCACTAAACCCTATTATTCTTAAATTAACTTTGAGGGGTGAGAGAAGGCTTACGGAGGAGTCATGTGGTGGTCTCCGCTGGCTCCGACAGGCCGATTCCACGGCGTGACTCCGTCGGTGAAGGAGGAAGAAAACGAAAGAGGGGAGGAAGAAGAGAGAGAGAAGAGGGTTAAGATGGTTAAGCAGAGATTAGGGTTTTAATTTATAGATTAGAAGAGAAATCTAGACCTAATCCGATCCGGATTAGGCGTGATTTCTCTCTCTCTGCGCCTCGATGCGTGCTGGAGAGGGAGAGGGGAGGGGCTGCACGTGTAGAGCACGTGCACCCTTCTCTTTCAACCCCTTTTTTTTTCTAGTTCTGACATCTTGAACTATAAGGTAATATCGAAGTTACCCACTGACATTTAAAACACTACAACCAGACCCCTGGAACTACTAGGGGTGTAACAAAGTGGACAGTACTAATAGGAAATGGTTGAATTACTCTTTTATTCCTATCCACATGGTATTAATCTCTATTTCTATTGACTGTTATTAGAATAAATGTGGATTATCTATTTTACCCTCTGATGGGATGTGATTTGATTAGAAAAGAAATAGCAACAACTTTACCTTTCCGGCTTTCTCTTCTCTATTTCGAAAGTTAATCTCTTTCCATCCTCATCTAAGCATCCATTCTCATCTAAGCATTCTGCCTCACATTTAAATGTGGTACTGTTATATATAGTTAACCCAACAAAACCCATGGAGACAGTATATGAACCATATAAGCCAGTAGAAGAATTTAGAATAACCTACTAAGCCAGAAACACATATACTTTTTGAGCCAGAAACATATGCATCTAAAGATGGAATTAATGTATATTTTGATAGTTTGTGGGATGATGAAAGTTCTAGTGATAAGGAGTATGATAGTTATGATAATTATGACGAACAACCAGGTAATAATGAAGAGTAACCAGATTTAGAGGAATCACTAAGTGAATGTAAATTTTTAGATGTTAGTAATTTGCCCCTACTTTTACCTAAAAAAAAGGGCCCAGAACTTGTACAGTTTTTGTGACTTTGTCAGTAGTTAATAGACAAAAATTTTGAGAGGGGCTCAAGCGATGATGATCAACCTGATTATAAAAAATATATAGGTGAGAAGGACTTCGAGAGCCTTAGATTATCTATTGGTATGAGTTTTCCTAATATGCAAGCATTTATGCTACTTAAAAAAATTTATATCAAGAAAGGTTATGAATACAAATTTATTAAAAATGAGTCATCTAGAGTGATTGTTATATGTAAGAGAGGATGTGGATTTAGGTGTCATGCATCACTATTAGTAGCTAGCTCCACTTATCAAATTAAATGTCTCAAAGGGCCTCATTCATGTGGAAGAGTTTATAAAAATGCGACAACAATAAGTCTATGACTTTCTAAAAAATATGTATAACAACTTGACAATCCAGATTGAAAAGTTAAATTTATGAATAAGACAGTTAGGAGAGACTAGATATCAAATATATCAAGAATACAAGTTTATAGAGCAAAGAAAAAAACTTTGTAAAATATAAAAGAAGTCAAGTGGAGTAGTATGGTAAGCTGTGAGATTATTGTGAAGTGATAAAAAAATAGAATCCTAAAGGTAGAGCCATGATATAAGTTGATAAGCCTACTATGGATGCATAGCTAGTGTTTAGATGGCTTTTCATTATGTGGGCAACTATTGCATGCTGTAGGGATAAATAAGAACAATCAGATACATCTATTAGCTATATAAGTAGCTGAAGCAGAATGCAAAGATAGTTAGACATGATTTCTAGAGAATCTATTTACTATATAATTTGAAGGCCTAAGGATAAAATGTGGGTTTTTATCTTAGATAAACAAAAGATATACTTTATACAATTAATTATTTATTTCTATCTGATAAGAGTTAAGAATTTAATGTTTTTTTTCTATCTATTATTGTAGAATCTTGTACAAACTTTTGAAGAGCTAATGCGTAGAGTAGAGCATAGATATTGTGCTAAACTCCTATATATAAACTTTGCAAAATATTTAGAGAAAAAGAATTTAAAGATATGATGTGGATAATTACATTGGGTTACACAATATATGAATTTTAAAAAAAATAGATGAGTTGAAGTCTCACACAAGAAGCTTATAATTAGTTGATAAAAGATAACCATACTTATTGGGCCAGATCCAAACACAACCCTAGAATTAAGTGTGACAAAATTGTGAACATGAGTGAGACGTTCAATATATCCTTAAAAGATGTCAGACATAAACGAATCATCATAATAGTGAAAGATATTAGAAGGCAGTTGATGACTAGATATCAGGAGAAGATACAATTGAGAGTTAACTACAAATAAAAGATTTGTCTTAAGTTTCTGAAAAAATTAGAACAAAAAAGATGAAAGCAAGAAAATGTAAACCATTATATGTAGACTACAATATCTTTAAATTTACCAGTAGTTTTAATACTAAAATTGTTAATTTATTAGAGATAAAATATACATGCAAGTTGTGGAACATAATTGGTATTCCATGTACATAGGACACTGTAGCAATATTTGTAGATAAAAGATAGCCAAAGAATTTTGTTAGTGAGTACTATTATTAGGATGCATTTATTAAGATATATAATCAAATTATTTATTCGATCCTTATTCAAATAGTTTGTATATATACTAACTTAGATCATGTACAACCTCCACATTATAAAGACAGTTTGGCAAACCCAAGAAAAATAGAAGAGCTGAAGATGAGCAAAGAAAACCCTACTTAGCTAGGAGACAAATTGCCTGACTCAAATGCAATACGTGCGAATAGATTGATCACAATTCTAGAACATGTAGATTATTTGGCTGATCAGCACCTAGTTCTTCTACATTACATGTGATAATGATTTATTTAATTAATTATCTTACTATCCTTTGCAACTTTAACTAAGTTGTACAATAGTTTATCTTAGGGTGAAGAATTTTCTAAAAGAAAATAAATGGCTAAATATACAAGGTGGAGAAGAAAGAGAATTGTAAGAAAATCAAAGAGCACTAAGAAGCCTTCTCAAACATCTCGATGTACCTAGAGGAGCCAAGGTGGAAGACAAAATGTTTTGGAAACTCGAGAGTCAACTGCAAAGAAATAACATTTCTAAATGTTTGAATGTGTTGGATGTTTAATATTGAGTGTGTTAGATTTTATGACAAGGTCTTATATATTATTTAGATGTATTTTGGATATGTTTAAAACAATGATTTATATTGATACTGACTGGATGTTCTAGATGTGTTTAAGATAATGTCTTGGATGAATAAGATGTTAATATGATGGCAATCTGGGTTGGACATGATGTTCTGAATGTGTTTTTAATATTTTTGGATAATGTTTGTATGTTTATGTTGATACTGATTGGATGTTGTTTGCATGTTGTTTATGAATTTCATTGCTTTGAAGAGTATCAACCCAACAGAAAAAACCACATGAACTATTATTTTGCAAATTAAAATGAATAAAATTAGAGAAAAAATGACAGTAGCTAAAATAAGTATAAAAAAAATGGCAGTAGCTGAAAATAAGTAAAAATAATGATAGCTAAAAATAAGTTAAAAAGTAGCAGCTGTAAATACGTTAAAAAATAGCAGCAGCTTTAATTAAGCTTGGTAATAATTGACATTAAGCTATACTAACTTTGGAATTAATACATCCAAAAAGCCTCCATCCAAGATTACTTTTTGTAAATAAAGTCCTAAGAGCATCTTTGATTCCACAATAGCATCTAACATCTGAGTTTAATAGCTATTGATACTATTATCACTATAAGATATTGTAGAAAAATGATTTGTTTGGCTACAGAAGAAGAAAAAAGAATGTGATATCTGATTTGAGTTGAGTTGAGAAAGAAGAGCTTATATTTTGATTGGGTTGATGAAGAAAAACGTTATTAGTTTAAGAAAGGGGCAGAGGAAGACGAATGGTTGGAGAAGAAAGAAGAAGGATTGGAGGAGGAGGATGAAGAAGGAGGACGAAGAAGATTGACATATTTCGAATGGGGTGAAAGAGGAATAAAAGAAATAAAGAAGAATAAAAAAATTTGGGTAGCAGAAGATTATTTTTATCCTAATGTAAAATATTTAAAAATTCTAAGGGCATATTTGTCACAAATCCCATAAGTAAATCACACGTAACTATTTTGCAACTCTGTAATTAGTTTAAGAAGTTTGGTTATGGCAATTTAAATATCAAAGTACAATTTCGATATTACGTATAGTTCAGGGAATGTTATCGTAACTAAATATATTTTTATTTTAATAAAGAAGTTTGCTTGAGAGGATATAGTAACTTCTTAATATAGTTAACTCAACTTAAATGTTTGATTAACTTCTTAATATAGTTAACTGAACTTAAATGTTTGATTAAGTTTAGCTAATAGATATGTTTTGTACATATATTCATTAAATTATAGGACTTAATTTATAAATCATAAAAATATAGGGTATAAATCAGAATTTTATTAAAAGTCAGGGTGCCATATGCAAAATTTTCCAAATTTATATTTATAGGTAATTTAGCAAAAATTCAACCTTAGACTCAGTTTTTTATCCTTATCTCTAACCTTTTGAATATAATGAGGGATAAATTATTACCATTTGATTATTAAATATGGTTAGTATTAGCTGAACGGGTTTAAGAAAAATCTATGTCCCACAATCGATCGCTATCTTGCTGTCTAGTCAATAACTTTTTTATTTGGAGTCGTAGTCTAGTCAAAACCTTGTTTTGCAGCCAATCTTATACTGCCAAGCAGATAGATGTAAGATGTACCGCAATCCAGATTGCAGGTGATCCTGCATCCGTCTCAACTAACTCAACTTCACTGAGGAAGAATTCCACGTGTCCCCCCCCCCCCCCCACGTGCCCACTGTCCGCCATCTCTCTCCACGTCAATAGCAACTATTTAAACTCACCAATCCCCCGAAACCTTCGTCTTCTTCTCTCTTTTCGGTCTCTAATGGCGGAGATGGCGGACTTCCTTCTCCACTCCCTCGACGAAGTCTTCGCTGCGGAATACAACAACAACAACGATCGAGTCGTCGGCGAACGAGTCCCCGACGAAACCCTAGACGACGTGAATCCTGACTACCTCGCCCTCAATCTAGGGTTAGGGTTAGGGTTTCCCTTCGAACCCCACGATTTCTTCCCCGGCCGCGCCCATGCGCCGCCCCGTACTGTCCCCGTGGATCCAACCCCCGACCACGAGAGATCGGGCCTTCGGATCGCCGGATTCTTCTCGGATTCGGACTCCGATTCGGAGATCGATCCGATCTCTGCCGCCGCTAGCTCGAGCTCCGGTGACCGGGGCGATCTGGACTCTCCCCTCTGCTGGGATTGCTTCTGCCTAGACGGTGAACACCGCAGGAGGTTGGACTCCGATGACGACGACTTGGACTGGGAGGACGTCGACGGCGGACTCGATGGGAGGGAGGCCCTTATCGCTTTGGTCGGCGGCGGCAGTGATGAGATCGATTCGGCATCGGCCTCGGGATTGGGATCCCTTGACGAGGAAATGCTTCGAGTAGACGGATGGGAATTCGGTGGATTGGAAAGAGATGAATTTGACTTCCTTGATGCGTCGGACCACGAATTCCTGACCCGGCAGTTTGCGTACTTCGATAGCCCGACCAGAGCGCATCCTCCAACGGCGAAATCGGTGGTGGAGAGTCTCCCTTCGGTTGCCCTGACGGTGGAGGACCTATGCCGGAGCAACACCCTTTGTGCTATTTGTAAGGATGAGATATCGTTGGAGGAGCCGGCAAAGCAGCTGCCGTGCTCACACCATTACCATGGGCCGTGCATCTTGCCGTGGCTCAGGATTCGGAATACGTGCCCTGTTTGCCGCTACGAGCTGCCGACAGATGATCGTGAGTATGAGGATTGGAAGGTGAGAAGGGTGGGGCCCGCCAGACTTACACAGGAGTCGGCCGACAGGTTTGATTTCGAATTCTTTCCTGATCTAGTCGAGGTGCAAAGGAATATCACAATTATTGAGTGATGGTGGTGATTCATATCGAGGTCATGAAAGAAAGAAAGTAAAAAAAAAAAAAAAGAGTTCATGCATGTTTTATTGTTTGTTTACGACCGAAGAAATCCAGTCATGCTTGTGAATGAGTCAAAGGTTCTCCAATTGTTACATTGGATGATAAAGATATTTGAATTGCTATTCTATACGCTTTTTTTTTTCTTTTTTTATTTTTCTTTCTACCCTGTAAGGTTTGCAAAATTCGGTTCGTCCTGTTGTGAAATCTTTCAAGCATACTATGCATTCAGGGAAAAATGGGTTTAACTTGTATCTTTTTGTTTAACAAGTTATACTATTTGATAAATGCCCGTCAAAGCACCTATATTTCGAGGATAACTATGTTCTTCTCTTTTACTATCTGAAAGTGGCTTGATGTAACCTTTTATCTTGTTGGTGGAGAAAAAATTGGATTGTTCAAGTTGCATTTAGAACAACTTTTCATAATCAGGTTTGCCTAGTGCTTTTCATATCTAGGGCGTTCATGCTCTTGTGTCCTTCATGTCCTGGGTCAGCGTAGTTAATATGTTTTAGAATATTATTTTTATTGGACTGGAAGTTTCCTATTGTCGGTACTATGCGTAAGAAATCTGCGTGATTTTTTCCTTTATGATTCAATTTATGAGAGTTCCATCTGCAGTTGAATCTCTTAGTGTGGCCGTCCTCCTAGCATCCTTTAATTTTCTGCCATATATTCTTTCACTTTGTGAATCAGAGAGTTTCTAGGTATTGCAAAACATGGACATCGAATTATCTTCATGGTAAAGAGAGTGAAGCTTGCGATAGTCTAGCTATACTAAATGTAGTTTAACTCTTTCTTAATTCTTTATCTCAGCTTTATGCATAGGAAGGAGGAAAACAAATGAATGCAGATCGGTGTTTTGGGGGTAATTAATTTCCTTTCCAATCATATCTGATGCTAGACGCAATTTTCCTTCTGTCACTTTGTAATGGACTGATGAGGGAACATTTGTATGGAATTTTAACTTTTAACTTTAAATATGATGTATAGGGAGCCATATTGACGTAATACTGCAGTATTGGTAAAGCTGTAAGGCTTTACCAATACTGCCTATTCAAGTGATCAAGTCGAGAACTAGTGTGGAATGTATATGGTGAAGGAAATGAAACAAGGAAAAGCTGAAGTAGTCTTGGATATCTTGATTAACAATTAGGGTTTGAGAAGAAGTTTAAGATTTTAGGGGAAGTTATATTTCCTACCCAACATTTTTACGAATATTTGTTCACTTCCAACCTTTTTGTATTTACCCTAAGTGAAGTTCCTTCCATCAACAGTTAAGTCATTAGTACCAGAGCCTAATCTTAAGATTTTTCAATACAATCTTGGAAACTATTTTCAGTAATGAAGTGTTTTGAAAGAAGCATTTAATTGATGGAACATGGGGCATCTTTTCCCTTCTTTAAGAACTTCTCTTTAGTTAGGACTTCTGAAAGAAGCATGTAGGGTAAAGAAAGCAGGAAGGCATGTTTAATACAATGAAAGATAGTAAGAAGAGAGCAGTTTAATTTTTATTTATTCATTGTAAAACTATGTGTTGCTGTAAAGACTGCTATTTTGGGATACAACTTTTACACTCGCATCACGATCTATTCTTTGGTAGACAAAGTAGACATAAGGTGCATTCTGAGATTTAAAATGTTATGGGTTGTGCAACCCCACTATGGTTGAAGTACTGGTTTAGGAGATCATTTTTGTAGCTTTTGCACATTGACTTCTTTTAATGTTCCGTAGGAGATAATTCTCTGCGGGATTCTTGCACATTGATAATGTTTACTCTGTTTTTTAGATTGATTAGTATTATGTTTTTCTGAATGTTCATATGCATATCTTAAGTGTTTTGTGGAGCACAATCTGCAGGAATCTCATCTGTTGACAATTAGCTTAACTTTGAGAAATCTAAATTAGATTTGAAGTAGAAGGTTGTTGTCTCTGTTTGCTGCCTAAATTCAAGCAAATCAAATTAGATGTCAGTTACTTTAATTGGATCTTTAGTTTTTCATTCATGTTTGTTTTGTTGTTCAAGGTAAATCTGCTTGAATTTTATTGCCTACCTAGATCTATATATATATATATATATATATATATATATGCATGAAAGCACCCTCCTTTTAGCTTTACACACTATCTTCCATTAACCCAAAAATCCTCACAAGGCATTTTGGGGATTAAATAATTTGACTTTTGAATCTGTGGAATATTCCCTCATCTAATTCAACTCCCTTTTTTTTTTTGTTTTGTTTTTTTGTCTAATGGTCCACTCTGTTGGTTGTCATATGGTTAGATTTTCAACGATTACTTTATATGAACTAATTTATCCTGAATTAGATAGGTGCAAAACCAAATTAACGAAGTACATGGTTTTAACACAGACAACTGTTTTTGGGATTAATCTTTTTTTAATATTTTCCGTGTTTCTTCTTTTTCATTTTTTTGGCTAAGTGTTATTAGCTAATCCATTATATGTGCCTTCTTATGGGGCAACTAAAATGCTCTCCCTAATGGATGAGTTTGATGTACAAGTAGTGAAAAGATTAATACATTATATTTTATATAAAACGCTAATAAATTTAATATTTGTCTTATGTTTAAAATAGGCTTAGTTAGATAATAAGTTTGGAAGTAAGATTATTTGGGAAGATTAATGGGTTGAAACTTGAAACCTTCTGATTCTGTGTGCTATTTCGTCCGGTCTATTGCTACGATTAGGTCAGAAAAGAAAAAGGAAGAAGTAATATTAGACTCTCCTTTATTGGCTTAACGTCGCATCAGCAGTGTAGAAGAAATCACAATCTAGATGTGATGTTCAACCTGTAAGACTGGTGGAGGGAATATTAGTGAAGTTATATAATCCGTACTCTTTATCTTATCCAGACACAAATTTAAACTTAGCCAATCTATTTGTACAATTTGGACACTGGTGGTATGGGTACAATTTAAACTTAGCCAATCAAAGGTGTAGAAGAAATCACAATCTAGATGTGATGTTCAACCTGTAAGACTGGTGGAGGGAATATTTAGTGAAGTTATATAATCCGTATTCTTTATCTTATCCAAACACAAATTTAAACTTAGCCAATCCATTTGTACAATTTGGACATTGGTGGGAGGGGTAGGACATTGGGTCCGTATATCTCTTTATCTTATCCAAAATGCACTCTTTTCTCTAAAAAAGTACTAAAAAAATAGTTGCATGGTTAACCTCTTATTTGACACTTGATTAGATTTATTATACCTCGATGTTTTCTGAACTGAATTGATTAGTAGACTTGAGAATTGCTCGGTCTGATTTGGTTTGAACTCAACTACAAGACCGCAACCAATCTATAGTTATTACTCTTTTATGTACTTGTACTTCAACTCATACTCAGACCTATCGACCGAGTGAACAATAGGATTAGTGTTACGCTTAGGCTTGAGCTGCTCTACTAACATTAAATTTTCGTATCCAACGAATATTAACATGCCCAAGCATGAGTGTTTTAAAATAGTATTGTAGATATTATAGAAATAAAATTTTATATATGTATATATATTATGTTAATTATGTTGAGTAGGGTTGAGCCTGTGAAGAGAAAAAGAGACATCCTTATCTTCAACTTATTTAGATTAAGCTTCTCATAATACCTCCAAATGAACATCTAAGATTCACATTCAATGTATAATAATTGGAAGAAAATAATAATAGAGGAGCATGACACCATCACAATATAATATTTGTGTAGTTCACCCAAATTCGAGCTATATTTATCGCCTATTGGCAAGCATATTGATTATCAATTAGAGCAAATTTACAAATATTGTATTTGCCTTGGAGATTATAAAAATGAGAAGAAACTCCTCACCACAAGAAACAATAACATTAATTACTTCTTGATAAGCAAGAAGATCATGCTCATGACCCTAAGCATATCAATAGTTTTTCTCTAACTCAAGAAACCTAAACATAGATTTTTTGCCCTCTTTCTTTCTGTCATTCTAAAACCCAAGCCTTAGAAGAGAAAACTCTCTTTTTTGACATGATGAAAGGAATAGGTTAGAAAATCCTATTACAAGTTTTAAAGAATGTACAAAGAGCGCTTAAAATAAAATAGGCAATTATCCCCTTACATGAGTTTTAAATCACCCACAACAGTCTCCATCTTGATTAAAAAAACATGCTTGCATTTCCATCAATTTTTCTTAAAGCCTAGAGAAGTGAGGCTTTGCTTTAACTTCTTTATTTACACCGGCTTCATAAGCATATTACCTAATTTTTTTTTAGTCTTCACTTTCACCAACTAGATTTTTTTCATTTTTAAAACTTGATGAATGTAATGATATTTCACCAATAGGTGTCTTATCCTCTTGTAATGAATGAGATTCCTAGTTAAATAAATTGCACCCATATTGTCACACTATTTTCATAGGCTTGCTTAAAACACTGATCTCATATATTAAGCATTGAAGCCATATTACTTCCTTTGATGCTTTTGTAGTCGTTATATACTTTGCCTCCCTAGTAAACAACGGGCTTTGCAATCTTGACATCCAACTCCCTGATCATTTTCCAAATTGAAATATAAATGTGGTAGTTGATTTTCCTTTATCAAGATCACCCGTAAAGTTAGCATTAATAAAACTATATATAAAAGATGAAAACTTGCTATATGTAATATCACTGTCACTAGTGCCTCGCAGTACCAAAACACCCATTTTGTAGCCTCTTAATATGCCTTTTTCAGAATTTTTCATAAATCTACTCAACATACCTACCGCATATCCAATATACGGTTTTGTGTATAACATTGCGAATATTAAGCTTCTAATTATACTAGTATAAGGTATTTTAGCCATACCTTGCTCATCTTCTCTAGTCTTTGAATATTGTTTTGATAATAATTTGAAATGATGTGCCAAACTTTTCTAATACTCTCTTAATATATGCCATTTGAAAAAGTGACAACACAGCCATTTCTTGGTCTTTTGAAATTTCAATACTAAAAATTTGCATTACCGACTTAAGGTCTTTCATCTCAAACCTCTTATTCAAGTTTGTCTCGAGCTCATCAATTTTAGTTTTTTTTATTAAATGTCAGAAGCATATTATCAAACCTAAATTAAGTAAGAATCATTAAGCAATGATCATACATGCTTATTTTGAAACCAAGATTTACCATAAATATATTAAATATTTTGTACCATTGTCTTGAAGCTTATTTGAGTCCATATAATAATCTCTTCAACTTACAAACTAGTCATTCCTTGCCTTTCTCAATGAAACTTCCTCTTGGAGCTCCCCAATATAGAAATATTATTTTTGCATCTATTTGTTTCAATTTTAAGTCATGCATAGAAACCAACATAAGAACTAAACAAATAAAAACTAACTTGACCATTTGTGCAAAAATCTCATCAAAATTAATATCTTATTTTTGAAAGCTACCAATCTTACTCTAAATCTTTCAAGTTTTTTAGGTGGCCCTTTCTTTGTCTTAGTAACCACTTACGACTAATTACTTTTTCACGTTTCAGTAACTTAATCAAGTCCAAAGCCTTCTTACTATAAAGTGCTATCATTTCTTCCTCTATATTTCTTTTTTTTTAATAACTATAATCATCCCTTTGTGGCTTTACATATAATGTTGAATTTTCATTTCCAACAACTAAAGCATGCAAAATAATAGGATCTATATAGTCTTGATGCCACCTGGGAGTAATAATACTTTTTTTTTTTGCTTGATCATTTTTATTTTCCTCATCATGCCTATTAATCTATAGGAATATGATCAAAATGCAATTCAGTTGAAGGAGATAATTCTTGGTAAACTTCAAAATCTTGAGAATTATTATATTCTTCTTAATCATTATACCTGTTTCCAATCTCTTATGTTAGCATAGAGGATTCATCAAAATGTACATTTCGGCTTGTGATTATTTTCTTTGTACTTAAATTACAAGATATAACATTTTACGCCTTTATATAAGCCAAAAAAATATACCTCGTCAATCTTAGATTTAATTTGTTCCTTTGATGATTTAGACCAAGTGCATATGCATTACAACCCCAAATTTTTAAGTCTGAATAATCACTTAACTTCTAGGTCGAACTTTTTTTTGGAGTCTTTATCACTAATGCAACCAAGGGAGAATGATATGAGATAAAAGGTCATTGATACAGGTTTCACGTATAGCTCTTGCTCTAAGTTGGCATTGCTTAGTATACATTGAACACACTCAATAAGAGTGTGATTCATCCTCTCCGTCATGCTATTTTACTAAAGAATGTAAGTATTGGTATAATGTCTTATAATTTTCTTATTTTTGTAAAATTTCTCAAGCTTCGTAGATATAAAATCTTCACCGTTACCTACCCAAAGAACTTTGATGAGCCAAACCGTAGAGTTTTCTACTTTCACCTGATATTCTTAAAAGCACAGAACATATCACCCTTTAATTTGAAAGTCTTGATCCACATATCTTTTGAGAAATCATCAATGAATGTCACAATATATGTAGTGTGCCACCATAAGATGTCATCGACAAATGCTTCCACACATTCAAGTGAATTATAATAAAATATACCCTTGCTCATATGTTTTCTAGTCTTGAACACCCTCTTATGATATTTTTTTTTTAATTGCAATGTTCACAACTTCGAATTCTCCAAATTGAGCATAGAAATTAAATTTCATTTTTGTCATAACTTCCATACCCTTCTCACTCGTGTGCCCCAATCTTTGATACCATAATTGGAAAGTAAGTTCTTTATTTTGCATTACAACATTTGTTTCTTTATTAGTGATAATAATTTTTAATAATCTAAATAAATTTCCAACTTGACTCTTTTTATTACAACTATAACCCCTTTAGAAATATCGATGAATCTATTTTTCTGATAAATTTGTAACCATTCACACATCAAGAGATGAGAGATATATCAACATTTTCTTCAATTTTGATACATGCTGAACATTTTCAATCCTTCGAGCGATCAAATGTTCTTTGGCTTATAGAATCAATACCAATGACCTTGCTTATAATTGTTCCTTGTAGAAATATTTCCATCACAACATAGGTGGTGAATTATGATTGATGTGAGCACATCTAATATGTAGCTCCACTATCTAAGTGCTTAATTTTTATAAAACTTGATGTTTACTCTTTTATTTGATTAGCTTCATTATTGGCTTCATTATTTGACTTCTTGATGTGATCCTGTTTTTCTCTTTAAACAATCTCTTTTTCATGTGATCCTATTTTCCTCAAAACTAACATACACCTAATTTATCAGGCCTTAGACTTGGACCGAGCATTAGAGATGACTTTTGATTGACTTCTTAATGAATTGCTATTACCAATTATTTTCCTATTATTATTAGTGTTTCATCTTTAGTTCAAAACGAACTACCTAAATATACTTTCTTTCAAAGTTTATCTAGGAGAATAATATTATAAAATGAGTCATAATCAATTGAATATTTCTTGCGACAACTCAACATAGTGACAAAATTGTCATACGAATCCGACAACATACAAAATAAAATAATCGCTCTGTCTTGATTATTAATCTTCATCTAATGCTCTCTAACTGTTTGATTTTGCTAAATCTATTCAACTGCTCTAAGATTTTTGTACTCTCATTCATTCATAGGAATACAATCTTCTTTTAAAAAATATCTAATTTATTAGTGACTTTATTTAGTACAAACTCTCCAACTTACCCTAAATCTTTAACACTTTCTTATCAATTATGTTGAATAAAATCTCATTTGCCAAGTACAAATAAATTGTAAAACAAGATTTCAAGTCAAGCTCTTCACTATGTATCTTTATCTTTCATAACTCAAACTCTCTTATTATCAAATTTCTCTATCTGAGACCTATGAGAGTCATATTTGATAATTAAATATGCAAATCTTTGAGCTTTTTATACCACTTTTTTTTAAAAAAGAGACATCTTTATCTTTAACCCATTTAGATCAGGCTTGACACAATATTATGAACAAACCAATTCCAAATGAAAATAGAGAATCACGACACTACCACAACACAAAATTTTAATGGTTCATCCAAATCTAGGTTACATTCATGGTTTATTGATAAGCGTATTTACTATCAATTAAAAAAAATTGGAAAGAGAATATTTAGGGTTACCTCATTGGAGATTACAAGAATGATAAGAAACCTATCACCACAAGAGAAAATGACATCATTTTCTTCTTAATAGCCAAGTAAGAAGATAATGCTCAAAATCTTCAGCATATCAATAGTCTATCTCTCTAAACCAAGAAATCCAAACCCTAGCTCTTTTGTGCTCTTCTTTCTCTTCTACTAAAATACAATCTCTAGAAGAGAAAACCCTCTCTTTGACATGATGAAGGGAATGTGCGGCAATTATAATGACAAAAAGAGAAAACCCTCTCTACGAATATTCCATCAAAGACTAACCATAATGACAAAAAGAGTAAAATGATTTTATGGCAATTATAATATTTTTAAAAAAAGTAGCGGCAATTATAATATTTTAGACAAAGTAGTATGAATTATAATATTTTAAAAGTTTTCAAAGGCAATTAGGTAAAAACTCAAAAAAGTGCAAATTGAAAAATCTAATTTATGGAATCATTCTTTTCATCCCATCAAATTTTTACCTCTTCCTACGATTTCAAGCACATCATCTTTCAAAATAAAAAATAAAAAATCAAAATATGTACATATGTAAAACAACATTTGCATCAAAAAGCTCTACAATTTTTTACTAGTAAGATTGGACTCTTAAAAACTAAGTGCGTCCATTTCCTATTTTAGATATATATATATATATTTATATAATAGAGTATGTATAAGTTATATAGGAAGTATGCATAAGAATAAAATCTTGTTATTTTAAAAACTTACAAATATTCTAGTACAAATGCCTTGTATGTAAAAGTACATTCTTTACAAATAACTATATTTAGAGTTAATTGCTCCTAAGTTATAATTACACCTCTTTTATTTTTCTAGCAGTTAACTTGCAATGTATATGTTCTTCTCAAGAATTGCAATCTATAGTATCTCCATCCAATTTAAATCTTATCTTTGTAATTACATGAAGAATGTGAAAGAATTATAGAGAGCTATTTATGTTGAAAATGATTAGTAATATAATGTGAAAAAGTTCAATTTTAGCAAGGTCTTTAATTGTGTAAATTATATCTTGCTACATGCTAGGGGTTTTCCCTCGATTTGGATTCATTGGATCTTTACAATGCTTTCTTCGGCTTCAAATGTAGCGCTGGTTAATGGCGCCCTCTCTAGCTTCTTGGAAAAGAAAGGTTAGACAAGGAGACCCTCTCTCTCTCGATGTTTTTCATCATCCTTACCAACCTCCTTTCACATATAGTTAACTTGGCTAGTCTTAATAGCTTCCTGGAGGTGTTGGGATCTGAAAAAATTATTTTCATCCTTCAATATGCAGATGACATGATCCTGTTCTATAAAGACGGTGTCTCTTCAGTTTCTAACCTCAAAACAATCATCCACATTTTAAAAATTATTTCAGAGTTAAAGATTAAGTTCTGGAATCTTGCATATTATCAGCAACGGACGATTATAATCTTCATCGGTGGGCCTCTTTGTTGGGTTGTTTATAGGCTCCTTCCCCATCAAATAATTTAGACTCCCTTTAAGGCACAACCCCCTCACAAAGAACGACCGGTTACTAGTGATTAGCAAGCTAGCTAAATGAAATAGAAGCTGGACTTTCAAAACCCTTTCTATAGGTAGAAGGCTTACACTTCTTAGCTCTATCCTTTTGGCCATTCCTTCTTATTTCCTTTAGATGTTTTGAATTTCTTTGGCATCCTTTACAAGATTGACTACATTTATAAATTCTTCTAATAGCAAAGAAGACAACACTCCTATGATTCTGCTCCTTGATAAACTAGAAGACTATATGCATAAGAACGAAGATGGGTTAAAGGTTCTCAACCTTTGACAAGGCTTTTCTTGGAAAATTGGGGGGGAAGCTGTTAGGGCTTCTTGCTTCCCCTTGCTAGGAAACTTTGGTCTTTTTTTTTTATTATTATAAGAGGCACATCCAAATCTTCTTACTTCCCCTATTCTCATTTCTAAAGAGGAGTCCTCAAGACAAAATATAGCTTCAAGTTCGTATTTGGATAGATAGATAGATAAACACCACAGATCTCTCTCAAATCTCAATTTCCCACAACCTTCCGAGTTGCTAGGATCTTAAATATCACTATAGTAGAGGGACTTAAAGGGTGACTTCTCCGGAAGTCTCTTCCTCATTTTTGGGATTTAGAAGATCTAAAGATGTTGTATGTCATGAGCTACTTGATTAAATTAGGTGGAGATTTGCTAAGTAAATTAGGATATGACGCTCTCCTCTTCATAAAATCTTATTATAACTTTTTGAACTTCTTAGGTTTTGAGATTTGTTAACTACATTCGGATACAACACTCTCCTCTTCCGTCCAAGCTAAATTTTTTTGCCTCGTTACTCCGGCTAGATGAGCGACACACTATATCTAACCTTGCCAAAAAAATGTTATTTAGAGCCTCTTATTTGTGCTCTATATGATGAAATAGGCTGAATCGATAGATTATATTTTCTTCCAAGATTCCTCCATGAGGATAATCAATAGCTTCAGCTTGGATCTTGGATTCCTCTCGAATTACCTTTCGAGATATGACTACTGGTTAAACACGCGGAATCCTTCTCCCCCTTTCCTTCGCAAATCGTGGGAACTATGAATTTCTATCATTTAGTGGAAAAAGCGGCGTGGATGTAATAATAGAATCTTCAACTCCAAAACTCTTACCATGATAAACTTCCTCCTATATTTAGTAGGCCTACGAAGGAAATGGTAGTCTACTACCCATCCTCTTGTAGCATTTCGAGTTCCTTTTCCTCTTCTCTTTATAATTTTTTAACTCTATACATTCTCTCTCTTAATTCATAACTGGGCTTCACCTATTATTTCTTAATAAACAAATTGCTACAGTTTTCAACAAAGCCATGTGCATCATATCTGATTAAACATCTATAGCAAGTAATTGTGTCAAGATTTTAAATATTCCAAGAGGAACTAATTAACTCTAGTAGAGTTGGTAGATACTCATCTTCATGACCAAGGAAGTCATAAGATCTACTCTAACATCAAACAATTATTGTAAAGAAAATTGATTAGTGGTTTGGTGGCTTGGCTCAATGATTTGACTCGATTGATAGCTCGATGGTGCAGTTGGTTTGGAAAAATAACCTGACAACATAAAGGCTTGGAGCATATCTTAATAGCATTTAGTTCGGAACAATTGTTCAGCAACACATATGGCTTAAAGTCTAGATTAGAAAGCTTACTATATTAGTTAAAGCTTGATAAAACCTATCTGCCTCTCTATCTAAGCACCTAATTGTTTGCCTTTCCGTGTAATAGTGTGTAAGTATTTCTAACACATACACCAAAGAGAAGTTAGAACCTGCTTGGTTGCTGTCGAGGTTAGCTTATTTAAATATAAGGAATTTGAAACTCAAAGAAAGGATATACAGCGCAAAAAGAATCAACATCTCATGAAGTAGAGGTGTACCACTCAAGCATATGAGATATAATAGTAACTCTCAATCATCATCGTTTATTGTTGATAAACATAGAATACAAGGATAGCCACGAACAACACAAGTATTGCACTTAAAAGGTATTTCCAATTTAGCTGTATCGCTTTGATAGCTCTCACCGTCCCAAGCTTGGAATTTGCACGCAAGGAGTCATCTCCCGCAATGGCTGTTTCCATGCGTCTCTCACCAACATGCATAGTTGCAGACGACTGATCCTCCTAATCAGAAGGAAAGATGTGATTATTATCTATGAAAATATCCACAAACTTAATGAACTTCAGATGATACAACAAAAAATGGACACATACTGGCGATAACTTATGCAAATCTACATGCCAAATCAAATCACACTAGCAGCATATGTATATATAAAAATATGCTAACCTTCTCACCGTCTGGTGCAGAGCCAAATCAATTCAACTAAACTAATATTGCAAGTCAATGGTTAGCCAGAAGTGCCTGGAAAACTACTTTTTTCTCTTTACCAGAAAGACAATTGAATACTTTTCCTTAGTTGAATACAAATTGTTAAGACATTCTTACAAGGGCACTTTTCCAGGGGGAACCTATTATAAGAGCTTTAACCCATTACGTGGACACTTAATGCCACTAACTCATGCAAACCTACAGTTTAAACCATTATTAATCTCATTAAACTGCAGCCAACAGGGTACTGTATATAGAAATATATATTAACCTTCATCAGCTGGATCAAATTCTGGATATTACTTTTCTACAAAAAAGACATTTGAATCTTTTTCCTTAGTTGAAGACAACTAATCATTAGGACATTCTTGAAGGACAACTACCTTTTTTAATACTACGTGAATTTAGCCCCTAAAACTTTTCAAAAGCTCTAAAAATTGTTTTCTTGGCATATTAGGCCATACAGTCTACAAGCATCACACTAGTCGGCACAACACATAAATCTGTCGCTGAATGTTGATACCCACATGCCCCTGGCATTGGAATCTTTTCTGTAAACCCATTACTCGACCCATAAGAACTTAACAAGTTATTTCAAGACCATACATATTCAACCCTTTACTATTTTAGATATAAAAATGAAGTATACAAGCACATAATAGGAGGAGCTGAACTATAATTTTTCCTGATGTAGATTCCTTAACCACTTACAAGAACTTATTCATATGGGTTCTCAGTCAGTATTCTGCCCCACATTGTGCCAATTGTTAGGCCTTGCATATGATTTACTGAACCTTAGTATGTTAAGCATTTAATCACAGGTAGTACAAGGTATACACATATCCTTGTATGGAGAGAGGTCTTATCATCCATATTTCTTTTCAAGATCTTTTGTTTCTTCTGCTTTCTGACTTGCTTTGTATATTTATCAATTCAAAACTACTAACTATCGAACCCATGTGCTCCACACTTTGTCTCACAAAACCACAATGTTCTATGCCATCCTTGGCTGCCTGCATATTGCAACCGCCTTCTACTCTTTTAGAACATTGCAAGTTAAAGAGTCAAAAGCATATTGAAATCCAGAAAATAGTTAAGGAAATATTTTGCCACGAGTGTTTTATCCAAAACCTATGATAAAATATTATGATGCACTCGAGAGTTGCTTGATCAGGCATGTGTTAACGGTAGAAGATTACTAAGCATAAACTTACTAACAAGTGAAGATATGGCTCATGCATAAACATCAAGAATTACAGCATTGGCACCTTTCATTGTCATATGATAATTCATTCAAATAGTAACTAGTAAACTATTGTACTTTAGGTCGTGTTCGACAAGATCAAACCTTGCTTTGTAGCTTGGATATTTTCTAAGGGATCCCCAGGATCAGACTAGGAGGTATCTGGGTGCAACTTACTAGGATATGCATGCAATGAGAAAGCTTTGGCTGTTGTTCATGATCTTAATTCCATCTGACAAAGCCTTTGAGAAAAACATATCTCCATCATCCCAGAATCAACGTCTGTCAAGTTTCTATAGGAGATTTTCCATTACTGAATTCCAAGTTCATATGACTAAAATAGATTAATCTGTATACAATAAATATCTTCATGCCAACTAAGGGTACCGACAATAAGCATGAATAACAGTAGGTTGGTCGGCCTATTGCTGGTACTAGTATGCCAAATAAAGTGATACTTGTACTGCAAATAGAAATTCCATTAGAAAAATAACAAGATTAAATTGCTAAAAAGGTCTCTTCAAAAAATCTCAAAGAATCACTGTCATGTTAAGATTTTAATGTCTTTTAAAACGTTATAAAAGAAAAAGTATGTGAGACATAAATAAATAAAAAAATTGCATGGTTCGCAAAATTGGTCGATCCCGATCCCCACCTGAAACTAGTTTAGTGATTGGTTTCGATCTAAGATCAGTTGATACTCGGTCGAAACTAAATCTTTTAAAGATTCAAATTGAATAAAAAATGGATCTAACCTAGGAGACATTAGTAATTAATGTCCCCAGCCGCATTATTTGCAAATTTTCAATTTTACCCTTTATTTATCACACACACTCTCCTCCCTCCCCTCACACTCTGCTGAGCTCATCTAACGGCTAATCCGATTAGTTTCTCTGATTATTCTACACTCTAGTGAACTTAGGTGAGTGTTTTTTTCTTTATTTTATTTTTATTTTTCTCATTTCTCCTTTCTTTCTCACCCATTCTTTAACTCCCATTTTTTACTGTGCAAAACAATAGTGAATTCATCTCACATTTGCAATAGTAATTTACGAGCACAAAAAATTAAATTTAGCTTGGAATTCATTATGGCTTTGAATAAGTATTTTTCTTTAGTTTTTAGGCTTCATATGTGACTAATTTTTATTTTATTTTTTCTAATTTGTTTAAATAATATTTAGAATTTTATGTAATTAAAAATAATCATATCCGATACGAACGACAGATACGACCAATACTGAGTTTCCAAATCTTGGATAATTGTACATGAAATTAGGAAACTTGATAAACTTGTACTTTTAAATTTCAACTCCCACTTATCAAGGACTAACAGAAAAATATTAAGAACATTTGGAAAGATGAAATCAACTATTTTGTTGTATCTAGTGGTTGATAGTTGCTATTAAGGTGACATCTTCTTTATATTAGATGTTTCCAACTTTTCAATTTTAATTTTTAACATTTGTCAATCTTCTTGTAATGTTCCAAAATTTCCACCCTAAGAAATTTGTGTTAACTGCTCAGCTATTCAATTTCAATTTCAAATTCTGCCATCACAGTCATTCATTTTGATAAACAAACCATGTGGTTAGACTTCACCAAAGTGGTTCTCAAGTTCTCATAAGCTTCATAATTAAGCAACAAGAAAAAAGATGGAAGTTATAAATTTCTTGGGCAAGAAATAGATACTAAGGTAGCATCTCAAGTAGCAGTCATAAATCCATCCTTTTCAGAAAGAAATCCCTGACCAATTAAAAAAAGATTAGGTGAAGTCTCAATTTCTCATAAGCTTCATTAAGCAACAAGAAAAAAGAAAGACAGAAGTTATAAATATCTTGGGCAAAAAAAGAAATCCTAAGGTAGCATCTCAAGTAGCAGTAATAAATCCATCCTTTTCAGAAAGAAATCTCTGACCAATTACAGAAGATTAGGGGCTTTGTCATTCTTCTCGAATGAGTAGATTTGCTGCTACCAAAAATTTATATTTACTCCTTGTTTATCGTCAACAAAAAGTTCCCGAGAGAGAGACATATATTTACTTTGTCTGAAAATAACTGAGAATAGACAAGGTAATTCTTAATAGTCAAATAATGCTAAATCTCAAACCTTATTCTAAAGGCAGCTCAAGTCATGCACAGTCGCACACCCAGTTTTCTCTTGTAATATCTGTGCAATCATGGTATGCGAGCTTCACTGAGCATTTTGAGGCCACAAATTCTCACTTCCTGGCTATTACAAAGTTCTATTATTCTATATATTGTTTGAGACTCTTATGAGGTAGTCACTGATGTAAGTGAAATAGGTAATGACCCTTTAAGCATGAACATTTATTACTGAGAAGGCTAACATAGCCTCTTCAAGAAATTGACAGTTACAAGGATTTTTTTGTTTGGTGATGCATCACACTGTGATTTCTTCCTTTCCTCCAATATATCTTCTGCTAGGATGCTACTATAGTGTTGTCCGAGATTGATGCATGAGCATAAAGACTAAAGAAATATTTCACATTAGAGAGTTGAGAACCAGTCTTTAGTTGTCTTTTATTGAGTCAAATTTAGTTACAGTTAAGATTATTTTGGTTAAGTTTCTATCTCATCATTTATTTGACATATTTTTATGTAATTTTGTAACTTATGCATTTGGGTCTTGTCTGGGCTCAATTTGAGGCCTTTTAGTATTGGTACCTATATGGTTAGGGACAATTTTGACCTAATCCAATTAGAAATTTGAGTTTGTTTAGGGTTTCTTATCCACCCCTTATCAAAAAGGGACGGAGGTCTTTTGTAAGGATGGCTAAGGTTTTATTTCAAAGAAAGAAACAGAGGTGGCATTATTCTTCTTCTTTTTCCTTCACGTGAAGTGTAGATTGGTGTGATGGCAACCCTTCAGTGTGATTCCAATGAGCCACAGTGTCTGGTAGTTATCTATTTCATTTAATCTATCGTTTACTTCCTCTTTCTTCTTTTCTTCCTTAGTTTATTCTCTTCCTTGTCTATGCTCTATTTTTTTTCTATCAATGTCTCTTTTATTATTGTTTAGTTTTCTTTCCACCCAAGAAAACCAGAATAAAATAACATTTTTAAGTTCTGCTACAGTGGTACAAACATCGGTACTGTAGCAATACATAAAATTTTTCTTTTTCCTTCTTATCTTTGATCTTTTTCTTGAATCCTTTGATCTCCTATAATTGTCCTAAATCAGAGATGCTACAGTTCTAGCAAATTAAACCTACAGAATTGGAAATATTACAGACCAAAACCAACCCTTCCATCCTCCAGAAACTTAGAGCAAAGTAATATCTTCCCTGATTGAATCAGAAGGTCTTAGTCAAACTCCAAGATCTAAATCTTTAGCATTGTTCATTATTATATAATCAGAAACTGCTACCCTATTTCCTAAACCAAAAGATAGCTTCCAAGGCACCTATGAATCCTTCTACTATGAAAATAATCTTTCTAATTCTCTTACCAATAATAGCAATTTAAATGTAAATAAAATAAGGTGGAAGCTTCACATTCTTCCAGAGAAACTAGTGGTGGAAGACCTTGAGTTTAGACAAACCTTCACCATAATATGCCTATAACGTATGGCACAGGAATATCTAATACTGGAGTTCAAATTTGATCAAAATTGGTAAAACTAGGAAAATGCAACTGAATAGTTTGACCTTAACTATCTCTCTGATAATTTGAATGCACCTCAGAAGATTTCCTTTATTTGTCCTGAATCTTTTTAATCCAATTGGCGAACATTGTTTTCTAATGGACAGTGATCATAACCAGTGCCTTTATGAATTGATCTCATGTGCAAGTGCAACCATATATAACTTACATAAACATGCATATATGCATAAGAATATACCAAGAACAATTTTATAGATATTCATTCGAAACTTCACATAAAATAGATAACTTTCAGTAATTTAAAACCTCTCAGGAGTTAAACCAGACAAAATTAACATCTTCAAACTGAAGAAAGCGATAACTTGGTTCATGTTTTGAAGATCACAAAGTTCTTATGCTAAAAAGAAAATACATTAGTCTTATAATTGACCCACCTGAAAATTTGTAGATGAACATTCTTCCAAAGCTTCATTAGATGATTTGATAGAACCAAAGTCATCTCTACTATCGCTTCCCTTTTGGCTCGTAGTAACACCAGGAACCTCAATTCTTTTGCATTTTTGGGCCAAGACCTTGTTCTGCTTTTTCAATGCAAAGATCTGAGCATGAAAGCAGATAAGCCTTTAGAAGGGAACAGACTTTCAGCAGACAATTGTTAATCTGCCTAATGCCATCTCACATCTAGATATATAATAGATTCTACAATATATAAGCTTTGATCGACATATTCAGCAAACCCATGCAACATAATTTCTTAAATTTTAAATTTCCATGATGAGAAAAAGAAGGAAGAGAAACACGTGACAATTTAATAGCAGTATTGCAGATTGGACTATAATATATATTAAACTTCACAGAAACAAAAAGATGGACAATCTGTTGAAAGCCACAAAAGTAACGAGTTAAAATAAATACTTGTCGGCAATTCCTGAATCTACCTAAAAACACCTCTTGTCTGGTGCTTGGCCGATCAGTTTATTACAGTAGTAGTTATGTGACCATGTTCTCCTCTAGGATATTTGCATATGCCACTTTTGTGTAATGTTTTAAGTAATAAGGTCATGACTATTATTTTCATGAATCATGAACTTCTACAATTCACATGAACTGAAAGGTGAAACTTTGGTTTTCTTCTGCTTCATGTCTCAACTGCTTTCATGTCTATATCTGGGCAAGTTGTCACAATTTCACATTCAGATCCTACAGAAAAAAAAGCTAAGCATCTAATATGGCATTGGCTTAGTAAACTTAATAAAGTTGAAACAAATAAGAAATATAAATTTCACTAAAATTTGGATTTTACAGACCTCCATTGATTGTATTAAGCATTATAACTCACCAACTATTCTGAAAACATAAGTTGATAAAGATTGGTGATTTCAATTTATATTCTAATACTCGCACTAAAGATTGGGCTTCCTTTCATGTCTAGACTTGAGATATTTTCATAGACTCAAGTACGTGAATTTTAGATTAATGATGGTAGTGCCAGTGGCACGTGCCATGCCATGGCGGTCCGCATGGGGCGTGTTAGTGGCATGCCCTTGCGTGCCACTAGCATGCATTTAACATATTTTTAATAAAAAATTTAAGATATCTAGAGATGTTTTCGAGTCTTCAACGTGTCAATCTTTAATTTTTTGTTTAAATATATATATTAAAACTTATATTATAATGTTTTATCTTTAGATTATTTTTATAAATGACATAATTTATCAAAGATAAATAATAGTTAAATATAAATATTATTTAACACATAATATGATTGAATACATTCATTAAAACTAATATTAATAATTGAACATTCCATAATATGATTGAATACTCCATAATATAATTAAATACATACATTCAACAAATAATATTAATTAATAATAGTTCAATAACTAAAACTATTTCATTTAATGATAATTGATGACAATAGAATTTTTCTTTTTAAAAAAAGGGCTCAACATAGGCACAATGACTAGCACGCAGTCATACTAGAATGGCACGGCTCAACACAGGGGTGTGCCATTGGCACACCTGTGCCAGGTGCTGCGCGACCACCGGCACAGGGCGTGCTGACCTACACGACCATCCTTGTTTTAGATTAAATTGATAACGGTTTTCATATTTTTAATTGCAAATATGATTGATAGGATTCTAACTCAGGACCTCCTACTTAGATACCAAGTAAGTAGCAAATTAGGTTTCGAAAAAAGAATGCTCAAGAGAAAGATAGGACCATGGCTTGATGTGCTGGTCAGTTTGGAATAAGCATCCCTTTTGACAGCGCTTTGTCTTTTGACGTATGATATATATAAATGGCACTTTAAATTTCAAGAATCAAAGAGAAATTTTAGAATTCCCCAAGTTCATTGCCCAGTTTGGAAAATTCAAATACAAACTAGGGAAATCAAATTAGAATCTAAGTGGTGTATGATTCAAGCAAATGTAGCAATATTTTGTGCTAAAAGACTTCATTTTGGCTTTGAAAACCTACTTTAAGGTTATTAAAGGTATAAGGACTATATTATGTTCATATTGGGGCCATCCCATGGGCCAAGGACAATGGCTCGATACAACCTCGTTATGAAAAGAAAATGATCTTTGTTGACTAATTTGCTGCTACTGCTATTTAAATATAAAAGATAAAAGTCATTGTTCTTTAACAACTTAAGCTTTTAGAGTAGTTTGTTTATTAACTATAGATTGTGATGCCAACTGGCAAAAGACCTGTTGAAGAGGTACTGACATAAGGCATTGGGTGTTGGTTCCTCCCTCAAATCACATTGTTTTTTCCTATTATTCCAAACCCTAGGTCGTCCAAACCATTGGAGGAGACAATATGTTAAGAGAATACAAAATTTTGGCACAATCCACATTAAAACAAGCGGATCCGCTAAGTATAAATTACGATCCACTTGATGCTGGACTTGAGAGATCATTGGTTCGGAGGAGTCCAAAGAGATCGTGGATCTAGAGGAGTAGCAGCAGATGTGGGCCAATCTTTTATTACATCAATATAGAGGTAGGGCAGCTATAGAGGTAAGTGAGTCTCCAATATATAGACACAAACAAAGGGCAACCCTCTTACTATTCTTACAACACGGTCGACATATATCGTGGCACGACAATCCTTAGTATTAACATTATGGATCTGATGTTTGTTGGATCCGTATCAGAATTGACTGAAATATATTGGGACCGACCATAGCTAACCCCGATCTAACTTTGAAAATTGATTTTAGGTTAGTTTCAAGCTTTTAGTCAAGGATTCCAGTTTTGGCCGATCCCGAGTGGGATCGGTCGAAACGGATCGGGATCAGCTATAACTGATCCCGATCCAGGCCGAAACCAGCCGGGATCGACTGGTTTCGACAGCTGCTGCTGCAGGGTGCTGCAGCAGACAGCTGCTGCTGACAGCAGTTAGCTACAGTAGCTGTCAGAGAGAGAGAGAGAGAGAGATTAAAAAAAAGAGGGTGAGAGAGAGAGATTAAAAAAAAAGAGGGTGAGAGAGAGAGATTAAAATAAAAGAGGGTGAGAGAGAGGGAGAGGGAAAGATAAAAAAAAAGAGGGTGAGAAAGAGAGAGAGAGAAAGATAGGAAAAAAAAGTATGGGAGAGAATGGATATTTCAGACTAACAGTTAGAGGGATAGGTAAGAAGAGAGGGAGGAAGAGAGATTTTTATTTTTTAGGCTTTATATGTGAGTAATTATTATTCTTTATTTTCTTATAATTTTTTCTAAATTTTTAGAAATTTCTCAACATTTTTAATAATAGTTAGAATTTTATTTAATTAAAATAGTCCAATCCGATACAGGCGGCCGATACGGCCGATACGTATCGTTTTTCTGAACGGCCGATCCCGATCCCGATACCGATTTTTGGAACCTTGCTTTTAGTTGTTTATGCCAAAACTGAGTCATATCAAGCACATTTCGGCCGATACAGCTAATATAACTTCTTTGATTTTTCTTCCCCTCTCTTATGCTTCTTCCCATACTCAATCAAGTGATTGCGAAGCCCGACGAACTCTACCACCTGCTCCTTGGAATTTTGACAACCTCTTTTATTTTCTTCCCATCTCTGGCAACATTCCCCTCTCCTCTCTCTCTCTCTCTCTATGTTTGAAAACATCCCTTTTTCCACTCTCTCAAATCTCAAAACTAATATTTAGAACCTTGGTTAACATAAGCAAGAGGTCCTAAATTCAAATACCGTCAGATTGGCCATAAGTCAAATCTATTTCTTGGGCCTCACATATGTCTCAAGCCTATAAGTGAGGGAGAACGTTAAAATATAACATACAAAAGTAAAGTTCCGAAAGTTGATATTGAGATCAGGGTTGACTGCTAAAAAAATGATACGTATCAGCCGTATAAGTTGTATTAGCCATTCGTATCAGAGAAAATTCTAAATATTTATTTAAAAATGTAGGAGAATTCTAAAAATTTAGAAACAAAATAACAGAAAAATAAGAAAATAAAAATTATTCATATATGAAGCCTTAAAACTAAAGAAAAAACCCACTTAAAACTGTAACACCCTTAAAGAAAATGTGCGGGTAAGGTGTGCACGGCACGTGCTCCAATCTTCTTCCACTTGCCCAATAGAGGATCTAATCCTCTATCAGGGAGGTGGTAGTCGATCGCCTGCACACGCTGTCGGCAACATGTACAAGAGTGAGGGGAGTAGCCTCGGGCTGAGGGTTTAGTTCTTTAACTCTCTCTCTCTCTATACCTACCTCTACCGTCATCATGGCCGTGGCTGGTGTAGTCGTCGTCCTTGTTGGTGAGTCATCGTCCCATCTCATTCTTTTCTAGATTGTCTTAGCCGGTGGGAGGTCAATTTCAACTGTCCACTGCTGGGAGCAGGGAAAGCCCCTTCGTCAGCGAGCAGTGGCGGGAGTAATAGCCCTCAAGGTCAATGAGCACCCTAGGCAGTGGGACACGGTGGAGCCCCTCTACCTCCGATGAGGTCCGAGCAGCCCCGGTGACTGATGCCCTATTCGCAGGTTGGACCATTCGGGTGCTTGTCGTGGGTCATGGCAGCCCTTCGGGAAGCTTCCCAGGACGTCGCCGCACTTGCTCGATGCTTCTCTGTGTCATCTACCCTCTCCCCGGCGTCGGAGCCATCTCGGCCGTGCAGGATGTTTCCCTCGGGTCATTGTTCATCAGTCGTAGCCCTTGGGGGTCGACAAAGTGTGGGGGGAGGGGGCACCTTTGCGATGAACCCTATCGTCCCTCTTTCCTCGAATACGGCAGTCCGGTATAGGCCAACCTCTAGCGACTCCCACCCTCAAAGGAAGATGGGTAAGGAGGGTGGTTGAACCCCTCTAGACCTGAGCCGAGCCCGAGAACGGGCTAAGTTTTGGGAGTTGGCAGGCGGAGCTGAATTGGCCCAGCCTAAGCTTGGGGCCATGGGTTGGCTAGCCTAAGACCGTATGGGCTTCATTTTGGGGTAGCCAATCGAGCTTGGGTCAGTTCCTTTCGTGGGCCTTTTGCATAGTTTATTTAATTTAATTTTAGAAATGATAGATATTTGACCTAACCTTTTCCTCAAGTCTCCCTGGAGCTAGTGCCCGCCCTAGAGCGGACTAGGATTAGTGATAGCACAAGCTCGACATGGGGAAAATTAGTGCCTCCAAGCAAGTGGACTACAGACCCTTGCTTTCACTTTTGATATGATATGATATAGCTTAGAATAACTACCTGTGACATGATGGATTGACTAGCATAGTGGCATATGCTCATGTAGATCTATAGTTTGATTTAACTTCTTATATCTTGATTACTATGCATATCCATGGGCATGATTATATTGACAACACGTACTACTTCATGATGATGACGTCTGTTCTATTATGTTTGTTGTGTTATATGATACCATGTCACTCGTACACGTGCACGACCATAAACGGAGTAATTTTTGTGTCTTGACAATACCCAACACCTCCCTAGCTAGGGTAAAGGGCGAAAATATTATTATTATTTACGTACTAGATCCCATGCCTGAGACATATCGTTCTCCAGGTAATGGGCGACTTATTGTCGATCGACGAAAATCAAACCCTTTGGGGACATTTAAGTAGAGATTTAAGGGTATCATGATATAGACCTAGCGGTATCTAATGACACAAGGTGACTGCGTCCTTGAGTGACGACTCATGTGTTCCGCACATCGGTGCGATGATTATTGAGCTGATGACTCAGATAAGGCAATATCAGGATGCAATAGTGTCTTCGAATCATAGGCCGTCGATTGGAGTCCTTAGTCTGCAAAACAGACAATCGGTCAGGCTATTCGCAGGTGAGTGACAAGCAATATTTACCTTTAGGATCTACCCTCCCTTGAGGGTATTTGTGTAATCAGGGGTAAGTGTTAATGTAACTTATAGGCATGGTTTTGCGTGAGCATAAGTTGAAGACTAGATAGTCTAGAATGATGTTATTGTGTTGTTTATCATTAGATACATATGAGCATGATTCGTTGTACACCATGATGACCTATAATTTGCTCATGCGGGTGATTTTCCTATCAGTATATTTCATGCTCATGTTGTTTTGTTAGTTATAGTACAACTTGCTGGGCATTAGGCTCATTTACAGTTGATATGTGATGCAGATTGATTCCATCATGACAGGAGCTCAGTAGCAGTTCCTTTACTTGTAAGGCATTAGGGCTATATCTTGTCCTCTTATTATACTTTTTGGTAGGAATATGTTACCCATGTTGTATCTTCCTTTCAGTATATACTCTTGTATTTAGGGACTCTACCCTTACAGTTGTATTATGGATGGATTTGTTGTGGCCTTTGAGGGCCCCTCCTTTTTACTTCCGCCCTTTTGGATATTTAGTAGCAATGGTGGTATGTTGCTAGACTCTTGGACATCATGTGCACCTCATGTGGGAGTCACGTAGCATGTTTGGGTTAATTCTGAGGGAGAATGTTAGAATATAATAGATAAAAGTAAGATTCTAAAACTCAGTATCAAGATCAGGATTGACTTCTAAAAAAGAAATGATATGTGTCGACCGCAGTAGTCGTATTAGCCACCTGTTTAAGAAAAATTCTAAATTTTATTTTAAAATGCAAAAAAAATTCTAAAAATTTAGAAAAAACAATAGAAATAAAAATTAGTCTTATATGAAATCTAAAAACAAAAGAAAAAACTCACTTAAAAGTATGATGAATTTTGACTTAAATTAGCAAATTTCTATACTAATAAATTGCTATCGTAGAATAATAGTGGAAAGAGAGATCTCTCTTTTTATTATTGTTCTACAACAGTAAGAAAAGATGAGTTAAAGAGTAGATGAGAAAGAGAGGAGAAATTATGATAAAAAATACCTGATTTCATCAGAGTGTGGAGTAGCTGGAGAGGCTTATCGGATCTGCTGCCGAATGAGCTCGGTGAAGTGTGAAGAGTGGGAGGAGAGTATGTGAGAAATAGAGGGTAAAAACTAAAAAACTTAAAATAAGGTTGCTGAAGATATCAACTATTAATGTCTTCTAGGTTAGATATATTTTAGATTCAACCTGAATCTTTAAAAAATTATTTTCGATCAAGTTTTGATCGATTAGACTTGAGATAGGCCGATTTTGGAAACCACGGCAAAAAAACTGCATTTCTCTAATAGCTTATATTTTGGAGTAGTTTGGCGAGTAAAAACAGTTAATTTATTACTATATCAAAAATTTACTGAAATAACATGAATTCTGATAGTAAGTGCCACACCTCAAAATTTATTACCGTTTCAATCTTTTTTTACTAAGATACATAAGTGGCTAAGCATCACATAGGTGTTTTATTTGCTTGTAAGTAAATCGCTCTCAGTGAAATCAGTTTACAAAATCGCTCTCACCGTCAGTAACTTGTAACTCATTTAGCAGAATCGACTACCATTTCATGAAAAGTTGTTTTCCGTTAGCATAGTAAATTGCTTCACAAAAATGAGTAATTGGCAACCCTTCTATAGAACATGCCACAACAAACCTTTCCTGGTAATTAAGTTGGATAACTAAATCAACCCTCCTATAGAAACATGCCAAAAGGTCCACAACAAACCAACTTTGATGTATTTGGCACAAATTCGTCCTCACAAGGATTTGAACCCCCAACCTCTATGTTGGGGAGGTAAAACTCTAACCACTTGTGGTAGTCACTTTCATCAAATGCAACTTTTGGTAAACTATAATACTAGGGGGTTATATGTAAATCGTTGTCTAGAAAGTATTGACTTGCTTTTCGAGTTAGTAATTTATCTATACTCCTACAGTCATCTATGTGGCACTTACACAGCAGCAACTCACGTATTGTGGTGTAAAGATTGAAAACTTGCATAAATGGTACAACTTTTGGAAGGGGTTGCAAATTAACCAAAAACCCAACAACATAAGTTGTGGACTATGGAGCTTGACATCGTTAGAGGATTGGGTGCAAAATTGAATACTGCCAAAAATGAAATGATCTCATTAATTTAATGATGGAAGGGATATAAGCATGGATCCAAAAATTAGCCCATCCTGATCTAGGCTCGATACCAATCAATTGACTAGTATCAGGCGGGTATTGGATGTATTGGCTAAAACCTTATCCAAATCCGGCAATCAGCCAATCCAGGTCAGGATCGGTAGATTTGGGTCAAGTCAAATTCGTAACGGATCTGACCATATTCAACCCGAAGACATTAATAATTGATATCCTTGTCATCCTCTTCCTCTCTCTCTCTCTCCAAACCAAACCCAGTGCTTCTCCAACACAAAGAATTAGCTCCAACAAGGTCTTTTGAACTCCAACGATGCAAATCCAGCTCCAACAAAATTCAGCGACCTCGGGTATTTGTTTTTTTTTATTTTTCTTTTTCCTGTCTTTTTTTCTTTTTCTTGTCTCTCTTCTTTTTCTTCTCTTCTTCTTCACTGTAGATACAAAAAATGTGGTTTTTCTTCCTTTTGTTTCTTTCGGTTCTTCCATTCTCTCTCTATCTCTCTTCTTCTCCTTCACTGCATAGCATCACAATTTCTTTTTCTTTTTTTTCCTTTTGGTTCTTCCACTCTCTCTCTCTCTTCTTCTTCTTTTTCACTGTAGAAGCATAAATATTTTTTATTTATTTTTGGTTCTACTCTGTCTCTCTCTCCTCTACTTCTTCACCGCAGCAGAAGCAAAACCATGATTTTTATTTCTTATTCCTTTTTTTCAGTTCTTCCACTCTCTCTTTTAATTTTTCTTGAGTAAGTGAGTACTTTTTTAATTTTTTTAGTTTTCTAGGATTTATATGTGAGTAATTATTATTTTCTAATTTATAGTCAATTTTTTCTAACTTTTTAGAAATTTTTTCTGTATTTTTAAATATTATTTCGAATTTTACATAATTAAAACATAGTCCAATCTAATACGGACGACCAATACGGCTAAACCATATCATTTTTTTGAGCAGTCAATCTCGATCACAGTCAGGAGTTTTGGAATCCTGGTTGTAAGAAAACTGTTAATCCTTAATGAAAAAGTTATCAGAACCTTGATTTTTATAAAGAATAGGTCATGTCAAAAGAAAAAAAGATTGGTCGAATATAATAATATGGAATCTGTTCTGTTAGAATTTGAAGAACCATTATCACGCTTGGGCTTTATGTATTGTTGCATTCATCTAGAAAGGTTGGGAACTGTTGATGCAAAACGACATGGTGGAGAGAATGAGATGGAAGAGACAACAACATGAAAGAAGAGGGATGGGGTTTCATACCTCCATTAAAAATCTTCATTTCTTCATTAATCGCGACAATATATTGACTTTACAAATGAAAATAAGAAAATAACACCCTAAACAATTGCAAAAAGTAAATATAACCCTAAACACCATAAATAGTAAATGTATAATAAAAATAATTGACTTAAGACTAATTCCATAAAGGAGGAACTGCACTAATACATGTGCTCATGTAATATATTACTAATGTCCGCGTCATTCTCTCTAGGTGGGAGAGAAGTCAATTCTATCGAGTGTGTCCCCTACAGCATTTATATTGCTCCAGTCCCATATTGTCATGTCACTCCAAATCACTTCGATCAAGCTAAATATCATCATATTTAGGGATATATTTTACACCTCTACCCTCAAACTAGAGTTTTTACTCAAATCTTCCTAATGATAAGACTTGTTCTTAGTGATTTTGAGCAGTGGATTAAGACTTTCCTCTTATTGCTCTAGCCTATCAGATTCTTACTGTTCTAATTCACTTCAATTAAGTTAAGTATCATTATACTTAGGTATAAATTTCACACATTCACCCTCAAGCTAGAGTTTCACACTCAGATTTTCTTGATGTCAAGACTTATCCTTCATTTCGAAAAGGGTACTTTTCATAGAAAGGAAGAGAAAAAAAGTCAATGAGGACGCGACAGTTGTGGATGAGGGTTGGCGACTGACTACAAGCAAGCGATAACAGATGGTGAACTTCAAAGAAGATGGTGTTGGTGGCAGCGGAGGACGATGTTAGAGGTGATGATGCTAACTTTGAGATAAGCTTGGGTAGTTTTTGGATAGTTAGGATTTGTTGGGAGGATTAGGAAAAAAAATCCGTTGAAACCTCAAAGAAAGAATAAGTCACTAGAATTTGAAATTCAAAAATTAAAATTCATAAAATTCAAAATTTGAAATTCACTAAATTTGAATTTCAAAATTCTTTGAAATTTGATTTTTTTTTTAGCTCACCTTTAGCAGAGAAGAAGATTGATTTAGGTGGTGATGGACTATTGGATGATGCACAGACACTCCACGTTTGGTGACTGTCAAATCTTGCTTCGTGGTTTCGCATTGATGACGGGTTCTTCTTGTTTCTCTATAACAGTAATCTCCTCATGCGATTTAAAACTCATCGTACTCGGCATTCGGTAGAGTTCCCGTTGATCCGGTGATCGTGATGCAAGTGGTTGAACAAAGGAAAAGTGTAGAGCGACATAGAACCCGTGAGGCTAGTCATCTGTACCCTATGAAGTACGGATACTTCATTTGCCCCTCCTTACCTATATCCGATACGAATCAGATACCAATAAGGCACCGACACGGCCCGATATGTATCGGATACGGCTGGAGAAGTACCCAAATTAAAAAAAAATTTGATTTTAATTTTTCAATACGGTGGGATACGACTCCAATACATTTCTTGATCATCCAATCCCTTTTTTTTTCTTTTTGTGCTAAAAGATGATATAAAACATATACTTTATATGTATATACGATTGTCTAATCCTTCATGATACTTTAAGGCTCTGCTTATTTGATAATGAATTAAACATATAACTTGAAACCTATTTAAAGATCCAATAGTTGTAGACTAATAGTTAAATTAGGTTTCAAAATTTCACTAACATTTTAAGTTTCATATCAGTTTTTACTACAATATTATTTTAAAGTTTTAGGCATGTAGATATTAAATATGTAGCTTTCTTTCCTTTTATCTTATCATTTATGGGATAATCATTTTTTTGCCATATGTCATATTGGTTGACAACAAATTAAAAATATATTATTTATTGGCGTATCCATACCATATCCATATCCTACTTTAAGAATTTATCGTATCCTTGTATCCGTATCTCCGTATCTCCGTATCCCCATATCCATATCCATGCTTCACAGTCTATACCCAATGGAAATGGTGATGAGATTGGGAAGATGGATAGCATGAGTAGATTAATGGACAATAGAGGCAAAAAAGGTGACTTGGAGAATATTTGAATTCCAAAAAACTGTTGCTCTAATACCAAAATGATGCAAAATGATATGGTGAAGAGAATGAGGTAGAAGAGACAACAATAAAAGAGAAGGACGAGGTTTCACACCTCCACCCTTAACAATGATTTTGCACCAATTTCACAAATGAGAGTAAATATCAAAAATCTTCATTTCTTCATTAACCTTGACTATATATAAATCTTACAAATGATAATAATCAAATAACACTTTAAACAATTAAAAAAAGTAAATATTCCTAAACATAAATAGCAAATGTATATTAAAAATAATTGACTTAAAACTAATTTAATGAAGGAGGAACTGCATTAAAATTGTGCTCATGTAATATATTACTGATGTCCGCATCAATTGTGTTCTTAGTCCTAAAGTAAATTTCAAAATTTGAAGATAACTAACCTGTTGAGGCTGATATATTTGTTTCTTATCGAGATGGTTAATAGATCCTTAAGCACAAAACTAAGACCTTTATTAACAAAGTTTATATCAAGCTAGTATCTGCATCAACATATGATAATCAAAGTTTCAAGAATGCTTGATGATCCACAAAATAAAATTGGCTTTCCTGTTTCCACAATGTACTAACCATTCACCAAAATAAAAGCTAAAGAAAATGAAAAATGGAAACACAGAAATAATACAATGAAAGCCTACCTGTATATGGAGGCGTTCTCTTTCCAATGCTAGTTTCATGACCAGGTCAGCTATGACATTACTCCTGATACCAATATCCTTGGCTGCGGAAACTTTTGCATCATCATATTCGTGTAATGAGGTCTCTAGACATTCAACTCTGCTCCTCAGAAAACCCAGTTCTTCATTAAGCTCGAAATTTGTTTCAGTCAATAAAGTACACTTAACTTCAGCACTCAGAGCCCTACTTTCAGCTTTTGAAACCTTTTCCTTGAAATCCCCGATTATATGTTCCATATCAATCATCGTAGCACTTAAAATATTCTGTTGTTCTGCAATTGCATCCACAGATGCTTTTGCATGTTCTATCTGAGTATCTGATTCCTTGAGCTTCCTTTCTAAAAGGTTTGCCCTATCTGACCCACTATTTCGAAGAACACCAAGCTCTTCATTTAGTTCCATGTTAGCTTTAGTCAACCGTGTACACTTTGCTTCTGCCCTTTCAGCCCTACCTTCTGTTTTCAAGACATTTTCTTTAAGAACCTCAATGACATTTTCCAAGGCGCTTAGTTCAGAATGCAACATACTCTGCTGCTCTTGACTGGCTTCAGTGGATGCTTTCTCCAACTGCAACCGGATATCAGATTCCCTTAGCCGTTCCTCCAATGCTAGCACCTTATCTCTCAGAGCAGCTAGCATGCATTCATTCGCAGATTCAGCGAGGGAGTCTTTTAGACCATTTTCCTGCCATGAAATGATGTTATCAAGTGCTGCACAGCTAGTTTTCAACTTCTCCAAAGCACCACTATCCCCTAACTCCAGCTGCATCTCCGATTCCTGGTGTATGAAAGCACTAGGATTGCATTGGACAAAATTAAGTATTCCTGTTAGTTCTTTAGAAATTGCCAGAAGAACATCAGCAGCAATTTCAGTCTCAAACAACCTTCCTGCAATCATATGCAATGACTCTTCCAGACAGTACGTTTCCTGTTCTGCGTGGCACAGTTTCAGTTTGAGTTCCTCTTCGGCAGATCTTGAATCAGAAAGCTTCTTTTCAAGATCCAGCTCCCTTGCTAAAGATTTTTCCAACATTTGGAGAACATGTCTCCGCTGATCCGCATTCTGCAATGTCCATTTAGTATTGTTTGATGAAAAGTGACCATTTTGAACTCCCCCATCTTCATTGCTCCCTGCAAAGATACATGTCTTTGAAACAGTTATGTGCAGCCTTATTGTTCTTATTAATTTAGTGTAATTAACTGTAGCTTACACCAATGTTACAGTGTTCCTGATGTTGGTTTCAGAATTGAGACAAGAAAGTGCAGAGGCCAAGAAAAGGATAAAAGAAAGCAGAAAAGGAGGAAATGCAAAGCTCGAGATCCAAGAAATGGCTCCAATTTAGTATTCTTGTGTGGAAGGAGACAAGATATCTAAAGTAGATTATCAAGGAGGTAAGAGAGAAGCAGAGAAAAGGAGATGGTTAAGGAAATGAATATAGCTGGATCATGGACATAGTAACTAAAAAAAGAAAAACACGAGAAAATGTGATTGCAGTTCTACGTGAGGTGGTAGTAAATAAAATAAATAAAGGAAATGAATATATGAGAGGAAAAGATACCACAGAAGATGCAACAGATTGAATAAGATAAATTATCAATGAGAAACATCCGAGGAAATTACAGGAAATACAAAAAATAAAAGATCAAGGAGAGAAGATAAGTGAAAGTGATTGCAGTGCTATGTGAGGTGGTAGTAAAAAAGTTCAGAGAAACTTACAATAATTTTGACAGGCAAATCCCAAAGTGAGGAGGATTGAGTATGTAGTACTTGAGACTTGAGAGTCATTCCAGAGGAGGGTAATTCTGGTGGAAAGGAGACATGGCTCAGGAAACTGATTGTGTAGAAGAAAGAAAAAGATAGGGATGCGAATAAAAAAATCAAATAGAGAAGAAGATGAAGAGATAAAAGTGGTACCTATCCATTCTACTAGCAATTGAAATGATATATATTCAATCCATTTGTTCTTTAGAGCTAGAAAAAAGTGGCAAAACTGGAAAGAGTGGTAGACAAAAGCAATCCACAAGGAGTTTCCACACTTGGAGAAGAGTATCTAGGAAAGATGCTGGTTCTGAAAATGAAAATTAGATTGTATATCTGAAGAGATATGATGACTGGGAAACAAAAGCAAATGAAAAGCACGGTTAGCTATTATTCCAGCGTGTTTGGTCAAGAGGGATAAAAGTCACAAAACACAAACTGATGTCGGAAAGAACCATGGGAAAAATAAATTAGACTCAGTGGTCAAAGTAATGAACAACTAGAAAAACTATTAAATGAACACAGAAAGCTTCCTGGACTTGATGACCTCACAATGAGATTCTACAAGAGATTCTGGCATTTGGTCGAGAATAAACTATTAAATGTGGCACACACTAGACAGTAAAAAACTAAAAGTACAAAAATGTATTGTGCAATGTTGTGTTCCTGATACCAAAACAAAAGGAGCAGAAAGGAAAGAGGGCCTCAATCCCATCAGTCTACTGAATTGCACTTTTAATTAACTATAAGATTGAGAAAATGATTGATAAGCTAATTGATAAGTCCCAAGGTGCCTTCATCAAACATAAACTAATTCCAGGTAGTAAGGTTCACGAACATAAAATATTATTCATTTGGAAGTAATAAGAACATATTAAGCTTGGACTTTGAGAAGGCTTACAACATAATGAGATGGTAATATGTGAAGGAAATAATGAGATTGAGGAGATTAGGTGAAACATTAAATGGAACAGATCATGATGGCAATTACATCAGGCCAAACGACAGCTGCTATGAATGGAAAATTAGGAAATAGTTCTGATTCAGAAAATGATAAGAAAGGAGATTCTCTTTCCCTTTGTTTGCTTGATTTCTAATAAACTAAAAGAGATAATGTAAGAGGGTGAAGGAATTGGGCTAGAAAGGACTGGATACTGGAGTTATAAATAATAGTCTGCTCAATCCACAATAGTACAATATACTGATGATATCCTGTTCTTCAAGTATGACAGGATTAACAGTTCATCAAGTACTACAGGAGTAGGAGAACTCTAGAATTGCGGTATTGCTTTAGAAAATCTTTTGTACTTCAAATTAATTTCAATAAGAGCAACATGTGTATTTGGCAGAAGATAAAGAAGAAAGAATTTTTTTTATCGATCTATTGAACTGGAAAGTGCAGAAACTACCACTGTTTGACACTTCTGTTAAATCGTCATAACCAAGGTTCCAAAAAATCAGGACCGGGATCACCAATTTGGAATTATGTACGAAAATTTGTAAAGGAAACATGGTAACATTTTGGAAAGACCTATGGCTGGTTCAATGTAGTTTGAGAGTTAGGTTTCCTAAGTCGTTTCCCACAAAGAAGAATTCAAATGAGTTATTCCTTAAGAAGCAAGGAAGCTACTACAATTGCTATCTGATGTGGTCATAAGTAGGTACACAAAGCGCAAGGTACAGTTCACATTAGTGAAGAATGGCATATACAGTGAATCCTTCTATAGATTATTAATAATAGGCATCAAGCAATGGACTTTAAGTCCTTCATAATCAAACAATTGAGTAGCCATCTTCCTCTACAAAATAAGTAATTGTGTAGAACTTACATGATTTGTTCCAACCAGAATCTAGGACTTTTTCAATTTTGGCTGATTGTTTCCTAATATCAGCTACTAGGTCCTGAGACTGCTTTAAAGATACTTCAGCATCATGCAACTTCTCTTCTATTTTGCTTGATGATTCCTCAATGTGGTCATCATCAGTAACTTTCTGGCAGGCATCCACAATTTCCTTTTGGAGATAAGTCATGAAGTTGTCTAACTCTTTAACCTCAGAATCCAAAATTCCGGACAGGATATCAAATTCAAAGGCCTTAACAACAGATGCACTAGAGATATCGCCATTTCCCAATGCAAGGGCATCAAATTCAGTTCCTCTGCCTGCCACTTCCATCAAAAGTATATCCAGGTTCAGTAACTTTTCTGAAGAATATGCCAGGTCAAGTTCCACTCTTGTTAAAACCTCCATAGGAGATCCTCCTCTAGTTGTTCTCTCTCCATTTGATGGCATCTCTTCTTGACAATAGCCGTTATCTTGATCATCACTGCCCATTATCACGTTTTCCTTCCTATACATCATGATAAGCAGATGTAACGATTGATATGTAGCGAGTATGATAAAACAAATTCAAGATAGAACCGGAAGGAGATTCAGAAATACTTGAAGGTTTATTTGAAGCTAACAATTGCGCTTTTTCATAAAAAGAAAGCACAGCAATTTGTTTTGAAGCTGAAATGATAATCATCTAATCGCAGATAGAAGTTCACAGAACAATAGTGAATTTAGGAAAAATAGCAATTTGTTTTGAAGCTGAAATGATAAGCAACAACTGTACTAATGACAGATCCCTGGTAGAATTTTGATGAGAAATCACTTGAAAGTATCTAGTATAAAAATATTACTTAATAATCTCTTTTACTCATTTGAGATACAAATAGGTTGCTGATAAAGTCTATCAGGTACTTCTATTGTGCAAGGCTAAGTGACAAACTGTTAAATAAATGGTCAGAGACATTAGTTTTCCATTCCGTAAATATACAAAGGGTGCCCCATTGCACAAGCCTCGTGCTAATGCAGGTTCTTACTTCTTAGGAGGCAAACCAAGCCCAGATTACTATAGAGCATGTCTCCATGTATCGAATTCATGACCATATAATGCATGGTGTAGGACTTAATTAATTAAATCCCGAGTTATTTCATAACAAAATAGGCTAATAGACTTAAGCATGTGGTGACAATGGATGAAAGCTTAGCAAGAGATGAAACTCCAACAAAACCTACAAGTCCTATTAGTATCAACTTATCCATTGAACTATGAGATTGTGACTTGTGAAATGTAAGTAAAACCCACCAAGAGATAGCATTAAATATAGAAAAAGTGCATAGAAAACTAAGATCAATGATATGGAAAAGGCGTCAGGCTAGAGGGTATTATATATTCATGAGACTTTGTCAACTGCTACCATGATAAATCAGTCTACTAGATTTGCAAGTTGATTGATAGTTAATGGTGTCTCAAAGGATTATGTTCAGTTTAGCTTCGAGAAGAATGAAACTTATAAGTAGCCGTTACCATGAAGCTCAAAATTTCTTGATCATAAAGCTACTAAATTAAGGATAGTTAAGGGCGAACCATTAGAATAGTGGGAAGAAATATGGCTCCAAAGTGAGATCTATATCAACAGATGTAAGAACATGAGGTACCTTTGCAAATACCAAGTTAAAGTGCAGCATGTTTGAAATAATACTATTACTAGTATCATAACCATCAAAACTGGAAACGTCAAAAAACAAAAAAAAACAGGCAAATTTATTTGTTAGTCATAGCTAAACAACATGTTGTTTTGACTTTTTTTACATAGTTTGAGGAAAACCATGATGGATGAGAAATCTTGCATAAGTCATCACACACACAAATGTCACAAATCCTCTCCAACAATGAGGGCAAAAATCTAATACCTCTCTCTATTGCAAAGCCTTCCACCTAGATTCAATCATTTCGTCGTTCTACGGTTTATATATTTCTTAATTAATGCACTCACGATTCTTTCTTCTTTGTATCAAAATTCACGAATACTTCTGGCACACGATATCAGAGGTACAATGCCATAATGTAATGCGTCCTAAAACCTCATAGAAGATTATCGGACCCAAATCGAAAACATGACAACGTGATTGAAGAGAGCTACTACACGGTGAACGGGCTCCAGATATTTCACCTATTTGTATGAGAACTACTTATAAGATTTTAGCCAAAAAGAAAAATTAACGCAAAGTGGAGAAAACTTACGTGTCTTAAAAATCTTTTACGGCTCCGTAAAGTTAAAGGTGATAACGAGATTCCTGCGGCATTTAGGAGCGGAAAGAAGAGAGATCGAAGGGAAGCAAATTAGGTATTTTTTTATTGCTTCGTGTGGGTTCGGAGAGATGGTAGGGAAGCCGAGAGGAGGAGGTAGCGGGAGAGGAGAACGGAAGGGTGACCGACCGTCCATTCCCCGCTCGATTCTTGGAGGAGAAGGTGGTAAGGTATTTGTAGTTAGGCCGGTTTGACTGGTTTGGATCCAGTTAGGATCTCGTTGGGCTTCAACCAAGTTATGTATGTATGTAATATGTATGTATGTATGCATGTATTACATACTGGAAATTAAAGTAGGTTCTTAATGAAAAGATTATTTAGAAGAAAGTTTAAATGGGAGCAAATAATGAAATTAAAAGAAGTTTCCATTTATTCATAGTGTAGCATTATTAGTAATAAAAAAATAAAAAGGAAACAAGCCAAGATGGATTTTTGGGTTTGAAAGTTCAATTGAGCAAAGCCGAGTTAGAGTAACTCATTCGAGTTTAGCTTAAATAGGCTCGGTGGTGAGATGATATTATATAAATACAGATAAAAATATATGTATAAATTTTATATAGCATAACGAATTAAAGCAGTTTATGTAGAATCTTTAGATGATTAGTGAAATAATAGGGTTTTGAATTAGCTTAATGGAATAATAAATTTTTAGATCGAGGCTTGTATATTTCTAAGAGACCAAAAGAGTCACAACAAAGAAAAGAAAAATGGTAGTGTGTTGCCAAGTATAGTTGGAGTTAATCCCAGGTTAAATCCACTGCCTAACGCCTCTCCTAAAGGATGGTGAAGTCCATGAAGAGGAGGAGAGGTTGATGAGCAAATATATTTCTAACTTAGACGAAGTTATGGGTGGATTACATTACGTGATATGTACGATCTTAGATTTGGTTGGACTTTGGACTTTGTATGTGGAAATGGGATGTTTATTTGAGAACAAAGATAACTATAGTTTAGTATATTAAACCTTCTTTTTCTTCTTCTCTCCAAACAATAAAGATAAAAAGCACTCGTGATTTGCATATGATAGCTTATGGATAAAAAAACTTAATCTTAAACTAATAAAAAAAAAATATGTGATATTTTTAATAGTTTATAAGGGTTATGTGTATTAAAAAAATATTCGATGTATATTAAAATAGATGTAGTTCAAGTGAATTGTCTCTAGGATTTAATTGGGCAAACAAATCTTTTACAAGAGAAGGAACGTCTTTACTTCACTCCTTGTGTGTTTATTATAATTTATATCCTATATTTTTTATTAAATTTTTTAAAAAATTTCAATAGAACATTATATGTAAATATAATAAAAATATAATACATGATGTGATATAAAAAAAAAATACTTAAGAATTAAACAACCAAATGGATATAATGAACAAAAAAAAATTCATCTGCATTACGGGACATAAAATGATATAATACATATAATGTGCATTAAGCTATTAAATCATATGATGATATTTTTATTATTTTAAAAAGATTGTTATGTGCATAATGAGGATCTAAGTGCCTTTAATATTAAATTAGTTTAATCCTTATTGTAAAGATATTTTAGTCCCAAAAGTAAACTATGATAGGTTAAATGACACCTCCTACTTAAACTAAGTTAAAATTACCATATAGAGTTGCAAAACTTAAATGTGGTAAATACCATCATCAAATTGAATATATCATTGTGATTCCTCCATTCATAGAGCAAGAGAATAACTTTTTTGTTTGATTTTTATATCAGCTCTTTGACTTTGATCCATATATTTGATATAAAAGGTCAACTGATTTTAAAAAGAACTCCTTAGTTATATATTATGAGATACTTTGATTGCCCCTCACGAATAAGATCCCCATTCCACTATTAGTGTTGCGTAGAATTAATAATTAGAAGATAAAATTATAAATAACACACTATATTTTAACTATATTATAAATAAAGCCATTTTTTATTTATAAATACAACCCTATATTTATCCAAAACTACTAAAACACACTCTTTTTGTAGATAGCTAGATGGATATAATTTAATCCGACCATAAGATTAATTTAATTTTAAAACTAAATTATTAAGCAACTAGGAAACAAAACCAAAATATGGAGTATCAAATCAATCATTCAAATACTAAAATTACATCCAAACACTAATCTCACAATCAAAGAATTCAAAACTATTATTATTTAATCTCAAAGATTATATTAGAGGAGTGAAATAAGAGTAATATATTTTAGGAATACAAAATATATCATTTAAAATAGATGAAATATTCTACTTTTCATTCCATTTCAATAGGTGTTTATCAAATTAACTCAAAGTGTTGCTCATTAGTTTTTAGCAAATAAGAGGCTATTTATAAATAAGGCTTTCTGCAAGTATACCCTCAAAAAACTTCTTTATTTATTTCTATTCCTCTCTAAAAATTATATTTACCTATATACCTTTCCGATTATTATTTCAAGTTAAATCTCAATAATTTACTAAAAAATATATAAAAAATACTCTTAATTAAGAGTAATATATGAAAGTTAGAACAAGGATATTTTTCTTTTATACTTACATTTTTAAATTTTAACTTGAAGGATTATTCATGTAATGTATATATGCAAGACCCTATGTTCCAAAAAGTATATAAATATAGAGCATTATATATAATTTAGAAAAATTATATTTTATCCTCTAGTTAGTTTTAAATTCACTTTTATCTTTATAGTTTTATCTATATCATTTTACCCTTCATGTTCTAGAATAAAATTCAATCCCTTATAACATATTTGACCAAACCACGTATCAAGTTTAAAAATTAATATTAGAGATAAATTTTTATCCTTATTAAAAACTAAAATAATATCAATCTAATTTAAAAAAAATTAAAGATGTCAAAAAAATAGATATTTATTCAATATATGTATTATACCTTTATCATTTGAAATTGAAATAGATATATTCGAAAGCTAATTTAATCATCTATAAATTTATTTGTTATTAACGAGGATCTATAAATTCGATAGTAACTTTAATCAAATATAATAAAAATAATAATAATTACAGCACAAGAATACTAAATTCTTAAGTTAAAAATACATAACAATAAAAATTGAACTAAATCACACGGAGATAGATCCAATTTTCTACGACTATATCCTCTTATAATTTTTTTTAATCAGAATTATCTTCGAAATATATATGTCAAAGTTGAAAAAAAGTTTGCCACAGTGGAAGCAATGATTGCAATTTTCCAAAAGTACATAGTAAATACCAACAATTACAACCCCACTCTACGACTTCGAACCTCCGCTTCCAACACCGATGTGACATCTTCTGGAAACTAGTGCCATGGCTTAAAAAAACACCATCAGGCAAGCTTTTATTATATGCACACCATATCGATCCTAGATTTTAATCTTTAGACTAATTGTCTAATCTACGTGTATCACCGAGGGCTAATCTCTCGTCTAACTTATAATAATTAGCTTATAAATTCATAATTTATTATAATATATATAGGTATTATTTACTTCTATTTATTTTTGATAGAAGATTTTCAGTTGCATGATTCATTATTTAAAAGATAGGGATATAGATTCTCTCTTGATAAAAACAAAAGGGCATAGAATAATCTACAAGGATTAGGTAGAGCCTAGAAGCTATATATATATTAAGATGTATCAAAAACTCACGCACCAGTTAGTTCATAAAGAAAAGAGAGAGAAAGAGGTGAAAAATAGTAGCTATATATAAGAGTAAACATCTTGTCAATATCTAATGCTAAATAAAGCACCATCTGCATGGAAATTTGGATGCCTCTTTTGCTTTTGGATTAAAAAAGGAGGCCTAATACTAGTTAGAATGTTATTTCCAAGATATTCCATAGTGCATGCATGCCATAGTGGGAACTACGATGGCATCTTTGGTGGAGGATCCTTTTACCCCACTCTACGACTTCGAACCGCCGCTTCCAACACTACGCTCGATATAAAGTACTAACATCTTTAATCTTTAAGTTGTTGAGTTTGAATTGAAAACAGTAAGTGGGCATCTTCCTTTCCTTTATATATTTCTTTTGAGGAGAAGGTGGCAACTTTGCTGCTATTTCCTGGAACTTTCGGTATTGTAGTTATTAATATAATGATGTAATAATAATGTAATTAATCTCAGTAATCACAGAGAGTGGAGAGTGATTAAGTGAAAGGTAAAAGGAAAGCTTCTTATCCAGATTCTTCCACTAGGTAGGAAAGATTACTATTAATTGTTAGTGTATTTTTTTCTTCTTTTTCCATCCCCCCTAAATGGCCAAATAAATACAGGAAGTGCCTCGAAGTTTGAAGTAGGAAGTATATAGGTAAATGCTCCTCTACCAATGTTGCCAATCTTAGAATATTATATAGGAAAATTATGTTTCAACTCAATCGTATGAAACACAGTTCAATTTAATTAAGCACTTAAGATCCGAATTAGAGTGCAACAGTTAATCTGTTATTGTTAACAGGAAAGTGAAATGATAATTAATTTTGCCTATATATATATATATTAAGTAACGGTTAAAAAGTATTTTTCATTTGACAGAAGAATACTTTTAGTATATAAATATAATTTTTTATAGGAAAAACTGGTCAATAATTGGCACATCAAATATGATGAAAAATATTACAATTGCACTTTCGTCACATAAATATGATCTTTTACAAACAAATTATGCAAGCAAGTAGTTAAGTTAAAAATTAACGATCTTTCGTGCAAATGAGCTAAATCAAATAGTGTAGATTGCCAATTTTTCCTAGAATGTTCTGTTCCTTTCTTCCTCCCACTCGGACAATACTATTTTGGGTGGCTGTGAAATGATTATTTACTGATCTAGTGGTCCATCATAACATTTCCATACCATATTTTGTGCTGATATTTGTGAACCATGTCCACAACGTTTGAATGTTCTACTATGTTATTTGCTTTGCAGACTAAGGAAGTAGCTGAATTACTAAGGAGTGTTTAGTATAGAAAGTAGAAAAAGAAAGTGTTAACTCTCTATGAAAATCTAGTACTATGTAGCATTTCTTACTCTTTCAAAACCATCTAATTTATGCGATTTTGGCTCATTCCACTTCCACCTTTAAAAGAAGAGAGTAGTATTTTCTGACCTTTTGTATATTTCATGTGATATTTAATTGTCATAATTATTAACTTTCACCGAAACACTTTACTCAAAAATTTTATTTCTTAGAACTATTAATCTTTATCCTCGCCTTCTTATTACGGTTGTGTTGAGGACCATTACTATGATGGTAAAGCTTGCCCTTTACTTCTTAAAGATCTAAGTCTTGAAGTCTTAGAAACAACCTTATGATCTCCACTTCACTTTAGAAGAAAAAATAGGGGGAAAAAAGAAATCCATCAGCTGCTACTTACTTGCCTTCCAAAAGGCAAAATTAACGTTGAGGAATCATTAAGAACAAAGAAGAACAGATGAGAACACACCCATCTCAAAGAGAGGAGAAAACTACAAGACTACTGTGGTATATTAATACCACTCATAAGTCATAAGCCGAAACTAAAAGCTATGGGAGGCATCTAGAACAAAACTTGATCCTCATTCTTGTGGTTTACATACGGTGATCAGTTGAGGAGAGAGAGGCTTTGCCATGAACGTAGGCTTCTCATCTCCTGCCATTATGACAACAATCTTGGGCTCCATGTCCAAAGGAACTATGGCAGGCTCTTCAAGCGAGAGAGGAGACATGGAGGATTCATCCGAGGAGGACTTGCGGTGGAAACAAATCATGAGCACTATGAGTGCGAAGGCAATAAGACCCATCATGGCTGCTAAGCCTCCAAAGAGATATGGAATTGGAGATCTCCAGAGTTGGAACTTCGTTGAAGTAGATAGGTTTCCAGGCCTCATGATCGATCTCTGTGGATTGGATGATGCACTGCTATGGCAAAGTCTTAAGATGTATTGGTATTTATGGACGGAAAGAGGAGGATAAAACAACCTCCTGGGGCAACATAGCTTAACGAGTTACTCTAAGAAAAAAAGAAGGGAAAATTTTCAAATAATACCCTATTTTTTGTTGATTAACATTCCATCATATAATTTTTATGTGACATCCTACTGTTACTATAACTAATTTTAAATATGCTTTATTTAACCTGAGAATAATGCTCTTGAATAAATTTAGGTTTTATAATAGTATTCTAGACGTGAGTATTTTAGAAGTAATTAAATAAAAGTTATTTTAGAAGTAATTAAATAAAAGAGAAAATAGAAGACAATGGCATTTTTGGTATTTTTAGAATATAAACTTAATATCTCTAACATATTACTCCTATTTAGATACTATTTTATTATAATTAGTTTAAGTCAACCCAGTGTTTGAAGAAAGGATGGATTGGATTATAAATAGCTCAAACACAAAGAGTTAATCACAAATAAGTAAAGTACAGCGTGCTATTTGAAAATATTCTAACAAAAAAAAAGAAAAAAAAAAGAAAAACAACTGCAACATTTAAAGTGAGTAATATATTAGAGCATTTTGCAACTTTCTAAAAGAGTATCAAAGAAAATCTTGAAGCTGATGGTCCTGAGCATCTTGTTAATGTATATTGTTGCTTTTGTATATATATACATTGATACTACGCTAATTGATGGCATATCTGCCTAAATTAATTAGTATTCTCAGTATATTTTGTACTGTTGTGCACCAAAGATATGATTCCTAATTCTTTTTTGCATATTGACATACAATTTGTCATTGCTATGGTAATTGTTGACGATTTGGCTTATATCAAGAGTTTTAAGCTTCATGTGTCGGGGCATTCGAATACCAAAGCCTAAGAGGATTTGCACTTTGCAGGTATTCAAACAGCCTCATATGCGTTTCAAACACCGTACTGCATTCCAGAATAGCTTTCTGGGTGTTCAAATGGGTCCATGGGAGTTTGAACGGCCCGCAGGTTTTCTTCAGCATAAGTTAGCTCTATAAATACATAAGTCGGGATTTTAAGATTATGTTGCAAAAGATAAAACATAAGAGAGTTAGCCACCATTTTATTGAAGGAGATTAGAGTTGAGAATACTCTTTGTACTTAGATTTGTATAGTGGATTGAAGATTGCTTCGCCTTACAGATGTAATCATATCGCCGACGTAAATCTTGTCTCTCTCCTTTTAGTCTTTTTATACTTTGTGGTTATTTGCAATAGCGGTTTTAACACTTGTTTGGAAGTATATGATTGCTATTCCTATACCATTAGCATCATATTTGAGTTTTTCCCAAATTGGTTACTTTTGTCCATTACTATCCTATTGAAGAGTTTGAGGGTGTTGGGTTTGCTTCTGTTACCTTCCACCCATTTGGTTTTAAGCACAATAGACTAGTATCAGAGCTTCAAAGTTTTAAACCAAGGCTATTGGATTTGAAAATAGTTTTTTAGATTTGGAAAATTATTCTTGGAAAATGTCGGAATCATCCAAATTGAGGAAAATTGTGTCAAATGCAAAATTTGAGGTAGAGAAATTTGATAGCAGAAATAACTTTAGAATGTGGCGATGTGAAGTGATGAACATCTTGTTTAAACAAAAACTAGACATTACCTTAGAAGAGAAGCTTGAATAAGTCATAAACAAAGAATTGGAGAAAATGAACCGACAAGTATATATGTAGCACCATCCAACTTTGTTTAATAAATGATTAACAATACTTTGTGATGAAGGAGAATTCAACAAAGAACTTATGGGAGAAATTGGAGGATAAATTCATAACAAAGAGTATTAAGAATCGACTCTATTTGAAAAAGTTCTTTCGGTTTCAGTACAAGATTAGAACACCTAGAGTGAGTATTTGAACTTTTTCAACAAACTACTTGCTGATTTACAAAACTTAGAGTGGAGATCTCGAATAAAGACAAAGCATTGGTAAATTCATTGCAAGATACCTATGACTACTTTACTACTATTTTGCTATATGGAATGACTCTATACATTATGATGAAGTTGAAGAGGCACTTATTAACAATGAGTATCGAAAATTGAATAAATAAGCTACTCATAAGTTATCATCGAATGATTTGACAATGAGGAGTAGATTAGAGAACAAGAAATTTGTGAAGAGAGGTAAATCCTTTTTGAAGTCAAGAGGTGCGTCTTTAGACAGAAAATTAATTGTAAAAGACCAATGCTCTTATTGTCGAAATAAAAGGTATTGGAAGAAACCTCAAAAGGTAAATATGGCATATTCGGACGCTGAGGATTTAGATAATGCACTAATAAGCTAGACTCTTGCTTGTGACAAGGATGAGTGGATATTAGATTCTAGGTGCAATACTATATGAGTCACAACTAAAATTGGTTTTCTACTTTTAATAAAATCTTAGGTGGAGTTGTATTCATGAGTTACGATAGTCCATGTAGTTAGCACCATTTGCCTAAAGCTTTATGATAGGTCCGTAAAAGAGTTAATAGAAGTCTATTACATACCATAATTGAAAAAGAATCCCATTTCACTTGATATCTTAGAATCAAAGAGTTTCACGATTACATTGAGAGGTAGAGTATTAAAGGTCTCTTTGAAAACTCTGGTTGTAACGAAGGATATAAGAAGAACAAATCTATAGTTCTTGCATAGTTCTAAGGATATTGGTAGTGTATACTTGGCTTCAAGCAATTTAGTTAATACGGCTAATGCTACTAGATTATGACACATAAGGTTAAGGTATCCGGGAAAGAAAGCATTTGGCTTTAAGTACAATATTTATTAATTCACAAATAATTATGATAACTTATTCCTTCTAAAGATTCTTTTGGGTTGTAGTGAGATGAGGAAGACGATAAAGTATACCTCGTTTACCGATCAAATTCAACTAAAAATTCTATGGGTTTCATGTTGTCAGGATGACTTGGAGAACATTGGAAAGTTGCTTGCAAACTGTGGTTTCATAGTTCGGAGCATATTCTCAAGATATTCTCTGAAGTCAATTAAAACTCCAAGCAATAGTGGCGGCTATGATGGCAAATGCTTCCGTTCAAATGGATGGATGATGCGGGAACAACGTAATTTCCTTCTTTCTTTAACCACTGGCTATGGTGTCGAACGACCCCAACCGAATGAAATTATTTTTTTCAATTGCTCGATTAAATAGTAGTAAGTTATGATGAAATTATTTATTACAATTGTTCAACGTAATTTCCTTCGCGTCAGGTGATTGCTTTCAATTGTTCAATTATATTAATTTGTTCATTTATTTTTTCCAATATCTTCCATATCTGGATAAATTGTAGTTATTTATGATGACGATATTTAAACATGTTAATTCAAATAATTTTCATTCATGAATTTATTTAATAGAAAAGATTTCTATTACAGTACTACAGAATACAACAAAACAAATTTTTTTTTTTCATTTTCTCAGACATATATCTCAAGCTAGTAAGGTTTGCCATTAACAGGGATAAAAAAAAAACACAACTATTCTATTCAAAAAAATTAATCATTCTTATTGCATTAGCACTTGACGTCCTCTCACTTGGCTTGTTCATGTTCAACTAGTACTAGTCATCAGGGCAGCAACTGGTTTCTCCAAACTGCAGCTGTTAGCATAAGTCTGGGTCTCGATCTTATCATCCAAGGAGTAACAAATATTCTGGAAAGTAGGAAGATTGCTCTCGAATAATGGCACATAGGCATCAACGCTTCCATCTTCTCCGAAAAAAGAAGGCACGACAAATAGCAGCCCTTCCATGGGAAAGTAGGACGGAATGAAATAGAAAGGCTTGCCACCACCGAAGTCCATGAACCGCATTGGAAACCCTAGCCAGCTGTTTACGTCCACGTCCGGATACAAAGCCTCGGCATCCGGATCCGTCAACGGAACTAGATCCTCCTCCTCCACTACTTTGGAGCTCGCAAAGTCTATGAAGGACCTAAAGTAGCGATCATTCAACCTGGTGACCTGGCTATGGATGACCTCAGCCGCGTAATGCAACGGACTATTGACGAGCTCGCCAACCTTGCTGCTGCAATATGCCCATAAGACCAAGTTACCGAAATACTCTTCAGGAACCTCGGGGTCCATCCTGTGGCGGCCGTTCACGGCTATGCGAAGACGGGTGGTCTCCCCGGCCTCAACGCTGCGAGCCATCGTCACCGTCCTCCACAGGTGAGCCATCAAACTCTCGAATGTGCTGTACTTGGTATTAGCCCTTGAAGAGACCTTGACCTTCAGCTTGGCGATGAATTCTTTTGTGAAGTGCACCCTGTGAACGACAGTCTCCTCCGTCGGCTTGTATCCGGAGAGGAACCTAGTCCCCTTGGGCCTGTACTCCGCCATACGATGCTCAAATTCAATTTGAGGCGGGTCTCGTGGTGCGAAGAAACTGGTGCGGTCATGCATTGGGCCTGAGCCGATGTCCACACCTCGACATGCGCTTGCCCATGAGACTAGGAAGTGGGTGGTTCCGTAGCCATCGCCAAGCTTGTGGTGGAAGGTGAATCCCACGACAAGTGTTCCGCAGGCAAAACGTGTGAGTTGAACCTGGGCCAACTCCTCCACACCCCATGGGCTCGGGTGTAGGCCCAGCAACGCCGGCGATGGCTCGGATGTGATGACATCGTCGTGGATTGCGTCCACCGAGGCCTCCACGAATCTCACTCCCTCGTCGTTGAGGATGATGGCAGGATTGCCATCGGCATCCTCTCCCAGTCTCCCCGCCCACTCCCTGAAGGTGGTGAGGACTTTGGCGAGGCTGTTCTCCCACACGGAATTCGGAGGGTTGGGCGCACGGAAGGCGCAGATGGCAGCGAAGTGGGCGTCGTCGGTTACCTTGTCGAAGAGGCTCAATTTAACAATTTCAGAGGTGGTACCGGAAGAAGGATCATCAATACCTTCGTAGGCAGGCTTCAGGAGTCTTGAGCTCTCAATCTTCACCTCCATCTCCTCAACCTTGAAGAGCTAGCAGTTGTAACAATTTCGTAAACGATAACTAATGTGTTAGTTAGAAGGCTAGCCAAGCTTGTTGTGCTGGTTGTGATATTTGTGGGACGAGTACTGTCTAAAGATTATATAGTGAGGAATTAAGTGCCCATGTCAAAGTTGGCAGAAGTTGAAACAAGTAAAAAAAATGGTGTATTGTATTGACTCTTTCAATGCTCTCTGCAGACTTCTATTTTTGAAATATTATATTTATACATTGGTATTTTCAATGTAGCTTAATTGACTCGAAGCTACCACTAATGGCTCTCGATTAAGGTGGGGTCAATTTTGTGGAGCGTCTGAAACAAGATGATAATAATAGATGTTCTTTGTCGAAATGTTCAAACCCTTCAAATAATTTATAGGTCTTCTTGATCCAAGAAAAAACAAGTCTACACAAATGTGGTGAAGGATATGGACCCAAATCCAGTTCAAATGTGGCAGCACTTGAAAAATGGAGTATTGTATTGTCTTGACCCTTTCACTGCTTCCATGCCGGCCTTCCGGACCCTCAACATTAAAAAAATGGGATATATTTGTTATTGCATGAGCGACTCTTCTTTGCTGCTTGAGTAGAAGTTTAATAATAGCCTCCAATAAGTTGGGGTCAAAATTTTGGTGCTATTCAAATAAGAACATACATGTTGATTTTTTTTCTCTAAAGTTCTGACCATTAAACGCAATGGAAGTCCTCTCATGTTATTTTTTTTCCTAACTCAAACCTGGTCTCACTCTAAGTGGCCATGAGTAGTGTAACGAATAGGATTGTCTTGACTCGACCTAAGATATGGGTCTAATAGACTTGATGCAATCCCACATGATCATCATCTGAAGTTAGATTTTTTTAAAATTTTATTAGATTTATCTTATAAAAAGGGTACAATTTAGATAGTATGGGAGATAAATTGTAAAATTTTTATCTTCCACCGTGTAATGTAATATTAAGTTGTAGTATAGAGAATGAGAGGACCTAAATAAAATTGTTCTTTCGATAAACTAGTACTATTCTATAATATTTATCTAAAATCTAAAAAGCAAAGTTGTAAGTGAAATATTATAATGACAAATTCGTGGAATGTAAAATACTAGTATATATGATGTATAATCTAGAGTTTTAGATCAAATCAAATCACACTATTTATAAAAGTCCGGTACTTGCAAATAGATCAAAGAATGGAGTCAAAATCAAGCTTTATTTTTACTGTAAATAGTGCCATTCATTCATTCAATTTCAGGGTTAAATTTCAAACCAAAAGGTAGATCAGTCTATTCCCTACTGGTACATTCTCGAATTGTTAGACTGACCAAGGTATGGGCCCTAGTATTGTTGGACCTACTTGTGTAACACAATCTACAAGAAGAATGAGAGAAAATCCACCTAGAACATTCATGGACTTTTGGCCCGATAGAGTAGTGAATCTTATCAGAGTTGCCATTGATAGCTTTCATCATTGTAGAAGAATCACTAAATAGCCACGCAACCACGTCCCTTGAAAAAAGGCATCACATTAGGATCTTCCTAGGTAGAAGCCCTATGCAGCCAATCAGTGTGGGTAGTATTAGATGAAGTCTAACAGTCCGATTGAGGTTGGCATGCTGCAAAGGAGATCAAAAGTGCGAGCAACCTCCATCGAGGATGTATTGGTCTTCAGAACTGACTGCATCTCCACAATACACCCGTCTAGTCACGTGACCGGCTTGTCAAGAATTCGTCCCAACCTAATGTGGAACCATGACGCATGAGCATATTCACAGTTGAACAAGACATGTTCAATTGTTTCTTTATCAATTGAGCAGCATGGGCAATAGGAGTCGATCCCCGGCACTCTCTAGTGAAGGGACTTTCTCACCGACAAAGTGTTTAAAGCAATGCCAAAAGAAGGTTTTGATCCTAGGTAAAGCAGACCACCACTTCCATACGAGTTTCCAAAGATTTTTGGAGAGGGAAGAAGAAGAGGAACTATACCGGTAGCTGTTAGAAAGGGCAACATAAGCCGACTTGGTGGAGAAAGTTCCTCTAGGGTTAGGTTTCCAAACTAAACTATCTTGATAATCTTGCACCCTTAACCCTGGTGTAGTCCAAGAATACTCTAGGCTACTTTGCTACTAAAACACCTATGTACCAAGTCTGAGTCCCATTCTTCAACTCTCAAAAGATCTTTAATCAATTTAATGTGAGGAGGGAGAGCGGTTGAGCCTAGGTCTCAAAAGGGCAGCCAAGGGTCCAACAAGATGGAAATGGAGCAACCATCTCCGATAACCCACTGCACATTGTCTCTAAGCTTGTCTTTGATCTTCAGAATGGATCTCCATGTCCAGGATGAGTAGCTTTTTAGTTTGGCCTCCCAAAATGAGCTCTTAGGAAAATGTTTGAACTTGAGCAACTTAGCCCATTCACTGTTAGTGGAGGAGATCAATCTCCAAGCAAATTTAGTTATGAGGCTTTCATTGATCAGTTAGGGAGAGCGGATGCCTAGTCCACCACTCAACATAGGATGACAAAGAAGTTTCCAACTTCACCAATATATGTCTAGCTCCATCCTTATAACCCCACCAGAAGTCCCTCGGGATACATTGAATTTTATCGATGATGATCTCTGAAATAAAAAGTAGCCATAAAGAAGATCGGGATTGTGCTAACAACTAATTTGAAAAAGAGTCAAGCTGTTGGCATGAAAAAGAGTCTTGGCTTGCCACCTTGCCAACCTAGCTTGAAGCTTGCGTATAATAAAGTTATAGCTTTCAACTCTCGTTTCAGGTAAGAGTAGAGGGCTCCCAAGATAATTTTTCCCAAACCCAAAGGAGCTTTACCTGAAGGAGAGAGATGGTCTGAGTTCTTAGTTGGGGGTTTGTATGCTTGCTTAAGTGTATGGTGGATTTGTCCAAGTTGAGGGCCTGAATAAAGATGCTGCCATATTGCTCTAGCATAGCTTTTAAAGTGGAAGCTCCAGTTAAGGAGGCATTACTGAAGAGGAGGAGATTGTCTACAAACATAAGATGATTAATCTCCGGAGCATTCCTTGCCAAGTTGGTGCCTTTAAACCACCTAAACCTGGTTTCAAGATCCAATAGAAAAGAGAGCATGTTTGAAAAAACTACCAAGCTCACTATTGACCATTATAGCAAGAGAGGACGAGGAGAGGCAATCAAGCACACGATCTGCAAAGAGGTCAGGGAAGCCGTAGAATTTGAGACCGTCTCGGACCAAAGAAAAGGATATTCCATTCGATTGAACGCTTTGAAAAGATCGGCCTTCACCATGAAACTACCGGTTTTGCTTCTAGAGGTATTGAGATAATGGAACACTTATTGAGATATTACATGATTGTCCACAATCTGCTTCTCGGGACAAAAGCATTTTGAGCTTTTGATATTATCTCATTAAGGAGAGGTTTCATCCGTTGTACAAGGATTTTAGATATTATCTTGTATATAGTGTAACGAAAACTTATAGGTTGAAAGTCACTAACCTGCTCAGAAATCTCCATTTTGGGGATAAGAACAATGCATATCTTATTTAACTCATCATCCATCCTTCCCAAGCTGAAGAACCATCTGATAGACTGACAGATGCTAGGCTTGAAGGTGGGCTAGAAGCGGTGTATTGTTTAAACCATTAGGCTCGGGGGCCTTGTCGCATGAGAGGCTTTTGAGAGTGGTTTCAATTTCCTCTTCCTTGGGCAAAATGTTCAGGTCAGTAGCAACGCCTCTGATAGCTTGGGCAAGTTCTTGAGTTTCTCCAAACAAGTATCAAACAAGGTTGTAGGGTTAGAGGAGGTGAATAGATTAATGAAGTGGATCTAGATGGCTTCACAAATATCCTCATTGCTAAAGGTTCTATCACCTGAATCTAGAATCAAAGTAGGGATGAGGTTCCTTCTCCTTCACATTGAAGCATATGTGTGGAAGTGTTTGATATTGCGGTTCTCTTCTTTAAGCTAAACCACCATAGAATGTTGCCTCTAGTAGATCTCCCATTTGTGATAGAGATCTTCTAGACGACAATGTAGAGTGTGCTCTTTCATCCAATCCTTCTCAAGATTTTAGCTTGGGCCCTAAGTAAGGCTTCCTCCACTTACTTGATGTCTCTAGAGACGTTTTCCCCATGCCACTTTGCTTGGAACTAGATAGACCTAGAAAGAAATTTCAGGCACATGGAGAGGTTTCTATTAGGAAAAGAACTTAGGCCACTCTTCTTTACAATGGTTAGCATAAGATTGGAGTTTTAGCCACCAATTTTTAACTCAAAATAATCTCAACTTCTTCTTCCCGAAAGGGGTAGTATAAAAGAGAAGCGGATTGTGATATGAGAATACCGCTTGAAGGTGGTAGACTCATGTAAAACAAAATCTGTTATGCCAACTAGTGGTGGCTAGCAAGCGGTCTAACCCCTCTCAAATCAAATAAGAGTCCCTTCTTTACTTTGTCCAAGTGTAAGCTGGACCCTAGAACCCTAGGTCTAGCAGCCTTGCCCTATTGATTCTGTTGTTGAAGATGTGCAGTCTAGGAGTGTAAGCTAGAGAGCCACTAAACTTTTTGTCAGATTCGGATATGCTCATAAAATCCCCCATGTAGTAGAACAATTGATGGTCAGAGGCATAAGTGTTAATAGCCTCTCAAAGCTTTGTGTCCTTGCCTCGACATGGGCTCTCATAGACATCACTAAAGATCCAATCCTCCCCCGTCCCTAGTTCATTGATTACAATGATGATGAAGTTGCTACTAACTTGAACCGCCTCCACTTGAATCATGTCATCCAAGAGCAATCATAAGCCCTAGAGAGGCTAGAAGAGCTCACAATGTTCCTCTCTAACTTATTCTTTTTGCACTTGGTTTCAGAAAAAAAAGCCAGAGAGGACTTGATACTGCAAAGAAGATTGGAGAGATCGTGAATTGTTGAGGCTCCTCCACCTTCTCGGCAGTTCTAGGCAAAAATTCTCATTGATGAGTTCACATCAAGTGATCGCTCACCACGAGTAAGCCGATAGTGATATCCTTTGGGCCATTCTTAGTAGTGGAGTCATGCGGGGTCTCCTAGGGATCACTATGAATGGAGGGATAGGGGATCATTTGGTTATAGAAAACAATGGCTGAGAGGCTTTCCTCTTGTTGGAAGAGGAAGGAGCTTTCTCATAAATGTCCAAAGAGACGGTTGTGGCAGCGTGTTTTACTTTTACATGGTACTATTGATGTGTCAAATCAAGGCCAAGAATAAGCGCCAGTGAAAAGCTATGAGAGGCAGCTTGGGTGGGGTCAGTGATAGTCTCCACAATGGCTTGCACATGTCCTTGATTTTCTTTGGCCGTCTTGTTCGTAGATCCTAGATTGCATGTACTAGATCTGTTTAACCTCCAATGGTCGACAAAGTGCACTGGTATGGAGATGAGTCTATCCTTCTCATTAATGTGCGAAGCGGGAATTAGGGGTGGCAACTCATTGATTGGACATCATCCTTTCCTACCTAGGTCCTGTCCACTACACAACAGATAGGTGGAATGAATTTAGTAGGTGCTATGGCTCCCTTGCAGACCAGTCTAGGAGTGGACGACACATCCTCTAAGCCAGCCAAGCACGTCCATCCGCCTCCTGCTCTGCATGTCTAGGCTTGGGTGGTGGTGGCTTGGTTCTCTCCAACATGTCTGTCGCGTCGGAGCTAGAACCTTCAAGTAAAAGTTTTAGAGGAGGTTTGTTCCTGTCACCCCCTCGGTGCTGAGTTATGGGAGTGGTTGGCACTGCATTAAGATTGTTGAACCTTGGTTTAAGGAGACCATAGAGTTGAGATTGCATATGAGGTGAGAATTTAGTCCTCAGCTTCTCCTCTAGAACACTTCGATGCATGCATTCCATTAACTCATGGCCTATACGATCACAGAAGTAGCAGTGGCAGGGTAATCTTTTGTATTTCACTATTACCTCAATAGTGGATCCGTTGAGTAATGTTGTTAGGTTTTTAATTGTTGGCAATTGTGTACAAAATATTCTAAGTGTTTTTCTACATGTATATGAGCTTTACACAAGTCTAGAAAATCTTTGGTTTGAAGAATTGCAAAATTATTGAAGCAAAGTTGATGAGATCAAGTCATACCAACGAAGTTTGAAAATCTTGGACTTTTATGAGTACGGATAAGACTCGGATTTGGCTCTATCTAGATCATGAGTACGGATAAGACTCGGATTTCGCTCTATCTTGAAGATCATGAGTACGGATAAGACTCAGATTTGGCTCTATCTTGAAGATCATATATAAGGATTATGAAACCCTAATTCTAGGGTAGTTGAAGAAGATTATTCAAGGAGACTTTTTGGAGGCTACATCGGTTCTTCAACAAACAAGGCCCTTCGCATCTACAAATCTTAATCTTTCATCTTAAGGGCTATCTAGACGAAAGATCAATCTCGAGGGCTACTGAGATTGGACTTCAATCACAAGAAGTAGTAAATCGTGGGTTCTAGCGATCAAGACTGAGATGAACAAAGTCGTTTGGATCGACGGGTTGTTTTGTGAGTCAGTCTTGTAACTACTACTATTCTAGTGATTGGTTTTGATCCGAGTTTGGATCCGTGGTTTTTTTTTCCCGCTTGGGTTTTTCCACGTTAAAATCTTGGCGTTCATCTCTACTTTCGTTTTTAATATTTCTTCCGACTTTTACTTAAGCGAACGAGAAATATCATTGCCTAGAGGTTAGATACATACGTGTGTCTAGGGTTTTTTCAATTGGTATCAGAGCAGGTTCTCTCATTCTTTGAGAGAGATCATATAGGCATTGATTTTCATAGAGATGGACCCTCATCTATTAGACCTCCTATTCTACATGGATCAAATTATGGATATTGGAAAGCTAGGATGAGAGCTTATTTGAAGTCTATAGATGAGCGAGTATGGATGGCCATTGTGAACGGTTGGAGTCCACCAATGTACATGGTGAATGATAAGTTTATTGAGAAATCGATTGAGTCATGAGATAAGACAGATTATGAAAAAATTTGGCTGGAATAGTAAAACAATAAATACAATTTTTAGTTGTGTTTCCTTGGAAGAATTTAGAAGAATTTCTACTTGTGAGATAGCAAAAGAAGCTTGGACGATCTTGGAAACAACTCATGAAGGAACTATGGCTGTAAACTTTCGAAACTTCAGAGGTTGACTACTAGTTTTGAAACGCTACGTATGGAGGGGAATGAGACATTTTATGAGTTCTATGCAAAGCTGAGTGATATAGTCAACTCCAGTTTCAACCTAGGAGAGAAAATTTCTGAAAACAGAATTGTCCGTAAGATCCTTAGGTCTCTTCCAGAAAGGTTTCAGGCGAAAGTTACAGCTATTGAAGAAAGTAAGGACATCGACTCTATGAAAGTTGAACAATTGGTAGGAAATCTACAAACATTTGAGTCCAGTCTTTCAAAACCAAGGAAGTCCAAAGGGATGGCCCTATCCACAATTGAACAAAATTTAGAGGAGTCTGATGATGAAGGTGATTTAGATGTTGAGATGTTGACTATGTTTGTCAAAAAGTTCAATAAATTCTTTCGAAAGCCAAACAAGTTGAATGCTGAAAAACTTGAGAAAAGCAAAGCCTTTGTGAAAAAGAAGAATTCTGTGAGTTCGAATACAAGTGTGAGCAACAACAATGTCAAATAGAAAAATAAGAATTCTGAGAATAAATTTCGATGTTTTGAATGTTCTGGTTTTGGACACATTGCACAAGAATGTCCTAATCGTCTAAAGAGGAAGGGTAAAGCTATGAAAGTTACTTGGGATGACTCAGATGAATCTGATGATAATTCTGAAAAGCATGAAGAAAACTTTGTAGCCTTTGCCTCTTCTCTACTTAATACTAACTCTGTTGTTGATACTGATAGTACAGATGATCTTGATATGTTACCAACTGAGGAAGATGAATCTGAAATTCAAAAGGCATATAATGACTTGTACTTGGAGTCGTTTAAACTCAAGAAAAGCAATCTTAGACTACTTCAACGACTCAAGGTAATCGAACCAGAAAGAATTCAATTTGAAGAGAAGTACAAATTGGAGCTTGAACGTGTCAAAGACCTTTCTGAACAACTTGACAATGCGAAAAATAAAATGAAGGCTGATGAAATTGAACTAGAGTGATTGCATAAGGAAGTTACATTTCTAAAAGGGAAGAACAAACTGGACGAGATTCTAAAAGCTCAGATCTCTGGAAAAGACAGGTATGGTGTTGGATATACCGGTAATTCAAATAATAATAAAACTGTTTTTGTTTCTGTAGGTATACAAAAGGAAGAATACCTGAAGCCATAAATCGCATTTTCAAAGCAATCCTGGATGAATCCTTCTAAACTGAAGTTGAATCTACAAACTGGTGAATCTTCGACGGTACCAAAGGTAAACTCTAGTCACACTCCTCGACAAAAGGTGAGTAGAAAGTGGTTTGTTCCGACATGCTATCATTGTGGCATTCTAGGGCATATTCGACCTCATTGCAAATTTTTGCAAAAACCTAGAACTGCTTTCATTTATGGGATGAAAACAAAGGCCATATGGGTCAAGAAAAGTGATTTGAAATGTTATGTTGTGCATACAGCCTTGAAAGCTTTAAATTCTGATTTGTGGTATTTAGACAGTGGCTGTTCAAGACATATGTCGGGTGACAAGTCGTTATTTTCTAATCTTGAAAAACATGAAGGGGGAGTTGTGACATTTGGAGATGGTAACTCATCCAAGGTAATAGGTAAAGGAAAGATAAGTACTCCAGGTGTTTTTATTCTTGAAAATATTCTTTATGTTAAGGGCTTGAAATTAAATCTACTAAGCATCAATCAATTTTGTGATGAAGGTTATGAGGTAAAATTCTATAAAAATGATTGTACTATTCTAGATTTGGATCTAGAACATCTGATAATTGCTATGTTGTTAGAACTTCACATAATCTGAAATGTAACAAGATAAAACAATAGCACTAGAACATGTTGAGACGGAGAAACTGTTGGGTGATTTGTTTACAAAACCTTTAGATTTACAGAGATTTGAGTATCTTCGTACTTCTTTAGAGATTTGTGCTTTGGACTAATTTTATTGGGATTTGTATTCTTTTTAGTTTGCGAGTTTCTTTCGTTTCGTTTTTTTAGGTTTTCTTTTACTCTGAAATTTTCTTTGATTTTAGTTTCAGATTTGTCGAGAGTTTTTGTCATAAAAAAAATTTGATGCACTCCTAGATTCAATAATATACTCTTGACATAAAAATATGAATTTTCTCTTGATTATTAGTTATTATAGTCAATTTTGTTATCTTGTAGTATATTATATCAATTTTGATTTTGTCACTCCCTCGACTTCTATTATAATGAAACTAATTTAATGCACTCATAACGTATGTGTATTCTTGAGTGGGCATGATATCATGAATTATTTTTTTAAATAGCTCACTATTAACCTTGATTTGCACAGTTTGACCTCATGCTTAGTCATCAAAAATTTGTTCATAAAAGATAAATGAAAAGGGCTACAATGAGTTAGTGTGAAAGCCGTCTTGTTTCGAGTCCAGTTTGACTCAGTACATTACATGCAAATTCAAAAAAAAAATGATAGATGTGAATTTCTTCTTGCACTTTATTTGATTTGTACTACAAGAAAAGGGCTACCTACTCATGTGTGAAAGCCATCATTGCACCTATATGTTTCAGTAAAAAAAATAAAGGAAAAATTCCTGTCATGTTATGGAGAATAAGTCGAAAAGTACAAAATTTTCTATACTAAGTCGGTTTGACTACTGTGTTGTATCATTGGTTAAATAGAAAAGTTTGTTTAAGAAGATAGGTTCTTGTTATCTATGCTCAACTTGCATATACTTATTGTTATGATCAATCAAGATTAATTTAATTTTGAGTGATGTATTAGAATTGATTATAATATGCTTTTGATGATTTGATTGATCTGTGTATGACTTATTTCATTTGATTGTCATATTCTATGTCTTGAATTTCTTAGAAGTGCATCTCTAAAAAGATTTATTGTGTTTTTTACTGATTTAAAAAAAATCAAATCTTCAAGATCTTCATCTTTTTCATCAAATTTTTCACTTTTTGCGAGGTATGATCATTCATCAATTTTCTTATTTTTTATTCAATTAAGTCTCTTGATCTTGATTGATTTCGTGCGGTTTCGAGTTTTGATCACATTAAAGTTAATATCTTGATGTTTTTTGTGCGATTGAACGTGATAAGATGGATTTCATTTAGGGTCTTCATGGTTTCTAGAATTTTTTGTATGCTTTGGGCATATGTTGAATCTTGCAACTTTTTTCGTTCTCTAGAATGTCTAAAAAAGCTACAGTTACCAAGAAACCAAGGCCGCCTTCGTCACCTACCTCGACTCCTTATTGACGATTCTTCATCGTCAGTTCCCTCCGAGTTTTTACTCTTTGGCATTTGTATCAAAAAGGGGGAGAATGTGTGTGAGTTTAGACATGAGTTTAAATTTTAGGAGTTTACCGGTGTAGGAGGAGTGTTGGCATAAGGGGAGTTTATTAGAGTTTACTTGTCTATGTTTACTGCATAATAACTTTGCTTAAGTACTTTTGAACTTATGCTTGCTTGATAACTTGTGTTTGGATTGTTATTCATTTCAAGTTATTTTCACTTGATCTTGGATTGGTATATTTTTATTATTTGCAGGGATTGAAGTGCGAAATCTTCTAGACATGTTGAATGCTCATTTTGAATTATTTGTAATATCTTGTAATCTAGTTGTTTTGTCACAAATTGCCAAAGGGGGAGATTGTTAGGTATTTAGTTGTTGGCAATTGTGTACAAAATATTCTAAGTGTTTTTTTTTACATGTATATGAGCTTTACACAAGTCTAGAAAATCTCTGGTTTGAAGAATTGCAAAATTATTGAAGCAAAGTTGATGAGATCAAGTCATACCAACGAAGTTTGAAAATCTTGGACTTTCATGAGTACGGATAAGACTCGGATTTGGCTCTATCTAGATCATGAGTACGAATAAGACTCGAATTTCGCTCTATCTTGAAGATCATGAGTACGGATAAGACTCAGATTTGGCTCTATCTTGAAGATCATATATAAGGATTGTGAAACCCTAATTCTAGGGTAGTTGAAGAAGATTATTCAAGGAGACTTTTTGGAGGCTACATCGGTTCTTCAACAAACAAGGCCCTTCGCATCTACAAATCTTAATCTTTCATCTTAAGGGCTATCTAGACGAAAGATCAATCTCGAGGGCTACTGAGATTGGACTTCAATCACAAGAAGTAGTAAATCGTGGGTTCTAGCGATCAAGACTGAGATGAACAAAGTCGTTTGGATCGATGGGTTGTTTTGTGAGTCAGTCTTGTAACTACTACTATTCTAGTGATTGATTTTGATCCGAGTTTGGATCCGTGGTTTTTTTTTCCCGCTTGGGTTTTTCCACGTTAAAATCTTGGCGTTCATCTCTACTTTCGTTTTTAATATTTCTTCCGACTTTTACTTAAGCGAACGAGAAATATCAAATGTGATTGAGATTAAGGGAACGAGAGGTCTAGTTATGTCGACTAAGATCCTCAGTTAGATGAAGCGATTCCATTTGCCGTAGTTGGTCGAATCTAAGGTGAATGGGGGTCCAACACGCTTAGCAAGACTTGCAGTTGTCTTGGTCCATATATATTCTAGGGGTAGTCTATGGAACTACACCCAAAACTCGTAGCAAGTGCAATTTTAAAGCTTGGCAGGGAGATTTAGCCGGAAGTGCGAGAGAGAAGAGGTCTTTGTTAAATGACCAAGGGGTGCCAAACCAGACCTTCCACCTATCTATCTCCAGCTTAATAGCAAAGAGGTAGATTCCTTTGAGGAATCCATGACCAAAATAGCACCAGGAGATTGGGCTAAGAATATCAAGAAGTGAATGACGTGGGGTAAAAGAGAAGGGAAAGTTACCCTTGCAATAGGGAGGAGAAGAGAAGAGGGGAAGGAGTGGTAGGGAATGCCTGAGGAGAAAACTGGAGAGTTCTCCAGGGGGGTGAGAATTCTTGCTTGATTCAAAATCAAGCTACATATTTTAATTCATAATGATTAAAAAACAAAAGTTTTGTTCAAATTGATTTGAGCCCTACTTGAGCATATCACATAAAACAATATCAAAAAGTCTAAAAATCCCGTCAAACTTAGTGTTTCCTTTGATGAATCTCCTACTATGAATCAAGGATATTTTTATCACACTTGTAAAAAGTATACTAGATGCTAGACAAATTAAGGAACTAAAGAGAGATCATAGATCACTAATTTGAGAATTCTACTTTGGAGAGTTAATTAGTCCACTTAGTTGGAGTTTAACTACCATTTACTGAAGCATTAAAGGAGCTTAAATAACATCGGACATATGTCTACTATCTTTAGTGAGTGATCCATGTTGAGTTGAGAACAACAAGGAGCACTCTACTTTCACTAATTGTCCATTGAGGTGGAAAGGCTCCACAAGAAAGGGACTTTAATTGAGGTCATTCGGAGTACAGTTATAATAATTATAGAAGAATCTTGTACTACGTTGGAAAGTGAAAAAGATTTATCTGAGAGAATGATTAGACTCGTGATTTTTTTCTCTTTAATGATAACTAAAGTAGAATTTTTTTTATATTTGAAAAATTATGTCTAGATTCTTGAGCATGTTTCCCACACTATTTTGGATTTATTTTTCACGATACTTTTTTTTGGTCTTCGAGCTTCAATTCAGATTTGGTTCTCAAACCAAGTAGGATTTGACATTTCTTAATTACTTTAACTTAGATTTAACTTTTCATATCTTCTTTACTTAGAAGGTCCTATATCTCTACCGAGATTTTCACAAGTAATAGTTTTATAGAATCTCAATTCGATTTTAGTATGATATACAAGATTTTCTACCCACTTGAGCGAATTGCTCTGCTTCTTGGATATGAATCTTGACTTCTTTTAGGAAAAATATGGGCATTGCAAAAATTCAACTTGTGATATCGAGTTATGATACTGTGTTAATTTACTAACTACTTTAAAAGCTTAAGCTATAAAGAATTGTTATTTTTAAACTAATATTCTAATAGCTCTGAAGTAATTTCTCTCAATTGTTCAATGAAATTAATTTGTTCATTTATTTGGTTCCAGCATCTTCCATATCTGGATAAATTGTTGTTATTTATGATGATGATATTTAAACATGTTAATTTCCATTCATGAAATTATTCAAGTAATGATTTCTATTATAGAATTACAGAATACAAACAAAACCATTCTTCTTTTCTTGTTATTTGACATCTATGCCTAACTAGAATAGTTTGTCATTAACGATGATAAAAAAAAAAAAGCATATCTATCATATTCAAAAGAATTAATCCTTCTTATTGCATCAGCACTTCTCGTCGTCTCACTTGGCCTGTTCAAGTTCAACTAGTGCCGGCCATCAAGGCAGCAACTGGTTTGTCCAAACTGCAGCTATTACCATATGTCTCCATCTCTATCTTATCTTCTAAGGAGTAGCAAATGTTCTGAAATGTAGGAAGCTTGCTCTCAAATAAGGGCACATAGGCATCAACGCTTCCATCTTCTCCGAAGAAAGAAGGCACGACAAATAGCAGTCCTTCCATGGGGAAGTAGGACGGAATGAAATAGAAAGGCTTGCCCCCACCGAAGTCCATGAAGCGCATCGGAAACCCTAGCCAACTGTTTACGTCCACGTCCGGATACAAGGCCTCGGCATCCGGATCCGTCAACGGTACTAGATCCTCCTCGTCCACTACTTTGGAGCTCGCAAAGTCTATGAAGGACCTAAAGTAGCGATCATTCAACCTGGTGACCTGGCTATGGATGACCTCAGCCGCGTAATGCAACGGACTATTGACGAGCTCGCCAACCTTGCTGCTGCAATATGCCCATAAGACCAAGTTGCCGAAATACTCTTCAGGAACCTCGGGGTCCATCCTGTGGCGGCCGTTCACGGCTATGCGAAGACGGGTGGTCTCCCCGGCCTCAACGCCGCGAGCCATCGTCACCGTCCTCCACAGGTGAGCCATCAAGCTCTCGAATGTGCTGTACCTGGTATTAGCCCTTGAAGAGACCTTGGCCTTCAGCTTGGCGATGAATTCTTTTGTGAAGTGCACCCTGTGAACGACAGTCTCCTCCGTCGGCTTGTATCCGGAGAGGAACCTAGTCCCCTTGGGCCGGTACTCCGCCATACGATGCTCAAATTCAATTTGAGGCGGGTCTCGTGGTGCGAAGAAACTGGTGCGGTCATGCATTGGGCCTGCGCCGATGTCCACACCTCGACATGCGCTTGCCCATGAGACTAGGAAGTGGGTGGTTCCGTAGCCATCGCCAAGCTTGTGGTGGAAGGTGAATCCCACGACAAGTGTTCCGCAGGCAAAACGTGTGAGCTGAACCTGGGCCAACTCCTCCACACCCCATGGGCTCGGGTGTAGGCCGAGCAACGCCGGCGATGGCTCGGATGTGATGACATCGTCGTGGATTGCATCCACCGAGGCCTCCACGAATCTCACTCCCTCGTCGTTGAGGATGATGGCAGGATTGCCATCGGCGTCCTCTCCGAGTCTCCCCGCCCACTCCCTGAAGGTGGTGAGGACTTTGGCGAGGCTGTTCTCCCAGACGGAGTTTGGAGGGTTGGGTGCACGGAAGGCGCAGATAGCAGCGAAGTGAGCGTCATCGGTTACCTTGTCGAAGAGGCTCAATTTAACAATTTCAGAGGCGGTACCGGAAGGAGGATCATCAATACCTTCGTAGGCAGGCTTCAGGAGTCTTGAGCTCTCAATCTTCACTTCCATCTCTCAACCTGGACGAGCTAGTTGTGGTAACAATTCGGTAAATGATAACTTCTGTGTTAGTTACAAGGCTATCTAAGCTTGTTGTGTTGGTTGTGATGTTTGTGGGTCGAGTCACTAAGGACTATATAGTCGGGAATTAAGTGCCCATGTCAAAGTTGGCAGCAGTTGGAACAAGTGAAAAATGGAGGATTGTATTGTAATATATTGACCCATTCAATGCTTTCGGGCAGTCCTTGCAGACTTCTATTTATATAGTGATACCTCTACGTATTAATTGCTCTCGATTAAACTGGGGTCAATTTTACGGGGCGTCCGTCTGAAATAAGATTACAAGAGTAGATGTTTTTCGTTGAAAAGTTCAAACCCATCAAATAATCTCCAAGTCGTCTCGATCCATTTCAATAATAGTCGATCTGCACTAACAAAGAAGAAGATATAATGGTCTGTAATATATTGACCAGTCAATTTTTTTTAAATTTTTTTAACTGGTCAAGTCTTGCTTTTCTTGTGATTGCTCATATGCTTTTTAATAATGCCGTTTTCAATTAATATTAGAAAAGATTACCTCGAACTTGAGCAGAGTAACCTGACACGTCTCCCAAACAATTTAATATTCTTCTCTTCTATTATGGGGCTTGTCGCAAAGACACTTGTAAACTTTAAGTCGATGGCTCTCTAGTGTGTTAACTTGATGGTTAATATATTGTTATTATTGACATAACATATTAACAGTCAACTAACCCATCCCCAACCAGAGTCCGGTGGCCCACATGCAATGACCATAATAACATATTTTTCCAGGGAATAATAACTACTAGTCGTAGATGCAATGCTATTTATTATTGCATGAGCGACTCTTCTAATGCTGCTTGACTGAAGTTTAATAATGGCCTCGAATAAGTTGGGGTTAAAATTTTGGCGCTATTCAAATAAGAACATACATGTTTAATTTAACGTAATGGAAGTCCTCTCATGTTATTTTTTTTCCAACTCAAATGTGGTCCTCACTCTAAAGAGCCATGAATAGCGCTACGAATAAGAACTCGTCTTGACTCGACCCAAGAAATGGGTCTAATAGACTTGATGCAATCCCACTTGATCATCATCCAAAGTTAGATTTTTAAAACTTTTTTAAATTTATCTTATAAAAAGGGTAGATTGTCAAATTTAGATAGTATAAGAGATAAATTGTACACTTTTACGTTGTAGTATAGAGAATGAGAGGACCTAAATAAAATTGTTGTTTTAATAAACTAGTACTATTATATAATATTTATCTAAAATCTGAAAGGCTAAGTTGTAAGTGAAATATTACAATGACAAATTCGTGGAACTTAAAATACTAGTAGATATGATGTATAATCTAGAAATTTAGCTAAAATCAAGTCACACTATTTATAAAAATCATGTATGTGCAAACATATCAAAGAATGGATTCAAAATCAAGCTTTCTTTTGTACCGTAAATATTGCCATTCATTCATTCAACTTGAGAGTTACATTCCAAATCAAAAGGTTGATTAGTCTATTCCCTACTGGTTCTCAAATTGTTAGACTAGCAAAGGTATGGGCCCTAGTATTGTTGGACCTACTTGTGTAGTACACCTTATAAGAAGGATGAGAGAAAATTCATTTAGAACATTCTTGGATTATTAGCCTAATAGACCAGTGAATCTCGTCAGAGTTGCCATTGATAGCTTTCACCACGGTAGAATAATTACTAAATAGCCAGCAAAATAGGTCTAACCAACTAGATAGCATGAGTTTCAGCCCAGCTAGAGTTGCTAGCGCCTCACTGTGGAGTGCACTGGTTCATTGCTCCAAGAATTGTGACTTACTCAAAATTGGCTCGATAGGATAAAGAGCCACAAAAATTACCATAGAAAGACCCACACCATGCTGCATCCACCCACACAACCACGTCCCTTGAAACATGCATCACGTCAGGATCTTCTTGGGTAGAAGCACTATGCAGCCAATCAGCGTGGGTAGTATTAGATGAAGTCTGACAATTCAATTGAGATTGGCACGCTGACAAAAGGAGATTAGAAGTGCGAATAGCCTCCGCCGGGGATGTATTGGTCTTCTTGAAAACTAGTTCTTTGCTCATTTTCCACAGGCCCCACATTAGAGACCAAGCATAGTCTAGAAGCTCCTACAACAGAATTGACTGCATCTTCGCGATCCACCCGTCTAGTCACATGATCGGCTTGTCAAGTTTTAATCCCAACTTACTGTGGAACCATGATGCACGAGCATATTCATAGTTGAATTCGACATATTCAATTGTTCTTTATCAATTGAGTAGCGTGGGAAAGAGAGGTCGATCCCCGGCACTCGTTGGTGAAAAGACTCTCTCACCGGCAAAGCTTTTACTAAGCAACGCCAAAGGAAGGTTTTGATCCTAGGTAAAATAGAGCTATGCTTTTAGACGAGTTTCTAAAGATTGGAGAGGGAAGAAGAAGAAGAACTATACCAATTGTTGCCGGAAAGGGCACGATAGGCCTACTTGGTGGAGAAAGTTCCTCTGGGTTAGATTTTGAACTAAACGATCCTGATGTTCTTGCACCCTTGACAGTGCCCATAGTCTAAGAATACACTGGTTACTTCACTACTAAAACACCTGCGTACCATGTCTGAGTCCCATTCTTCACCGCTCAAAAGATATTTAAACACTTTGATGTGAGGCAGGAGAGAGGTTGAGCTTAGGTCCTAGAAGGACAGCTAAGGGTCCAGTAAGATGGAAATGGAGTAACCATCTCTAACAACCCATTGCACATCGCCTCTAAGCTTATGTTTGCTCTTCAAAATGGATCTCCATGCCCAGGATGAGTAGCTTTCTAGTTTGGCCTCCCAAAACGAGCTCTTAGGAAAATAATTGAACTTGAGTAGCTTAGCCCATTCAATGCTAATGGAGGAGATCAATCTCCAAGCAAGTCTAGTTATGAGGCTTTCATTGACCAGCTAGGGAGAGCGGATGCCAGTCCACTGCTCAACATAGGATGACAAAGAAATTTCCAACATCACCAATATATATGTCTAGCTCCATCCTTGTAACCATACGAGAAGTCCCTCAGGATACATTGAATTTTGTCGATGATGGTCTCAATAATAAAACCATAGCCATGAAAATGATCGAGATAGTGCTAAGAACTGATTTGATAAGAGTCAAATGGCTAGCATCAAAAAGAGTCTTGGCTTGCCACCTTGCCAACCTAGCTTACTTACAATAAAGTTATAGCTTTCAACTCTCCGTTTAGGTAAGAGTAGAGGGATGCCAAGATAATTTTCCCCAGATCAAATGAGCTTGACTTGAAGGAGAGAGATGATCTAAGTTCTTAGTTGGGGGTTTGCATGTTTATTTAAGTGTAAGGTGGATTTGTCCAAGTTGAGGGCCTGAACATAGATGCTACCATATTGCTCCAGCATGGCTTTTAAAGTGAAAGCTCCACTTAAGGAGGCATTTCTGAAGAGGAGGAGATCGTTTGCAAACATAATATGATTAATCTCCAAAGCATTCCTTGCCAACTTGATGCCTTTGAACCTTCCAATCCTGCTTTCATGATCTAATACAGAAGAGAGCATGTTTGAAGAAACTACCCAAGCTCACCATTCACCATTATAGCAAGAGAGGACAAGGAGAGGCAAGCACGCACACGATCCACAAAAAGGTCCAGGAAGCCATAGAGTTTGAGATAGTCTTGGACCGAAGAAAAGGACATTCCATTCAATCGAAGGCTTTAAAAAGATTGGCCTTCACCACGAAACCACCGGTCTTGCTTCTAGAGGTATTGAGATAATAGAACACTTCTTACGTGATTGTCCACAATCTGCCTTCCCGCGACAAAAGTATTTTGAGCTTTTGAGATTAACTCATTAAGGAGAGGTTTCATTCGCTATACAAGAAATTTATAGATTAGCTTGTATATAGTGTTACAAAGACTTATAGATCAAAAGTCACTAACCTATTCAGAAATCTCCTTCTTGTGGGATGAGACAATGCATGTCTTATTCAACTCGTCATCCATCCTTCCCAAGTTGAAGAAGCATTTGATAGACTAATAGATGCTAGGCTTGAAGGTTGAACAGAAGTAGTGGAAGAATCTGGTGTTTAAACCATTAGGCTTAGTAGTGGAGTCTTGCGTGGTATCCCGAGAATCGCTATGAATGAAGGGAGAGGGGTTTCATTTGGCTACAAAAATTAGTTGTTGAGAGGCTTTCCTCTTGTTGGGAGAGGAAGGAGCTTTCTCAAAAGAGTCCAGAGAGACGGCTGTAGCATTGTGTTTTATTTTTGCTTGATGTTGTTGATGTGTGAAATCAAGGCTAGGAATAAGCGACAGTGAAGAGCTGTGAGAGCAATGTGGGTGGGTTCAGTGACAGTCTCCACAATGGCTTGCATGCCGCTGGTTTCCTTTGGTTGCCTTGTTCATAGATCCTAGATTGTGTGTACTAGATCTCCTTAACTTCCAACGGTCGACAAAGTGCACCGATATGGAGACGAGTCTATCCTTCTCATTTATGTATGACATGGGAATTAGGTGTGGGGACCCATTGATTGGGTAGACATACTTTCCTAGCTTGGTCCCATCTAATGCATAGTAGATTGGTGGAATGGATTTAGCCGGTGCTATGACTCCCTTGTAGACCAATCTACGAGCGGATAACACGTCCTCTGAACTAGCCAAGCATGTCCTATTTGCCTCCTGCTCTGCTCATCTAGGCTTGGGTGGCAGTGGCTTGGTTCTTTCCTTGTCCATCGTGCTGGAGCTAGAACCTTCAAGGAAATGTTTGAGAGGAGGTTTGTTCACATCGCCCCTCAGTGCTGAGTTTTGGGGGTGGTTGGCATCACCCCTCAGTCCTCACCTTCTCCACCAGGGCAATATGATGCATGAATTCCACTAACTCATGGCCTATATGATCGCAGAAGTAGCAATGGTAGGACAATCTTACGTATTTCATCGTTACTTCGATAGTGGATCAATTGAGTAATGTGACCGAGATTGAGGGAACAAGAGGTCTAGTTATGTCGACTGAGATCCTCAATTGGATGAAGCGAGTCCATTTGCCATAGTTGGCCGAATCTGAGGTGACCAGGTTTCCAACACACTTAGAAGGAGTTGTAGCTATCTTGGTATACATATATATATACATATTCTATGGGTAGTCTATGGAATTGCATTCAGAACTCACAGTGGGTAAACTTTTAAAGCTCGGCAGAGAGATTCAATTGGAAGGGTCTGAGAGAGAAAAGGCCTCTATTAAATAACCAAGGGGTGCCGAACTAGACCTTCCACATATCTATCTCTAGCTCAAAAGAAGGGAGGTATGTTCCTTTGCTAGCTTCTATAAAATCAAGGTCCCCCTCCAAGTTCCAAGCTGTAGTAAGAGCGGTTCTCAGACCGACAAAGTGGAAGTATCAATCTGTCACAAGCTTTCCAATGAGACAAATGTTTGGCTCTCATTTGAGAACAATATATTCTTTTGCTAGGGGGATTGCCTTATTTATTTTGTTCTCGAATAGACGTTCTGAAAACTTACGAAAGAGTTCCTCATCTGAGGAAGCCATGACCAAAAGAGCACAAGGAGATAAGGCTAAGAATATCAAGAAGTGAATATCGGAGTGTAAAGTAGAAGGGAAAGTTACCCTTGCAATAGGGATGAGAAGAGAAGAAGGGAAGGAGTGGTAGGGAACACCTGAGTAGAAAAACTGGTGAGTTCTCTATGGGGATGACGATTCCTACTAGATTCAAAATCAAGCTATAGATTTTAATTCATAATGATTAAGGAACAAAAGTTTGGTTTGAACTGATTAGAACCCTATTCAAGAAGATCATGTAAAACAATAATGGAAAGTCTAGAAATCTCGTCAAACTTAGTGTTTCCTTTGATGAATCTCCTACTAAGAATCAAGAATACTTTTATCACACTTATAAAAAAGATACTAGATGGTAGTCCACTTGGTTGGAGTATCATCATTTACTGAAGCATTAAAGGAGCTTAAAGAACATTGGACATGTCTAGTATCTTTAGCGAGTGATCCATGTTGAGTTGAGGACAACAAGAAGCAAACTACTTTCACTTATTGTCCATTGAGGTAGAAAATCTTCACAAGAGAGGGACTTTAATCGAGGCCATCCGAAATACAGTTACAATAATTATAGGAGAATCTTGTACTTTGTTGGAAGTGAAATAGATTGATTAGTTGCGTGATTTATTTTTCTCTTTAATGATCACTAAAGGAGAATTTTTTATATTCGAAAAATTATGTCTAGATTCTTGAGCATGTTTCCCACACTATTTTGGATTTATTTTTCATGTTACTTTTTTTCGATTTAGATTTGGTTCTCAAACCAAGTAGGATTTGACATTTCTTAATTACTTTAACTTAGATTTAACTTTTCATATCTTCTTTACTTAGAAGGTCTAAATTTACTATATCTCTATCAATATTATCACAAGTAATAGTTATATAAAATCTGGATTCGATTTTAATATGATCTACAAAATTTTCTACCCACTTGAGCAAATTGCTCTCCTTTTTGGACTTGAATCTTGTCTTCTTTTAAGAAAAAGGTGGGCATTGTATGATACTGTGTTAATTTACTAACTACTTTAAAAGTTTAAACTACAAATAAAAGTAATTTTTATACTAATATTCTCATAGCTCTGAAGTAATTTCTTTCAATTGTTCAATTAAATTAATTTGTTCATTTATTTGTTTACAGCATCTTCCATATCTGGATAAATTGTAGTTATTTATGATGGTGATATTTAAACATGTTAATTTCCATTCATGAAATTATTCGAAAGTAATGATTTCAATTAGAGAATTACAGAATACAAACAAAACCATTCTTCTTTTCTTGTTATTTGACATTTATGCCTAACTAGAATAGTTTGTCATTAACGATGAAAAAAAAAATTAAAACATATCTATCATATTCAAAAGAATTAATCATTCTTATTGCATCAGCACTTCTCGTCCTCTCACTTGGCCTGTTCAAGTTCAACTAGTGCCAGCCATCAAGGCAGCAACTGGTTTGTCCAAACTGTTGCTATTACCATATGTCTCCATCTCTATCTTATCTTCTAAGGAGTAGCAAATGTTCTGAAATGTAGGAAGCTTGCTCTCAAATAAGGGCACATAGGCATCAACGCTTCCATCTTCTCCGAAGAAAGAAGGCACGACAAATAGCAGTCCTTCCATGGGGAAGTAGGACGGAATGAAATAGAAAGGCTTGCCCCCACCGAAGTCCATGAAGCGCATCGGAAACCCTAGCCAACTGTTTACGTCCACGTCCGGATACAAGGCCTCGGCATCCGGATCCGTCAACGGTACTAGATCCTCCTCCTCCACTACTTTGGAGCTCGCAAAGTCTATGAAGGACCTAAAGTAGCGATCATTCAACCTAGTGACCTGGCTATGGATTTCCTCAGCCGCGTAATGCAACGGACTATTGACGAGCTCGCCAACCTTGCTGCTGCAATATGCCCATAAGACCAAGTTGCCGAAATACTCTTCAGGAACCTCGGGGTCCATCCTGTGGCGGCCGTTCACGGCTATGCGAAGACGGGTGGTCTCCCCGGCCTCAACGCCGCGAGCCATCGTCACCGTCCTCCACAGGTGAGCCATCAAGCTCTCGAATGTGCTGTACCTGGTATTAGCCCTTGAAGAGACCTTGGCCTTCAGCTTGGCGATGAATTCTTTTGTGAAGTGCACCCTGTGAACGACAGTCTCCTCCGTCGGCTTGTATCCGGAGAGGAACCTAGTCCCCTTGGGCCGGTACTCCGCCATACGATGCTCAAATTCAATTTGAGGCGGGTCTCGTGGTGCGAAGAAACTGGTGCGGTCATGCATTGGGCCTGCGCCGATGTCCACACCTCGACATGCGCTTGCCCATGAGACTAGGAAGTGGGTGGTTCCGTAGCCATCGCCAAGCTTGTGGTGGAAGGTGAATCCCACGACAAGTGTTCCGCAGGCAAAACGTGTGAGCTGAACCTGGGCCAACTCCTCCACACCCCATGGGCTCGGGTGTAGGCCGAGCAACGCCGGCGATGGCTCGGATGTGATGACATCGTCGTGGATTGCATCCACCGAGGCCTCCACGAATCTCACTCCCTCGTCGTTGAGGATGATGGCAGGATTGCCATCGGCGTCCTCTCCGAGTCTCCCCGCCCACTCCCTGAAGGTGGTGAGGACTTTGGCGAGGCTGTTCTCCCACACGGAGTTGGGAGGGTTGGGTGCACGGAAGGCGCAGATGGCAGCGAAGTGGGCGTCGTCGGTTACCTTGTCGAAGAGGCTCAATTTAACAATTTCAGAGGCGGTACCGGAAGGAGGATCATCAATACCTTCGTAGGCAGGCTTCAGGAGTCTTGAGCTCTCAATCTTCACTTCCATCTCTCAACCTGGTCGAGCAAGTTGTGGTAACAATTCGGTAAATGATAACTTCTGTGTTAGTTAGAAGGCTATCTATGCTTGTGGTGTTGGTTGTGATGTTTGTGGGTCGAGTCACTAAGGACTATATAGTCGGGAATTAAGTGCCCATGTGAAAGTTGGCAGCAGTTGAAACTAGTGAAAAATGGAGGATTGTATTGTAATATATTGACCCATTCAATGCTTTCGGGCGGTCCTTGCAGACTTCTATTTATATAGTGATACCTCTACGTATTAATTGCTCTCGATTAAACTGGGGTCAATTTTACGGGGCGTCCGTCTGAAATAAGATTACAAGAGTAGATGTTTTTCGTTGAAAAGTTCAAACCCATCAAATAATCTGCAAGTCGTCTTGATCCATTTCAATAATAGTCGATCTGCACTAACAAAGAAGAAATAATGGTCTGCAATATATTGACCTGTCAATAAATTTTTTTTAAATTTTTTTAACTGGTCAAATCTTGCTTGTCTTATGATTGCTCGTATGCTTTTTATAATGCCCTTTTCAATTAATATTAGAAAAGATTACCTCGGACTTGAGCAGAGTAACCTGACACGTCTCCTGAACAATTTAATATTCTTCTCTCTATTGTGGGGCTTGCTGCAAAGACACTTGTAAACTTTAAATCGATGGCTCGTTAAGTTCTTAATTTGATGGTTAATAGATCGTTATTTTTAACGAAACAGATTAACAGTCGACTAACCCCATATTGATTAGTTGATTAACTATTAAATTTAACTAACATATATGGGTTAGGAGTTTTGCTATATATGCATCAATTAGCTAGCATGTGATGTTATGAATCAATCAAACGGCGGATAAGCCCATTCCTTACAGCTTGGAAGTGAGTAATTATTTTTCTGCCAAATGGTTCCTTTGTATGAGAAGCTACTCACGAGATGGGAACTATATGTAGGGGTGTAAATGAGCCGAGCCTGAGTGAGACGACTTCGGCTCCAGCTCGGCTTAAAATTAATTTCAAGCCTTAGAATTGGGCTCAGGCTCTGTTTAGCTCAACTCGAGCCGAGCTCGAGCTGAACTCGAGTCTAAAATGAGTCTATCATAAAACCTTATTCAAGCTGAGCCTGATTGTGCCGAGCCAAGCCAAATTGAGCCCAAGCCGAGCCAAAAAAGAAAAAGAAGAAGTAGGACGAGGAGGACGAGGCGCAGCACCACGACTGCTTGCCATTGTCGAAGGAACACAAGGTGGCACCGCTGTGGCTTGTCACTGCTGAAGAAGAAGAAGGAGGAGGAGAACGACGGGCGGGGCACTAGGGGTTCGCAGCTGCTTGCCACTATCGAAGGAGGAGGAGGGGAGGGGCACCGCGGGTCCATGGCTGCTTACCACTACTGGAGAAGGAGGAGGAAGGGCGGGGCACCGTGGCACCTTATCACTGCAAAAGAAGAAGAAGAAGAAGAAGAAGGAGAAGGCAGAGGGGTGGGGCACGAGGGTCCGTGGCTTCTTGCCGCTGCTGAAGGAGGAAGAGGGGCGGCGCATCGCGGCAGCCGAACGAGTAATAGGTGACACCACAGCAGCTTGTCATTGCCGAAAGAGGGAAGAAGAAGAAGAAAGCTGCTGTTGAAGAAGAAGAAGAAGAAGAAGAAGAAGAAGAAGAAGAAGAAGAAGAAGAAGAAGAAGAAGAAGAAGAAGAAGAAGAAAGAGGAGGAGGAGGTGCACCGCGGTGGAGGACGAGGTGGGGATTTATACCGAGCCTATCGAGCCAAGCTTGAGCGAGCCGGCTCCAGCTCAGGCTCGGCTCAATATTAATTTCAAGTTGGTTTTAGCGGCTCGGGCTCGGCTTAGCTCTGATCGAGCTGAGTCAGGCTCGAGCTTCAGCCGAGCTGAGTCCGTGCCAAGCTCAAGCCGCTCTCGAGCTTAACAGCCCTAACTACATGTCCCAAGCTCCCCAACCAGAGCCTCTTCTAAGAAATCCAGATATTCATACTTGTATCTTTTCCAACCCTACGATGCACCACATCAATTAGCTAGCATTTTTTTTCATAAACATCCAATGTAAACTTTCTTTCCCATTTATTGCATAACAAGTGGTATCAAAGCTAAAGGTTCAAACCTAGACCTTTTGGATTTGGGGATAACATTGGATTTGATAAAAATGTTGGAATAATCCAAATCTGGAAATATTGTTTCAAATGAAAATTTTAAAGTAGAGAAGTTTGATAGCACAAATAATTTTAGGATGTGGCAATGTGAAGTAATGGATATTTTATTACAATAGGAAAAATTGGACATTATATTGGAGGAGAAGCCCAAAGAATGGGAGAAAATGAACTGGCAAGCTTGTAGCACTATTTTACTATGTTTAGCAAAGGATTAGAAGTATTTTGTTATGAAGAAAAATTTAGTAAAGAACTTGTGGAAGAAATTGGAAGATAAATTCATGACAAGGAGTATAAAAAAATCCACTCTATTTGAAGAATTCTTTTAATTTTCAATACAAGGTTGGAACGCCTATTACTAAGCATTTGAATTCCTTCAATAAATTTCTTATTGATTTGCAAAATCTCAATATGGAGATCTTAGATGAAGAGAAAGCATTGGTACTATGACCACCTCACTACTACTTTCTTATATAAAAAAGACTATTCATTAAAATGATGTTGTAAATGCATTGATCAATAATGAATATTAAAAATTGGATAAACAAGCTGCTAACGAGTCATCATCATATGCTTTGACGATGAAGGGTTAGATTGGAGAACAAAAAAATTGTAAAGAGAGGCAAATCCCATTCAAAGACAAGGGGTGCATTTTCAGATAGAAAAATAACTACAAAAGACCAATGCTCCTATTATCGCAATAAAGGGTATTGAAAGAAGGATTATCCTATATTGAAGAGCAATGAGAAGAAACCCCCCCAAAAAAATGTTTCATATTCGGATGAAGATTTGAGAGTGCATTGATAAGCTCGGCCCTTGCTTGTGACATGAAATGGATCTTAGATTATGGGTGCACATATCATATGTGTCCTAACTGAAATTTGTTTTCTACTTTTGAGAAAATCTCAACTAGAGTTGTATTCATGAGCAATAACAGTCTATGTAGAATTGAAGGCATTGGCACAATCTACTTAAAGCTTCATGATAGATTAGTAAAAGAGCTAATAGAAGTTTGGCACATACCAAAATTGAAGAAGAACCTTATTTCACTTGGTGTTTTGGAATCAAAAGGTTTCGATATCACTTGAAAAGGTGGAGCACTGAAGGGTTCTCTAGGAAATCTAGTCATAATTGAAGGTATAAGAAGAAGTAATCTATACTTCTTGCATAATTCTTCGGATATTGATAGTGTTACCGCGACTTCTAGAAACTCAATTGTTGCAGCCAACACTACTAGATTATGCCATATGAGGTCGGGGCATTCGAGAGAGAAAGCATTGCAAGGTTTGATAAGGATTGCTAAAGGAAGTGAAGAGTTTCAAGTTAGAATTTTGCAAACACTGTGTTATAGGCAAATAAAAAAGAGCCAAGTTTTCTACTGGAGTGTATCAAACCAAAGACATCTTAGAGTATATTCATAGATGTTTAGAGACCTACTAGAAAGGCTTCTTTGGGCAAAAAATATTGGTTTGTGATCTTCGTGGATGAATTCTAGAAGGTTTTGAGTGTACCACATCATAAGCATGAAGTGCTAAAAATATTTTAGAATTGGAAGAAGATGATTAAAAATTAGACATGAAAGAGGATCAAAAGGTTCAAATCAAATAATGGTAGTGAATACACATTAGATACTTTAAAAAATTATGGAAATAAGAAGGAATAGAGCAGCACTTCACTATTAGAGAAATACCTCAGCAAAATGGTGTAGCGGAGCACCTAAATCTTACCCTACTAGATAAGGTACGGTGCATGTTGTCAACTGCTAGTTTGGGCTGAAGTAGTGACCTATGCATGCTATCTTATCAATCGGTTACCTTCATTCACAAATAATAGAAAAAGCCCATCAAAGGTATGGTCTGGCAAACCTGTTTTGGATTACAATTCTTTACATATTTTTTTGTTGTCCTACATATTACCATGTCAGGGAGAGAAAATTGGATCCTAGAGCTAAGAATGGCATCTTCTTTGGTTTTAGCACAGGTGAGAAAGGATTTCGGGTTTGGAGACTAGAATTAAAAAAGGTGATTGTCAATAGGGACATTACATTTGATGAGCTAGCAATGTTGAAGCAAAGTTAAAAGGAAAGTTGTTCAGATGGTAACAAAAAGGTGGAGTTCGAGACAATTAAAGGTTTGGTGGAGACTATCTCTTCAAATGATGGCATTGGAGATGAAGACCCAAATTTGCAAGTGCTAAGTAGAAGACAAATGTGTAGGACTCCATAGCAATAAGAAGGTCAAGGCTCCATGCCAACCGGACACTTCGATCCATAGTTGGAGCTTTAATCAATGTGAGTTATGGGCTCAATTTCATGATCTTTTGTCAGTGTACTTTCTTTGTTTACTGCCCATAAGCTCACTTCCCATGTGGGTATCCTAGCTATTAGTAGCTCCTTTGAAATCTCCAAATTGCAATGTTCTTCATGTCTAGGTGGACGTTGATATATCGAAACCTCTCACCAAAATGTTAGGTTTCACTCTCTGGAGGTCCTTGTTTAATATGAGATGCTCCCGCATTACTACTCCTTTAGCGGTAGCTTGGGTCACGAGTTTAGTGATTGTGGTTATAAGGGAGCCTTGGAAGATAGGGCCAAAAGGGATTATCATCCTCAGCTCCAACCCAAACTCTTGGAGCTTTTGAAGCCATAGCTTCTTAACTTAGTGGCCTCCGCAGGCTTGTCGAAGGTTGTTGTAAGAAGTGCGCAACGACAACTACCTTCCCAAAGTGGCCCTCCTTTCTTCGTCAGGGCAACCACCAAGTGGCTATAGTTGTCACTCTTGCTGACATGAGTTTTGGCATGCATGGTACCAATGTGTCATCATATGTGGCCTCGGTTGATCTTGCATTAACTGCTAGGGATGGGATTGACCTAATCTAATTTATGCCCATGTATACAGGTCACACGTTAGCTTCGACTGGGTCTTTGCAAGGGTGTTTGTGACCTATATCATTCCTAGGCGATCAATCTCCTCCTCAAAGAAGAGCTCTACTAGCATCAAAGGGCTTGAGTTCGATGGCCCACATGCAGTGACCATAACGACATATTCTTCCATGGAATAATAACTACTAGTCGTAGACACAATGGTATTGAAAATCTATAGATTGATGGTGTCAAGCGGACTCAAGACCCTACCAAGATTAGGATAGCAAGCTACTTCAATAGACGTCGGTCTCCCAAGATATAATGGTGGGGAAGAATTATCTGCAAACAACAGCGAGGAGGCAGTGAGGAGTTCCACAGCAAGTTAACAACGATAGCGGCAATAAACAGTGGTAGGACTTCATTCTAATAATAGCATATAAAGTTTACCTCAATGTCTTCAACTACTGCCTCCATCCAAACTCTCTTTCTTCTATATATTATGGAGTTTTAGGGTTTAATTTAAAAATTTTCCCACCCAAGATATATAGTAGACATGTTTCATGGTTTCAAAAGATTTAAAAGGATCTGAGATTTCAAGAAAGTGGGCTTAAAAAGTCATTCGGCAACAATGACAATGAAATCTGATATACAGGGAAATAATCACCTCATATAACTAAATAGTACCTAGGTCAAAGAAACATACAATATGCTAGTTGGTTTTTTCTTATATAAAAAAACATTATGCTAGCATGAACTTTAAAATTCTCATAGCACAACTACTATATTTTATTTGCCAAATGTTCCTAAAAGAATGTAAAAAGGCTTTTTGTTTTCGCCTGAGTCCAGTCATCTCATGTTCAACTAGAGCTGGCTATCACGGCAGCAACTGGTTTCTCTAAACTGCAGCTATTACCGTATGTCTCCATCTCTATCTTATCTTCTAAGGAGTAGCAAATGTTCTGAAATGTAGGAAGCTTGCTCTCAAATAAGGGCACATAGGCATCAACGCTACCATCTTCTCCGAAGAAAGAAGGCACGACAAATAGCAGCCCTTCCATGGGGAAGTAGGACGGAATAAAATAGAATGGCTTGCCCCCACCGAAGTCCATGAACCGCATCGGAAACCCTAGCCAACTGTTTACGTCCACGTCCGGATACAAGGCCTCGGCATCCGGATCCGTCAACGGTACTAGATCCTCTTCCTCCACTACTTTGGAGCTCGCAAAGTCTATGAAGGACCTAAAGTAGCGATCATTCAACCTGGTGACCTGGCTATGGATGACCTCAGCCGCGTAATGCAACGGACTATTGACGAGCTCGCCAACCTTGCTGCTGCAATATGCCCATAAGACCAAGTTGCCGAAATACTCTTCAGGAACCTCGGGGTCCATCCTGTGGCGGCCGTTCACGGCTATGCGAAGACGGGTGGTCTCCCCGGCCTCAACGCCGCGAGCCATCGTCACCGTCCTCCACAGGTGAGCCATCAAGCTCTCGAATGTGCTGTACCTGGTATTAGCCCTTGAAGAGACCTTGGCCTTCAGCTTGGCGATGAATTCTTTTGTGAAGTGCACCCTGTGAACGACAGTCTCCTCCGTCGGCTTGTATCCGGAGAGGAACCTAGTCCCCTTGGGCCGGTACTCCGCCATACGATGCTCAAATTCAATTTGAGGCGGGTCTCGTGGTGCGAAGAAACTGGTGCGGTCATGCATTGGGCCTGTGCCGATGTCCACACCTCGACATGCGCTTGCCCATGAGACTAGGAAGTGGGTGGTTCCGTAGCCATCGCCAAGCTTGTGGTGGAAGGTGAATCCCACGACAAGTGTTCCGCAGGCAAAACGTGTGAGCTGAACCTGGGCCAACTCCTCCACACCCCATGGGCTCGGGTGTAGGCCGAGCAACGCCGGCGATGGCTCGGATGTGATGACATCGTCGTGGATTGCATCCACCGAGGCCTCCACGAATCTCACTCCCTCGTCGTTGAGGATGATGGCAGGATTGCCATCGGCGTCCTCTCCGAGTCTCCCCGCCCACTCCCTGAAGGTGGTGAGGACTTTGGCGAGGCTGTTCTCCCACACGGAGTTGGGAGGGTTGGGTGCACGGAAGGCGCAGATGGCAGCGAAGTGGGCGTCGTCGGTTACCTTGTCGAAGAGGCTCAATTTAACAATTTCAGAGGCGGTACCGGAAGGAGGATCATCAATACCTTCGTAGGCAGGCTTCAGGAGTCTTGAGCTCTCAATCTTCACTTCCATCTCTCAACCTGGTCGAGCAAGTTGTGGTAACAATTCGGTAAATGATAACTTCTGTGTTAGTTAGAAGGCTATCTATGCTTGTTGTGTTGGTTGTGATGTTTGTGGGTCGAGTCACTAAGGACTATATAGTCGGGAATTAAGTGCCCATTCAAAGTTGGCAGCAGTTGGAACAAGTGAAAAATGGAGGATTGTATTGTAATATATTGACCCATTCAATGCTTTCGGGCGGTCCTTGCAGACTTCTATTTATATAGTGATACCTCTACGTATTAATTGCTCTCGATTAAACTGGGGTCAATATTACGGGGCGTCCGTCTGAAATAAGATTACAAGAGTAGATGTTTTTCGTGGAAAAGTTCAAACCCATCAAATAATCTGCAAGTCGTCTCGATCCATTTCAATAATAGTCGATCTGCACTAACAAAGAAGAAGATATAATGGTCTGTAATATATTGACCAGTCAATATTTTTTTTTAAAATTTTTTAACTGGTCAAGTCTTGCTTGTCTTATGATTGCTCCTATGCTTTTTATAATGCCCTTTTCAATTAATATTAGAAAAGCTTACCTTGTACTTGAGCAGAGTAACCTGGCACGTCTCCCAAACAATTTAATATTCTTCTCTCTATCGTGGGGCTTGTTGCAAAGACACTTGTAAACTTTAAATCAATGGCTCGTTAAAGTCTTAATTTGATGGTTAATATATCGTTACTTTTTACATGACAGATTAACAGTCGACTAACCCCATATTGATCACTTGGTTACTATTAAATTTAACTAACATATATGGGTTAGGAGTTTTGTTATATATACATCAATTAGCTAACATGTGATGTTATCATTCAATCAAACGACCGATAAGTCCACTCCTTACAGGTAGGAAGTGAGTATGACAGTTATTTTCTCTGCCCGAATGGTAAGCGAGGGCTTCCCCAACCAGAGTCCGGTGGGCCACATGCAATGACCATAATAACATATTTTTCGAGGGAATAATAACTACTATTCGTAGATGCAATGCTATTTATTATTGCATGAGCGACTCTTCTAATGCTGCTTGACTTGAAGTTTAATAATGGCCTCGAATAAGTTGGGGTCAAAATTTTGGCCCTATTCAAATAAGAACATATATGTTTAATTTTTTTTTTAAGTTCTAACCATTTAACGTAATGGAAGTCCTCTCATGTTATTTTTTTTCCAACTCAAATGTGGTCCTCATTCTAAAGGGCCATGAATAGTGCTACGAATAAGAACTCGTCTTGACTCGACCCAAGAAATGGGTCTAATAGACTTGATGCAATCCCAGTTGATCATCATCCAAAGTTAGATTTTTAAAACTTTTTTAAATTTATCTTATAAAAAGGGCAGATTGTCAAATTTAGATAGTATAGGAGATAAATTGTACACTTTTACGTTGTAGCATAGAGAATGAGAGGACCTAAATAAAATTATTGTTCTAATAAACTAGTACTATTATATAATATTTATCTAAAATCTGAAAAGCTAAGTAGATATGATGTATAATCTAGAAATTTAGCTAAAATCAAGTCACACTATTTATAAAAGTCATGTACATGCAAACAGATCAAAGAATGGATTCAAAATCAAGCTTTCTTTTGTACCGTAAATATTGCCATTCATTCATTCAATTTGAGAGTTACATTTCAAACCAAAAGGTTGATTAGTCTATTCTCTACTGGTACATTCTCAAATTGTTAGACTAGCAAAGGTATGGGCCCTAGTATTGTTGGACCTACTTGTGTAGTACACCTTATAAGAAGGATGAGAGAAAATTCATTTAGAACATTCTTGGATTATTAGCCTAATAGACCAATGAATCTCGTCAAAGTTGCTATTGATAGCTTTCACCACTGTAGAATAATCACTAAATAGCCAGCAAAAGAAGTCTGACCAACTAGATAGCATGAGTTTTAGCCCAGCTAGAGCAGCTAGCGCCTCACCGTGGAGTGCACTGGTTCATTGCTCCAAGAATAGGGACTTACTCAAAATTGGCTCGATAGGATAAAGAGCCACAAAAATTACCATAGAAAGACCCACACCATGCTGCATCCACCCAGACAACCACGTCCCTTGAAACATGCATCACGTCAGGATCTTCCTGGGTAGAAGCACTATGCAACCAATCAGCGTGGGTAGTATTAGATGAAGTCCGACAATTCAATTAAGATTGGCACGCTGACAAAAGGAGATTAGAAGTGCGAATAGCCTCCGCTGGGGATGTATTGGTCTTCTTGAAAACTAGTTCTTTGCTCATTTTCCACAGGCCCCACATTAGAGACCAAGCATAGTCTAGAAGCTCCTACAACAGAATTGACTACATCTTCACGATCCACCCGTCTAGTCGCATGATCGGCTTGTCAAGTTTTAATCCTAACTTATTGTGGAACCATGATGCATGAGCATATTCACAGTTGAATTGGACATATTCAATTGTTCTTTATCAATTGAGTAGCGTGGGCAAGAGGGGTCGATCCCCGGCACTCGTTGGTGAAAAGATTCTCACCGGCAAAGCTTTTACTAAGCAATGCCAAAGAAAGGTTTTGATCCTAGGTAAAATAGAGCTCTGCTTTTAGACGAGTTTCTAAAGATTGGAGAGGGAAGAAGAAGAAGAACTATACCAATTGTTGCCGGAAAGGGCACGATAGGCCTACTTGGTGGAGAAAGTTCCTCTGGGTTAGGTTCTTGCACCCTTGACCCTGCCCATAGTCCAAGGATACACTGGCTACTTCGCTACTAAAATACCTGTGTACCAAGTTTGAGTCCCATTCTTCACCGCTCAAAAGATATTTAAACACTTTGATGTGAGGCAGGAGAGAGGTTGAGCTTAGGTCCTAGAAGGACAGCTAAGGGTCCAGTAAGATGGAAATGGATTAACCATCTCTAACAACCTATTGTACATAGCCTCTAAGCTTATGTTTGCTCTTCAAAATGGATCTCTATGCCCAGGATGAGTAGCTTTCTAGTTTGGCCTCCCAAAACGAGCTCTTAGGGAAATAATTGAACTTGAGTAGCTTAGCCCATTCAATGCTAAGGGAGGAGATCAATCTCCAAGCAAGTCTAGTTATGAGGCTTTCATTGACCAGCTAGGGAGAGCAGATGCCAGGCCACTGCTCAACAAAGGATGACAAAGAAGTTTCCAACATCACCAATATATATGTCTAGCTCCATCCTTGTAACCGTACGAGAAGTCCCTCGGGATACATTGAATTTTGTCAATAATGGTCTCAATAATAAAACCGTGGCCATGAAAATGATCGAGATAGTGCTAAGAACTGATTTGAAAAAGAGTCAAGCAGTTGGCATGAAAAAGTGTCTTGGCTTGCCACCTTGCTAACCTAGCTTGAAGCTTGCTTGTAATAAAATTATAGCTTTCAACTCTCGTTTCAGGTAAGAGTAGAGGGCCGCCAAGATAATTTTTCCCAGACCCAAAGGAGCTTTACCTGAAGGAGAGAGATGGTCTGAGTTCTTAGTTAGGGGTTTGTATGCTTGCTTAAGTGTATGGTGGATTTGTCCAAGTTGAGGGCCCGAATAAAGATGCTGCCATATTGCTCTAGCATGGCTTTTAAAGTGGAAGCTCCACTTAAGGAGGCATTACTGAAGAAGAGGAGATTGTCTGCAAACATAAGATGATTAATCTCTGGAGCATTCCTTACCAAATTGGTGCCTTTAAACCACCTAATCCTGGTTTCAAGATCCAATAGAAAAGAGAGCATGTTTGAAGAAACTACCAAGCTCACTATTGACCATTATAGCAAGAGAGGACGAGGAGAGGCAATCAAGCACACGATCTGCAAAGAGGTCAGGGAAGCTGTAGAATTTGAGACCATCTCGGACTAAAGAAAAGGATATTCCATTCGATCGAATGCTTTGAAAAGATCGGCCTTCACCATGAAACTACCGGTTTTGCTTCTAGAGGTATTGAGATAATGAAACACTTCTTGAGATATTACATGATTGTCCACAATCTGCTTCTCGGGACAAAAGCATTTTGAGCTTTTGATATTATCTCATTAAGGAGAGGTTTCATATATTGTACAAGGATTTTAGATATTATCTTGTATATAGTGTAATGAAAACTTATAGGTTGAAAGTCACTAACCTGCTCAGAAATCTCCATTTTGGGGATAAGAACAATGCATGTCTTATTTAACTCATCATCCATCCTTCCCAAGCTGAAGAACCATCTGATAGACTGACAGATGCTAGGCTTGAAGGTGGGCTAGAAGCGGTGTATTGTTTAAACCATTAGGCTCGGGGGCCTTGTCGCATGAGAGGCTTTTGAGAGTGGTTTCAACTTCCTCTTCCTTGGGCAAAATGTTCAGGTCAGTAGCAATGCCTCTGATAGCTTGGGCAAGTTCTTGAGTTTCTCCAAACAAGTATCAAACAAGGTTGTAGGGTTAGAGGAGGTGAATAGATTAATGAAGTGGATCTAGATGGCTTCACAAATATCCTCATTGCTAAAGGTTCTATCACTTGAATCCAGAATCAAAGAAAGGATGAGTTTCCTTCTCCTTCACATTGAAGTATATGTGTGGAAGTATTTGATATTGCAGTTCTCTTCTTTGAGCTAAACCACCATAGAACATTGCCTCTAGTAGATCTCCCATTTCTGATAGAGATCCTCTAGACGACAATGTAGAGTGTGCTCTTTCATCCAATCCTTCTCAAGATTTTAGCTTGGGCCCTAAGTAAGGCTTCCTCCACTTACTTGATGTCTCTAGAGAGGTTTCCCCATGCCACTTTGCCCGGAACTAGATAGACCTAGAAAGAAATTTCAGGCACATGGAGAGGTTTCTATTAGGACTAGAACTTAGGCCACTCTTCTTTACAATGGTTAGCATAAAACTGGAGTCTTAGCCACCAATTTTTAACTCAAAATAATCTCAGCTTCTTCTTCCCGAAAGGGGCAGTATAAAAGAGAAGCGAATTGTGATATGAGAATACCGCTTGAAGGTGGTAGACTCATGTAAAACAAAATCTGTTATGCCAACTGGTGGTGGCTAGCCAGCGGTCTAACCCCTCTCAAATCAAATAAGAGTCCCTTCTTTACTTTGTCCAAGTGTAAGCTGGACCCTAGAACCCTAGGACTAGTAGCCTCGCCCTATAGATTCTGTTGTTGAAGATGTGCAGTCTAGGAGTGTAAGCTAGAGAGCCACCAAACTTTTTGTCAGATTCGGATATGCTGATAAAATCCCCCATGTAGTAGAACAATTGATGGTCAGAGGCATAAGTGTTAATAGCCTCTCAAAGCTTTGTGTCCTTGCCTCGACATGGGCTCTCATAGACATCACTAAAGATCCAATCCTCCCCCGTCCCTAGTTCATTGATTACAATGATGATGAAGTTGCTACTAACTTGAACCGCCTCCACTCGAATCATGTCATCCAAGAGCAATCATAAGCCCTAGAGAGGCTAGAAGAGCTCACAATGTTTCTCTCTAACTTATTCTTTTTGCACTTGGTTTCAGAAAAAAAAAAGCCAGAGAGGACTTGGTACTGCAAAGAAGATTGGAGAGATTGTAAATTGTTGAGGCTCCTCCACCTTCTCGGCAGTTCCAGGCAAAAATTCTCATTGATGAGCTCACATCAAGTGACCGCTCACCACGAGTAAGCCGATAGTGATATCCTTTGGGCCATTCTTAGTAGTGGAGTCATGCGGGGTCTCCTGGGGATCACTATGAATGGAGGGATAGGGGATCATTTGGTTATAGAAAACAATGGCTGAGAGGCTTTCCTCTTGTTGGAAGAGGAAGGAGCTTTCCCATAAATGTCCAAAGAGACGGTTGTGGCAGCGTGTTTTACTTTTACATGGTACTACTGATGTGTCAAATCAAGGCCAAGAATAAGCGCCAGTGAAGAGCTATGAGAGGCAGCTTGGGTGGGTTCAGTGATAGTCTCCATAATGGCTTGCACATGTCCTTGATTTTCTTTGGCCGTCTTATTCGTAGATCCTAGATTGCATGTACTAGATCTGTTTAACCTCCAATGGTCGACAAAGTGCACTGGTATGGAGATGAGTCTATCCTTCTCATTAATGTGCGAAGCGGGAATTAGGGGTGGCAACTCATTGATTGGGCATCATCCTTTCATACCTAGGTCCTGTCCACTACACAACAGATAGGTGAAATGAATTTAGCAAGTGCTATGGCTCTCTTGCAGACCAGTCTAGGAGTGGATGACACATCCTCTAAGTCAGCCAAGCACGTCCCATCCGCCTCCTGCTCTGCATGTCTAGGCTTGGGTGGTGGTGGCTTGGTTCTCTCCAACATGTCTGTCGCACCGGAGCTAGAACCTTCAAGTAAAAGTTTTAGAGGAGGTTTGTTCCTGTCACCCCCTCGGTGCTGAGTTATGGGAGTGGTTGGCACCACATTAAGATTGTTGAACCTTGGTTTGAGGAGACCATAGAGTTGAGATTGCATATGAGGTGGGAATTTAGTCCTCAGCTTCTCCTCTAGAACACTTCGATGCATGTATTCCATTAACTCATGGCCTATACGATCACAGAAGTAGCAGTGGCAGGGTAATCTTTTGTATTTCACTATTACCTCGATAGTGGATCCGTTGAGTAATGTGATTGAGATTAAGGGAACGAGAGGTCTAGTTATGTCGACTAAGATCCTCAGTTAGATGAAGCGATTCCATTTGCCGTAGTTGGCCAAATATAAGGTGAATGGGGGTCCAACACGCTCAGCAAGACTTGCAGTTGTCTTGGTCTATAGATATTCTAGGGATAGTCTATGGAACTACACCCAAAACTCGTAGCAAGTGCAATTTTAAAGCTTGGCAGGGAGGTTTAGCCGGAAGTGCGGGAGAGAAGAGGTCTTTGTTAAATGACCAAGGGGTGCCAAACCAGACCTTCCACCTGTCTATCTCCAGCTTAATAGCAAAGAGGTAGATTCCTTTGAGGAATCCATGACCAAAATAGCACCAGGAGATAGGGCTAAGAATATCAAGAAGTGAATGCTATGGGGTAAAGGAGAAGGAAAGTTACCCTTGCGATAGGGAGGAGAAGAGAAGAGGGGAAGGAGTGGTAGGGAATGCCTGAGGAGAAAACTGGAGAGTTCTCCAGGGGGGTGAGAATTCTTGCTTGATTCAAAATCAAGCTACAGATTTTAATTCATAATGATTAAAAAACAAAAGTTTATTTCGAATTGATTTGAGCCCTACTTGAGCATATCACATAAAACAATATCAAAAAGTCCAAAAATCCCGTCAAACTTAGTGTTTCCTTTGATGAATCTCCTACTATGAATCAAGGATATTTTTATCACACTTGTAAAAAGTATACTTGATGCTAGACAAATTAAGGAACTAAAGAGAGATCATAGATCACTAATTTGAGAATTCTACTTTGGAGAGTTAATTAGTCCACTTAGTTGGAGTTTAACTACCATTTACTGAAGCATTAAAGGAGCTTAAATAACATCGAACATATGTCTACTATCTTTAGCGAGTGATCCATGTTGAGTTGAGGACAACAAGGAGCAATCTACTTTCACTAATTGTCCATTGAGGTGGAAAGTCTCCATAAGAAAGGGACTTTAATTGAGGTCATTCGGAGTACAGTTATAATAATTATAGAAGAATCTTGTACTACGTTGGAAAGTGAAAAAGATTTATCTGAGAGAATGATTAGACTCGTGATTTTTTTCTCTTTAATGATAACTAAAGTAGAATTTTTTTATATTTGAAAAATTATGTCTAGATTCTTGAGCATGTTTCCCACACTATTTTGGATTTATTTTTCACGTTACTTTTTTTTGGTCTTCTAGCTTCAATTCAGATTTGGTTCTCAAACCAAGTAGGATTTGACATTTCTTAATTACTTTAACTTAGATTTAACTTTTCATATCTTCTTTACTTAGAAGGTCCTATATCTCTACCAAGATTTTCACAAGTAATAGTTATATAGAATCTCAATTCGATTTTAGTATGATATACAAGATTTTCTACCCACTTGAGCGAATTGCTCTGCTTCTTGGACATGAATCTTGACTTCTTTTAGGAAAAATATGGGCATTGCATAAATTCAACTTGTGATATCGAGTTATGATACTTTGTTAATTTACTAGCTACCTTAAAAGTTTAAGCTATAAATAGAAGTAATTTTTATACTAATATTCTAATAGCTATGAAGTAATTTCTTTCAATTGTTCAATTAAATTAATTCCTTCATTTATTTGTTTCCAGCATCTTCCATATCTGGATAAATTGTAGTTATTTATAATGATGATATTTAAACATGTTAATTTCCATTCATGAAATTATTCGAGAGTAATGATTTCTATTATAGAATTACAGAATACAAACAAAATCATTCTTCTTTTCTTGTTATTTGACATCTATGCCTAACTAGAATAGTTTGTCATTAACGATGACAAAAAAAAAGAGCATATCTATCATATTCAAAAGAATTAATCCTTCTTATTTCATCAGCACTTCTCGTCCTCTCACTTGGCCTGTTCAAGTTCAACTAGTGCCGGCCATCAAGGCAGCAACTGGTTTGTCCAAACTGCAGCTATAACCATATGTCTCCATCTCTATCTTATCTTCTAAGGAGTAGCAAATGTTCTGAAATGTAGGAAGCTTGCTCTCAAATAAGGGCACATAGGCATCAACGCTTCCATCTTCTCCGAAGAAAGAAGGCACGACAAATAGCAGTCCTTCCATGGGGAAGTAGGACGGAATGAAATAGAAAGGCTTGCCCCCACCGAAGTCCATGAAGCGCATCGGAAACCCTAGCCAACTGTTTACGTCCACGTCCGGATACAAGGCCTCGGCATCCGGATCCGTCAACGGTACTAGATACTCCTCCTCCACTACTTTGGAGCTCGCAAAGTCTATGAAGGACCTAAAGTAGCGATCATTCAACCTGGTGACCTGGCTATGGATGACCTCAGCCGCGTAATGCAACGGACTATTGACGAGCTCGCCAACCTTGCTGCTGCAATATGCCCATAAGACCAAGTTACCGAAATACTCTTCAGGAACCTCGGGGTCCATCCTGTGGCGGCCATTCACGGCTATGCGAAGACGGGTGGTCTCCCCGGCCTCAACGCCGCGAGCCATCGTCACCGTCCTCCACAGGTGAGCCATCAAGCTCTCGAATGTGCTGTACTTGGTATTAGCCCTTGAAGAGACCTTGGCCTTCAGCTTGGCGATGAATTCTTTTGTGAAGTGCACCCTGTGAACGACAGTCTCCTCCGTCGGCTTGTATCCGGAGAGGAACCTAGTCCCCTTGGGCCGGTACTCCGCCATACGATGCTCAAATTCAATTTGTGGCGGGTCTCGTGGTGCGAAGAAACTGGTGCGGTCATGCATTGGGCCTGCGCCGATGTCCACACCTCGACATGCGCTTGCCCATGAGACTAGGAAGTGGGTGGTTCCGTATCCATCGCCAAGCTTGTGGTGGAAGGTGAATCCCACGACAAGTGTTCCGCAGGCAAAACGTGTGAGCTGAACCTGGGCCAACTCCTCCACACCCCATGGACTCGGGTGTAGGCCGAGCAACGCCGGCGATGGCTCGGATGTGATGACATCGTCGTGGATTGCATCCACCGAGGCCTCCACGAATCTCACTCCCTCGTCGTTGAGGATGATGGCAGGATTGCCATCGGCGTCCTCTCCGAGTCTCCCCGCCCACTCCCTGAAGGTGGTGAGGACTTTGGCGAGGCTGTTCTCCCAGACGGAGTTTGGAGGGTTGGGTGCACGGAATGCGCAGATGGCAGCGAAGTGGGCGTCGTCGGTTACCTTGTCGAAGAGGCTCAATTTAACAATTTCAGAGGCGGTACCGGAAGGAGGATCATCAATACCTTCGTAGGCAGGCTTCAGGAGTCTTGAGCTCTCAATCTTCACTTCCATCTCTCAACCTGGTCGAGCTAGTTGTGGTAACAATTCGGTAAATGATAACTTCTGTGTTAGTTAGAAGGCTATCTAAGCTTGTTGTGTTGGTTGTGATGTTTGTGGGTCGAGTCACTAAGGACTATATAGTCGGGAATTAAGTGCCCATGTCAAAGTTGGCAGCAGTTGGACCAAGTGAAAAATGGAGGATTGTATTGTAATATATTGACCCATTCAATGCTTTCGGGCGGTCCTTGCAGACTTCTATTTATATAGTGACACCTCTACGTATTAATTGCTCTCGATTAAACTGGGGTCAATTAGATGTTTTTCGTTGAAAAGTTCAAACCCATGAAATAATCTGCAAGTCGTCTCGATCGATTTCAGTAATAGTCGATCTGCACTAACAAAGAAGAAATAATGGTCTGCAATATATTGACCAGTCAATATTTTTTTTAAAATTTTTTAACTGGTCAAGTCTTGCTTGTCTTATGATTGCTCCTATGCTTTTTATAATGCCCTTTTCAATTAATATTAGAAAAGATTACCTCGTACTTGAGCAGAGTAACCTGGCTTGTTGCAAAGATACTTGTAAACTTTAAATCAATGGCTCGTTAAAGTCTTAATTTGATGGTTAATATATCGTTATTTTTTACATAACAGATTAACAGTCGACTAACCCCATATCAATCACTTGGTTAACTATTAAATTTAACTAACATATATGGGTTAGGAGTTTTGCTATATATGCATCAATTAGCTAGCATATGATGTTATGAATCAATCAAACGGCGGATAAGCCCATTCCTTACAGCTTGGAAGTGAGTAATTACTTTTCTGCTCAAATGGTTCCTTTGTATGAGAAGCTACTCACAAGATGGGAACTACACGTAGAGGTGTAAATGAGCCGAGCCTGAGCAAGACGACTTCGGCTTCAGCTCGGCTTAAAATTAATTTCAAGCCTTAGAATTGGGCTCAGGCTCAGTTTAGCTCAACTCGAGCCGAGCCTGAGCTGAACTCGAGTCTAAAATGAGCCTATCATCAAACCTTATTCAAGCTGAGCCGGATTGTGCCGAGCCAAGCCAAATTGAGCCCAAGCCGAGCCAAAAAAGAAAAAGTAGTACGAGGAGGACGAGGCGCAGCACCATGACGGCTTGCCACTGTCGAAGGAACACAAGGTGACACCGTTATGGCTTGTCACTACTGAAGAAGAAGAAGGAGGAGGAGAAGGATGGGCGGGGCACTAGGGGTTCGCAGCTGCTTGCCACTATCGAAGGAGGAGGAGGGGAGGGGCACCATGGGTCCTTGGCTGCTTACCACTACTGGAGAAGGAGGAGGAAGGGCGGGGCACTGTGGCACCTTACCACTGCAAAAGAAGAAGAAGGAGAAGGAGAAGGAGGGGTGGGGCACGAGGGTCTGTGGCTTCTTGCCGCTGCTGAAGGAGGAAGCTGCTTGTCGCTGCCGAAAGAGGGAAGAAGAAGAAGAAAGCCGCTGTTGAAGAAGAAGAAGAAGAAGAAGAAGAAGAAGAAGAAGAAGAAGAAGAAGAAGAAGAAGAAAAAGAAGAAAGAGGAGGAGGAGCACCGCGGTGGAGGACGAGGTGGGGATTTATACCGAGCCTATCGAGCCAAGCTTGAGCGAGCCGGCTCCAGCTCAGGCTCGGCTCAATATTAATTTCAAGTTGGTTTTTGCGGCTCGGGCTCGGCTTAGCTCTAATCGAGTTGAGTCAGGCTCGAGCTTCAGCCGAGCCGAGTCCGTGCCAAGCTCAAGCCGCTCTCGAGCTTAGCAGCCCTAACTACATGTCCCAAGCTCCCCAACCGGAGCCTCTTCTTAGAAATCCAGATATTCATACTTGTATCTTTTCCAACCCTACGACGCACCACATCAATTAGCTAGCATTTTTTTTCATAAACATCCAATGTAAACTTTCTTTCCCATTTATTGCATAACAAGTGGTATCAAAGCTAAAGGTTCAAACCTAGGCCTTTTCGATTTGGGGATAACATTGGATTTGATATATTGATTTGCAAAGAATGTTGGAATAATCCAAATCTGGAAATATTGTTTCAAATGAAAATTTTAAAGTAGAGAAGTTTGATAGCACAAATAATTTTGGGATGTGGCAATGTGAAGTAATGGATATTTTATTACAATAGGAAAAATTGGACATTATATTGGAGGAGAAGCCCAAAGAATGGGAGAAAATGAACTGGCAAGCTTGTAGCACTATTTTACTATGTTTAGCAAAGGATTAGAAGTATTTTGTTATGAAGAAAAATTTAGTAAAGAACTTGTGGAAGAAATTGGAAGATAAATTCATGACAAGGAGTATAGAAAATCCACTCTATTTGAAGAATTCTTTTAATTTTCAATACAAGGTTGGAACGCCTATGACTGAGCATTTGAATTCCTTCAATAAATTTCTTATTAATTTGCAAAATCTCAATATGGAGATCTTAGATGAATACAAAGCATTGGTACTATGACCACCTCACTACTACTTTCCTATATAAAAAAGACTATTCATTAAGATGATGTTGTAAATGCATTGATCAATAATGAATATCAAAAATTGGATAAACAAGCTGCTAATGAGCCATCATCATATGCTTTGACAATGAAGGATTAGATTGGAGAACAAAAACATTGTAAAGAGAAGCAAATCCCATTCAAAGACAAGGGGTGCATTTTCAGATAGAAAAATAACTGCAAAAGACCAATGCTCTTATTATCGTAATAAAGGGCATTGAAAGAAGGATTATCCTATATTGAAGAGCAATGAGAAGAAACCCAAAAAAAATGTTGCATATTCGGATGAAGATTTGGAAGTGCATTGATAAGCTCAGCCCTTGCTTGTGACATGAAATGGATCTTAGATTATGGGTGCACATATCATATGTGTCCTAACTGGAATTTGTTTTCTACCTTTGAGAAAATCTCAGCTAGAGTTGTATTCATGAGCAATAACAGCCTATGTAGAATAGAAGGCATTGGCACAATCTACTTAAAGCTTCATGATAGATTAGTAAAAGAGCTAATAGAAGTTTGGCACATACTAAAATTGAAGAAGAACCTTATTTCACTTGGTGTTTTGGAATCAAAAGGTTTCGATATCATTTTAAAAGGTGGAGCACTGAAGGGTTCTCTAGGAAATCTAGTTATAATTGAAGGTATAAGAAGTAATCTATACTTCTTGCATAGTTCTTTGGATATTGATAGTGTTGCCGTGACTTCTAGCAACTCAATCGTTGCAGCCAACACTACTAGATTATGCCATATGAGGTCGACGCATTCAAGAGAGAAAGCATTGCAAGGTTTGATAAGGATTGCTAAAGGAAGTGAAGAGTTTCAAGTTAGAATTTTGCAAACACTATGTTATAGGCAAATAAAAAAGGGCCAAGTTTTCTACTGGAGTGCATCAAACCAAAGACATCTTAGAGTATATTCATAGATGTTTGGAGACCTACTAGAAAGGCTTCTTTGGGCAAAAAATATTGGTTTGTGATCTTCGTGGATGAATTCTAGAAGGTTTTGAGTGTACCACATCATAAGCATGAAGTGCTAAAAATATTTTAGAATTGGAAGAAGATAATTAAAAATCAGACATGAAAGAGGATCAAAAGGTTCAAATCAAATAATGGTAGTGAATACACATTAGATACTTTTAAAAAATTATGGAAATAAGAAGGAATAGAGAGCATCACTTCACTATTAGAGAAATACCTTACAAAATGGTGTAGCTGAGCACATAAATCTTACCCTACTAGATAAGGTACGGTGCATGTTGTCAACTGCTAGTTTGGGCTGAAGTAGTGATCTATGCATACCATCTTATCAATCGGTTACCTTCATTCACAAATAATAGAAAAAGCCTATTAAAGGTATGGTCTGGCAAACCTGTTTTGGATTACAATTCTTTACATATTTTTTTTGTTGTCCTACATATTACCATGTCAGGGAGAGCAAATTGGATCCTAGAGCTAAGAATGGCATCTTCTTTGGTTTTAGCACAGGTGTGAAAGGATTTCAGGTTTGGAGACTAGAATTAAAAAAGGTGATAGTAAATAGGGACATTACATTTGATGAGCTAGCAATGTTGAAGCAAAGTCAAAAGGAAAGTTGTTCAGATGGTAACAAAAAGGTGAAGTTCCAGACAATTAAAGGTTTGGTGGAGACTATCTCTTCAAATGATGGCATTGGAGATGAAGACTCAAATTTGCAAGTGCTAAGTAGAAGACAAATGTGTAGGACTCCATAGCAATAAGAAGGTCAAGGCTCCATGCCAACCGGACACTTCGATCCATAGTTGGAGCTTTAATCAATGTGAGTTATGGGCTCAATTTCATGATCTTTTGTCAGTGTACTTTCTTTGTTTACTGCCCATAAGCTCACTTCCCATGTAGGTATCTTAGCTACTAGTAGCTCCTTTGAAATCTCCAAATTGCAATGTTCTTCATGTCTAGGTGGACGTTGATATATCGAAACCTCTCTCCAAAATGTTAGGTTTCACTCTCTGGAGGTCCTTGTTTAATATGAGATGCTCCCGCATTACTACTCCTTTAGCGGTAGCTTGGGTCACGAGTTTAGTGATTGTGGTTATAAGGGAGCCTTGGAAGATAGGGCCAAAAGGGATTATCATCCTCAGCTCCAACCCAAACTCTTGGAGCTTTTGAAGCCATAACTTCTTAACTTAGTGGCCTCCGTAGGCTTGTCGAAGGTTGTTGTAACAAGTGCACAACGACAACTACCTTCCCAAAGTGGCCCTCCTTTCTTCGTCAGGGCAACCACCAAGTGGCTATAGTTGTCACTCTGGCTGACATGAGTTTTGGCATGCATGGTACCAATGTGTCATCATATGTGGCCTCGGTTGATCTTGCATTAACTGCTAGGGATGGGATTGACCTAATCTAATTTATGCCCATGTATACAGGTCACACGTTGGCTTCGACTGGGTCTTTGCAAGGGTGTTTGTGACCTACATCATTCCCAGGCGATCAATCTCCTCCTCAAAGAAGAGCTCTACTAGCAGCAAAGGGCTTGAGTTCGATGGCTCACATGTAGTGACCATAACAACATATTCTTCCATGGAATAATAACTACTAGTCGTAGACACAATGGTATTGAAAATCTATAGATTGATGGTGTCAGGCGGACTCAAGACCCTACCAAGATTAGGATAGCAAGCTACTTCAATAGACGTCGGTCTCCCAAGATATAATGGTGGGAAAGAATTATCTACAAACAACAGCGAGGAGGCAGTGAGGAGTTCCATAGCAAGTTAACAACGACAAGAGCAATAAACAGTGGCAGGACTTCATTCTAATAATAACATATACCTCAATGTCTTCAACTACTGCCTCCATCCAAACTCTCTTTCTTCTATATATTTTGGAGTTCTAGGGTTTAATTTAAAAATTTTCCCACCCAATATATATAGTAGACATGTTTCATGGTTTCAAAAGATTTAAAAGGATCTGAGATTTCAAGAAAGTGGGCTTAAAAAGTCATTCAGCAACAATGACAATGAAATCTGATATACAGGGAAATAATCACCTCATATAACTAAATAGTACCTAGGTCAAAGAAACATACAATATGCTAGTTGGTGTTTTCTTATATAAAAAAACATTATGCTAGCATGTACTTTAAAATTCTCATAGCACAACTACTATATTTTATTTGCCAAATGTTCCTAAAAGAATGTAAAAAGGCTTTTTGTTTTCGCCTGAGTACAGTCGTCTCATGTTCAACTAGAGCTGGCTATCACGGCAGCAACTGGTTTCTCTAAACTGCACCTATTACCGTATATCTCCATCTCTATCTTATCTTCTAAGGAGTAGAAAATGTTCTGAAATGTAGGAAGCTTGCTCTCAAATAAGGGCACATAGGCATCAACGCTACCATCTTCTCCGAAGAAAGAAGGCACGACAAATAGAAGCCCTTCCATGGGGAAGTAGGACGGAATAAAATAGAATGGCTTGCCCCCACCGAAGTCCATGAACCGCATCGGAAACCCTAGCCAACTGTTTACGTCCACGTCCGGATACAAGGCCTCGGCATCCGGATCCGTCAACGGTACTAGATCCTCTTCCTCCACTACTTTGGAGCTCGCAAAGTCTATGAAGGACCTAAAGTAGAGATCATTCAACCTGGTGACCTGGCTATGGATGACCTCAGCCGCGTAATGCAACGGACTATTGACGAGCTCGCCAACCTTGCTGCTGCAATATGCCCATAAGACCAAGTTGCCGAAATACTCTTCAGGAACCTCGGGGTCCATCCTGTGGCGGCCGTTCACGGCTATGCGAAGACGGGTGGTCTCCCCGGCCTCAACGCCGCGAGCCATCGTCACCGTCCTCCACAGGTGAGCCATCAAGCTCTCGAATGTGCTGTACTTGGTGTTAGCCCTTGAAGAGACCTTGGCCTTCAGCTTGGCGATGAATTCTTTTGTGAAGTGCACCCTGTGAACGACAGTCTCTTCCGTCGGCTTGTATCCGGAGAGGAACCTAGTCCCCTTGGGCCTGTACTCCGCCATACGATGCTCAAACTCAATTTGAGGCGGGTCTCGTGGTGCGAAGAAACTGGTGCGGTCATGCATTGGGCCTGTGCCGATGTCCACACCTCGACATGCGCTTGCCCATGAGACTAGGAAGTGGGTGGTTCCGTAGCCATCGCCAAGCTTGTGGTGGAAGGTGAATCCCACGACAAGTGTTCCGCAGGCAAAACGTGTGAGCTGAACCTGGGCCAACTCCTCCACACCCCATGGGCTCGGGTGTAGGCCGAGCAACGCCGGGGATGGCTCGGATGTCATGACATCATCGTGTATTGCATCCACCGAGGCCTCCACGAATCTCACTCCCTCGTCGTTGAGGATGATGGCAGGATTGCCATCGGCGTCCTCTCCGAGTCTCCCCGCCCACTCTCTGAAGGTGGTGAGGACTTTGGCGAGGCTGCTCTCCCACACGGAGTTGGGATGGTTGGGTGCACGGAAGGCGCAGATGGCAGCGAAGTGGGCGTCGTCGGTTACCTTGTCGAAGAGACTCAACTTAACAATTTCGGAGGTGGTACCGGAAGGAGGATCATTAATACCTTCGTAGGCAGGCTTCAGGAGTCTTGAGCTCTCAATCTTCACTTCCATCTCTCAACCTGGAAGAGCTAGTTGTGGTAACAATTCGGTAAATGATAACTTCTGTGTTAGTTAGAAGGCTATCTAAGGTTGTTGTGTTGGTTGTGATGTTTGTGGGTCGAGTGACTAAGGACTATATAGTGAGGAATTAAGTGCCGATGTCAAAGTTGGCAGCAGTTGAAACAAGTAAAAAAAATGGAGTATTGTATTGACTCTTTCAATTTTCTCTGCAAACTTCTATTTTTGAAATATTATATTTATACATTGACATTTTCAATGTAGCTTAATTGACTCGAAGCTACCACTAGTGGCTCTCGATTAAGGTGGGGTCAATTTTGTGGAGCGTCTGAAACAAGACGATAATAATAGATGTTCTTTGTCGAAATGTTCAAACCCTTCAAATAGTCAATAGGTCTTCTTGATCCAAGAAAAAACAAAGTCTACACAAATGTGGTGAAGGATATGGACCCAAATCCAGTTCAAATGTGGCAGCACTTGAAAAATGGAGTATTGTATTGTCTTGACCCTTTCACTGCTTCCATGCCGGCCTTCCTGACCCTCAAACTTCAAAAAAATGGAATGTATTTGTTATTGCATGAGCGACTCTTCTTTGCTGCTTGAGTTGAAGTTTAATAATAGCCTCCAATAAGTTGGGGTCAAAATTTTGGTGCTATTCAAATAAGAACATACATGTTAATATTTTTTTTCTAAAGTTCTGACCATTAAACTTAATGGAAGTCCTCTCATTTTATTTTTTTCCTAACTCAAACCTGGTCTCACTCTAAATGGCCATGAATAGTGGAACGAGTAAGAACTTGTCTTGACTCGACCTAAGATATGGGTCTAATAGACTTGATGCAATCCCACGTGATCATCGAAGTTCGATTTTTTCAAAATTTTATTAGATTTATCTTATAAAAAGGGTACAATTTAGATAGTATGGGAGATAAATTGTACACTTTTATTCTTCTGCCGCTGTGTAATATAATATTACGTTGTAGTATAGAGAATGAGAGGACCTAAATAAAATTGTTGTTTCGATAAACTAGTACTATTATATAATATTTATCTAAAATCTAAAAAGCTAAGTTATAAGTGAAATATTATAATGACAAATTTGTGGACCCGAAAATACTAGTACATATAATGTACAATCTAGAGTTTTAGATAAAATCAAATCACACTATCTGTAAAAGTCTGGAACTTGCAAATAGATCAAAGAATGGAGTCAAAATCAAGTTTTATTTTTACTGTAAATAGTGCCATTCATTCATTCAACTTCAGAGTTAAATTCAAACCAAAAAGTGGATCAGTCTATTCTCTACTGGTACATTCTCGAATTGTTAGACTAACCAAGGTATGGACCCTAGTATTGTTGGACCTATTTGTGTAGCACACCTTACAAGAAAAATGAGAGAAAATCCACTTAGAACATTCTTGGATTTTTGGCCTGATAGAATAATGAATCTTACCAAAGTTGCCATTGATAGCTTTCATCATTGTAGAAGAATCACTAAATAGCCACACAACCACATCCTTTGAAACAGGCATCCCATTGGGATCTTCCTAGGTAGAAGCCCAATGCAGCCAATCAGTGTGGGTAGTATTAGATGAAGTCTAGCAGTTCGATTGAGGTTAGCATGCCGACCAAAGGAGATCAAAAGTGCAAGCAGTCTCCATCGAGGATGTATTGGTCTTCCTGAAAACTAATTCATTTCTCATTTTCCACAATCCCCATATTAGATTCCAAGCATACTTTAGAAACTCATGTGGCAAAACTGACTACATCTCCGCGATACACCCGTCCAGTCGCATGACCAGCTTGTCAAGTTTAGTCCCAGCTTAATGTGGATCCATGACGCATGAGCATATTCATAGTTGAAAAGGACATGTTCAACTGTTTCTTTGTCAATTGAGCAGCATGGGCAATTGGAGTCGATCCCCGGCACTCTCTAGTGAATGGACTCTCTCACTGACAAAGTGTTTAAAGCAATGCCAAAAGAAGTTTTGATCCTAGGTCTTCTTTATGTAGAAGGTCTAAATTTCCTATATCTCTACCATGATTTTCCCAAGTAATAGTTATATAGAATTTGGATTCGATTTTAGTATGATCTACAAGATTTTCTACCCACTTGAGCGAATTGCTCTCCTTCTTTGGACTTGAATCTTGACTTCTTTTAGAAAAAAGATGGGCATTGCATAAATTCAACCTGTGATATCGAGTTATGATACTGTGTTAATTTATTAACTATTTTAAAAGCTTAAGCTATAAAGAATAATAATTTTTATACTAATATTCTAATAGCTCTGAAGTAATTTCTTTCAATTGTTCAATTAAATTAATTTCTTCATTTATTTGTTTCCAGCATCTTCCATATCAGGATAAATTGTAGTTAGTTATGATGATGATATTTAAACATGTTAATTTCCATTCATGAAATTATTCGAAAGTAATGATTTCTATTAGAGAATTACAGAACACAAACAAAACCATTCTTCTTTTCTTGTTATTTGACATCTATCGCTAACTAGAATAGTTTGTCATTAACGCTGATAAAAGAAAAACATATCTATCATATTCAAAAGAATTAATAATTCTTATTACATCAGCACTTCTCGTCCTCTCACTTGGCCTGTTCAAGTTCAACTAGTGCCAGCCATCAAGGCAGCAACTGTTTTCTCCAAGCTGCAGCTATTACCATATGTCTCCATCTCTATCTTATCTTCTAAGGAGTAACAAATGTTCTGAAATATAGGAAGCTTGCTCTCAAATAAGGGCACATAGGCATCAACGCTTCCATCTTCTCCGAAGAAAGAAGGCACGACAAATAGCAGCCCTTCCATGGGGAAGTAGGACGGAATGAAATAGAAAGGCTTGCCCCCACCGAAGTCCATGAAGCGCATGGGAAACCCTAGCCAACTGTTTACGTCCACGTCCGGATACAAGGCCTCGGCATCCGGATCCGTCAACGGTACTAGATCCTCCTCGTCCACTACTTTGGAGCTCGCAAAGTCTATGAAGGACCTAAAGTAGCGATCATTCAACCTGGTAACCTGGCTATGGATGACCTCAGCCGCGTAATGCAACGGACTATTGACGAGCTCGCCAACCTTGCTGCTGCAATATGCCCATAAGACCAAGTTGCCGAAATACTCTTCAGGAACCTCGGGGTCCATCCTGTGGCGGCCGTTCACGGCTATGCGAAGACGGGTGGTCTCCCCGGCCTCAACGCCGCGAGCCATCGTCACCGTCCTCCACAGGTGAGCCATCAAACTCTCGAATGTGCTATATTTGGTATTAGCCCTTGAAGAGACCTTGGCCTTCAGCTTGCCGATGAATTCTTTTGTGAAGTGAACCCTGTGAACGACTGTCTCTTCCGTCGGCTTGTATCCGGAGAGAAACCTAGTTCCCTTGGGCCTGTACTCCGCCATACGATGCTCAAACTCAATTTGAGGCGGGTCTCGTGGTGCGAAGAAACTGGTGCGGTCATGCATTGGGCCTGAGCCGATGTCCACACCTCGACATGCGCTTGCCCATGAGACTAGGAAGTGGGTGGTTCCGTAGCCATCGCCAAGCTTGTGGTGGAAGGTGAATCCCACGACAAGTGTTCCGCAGGCAAAACGTGTGAGTTGAACCTGGGCCAACTCCTCCACACCCCATGGGCTCGGGTGTAGGCTGAGCAACGCCGGCGATGGCTCGGATGTGATGACATCGTCGTGGATTGCATCCACCGAGGCCTCCACGAATCTCACTCCCTCGTCGTTGAGGATGATGGCAGGATTGCCATCGGCGTCCTCTCCGAGTCTCCCCGCCCACTCCCTGAAGGTGGTGAGGACTTTGGCGAGGCTGTTCTCCCACACGGAGTTGGGAGGGTTGGGTGCACGGAAGGCGCAGATGGCAGCAAAGTGGGCGTCGTCGGTTACCTTGTCGAAGAGGCTCAATTTAACAATTTCGGAGGCGGTACCGGAAGGAGGATCATCAATATCTTCGTAGGCAGGCTTCAGGAGTCTTGAGCTCTCAATCTTCACTTCCATCTCTCAACCTGGACGAGCTAGTTGTGGTAACAATTCGGTAAATGATAACTTCTGTGTAAGTTAGAAGGCTATCTAAGCTTGTTGTGTTGGTTGTGATGTTTGTGGGTCGAGTCACTGAGGACTATATAGTCGGGAATTAAGTGCCCATGTCAAAGTTGGCAGCAGTTGGAAAAAGTGAAAAATGGAGGATTGAGTTGTAATATATTGACCCATTCAATGCTTTCAGGCGGTCCCTGCAGACTTCTATTTTTATAGTGAAACCTCTACGTATTAATTGCTCTCGATTAAACTGGGGTCAATTTTACGGGGTGTCCGTCTGAAACAAGATTACAAGAGTAGATGTTTTTCGTTGAAAAGTTCAAACCCATCAAATAATCTGCAAGTCGTCTCGATCCATTTCAATAATAGTCGATCTGCACTAACAAAGAAGAAGATATAATGGTCTGTAATATATTGACCAGTCAATATTTTTTTTTTAATTTTTTAACTGGTCAAGTCTTGCTTGTCTTATGATTGCTCGTATGCTTTTTATAATGCCCTTTTCAATTAATATTAGAAAAGATTACCTCGTACTTGAGCAGAGTAACTTGGCACGTCTCCCAAACAATTTAATATTCTTCTCTCTATTGTGGGGCTTGTTGCAAAGACACTTGTAAACTTTAAATCAATGGCACGTTAAAGTCTTAATTTGATGGTTAATATATCATTATTTTTTACATAACCGATTAACAGTCGACTAACCCCATATTGGTCACTTGGTTAACTATTAAATTTAACTAACATAAATGGGTTAGGAGTTTTGCTATATATACATCAATTAGCTAGCATGTGATGTTATCAATCAATCAAACGACCGATAAGTCCACTCACAGGTAGGAAGTAAGTATAGCAGTTATTTTCCTTACAGGTAGGAAGTAAGTATTGCAGTTATTTTCTCTGCCCGAATGGTAAGCGAAGGGCTTCCCCAACCAGAGTCCGGTGGCCCACATGCAATGACGATAATAACTATTAGTCGTAAATGCAATGCTATTTATTATTGCATGAGCGACTCTTCTGATGCTGCTTGAGTTAAAGTTTAATAATGGCCTCGAATAAGTTGGGATCAAAATTTTGCCGCTATTCAAATAAGAGCATACATGTTTATTTTTTTTTTTTTAAGTTCTAACTATTTAACGTAATGGAAGTCCTCTCGTGTTATTTTTTTTCCAACTCAAATGTGGTCCTCACTCTAAAGGGCCATGAATAGCGCTCGTCTTGACTCGACCCAAGAAATGGGTCTAATAGACTTGATGCAATCCCACTTGATCATCATCCAAAGTTAGATTTTTAAATTTTTTTAAAATATCTTATAAAAGGGCAGATTATCAAATTTAGATAGTATAGGAGATAAATTGTACACTTTTACATTGTAGTATAGAGAATGAGAGGACCTAAATAAAATTGTTGTTTTAATAAACTAGTACTATTATATAATATTTATCTAAAATCTAAAAAGCTAAGTTGTAAGTGAAATATTACAATGACAAATTCGTGGAACTTAAAATACTAGTACATATGATGTACAATCTAGAACTTTAGCCAAAATCAAGTCACACTATTTATAAAAGTTATGTACATGCAAATAGATCAAAGAATGGATTCAAAATCAAGCTTTCTTTTTTATACTGTAAATATTGCCATTCATTCATTCAACTTGAGAGTTACATCAATTTATGCCTTAATATGGTTAATCTCCATTTGCAAACATAATATGGTTAATCTCTAAAGCATTCCTTGCCAACTTGATTCCTCAGAACCTTCCAATCCTGGTTTCATGATCCAATAGAAAAAAGAGCATGTATGAAGAAATTACCAAGCTCACCATTCACCATTATAGCAAGAGAGGACGAGGAGAGGCAAGCACGCACACGATCCACAAAAAGGTCCAGGAAGCCATAGAGTTTGAGATAGTCTTGGACCGAAGAAAAGGACATTCCATTCAATCGAAAGCTTTAAAAAGATTGGCCTTCACCATGAAACCACCGGTCTTGCTTCTAGAGGTCTTGAGATAATAGAACACTTCTCACGTGATTGTCCACAATCTACCTTCCCGCGACAAAATCGTTTTGAGCTTTTGAGACTAACTCATTAAGGAGAGGTTTCATCCGCTATGCAAGAAATTTAGAGATTAGCTTGTATATAGTGTTACAAAGACTTATAGGTCAAAAGTCACTAACCTGTTCAGAAATCTCCTTCTTGTGGGATGAGACAATGCATGTCTTACTCAATTCATCATCCATTCTTCCCAAGCTGAAGAAGCATTTGATAGACAAATAGATGCTAGGCTTGAAGGTTGGACAGAAGTAGTGGAAGAATCTAGCGTTTAAACCATTAGGCTTAGTAGTGGAGTCCTACGGGGTATCCCGAGGATCGCTATGAATGAAGGGAGAGGGGTTTCATTTGGCTATAGAAAATAGTGGTTGAGAGGCTTTCCTCTTGTTGGGAGAGGAATGAGCTTTCTTAGAAGAGTCCAAAGAGACGGTTGTAGCACTGTGTTTTATTTTTGCATGATGTTGTTGATGTGTGAAATCAAGGCTACGAATAAGCAACAGTGAAGAGCTGTGAGAGCAATGTGGATGGGTTCAATGACAGTCTCCACAATGGCTTGCATGCCGCTGGTTTCTTTTGGTCGTCTTGTTCGTAGATCCTAGATTATGTGTAATAGATCTCCTTAACTTCCAACGGTCGACAAAGTGCACTGATATGAAGACGAGTCTATCCTTCTCATTAATGTGTGAAGTGGGAATTGGGTGTGGGGACCCTTTGATTGGGTAGACATACTTTCCTAGCTTGGTCCCATCTAATGCATAGTAGATTGGTGGAATGGATTTAGCCAGTGCTATGACTCCCTTGTAGACCAATCTAGGAGCGGACAACACATCCTCTGAACTAGCCAAGCACGTCCCATTTGCCTCCTGCTCTGCAAATCTAGGCTTGGGTGGCAGTAGCTTGGTTCTTTCCTCGTCTATCGTGCTGGAGCTAGAACCTTCAAGGAAATGTTTGAGAGGAGATTGACCTTCAAGGTTTGTTCCCATCGCCGCTTAGTATTGAGTTTTGGGGGTGGTTGGCATCGCCCCTCAGTCCTCACCTTCTCCACCAGGGCAATATGATGCACGAATTCCACTAACTCATGGCCTATATGACCGCAGAAGTAGCAACGGTAGGATAATCTTACGTATTTCATCGTTACTTTGATAGTGGATCAGTTGAGTAATATGACCGAGATTGAGGGAACAAGAGGTCTAGTTATGTCGACTGAGATCCTTAGTTGGATGAAACGAGTCCATTTGCCATAGTTGGCCGAAGCTGAGGCCACCAGAGTTCCAACACACTTAGAAAGAGTTGCAGCTATCTTGGTATATATATACATACATATCCATATTCTAGGGGTAGTCCATTGAATTGCATTCAGAACTCATAGTGGGTAAAATTTTAAAGCTCGGCATGGAGATTCAACTGGAAGGGTCTAAGAGAGAAAAGGCCTCTATTAAATGACCAAGGGGTGCCAAACTAGACCTTCCACATGTCTATCTCCAGCTCAAAAGAAGGGAGGTAGATTCCTTTGCTAGCTTCTATAAAATTAAGGTCCCTTTCCCAGTTCCAAGCTGTAGTACGAGCGGTTCTCAGATCGACAAAGTGGAAGTTTCTATCTATCACAAGCTTTTTAGTGAGACAAAGGTTTGGCTCTTGTTTGGGAACAATATATTCTTCTGCTAGGGGGATTGCCTTATCCATTTTGTTCTCGGAAAGATGTTCTGAAAACTTACGAAAGAGTTCCTCATCTGAGGAAGCCATCACCAAAAGAGCACTAGGAGATAGGGCTAAGAATATCAAGAAGTGAATATCGAAGTGTAAAGTACAAGGGAAAGTTACCCTTGCAATAGGGATGAGAAGAGAAGAGGGGAAGGAGTGGTAGGGAACACCTGAGCGAGTGGTAGGGAACACCTGAGCAAAAAAACTGGAGAGTTCTCTATGGCAATGATGATTCCTACTAGATTCAAAATCAAGCTACAGATTTTAATTCATAATGATTAAGGAACAAAAGTTTGGTTTGAACTGATTAGAACCCTATTCGAGCGGATCATGTAAAACAATAATGGAAAGTCCAGAAATCTCATCAAACTTTGTGTTTCCTTTGATGAATCTCCTACTAAGAATCAAGAATATTTTTATCACACTTATAAAAAAGATACTAGATGGTAGTCCACTTGGTAGGAGTATGAAAAAATAAATCCCTAGACACACGTATGTATCTAACCTCTAAGCAATGATATTTCTCGTTCGCTTAAGTAAAAGTCGGAAGAAATATTAAAAACGAAAGTAGAGATGAACGCCAAGATTTTAACGTGGAAAAACCCAAAACGGGAAAAAACCACGGATCCAAACTCGGATCAAAACCAATCACTATAATAGTAGCAGTTACAAGACTAACTCACAAAACACCCCGTCGATCTAAACGACTTTGTTTCTCTCAGTCTTGATCGCTAGAACCCACGATTCACTGCTTCTTGTGATTGAAGTTCAATCTCAGTAGCCCTCAAGATTGATCTTTCGTCTAGATCACCCTTAAGACGAAAGATTAAATTCTTGTAGATGAGTGGAACATTGTTAGTTGAAGAATCGATGTAGCCTCAAGAAGTCTCCTTCAATAATATTTCTTCAACTCACCTTGAGATAGGGTTTCACAATCCTTATATATGATCTTCAAGATAGAGACAAATCCGAGTCTTATCCGTACTCATGAACTTCAAGATAAAACCAACTCCGAGTCTTATCCGTACTCATGATCTTCAAGATAGAGTCAAATCTGAGTCTTATCCGTACTCATGATCTTCAAGATAGAGTCAAATCTGAATCTTATCCGTACTCATGAAAGTCTAATATTTTTAAACTTTGTTGGTGCGTTTGAACGGGCTCGAGTGCGTTCGAACGCGACAGCTTGAATTCTTCAGGTTGCGTTCGAACGCGTTTGTGAACGCGGCTCTCTGTCTGTGTGAACGCAGATTTCGCGTTCGAACTCGTTTGTGAACGCACCGCGTTCGAACGCGTTTGTGAACGCGGTGTGAACTCAACAGCTTTTCTCCAATAACCTTGCAATTCTTCAGACCAGAGATATTCTAGACTTGTGTAAAGCTCATATACATGTAAAAAATACACTTAGAATATTTTGTACACAATTGCCAACAAATAAAAACCTAACAAAGTATCATCATTTACTGAAGCATTAAAGGAGCTTAAAGAACATTGGACATGTCTAGTATCTTTAGCGAGTGATCCATGTTGAGTTGAGGACAAGGAGCAATCTACTTTCACTTATTGCCCATTGAGGTGGAAAATCTCCACAAGAGAGGGACTTTAATCGAGGCCATCCGAAATATAGTTACAATAATTATAGGAGAATCTTGTACTTTGTTGGAAGTGAAATAGATTTATCTCAAGAGATTGATTAGATGCGTGATTTATTTTTCTCTTTAATGATCACTAAAGGAGAATTTTTTATATTTGAAAAATTATGTCTAGATTCTTGAGCATGTTTCCCACACTATTTTGGATTTATTTTTCATGTTACTTTTTTTCGATTTAGATTTGGTTCTCAAACCAAGTAGGATTTGACATTTCTTAATTACTTTAACTTAGATTTAACTTTTCATATCTTCTTTACTTAGAAGGTCTAAATTTACTATATCTCTACCAATATTTTCACAAGTAATAGTTATATCGAATCTGGATTCTATTTTAGTATGATCTACAAAATTTTCTACCCACTTGAGCAAATTGCTCTCCTTCTTGGACCTGAATCTTGACTTCTTTTAGAAAAAAGATGGGCATTGCATAAATTCGACCCGTGATATCGAGTTATGATACTGTGTTAATTTACTAACTACTTTAAAAGCTTAACCTATAAATAAATGTAATTTTTATACTAATATTCTAATAGCTCTGAAGTAATTTCTTTCAATTATTCAATTAAATTAATTTGTTCATTTATCTGTTTCCAGCATCTTCCATATCTGGATAAATTGTAGTTATTTATGATGATGATATTTAAACATGTTTATTTCCATTCATGAAATTATTCGAGAGTAATGATTTCTATTATAGAATTACAGAATACAAACAAAATCATTCTTCTTTTTGTTAGTAATTTTGTTTTTGACATGAATTTTTATTAACTTTGAGCTAAGTTTTAAGTGGGGCCCATATATTATTAATGATGGTTTAATGGTGGAATTAATTTAGCTCAAAGTGTACTTTATTATCGAATATTCACTTAGTTAAATCCATGAAGAGAAGTGAATGAAAATTGGCTCTAAAGTGGGTATCATGGCAATGGAAAATAAAGAAAATAAAGTTTAGTACCATATTGGATATTTGAGAAATGTTAGTATGGTATATAAGTAACAAACTTCTTATGGGCTTTGGGCCCCAAAAGGGGTACCTATTTTATGGGTAAATGTTACTATGCAATTCAAATTACAGAACACAAACAAAACCATTCTTATTTGACATCTATCGCTAACTAGAATAGTTTGTCATTAACGCTAATAAAAGAAAAACATATCTATCATATTGAAAAGAATTAATCATTCTTATTGCATCAGCACTTCTCGTCCTCTCACTTGCCTGTTCAAGTTCAACTAGTGCCAGCCATCAAGGCAGCAACTGGTTTGTCCAAACTGCAGCTATTACCATATGTCTCCATCTCTATCTTATCTTCTAAGGAGTAGCAAATATTCTGAAATGTAGGAAGCTTGCTCTCAAATAAGGGCACATAGGCATCAACGCTTCCATCTTCTCCGAAGAAAGAAGGCACGACAAATAGCAGTCCTTCCATGGGGAAGTAGGACGGAATGAAATAGAAAGGCTTGCCCCCACCGAAGTCCATGAAGCGCATCGGAAACCCTAGCCAACTGTTTACGTCCACGTCCGGATACAAGGCCTCGGCATCCGGATCCGTCAACGGTACTAGATCTTCCTCGTCCACTACTTTGGAGCTCGCAAAGTCTATGAAGGACCTAAAGTAGCGATCATTCAACCTGGTGACCTGGCTATGGATGACCTCAGCCGCGTAATGCAACGGACTATTGACGAGCTCGCCAACCTTGCTGCTGCAATATGCCCATAAGACCAAGTTGCCGAAATACTCTTCAGGAACCTCGGGGTCCATCCTGTGGCGACCGTTCACGGCTATGCGGAGACGGGTGGTCTCCCCGGCCTCAACGCCGCGAGCCATCGTCACCGTCCTCCACAGGTGAGCCATCAAGCTCTCGAATGTGCTATACTTGGTATTAGCCCTTGAAGAGACCTTGGCCTTCAGCTTGGCGATGAATTCTTTTGTGAAGTGCACCCTGTGAACGACAGTCTCCTCCGTCGGTTTGTATCCGGAGAGGAACCTAGTCCCCTTGGGCCTGTACTCCGCCATACGATGCTCAAATTCAATTTGAGGCGGGTCTCGTGGTGCGAAGAAACTGGTGCGGTCATGCATTGGGCCTGCGCCGATGTCCACACCTCGACATGCGCTTGCCCATGAGACTAGGAAGTGGGTGGTTCCGTAGCCATCGCCAAGCTTGTGGTGGAAGGTGAATCCCACGACAAGTGTTCCGCAGGCAAAACGTGTGAGCTGAACCTGGGCCAACTCCTCCACACCCCATGGGCTCGGGTGTAGGCCGAGCAACGCCGGCGATGGCTCGGATGTGATGACATCGTCGTGGATTGCATCCACCGAGGCCTCCACGAATCTCACTCCCTCGTCGTTGAGGATGATGGCAGGATTGCCATCGGCGTCCTCTCCGAGTCTCCCCGCCCACTCCCTGAAGGTGGTGAGGACTTTGGCGAGGCTGTTCTCCCACACGGAGTTGGGAGGGTTGGGTGCACGGAAGGCGCAGATGGCAGCGAAGTGGGCGTCGTCGGTTACCTTGTCGAAGAGGCTCAATTTAACAATTTCGGAGGCGGTACCGGAAGGAGGATCATCAATACCTTCGTAGGCAGGCTTCAGGAGTCTTGAGCTCTCAATCTTCACTTCCATCTCTCAACCTGGTCGAGCTAGTTGTGGTAACAATTCGGTAAATGATAACTTCTGTGTTAGTTAGAAGGCTATCTAAGCTTGTTGTGTTGGTTGTGATGTTTGTGGGTCGAGTCACTAAGGACTATATAGTCGGGAATTAAGTGCCCATGTCAAAGTTGGCAGCAGTTGGAAAAAGTGAAAAATGGAGGATTGAGTTGTAATATATTGACCCATTCAATGCTTTCAGGCGGTCCCTGCAGACTTCTATTTATATAGTGATACCTCTACGTATTAATTGCTCTCGATTAAACTGGGGTCAATTTTACGGGGCGTCCGTCTGAAATAAGATTACAAGAGTAGATGTTTTTCGTTGAAAAGTTCAAACCCATCAAATAATCTCCAAGTCGTCTCGATCCATTTCAATAATAGTCGATCTGCACTAACAAAGAAGAAGATATAATGGTCTGTAATATATTGACCGGTCAATATTTTTTTTTTAAATTTTTTTAACTGGTCAAGTCTTGCTTTTCTTGTGATTGCTCATATGCTTTTTAATAATGCCGTTTTCAATTCATATTAGAAAAGATTACCTCGAACTTGAGCAGAGCAACCTGACACATCTCCCAAACAATTTAATATTCTTCTCTTCTATTATGGGGCTTGTCGCGAAGACACTTGTAAACTTTAAGTGGATGGCTCTCTAGAGTGTTAACTTGATGGTTAATATATTGTTATTATTGACATAACATATTAACAGTCAACTAACCCCATATTGATTACTTGAACTTTAAATCAATGACTCGCTAAAGTCTTAATTTGATGGTTAATATATTGTTATTATTGATATAACAGATTAACAGTCAACTAACCCCATATTGATTACTTGGTTAACTATTAAATTTAACCTATATGTGTTGTGCTTAAATGCCAAATAGGTGGGCGCTAGCAGAAGCGATTTTTAATTCCCCAAATAATACCAATATGATAGCAAGAGATTTGGGTAAATCAAATATTAGCAAAACTAGTACCAATACCAAAGAGAAATATTTAACTAATGTGCTAAATATAGAGAACTTCTAAACACCAAAAATAAGTATAAATAAGATTGCGAGAATTCTAAAATTTTTTCAAATGGTCTTTACCATTGCAAAGTGCGTGCACTACTCCAAAACCCTAAAGGCAATCTACTATAGTGAGATCAAAGATGCCAAAGAAACTATCTCCACCAATGCGAAATGGGCGAGTGCACCATGCCATTTCCAAATATTCAAATATGCAAATAATTGGTCAAGTTCAAGCAACGTTGGACCTTGACCCAGTCACAATTGTATTGTCATCATGAATAACAAAAGTGCATATGTCATTTTGTCAGTACACCATGCAAAGTCCTAGGTCTTCCTTCTCGGTCTACTAAATATAATTGATTTTTCTTTCTATAAATTTTTTTGCGCTAGAGTCTCCTGTTATGTAAACTTGAGTCTTCTAAATTTAGATTCCTTGCTTTGGTAGAGTTTGGTAGAGCGCTAGAGATTTCAATCTCCACCTGTTGTGAAAAGTCTTTGCTTATGTCATTTTGCAAATGCGCTTGGTTCAAATTAGAAAACTTCCTAAAACCTACAACTCTTTTAGATTCTTCAAATCTAGGCTTCGTGATTTCTGACCATGTCTGCCTATCATAGTATTGCCCTGCAAAAAATACAAATTCATTTTCCGAAAGCCTTTTATCACAGCTCGAGTACCCAATGCAATTTTCAACATTCCATCTTTCATTGTGATTGTGAAGCCTTTGGATTTCAATGCACTCAATGAGATGAGATTCCTTTTCAAATCAAGGACATATCGAACTCATGTGAACTCTCTCAATGATCCATCATGCAACTACAAATGAATAGTGTCAATTCCTTTAATTTTACAAGTATTTTCATTACCTATAAAAACAATGTTATTGTTCAATTCTTCAAAAGTGCAAAACCAATCTTGATAAGGACATATATGATAAGTACAACCTAAATTTGAAATTTACTCATATGTATAACATAGTACAAATGAACTGGTAAGTGCAAAATCTAAATCCAAATTATTAAACTCATCTTCAAGATCGACCACATTTGACTTTCCCTTTCTGCTAATCCCTGCCATTCAAAGATGGACAATCATTTTTCTAATGTCAAAAGTGCAAAACCAATCTTGATAAGGACACATATGATAAGTACAATCCGAATTCGAAATTCACTCATATGTATGACATGGTACAAATGAACTGGTAAGTGCAAAATCCAAATCCAAATTATCAAACTCATCTTCAAGATCGACCACATTTGCCTTTTCCTTCTACTAATCCCTGCCATTCAAAGATGGACAATCATTTTTCCAATGTCAATCATATAGTCATACCCTGTCAATCGTTAAAGGTATCATCATCATCCAGACCTAGGTACTTTATTAGTAGATAAAAATCACATGAGGGTAATTCATTATATATGCCCTCGCAAACGGCATGTGTCTGAATATTTGCTGCGCACATAAACTACTGACTTCAAATATAAGGCTACATGATTGTGAATATATCAAGCAATTAATCAACTTTAGGCACGTTCTAACCCTCGCGCCCACTCGGGTATCCTCACGTTTTCTAACGACAATCCTATCAATCATATGTTAAGTTTTCATTCTAAAATGCAAATTATATGTATTTTAATCAGTATTATAACAAGTCATGCATATCAGAAATTTAGGTGATAAAGAAGTCAAAAGAAATATAATGCGATGTAATCTCCAATCATACATGCATACTCATACTAGTCTATCATATGCATACTCATGCTAGAGATAATCTCAATATTTAGACATGACAATATAGTTATATCCAATTATCTCTAGATATCATCAGTATATTTATATCCAAGATCAGTTTAATCAAATGAATGATAAAATATACTTGATTAAAATTATCTCTATATAAGATCATATAATCATGCTAGACACCAAAGCAAAATGTATATACATATAAGTATAATATATCCTAGTATCGAAAAGCTCTCTAGGTAGTAAGACTACTCACGGTCTGTTCAAAAGATACAAGACATGTGTCCCTCATATCTGCCAACCAAGCATCAACTTATTGTTAGTGGGACCTAGGGGATCTCAAATAAACGGTTCGGAATCTAAAAATGTTTTAAGTAGTATGACGTTAGCTATTTATTCAATTAGATACCATTCATGTAACGTATAATGATTTATTAGATTTTATTAAATAACTAGTTGACCATATATATAGATATATATAATAATAACATTAAAATATTGTTACTATAAATTATATTTGTTTATTAAGGACTCTAGTTTCCTAATCATATATTATGCATATAGTAATTAATCTCTTTGACATAAAACATAAAAGACCAAATATATAATAATATAATTCAAGACATAATACATACAATATCTAATTCAATTATTTTGTGATTACTATACTAACTTATTTAATTGCTAATTGTACGTAAATAATTTCTATCCGATTATATAAAGATAATTATCATAGCATAGTATTTCATTTTATACAAAAATTATAGAATAATAACATGTTAAAATAGTTACATATAATATAAACAATAATATAGGATATTATCCATATAATTATATATAAAAATTTTATAACTATGTATAAGCTATAGATATATTTATATGCCAATATTTATGATTATAATAATCAATTATTATACTGACTATACTTAGCTAATAATCATATTAGAGAGTATAAATTATCAAAATACTTACTAACTAAATAAACTAATTTAGCTTATTTTTTAGAAAATAATTATATAACTAAAAGAAGAGAAAAAAAGAGTAAAAATCCCTCTGCTATAGTGCTGGGCCGAGCACTGCACTATTGCAGAAAGAGGAGGAGAAGGAACCGAGGAGGAAGAAGAAGAAACAAAGAAAGAAAGAAAGAAAGAAAGAAAGAAGAGAAGAAGAAAGGAAGGGAGGGGATGCAGATCGAGCCAGGGGATGCAGATCGAGCCAACAGGAAGGGTACCAGCTGCTGCTGGCTAGCCAGCAGTCGGCCATTCACCGGTGGCTCGACGAGCCCGAGCCTAAGAGCAAGAAAGAGAGAGGGAGAGAGAGGGGAAGAGAGAAAGAGAGAAAGAAAGAGACGAAGGGAGAGAAGAGGAAGAGGAGGCTCACCTCGGTGATGGCGACTGTTATAAAGGCGGCAAACCAGTGCTGGGAAGGGAAGAGAGTTTGAGAGAGAGAGAGAACGAAAGAGAGTCTGAGGGAGAGATATAGAGAGGGAGAGAGGCGATTGGGAGGGAGGATGGAGGTGGCGGGGCCCATCGCGTTAGCTACCCCAACCAGGTTGGCCGGGCTGGCAGTTGAGGCACGTGGCGCCTTCAATGCGCGCCAACACTCAGCTTGGCATGAGGCCGGCCGCGTCGTGCCATGAATTTTTTTTTTTTGAGATAGGTTGTTACAAAGATACCATCTAGTTGCTATTAGATTTAGGAATTGGTTCTACCTATTCTCATCCTGATAGAGTAGAAATCAAATATCAATGTAAGATTAGTTGACTTGAATAATTCTTTGAATTGGGAAGCAAATGCTATACAGAAAATGCTATACTGATTCTATGACTATATCTAGCATCCATTCATCATCCTCTAGTTGAAGATAGGTGGTGAACTTTCTTTACTTCTGGATGTGGCTATGGAAGAATTGGTTATTGTGGTCATTGCACTTTAGTGGCTAGCGAGCTTGAGCTCGCTAATGCTAGTTTTGCGCTTCTTTGAGCAACAAATCGTCATGCTCACTTCTCGGGGTTTCCTCTCTTAGCCAAGCTTTTTTAGATATAGTGCTCTTTGATTGGATCCTCGAGATTTGCTTTTCTACCGATGCTTTTGTGAAGACTTCAATATTATTCTTTGCCCAATGTTTGATTTGAGAGATGAGGAAGTTGAATTTAACCGAGATAGCCATACCACTACTATTATTCTCATTCCATGCATTTTTGTACAAGGGCACAAAGGTCTCATTGGGGAACCACTAGCTTTCTATCTTAAACTACCTAGTGGTGATTAGGAAGGGTGTCTAACAACAGCAGGTTGTGATCACTCGAAATGACAAGGAGATGAAGGCTTATAGCATTGTGGTGCCTGCTACACCAAATTGAGTTTGCAAGGCATCTATCCAAATGCCCCCCTAATGAGCCAACATGTAGGCCCTTCCGTTAGACCTAGTGTAGCCCGGTCGAACAAAAGTGAGGTTACGAAGACCTAAATTACTTATCCAAGCATTGAAAGCTTCCATACGATGATTATTTAGGGCATTACCCACGTCTGTTTTTGTATTTTTAACTATTTGGTTAAAGTCACCAAGATAGCAGATAGGAGTGACAGAGTCTTTTGCAAAGGAAGCTAATTCATCACAAAGAGATGGGTCTTGTTTAATAAGCTGGTTAGGTCAAGTCGATTAACTTCCTTTAAATATTGTGGAGTGCAACTAGGTTAGGGATAAATCAAATGAATTAATCTCCTTTGCTCTAGCTCTCTTCCTCTCATTCTCTCTCGTCTCTCGTTCTCTTTACCTACAATAGTAGCCACCTCTTGGCTCCTCCACCACCAACCACCCTAGTCCCTTAGGGGCGGCCCATCCCTCCTCCTCCTTCTCTTTACCCACAATAGTAGCCACCTCTTGGCTCCACCAACCACCATCACTACTAGCATCACCTCATCACTATCGGCCCATCACCTCCATCCAACAGCTAAGAATCAGTGCCTCCAACCATGAAATCTACAAATTAGCTTAAGACTTGAACTCGTAGGTTTATCCTCCCCAACCTTCGGTCACTGTTCATGCGATATTATTCATTGAAAATTCACTTTTAGTGCGACAACATATCTAAATTTTAAGAGATTTCAACACGTAGATCTTCTAAAATCACCCTCGCAAGTTCCACCCTAAATTCTATCCAGAAGTGGTTATGGATTAGATTAAGCTACTTTGACGGGAGTTCATATCAAGTGGTATCAAAGCTTTTAGTCCTTGGTGCACTTCCTTACATGGCAACAACCAAACCTATGGCTCGAATAAGAGAAGAAGAAAGACTCATCAAGGAGACACTCAACCGTGGCCGATCGGCTACCACAGGGAGATGACGTCATCGATGACTCCTTTCGATGTTCCGACCGTCAACAATGTTGATATAACCTTTCTCATTTAAGCTCTCATCACCAACACCATAGAGAATACTTGTTAAATTAATTGAGGAGGATGAGTGAAAAGCAAGATCAAACAATCAAGAGCAAGGATCGATTAACACCGAAGAGCTCCATCCATAGGGTGACATCAAAACCACCACGAGTTTGAGTGGAGGCACCTCCATGGTGTGAAGCCTTGCTGCCCACACCTATGGCCTTAGGCCTAAGCACATGGCACCCCCTATACCAGCCATGGTGGAGTTGATTCATCATTTAGTACCAAACAAGAGCGAACTAACGAGTGACCTAGATGAGTGGAAGTATTTAGACCATGACGACTAACCTCCCGTCAACCTAGATTGGAGGAGACCCTACCACAGATATGAACAGCACCCCTGCTGGTTGAGGAGGTTTGGGACTAGATCTAAACTGGGAGAATGTGATTCTTGGGCGATTTGCCCAAGTGGATTTTCCAAAATTCAAAAGTGGAGTCTTGATGGATTGGATCTACAAGGCTAAACAATATTTCTCTTGGCAAGGTACTCCTAATGATTAGAAAGTTTTACTTACTTCTGTTCATCTTCTCCTCTGGTTTCAACTGGCAAATACATAAAATGAGATCGAAATGTGGGAGAAATTCAGCAACAAGATTTATCGGTGTGTCAGTATCTTCGATACAAGGAATTCCACTCTTTGCTGACTAAGACCATCCAAAAGATGATGATAGATGCTTACATAGATGAAACAAGATCAAAATATGGGAGAAATTCAGCAACAAGATCTATCGATGGGTACCTCCGGTATAAGGAATTCCACTCTTTGCTGACCAAGACCTTCCAAAAGACAATGATAGATGTCTACATAGATGAATTTAAAAGAGTTAGTGGAAAATGTATTCCTTCATGGTCAGATTTGTAGTTGAAGTCCACTAGTGGAAGATGTGTCCCCCAGATTTGTAGTTTTAGCTTGTGGTGAGATATCCAAGCCGATAACAAGGCATTGCGCCCAAGGGATCTAAACCTAGCAATTGAAGACGCCATATTAATGGACCTTTGTACACTACACCTGGACCAGCAAGGATGGCCGGTGACTAGAGGAGGCCAAGCCACTTTGGGAGAACATGGAGTTGCAAGAAATGTCACCCCTATTGGTGGCTTCACCAAAAGACCGCTTCTTTGGATCTCACTTTGGGGACAAAGTGAAAGGAAGCATGGTTGATTGATGTAAACTGGGTCAAGTCAAATCACATCAGGGGGCATTAAAAGGTCAAACTACATTAGGGGGCATTGGCAGGTCAGATCACATTATGGGGCATTGGACTCGCCTAGTTGAGTTAGTTATCTTAGCTTAGTCGATTTCTATTTTAGTTGAGTCAATTTCTATTTTAGCTTGCTATGAATTAAACTATTTAATTAATTGGTTGGGTCTTGTTTAATTAGCTGGATGGGTCAACTCAGTTAGCCTCCTTTAAATATTGTGCAGTACAACCAGGTTAGACATAAATTGAATGAATTGATCTCTTTTTCTCTAACTCTCTTCCTCTCCTTCTCCTCTCTTGTTCTCTATATTGAGGCAACCGAGTCCATCATTTTTAACCCTCGTTGACCGGCCAAGCACCCTAATCCCTTACGGGCGGCCCACTCCTCTCTTTCTTCTTTCTCCTCTACCAATGCGATATCCATTTCCACCTTCAGTAATGTTCTACCACCACCATCATGATCAACACCACCCCATCACCATCGACCTATCACCTCCATCTAACACCTAGGAATCCCTACCTCCACCCATGGAATCCACAAATCTCCTAGACCTTTAGGCACTGTTTAGACAATATTTCTAAATCTAGTTAGCATTTGGAAAGCTCTCTTCTAGAGCGACAATATATCCAAAATTAAGAGGTTCTAATAAGTAGATCTTTTAGAATGGCTCTCGCAAGTTTCGCCCTGAATTTTATCTAGAATTGGTTGCAAATAATATCGAGAAGCTTTGAAGGGAGTTCGCATCATGAAAGTTATAGTGGATCTTTTAGATCAAGCCTACTTAAATTGGAAAAGAGGACTAGTGAAGACCATTTTCCATGTTGAGATTTCCAATGCAATATGCACCATTTTTGTTAGCCAAGCTTGGAAGTTTCTCGACTTTAATGGCTTATGGCCTAGTTGTTAAATGCACTTGTGCATGTCGTCCTCCAATCATGCTGCTCACTCACGAATTTTGGAAGGCTATGTGAGGCTGTAAGGGATCATTGCTAAGGGTGCAAACTTTCATTTGGCGATGTCTATTCGATGCAATATCAGTTAGGAAAGCTTCATCTGCCGAGCATGGATGCCCTATGCCTCTATATGTGAAGAGAAGGATGAGATTGTCAAGCGCCTCTTATTTAAGTGTGTTACGAATTAGCTTGACCCGATTAGTATCGGATTCTAGACAGATTTGAATATGAAACTTTGAAGATCAATGCTAACCAATCTACCCATCAAAAAGACTTGAAATTTTGATGGTTTTTCCTCTAGAAGTCAAGGATGCAATACAATAAAAATCAAGTTGATCAGATGAGTAGATCAAGAGATATGATCAAAATATTGATGAAATGTTAGGGTGTGGTGAAATGGATGTGGAAGGTAAATAATGGAGTTGTGGGTAAAGTTAGGTTTATGGAAGGTGGAAGATTGCAACAATAATGGGATAAAGCATAAAGCTGAATAAAGTGGGAGAAGTGAACTGTACTCTCAAAGGCGAGAGGGGATGATCTGACGTAAGGAAAGGGTGGCAATGGCATTAATCGTGGTCAAGGACGATGCTCGGAGATGAAGAACAAGGTCGCACGAGAGGGAGGAGTTGAGGGAGAAGAGTCTTGTGGCGAAGCCAATTCATTCAATTTGATCCATTCAAGCATGAATACCTAAGATACAAGCCATAAGACCATATTTATAAAGATTAAATCAAAAGAGTCATAGACAAACTTAACTAAACCAGTCTTTTTTATCTATCTCGGATTAGTTCTTCATATTTCAGAAATCTTGAATACAAAAGTTATAGATATGAAGTCACTGATCTGTTCCAGTTGGTTTAATAATATTCTGATACCTGATAAATATATTCTAAATATTTTTCTAAAACTGCACAAAGCTAAATTTAGCTAATTAAATAAAATTATAACCTATTAAATTCAAACTAAATCAAAAAAATATATAATAATTAAGATAACTGGACTTGATCCATTGAGTCCAACGTCCCCTTGATATGATCCGAGCTAATGGTTAGCATCAAAATGTCATTTCTCCTCGGCTATTTGGTTTGTTGGGAGATTAACCCTGTGCTCCGACGTCTATTCTGAGTGCCGAGGGAATTTAGGCCTGCGCCTCCTGAGCCGAACTCAAGCTGACTCAATTACTTGAATTTCAATTGAATCGTTAGTTTTGAACCCATTTAAAAGTCCACCAAATGGGAGCATTAGAAAGGACAGCAATATAAAATAAAATAAATAAAAGATAGTAGGGGTAGAGTTGAGAGGTTGAGTTCTGGAGAACAGCCCTTCTAACAGTTTGAGTTGATGTTGGACTCTCATACGAATGGAGAGTTGGTCAGTATCACAGATGGGATTGGGACTTTACCCCATCCAGGCTTCACCCTTCAACACTTTAAAAAGCTCTGCCAACGTATGTATCATATATATATATACAAGCCCTTTATTTGGATTTCATTGCCACTTATGACTAGATTTCGGTAATTCTTGCTACCGAGTTCCATCTTGCCAAGAGAAAAGCAACATATGGATATCGCAAGAAACTCTTAATTCTTTCCTTGCACTTCCAAGATAAAACTACCAAGCACACACCGAGTAGAACAAATGACAACAAGCATGTAGAAAGACATGAAGGCTGTTATCGCGTCAAGCTAAAGTGTAGCATTTTCTCTCTCCAGATCCAATAGACTCTTGCGGATTTTAGATATGAAGGCAGCGGCTTTCCTGTCGACATCGGGCTCGCCGATGTATCGTCCTCGATCCTCAAGACTTGGCCGTATCTTTCTCGACGCATACCTTGGCTCGTACTCATCTTCCTCATCCCGGGAGTGTGATGCGAAGGATATGCAGGACTGGCTCCCTCCCATCTCTCTCTCTCTCTCTCTCTCTCTCTGAGTCTTGTGAAGTATGAGAGCTGCTCAGCTTAAAGGACACGAACCTCTTCAACTTATAGTGGGGAAAAGAACTCCCCTTGAGCTAATAACAATTTCGAGATATCATACCAACTGTTTGAATTTGAATGGTCGATATCTATTGGAGTGATGTGAGCTCAAAGAATGGTATAGATATCGTGATGAATCTTCAAAATGCCAAATATTCTGAAGCTCACTGCTTTTCTGCATGCCTAACTAGAAGAAGTTTACCTCATACATTTTTTCCCAGGAAACAACCATGATGATAAGGCCACAAGAACTTTGCATTTTAAAGTTATAACTCAATTCTCACGTGGTATTTGAATGGTTGTTGGTCTAAATCGTTGGTGTTGTGAAAAGAACTGCAAGCCATCCATGGTCATATAGAATCAACTTTTAGTGCATGGGCTAACTCATGCAGACAACATTATTATGGGGAAGTAGGACCAAAGAAGGTTACTTAACCTGTGGCTTTAAATTGCTTAGTATTTTTAAACTAAAAGATCAAACAGAAAGATAGGAAGTAGGACCAGCAAAAAGGGATACTTCAACTTCAACTTGTCGCTCTTAAAAACTAGTTGGTGAACTCAGTGGTTTGTGTTAGGCTAAACTAGGTGAAAGCTCCACTTTCTCTGGAGTAAAGTGCAAGCTCCCTGCTTTCAACTAGCAGAGTAAGTCAAGAAGTCTCACTTTAGCTTTGTCCATGATTATTTTAGTAACTAGTAATGCCTGCTGGCTGTAGTCACGTTATGTACTATATCTATATAGGCAGAACCATAATAATGAAAGGCTCTTCCGAGTTAGGTGAGGCCCTGAGATTCTTCTCGGTACATAGTCTTACATCATTTGTAAACATTATGAATTTTCCAATGCGGAATAGGTATGTAAGACGAATGGGAAAAACTTAATACTTAATCTACTTCAAGACTAATTTTTAAAGAATGCCTTGCTTACTACATTCAAGATAAGTCAATATGTGTTTGTTACTACCAGTTGTAATTGATGAATACTGTTTAAAGTCCAATACTATAAGTTCATTAGTTTGAGTTCTAGAATTTTCTTGTATAAATTCTTACATGGGCCTTTTTAATTATTTGAGCACTATGAGGGATTCATAATATGAGAATAATTCGATCTCTGTAGCCTTGCTTCATATAGATATCAGGATGTGGAACAGAAGATAGTAAAGAAAGCAAGAGTTTTTGGGAGTGCTTACTAGGAGCTGCTGGGTACCACATTACTATATCAATTTGAACTGAACTAGATCAACTAATTGGTATTCGATCAAAATTTTATCGAATCATATCTTAAAGGAACCTTCTATTTAGATTTTCCTTCTAACTACTAAGATTTATCGAATCCTATCGTAAAGGAATCATCTATTTACATTTTCCTTCTAACTACTAAGATTTCTATATATGAAATTGAACTAAACTAGATCAACTAATCTCGAATCCCGTCGTAAAGGAATCTTCTATTTACAGTTTCCTTCTAACTACTAAGATTTATCGAATCCTATTGTAGAGGAATCTTCCCCATGAAGAACTTCAAGGACTACCCATGAACTCAAAGATAATTTATTACTGGGTATCACATTACTATATGAATTTGAACTGAACTAGATCAACTAATTGGTATTCAATGGAAATTTTATTGAATCCTTTCGTAAAGGAATCCTCTATTTACATTTTCCTTCTATCTACTAAGATTTCTAAGATCTTTGTGTCCCCTGAATTTGGAATATACCACTTTCACATAGAACTTCAATGGAGACATTTATTCCATATACCATCTTGCAAAATAATCAATTTCTCAAATAGGTGACATTTATTCCATATTTGTTCCATAGCAAAACTGCTCAGATCATGATCAAATGGACCCTTAGCTTGACACGCACTAACAACAACAGGAATAAGTTAATGAATGAACAGTCTTGCTGCAAGCTACAGATTTGATCACATTAATATTTCTCTGAAGAGTATTTGGAATGTCTATAAAGATATCCTCTAAGAATTACCAGAATTCGAAGGAACAGATGATTAATTCAAGGTGGAAAACTATGTTAAGCTTTCCACCCTATCATGGAATTGAAATCATTAATGTCACATAATTCCATAGTTTATTTGAACAGAAGTTATATTGCAATATAAAATGATATAATATCTCCATCTGATGAACTCAAATTTTATTAACCAATTATTTATCTCCAAGTTTCATTCTCTAAAATTGTTCATCGCATAAAATTACTTCTCACTATATGTATAAACTAAGGCATCCATAATAAAGCTAAAAACAAATCACGAGTAGAAAGGATTCATTTCAACATTAAAACCACATTCACCTGGACATGTGATTACAGTCTTTAATTACAACTGTCTACAGAGTTCAGAAGTAGCACAATGTCTACTCCACTACAGATTGATTAGATTAATTACTGAAAGAGGTCAATACTTCCAAAACGGCAAGCCACCAATGTTGCTAGTTGCTAAAGAGATCTAATATAGCTTCCTGTTAGTGCTTGCAAATCAATTTTACTGCATTAAAATTGTTCAGACAGACATGATCATAAATTTTGAAGTTGCATGAGGAAAGAACCAAACATATAGACTCAACAAAGAGCAACATAAGTTTAAGAATTACTCATTGAGAAAATAGGTATTGAATTGAGCCATGAAAAACTATAAGGATATTTAATATTGGTGCAATCGCAACTGAATCATATCTGCTAGAGGGAATCAAATTAGATCTCACAATTCACGTGGAGAAGAATCAGTCTTCTTTCCAAGTTCTTTTTGAAATTCAAATTCTGAATGACATGAATGGAAACAAAACAAAATACATCTAAGCATAAAGTAGATAACGGTTTTATAAGATCAAAATATAAACAAAAGGGTCACAACAGCATGAGGTTTCCTGTCTAAGAAGAGAAGATACATGCAGCCTTCCCCTCATTGCAAAAAAATCTTTTCTCTGATGACCTAAAGGACAAGCCTTACCATCACATCAAGTGATGCCTTCTTCTATAACATATAAGAACAAAAATAAGTAATGTTTAACTAAGATTAGCGATGTGAAATTAATCAAATTAAGATAAATTATGTAGGTCAAGATTCATATAACAAGGACTACTTATTTCTGTTAAAAATGTCTCAGACAATTAGTGATTTTATAGACCTAAATTAATCACATTTTCTCAACTAAAGGATCTTCCTTGACATTAATTTCCTCGATCAAATTTTGGTAATAGAGTCCATCAATGAGTAAAAGCAAGCTCCAGTGGTCATGATTGTCATTATGAGAATTTTTGTGTTAGATTTAGATTACAAAATAGGGAATGATTTTATCATATATTGTAAATTAAAGTTCGATCCAGAACGAAACATGGGATTCAAAATGTTTGGGTCATTTCATCATCCAGTCAATTTATCTACACCATGGATCAAAAGTATACCAACAACACTTAATGCGTTGTGATAGTGTAGGCCTCCAAGGCTATATTGCAATGAGCATATACTGTGTAGCAACGACAACTATGCCAAAGGCATATGCCTTGATGTGCCACCATCGAGACGGCAAGTGTCGATCAGCACGGAGCATGCTGACCGACACAATCATCGTTGCTCTGTAGAATTCAAGAACATAATAAAACCCTCAGAAAAAAAAAGGTTATGATAGTAGAAATTACATGTCATAAAGCACATAACTTATAGAGGAGACCTAACATTTACAAATATTGGCAACAAGAAGAATATTACATGTAATAGCTAGAAGATAATGCCTCAACAATCAACACAATAACGAAGTAGAAATGAACAGTAGCATGCAACAAAATGCGAAGTGATCTTCTAATACAAAAATGAAGAAATAAGCAGTACCTGAACTAACTATGCCACTGACATTCTATGGAGTCTTTGAAATTTGATTTCAACTACATCTACAGTCCACGCAGTTTTTTATCCTCCTGTGCAAGTTTTTTCTGTTGACATTGTACATAGTTATGAAACTGCCTATGTAGATCTTGCACTTCTTTGGCTTGCTGATATTCTTCAGATCCAACGGGGACCAATTTTATATCATTTAACTGCCCTTTAGTTTCAATTGGTTGTTGCATCTGAGATACATAACAAATCTCAGTCGTGTATGCACATTGGAAGATATTGAAATTGGACCTTTAGTGATAGCTATATAAGTCTAGATTTAATGAACATAGGCAAGAGATGGATTTCCAGAGGATAATATTCTTGCATAAAAGATGTCAGGTTCACCATGAATTTCTAACTAGACAAAAAGTGCAACTTCTTTTCAGTTGCTATTTTACGTGTTTGGGACTTGACACTAGTTATAAGTTACAAACAAACATCATGGCTAGGGGTGAAAACAGATCGGATTGGCCAACTAATATCCAGATCCATATCTTTCTCTAGATAACAAAATATAAAACGATGTCCAACTAAAATGGATACAGATTTTAATCAAATATGATCAAATCTTAAACAGATATGGATAGACGGATATGAACCAAATCATAAGCGGATTCAAATACAAACTAAATCTTAAATGGATTTCGATACAAAATGAATACCAACAATACCTTAAACAAATACAAATACAAATAAAATGGGGATTATCCAAATTTTGAGATTGAAAGAGCTAGAAAGTTTGAGGATATGCAATGTACTAATAAGTTTATTTATTTTCTATTTACTAATGAACAAATATTTGAATAATTCATATATAATAGTAGAATGTGGAGTATGGAAGATGAAAAGCAAAACAAGTTATAACTAGAACCTGTTAGGAGAGGTAAAAAGTTTCAAAATCTAATAAATAGTAGTGATTCAAGTTGTATGTTTATGGATAAAGAGATATCCGAATCTGAATCTGAATCCATATCAGTATATATATCTAAATCTATATCCGAATGAAATTCATATAATTTTTATCCAAATCTAAAATTTTTAAAAATTTTATCCACATTAGAATCTTAGTTGGATAGGAATTTTGCAACTCATATCCTATATTTTTAAATATGGAACCTCAGATCAGATATTATCCGACCCGTCCCCTAACTTCATGGCAGAAATCTGAAGGAATTTTACATTCCTAATGATTGTTTCTAGAAGAATGTCATTCCAAAAGAGCAAGATATGGAAATTCCCAACACACGCTCAAATCTAGAATTGAGTTGACAGATTGTTCCATATGTGGAATCTCAACAACTATTCAACTGCACGTAAGAAATCGTCTACTGGAAGAAGAGTTTTCTCACGACATGTGGATTTCTACAACAAGTGATGAAAAAGTGCGAAAGAATTTAGACTGTAGAGTGATGAAGCAATTATTTTTGCCTCTTCTATTAGCAAAAAAGAAACAGCCAAGGATTATTCACTCAAATATAGTAACTAAGAATAGGAGTACCATCTATGTATCACAAATTTTCCTTCCTCTACATATGTGTCAAAGGGTACAATGGTACATAATATGGCATAGTTATCTTGCATGAAGGATCAGACAAATTGATCAAGAAATGGTAGAATAAAGTAACTTTATCTCATTTTTTTCCCCATAATTGCTCCAGACAAGTTACATTTTGGGAGGAATAGAATATTAATTATAACTTTCTATACAACATGTAATTTGTTGGCCAATATCTGCAAAAATGAACCAATTCATGTTACCATTAAAGAATGAACTGACCTCATATCTAGGCATTAATCCTTCGATTTCTCCACACCATTTTTCACTTGTCACCCAGGGACTGCGTAGATCAGAGAAAGAGCAGCAATAAAGGGCCTTGCCTAGTGTATAATTATCAATCTCTCTTGTTGAAAAGAACATATGGTGAAGTGATAATGGCTGGAGATGATAGGAAAACAAAACAATGGCTCTAAAAACAATTATATCTTGAATAAACCTCCATTATAATAAAGTGAAAAGGACAAATCATTTTATGGAAAAAGAAACATCACGGTCATCCAAGACTTCTTTACAGCACAATTCAGATATGAAATATGAAAAGGCTCAAAAAGAGTTGATAGATTTTGATGTTCAGCTGTCTAACTGACATCAGCCCTCCAGGGATCAATGCCAAATTCCAAGTCGAATAAAAATCGGGCAATAAGGGAATTGACACAAAGGTTTCAAAATTGGTTGTATTAAAGGCTCATGCATCCCAAAAGAAACCTCTCCGCATCATCTTCAAGACATGGGAATTATCTAGAAGTGGTATAAAATGATAGTTCTAGTTTAAAGATCTGTCTTCATTTTTGAAATACAATTGCAAGCTTTTGGGACTGGCTAGGACATAGAAGTAAGGAAGCTATTAAAGATGGAACTGAAAAAATACATTTCAACAACTTTTATCTTAAATGGCAAGCTTTCAAATGCTCCACAACACTAAAATTAATAGGAGAAGAAGGTAGACAATAATAAGAAGCAATGGCAGAGAATGATGGCAAGAATCTGCAAGCAAGAATGTTGAGTTTCATTGGTGTCTCAAGTTGATTAGTCCATTTACAAAATAAAAGGGATAGTTGGCTGACAAATACAAAATTTGTCTTGTGGAAGCTAAAGAGATCTAATGGCAATAGGAAATTTCTTAGAGTTATGCATAAACTATAGCCTCTTAAGAAAGTGTAACTATTCTGTCAGCAAATAGAATGGGTCTCAATTAATACCAAGATTCCTAGTTTCGGCCGATCCCAATCTTGGCCGAAGCTGGTTTTGGCTGGGGTTTCAATCGATCCCGACCGAAATGGGTGAGAATAGGTCGGATCCGACTTAGATCCAACCCAGGGGACATCAATAATTGATGTCCCACCACCCACCTGCCTCTCTTTCTCCCTTTTCTAATTCTTTTCTTTCTCGTTTTTTTTTTTTCATTATGCACACTGTGGTGAAGAACTCACCACAGCTAAAGCAGCAGCACCTGCTGCTGCTAAGAACTTGAGAGGCTGAGATAGGTAAAGAGGGGTGAAAACTGAAAACTGGAAAGAAGTAAAGAAAAAAAATAGAAAAAAAATTGAGAGGGTTTTATTTTCATAAATTTTAAATTATTTTATATTTTATTTTGATTTTTTGATACAAATCGGATCAAACCGGATCACATCAATGGGAGATTGGGCCCATTGGATTGAGTCTAGTTATTTTATCTATTTTCTTTAATTAGAGTCTTATTAGGTTAGAATTTGTTAGTTAACTAATTCAGCTCTGCACAGTTTCAGGAAAATATTCGAAGGATATTTTACAAACGACCAAATATTATGAAACCACTTGGAGAAGATCGAAGACGTTTTGATCTACAACTTTCATATTCAAGGTTTCTCCAGATTCGGACTCTATTTGTAGCAGAACGAAGAATCATTCCAAGAAGGATAAAGAATGCTGATTTAGCTAAGTCATGTTTATCTCTTGATCGTGTTTATCTCTTATGTAAGCACTTAAGGAAAGTCTAGTTAAGTCATGTAAGCCAATAAGGTAAGTTTAATTAATTCATGTAAACCTCTAAGGCAAGTCTTAGTTCAAGTTGTATAAGCCTTTAGGATTAGTCTAAGACAAGTCCTAGTTCGAATTACATAAACATTTAGGGCTAGTCCGAGTAGAACTCATTGTACCCGACCTCTATATATAAAGGGGTTGGCCTTCTTTGTTTAGGCATAGAATAAATAGAGTTAAGTTAAGTTTATTTACCTTGCATTACTTATCGTCCTTATCTTTTATCGTAGCCGTTAAATCGTCATTATTTTTCTAAGAGTAGATCATAGTTGTAGAACCTCTCATGCTTTCAAACCATTGCCACCACTTTCCTCCAGCAACCACCCTACCCTACGGCCATCCACCACCATCCTTGGCCGTCCGCCACCTTCCGACAACCGCCATAACATCGGATATTTACTATTCTACCTCATTCTGATCTTGCTCCACTATTTTAATTATATATTTTCATCCAAACATCCAATTGACGTGAAACCAAAGCCATTAGAACTCTATCTCGTGAGACTACTACCACCTAAATTTTTATAATTTTTTTATATTCGGATCGATCCATAATATTTTTGTTTATATTTTTTAGTTATAGAATTAAAATATCAATGGCTTCAAAAGAGAAGTCATATAATACCGATATTGGGTGAAAACATTGCAGTACTATTGGGCAAGATAAAAGACGTAATAAATACAATTTATGTGGAAAGAAAATGAGTAGTTGTATTAGCCATTTGAAATAATATTTAGCTGAAAGGCAAGGAAATATAGCAGCTTCCAATTAAGTGTCTTTGGAAGTTAAAAAACAGATGTTGGCTCATTTAATTGGCAAAAAGAAAGATAAACAATCTACACAACAGAGAGAATCAATGATTCGTAAAGAATTGATGCATAATTTTATACACGTTGATGATAATAGCAATAAGTAGAGTGGAAAGAATAAGGAGGAAACATATGGGGAGAGCAATGAAAGAGAGCAAAAATATGCATAAAAAAGAGGAAGAGATGAAAATAAGCACTAGCGGTAACTTTCAGAGATCTAAATCAGTAAATATACAGAGAGAGAAAATATAGGGGTAGCAATTCTACCTCTAGAACTCTTGGTATTACAGTAGAGTCTAAAAATATTAAACCAATAGACACATATCTTTAGAAAAAAGGAATCGTACACAGACTTCCATCAAAATAGCTCTTAAAAAAATTAAAAATACAAAGAAACATATTGGTAGAGCTATCTCTAAATTTTTCTTCTACAACCATATTCCTTTCAATATAACTGATAGTCTTTATTATCACACTATAGTGGATGCTATACAATTAGTAGAGTCTGGTATTCTAACTCCTAGTTCAAATGATATTGCTACTAAATATTTTGACTCAGAAGTAGATGAGTTTCGTACTTACATTGAGACATTTAAATAGTATTAAGATGAATTTGGTTGTACACTGATGTATGATAGGTGGAATATATAAAACAGAAAAAATTTAATTAATTTCTTAGTGTACTCGGGCATGAGGACAATTTTTCTAAAGTTTGTGGATGCTACTGCTTATTTCGAAAATACATATTATATTTGTCAATTGATGGATGAGGTGGTACAAAAAATTAGTGAAATAAGAGTAGTCAAAGTGGTTACTTATAATGGGGTCAATTATAAAGCTGCTGGAAATTTACTTTATGATAAAAATACCACATTTATATTGGATGCTATGTGTTGCACATTGTATTGATCTAATGTTAGAGAATATTGTAAAAGAGTTTGAAATTAATATGATCATACATGAAGGTTAGAGGTTGACAAATTTTATATATAACCATAGTTGGGTTCTTAATTTACTTAGGCAAATGACTAGTGGTAGCGAGATAATTATACCCGGCGTCACTAGATTTGTCAGTCCTTTTTTAACCTTGGAGAGCATCATACGCTACAAGAATGATATTATACGGATATTACATCACAGAAGTGGTCTTTAAAAATTAAGAATATGAAACCTAAAAATAAATCTTTAGGTGAAACTTTAAAATATGGCTATTGGAAATATATTTTGGGATGATATTATAATTACCACCGTAGTATTTGAGTCTCTTATCAAAGTACTACAACTTGTAGACAGTGATTACAAATCTGAGATATATTTCCTATATAAGGCAATGGACATAACAAAAGAATCAATCAAAAAATATGAGCCAAAGTTATACGAAATGGTGAAAGATGATTGATTCTAGATGGAACAGACAACTATATAGAGATATACACGCTGCTGGTAGGCATATTTTTAAGTTTTAAGTTTAATTTACTAATTTACTTTTATTTATGAATATTTAAAAACTTAAATGCTTACAAATTTTAAATTTCTACAAGGTATTTTTTTAATTCAAAATTTTAATTCTCTATAAATATTAATAATGATAGTAAAGTCTTGTTGGGAGTTAGGAGGGTGATTCATAAACATCTTGTAAGCAAGCTTGAACTTGATAATCATAAACAAATCATTTGAGATAAAGAAGTGAGTTATGATTCAATTAAATAATTTTATTATTATTTATTTTAAATATTAACTTTCAATATAATCAGTATGCAATAATATATTTATGATTTCAGATAGAGAGATATATATATTGAGAGCTAGGCAATTCAGTACTACTAAAGTTGTTATAGCTATATCTTATAACACTCCAACTGAATGCTGGTCTATCTATGGATGGGAGGAGGTACCAAATTTGATGCCAATAGCAAAGAAGATTTTTAGTCAAACTATGTATTCATCATAGTGTGAAAGAAATTGGACAGTCTCCTTAATCCATACAAAAACACGTAACCGATTAACAATGGAAAGATTAGAGAAGTTAGTGTTTTGTCATTATAATATGAGATTGAGGGAGAGAAATTTAAAAAAAAGGCAAAAAATAAATAACTGATTGATTTAAATCATATTTTTGGTAAAAAAAACCCCTTGACTCCATGGATCAGAGATATAGAGAACAGGTTATTATTTGACAAAGATAACCCATGATTAGATAAGATATTATGAGAGACCATGACGAGGACAGAGGCAAGTACGAATCGTTCAGCAGTGAGAGATAGTATACCTACCAGTACTAGTCATAATCCTAATGATATACCTGGTTGTGAGATCGTCCCATCTATATTTGTTGAGAAAAGTCAAGTAGGCATAAGAATTGAAGACAGAGAAATTAAGGTTGTATATATATATCAGCGACGTCATGAAAATATTGCTTCATATGATTATGATACATCGAGCATTTATTATTTGGAGCCATCATAAGATCTATATGCTATTATTATCCTCAGTATTCTTAGACATAAGATCTAAATACTGGTTATTATCCTCCTCAGATGCAAATCACACAACAAGATCCATACAATATGATTAATATGATGGAATCACTTTTTGGAGCATCAGGTCTTAAACATCATTATTTACAAACTTTTATGAGAACCAGCTCGATATCATTAAAGTTTTAAATTTTGAATAAGTTAATATATTTTTTAAGTTTTTAGACTTCATATGTGAGTAATTTTTTGTTTTTTTATTTTTCTATTTTTTTTCTAAATTTTTCTACATTTTTAAATAATATTTAGAATTATATATAATTAAAAAATAGTCTGATCCGATACTAACGACTGATACGTATCGTTTTTCCAAACGGCCGTTATTGATCCCGATCCTGATACTAGGAACCTTGATTAATACAACACTATATCATCTGAACTATTTTCCAAGAGTATGAATAATCGAACAATAATTTAAATAAGAAAGGAAAGAAACATTAGGTTGGTGAAGATCTAGAAAGACGAACATAAATATTAGGTTGCTAGTTGGATAACAGGGGAGTTACCTAGAACAAACAAGTGAGCCACCTCATAGGTGTGAAACAAGTGAGCCACCTCGTAGGTGTGATTCCATTTCCAATATTTTAGATTTCTAATGTGTAATTCTTGTTCGGAATTGGAAATCAACTAAGTGGGGTAGGCAGTAGTAGTTTGCTTTTCTTCCATTTAAAGAAAGTACGGCTTTAGCTTAAGTCTCTTTCTGATTGCTAGAACTTAATGATCAATAACCCATTTAGTAAACGTGCTAACATGTAGCCTTCAATATCATGGCTTCAAGAAAGTGGGCATCTTTGGATCAATATGCCATAGATGACGAAGGGTTTACCTAAAAGATTGATTTTTCCATCAACACTTCAATTGATTTTCACCTCTGCAACCCTGATTTCTTCTTTTTAGAAGCCAGAGATTTGATCCAATTGGAGAATGAAGGATAATTTGTTGCAAAAATATCATTGATGTGAAGAACTGAACTAAATCAAGTGAAAGCAAATTGAAAGGCTTTTTCTTTTCTAGCATCACTTTGATATATGACAATACAATAAAACTTTTTAAAGGGAAAAGGAAGGAAGGTTACTTAGTAGATCAATTTGCTCAATAGAGGCAAAAGTAGAAGTGAGACATGACTATCAGCTGGTAATTAGACACCTAAAACATGATGAGTCATTCACCCTACTAGACCTTGGTACATGCAAGCTAAAAGGTAAAGCATCTTCTCCATTATGCTGTGCTTCTTGCATTTATAGTTCTTTTATGAAGCTATAATGTGTCGCATTTATAGTTCTTTTAAGAAGCTTTAAAGTGTCCAATTTAGAAGTTAATTGAATCAATAAGTGCCACAAGCCAACAAATTCCTTTACTCCTCTTGAACCACAATGCTAGGGGAGTGCAGCTAATGAATCAACAATTTCTCATCCTGTTGGTGAGAATCATATTTCTGTCTTTCAGGAAACTTTAATGAATGGCACTTAATACGCTAACCAATGACCTGAGACATGATTCATCACTTCTAGAACTCATCGTTGAGAAGATGACTGGCAAACTTAAAATAGAGCAACAAGACAAACTAAAGCAGCAGCAAAACCATCTCAAAAAATATCTATTATGTTTTCTCCAGCTTTATGGTCTTTATTTATGTATCTCTTCAACTATCTTCAAGTGTTTCAATCTAGAGAAGGTTGAACAATGTAGAGCAATGCGGATATTTCAGTAACCATAAAGTCTTCTGCATTAAAAATCCTCAACGATTCCCAACCTTTCAAGGAATCATCCCTCTCACTCAAAATGTTTCTCAATCAATAGTCCTTGAGCAGAGATAACACTTGGATAATGGTTCAATACAAACCAGTTAAATTACAATTTCTCCAGAGATACCCTTGCTACACCTGATAAATTACGATTTCTCCAAAGAAACCTTTGCTAAATGTTAACTAAATATTCCTAATTGGGGTGGTTCCTATCTAGGAAGATGGCTAACGAAGATTAGAAGTTGTCTTACAACATCTCAGATAAGAACGCGAGCCTTATTAGAATTTGACACAGTATCTAAAGACAACTGAAAAGTTCTCAACTACAAATCAAGAGGAAGGTTCCAAAATAAACAACTAAATTCAGCAGAGCTTCCTTTAATAGTGCAGTCTGCAAGACTGAAGATCCGCCAGGAATTGATATTTAACACTAATAACTCACCAACTGCTCTAAAATCTTAAAATATTATAGAACTATAATTTTTATATTTTATATTTGAATATTTTCTCATACTTCTAGGATGAGACATTTTAATAAGCTCAAGAAGTGGACTTGATTTAAACTAGTGAATGTTTTACATCTTAAATAATAGATGGACCTGACAGGACTCGAACTCAAGATCTCAGCGTTGATATCATATTAACGCGCCAAATGCTCTTGAAGCGTAAACTGGTAATTTTTATATTCTATATTCTAAAAGTGATATTACTTTCACCCAAAATCAGTGGCAAACATTTTATCTTACCCAAGGCAGAATCCAAATTTGCACGCACTTGAAAATCTACTACAAATGGTGAGTCCATATTATTTGAGATTCAATTGTCTAAAGAAAGTAGGAAAATATTTGCAGTAATAAGGATATTAGGTGGCACTAGCTTCCATTTAAAACTGCAGGTATATAGTCGCACAACCAAACAAGATATGGACCTCCTAGCCTTATTCAGACCTTTTGAATATATGAATTTATAAACTTCATGTGACATCAACAATTGAATTATTGAAGCATCCTGTAATAAGGTGAAGGTTACTTAGCGTGTACATCTTGTCATTCCTAGAACCTGCATTTGGTAGGAGGCTCGTGAACTAGAACACCCTTTTTAGGTGACATCAAAAACTAAAACAAGTGAACATGCATTGTGATACCTATGTCAGCTTGTTATATGAAGCCCTCATATCTCTCAATGAAGGATTTCCAAATTATTACGTATGCAACATGGTAATCCATGGATCCACAGAATTGATGACTGAACAGAACTGCCTAAATCAGAAGAAAATGAAGACATCTTTTAGAGCAGAAAGTAGGCAAGGTTGTTCCTTACCTTCCTTTTGAGGATACAATGATGTGGCCTGGGTCAAATAAAAAGTCAAACAACTGGTCAGCTTGCTCCTTACTCTCCATAAAGATGGCAGCTTTACAATATGCATCTTGCGACAAACCAGGATAGAGTGTAACTTGTGAAGATATGGACACTTCTCTATGGAGAAATTCCATTATTGTAGAGGGCAATAAATCATTTTCCAGATTTTCTATCCAGAAGGAAAAGTAGCTCATTTTATGGCTATCTGTTTGAGCCAATTGCCCCCCAAAATCATTGTTCTCTTTGCAGACCCATCTTTTAAAGGTCTTCCCTGCCCTCAACATATTAGAAATAAGTCAGTAAAAATTCATAGTTCCCATGCAACATCCTTAATAGAGAGAAAATAATAAGAAAAACAAAAACAAAAAATCTACCTCTAGATTTGCTCCCTAGACCAGTAGTCCATTTAGGCGATCTTGTTTCCTACAAAGGTAGGAAAGTCAAAAGAACAATTCAAGATGATAAGAAAAAAACAAATGAGAATCCTGAAATAGATGTGCATTTTACCTCAAAATTATACCGAAAATGTAGAGGTTTCTTCAAAGAACAGTCATCCCTTGACCGCTCTAACTCATTACAGCTTCTAGAAACTGTAGATGGAGACACCTTTTGATGCATGGAAGTTCCAACATTTTGCCCTGATATCTCTGAAAAGTAACTCACCGTTTGGTCCATGCGGCATATTCTAGCTTCAAGTAACTTCCTAACATTATCCAAAAAGTCATTCAATATGGGTTCCTGTAGGGATGAAGACTTTATTAAGCATATATGCTCAATGCCGACTGCAGTCTTCTCCCCAGCATGGGAACCATGTTGCCATAATACTATAAATTTGCATGTGCAAGAACCTTCTCCTCCAAAAAATTTGTGTTGTGAAAACCGAACCTGCAATTTGGCTATCAGTATTAAAAATCATTACAAAAGGGAAAAAAAAAAAAAAGGAAGAGGGAGCATACTAGATCTCCTGATTTCAGACATTTATCATGCTTGGGAAAGTCCAGAACTTCAAAAAAATTGCAATCATCCTACTGTTAGATAAGACCAAAAAGTATGATTAAACCAAGGGGTGAGAACAAGTTACAATAAATCAGAGTTTCATATAGGATTATAGAAAAATTAAGAAGTTGAAAGAGAATGAAGCCCCAGAACATCACTAGGAAACCTTATTATGACAGGACTTCTCCTATACCTTGTTTTATAATAAGTCATTTATCTCTCTATGTTATTATCTATCGATTCAGCATAATTTGTGAGAATAGAATATTGATTGAGATGGTTGAAGTATTGTCATGTTCAATGAAGACCACATACTGCCACCGGCAAGCTGACCAATTCTATTCAATTAAAATGTGCTGTGCAGGGAAGGAAAACCATAGCTGCTGCAGAAGTAAAGAAGACACATAATTGCATTTGGTTGACGGAGAACCTAGCCCAAAATAAAGTTGAATAGAAGATAAACATATACACCAAGGTTTGAAAAATCGGAATCAGGATCGGGATAGGCCTTATGAAAAAATGATATATATCGGCCGAATCGGCCGTATCAGTTGCCTGGATATTGGATCGGATTTTTTTAATTACATAAAATTCTAAATATTATTTAAAAATACAAAAACATTTTTAAAAATTTTAAAAACATGATAAAAATAACAAAATAATAATTATTCATATATGAGTCTTAAAAATTAAACAGAAGTACTAATTTACTCAAAAATTAAAACTCCGATGAATAACGAGTTTGCTCTCATAAATCCCTATGGTCATCATCATAATTATCATAAGTTTGAAGATAATAATGTCTAGGGTCTGGTGCTCCAAAGAGTGATTGCATCATATCATTCATATCAAATAGTTCTTATTGTCTCTGAGGAGTATAATAATCAATATATGAATCTTGTATGTACGAATACTGAGAAGGATAATAACCAGCATATGGATCATATGATTGTTCCAAACAATGAATACTTGATGAACCATCATTCGTTAAAATTCGCTGGAGTAAGATTTGCATCGCAGGAATTCGTCAGAGTTCATTGGAGCTAGATCTCTCTGTTAGAAAGTGAGAGTGAGAATAAAAGGAGAAAGGAGTGAAAGAGAGAGAGTGAGAAGAAAAGAATAAAGAGAGAAAGGAAAAGAGCTTGGGGACATCAATAATTAATGTTCCCGGGTCAGATCTAGGTCAAATTTATAATAGATCTGGCCAGGTTTAATCAAAACCGACCGATTCCAATCCGGATCGGCCAATCCTGGCCGATCCCAGTCATTTGACTGGACTAGCCGATTCGATGAACCTTGATATATACAATGGGACCAACATTATTGGTTGCCTTTTGCCAAATGTTATGTGTATATATGCCTTCGTGTATGTGTAAATACTTGCATACATGTAGAATTACATGTACAGAACTATGTGTAGAATTGATGTCCAAAGAACACTCTGAGTAAACATCTAACCAACAGCTGATGATGGTATGCAATAGAAGAAGAATATTCCTTTCCAAGTAAAATATTAGAGCACCTATAATTCCTCTTGAATTACTTATCATCTATCTATCTTTATTGCTATTTTTAAGAAGAGAAAGTAGGCTTAGTCAGTCAGATCGAATGGTTGGATTATTGGGCTTAGGAAACCATCCTGGGTTGGGTTAATCACAAGTCACAACAGGACGAAAGCATACTTGACGTTTTTATTCTCTAGTTAAATTAACCAACATATGGTTTATCCTTTGTTAGCAAAATAGACAGTAGAGTGCTATTAAACATTAATTCAAAACAGATGGGTCGCTTTGGCAACATGCAAAAAATGGCCTGAAACATCAAAATCCCAAAAGGCAGGGTAGTAAATGCAAATCTCCCTTAATTCTATGTTTGCAACTTTGTTTATTTAGACCAATCTTGGACAAGCATTGCCTTTAGATCAAACATCTTGAGCTTCCAAGTGCCATCAAACTAATCAACCTTATTCTACTGCAGTGCACCTAAAAAAATATACATAATATATTTGATATCCACATATGCAACATGAATATGTATAAATTATACAGAGAATTTATATCCACCATCAAATATGAAAAGGGAGGTTATCGCTTCTATAACATTAGATGTAGTCCAGGAACTTACATGTCTGAAAACTGGAACCCTATTGCCTATGCATCAAATTCTCCAAAACAGATAGTATTATTAGCAAGAGGAAATGGAGTGCATGTAGTAAAGTATCGGAACCTATAATTTCCCTATAAAAGCTTAGACCATGTCTGCATGTGTACACACACATCAATTCTTTACATAGATACCATAAATTCTATATTAAATACAAGGAATATATAAAAGCATTTAAAATCTCTTATGACTCGGGTACTAACGAAACACTCAAGAAAGAATTTATCAAGGATGAAAGAGAGACATTGGAAATCAAGCAAAAAGATAAATATGAAACACATTATAGATTGTACAATTAAGAGGTTAAACTGGACAACCTACTTGAACAACATTATGGATCCAATATCAGCAAAAGACATTGACTTGGATTACAAAGTTAACATAATAATGAAGAAAATTCTCATTCTAGCTCATTAAGTCCTTACAGGCTAAAAGAATAGTTATAACAAGAATCTAAAATCAAAATCTAATCTACAGGGAAATGCTGGAAAAATGTCCATCACCCAGCTTACTCGGATAGGAGAATAGACTTAATTTCTATAAACAATATAAAGATGGCTTTTTACCCCTATGCAATTACTCCAAGAATGAAACATCAACAAGTTTAATATCAAATGCTCCCTTTGCTGCTATCTTGCATCCACATACGAATGGCGAATAAAAACTCAACTTCAATTTCCAAGTAAAAAGACGAAACTTTGCCCGCAAGAAACGTCAATCCAACAACAAATGTTACCACGGAAATGAAAACCCTTAACCAAATAAACGGAAATCTACGATACAACTAGATTCAATAATAAGAGACCCAAATTTCCCAACCAAGAACAGGAAATAGAACTAAATTCCATTACAAAAGAATCAAGAATGCCCAAAATATACGTTAAATTCAAGGTAAAATACCCAAATTTTCCGCACAAACACGACCCAAATGTCCAAACTCTAAACCCAACCGGAATCAACAACAAGCAACCCGGATCTTTCCCAATCCAGGAGATAAAAATAAGAAAACTCTCGCTCACCGTATCCACAACCGCATCGTAGAACCGCACGTCATCGTCCCGACCAGCGTAGGCGGCGCAGACCTTGACACCCTCGACCACTTTCCAGCACTCGGAATCCTGGAGCTGGATCGACGAGGGCCGAAACCTGGATTTGAACTCCTCCAACTCATTCATATCTTTGAACTGCTCTTTTACGTATCGCTCGTCGAACTCCTCGGAGAACTCGCGATACATCACGCGAAGTACTCCGTCTCTCTCCGCGTGGAGCCGCACGCCGTACCATGCGTCATCTTGCGGCGCACGGAAGTCCAACTCCCTCGCCGGAGGAGGCTGATCTCCGGCCATCGGCACGTCAGCTTTCCGCTTCACGGCCATCGCCGGAACTTTTCCTCTCTCTCTCTCTTTCGAGCATATGTCACTGACGGTTGATGGTACTACATGGGGAACTGGCAATTGCGTGTTAAATTACAGTTTTGCCCTCCTAGCAAGGAAGTTTGCTATTGGGTCTTTTGCATGTTCGCTCCCACATTTTTGGGTTAATGCGAAACCACACCTCGTTTGCATATATTTGTCGTGATTTAGAAGTTATTAAGCATCATCGGTATTCGCTCGCTGGCCGCTGCCCACTATCCGATTGCCACCGTAAAAAGTAGCCGGCGGTGAGGCCGGTAGGGACATGTGAGGAGAGGGTGATTGGCACGTGACATGGAAGAAATATATCTATTTCTCTTGTAAAAAAAACGATTTAAATCAAAAATCAGTATTATTATTATTATTATTTTAGAAAAATTATATTTCGCCCGCTACCTTTTTCTGGGTGTTGCAAAATAGATAGACAGAAACTAGTGATGATGAGGAACGCTTTTCGGAAAAAATTGACCTAAAATTATCTCCAAATTCTTGGTTAAAAATTAGGATATATGACTATAACATAAATTTATTAAATTAATTGGAAAAAAAATATCCGCAGAGGGGCAATATAAACTTATAGCATTCATTTTTTAAATAATATTTGTAATAATTTAATAGTGATTTGATGAATCCCCAGTCGAATATTAATCCGTACTCTGCCACTATTTATAATAAAAGAGGTGTAGCGCTGTAGGAAGGGTTGTTTGAGTTAGCGTAAGTTAATGTGAGTAGGATACTCGTGTATTTTATATTTGTATAATATTGTACACTATTATTAGAAAATAAAGGAAATTATAATTTATCGTAGTCAGTTGGTGTGATTTTAATTTATCTTCCAATATTTTAAACTTAAACGAGTAAACTCCTTATGATCCTAACCAAATTAAAATTATTAGTTAACCATTAACTAAGACATTAAATATTGGTGGTAACAATCTAATTTCAAAGAGTTATAAAAAAACCCGATCGAAAATATATAAATAAATTAAATAAACTTACAGATTACAGAATATAAAATCTTATATAGTCAAGTTTAGTATTAGACACTATCTCCTTAAGACCAATTCGTCTTCCACTGATTGCTTTTGGAATAGTGAACATCGATTTCCTAAGATACAACGACCGACTTGCATTCGAAAGGAAGCAGTTATTCGAATGTCTTGCCGAACTTGAACCGTGCTGTAGTCTCTATTAAATGCAAACTTAAGACTCGAACCAAACTTAAAATAAATGAACCAAAATTCAGTGTATAAAATTATACAAATTGACATCCTATTTCGGGTTCAAACTAACTAACTGATTAACTATTCTAATTGAAGGAACACACTATTTCAACTTCGGGCAGGTTCAACCAACCAACCAACCTGAACCTGATCAGATTTGAACCCATATTAGGCAAAAAATTAAAATTGGACTTTACTCGCACGTGCGAACCAAGTCGAGTCGAAGCGACGATTGCTTTTGGAATAGTGAACGTTAGTCTCCTAGGATACAACGACCGACTTGCAATCGGAAGGAAGCAACTATTCGAATGTCTTGTCGAACCTGAACCGTGCCGTACTCTCTATCAAATACAAACTTAAGACTCAAACCGGACTTAAAAAAATGAACCAAAATTCAGTTTATAAAATTATACAAATTGACATCCTATTTTGGGTTCAAACTAACTAACTGATCAACTATTCTAATTGAAGGAACACACTATTTTGACTTCGGGCAGGTTCAACCAACCAACCAACCTGAACCTGATCAGATTTAAACTTGTATTAGGCAAAAAATTAAAATTGAATTTAACCCGCGCGTGTAGAATATGAACTATTTAAGGACTAATCAATATTGATTTCTATTTTGTAACTCTTGTTAGACTTCAGAAGTATCACCTTTTTTGCATACACTTATGAACTATTTTTACCAATATACACCATCTAATTTAAAAATGCTCTTGGTTTAGAGATCTGTATATTCTAATATGATTTAACCAATTTATTATCTATGGATTCTATAATTATATATATATATATATTCTAGAAATATTATATATCTGCTATAATATTGGTCGATTTTGTAAATACATTTATGAATTTTGAGAATATTATTTACAAAATGCATTATAATATTAACAGATTCCATAAATACATCTATGTATTGGATTGTAAATAAAAATACAAATTGAATTATAATATTGTATGATGTTATATAAACTGTAAATATTTTTGAATTGTCAAATACAGCTTGAGTTGCACTATTGTATGTAAAAATGCAGATTGTAAGTAAATTTGCATATTGAATTGTACTCTTGCATATTAAGTTAACATTCTTGTATGTCAAAATTTTATTATTCATATTATAGAACATCACAAAATGAAAGGAGAAAGCTCTTTTTTATTTCATTTGCATTTATTTCATCATCTTCTTTATATCTTATGCCCGTAAAGTAATTATAAAATCTCCCTCCATTTAATATTGGGAGATGTCATTATGATTTTTTTTCACTTGAATATTTGATCTATGAGGCATCATTATTATAAGATCTATTTGTATCCTTTAGTTATACCCATTGCGAATATTTTTTTTTATCTAATATGAACTTATACTATGCACTGCAGATTTATATTTATATACTTATTTTTATATAATACAGACTTAGTACATTATATAGCTGACTTATACTTATATTAGATTACTTATACATATATATTATAGAATGCAAATGTTTACTTCATCTTCTTCGGTCCAAGGTAAGCTTTCCTAATCGAAAAAAGAGAATACCCAAAGCATACGGTCAGTCATATATATGCTGCTCCAAATTTCACAAGTCAATACTGCATCTCATATGTATTTTGGCTAACGATAGCAGCCTATTCGTAGCCATTGGAATAAGAAGGCTTGAATAGTTGAATAACCTTAAAAGGCTTTGAACTTTTCAACAGATTTGTTACTCCCTCGATGATAAGATAGAGACGGAGTCATACGGTAATATCCGCAGTTTAAAGCAATCAGTTGCTGCCCTGATGGCTAGCACTAGTTGATCAACATGACTCACCAGTTTATGGCAAGGTCGAGAGAGAGGACGAGATGTGGTGATGCAATAAGAATAACTCTTTTGAATAGAATAGCTATGTTTCTTACTCAAGTTATCGACAAACCATACCTTAGTAGTAGCCATGTCAAAGAATACGATTTTTTTTTTCTTTTATTTATGTTGTATGTTGTAATACTGTAATAGAAATCATAAGTTTGATCCTTTTATGCCAAAAATCTTAGTAGAGACAATATTATCGATTCTTATTGGATCCTTGAAAGCAAACGAATAATGGGATATCCTAGTAGAGGAAATCCCAGGCAATAGTTTGCAAGAAATCAAATCATGCTACTTCTAATTGCTGGCTTCAGAAAAAGCAATATTATAACTGCAAAAAGTATGGTCATATTGAGAAAAGTTGCAGGCTGAAAATAACTGAGCAAGTTAATTTTTCTAGAGAAAAAATAGTGAACAAAATTTATTTTATGCATACCAGTCTATCTTATAAGAAAAAGAAGATAGTTGCTATATTGATAGTGGCTGTAGTAATTACATGCCAGTAGATGAAAGATTTTCCTTGATATGGAAACTTCAAGTAATTTCAAAGGCACCCAAGGTAAATGGTTCAATAGTGCAATCAAATGCGAAGGGAACTATTGCCATGGAAACAAAGAAGGAATTAAGATATAAGAGTTCTTTTACTCATGCCAGACCTACCACAAAATTTGTTAAGTGTTGGGCAATAGATTCAAAATGTCTACAATGCCCATTTTGAAGATAATGCTTATGAAGTATTTGGCAAGCAGAATAGAAGGCAAATTATTGCTGAAATCAAAATGGAGAAGAATAGGAACTTTCCTATTGAATTTAACTATGCATCACATATTGCACTAAAAGGTGATGCTATAGATGAAACATAGTTGTGGCGTAAAAGATATTGTCATCTTAACCTCCAAAGGCTAAAATACTTAAGTTAGAAAGGTATGATGAATGGATTGCATAAAATCGAGAACAAGCTAGGAACATGTTAAGCATGTGTATTGGAAAAGAACCAGCACTCACTTTTTCCCACAAACATAGCATGCATGGAGAGTAAAAGCACTTCCAAAGTTTATTCACACAGATATATGCGAGAAAATTAGACACCATTGTTCAACAAGAATAGATATGTTATCATTTTTATAGATGATTATGCAATAATTACATGGACTTATTTTCTTAAGATAAAAGTGAAGCTTTTTAAGTTTTCAAGAAATTTAAAGCTTATGTCGAGAAGCATAGTAGATATGCTATCAAAGTTCAGTGACAGAGATGAAGAATTTACATTAAAGAACTTCAACAAATTTTATGAAAGTGAAGATATCCATCGATAGCTAACTAGCCCATAATAAAATGGTGTTGCAAAAGAGAAGAATAAAATAGTCATAGAAATGATTTATAGCCTTGTATGTTGTGAATATATTCCCTAGAGCAGTAGTGGCGGATATGACTCCAATAGAAACATGGTCTAGAATAAAACTTTTGGTACCCCACTTTAAAATTTTTTATGTTATGCTCATATTCCTACCGGAAAGATAAAAAATTTTGATAATAAAAGTAAAAAGTTTATATTTGTCCGATATAGCGCTAGTACTCAGGGATACATACTTTATAATACTGAAAGCAAAAAAGCTAATCCCTTGCAAAGATGTTAATTTTTTATGCAAAGATTCTTAGAGTTGGAGATAAAACTGCAAAGAGTGCAATTGTGAATATAGAAGAAGAACAACCTTCGAATGTTTAAGAAGAGGAAGAGGAATAGCCAATGACTCCTCATAGTCATCATCTAACTCAAGCTCAAGCTCAAGTTCAAGCTCCAACAAGAGTTTAACTTATCCAAAATCGAGTGTTTGGGAAAGTAAGAAACTTGAGAGATATTTATGAATAACGTAACTTTTGTGTTGTAGAGCCTCAAAGCTTAGAAAAGCAGAAAAACAAAGCACTTGGATAAAAGCCATGGAGGATAAAATTTATGTGATAGAGAAGAATAACACATGGGTAAAAGACAAAGAAATAGTTAGAGTAAAAGACAAAACAATACTTAATCATGATAGAAGTACCTAAAAACACAAGTCATGGCTTGCCACTAAAGGGTTTATGCAAAAGGAAGCTATTGACTTTTTTCGAAACTTTTGCTCTAGTTAAAAATTTAGAAACAATTAGAACATTGTTTTCTTTTGCTGCACAAAACAACGGATATTTATCAACTTGATCTAAAATCAACCTTTTAAATGGGATTTTAGATGCAGATATTTATGTAGATCAACATCAACACTTCCTAGCTAATTAAGGTCTAGAGAATAAGGTCTTCAAATTGAAGAAGGTCTTGTACAGATTGAAACAAGCACTAAGAGCCTGGTATAGCTAGATAGATAAATATTTTTTTCTAGAATGCTACCAGAAAAACAAAAATAAACCAACTTTTACTACGTTAAAATAAGTTTTTGCTAGTGTTTTTATATGCCGCAACAAAACTATATAAACACCGATAAAGATTTTTTTTCTGCGTATATGAAAACGCCATGTAAATCCTAACTAATAAAGGTTTTGCCAGTATTTTAATTGTAAATCCTAGGCGAAAAGTCATTTCTAACACTTATACATGCAGATGAAAAAAATATTTCCCGCCCTAACAGTTTAAATGCCAAAATAAATATGCAAGTTGTCATAAATAGTCACCAACGTAAATATTTAGCCAGCAATACTAAATGCCAATTAATATTTACTATCGATCAATCAAATCAGTTTAAGATGGTTTGCCAAAATTTATAGATGCTAGGAAAGTATATGGGTCGGCATTTAGATACATGCTAAGCTACATATATGTACAAGCAAACAAATAAAATGCCGATAAAATGCTATTTGGTGTAGTCTTTGTACACTAAGATCGAAGGTAATAATATTCTTCTTTTTCACTAAGAGGTCTGTAGACTTTCCATCAACTTAAGAAGTGGTTCGATACATCAGTTTGGCTAGAGTAAACAGTACTTTGACAGTTCCTTATTGCTACGCCAGCAAGAGATTGCACTACACTGTTGTTTGTCCTACTAGTGAACAAAACCTTAACGACAATGTTGACTGCTGCCAATTTTCTGCAGTCTTGGATTATACCGGCTATTAACTAGTTTACCTGACCACCATCTCCATTGATTGCATTAACTGCTTACATGCGGTCGCTGAAGATCCATCTATTAGTGCTATAGGGGAGTGAGATGAGCTCTTTTAGCCCTAGAAGGAGGGCATGCGCCTCTCCGATGAGGGCATTATTACAATGCATCAAGTAGATAGCTTTGTCTAGGTATTTAGAGCTTGGGAGTTTGATTATATGGATGCCCATCCTTCCATCAAAAGAACCTCTTCAGGATGCGTCAACCTAGCAGATTAGGTCTCCCGTCGAGAAATTATGTTCTGCACCATCGTCTAGGGTTGCTTGCATGCCATAGGTGCCAAGATCCCTTTGATTCTTGTAGGGAGGGGAACTTTTTTCATAAATTTGGCTGCTTTATCATCAACTACTATAGGGAGCGGTTATTTCTGACCAAAAACCCAGATATTTCTTCCTTTCCAAATAGCCAAATAGTGGAGAAGGCATAAGCAAAATCCTCCATCGAGATCTTTTCATGTAGGGCTAAAATCCAACGGTCCAATCTATTAAGGAGGAGGTTAGTTCTTTGACCTAACCTACCAGCGAACCATACTACCTGAAACTACATCCAAGTATCAGATAGGTGACAGTCTCCGGTTCCTCATTGCACATAGGACAAGTAGAATCTATCTTAGGTATTTTCCTATTAAGGGAGACTCGAACTAGGAGGGCATCTGCTACGCAACGCTAAAGAATACCCCTTTGCACCTCCAGATTATTTTCCAGATACTACTAATTTCCTCACTAGATGAGGAACTGTCATAATTGCCATTGGAAACAAATTAGTAGAGAAAAGGCCATTCTTGGTTGGGGTCTAGATTAGTCTATCTTCCTCCACTGCTGCGCTGGTGCTTAGAAACAAATTCATAATGTCCTCGGCTATATCTACCGTAAAGATGGATTTTATGAGATCTTCCTTCCAAATGTTGCATTGTATCAAATCACCCACCTTACTAATGCCCTCAGGTAGTTCCACCTTAGACAGATCATGTCTCGACAGCCATGGCTCGCCTCTGATTAGAACTGATGCATCGTTGTTGATAAGCCATATGGTACCTTTTTAGAGCCCTTCTCTTATCTGCATGATAACCCTCCAAAACTAAGAGGGTGCAGAACCTTTAGCGGCATCCTAGGGTAATACCTAGCCTAAATTATCCTTGCCCACATGCTATTGCGCTCCGTGATAAACCTCTATCCCAGCTTTGTGATAAGGGCTCGATTGGCCAACTTGGGTGCCTTATTCCTAGACCCCCAAAGGTGGTGGGTCTGCAGCATTTGTCCCACCTCTTAAGGTATAAGTGGAGGTTGTTGTTAGTGAAGCCCCACCATAAATCCTTGAGCATACTGCTTATCTTCTTGAGAGTGGTTTTAGGGAAGAGCATTGTTGACATAAAGTAGATAGGAATAGAGCTAAGCACAGTTTTGATAAGGATCAGATGGCCAGCATGTGAAAGAGTACTTGATTTCCATCTAGTAAGCTTGTATTTTAGCCTTTCCACTTCAAAGATAAGAGCTTCCTTCTTCAAGCCCGACATGATTAAGGGACTACCTAAGTATTTATCTCCCTGAGATAGTTGCTTGATCTTTAGAGCACCTATGACTTGGTCTTTAGTTATAGCTGTAGCATGCTTACTAAAGTGAATTGCAGACTTCTCAAAGTTTATGGCTTGCCCTGAAACTTCACAATATTTGTTGATAACCTCTTTCAGCGTGGATACTCTTGAATGTTGCTCTACTGAATAGTAGGAGGTCATCTGCAAAGAGCAAGTGAGTGAGGGAAGGAGCTAATCTAGCTATCTTGACACCATCGAGGCTTTTGAGAGAGTGCTTCTCCTCTATTAAGATAGACAACACGTTCGAACACATGATGAAAATATAGAGGGAAAGGGGGCATCCCTATCGAATACTTGTAGCTAGTTTGAAGTAGCCATCGGCAGATCTGTTAACATTCACGACAAGAGAGGAGGTTCTTATACCCTCCATGATAAGGGCAGTGAAACCTACTAGAAATCAATAGCCTAAGAGTGTCCTTTACAAAAGCCCACTCCACTCTATCAAAGGCTTTTGAGAGGTTGGCTTTTATCATAAAGAAACTCAGTTTGCTTTTGGTTCGCTTGAGGTAGCTAACCATCTCCTAGGCTATTATTTGATTATCCAGTATTTGTCTTCCCGGCACAAAAGGATTTTTAGCTGTAGAGATGAGGTTTGATTCTCTAAGCTAGGATCTAGGCTATAACTTTGTAGAGAGTGTTGCACAGGAATATAGGCCTAAAATCCCCAACCATTGTTGAAGTAGCTTTTCTAAGGACGAGGGTTATGATGGTTCTGTTGAGAGTTTCATCTATCTTGGTTGTGTTGAAGAATCTCTTGATTTCGCTATTAACAGCAAGCTACATTTCACTCTAGAAGATCTAATAGAACCTTGCACTTAATCCATCAGGACCAGGTGCCTTGTCGAGGCTTAGGTTCTTCACCACTTCCACTATTTCTTCCTCCGATGGCACAACAGTGAGCTCAGTTCCAATGTTTGCTATAATTCTTGGGACCTGAATTCCTCAGCGCTACATGTAGTTAAGGACAAAAGATGGATTAGTTGTATTATACAATGTCTTAAAGTGGCTTATGAATGCTTCCTTGATCTCTTTTTGGTTGGTGGTCCAACTATCATTCGACAGCTTGAATGATGCTATAAAGTTTTTTTCTTCCGCATTGTGGCTATCATATGAATTTTGCTCTTTGGTGTTAGTAAACCTCCTCCTTGTGGAGGAGGTCGTCGTGAATACTTTGGAGAGAACTCTCATAGTCCCAGTTGGCCTCAATAGGGCTGACAGCTTGAATGCTCACAATTTCTTCTTCAATTGCCTTGATCCTTCTTCTAAGATTCCTTTCATGGCTTATGACCTAGCTTTTGAGTTGCTTAGCTAGAGTTTTGGTTTTTTCAGAGAAAACTACCCTCGGTAAATCAGAGTCCTTCTAAACCTTTCTATAAGTGGGTAGAAATGACTCTAAGGTGGTCCACCAATTTTCAATCTGAACATTTTACGTTTTAAAGAGCGTGAGAACACAGTCTAAAGAAGAGGGTTGTGATCGCTTGATATAGCTAGTAGATGGAGCACTACGAGTCCAAGGTAGATCATTGGTGGAGTGATAGAGGTCGCCATAGACACCCCTCCCCCCCAAAGGACCAAGTCCTGATTCAAACCGGGTCCTCCTAGCAAAGATGGCGCTAGTGTGGAGGACAGGACTTCTGTTTGCACTAAGACTGTCCCAACAAATCTAGAGCCTGTTTGCATGGCCTGACGAGAGGACGAAGTAGTAGTTGGTTAGAGGAAGATAAGAGATGATTTCCAAAGATTTTGTTTTGCCGCATTTCATTTTCGAGAGGAACACAATGTTGGCTTTGGTGCTGTGGAGGATGCTTGTCAACTTTTGAACTATCGTCGGGCCTCTGCACCCTCAATAGTTCCACGAAAAGATCTTCATCTCTTATCCCGCAGCATATTAGACTTTGCCACCATGACCGTAGTGTTTGAAAAGATTGTCTTCTCAGAGAATTGCTAGGGAGAGCCAAGAGGTGATGACTATTTAGGATGCAGGGCGAGGTCTATGGTAGCTTTCCTTTTCTTGGCGAATTGAGCAGGGCATTTGTGCTATTGGTAGACTGGCTTGACTTTGCACTTATCTGCTTCGTAGATGGGGTTTTGCCCTCATTGTAGGTGTGCTGCAAGCTGGTAGAGTATTCCTAGTTTTCCACAGCCTGCCTAAGAGGGGGGAGCCAATAGAGGTTGTTCTTTCAATTCCGGCCCGAGTTCCCTTTTGCCCGGATTGGAGGGGAGCTTCATTTGTTGGGGCTTAGTTGGCAAGGTGAGCATGTGGTTTGCATGGGGGTGGTGGAGTTACGTAGCATGGTGAGGGTGGGGATGGTTGGGCTAGGGATCTGATGAAAATATGGATGTGTGAAATGTGGTTGTTTGCTAGGCTAACAAGATTACTTGTCACGCTAGGTGCACATGTCAAGGAGGGAGAAGGGATGTAGGCATCTCTGACAGGGATGTTAACTAGTGAACTATCCCTTTCTGTGGCATTCCTCTCGAGGGCGGCAACGATCGATTGTCCACTGGTTTTAATCGTATTAGTGACAGGTGACATGTTGGTCATTTTATTGACGTGTCTGATGGTGAGTGGATCTAGAGTGATCCATCCCTCCTCTCGTGCTAGATCCCGAGGCAAGGGCAGTCCTTGGCTCGACGCTTAACTAGTCTAAGCTTTGCCTCTATTAGAAGGGATAGGGGCTCCATGCTGCGGTAGGCTTTCCTGCTCTTAATTGGACTAAGGTGTGATAGGTTACTTTAGTAGTGAGCACGTTAGCCACCCTTGGCTCCTGAGTCCAGTGAGCCTTGCACCCCAGCTAGGTTGGTGAACCGAGGCCGGAGAAAGGTGAGAAGCTTGGGCCGAATGTGCTTAGGTTATTTTAGCATTATCTTGGATTCCAATCTCCAATGGTACATGCATTTAGTGAGATCATCCCAAGTCTCTTGGAAAAAGAGCAAAACCTTGGCACCCTCTCATATTTCACTTGTATCTCTCGACAAGACCCATCCAAGAGAGAGTCTAAGAGCGAGCTTATTAGAGATTTTGAGATGTTTATGTTTACTCTACATCTAATGAACCTCGCCTATTTAGTCAGGTCCAAGGAGTCTGAGATGACTGGGGTGCCTACCCTTGCTGTAAGCGCCTTAGCTGTTGAGTTTGCAAGATATTCCAGTGGCAACCTATGGAATTGAATCCAAAACTCAGAATGATTGAAGATCCAAGCCTCACGGGGTTTATTTGGGGTAAAGTTGTCTAGGGCAAAGAGATCCCTATTGTTTGACCAAAGAGCTCCCACTCAAACTTCCTATTCGTCACTTTCCAACTCAAAGGATAGCAGGAAGGCATTGTTCCCTATCTCAATAAAGGCTAAGGTGCCAACTGGAGACCAAGCTTTGGTGAGAGAGGCCTTGAGCCCCATTGGACTGAAGGGGCGGTTAGTGATTAGCTTTCCAACGAGACATAAGCTCGGGTTGTGGTTGAGCATAATATTTTCCTTGACTAATGGGATTGTTTTCTCCATAGCGTCCTCTTTGAGAAGAGAGGAGAAGCTATGGAGCAGATCTTCATCGTCAGCCATTGATGAGAAGGCACTCCTAGCAAGAGAGGGATTGGAGAACGGGTGGTGTAGGACAGAGTTAGGGGAAGAGGGCTAAGAGGTGGGGGGTTTAGGGTAACAGCGAGATTTGGCTATAGGGAGAGATGGGAAGTGATGGTAGTAAGGAAAGGCAAGGGGCTACAGGGAAGAGATCGGGTGCAGAAAGTAGTTGGAGATGGTAGGTAACTTGGGGATAGTGAAGAGAGAGAGAAAAGGTCAAGGAGAGAAGGATGAGAAGGAGGGGGAGGGGCAGAAGCTCTTGGAAGGGAGGGAGAAGCTGGAGAGTGGGATCTCCAAGATTTTTTTTTTTTTGTTGTTGTTGAGGAGTTATGAACGTAGAAAATTATAAGGTAATAATGTTCTTATTCTCTTTATATATTGATGATCTTATATCCATTAGCTATAATGAGAAGATGCTAAAAGAATTTAAAAAAGGATATGATGCAGATGTATGAGATGACTTACCTCAAGGTAGTGCATTATGTTTTGGGAGTTGAAGTTTCCCATAGTGAAGAAAAATCATATGGAGAATATCTTGAACAAATTTAAAATACAAGATTACAAGATTGTGGCTACACCACATATGCTAAATGAAAAATTAAAGAGAGATGATGGAGCTAAAAGAGCTCATTTGATATCTACAAGATTGAATATTATATATGTTGCTAGGTTTCTTTCTTCTGTTTTGAAAGGGCTCATGATTACAAAAAGCCCCATTGAGATTAGAGGTGAGACAAAAAGATAGGCAGGTAGGCCTTGGACCAAGTACAACCAAAGCCCTAAAAGCTCCCTAAGTTTTACCCAATCAGATGCTTGATTGGCTTGGCCATAAATATGATTAATTTTAAAATGTTGGTGTTTCCAAGGAGAATACAAATATCAACTATAATGGACTTGATTATCTATTGTACAGTTGTTTTGCCATTGACCATGTTTACTAAGAGTTGAAAATTAGATTCAATCATTAGACAGTTTACCTCCAAATCCTTTATCGCGTGTAGGCCTTTGTTGCTTCAGCAACCAAGATGGAACGAAAATGAGAGCATCAATTTCTTGCAATGATGAGGTTCCTATTAGGTAGCCTAGCCAAGAAACCTAAGCCCCCAACCTTGTAAATATCAATAAGCGAGGCATTAGTTTTTAACTTGACCCACCTTTGAGATGGGGGAACCCACCTAATAAATAGGGTTGAAGATTTAGATTTGATAGATCTAAACATCTTTTGCTTATATTCTACAATAAGGTAACTTGGCAATCCAAATGTTAAAGTCTTCTTCACGGGTTTCATTGAATGTAACATTATTGTGCCTTTTCCAAATTTGCAAATGAGCCATAGCTTGCACAACATTATATAATCTCTTCTTTGGGTCTGTCGGGCCCATTTCCTCCAATACAAGATCCAAAGACTGTTATCCCAAAGGTACAAATTTAAGGGATTATGATCACAGTAAGTCTCTACATAAGCCCACAACTTGATAGCAAAGGAATAATTATAAAACAAGTGGCTAATAGTCTCGGGCACAACCCCACAGTTTGGGCACATGCTAATCGTCCCAATATGCAAACGATTTAGCAAATCGGAAATAGGCAACTTGGCCTAACAGGTTTCCAAACGAAAATTTTAACCTTAGAAGGTACACTCAAGTCCCGTAGATTCTTCCACCTAACCTATAAAGAGGGAGTATGGATAGTGTTTTTATCAAGAAAGGCATAGATAGACTTGGTGATAGTAATACCCTTGGGATTAGGTAACCAAACCTAACAGTCTGATCTATCATTTATAGGGAGCTGCATAGAGAGGATGTCCTCGTAAAGGCTAGTGCCAAAAATATGTGAAATATAGTTTTCCATTCAAGCCCCAACCAACAAGATTAAGCCCTTGAGTGACATTAGATTTTTCCAAAAGAAATTTATAGGATAGCTTAGCCACACTATCAACAATAGCAAAGGGCATCTAGGAGGAGGATAAGAGGTGCATTGACATAGAGTTGAACATTGAGTTAAAAAAGGTAACTTGCACTACTTGAGTGAGCGAGGCGCACTTCTAACCCACTATCTTAGATTCAACTTTAGCCAAAAACTCTTTATTTTCTTATGTAAACACTCTACTGGGGGAAATTTTTGTTCCAAGGTATTGAAAAGTGAAGCTACCTTCTTGCATACTAAGGATGCTAAGGAGGTAGCTTTGATGTAGAACATGGAGCTTTGGATTATAATAAAATTTAGACTTTGCAAAACTAATTTTAAGATTTATAATCATACTCAAACTGTTAAAAACATGTATCAGGTTATTATAGTAGAGATCACTAACTTTGAGATAAATTAATATGTCATCAGCATACATCAAGTGGCTAATACTAATAGAGGATGAGCTATTATCAAGAAAAGTTTGATGTTGTTAACTAGGATATCATCTTTTATCAAATAAGAAAAAAATATCAACGATAAGAATAAAAAGGTAAGAGAAGAGAGGATCCCCTTACCTAATACCTCTTTTTTCACGACATGTAGATAAAGGTAAGCCATTAATTAAAATAGCAACGTAGAGGACATGCAAGTAAAAATCCAATTCACAAAGACAACCAAAAAACCCATTTGAAGCATAACCTCTAGAACAACCTCTCATTTTAGGTGATCATAAGCTTTCTTGAGGTTAACCTTCACCATAACAATATCATCTTTAAAGTAGCAAGAAGCAAAGAATGAACAAGTTCTTAAGCAGAGGCAATGTTATCATGTATATGTCTACCGAATATGAATGTCGTTTGTTCAAGTCCCACCAAAGAGGCAATGACATACTTGATCCTAGTAGCAAGGATAGGTCTAAAGTCTATAACCTTATTAAGATTTTCCCTCTTAGGGATAAACATCACATAAGTATGATGTTAAGTTTAAGGTAGAGAATTAGAATGTCGAAAAAAATAGCATAGCCTCTAAAAGATCATTACCAATAATATCCCAAAAATGTTTATAGAAATCAACATGATATCCATCAGGCCCAGGAGCTTCCCTAAAAGTTATAAACTATAAGGCCTCTTTCACCTTCACAAGCATAAAATCCTTGGTAAAATCATCATCACAAACAACTTTCATACATGGGATCATAGTGATTTGGAGAAGCATCTTCCCCGACGTCCTAGCACCAAAGATCCTTATAATGGCTAATAAATTCATTTTGGATTCCAACCTTGTCACTGATCAAATGACTAAAGTGGTCTACAATCTCAAAAATTAGTTCTTATGCTTATGGATCTTGGTAGTCAAGTGGAAAAAGGTAGAATTTTCATCACCTCCCTTAAGCTAGTTGATCCTAGGCTTTACTCTACCACTTTAAGTTGATTTAGCGGAGGATGGTCGTACACTTACGTGAGAGAATCGCCAAGTTAGAGCTTAACATAAATAATCAAAAATAATCTCTCTAACCTCTGGGTACTCAAATCAGAACCACTCAAATTGAAACAGAGGCTGGCACAAATTGTCAGTTGAGTCAAGAAACACAATAAGGGGCGCATGATCAGAAGCAATGTAGGGCAAGTGCTTAACATAAATCTTAGTAAAATAAGATACAAATTTAGCATTTCCAAAAACATGATAGAGACATACAAGAGTACAAGCATCACCATGTCTATTGTTACACCATGTATATGGAGAACTAGAAAAATCAAGATCGATCAGGGCAGCATTAGAAATAAAGGAACTTAAGGCTCTAATAGAGAAAATAGAGATGCAGGCAGACCCTCCAAGTTTGTCACATGAATGAAGGATATAATTAAAATCACCAACAACACACCAAGACAGATTAATATAGTCTCAAAAACTAAACTCATGCCATATCCGGTTCCGATCAATTGAAACAATACATACATAAATAATTGAAAGGTGCGATGGTGGCTTACCTCGTTCTGATGTCGATGGTATGCACATTTTTATTATTGTCTTTGAAATCACCATGGTTGGTGGAAATTCTAAAGTGTGGTGGGTAGATACTTCGGATGTTTAATTCATAATAAATATCAAACATGTGTGGAATTAAATTGGCTAAGCTTCGTTTTATTCTGTTGAACAAAACCTCTAGAACTTATAGATACCGATGTATTTGATTTCAAATTTGTTTAGACTAGACGTGAAAAAAATATTTTATTATAATTATTAACAATTACACAAGATATTATTATGTGTATATGCTATAAATGTTTATACAATTTAAAATTGAGGCTGGGAAATAATTTAGGCAAATAGATCAAGAATAAAATTTATATGTGTATTTGCAACTAGCCCCGTAACAGAACAGAAGAATATTAAATTGTTTGGGAGAAGTGCTAGATTACTCTGCTCAAGTCCTAGGTAATCTTTTCTAATATTGATTGAAAACTGCATTATCAAAGCGTACGAGCAATCATAAGACAGGCAAGACTTGACCAGTTAAAAAATTGAAAAAAAAAAAATTGACCAGTCAATAGTATTGCAGACTATTATTTCTCCTGCTTCTTTTGTTAGTGCAGATCGACTATTATTAAAATGGATCGAAACGACTTGCAGATTATTTGATGGGTTTGAACTTTTCAACGAAAAACGTCTATTCTTGTAATTTTGTTTCAGACTGACGCCCCATAAAATTGACCCCACTTTAGTCGAGAGCAACTAATACGCAGCTTAATGTCAACTAAGCTACATCGGAAGTATCATTATATAGATAGAAGTCCGCAAGGACCGCCGGAAAGCATTGAAAGGGTCAATATATTACAATACTATCTTCCATTTTCTACTTGTTTCAACTGCTGCCAACTTTGACACGGGCACTTAATTCTTCACTATATAGTCCTTAGTCACTCGACGCACAAACATCACAACCAACAGAACAAGCTTAGATAGCCTTGTAACTAACACATAAGTTATCATTTACTGAATTGTTACCACAACTAGCTCTTCCAGGTTTAGAGATGGAAGTGAAGATTGAGAGCTCAAGACTCCTCAAGCCTGCCTACGAGGGTATTGATGATCCTCATTCCAGTACCACCCCTGAACTTGTCAAGTTGAGTCTCTTCGACAAGGTAACCGACGACGCCCACTTCGCTGCCATCTGCGCCTTCCGTGCACCCAACCCTCCCAACTCCGTGTGGGAGAGCAGCCTCGCCAAAGTCCTCACCACCTTCAGGGAATGGGCCGGGAGACTCGGAGAGGACGCCGATGGGAATCCTGCCATCATCCTCAACGACGAGGGAGTGAGATTCGTTCAGGCCTCGGTGGATGCAATCCACGACGATGTCATGACATCCGAACCGTCGCCGGCGCTGCTCGGCCTACATCCGAGCCCATGGGGTGTGGAGGAGTTGGCCCAGGTTCAACTCACACGTTTTGCTTGCGGAACACTTGTCGTGGGATTCACCTTCCACCACAAGCTTGGCGATGGCTACGGAACCACCCACTTTCTAGTCTCATGGGCAAGCGCATGTCGAGGTGTGGACATCGGCGCAGGCCCAATGCATGACCGCACGAGTTTCTTCGCACCCCGAGACCCGCCTCAAATTGAATTTGAGCATCGTATGGCGGAGTACAGGCCCAAGGGGACTAGGTTCCTCTCCGGATACAAGCCGACGGAGGAGACTGTCGTTCACAGGGTGCACTTCACAAAAGAATTCATCGCCAAGCTGAAGGCCAAGGTCTCTTCAAGGGCTAATACCAAGTACAGCACATTCGAGAGCTTGATGGCTCACCTGTGGAGGACGGTGACGATGGCTCGCGGCGTTGAGGCCGGGGAGACCACTCGCCTTCGCATAGCCGTGAACGGCCGCCACAGGATGGACCCGGAGGTTCCTGAAGAGTATTTCGGCAACTTGGTCTTATGGGCATATTGCAGCAGCAAGGTTGGCGAGCTCGTCAATAGTCCGTTGCATTACGCGGCTGACGTCATCCATAGCCAGGTCACCAGGTTGAATGATCGCTACTTTAGGTCCTTCATAGACTTTGCGAGCTCCAAAGTAGTGGAGGAGGAGGATCTTGTACCATTGACGGATCCGGATGCCGAGGCCTTGTATCCGGACGTGGACGTAAACAGCTGGCTAGGGTTTCCGATGAGGTTCATGGACTTCGGTGGGGGCAAGCCTTTCTATTTCATTCCGTCCTACTTCCCTATGGAAGGGCTGCTATTTGTCGTGCCTTCTTTCTTCGGAGAAGATGGAAGCGTTGATGCCTATGTGCCATTATTTGAGAGCAATCTTCCTACTTTCCAGAATATTTGTTACTCCTTGGATGATAAGATCGAGACCCAGACTAGTGCTAAAAGCTGCAGTTTGGAGAAACCAGTTGCTGCCTTGATGGCTGGCACTAGTTGAACATGAACAGGCCAAGTGAGAGGACGACAAGTGCTATATGTAATAAGAATGATTAATTCTTTTGAATAGAATATTTGTGTTTTTTTATCCTTGTTAATGGCAAACTTTACTAGTTTGGGAGATATGTCAAGAATATGAAAAAAGAATGGTTTGTTGTATTTTGTGATACTGTAATAGAAATCATTTCTTTTAAATAATTTAATGAATGAAATTACTTGAATTAATTTACAAATCATTTCTTTTAAATAATTTTGTCATCATAACTAACTACAATTTATTCAGATACGGAGGATGTTGGAAAAAAGAAAAAATGAATAAATTAACATTAATTAAACAATTTAAAGCAATCACCATATAGCTACTACAATATTTATATAAAAAAATTACTTTTCTCTATAGCTTAAGCTTTTAACATAGTTAGTAAATTAACATAATATCATAACAAGAGGCCACAGGTTGAAATTATGCAATGCCCATTTTTGTCTAAAAATATAAAACCATCGTCTATTTAACTTTTGTCAACTTCTTTGATTTATCAAGATATCTCAAGCCTTACTACTGTTAATATAAGTATTTTTAACAGTTTTTGTTATCATTGTCCTCTTCAATATCTAATTTGTTAATAAACCATAAACCCTATATATACTATTGTTGGTATATCTTATTTTAAACATGATCATCTTCGTATATACTTACTAATGTTTAAGTTCCGTTTGTACTCTATATTTGATCATTCTCTCAAAATATCTATCGTTACTTAAATCAAATTTGAAACTTCCGACAATCTGCAAATCATGTTCATATAAAAGTGCAAAAGTGTATTTTTAACCCTAAAAGTAAAACACCATATGAATTATGAGAAGGTCGAAACTTAGTTATAAATTTTGAAGAGTGTGGGGGGTGCCTACCAAAGGTTACTAGTTCAATTCCTAAAAGAACAAAAGTTAGACCTAAAACTATTAATTGTATATTCATTAATTATGCTCATAATAATAATACATATTGATTTCTATTTCACAAATTAGATAATTATGAGGTACATGAAAATACAATTAGTCTAGGAGTGTGTCATTTCTTAAGAACATATTTTCATGTAAATCTACATTGGAATTAAGTTCCCTAAAAAACTTATGAAATGTAGCAAGAGACAAACATAACCTAAAGTCCGTACTTGAAGTAAATGATATCTAGTAATTTGCATATATTGTGATAGTCAATTGGCTATAAGAAAGGATATAATCACATATACAATGGCAAGTCACAACGTATACATCGTGGAGACAAACTATACAACAATTGAACTTAACAGTTATATATTACAAATCCATTAAAAAAAGATTGAAAAAAAAAATTAAGTTTATTGTTCATCGAGGGGAATGGATTTAAAGTCAAGCACCAAGAGTAAGGATACAATGGCAACACAACCTAATTGATTAAAGGTCCCAAGGTTTAGGTTCAAAGAGAATTATTTTCTATACTTTTTCTATGATGACATAGTAATAAACTTGTATGTTACGATCCGACCACATGAGTTAAGTCGAGTAAAGTAAGTTAGCTTTATCTTATTATTTTAAATTTTAAATAAATTAGATAATCTACATGTGGAAACAATCCATTATGACTCTATTCTTATAAATAGGAGTCGTAGAATAAAGATTAAGTTAAGTTATTTTATTATCTCGTCTTTATCTTTATCATAGCTGTTAGATCATTCTTATCCTTCTAAGAGTAGATCATAGTCGTAGAACCTCTCAAGTTTCTAAACTCTAGTACCATCTTTCTCTAGCAACCACTCTATTATACGATCGTCCACCACCACCACCCTTGACCGTCTGCCCCCCCTCCAACAACAATTGCAACATCGATTATTTACCTTTCTGTCATATTTGACCTTGCTTCACTATTTTATTTATATCTTTTCATCTAGACCATTGATTTAGGTGAAATTAGAGCCCTTAAAATCCTAACTTACAAGGCTGGTTAATATGTGATTAAGACAAACGAGGAGGGATCAACCATAGAGGACCATGAAATCATCTCTGTTCCTATGAGAGTTTTTCCACCACTAGCAACAATCGACGACTAGTCGTCAGCGTGGGCAAAGACATTTTTTAAAGAATTTTTGGCCAAATTGAAGGAGAGCTTCGAAAAGATTGTAAAGGAGATCCAAACTATCATCAATGACTCAATCCAGGCCTTGATGGCAGTTCTCCTAGCCTACCACTACCAATCCACACCGCTAGCACTACTAGCAATGGCGAAAATAGCCCAACCATGGCCATCAACTTCAAACCATAAGAGAGGTGGACAAGAGACACAATCATCTACCAAAATCCCTCCTTCGGTCAAGGAGGAGCACCTTCCATCCCTGTGAGCCTACAGCTGTAGTTACGCTTAAGCAACCGATAGAGATGACCCCCGAGTCATCTTTTTTACCTGCGGTAGGAGCTAGGGACAAAAACCTTAGCTTCCCGCTGGCGGCCATCTAGCCACTCCTGGCACCCACTGCCAAGTTCGGTACCTTCCATAGGACACCTACACCAAAGCTAGGCCGACAACAGCCACAATAGAAAGCCCAAAGAGCGTCGTCGATGACCTTCCTCACTACACCAAAACCACGACATGTGGCTTCAAGTTTGGTATTCTAGCGACCACCGACAGTCATGGTCGACCTTCTCGAGCCGAATGCCACCTAATGGTGTCCACCATAGCTGCCAAAGACCACCGCTTGGTCGAACCCAACAGGCACGCTCACGACGTTATTGCTTGAGCAAGGCCATGGCGTGGTGGCTTTCATAGGCCTCGCGGTCACCACGACTCCACGACAATTGGACTACGACCACCAACTATAACCACCGAGGGCTAAAGGATCACCGATAATGCTTCATGGCCACCCTTGCTTCAACTTGAGCCTGAGCTTGATAATGGGCTTCCACTACCGCTCTGCCACCGCAAGGACCACCTAGAGGTCGACTGCTAGTGGCCCACAACCTTGTCCAGCCACCGCTGGTGCCCATATAGCCCATAACAATGCCCCTCGGTCGAAATCTAATTTCGGCCCTAGGGTTAGGTGTTTGGTTATTGAGTAGGAGAGATGAAGTGCACGTATCTTGAGGCATGCTAAACTTTTGCAATCTAGTTCAATCAACTTGCACAAACTAGTTTGGAGACCATGAGCATAACTTGGAGCTCGAGGACAACTGCTGGAATGAACCTGTGGGCTCACACTGTTATACTGAGTCATATTTGCATGCAGACTCGTGGGCCTATGAGCACGATGTAAACTTGAAGATCCAGCTCGCATATTGGTCACCTTGAGAACAAGGTGTTGGAAATATGGTGGATTATTATGATCCGACCAAATGGGTTAAGTCGACTTAAGTCGAGTAAAATCAAGTTAGTTAGTTTTTGATAGGTACAAACATCCTCTTCAATGTCTGGATCGGGTGCAGGAAAGTAGTTCGCACAACCGATGGAAAATATTCATAAATTATTCTTTCGTAGTTAGAAAATTATAAACTAAGGGTGATAGATCCATAACTTCCTAATCTATATTTTTAGTATTTACACCCTTTACAGATTCAGATTGCAACTGGGATGAAAATACGCAAGAGTTAGGGTCATGGTGGTGGTGACGGTCGAGGTGATGATAAGGTTATGAATGATAGTGGAGATGATGGTAGATGGTTTGTAGAGTTTAAGGGATAAGGATGAAGGGGGAGAAGTGGCCGAGATCTCAAAGAGGAGGAAGGACTCGATGGACGAGGGAGGTTAGAAGAACATTGACGTCGAGATGGCGCATGGCTAAAGCTTGAAGGAAGGCGAAAGGAGATTAGGGTAGAGAGGATAGAAGGGAGATAGAAATTAATACTCATTCATCATAATGATTTTAGTTGTCATCCTAACCTTAAGAGGCTAACCAAACAAGCCAAAATGATAATTATCAACCCTAAAAACAGTAGACTCTCGTCGATCATGTTCGAACGGGGCCGAGCGCATTTGAATGCACATCTTGCGTCCTTTGTCAATCTGAACGCCTATAGGTGTTCATAAGGGCGTTTAGACATGCCCTCTTCCGCATTCAAACGCGAACTAAAGAAATCTTATTTTTTTGAAAATAAACAACTATTACAATAAGAAAAGACTTCAGCAAAATGTATTAGTTTTATCCTATTATTTTAAATTTTAAATAAATTGGATAATCTATATGTGAATCGGATTTGCTAGGATCTTCTCCTATAAATAGTAGTCATGTATTGATTAGGGGAATCATGAAATGAAGATTAGGTTAAGATATTTTATTAGTTATTTTATCTTATATTTATCTTTACCATAGCCGTTAGATCATCTTTATTTTTCTAAGAATAGATTATAGCTGTGGAACCTCCTAAGCTTTCAAATCCTAGCCAGTATCTTCCTCTAGCAATCACCTTATTATACAGCCATCCACTACTTTCTTTGGACGTCCACCACCTTCCGACAACCGCCGCAACGTTGATTATTTACTGTTCATCCCTATTTGACTTTGCTCCACTATTTTACTTATATCATTTCATCTAAACCTCTTGTTAAGGTGAAAGTAAAGTTATTAGAACCTTAACTCATGAAGTTACCACCACATAAAATATTTTAATTTTCTTATATCAGAATCAATCTACATATGATGCATAACATTGTACTAATTGTTAGAGTAAGCAATACTTCTAATGACTTTTATATCTTAGAAACTAATTAAAGTATAGTAAAATACTTTTATTAAGAGGTATAATATCAATAGACACAACATATAGAATCAGTGGTATTGAAAAGGAGCCATATGAGTACTATTGCCTGTGTTTAAATAAAAAATTAAATAGTTTCAGATATCATATTCATTGGTTACTGAATTGATCTGATAATACTTCACTAGGGAAGATTGAAAGCTAGGAGATACCTAAACTAATATAGTAAATTCTTGTTGTACTCTTAATCATATCTATATTTCATATGTATTTATATCCAATTCATTCGTGTGGGAGACCGTGGGAACAATCTTTTATTTAGAACATGAATTTCATATAAACTTTGAGCCCAAATTTAAATGGGATCCACATATTATTAATAATAAATTAATGATAAAATTAAAATAGCTCAAAAAGTGTTTTAGATGTCATATATTTATTTATTTAAACTCATAAAAGGAACTGAATAAAAATTAACTTTAAAATGACTATCATAGCAAAAGATTACAAGTGTCTTAACAACAAGCCCCATAATAGAAGAGAAGAATATTAAAATTGTTTGGGGGAAGTGTTAAAAATTGAAAAGCGCATTATCCAAAGGATACGAGCAAGAATAAGACAAGCAAGACTTGACCAGTTAAATTAAAAAAAATTATTGACCAGTCAATATATTGCAGACCATTATTTCTTCTTCTTTGTTACTGCAGATCGACTATTATTGAAATGGATCGAGACGGCTTGCAGATTATTTGATAGGTTTTAACTTTTCAACGAAAAACGTCTATTCCTGTAATCTTGTATCAGACGGACGCCCCATAAAATTGACCCCACTTTAGTCGAGAGCAACTAATACGCAGCTTAATGTCAACTAAGCTACATCGGAAGTATCATTATATAGATAGAAGTCCGCAAGGACTGCCCGAAAGCATTGAAAGGGTCAATATATTACAATACTATCTTCCATTTTTTACTTGTTTCAACTGCTGCCAACTTTGACACGGGCACTTAATTCCTCACTATATAGTCCTTAGTCACTCGACGCACAAACATCACAACCAACAGAACAAGCTTAGATAGCCTTGTAACTAACACATAAGTTATCATTTGCTGAATTGTTACCACAACTAGCTCTTCCAGGTTGAGAGATGGAAGTGAAGATTGAGAGCTCAAGACTCCTCAAGCCTGCCTACGAGGGTATTGATGATCCTCATTCCAGTACCACCCCTGAACTTGTCAAGTTGAGCCTCTTCGACAAGGTAACCGACGACGCCCACTTCGCTGCCATCTGCGCCTTCCGTGCACCCAACCCTCCCAACTCCGTGTGGGAGAGCAGCCTCGCCAAAGTCCTCACCACCTTCAGGGAGTGGGCCGGGAGACTCGGAGAGGACGCCGATGGGAATCCTGCCATCATCCTCAACGACGAGGGAGTGAGATTCGTGGAGGCCTCGGTGGATGCAATCCACGACGATGTCATGACATCCGAGCCGTCGCCGGCGCTGCTCGGCCTACATCCGAGCCCATGGGGTGTGGAGGAGTTGGCCCAGGTTCAACTCACACGTTTTGCTTGCGGAACACTTGTCGTGGGATTCACCTTCCACCACAAGCTTGGCGATGGCTATGGAACCACCCACTTTCTAGTCTCATGGGCAAGCGCATGTCGAGGTTTGGACATCGGCGCAGGCCCAATGCATGACCGCACGAGTTTCTTCGCACCCCGAGACCCGCCTCAAATTGAATTTGAGCATCGTATGGCGGAGTACAGGCCCAAGGGGACTAGGTTCCTCTCCGGATACAAGCCGACGGAGGAGACTGTCGTTCACAGGGTGCACTTCACAAAAGAATTCATCGCCCAGCTGAAGGCCAAGGTCTCTTCAAGGGCTAATACCAAGTACAGCACATTCGAGAGCTTAATGGCTCACCTGTGGAGGACGGTGACGATGGCTCGCGGCGTTGAGGCCGGGGAGACCACCCGCCTTCGCATAGCCGTGAATGGCCGCCACAGGATGGACCCCGAGGTTCCTGAAGAGTATTTCGGTAACTTGGTCTTATGGGCATATTGCAGCAGCAAGGTTGGCGAGCTCGTCAATAGTCCGTTGCATTACGCGGCCGAGGTCATCCATAGCCAGGTCACCAGGTTAAATGATCGCTACTTTAGGTCCTTCATAGACTTTGCGAGCTCCAAAGTAGTGGACGAGGAGGATCTAGTACCGTTGACTGATCCGGATGCCGAGGCCTTGTATCCGGACGTGGACGTAAACAGCTGGCTAGGGTTTCCGATGCGGTTCATGGACTTCGGTGGGGGCAAGCCTTTCTATTTCATTCCGTCCTACTTCCCCATGGAAGGACTGCTATTTGTCGTGCCTTCTTTCTTCGGAGAAGATGGAAGCGTTGATGCCTATGTGCCCTTATTCAAAAGCAATCTTCCTACTTTCCAGAATATCTGTTTCTCCGTAGAAGATAAGATCGAGACCCAGACTTATGCTAACAGCTGTAGTTTGGAGCAACCAGTTGCTGCCCTGATGGCTGGCAATAGTTGAACATGAACAGGCCAAGTGAGAGGACGACAAGTGCTGATGCAATAAGAATGATTAATTCTTTTGAATATAATAGATGTATTTTTTTTCCTTATCATTGTTAATGACAAACCATGCTAGTTAGGCATAGATGTCATATAACACGAAAAGAAGAATGGTTTTGTTTGTATTCTGTAATATTGTAATAGAAATCATTTCTTTTAAATAATTTAATGAATGGAAATTATTTGAATTAACATATTTAAATGCTGTCATCATATCTAACTACTATTTATTCAGATATGGATGATGTTGGAAAAAAATAAATTAACATTAATTGAACAATTTACACAATCACCTCAGAGCTACTAGAATATTAATATAAAAATAACTATTCTCTATAGCTTAAGCTTTTAAAGTAGTTAGTAAATTAACACAATATTATAATAAGAGGTCGCATGCTGAAATTATACAGTACCCATTTTTGTCTAAAAATATAAAACCTCTGTCAATTTAAGTTTCGTCAACTTCTTAGGTTTATCGAGATATCTCAAGCCTTACTACTATTAATATAAGTATTTGTAACAGTTTTGGTTATCATTGTCTTCTTTGTTCATCTAATTTGTTAGTAAACAATAAACCCCATATATACTATTGTTGGTTCATTGTATTTTAAACGTTCATCTTCGTATATACTTACTACTGTTTAAGTTCCATTCGTACTCTATATTTGATCATTCTCTCAAAATATTGATCATTATTTAAATCAAATGTGAAACTTCTGACAATAAATGATGCAAATCATGCTCCTATTAAAGTGCAAAAGTGTATTAGTGGGTTATATTTTTAACCTTAAAAGTAAAAGAAGATTTAATTTATGAGGTCGATGGTCGTAAAAGAAGTCAAGATTCAGATCCAAGAAGTAGAGCAATTCGCTCAAGTGGGTAGGAACTCCTATAGATCATACTTAAAATCAAATCAAGATTCTAAATAACTATTACTTGTGAAATCTTGGGGTATATAGGAAACTTAGACCGTCTAAATAGAGAAGATATAAAATGTTAAATCTAAGTCAAATTAGCTAAGAAATGTCAAATCTTACTTGGTTTGAAAAGCGAAATCAAAATTGAAGCTAGATGACCAAAACAAAGTAATTAACGTAAATCATAAATCCGAAATAGAGTGGGAGCCAAAGAATCTAGACATGTAATTTTTTCAAATAAAAAAAAAGTCTCTTAATGATCATTAAAGAGAAAAAAAATCACAAATCTAATTAATATTTTAGATAAATCTATTTCACTTTCAAACTTAGTACAAGATTCTCCTATAATTATTGTAACTAGACTCTGGATGGTGGACTCTGGATGGCCTCAATTAAAGTCCCTCTCTTGCATAAACCTAAACAGTCTAAAGAAGATATGAAAAGTTAAATCTGAATCAAATTGGCTAACTTTATTTTATTCTACTTAATTAATGAAGTATAAAACCTCTAGTACTTATACATGCTGAATGTATGTGATTTAAAATTTGTTCAAATCAGTAATGAAAAAAATATATTATAATTAATAACAATTGTATAAGATACTATTATATGTATTCACTAAGAAGCAAAAACAAGACATTTGAAATGTTTATACATTTCAAAATTGAGATTGAGAATTAATTTAGCAGAAAAATCTAAATGCTAAGAAATGATAAATGTTGAATCACCATTTGCACAAATATTATTTAACATAGAATTATTTCTCAAATAACGACTCCTTAGACTCTATAGTAAAATGATATTCTTGACTATAAGAATAAAACTTTGAAAGAAATGATAAATGTCACGTTAATAAATTCCGACTTAAATTAGAATTCGTGGGGAGGAAGTTTTGCTTTCCGCATTCTCAATCAGTTACCTCATAAAAATTAGATAAAACACTATATGAATTATGAAAAAGTCGAAAACCTAGTTATAAATTCTGAAGAGTGTGGGGGTGCCTATTGGAGATTACAAGTTCAATTCCTAAAAGGACAAAAGTTGGACCTAAAACTATTAGTTGTATATTCATTAGTTATGCTCATAATAGTTATACATATTAATTTCTATTCTACAAATTAGATAATTCTAAGGTACACGAGAATACAATTAGTCTAGGATCGCGTCATTCCTTGAGAACATATTTTCATGTAAATCTACATCAAAATTAACTTCCCTAAATAAAACTTATCAAATGTAGCAAGAGATGAACATGGCCTAGAGTCCATGCTTGAAGAAAATGATATCTAGCAATATTTAAAGATATTCCTATCTGATCAAAACCTATATTAGTAATTTGCATATATTGTGACAATTAATTGACTATAAGAAGGGATATAGTGACATGTACAATGGCAAGTCATAACATATACATTGTGTACACGAACTTGCAACAATTGAGCTTAAAGAATAATATCGCAAATTTATTAAAGAAAGACTCAACAAAAAAAAATTAAGTTTATTGTTCATCTAGGGTAATGGATTTAAAGTCTAGAACCGAAAGTAAGGATACAATGGCAACACAACCTAATTGATTGATGGTCCCAAGATTTAGGTTCAAAAAGACAAACGAATTGTGAGGGCATTCTCTAAAATCGCTAAGGAATTATTTCCTACACTTTTTCTATGATGATATAGTAATAAACTTGTATATTACGATCCGACCACATGAGTTAAGTCGAGTCAAGTTAATTAGTTTTATCTTATTGTTTTGAATTTTAAATAAATCGGATAATCTACATGTGTATCCAATCCACTAGGACTCTATAATAAAAGTAGTCATGTGTTGATTAGGGGAATCGTGGAATAAAGATTAAGTTAAGTTATTTTATTATCTCGTCTTGGAGTATATCATAGCCGTAGAATCTCCTAAGCTTTCAAACCCGAGCAACCATCTTCCTCTAGCAGCCACATTACCATATGACCGTCCACCACCACCATTGGCCATCAGCCACCCTCCAACGACCGTCGCAAGATTAGTTATTTATTATTCTACCATATTTGATCTTGCTCTACTATTTTATTTATATCTTTTCATCAAGACCGTTGATTTAGGTGAAATTAGAGTCATTAGAACTCTAACTCAGGAGACTACCACCATATAGAATATCACAATTTTCTTATGTTCAAATTAGTTCAGATCTAGTGCGTAACATTAGTATCAGAGCCAACGTTCCTCTGAAGATGGTTAATATATGACTAAGACGAACAAGAACGGATCAACATGGAGGACTAATAACTCATCTCCGTTTCTATAGGGGTTTCTCCATCACCAGCAACTGTCGAAGATGTGCCGCTAGCATGGGCAAATATATTTTTTAAAGAATTTTTGTCTGAATTGAAGGAGAGCTCTAAAAGGATCGTGAAGGAGATCCAAACTGCCATCAAGGACTCAATCCAAGCCTTGATGGCAGTTCTCCTAGCTCACCATGGCCAACCAATGCTGCCAGTACTACTAGTTATGGCGAAAATAGCCCAACCATGCCAATCAACTTTAAACCATGAGGGAGGTGGAGGGGAGACCCAACAAACAATCAAAAACCCTCCGCTAGTGGAGGAGGAGCGCCTCACATCCCTGCAGGCCGAGCCCGCCACCGTAGTGATGTCTAAGCAGCTAACAAAGACGGCCTTCAGTCTTGGGATGAAAACCTTAGCTTCCCATCGGAGGCCATCCAGCAGCTCTCAACCCCTACCGCCAGATCCAGTCCCTTCCACAGGACCTCCACACCCGAGCTAGGCTGACGGTAGCCATAGTAGAAGGCTAGAAGAGCGCCATCGATGACCCATCTTGCTGCAACAAAACCACGGTAGGTGGCCACGAGTTTGGCATTCCAACGACCACTGACGGCCACAGTCAACTTCCTCGGGCCTACTGCCACCCAACGATGGCCACCGCAGCCGTCGGAGACCACTGCATGGTCGAACCTCATGGCCACGCTCGTAGCATTATTGCGGGTGGTTTCCATAGGCCTCACCGTCGCCATGGCTCTACAGGGTGGGACTACGACCACCAACCACAGCCACCGGGGGTTAAGGGACCCATCAACCATGCGCTATGGCCACCGTTGCTTCAACCCGAGCTTGAGCTTGATAATAGGCTTCCAGCGCTGCTCGCCATCACTTCGCCGCCACAAGGACCACCTAGAGGTCGAGTACCGGCGACCCACAACCTTATCTAGCTGCGGTCAATGCCCATAGCAGCGCCCCTAGGCCGAAATCTAATTTTAGCCATAGGGTTAGGTTTTTGGCTATTGAGTGGAAGATATGAAGTGCATGTATCTTGAGGCATGCTAAATCTTCGTGATTCGATTAGATCAACTTGCATGAACCAGTTAGGAGGTCATGAGCACAACTTGGAGCTCAAGGATGACCGGTGGAATGAACCTGTGGGCCCTTGCTATCGAACTGAGTTGTATCTACATGTAGACCTATAAGCCTATGAGCACAATGTTAACCGAAAGATCCAGCTCGCATACTAGTCACCTTAAGGATAAAGTGTTAGAAGCATGGTGGATTATTACAATCCGACCACATGGGTTAAGTCGAATCAAGTCGAGTAGAGTCAAGTTGGTTAGTTAGCTTTATCTTATTATTTTAAATTTAAATAAATTGAATAATCCGTATATAGATCCAATCTGTTAGGACTCTGTTCCTATAAATAGGAGTAGTTATATGTTGATCAGGGGAAATTTGGAATGAAGATTAAGTTAAGTTATTTCATTATCTCATATTTATCTTTACTATAGCCGTTAAATCATTCTTATCTTTTTAGAAGTAAATCATAATTGTAAAACCTCCTAAACTTTTAAATTTTAACCACCATCTTCATCTTTATTTAGCAGCCACCCTATGATACGGCTATCCACCACCACCCTTGGCCCTCTGCTACCCTCCGACGACCGTCGCAACGTTGGTTATTTACCATTATTTTCTATTTGAAATTGCTCCACTATTTTATTTATATCTTTTCATCCAGATCTCCTATTTAGGTAAAACTAAAGTCATTAGAACTCCAACTCACAAGGCTACTACCATATAAAATATCACAATTTCTTTATGTTCAGATCGATCCAAATTTGGTGCATAATATTATAGTAATTGTTAGAGTAAGCAATGCTTCTAATGACTCTTATACCTTAGAAACTAAGTGAAGTCTGGTGAGATACTTTTAATAAGAAGTATAAAATCAATGGACACAACATATAGAATCAATAGTATTAAAAAGGAGTCATATGAGTACTATTGCCTTTGTTTAAATAAAAAATTAAATAGTTTGAAACATCATGTTCATTAGTGAGTGAATAGATTCGATAATACTTTACTAGGGAAGATTAAAAGTTACGAGCTACCTAACCTAATATAGTAAATTTTTGTTGTACTCTCAATCAAGTCTAGATGAGAAAACTAAATAAAAATTGATTTAAAAAGACTATCGCAGCAATTAAAACTATCAAATTGAGACTTTGGCGAGCCATCGATTTAAAGATTACAAGTGTCTTAACAACAAGCCCCATAATAGAAGTGAAGAATATTAAAATTGTTTGGGGGAAGTGATAAAAATTTGAAAAGCGCATTATCCAAAGGATACGAGCAAAAATAAGACAAGCAAGACTTGACCAGTTAAATTAAAAAAAATTATTGACCAGTCAATAGTATTGCAGACCATTATTTCTCCTGCTTCTTTGTTAGTGCAGATCGACTATTATTAAAATGGATCGAAACGACTTGCAGATTATTTGATGGGTTTGAACTTTTCAACGAAAAACGTCTCTTCTTGTAATTTTGTTTCAGACTGACGCCCCATAAAATTGACCCCACTTTAGTCGAGAGCAACTAATACGCAGCTTAATGTCAACTAAGCTACATCGGAAGTATCATTATATAGATAGAAGTCCGCAAGGACCGCCCGAAAGATTTGAAAGGGTCAATATATTACAATACTATCTTCCATTTTTTACTTGTTTCAACTGCTGCCAACTTTGACACGGGCACTTAATTCTTCACTATATAGTCCTTAGTCACTCGACGCACAAACATCACAACCAACAGAACAAGCTTAGATAGCCTTGTAACTAACACATAAGTTATCATTTACTGAATTGTTACCACAACTAGCTCTTCCAGGTTTAGAGATGGAAGTGAAGATTGAGAGCTCAAGACTCCTCAAGCCTGCCTACGAGGGTATTGATGATCCTCATTCCAGTACCACCCCTGAACTTGTCAAGTTGAGTCTCTTCGACAAGGTAACCGACGACGCCCACTTCGCTGCCATCTGCGCCTTCCGTGCACCCAACCCTCCCAACTCCGTGTGGGAGAGCAGCCTCGCCAAAGTCCTCACCACCTTCAGGGAGTGGGCCGGGAGACTCGGAGAGGACGCCGATGGGAATCCTGCCATCATCCTCAACGACGAGGGAGTGAGATTCGTGGAGGCCTCAGTGGATGCAATCCACGACGATGTCATGACATCCGAGCCGTCGCCGGCACTGCTCGGCCTACATCCGAGCCCATGGGGTGTGGAGGAGTTGGCCCAGGTTCAACTCACACGTTTTGCTTGCGGAACACTTGTCGTGGGATTCACCTTCCACCACAAGCTTGGCGATGGCTACGGAACCACCCACTTTCTAGTCTCATGGGCAAGCGCATGTCGAGGTTTGGACATCGGCGCAGGCCCAATGCATGACCGCACGAGTTTCTTCGCACCCCGAGACCCGCCTCAAATTGAATTTGAGCATCGTATGGCGGAGTACAGGCCCAAGGGGACTAGGTTCCTCTCCGGATACAAGCCGACGGAGGAGACTGTCGTTCACAGGGTGCACTTCACAAAAGAATTCATCGCCAAGCTGAAGGACAAGGTCTCTTCAAGGGCTAATACCAAGTACAGCACATTCGAGAGCTTGATGGCTCACCTGTGGAGGACGGTGACGATGGCTCGCGGCGTTGAGGCCGGGGAGACCACTCGCCTTCGCATAGCCGTGAACGGCCGCCACAGGATGGACCCGGAGGTTCCTGAAGAGTATTTCGGCAACTTGGTCTTATGGGCATATTGCAGCAGCAAGGTTGGCGAGCTCGTCAATAGTCCGTTGCATTACGCGGCTGAGGTTATCCATAGCCAGGTCACCAGGTTGAATGATCGCTACTTTAGGTCCTTCATAGACTTTGCGAGCTCCAAAGTAGTGGAGGAGGAGGATCTAGTACCGTTGACGGATCCGGATGCCGAGGCCTTGTATCCGGACGTGGACGTAAACAGTTGGCTAGGGTTTCCGATGCGCTTCATGGACTTCGGTGGGGGCAAGCCTTTCTATTTCATTCCGTCCTACTTCCCCATGGAAGGACTGCTATTTGTCGTGCCTTCTTTCTTCGGAGAAGATGGAAGCGTTGATGCCTATGTGCCCTTATTTGAGAGCAAGCTTCCTACATTTCAGAACATTTGCTACTCCTTAGAAGATAAGATAGAGATGGAGACATATGGTAATAGCTGCAGTTTGGACAAACCAGTTGCTGCCTTGATGGCTGGCACTAGTTGAACTTGAACAGGCCAAGTTAGAGGACGAGAAGTGCTGATGCAATAAGAATGATTAATTCTTTTGAATATGATAGATATGCTTTTTTTTTGTCATCGTTAATGACAAACTATTCTAGTTAGGCATAGATGTCAAATAACACGAAGAGAAGAATGGTTTTGTTTGTATTCTGTAATATTGTAATAGAAATCATTTCTTTTAAATAATTTAATGAATGGAAATTATTTGAATTAACATGATTATTTCTCAAACGTCTCAAACGTGATTATTTCTGTTTTTTAACCTTAAGAAACCAAAACTAGCATGATATATGTTTCCTTAACTTAAGACTATTTACTTATGTGAAGTGATCATTTCTATGTAGTATCAAATTTTATTGTCAATGTTACCGAATGACATTTTAAGCACACTTTTTTTTAAAAGTTTGATATCTCAAATCTTTAAATCTTCTGAAACAATAAATAATGTCTACTATCTTATGGGAGTGATTTACACCCAAAAAGCCTCTCAGTTTTTCAATTTATAGAAATAGGTTTCTCCCATTATCGAATTATAATTTTGAGTCTTCTTTACTAATTAAGCCCAATTTATTCTTTCTCTAACTCAACCCAACCATTTTATCTAATTTATTAATAATTTAAATATCTAAATCCTCAAAATCCTTTTCTTTTCTTTTCTTTTAGTTATTTTTTTCACACATATCAAATTGATTTTTTTCTTCTTATCATCAACCCCAACATTCTCTCTTATGCATCGAGCCTGTCTTCCTCTTCCTCCTTTCTTCTTTTTTGCACCCGTGAGTGCTTTGCCTTCTGCCCGCACCATCTTGAAGGTTTCTACTCTCTCATGAGTAACTATCATCACACTGTTGTTGCTTTGTTTCTTTTCTTTTTTTTTTATTCTTCTTGCAATTTTACTCATTATATTCAAATTGAGTTTGATATTTGTTTCAAAACTCATTTGGTCATTTGTGAAGTTTTTGTAAAGTAATTCTTCTTGAGTTCTATTTTCTCATTTTTTATTTCTTTAAATTTAATTATTTGAGTGACCTCTTGCTGATCTCTTTTGTTATGTCTATTTTAAGGATTTGGTGTGAAGTAATTTAGTTAATTTATTTTTATACTAAGACTCTTTGGTACTTTTTAATACCTTCTTCCTTGATTTACAAATCCTATTAGCTAGACTTTTGTTTCCTTTTATATATATTTTTTTTCTTTTTTGTATTTTTCTAGCTATGTCTCGATCAGATAAGCTGACTCATATAGTTTGTTCTTTAGCTTTTCTCCTAATTTTAAATGATGTACAAAGTAAGATATTATAAATATTTTATATTGTTTTGCTTAATTGAAATTTGCGATGGAGGTCTCTCTCCTTCATAGTTCTCTTCTCTTCTTTTTAATTATTTTTTAATTATTTTTGTTTGATCTTATATCTCCTTGGCAATGATCCAAGATAAAAATAGCAAGGCAATCAGATAATACAATAATAGGAATTACAAAAGAAATATAAGTGAGAAAGAATAGTGAAATATGACTCCTAAAAAGGGAAACAGTTTGAAGGAAAAAGTTTGATACTTATTTCAATAATTCTAATAAAATGTCATTTCTTAAGAAACATGTGACTAAATTTTTGGATACCCTCAGAGAAAGTTATATCACTAACAATGAGCACAATAACATCAGAAAAATACTAGAGATATAATATGAGTTAAAGAAAGATAGATGAGCCAATTTGATACGTAACTTATAAACTTTATTCATATTTGGTACGCTATACTCTTTTAATATTTTTAAATCCTCTTAATATTTCTCTTGAACTACCACCATCATATGATGCAATAATTATACTACTATCAATAAGCAACAAGTAGTTCATATTCTTACTCGTCATATGATATTATATGTGTTTGTCAATAAATACTCTATCATAAGTGGTTAGCAAATCCGGCTACATACTTAATGATGATTCTAGTATTTTATTATAAAAAGTGATACAAATTTCTAGAAGATGAGTGCATAAATGTTGTTAAACAGATACAGACCTTTTAATTTGGACATAATATTATGTAGTTTTTTTAATTTTTTGTTGCTAAGGAAATAGATACAAATTTCTACAATCTCAATGTATTAATTTCTAAAACATGAGTGCAATATTTTTGATCTTCTATTAGTTTTTTTTAACTTCTGAAAGATGAGTACATTCAGTTTGTTAAACATATACAAATTTTTAATTTGTGTAAATATGTGTTTATAGTATAGTGATATTTTTACTTTCATTTAGGGCTGGATACCTACCTTGTTAAAAACTGTAGATATATTGTGCATAGTTGATGCGTATAAATTACATAAGTGATGCATGATGTTTTCTGTAAAATCTCAATACATATCTTGTTTAAAATTATAGCATATATTTTACATAGGCGATGCATATAAATTATATAGGTGATGTATGACGTTTTTTATGAAACCTCAATGCGTAACTCTTTTTAAATTAGATCCCAAATTTTGCATACACAATATGTATAAATTACATAAATGATGTGTGATTTTTTTATGAAATCTCAATACATACCTTGTTTAAAATTCGCAATGTACATTTTGAATAGGCGATACGTATAAATTACATAAGTGATGCATGGCGTATTTTATAAAACTTGATATGGATCTTGTTTATAATTATAATGTATATTTTGCATAGTCGACATGTATAAGTTAAACATGTGATACGTGTTACTTTTTTATTAAGTCTAGATGCATACCTCGTTCAACCATATAGCGTATATTAAGTATAGTAAATACGTGTAAATTATATATTTCACATATTTGTATTTTAAAATTTGTGAGTGTTAATTTATCAAGAGGATTGATTTCTATTCTATTTAATATCATGTTAATTTTTTTTTAAAGTTTTGATGCATACTTTGACTAAAATTTTTGTCCATGTTTTGTATACTCTTTAAGAATACTTTATATAAGTGATGTGTATAATTTTTACTAGGTTTAGATGCATACCTAGACTAATATAATAGTGTTAGATCTAAAATATATGCAATCTTTCACTATCGTCTTATCCCCTTAATATTTGGCAAATAAGCCTAAGGATGATATGTTTATCTTAAATTTTATTTTCTTAACATTTTATCTTTTTACACAACTATATATTTTATTACTTAAAAAAATTCTTTTTGCCAATTTATATAGGTGATAAGCAAAAAAATTTCATCATTATCAATGCATAACTTACTTAAATTTAAAGCACACATTTTGTATAGACTGGCGTTTAATTTACATGGGTGATGCGTAAAATTTTTTCATTATTGTCAATGCATACCATAGTTTCCAATTTCGACCGATCCCGATCCGGTTTCGGCTGTAGGCGGCTGTAGCAGGCAGCTGTCTACTGCTAACCTAGTTGCAGCTATTGCTGTCAGCAGCAGCTAGAGAGAGAGAGGGAGAGAGAGAGAGTGAGGGAGAGAAAGGGAAAGAGAGAGGGAAAAAGGAAAAGAGAGCGAGGGAGAGGGAAAGAAAAAAAGAGAAGGTATGAGAGAGAGGGGGAAAAAGGAAGAGAGAGTGAGGGAGAAAGAAAGATAAAAAAAAAGAGGGTGAGAAAGAGAGAGAGAAAGATAGAAAAAAAAAGAGTGTGGGAAAGAATGGATACTTCAGACTAACAATTAGAGGGATAGGAAAGAAGAGGGGGAGGAAAAAATATTTTTACTTTTTAAGCTTTATATGTGAGTAATTATTATTTTTAATTTTCTTATAATTGTTTCTAAATTTTTAGAAATTTCTCAACATTTTTAATAATATATAGAATTTTATTTTATTAAAATAGTCTGATCCGATACAGGTGGTTGATACGGCCGATATGGCCGATATAGCCGATACATATCATTTTTCCGGACGACCGATCCCAATCCCGATACCGATTTTTGGAACCTTGATGCATACCTTGCCTAATTATAAATCTCACATTTTTTAGAGAGTGTATATAATTTATATAAGTGATTCGTGAGAATTTCTCACTATTGTTAATGCGTATCTTACCTAATTTTAAAGCGCACATTTATATAGGCAGTGCGTATAATTTACTTACATGATGCGTGATGCGTAAGACTTTTTCATCGTTTTCAATGCACAACTTGCCTAATTTTACAACAAACTTTATATAGGTTGTGCACATATTAATTTTAATTAGCGGTAGCTCTACAAAATTAGAGTAGTGAAAATATTGACAGAATAATATACAAACATTAGCAATATTTCCAATAGGTGATACAACTTTTTTGAGCAAAATTAAATAGTCACCAAAATATTATGTTAATTACACAAAATGTATATCATGTACTTGATAATACAAAATATTAAAATGTCACTATGTCAATCCTCGAACACGCGTAGTTTGGCTGCAACTTATTTTGCAACTTATTTTGTTATGTCTATTTCCATAACAAATTGAACATTTATTTTTATTTTTTCTTATTGCTATCTGCCTGAGCCTCGCAAGTGATAGCTGCCTCTATTTTTGTCTATGTTGAAACTTCACCTTTACTATAGGAGCAAAATTGGATGATTAGGAGTATCACCTCTAGGCCAAATTCTTTTGATGTAGTAATCAATACCTAATTATAATAAGTGCTTTTAAATAAATTTGCAATGAACTATTTATTACAATAATCATATTTTTAAATTGACCTGAATGTATTATATGTGAATTTCCTCTTTTCTAGATTGACTATATAAATCTTTTCAATATCTATAACTTAAAATTTAAATATTTTGATAGCTTTATTACATATTGTCTTCCCCTTTCTCTTACATTCATGATTATTTTCTATTAGCATAATATTTATTTTTGTTGCAATATATAGCACTTTCAAAAATATACTGCTACTTTTTTTCTAGTTTTCTCGACCATATATTGTATATGTCTTTCTACGCATCTCGTATGTAATATATGTGTATTTCATTACAAAAAGATGTATATCTCATATATAAAATAACATATTTAGTTCCAAGATCCCAAACTTTCTATATTAAAAATAAGAGTGTTTTTATATAAATTAATAGCCTCGTATAGACACAACATAGTACGCACTATATATAATATACATCGATGACATTTAGAATCTATGTACTTACATTGTATGTGATCTCTAGATTGTCTTTGAGAATACTTCAATCACCAACGAATAAGACGAGGAAGATGTATAGTGAACAAGATAAGAGAGATATTAAATGAATAAACTATCTTCTAGAATTGCCAAATGAGAATATTTTAGATGATAAAGAGTAATTGAATTGTTATTGATGAAAATAGTAGATGAAAAATGACAAAAGAATGAGAGGAGAAAGATAGAAGAAGGAAAGAAGACAAAAAATGGAATGGAGTAGGTATCTAGGAAATCATGAAGATACAAAAGTCTTTTTTTAGTATGTTAGGCCTAAATTAGTAAATAAGGTAATGAGATAATTTTGTGGGTATTAGTTATGTTATTTTAACATACTATAATTTTTTTTTTAATTTGTTAGAGCTAAATTAGTAAAAAAGACCTAAAATTGTAATTCGATAATGAGGAGCTTATTTCTACCTGTTAAAAAAGTCAGTTTTTTACTACAAACCTTGTAAATCAAACCCAAAACTCCATAAATATATAGAAGAAAGAGAGTTTGGAGAGAGGCAGATGCAAAGGTCTTCCAGTAGCCATGCAAGTAGTAGTAGAAGACATTGAGATAAATTTGAAATATTCAGGTCAGAGAGAAAAAAATTCAACTAGTACTACCCTCTATGACATCTGAATATTTTTATTCATTTCATCAGAAAGAGTAGTTCATGAGTACACGGTATACTTCAATTTGCATATGGTGGTACAGGACTTCTAAAAGCTTTACTAATATCATATAAGATACACTAATTTCAAAATTCCCCACAACTGTTGGCTTTTACAGGCCTCTATTGCCCTCTTCAAGTATTTCCAATTCAGCTTGCTTTGAGGAATTGTAATTACTTGCTGCTATACCCCAAATATCTTTGAGGGTCAAATCAACAACAAAGAAAGTAACTGATTTATGGCATATTTAATCGCCTCAGCAAATCCAAAACTATCATTGCTGCAGTTTCAGATATCTCCTAATCAACTGCTTCTCATGCTCTATCAATCTTAAGGCCGTTAATGGAGTGGGTTAGCCCGTTGCTGTCCCCAATCTTGTGGAACTCGGACTCTATGGTCTTAACAATCATCCTGTCCTCTGGGTCTGGTTCAGGCACATCGACATGGAAGGATCCTTGTTTCAGGGGTACAATGAAATCTTGGCTTGATGCTTGCTGCTTGATGTAGTTGTATAGTTGTTGGTGGAAAGGGTGGTCAAAGGAGAAGCAATCAGCAGCTCCATTAGATGAATGCCGAGACGAACCCGAACCCTCTTTTTTGCAGAAATGGGGGAGGGATGAATAGTCCATAATCTATATATGGCAACCAACATATGTTATTATGATGCAAGATATAGAAGACAGTAAGGATGAAACATAAAGAGGATAACTAATTAAAAAGTTACCATCCTTGAGGAGGTACAGCATGTCATGGTCAGGCAAAATAAGTAAAATTATATGAAAGATCTTTATGGTTTGACTTCACATCTCCACACAAGAGAACTAAATATTACAGCAGGCTACACCAGATGATTAGCATTATGGTGAAGCTTAAACAATATTCACATCCTAAGTTCCTAACATGACAAGGCAACCATATACGAACTATGGGCAGCTGAGATAAGTGGAAACCTAAAGTAAAGCACTTCAATACTTACATCAGTACTAGATTGCTTGCGCATGCCACATGCAACATCTTACTGGTAAATATTAGATGCAATAAAAAGTTTCCAAGTATGGTTTTCAGTTTTCTGTTCCAACATTCAGATCGTTTCTGTTGATTTGAAATTGTGCACCTTATTTGCAGTTTTCCTATGTGGACTGAACAAAAAGATATAAAATCAAGGTAAAATTAGGGTGTTTTACTTGCAGCACAGTGAGTACCTGAGCAATAAGTATATAGCTTCCAACAGATTGTATGCCACTTTGCCAAATATGACAATATCAATATATAGTAGGGACTTCCCTGGGCACAACTAACTTGATTGCGCCCAGTGCTAAATTTAAATATTTAATTAATAACTCACTTAATCTAGAAAACAAAATTTACTGCAAAAAAGATCGAAATTTCTTGAGAGACATTTTAACCTTTAATAAATTAAGCAGTTAACAGATGGTAAGACTGGACAGAAAATTGCCTATAATTTAAGAATAGAAGTAAACAAATGTCTGGAAACAGTATGTCAATGAGAAACTTAAGACTATGTATGTCTTGATTGTCCCAGACCAGATGGAGCCTCACGTATGCAAACAGAATATTACTATTAAACTTGATCTTAAAGCATATATTTTCCTAAACAGGTGAAGAATGTACATCATTAGTATGACTGGCTGAAAAAGTAACCAACAGAAACTTAAGACTATGTATGTCTTGATTGTCCCAGACCAGATGGAGCCTCACGTATGCAAACAGAATATTACTATTAAACTTGATCTTAAAGCATATATTTTCCTAAACAGGTGAAGAATGTACATCATTAGTATGACTGGCTGAAAAAGTAACCAACAAAAAGGTTTTCTCCAGGGAACATTAAATTTTTTCTCATTTATAATAGTTGAAAAAGAATAAAGGTTATCTTTGTTGGTGCAAATACGTTCATTGGCTTCCTAAATACAGAATTCCATTCATTTGTTATTATTTTCTTTCCGATATCATATCCACAATAATGTCAGTGTGCCTAGTTTCAATCTTTTCATAGTTCATTTAAAGCACAAAGAAAAGATAGTTATAGCTAGGGGTGGCAAATATTGACCCAACCCGATAACCTAATACGATAACCTGGCTCTTAATCGGGTTTGGGATTAGTCTAATTGGGTTCGAGTCGTAAATATTTCAACCAGCCTAACCCAATTAATAATCGAGTCGTCTTCGGATTTATACTAGTAACCCATTTCAACCCGTTTAAGTAACGGGTCGAGTCAGGTCGAGTCAACCCACCAACCCGCAACCCGCTAATATATATAAACAAAACTTCTAACCTACCTTACTCTATCTCACACTATCACCATCTCACCCAACTGCCTCTACCAAATCGCAATCAACCCTCATCCTTTCCCCTCCATTGTCTACCTCTCACTCCACAATCGACAAGCCCCTCCCCAACACTACCTCACTCTCCTCTTCGGCGACATACCGCTCTCCTCTCCTCCCTCTCACTCCCCTTTTCCCTCCTCTCTGCTATCTTTCACAATCCTCTTCGGCGGTTCATACAAAAAAAAATCCTCCTCTCCGACGATATCCCCACCCTCCCCTCCTCCCTCTGCTACTTTTCACTCTCCTCCGACCGCCTCTCTAGCCGCACAAACTGGATCCTTCCTTGCCTCGTCTTTCTTGGCAGATTTGGAGATCTAGGGGACTAGAGGAGCAACCTCCTCTCCGGCGTCATCCCAGCCCTCCCTATCTCTCAGTCTCCATCTCCGTCTCCGACCGCATCGACCGCCTCATCTTCCTCGACAAATCCGGAGCTCGCCAATACGGGAGCTAGAGTTGGGACTCCATCGCCGTGGAGGTCTACTCCTGGAGCCTTGCCACCGCTTCGCCAATGCCTCCATCGCCGGATGCCGAGCTAATTGAATTTTTTTTTTTACTAAATATTGCCATAATATTGTAAATTTGTTGGATTTGGATTTGTGTAATTGTGTGATTTATTAATTTTTTTGTTAGTTTGGTTAGTAATCTTATAAACTGGTGAGGTGTTAATGGGTGATTTGTGTTGTGCTAATGGGTGATTAATCATGTGTGTGAAGAGGTTAATCTTGTCATGTGTGAAGTGTAAACAGATTAATCGTGTCGTGTGTTGTGTAAATGGGTTAAATGTCTTGTATAAAAAATATAATTTGTTTATTAAATGGGTCGTGTTGTGTTACCTATTTGATAAACGGGTCATGTTTGTATTTAGAAAATTTGGCATGTTTAATAAACGAGTCGTATTCATATTTATAGTATCTTGACCCGATCGGAACCCGACTAACCAGACCCAATTGCCACCCTTAGTTGTAACAAGTCATCTAGAAAACTAGTGGAAAAATTAGTAGCCTACAGAAATAAAAAAAATCAACCACAAAAAAGTTAGCATTTCTTAATTGGATGTGCTTGATTGACAAGTAAAAGAAGCATCACTTTTTCACTATACGTGCAGTTTTAGGCATGGACACCTAGAATATCGTGGTTCTGTTTGACACTGATGCCCTTAGTACATTTGATGCCAGGAAAGAGTTCATCTTTCTGTAGAATCTTTTAGGTCAACTCTCAGCTCTACACATATAGGTCATTGTGTAGTATATAGCTAAAAAACACCCACCCTGTTCTTAAAAGATAAAAGGAGTTATATAACATTATAGTCAATTCCTGGAGCAAATTGAATGTATTTGATCCTTCTACTTGGGGACAGCTTATGGTAAGAGTGTAGTTATTCTATATAATACATTCTGTTCAGTTAAACTAATGCTGGAACATTCCAAAGAAGAAATACTAAATTACACTTTCACCCCATAGACTATAATCTGATATCTCATTGCACTTTTGAAGAGTAAAAGTACAATTTGCCCTTTATACTGTTGAAAGCATAACTTGCAGAGATGGTGTTTTACATATTTCAGGGGATAGATTGTACTCTTTTGTATTTCAGGGGTATATATATGATATTTGGCTCATAGTTCAAGGGGATGAAGAGCCATAAAGAAATTGTCTTTTATTTACTTGGGAGTAACTAAAAAGGGTAGCGCATGACTAAAAACCACTGCTTAATGTGAACACAACCGGTAATAAAGGTAGTTGAGAGTTTGAAGATTCAATCCAAGGAAAGCAATCACCTTATTTATATGTCTCTCTTATTTTGAATTTACTTATGTTCTTTAATATTCATATGCTTCGATTTTTTCCATGCAGCACGGGTTTTTGTAACTTTCCTCTTTTTAGTATGTGGAAGGGAAATTTTGGGTACTTTTTATCCTTTGAATGCTTGGAGGAGATCTCACCTTGCTTATCCTTATCCATGTTTTCTTCTATTTAAAGTTTAGATATCATTTAAGCCAAATTCAAATCCACAATGTCCTCAATATCAGAAAAACTCAGAAAGTTACCTTCAACAACTCATCTCTACCACAGCCTTGCAAGACTTGCACTTTCCTTCGTGTCCTTTCTTGCAAAAGAGGCTTCACAACCTGGTCAACCAATTGGAGAACACTATCAGTGCAAGGAAAAAAAAAAAAAAGATCTACAGCTAGAGAGTATGGATTACCTTTATTATGACAAAAGAAGCCATGCAAAGTGAAACTAGAATACGTTGTTACCTTCCAACACGCAGAAAATATGTATGGGGCATTAACAATGTAATATATGTCTGTCTTCTCTGGATAATTCAGGTCATCAACTGTAGATATTGCAGTCAGTAACTGCAAAAGATAGGCATAGAAAATAAAGGTTATGATTTCTGCACCAGCAACATGGTTTTACATAGAGCAAAACTATAGGTTAGCTGATTACAAACTTTAATCCCAAACCAACAAAAGAATGAAGCATGTTTGAACTGAAAGTAAATGAACCACAAGTAATGGGAAATAAAGAGAAAAAAGAGCACCAGCTGAACCATGACTTGTAGGTAATTAGAAAGCTACAAATAGCATGTGTGTCATTCATTGACATGTCGTATAAGTCAGAAAGGCCTAACAAAGACATACTTGATTTAAAAAGTAACTAATCTGGACTATTTGCAGAAAAAAGCCTTTGAGTTTTAGTAATTACAAGATTTGGCTGTTGAAACTGAATATGTTCATATTTTATAGTAAATACATATTTTTTTATAATGAAATGAATTTACATAAGATATGCACACAAGGGCCTATTTTTGCTATTTAAAAATTATAAGGTTTTTTTATGTGAATGACCCAACTAATCCAGCACAGATAGGAAACCAGCATGAACATTTCCACTAGTTTTGATTTTTTTTCATTATTGAATTATCGTCAATAATGATGTGTTCAATCAGATTATGTTTTAAACATCATGTTTCAACTTCAGTATTGCTATATTTTTAACAATATAGGTCTTTTGCAATATTATCTAGAGAAAGAAGACGATAATGTAACCTTTAATAGTTATAACAATAAGCCACTAGTTCTGTTTTTACTTTTAAGTACTTTGCAAATCCATATTTGGTGTATATGGATCCTTCTATTCCATTCAGCTCTACTTAATGCATAGCTTTTTGTTACCATTAAATGCTATCATTTTGCCTCTTTCTCAAGGCAACTATTTTAGTAAAATGCTCCTCTCTTTAATGTATGATGTTGTCGATGAATTATCATGCTGGCCAGCATGGGGCATTGTAGGGACCCCTCTTGACATCTCCTAGAAGCAGTCCACCATTGTGGATCAATATTGAGGCATGAAATACAATGCTATAAGATCTGTTGATAGGCATGCCACATTTATGGCAAGCTTCGATGCAGTCACCTCTGGCTCTGAACATCTCCATAGTTCAAAACATCTTACCATTAAGAAGGTTTGAACATCCCAATAGAGATTGCATACCATGCCATGAAGGAGAAGTCATTCCCTTCAAGTAAAAGGTACCACAGGAGGAAAACAAAGACTAAAAGTACTTTCTGATAACCAAATGCCCCCGGTAGACTAGGGCTATTCTCAGGATCAAGTTGAATGGAGGGAAAGGATCCGTGCAGTTTATCAGGACACAGGCTTCTCGTACTTTTTGTTCCATCAATAGCTATAAGCACAATAAAGTGATAGAGAATGACATAGTTATTCACTTTTACTGACTGGGGGACTGACAGGACTGTCATTTATGTCAAAGCAATTTTCAACTTTAGAATTGTAAATAAAAAAACATGTAAATTAAAAATGGACAATTTGCACATTTGATCCCAACAACAGCAACTTATCTGAAGTACCATTGGCTTCCTACAAAACACTGGAAAACAGAAAATAAAATTGCTTTACCATTATCAACAACATACCTTTATTTGGCTCATTGCAGAAAGCTTTAGACCAGACATGTCCAAGACTTTCAGGCAGGTGCCTATATATCGCCCATATTTCTTTGTCGCAGCAGGCTAGAAAAGGACATGAAAGTTTATAAGAAAGAAGGTGCAGAAGCTTAAATCACCCTAATGTGTTGATTGTTACTTACCAGAATTACACGATCACGGTACTCATTAATCTGAATGTGTGATTGAATATAGTAGTGGACCTAAGCAAGTAAAATGCAAGTTAGTAAAGCAGGAAGATATGGGGCATCATAACAGCTGTTTATTAAAATTGTCAACTTCTTTTCAGCTGGAAAATATGATTGCTATATGCAAATCAGTTATCACGAAATAAATTAAAGCTTAAGTTGTTAAAGAATGATGATTTTTATCTTTAAATTCTAACTCTATGATTGAGAAACAGAAGGATTTTAACTTATGGTTCTTGATACAATATACAAGTATACATGAAGCATGCGTATGCTTCGCTTACATTTTTTAAATTCCAATCAAATAATAAGTTTTCAACAATATAAAATTATGCCAACTATGCTCTATAATCACAGCATTAAAGTTCAAAGACCTAAATAAAAATCTTTTTTTTCTAGAAAAATGGAAAATAACCGAGGAAACACTTCTTTTGGAGTTCGATATGTTCATGTAAGATATGGATTCTTATAATCATGGTGGATCTCGCTTTCGGCCGATCCTGATACGGATCAGCCGAAATGGATTGGGATTGGCCACTTAACTTGAAACAAGTGTACTGATTAGTTTCAGTCTAGTATTAGCTAGTTTTGGCCATCCTAGCTAGATCGGGATCGGTCATATTGGTCAAAGTTGGCCAAAATAGTTCTTTTTAAAGGATTTAGGTTGGCTCTTGTTAGAATACAAACTATGAAAACTATTATTCTCTGACAGTTTAAGCTTTTAGATTAACTAATGAGTTAGCATAGTATCAAGAGTCAGGTCTTAGGTTCGAATCCTATTAGGCATATATGTTATCTAAAATATAAAATCTCCACTCATTTAATTCAAGTCCATTTCTTGGACCCATTAAAATGTCTTAAACTCAAAATGAGGGAATTGCCAAACTGTAAAATATAAAATTATCATTCTCTAATAGCTTAAGTTTTTATTAGATCTAAAATTGATTGACCTAGAGGGACATCAGTAATTGATGCCCCCAAATTATATTTTTTTCAAATTTTCATCTTTTACTCACACACATACTCCTCTAATCCCTCGTGCTACATCAAGCTCATCTGGCAAACTTCACCGACTACTTTGCACTCTAGTGAACTCAGGTGAGTTATTTCTCTTTTGTTTTCTTCATTTCTCGTCTCTTTCTCTCTTTTTTTCTCACTCTTTTAACTCCCCCCTGTTTACTGTTGCAGAACAACAATAAGAGAGAGAGTGTGTGCGTTTGTGTGATACTTCATTTCTCTCGTAAATTCATACTCTTTCCATATTTCCTATTACATGTTAAGTAATTAGCTCCGTGAATTCCCATTATGCTGATAAATTTATCTGTTAAAGTAAATCGAGGTCCAAAATAAGAAATTTCCTTTTTCTTGTAGAAACCATCTTTGTTTACCTTAGTTGTTGTAATCTTTTCAAAAAGAATTAAAACAAAACAAGTATCCATAAGCTATGAAGAAGCAGAAAGAGATAATCATATTGATTCTACCATTGAAAAGAGCATTCACCAACCAATTGACTTAGAATATATCAATCATTTAGATGAAAAATTTTGTTCACACAAACAGTTCTTAAAAACAAGGTATGCCCAAAATGCTACAAGAACACACAGCTCAAACTTAAAAAATTGAGGGCATCAACTAGTTGCTCAATATAGTGACATACTGCCTAAGAGGCACTATTTTACATGTTACTAGAAGAGAAAATAATATGGAATAGTCGAATGGATGGAAGCTGTAGAACTAGTGCACTCCTGCTCAATACAAACTACTCAAAAGCTGAAAAAAACATTCCAAATCATTTGCTTGCACTTAAATGATAAATTTCTATATTTCACCAAATATCTTATAGCTGGTAAATAATTTGAATATTCAAAGAATGTAAAACCATAGTGGCACTTACTGATGCTTTGTCATATGTACTGAGTCCAACACCAATTGCAAAAACAGGAATTCCCTGTTGGAGACAAAAAGAACATAACAAAGTCATAAAAGCAGCTTTTCTTGACTTTGTTCTATTTTCTACAAAGTCTATTTTCTACTAAGCATTGTCTTATTTCAGACACACTGCTGCCGACCTCTTAGCATGAATCAGAATGACTCTGTAGCCAAATAGGCCCATATTGGACACGCTAATACAGATCAGCAAAAGTTGCCATGACATTGGATAGGCAGGATTTGATACCCTCAATATACTGATATCAAGTCAGGTAACTACTACAGGCACAGATCCCACAGTTGGTACAGTTATTGTTCCTAATAAAATATATCAACATAAATGCAGACAAGAACGCTTACTAAATTATAGATTGCCTCTCAAATAGAAAAGGAACTCAATGCAGAAACAATGAAACATATAGTGAATTTGAAGGGCATATCATAAGATAGAGAAACATAACATCTTTAAAAAATTAGAAATTTTCTTTGTAGTGAAGAATCTGAAGATAATATGCAAGCATTGAAGGAGAAAGAAACAAACTAATATCAGGAGAACTAGTTACTCTATAATCAACAACAAAGGGGGGGGTAGTAGGATCTATTAATTAAATAATAAATTATATGCAAAAACTGAGGCTCCATCTAAAATCTGCTAAAATTTCTGAAGTTGAGAAGGGAAGGGTTATATGGTCCCCACTAGCTATATGTGTTCTGCCGGTGTCAACAATAGAACATTCTAGTAGTAAGTCTAGGTCATAATACTTCGTCTGTGGCTACAAGATGGAGGAGGCTCCATCTACAATTCGCTAAAATTTCTGAAGTCAAGAGGGGGAGGGTTATATGGTCCCCACTGGCTATATGTGGCTCTGTCGGTGTCAGCAATAGCATTATTTAGTAGTAAGTCTTGGTCATAATACTTTGTCTGAGGCTACTAAAGGGAAGAATCTAAGAAGGTCACAGGCTGAAGTTACACAACTGTGAAACAATATCCTCATTGTTACATGATTCTTTTCCAAAGAAGAATAAAATTACCTTACCAAACATCCCTAACATTCCGAATATTAGAGACACGCACAGAAACAGGTATTTACCAAGTCAATCTAATTTTGATATTTAAAACCATATCTAGGAAATACTCACTTTTTGGATTTATCGATCCGTGGAATCTTTTATATAGCACACTGAAATGAACTTTTTCAAAGTTCTGCCTGATCTTATTAAGAGGGTGTATAAATTAAAAAGTATGAACTGTAAGAAAGATACTTTAGAGGTTAATGCTGAAAAACCTTTATATAGTTTACTTTGTTTGCTTAACTCAACAAAATATTATGAGCCGTTTCACATTAAATCTTTCAACCATATCTGAGTTTATTTGGACATTATGTGCCATATGTTTGAAAATGATATCCACTGCTAGTGCAATTTAGGTATAATATATTTCGAGCTTTTAGTTTTAATTAATTTAATAGCTTTACAATGCAAAGAACTGTAATGCAGAGGAAGATGAAAATATGCTCATACCAACCATATGAACTACCAGCAACTCAAGTGAATAACATCTAACTTAACAGAAATTATCCAACCAACTGATACAGTGGTGCTCAAGAAAGATTTGGGTTAGCATAGTCAAACTACCCACAATACTCAAACTATAACTTATAACAAGAAATTTTTTAGGAAGTTTTAAGGAGGAAAAACAAATTCCCCGCTAATTACAAGATTCCTACTAAAATAAGCTAGACTCACTTGGAAGTGGTAAATGTGAAGCCCAGTAACAACCTGACGCAAAGCAGTGCCCTGTTGGGCACCTCGGACTGCTTAAATAAGTCTTCATGTTTCATGTCCTTATGGTCAAAGTTTGTTAGCACATTCTATAGGCAGATGTTTTATTGACATGTAATCATAAAGGTATAAAGAGAATGATTCTCTTAATATTTATTGATTTCATTTTCCTATCTTTCTACAGAAAAGGAATACTTCACGAAAATGGAGAAATATATGTGTTTTTCACCCAACTATTCTCTTTAGGATCACCTTATGCACCAATAATGAGAATGGTAATTCCCTGAAATAATGGATACATTTGTTAAAATTGGAGAAAATATGTTATAATACCAAACAGCAAGAAGTACCATCGTAGTCATAATGATTAGCATAGACACTGTATGTGCATGAAAAATTCTGACACAAGTTACTTATGAATGGAAAAAATTGCAGGCTATTCAATAAGTGAATAGTTTATTTGCAATACATATTAATATAGTATCTAAAAAACAGAAAAATTTAAGTATTAAATGTTTAGTTCTACCTCCTTTGAGTATCCTGATAATCCAATAAGTTGTGTGTCACGTACTGCTCTATATAAATCTTCTGGTATTATAGGTTTCTGCATTGACAACAGGATCATTAAAAAAAAGATACTCAAGGTCATCATATTGTTATTTATTAAGCCAATTAAGATTAACTAGCCTTAAAAGTGACACGCAGGTTGGGGTGATTTAAGATCCTGTATATCAAGCTCTAGATAGCATGAAATGATGAAAGTTAAATAAATTCTCTCTTTATCATACAATTTGGCTATTTCTATTTCTTCACTTGATGCAGAAACTTTATTCATCCTTAATAAGGTTTAAAGAATTTTCATTAGCAATAAATACTAATGAAAATGGATAGGGCCAGTCCAGTAATATTGGACATTTATACCTGCTAAATAAGAACAGTAAAATCATAATTGCAAAGCAGGAAAGATAATAAACCTTCCCTCCTAAAATTTAAAAAAAAAACAGCATTATATCTTTTATGAAAAACAGAATTCCGAAGTGTCAAAGTGCTCTATTAGTCCATTAAAAAAATCAAGGATAACATATATCATGTAGTGGAAAAGAATACTCACTGCCAATATATTTTCAATTTCATTTTGTATCCTCCAATTCAAACAGTCCACCAGCTGTGGCAATAATGAGAATAATGTTATTAGTAAAAGTTAACATCAAGTCATAACAGTATCGATTAAATAGGTTATTCTATTATGAATGAAGGATCCTATTATAACTAGCAAATATGTAGGATCACCATTTTATGAGCTTTAGCGACATTCCATTCTCTACCCTTAAGGAAGCGGACCAATGTTTCTGTTGGATAACCCTGGTGCATATTCTGCAAATGAAAGGGTAGCAATAAGGAACTGTGTTTTTCAATTCTACAGTCACAAAGATTAAAGTTTCAACTGCATGAGAAAAGGACTGCTAGTGCAACCATAGAAATTTTTAAAAGACAAAATAGAACAAGTTGAGCCAATCATAATACTGGCACATATAAAGCCTGCTAGTGCAAGGACAAGGCTTATATATTCAGTATCATGACATAAATAAAATCATTGCAAATCCCTAACATAATAACAAGTGAAATCAATAAAAGATCTTTAAATATTCCTTTGCCCCTTTCTTTTGTGGTCATTCAAGAAACACAGATGAGATATTCATTAGAAAAGCCTGAATAAGTGACTCATTATCTCATTGTCTTAATAATCAAATGTTACATGCTAGTAAGATTCTTTAACTTTATTTGGGATCATCCTTGTAATAATCTGAGATGTCTGTCACCATATTAGAGAAGTCCAGTAAGAATGTGAATCCATTAGAGCTGTAAAAGAAGAAGTTTCCCGCTCCCCATTTCAACAAGCTGACAAGCTTGAACTGATTTCTGTAATCTCAAACAGGGCTTCAACTTTCTTTGAAGGATGGGCAGTTCCAAGAATAACTGCATTCATCTACATCATCAGAAGACATTCGATTCAAAAATATGCATTACAACTGATCCTTCTTGTACTTGTGCTTTACACTCGTCTCCATAATGTTTGCTAGTTTATAAACACAACAAACAATAGAAATTTTCTTGAATCTTGACATTTTGTAAACAAACAAAATGCAAAAGTAAATATGTTCTGCAACCATGTCCACAATTGTTGGAACACTAACAAGATCTGGAATGACCACTGTCTCTGATGAATCTGGCATGCTGCAGAACTACTCTAAGAGATAAATCCAAGATCAACGAGAAGTTGGAAAAGGCTAAACTTTCTTCATTCTGTTATAGAAAGCTATAGATGGAACTTTACATTTTGATCTGACATGTTTATGTGAAAAATTAAAACCTAAAAGTAAATGGATGCATGTTGTTACAAATGTTAATTAAACCTAAAAAGCATGACCAATATAGGCAGAAACAGATATCACAAGTCATATATTGCACCTATTCATGTATCCTTTGAAAGTAAAGATAAAAAATAATCCACCTCTCTTTGTAGCCATGTCAACTTAGATTGGACTCTATTGACATAAATTAAGGCAAATACACATTTTATTAAAGTTAAAGTAGTAGACAGCAAAGAGAGAGAATTGCTAGACCATCTTTGAAGCTCCTCTACATTTCCATATAAAGGAAGAGCCATTAACTCTAAGACATAGAATAGAGAACCAAGTATGAGAATTCATAAAACATAATAAATAATAAATAAATAAAAAACATTAAGGTGGAGAAGAACTGAACTGGACTCCTAACTGGCAGGAATAGCAAACTGTGGAAGCAATGGAATTCACAAAATTCTTTTCCATCCCGTCATCAATAAATAGGGTGCCTTTACGACCACAGTCATAAACTACATCGGTACAAATGCAATCTAAAAGCTCTTTGTCTTAGTGATATAAGAAATCTTCAATTCCAACTCTAATACAAGAATCAAGGAGCATTCATCGGTGAAATCTCATAGAAATCACAGTTCCTACGCACGTAACCATGAAATTTAGAAAAGTCCCCAGGGATACTACAAGGCATTGCACTCTGTCATGATAATATCTAGATGAGCAGCAGAAAAAACATCCAAAAAAAAAAAAGAATAAATAGCTCAATTTCCATCAAAGCACATGATAACCACGTAGATCACTTCTTCATAACTCAATTCTGCACAATACTAACATCATCATATCACAGTACTGAAAAATCCATAAAGCAACCGATTGAACTGTAAGATCCGATCACATTCTCCACAAGTACTACAAGACTAAAATGACATCAAAATTCAAATCTTAACGCAAAAACAGGTAGACAATGCTCAATTCTATCAAAACCCACGAGATCTACGAAGTTAACAAAGATTCAAACCTGAAACGTGTTCTTCAGCCCGTCATCCTCTGCATCAATCAAATCAAACAACAAAGGGAGAATCCCAACAACATCAAAAACCAAACAAACCAAAATGCCAAAATGTAAAAATGTTCAGCGAAATTAGCGTCGCGTCTGGATCGGAGACCTTGGTCCATCATTATGGATAGCTGCTTGATCGCGTCCTGTGAGGCGTTCCCCATTCTTTCGAGGCCAGATTAGGAAGCGAAGTTCGAGCTGGATCTAGGGTTTGAGCTGAAATTTGAATTGGATATGGCGTTCTCGGGCGGATCAAAGGTGGAAGAAGGAGAGAGAGAGAGAGAGAGAGAGAGATGTGGCTTCCGAGATGTCTCCGCTCTTTCTCTCCTCTCCTCTCCTTTTAAGGCGACACTACATGACGGGGGAAATAGTTAACTAATAGTTAGTTGATTGGTTTAAAATAAGAAAAATTAAGCGAATCCCAAATCGCTTTTCTTTTTTCTTTTTTTTTAATCCAAATATCTAAATTTCTTTTTATTTTTGCAAACTAATCACTTCTATGTATATTATTTAATTTAATTCATGTATTTGTTTTATATTAAATATCCTTTTTCTTTCTAACTTTTTCTCACATAGAATACAAGAATATTTTTTATCAAAATATATTAAATATCCTGATTATCTACCGAGGGAGGTAGTCATTTTTATAAAAAATACCCCCAATAAAACGAGGAGTTAATTTACAATTATCTAAAATGTAGATGGTCTTTTTATCATAATAAAAAGTATTATATTTTTAATGGGATTTAGCGTTCATGATTCGTATCAGTGGTATGGACGTGATCAGATGATCACGTTGTTTAAAGTTTATTCCAATACCATGTATATGCTCTTAGTTATTATTTTATTTTCTCGACGATAGCATGGCATTATAAGCACAGTTTAAGGGATTACATAGAGTTATCTTTGCTGGAGTTATATAAATGCTGCATGTATGAAACTATCTACAATTTTGAGCAAACACCGCTGGTTAATAGCTATCAAATTTCTCATCAGATTATAATAAAAACTGTGTTTTGGTATCCACTCTAATTGAATGGATGTCAAATTACAGCATATTAGCTTAGATAAGTATATAGAGGTGAAGATTCATGGTTTATTGAACCTATAGATAATGCAATCAACAAAGAGAAATCATTCGAATGCGTTCGACGACGCAGAATGCCAAAACCTAATGGCAAGTGTTCGAAGTTTGTTCGCACATAGTTCAAACTCACAGATACTGAAATTAAGCCTAATGTTTGTATCGCGTTTGAAATGCACAAATCATCAAAAGAGAAAAAAGAAATATGAGACTTGCGTTCAATAAGCATTGTTAACAAACCAAAACCAGTGTTAATGGAAATATAATATATATTAGATGTCAATAAAGAAATGGTGATACAAACAGGTAGAGAAGGAAGTCAAAAGTTTGGTAATGGTAATAATGGAGATAAACAAAAACTAGTGCCAACCCCATGATGATGAAGGCCACAATGTGGTTATATTGATAGCATATGAATTGAGAGTGATATTAAATTCATGAGAGAAGCTAGTGGTGATTGTATCATGGGGGGAGAGAGAGAGAGAGAGAGAGAGAGAGAGAGCAGCAGCAGCAGCAGCAGCAATATTGGTGTGACTAAAGAAGCAAAATAATTCATGACAAATATTTTATTGTCATTTCCTAGTTTGAGAAAAGTTTATTTGATGTATCAAGTTAAGGATTTGTCCAAAACTAAGCCATGGATATTGTGGATGCAATATCTTATCTCAAGAGATAGTAATGGAGCTATCATGGAAGCATAAAAAATTTCAGATTGAGATTCTTCTCCCTACAAATGTAAGCTGAAGAAGGTGTGGGAGAAGAGAAAATTGACATGAGAAGTACTTGCATGCATTGCATGCATGTCCTCATAGCACGTAGAAAGTGTTCCATGTAAGGAATTTTGTATTTAACATCCTATCTTTTCATGTATTTATAACTTAAATTATGTATTTTTTTAATATTTATAAATCCTAAGTTGGCTTAACAGTAACACTGTTTGAATAGATGACATTGAAAGAGAGAAAAGAAAAAGTTGGAATAGGTTAAACTATTTGTATAATAAAATATCCGAAGTGCTCTTCTTTTTCTTCTTCTTCTTCTTCTTCTTCTTCTTTAGGGATTGATAATACTCCTCTTTTGGCCAAAATTTTGAACGTAGAAGTAGAAGGAAATTAAAGGCCTTCTCGACTGTGTCTTCTCCTCCACCCTTTTCTCCTCTACCCACTCTTTTATTCCATTGATTATTAGAAAGCTACGTCCCGTTTAAAATTTTTAAGAACTATATTTTAGTTCTTCAAACTTAAATTAATTGAATAAAACTCATGTATTAATTCTCGTATTGGGTTCCATTTGTTTGGCATTTTATTGATTAATTATTATTATTTTTTAAGTTTTAAAGGAGATAGGTTTCTCGATGTTAAGGTGAGTTTAGGTTAGGTTAGAGTATTCAGGCAATATTCTTAATATAGTTAATTTAACCTAACAGTTTGGTTCAATTCAGGTATTGAATCTAACATCTAATATTCTAAAACAAAAATTATTCTTTTTTGTTTATATAGAAAATTGTGATAGTTCAAAAAGTTTAAGTAATTTTTTTAGGGATAATCTCTTTTCACTCTTAAACTATCATCTTTTTTCATAGTAACACCTGAAATTTTTCCTGATATATAATAACGCTTTGAATTTTTTTCTTAGTATATAACAAACCCCTTGAACTATCAAAAATACCTTATCCCTTGACGTTATTGACGAAATTAGTGTATTGGCCAAATTACTCCTCCACTTATGATGATGGATAGTTAAAAGGCTTAGCTAATATTAAATTTTTTTTAAAAAAAAAATCCTTTATTGCCCTCGTGCCTCTCCACTTCTCTTCCTCTTCTCTTTGTTTCCCCACTCATGCCGATTGTCACTACCACCAGCCCACCTAAAATAGCCTCATCTCCACCCCTAATGGTTTGATACGATTTGGATCTAATCGGATCGAGGGCATCGACTTGATAGATTGAGTCTATTTATTTTATTAATTAATTTATGCTTATGTAAACATTTAAGGCAAGTTTAATTAAAATGTAAGCTTTTAAGGCAAGTTTAATTAAAATGTAAGCTTTTAAGGCAAGTTTAATTAAAATGTAAGCCTCAAAAGACAAGTCTAATTAAGTCATATAAGCATCTAAGGCAAGTCTTATTAAGTCATGTAAGCATATAAGACAAATCATAGTTCAAATCGTATAAGCTTTTAGGGCTAGTCCGAGTAGGATTTATTGTACTCGTTCTCTATATAGAGGAGCAGGCTTCTTTATTTAATCATTTAAGTATGTAATGATGAATTAAAAATTATGTTTTAGCCTTAAACTATCTTAGGAATAATAGTAAGATAATTTAAGAGTAGTAATAAATTAATCATAGCCGTTTATTTTTCTAAAAGTGGATTTAAGTTAGAAATTTTAATTTTACCTCCAATCTATAGCCACCATTATCTTCACGAGCCACCATATCTTACAACCATCCACCTCTATCCTTGGCCATTCGCCCCTTCCCAACGATCGTCACAACTTTGAATATTTACTATTTTATCTCATTTTGATCTTGCTCCACTCTTTTATTTATATCTTTTCATTTCAACCTTCAATTTAGGTAAAACTAGAGTCATTAGAACTCTAACTCATGAGGCTGCCACTACCTAAATTTTTATAATTTTATTATATTTGGATGAGTCCAGATCTAGTTTATAACAAAGTTTCGAGATGCCTTCTCCCCCTCATTGCCCCCAACTAGGGGTGAAAACGGATCGGATACGGATCGGATAGTGCTCAACCCATATCCGGATCCGTATTTTTAGTTCGGATATGGATTCGGATACGGATATTGGATGGATAGCAAAATTTAAAACCATATCCTAAGGATAATTTTCGGATAAAAGATCGGATCTTAAACGGATATTGATTAAATTTAAAATAATTATAATATTTTATTTAAATATAATTAACACAAAATTATTAAGAGTTTTACAACAAATAATTTTTTTGTATATCAAATATATAAAATTAGAGAAATTAATCTCTATAAATAATATATAATGTATTATTAGTAATAATATTAATACTTACTATTTAAATAAGCAAACTAAAAACTGTAAATCATTTAAAAAAATATGCAGGTAAACGGATATCCGATATCCGTATCCAAATCCGAAAAATTTATCTGACTCGTATCCGAATCCGTATCCGAATTTTTTTCAAAAATTCTATCCGTATCCGAATCCGAATCCGAGTCGGATAGAAATTTTTTATCTGAATCCAATCCGAGTCGGGTCGGATAGCGGGTCGGGTCGGAGTTAATCTGACCCGTTTTCACCCCTACCCCCAACCCACCAACCTCGACCCCCTCGACTTCCCGTCGCCGCTACCAAAAACAACTTGCAACTCCCTTCACCTCAATGTCCACCAATGACAACACCTCCCCAACTCCATCCACTCATCGTGCCAATCACTGTCAACACCAGCCCACCTCAATCAACCCTATTATTACATTTGAAGCTGCTTACCAAGTCAACCTACAAGATCTTGATGCCTCTTTGAATGTGACCCTTGGCCTCGATGTAGGTGAGCTCATACTAGATGGAGCTCGAGGAGGTGTTTCTAAACCAGTGGAGGGCCATATTGAGGGCTCGATTGGACGTGGAGGAGCTACATATTCTTCTCCAGCTAGTGGATGATGGCACGGTTGCCATAGTGGATGCAAAAGTAGTCGAGGAGTTGCTTGTTGAGGATAAGGACGAGGGGCCCCAGGTTGGTGATGTTGAGCTTCACGGCCTTGCCAGCAATGGCAATCAGGTCTTAAAGTAGTGGCAGATTTGTCTCACCTTGATCGGCCATACTGGCCGAAGGCGGCGGTCAAGCTGCCGATTCAAGATCTAGCTCTAGTGGAGATCTCGATATAGTTGAAGTCAAAGAGGATGTGAATCTTGCTCATGATCTTAGAGCTGTGGTAGATGAGCATGGTGGATCCAAGCTCGAGCATACCTCTCCCGACAGATGGTGGGCTGCTGAGAAGGCAATGGTTATCAACACCGTGGAGGCAGTGGCTATGGCAATGGGCTATAGAGGAGGCAATGACGGTCAATACCATGGAGACAACGACTATGGTGATGGGCTAGGTAAGAATAGGTGATTGCAACTTTGGAGGGAGAGGATGAGGATAGGTAACACCTAAAATTTTCTCATGACCTTGCATGTGACTTGCACATGTATAAGGGGTAAAATTGTGATGTATTTGTCACCTGATTACTACATGACATCATTTGGATGAAAATATATAACAGAACTCTAATGGAAGGGGTCAAGTGAGATGTTTCTAATAGTTTATGGGGTCATTATATAACAAAAAAAAAAAAGTTTAGGGGATCATTATGAAAATGAGTAATAGTTCAAGGGGAAAAAAAGTATATATGATAAAACAAGTATTCAACTATATATGGAAATTGTGATAGTTCAAATAATTTAAGTAAAATTATTCTTTTTTATTCGAAACTTCATAAATTTAATATATACGGAAACATTCTAGTAGGCTATATATATATACACACACACTTAAGAGTAGGGGTGTAAACGAGTTGAGCCTGAGCGAGCCAGCTCTGGCTCAAGCTCGGCGAAATTACTTTCGAGCCTTATAATTCTGCTCAGGCTCGGCTTAGCTCAATTCAAGCCGAGCTCGAGCTGAGCCTAACCAAGTCCGAGCCGAGCTCGGGCTCGATTAGAGGATGAGGCGGTGGCTGCGTGGACGGCGGCTTGCCGAAGGAGTCAGAGACGAATGAAGGAGGAGGAGGTCGACGAAGGAGGAGGAGGCCAACAGAGAGAAGGAGGTGGCACCGTGGTGGTGGCTTGTCGATGGTCGATAGAGAGGGAAGAGGTGGCGGCACGTGAGGTGAGACTATGGGTGGTGATCGAGTGGATGAGGGTGAGGGTGAGAGTGAGGGTGGGGTGGGTGTGGGACTTGAGGATGATTGGTGAGGATGGAGAGGGTGACATGATGGGTGAGGGTGGGATGTGGCAATATTTCTTTATGCCACGTATCCTTAGTTATAGCTAGTTAGGCTCTCGAGCCTATTGAACTAAGCTTGAGCAAGTTGGCTCCAGCTCAAGCTCGACTCAATATTAATTTTGAGCTAGTTATAATAGCTCGGGCTGACCGAGCCAAGCCAGACTCGAGCTTCAACGAAGCCAAGCCCGAGCCGCTCGTCAAGCTTGACAGCCCTACTTAAGAGTAGGGATATTAGATTTCCTTTTCTTGCATTAGCTCAAGAAGAATAGAAGCTTGTAAAAGGGATATTAAGTACAGGTATGCACAAGAACATGGGATTAGATTCATTTAAGTGGGCATCATATCCTTGAATCATTAGCAAGATGAGCGCATTAGCATAAGTGCTAACTCCTATTGCGGTTGTCATGGTGGATTGGTGGGCATCAAAGATCACATGTGAGGAACTTAGCCTTAATCCAACTTGATAATGGAACTAAAAAATAAAAAAGAACTTTTAAACTTTGAGCTGAATTAGTATTAATTGGTTTTGAGGGGGAAAAAACATAGACCTTTTATTTCAAATTTGTTCGTGAATGATTTGAAGATCCAATTATTTGCACTTTTGGAATCATAGCATCAAAATTTTAACTTTACTTGGAATTTCTTGCTTTGTACTCTAATGACTAGGATTGATTCACTTTGTTCCCGAACAAGCCTTTCAAGTCTTCCATCTTACTCACTAGGTCTAAATGTACTACTAGGCAGTATTAAATTGTGAAATGAGACTAATTCTCGAAGAAGTATTCTAATTTTTAATATCAAAAAAATGAGTTAATTACAGTATAAGTTATTCCATTGTTTTAGTTGAATATTAATATAATAAATTTAATATTAAATAATAAAGAATGCTGAATTTGTATTGAGAATTGATGATATTTTTTAAACCAAATGACGAAAATACTCTTGATTGGATGTAAAGCGATAGTATTAGCAGCAATTAGGTATTTGTCTAATTGAGGGGCAAAATAGTAATTTTAAATTATTATTAAATTAAAGGAGATAGAATAATAAATTAATATACTAAAAGAAAGAAGCTAAGTTATTATTCAGTTACTACGTCAGAATAAAGTTAATTCTATTCCAAAGCAAACGATCTCCCTCGTTAATTTTTCGTTTGTATAAGGTGAGTTTCATAGAATTATATCAGCATCTTTCCATCATAAAACCATGTTAGTAAACTGAGACAATGGGAAATGATAATTATACCAGCCCTAATCACAAAACTTAGATTAGCGAAGTGCTTCTTTTTCCTTTCTTTCAACGGAACTTAGCCTTTAAGTGATAAATAGAAGAATGGCCGAGGAGAAAAGGCAATAGTGGAAGCCATGCATGGTGGGCTGCTTGTATTGGGTACCTCGTACTTGACATGAACACTAGAATTTTTAGTTTCTACGAATCAAAGGAGGTCTGAGGAACTTATCTATAGAATTAACTCTATGTTTCTCTGCTAGACTGGGCTCAAAAGAGAGCTAAACTGGTGCTGAGTTGTTTTGATGAACTCTAGTTTAGATGGGTCTAGATTGGTTGTTGATGCTTTATTATTATTATTATTATTATTATTATTATTATTTTGTAATACAACTTTGCTAAATAACATAATAACTTCATTCTAGAATATAAATATTATTTATTAAAATTATATTGTATACCATATATTAATCTGATTATTAATTTACCCTTGATGATAATTTTTTAAAAAATAAAACATATTTTCCTATCTTTTCTTTCAATTTATATCATATTAAAAATAATTATTACACTCTTATTTATTATAAAATATAAGTAAACACAAGATTTCTAGAATAAAGATCTTATTCTAAAAATAACAAAGATGGATATATATCCTCTAGAATTTATCTTATTTTTAAAGTAAACGAAACTTTAGTATTTAAAGTCTGCTAGGGTTTTGATCTCCGATAAATATTAGTCTACCGACTTTTCATCAAACTATAAAAGAAATAAAAAATTGGAGCCAAAATACTTACACACAGAGACATTTTTGGGACTAAGACAAAGGTAATTATAATTTTATTTTAAGCGATTGCCTCCGTTATCTTGGGCGGCACTGTCAGTTAAACCGATGCCGCTAAAATTTGAATATGATAAATACTATTCAACATTCTTTTAGCATCAATATATGCGATCGCTTTAGAGAAGTAGAAAAGACTGCAATTCTTACCCGTCAAAGAGAAGTTTATGATGGTGCAAAGATGCAAGGTGGAAAGCAAAATACCATGTCATTATCTAGACTATCAATTAGGGACAAGTATGTTATTTAAACATTAGGGATTAAGGAAATTTATCAATAACAGTCCATATTCTTTATAAATTGTCCTAAAAATTAAGAAAAGCTGATTGTCTAGCTAGAAGAATAGCTCTAATTTCGTACAAGACTTTTCTTCCTTAGTAGGAAGAATAATGTGGAAAAGGATCAAAGAATCTCTAATTCTTTTCTTTTTCTTTTCTCTCTTTAACACTAATAGTAGAATTAATATTCCCCCTTTGAGTTGGTCACATCATCAATATATAGATTCCTTCTATCATGATAAAATTCATTTGATCTGAGTCAGTGGGTAGGAACAAGCTAATTCGAATCGACTACCTCAATGATATGATTCTTTTAAGAAATTAATTAAGTTGACGAAATTATATGTGATTCCTAGATTACAACTATATGAGTTTTTTTTATGATCAGCCTATACTGGTATACATATAGTATTGTTCTTTCTACATGGGTCAACAAATCATAGCAAAAATTCTGTGAAGTTTGTGAATTATTGACATGAAAATGGCTGCTAAATTCCATGAATTTGTTGATCTTCACTACTAGGGCATTAGTGAGTTGTGCCGCTGATTTAGCCCGATGTTGTCCGTTTACTTGGAAGGTTATGAATCTTTTGTTTAGTCTATAGATTTATAATTTATCGCATAAAATAAACTTTCATGAGTTAGGATTGATCAAAAGGAATAATATGCTTGTCATTCCCAATTTAACAACACTTAATATGATGCTTTCTTCTCTTTTGAGAACTAAGAGAACTTATTGCATTGTCCAGTAAAGACCTTTTCTAATTACCATTATTTTATATAAACATAATACTTAAAGTATTATAAATTTAGGTTCCTCTCTCTCTCTCTACCCAGAGAAAATAGCCAATATGACTTCTATTAGTAGTCCTAATTAAAGACAGAAAATTAGTGTTCTTTTTTTCTAATATGTATACAAAGTTAAAAATTTTGCAGAGAAAAAAACTAGCTTATGAGCTTATTATTATTCAGACCATATCTTATTGTTTTTTTTTTCTGGAACAAAAAAAAATCATTATCTATTAGAAAAGAAGCATGTTTAATATATTGGGTTAATTTTAATCCACATCAACTTGATATATAAGATCTAAAAGGAAATATTCAATCTTTCAAAGCGATATTTTTAAAATTTTAAGTTACTCTCCTCAATGCCCGTAAGACCTAGTATGTAATTTTTGCTTCATTTCTCCTCAACTAATCTTTATATTTTTAATCTTAAAATGTTCATATCTCTGTAGATAATCAAAGTGCTATCTCTGAAAGGATATTTTGATAATTTGAGAAATATTAGGGTGAACATTTTTATCGGTAAATATTTTTTCAGACAAAGCAATAAGGTAAAGTATGAATCATAGTAATTCATATAATCTTTAATATTTTATCAGTGTCTTTAACTAAGATTTAATTAAGACCGCCACACAAATGTCTTATAAATACTTTAGACTCGCTATTAGAAATATATATTTTTTTGTTAAAATGATATTATATCAAAAAGAAAATAAGATTTTAGTGAATGTGCCAAAGTTAGACATGGGAGGATGTAAATTTTCTTCATCAAAAGAGAGGATGAACTCATGCAGCTTTTCGTGAAAACCATGCAGAATTTAAGATAAAGATTCTTTTTAACTCATGGAAAATTAGCATGCAGAAAGAACTCCTCTAGGAGAGATTGAGATGCATGGCATGTCCTTATTAAACCCTAGCAAAAGTTCATAGTTGTCAAAGATTCCTGGTGGCTCTCTCTAGATGGAGTCCTCGCCACACTTCTAGCCTGGGCCAAAGAACAAGATGAAAAGAAAATTCTCTCAGTGGATCAAAGCCAGAATTATATTCAAGACTATATTTGATCCAAAAGTTTAAAATTATTAGGTAATGTACCAATAATATATATCATATCTTTAAAATCTCCCTCGACGGTGTGCATTCTTTATATTAGGCCTTTGTATCTATTTAGTCGAGATATTTATTACTGGATAATTTTACTTAGAGATCTTTAAAGTATCACTATATTTTATACTCATGTACATTTCTTAAACTACGAAACAAAATATTAATATACAACCTCTTAAACTAATTAAATAATTTTTTTTATATAATTTAGAGAATGTATAATAAAATGATAGTTTAGAAAGTCTTAAGTGTATGTGAACATAAGCCTCAAATAAAGTCGAAAAGAATGAGCATCTCTATCATCATCCTTATCATCCATATGTACGCTTAGCTAAGGATAGTGAAAGAATCTTCTTTTCTTTTCTGTTTTCGAATAAGTGGTAAAAGAAAGAATCAAATTTATTACGTGGCGACATGTGATGGAATAACGATTCCAATTCGATCATTCTAAGCTTTCATGAAGTCAAACTATATAAAGTTATAGACATATATTCTTTCATACATACACACGTAGACGTATACATAACTATATATAAGGTTTATTGTATGTAATAATGCATGGACAAAGAAGAATGGGCTTAGATCATTAAAGTGGGTATCATGTCCAAAAGTTAATAGCATCATAATATACATATATATATATAAAGAATTTTGATTGCTCCTTTTTTTTCTCTCTGTAGTCTAAAGTTCATGGCATCATAATATAAAGAAGATGGTAGAAGTAAAGTCAACAAAGATTAGAAAATTCCAACATTCCAAATTCCATCATCTAGTTAGATTGCCGAGAGAGAAGAGCTTCGGAGGATCAAAGACTCTCTCTCTCTCTCTCTCTCTCTCTCTCTCTCTCTATATCATTCTTCATTGCACCAGAATTTGGTTCCTTCATCTAGAACAATGTTGCTTTGGACTATTGGCTTATATATATATATATATATATAAGAACATAACTTTATTCTAATATAATGTGGGTTATGTTAGATTTAGTTAGTATCTAAACAGTAGTTTGTCTCAAAATTAATAATTTAATAATTTTTATTCTCTCTCTTCTTAGTTATTGTTTTGCTCTTAAAAAGATATTACTTAAATCAACTATTATTTCAGCGTCTTTTAGAATATTTTGGTTATTTGCTAAATTATTTTTTTAATTTATTATTTTTTATGTGACATCAAGTAAAAATTGTTATACCGCTATATTGATTTACATCCGAACACGGCATTAGCCTAAATTATCTTAGGCTAGCTTATTTAAGTTTAAGATATTAGCATAACTAAACTAATTTAGGACTTGTAAGTTATAACGCCACCTAATAGTAGTAAGATTTTTGTTATAAACTCATTTCCGTTCTTTGTTCTTTTCCATACGGTAATAAAGTTATTATTAGATGGATCAAATTATTAGCACTTTCCCATGATAGAAAAAATAAAATAAGAAAAATTAAGAGTTTAATTTTCTTATTAGCTTGTTTAGTAGATAGTGGTGATTCAATGGGCCTAACTCGAACCCACTTAATTTTAATTGGGCTAAGTTTGACTCGATGTGAGCCCAAAATTATAATGGATGCCTAGACGACAAAAGCTAGGCTCAGCTGGGCCGGCTCAAAATCCTAACTTGTAAGCTCACTGGAATGCTCAGAGAAGGATATGAGGTGACAGAGCTCCTATGAGACTTGCACGATCTAGGTCCACATGCTACAGAGGAGCTATGCTGATTGCTCCCAACATCTGTTAAGCCCTAAAGAAGAAGCACATTTAGAAATAAGAAATGATACAAAAAATCATATATTAAATATGGGCTCATTGATCACTAATAAGTGAGAATGAAACTTTATACAAATTTCACTCGATCCATATAGAGATGCAAAAGCTCGCTCGCTAAGTATGGCTCATTATGCACAGCTTGAGCCTACTCTCTCACGAGTTTATGAGCCGTAATGAGTTAGACTATTCTTTCCTAGCTTGATTCACTCGTAGGTAGGTATAAGAATAAGGTACCTAGCCCGATTGACCTAGCTTGATCCACACAATGATCACATCTACAAAAAGCCAATAAACTCATGGCCTGCTTGAGCTAATTGATATGGGTATTAAGGAATGATTTGAGCTCAAACTCGAGTTGGGGTTAGAGCAACTTAGGCTCAACTTCTCAATCAATCAAGCTAGCTCGAGCTCAGCTCAGTAGTGCTAAGATAGTCTAAGATGACAATCCATTATGTCATACCAAAATAATATCCAACAATTAACAAGTAAACCATACACCTTGACAAGAAAATTATATATGGCTGCAATATTGATAGTAAGGTGTCTACAAACAATATTGAGAAAATTCCATTTTAGGTTTTGTCTCATAGTGACATAAATAGAATGAACTACATAAATTAAAATTTGATGACCCACATTAGGTTCCACCGAACACTTATACTAATTAAAATCAAGATCATGTAGAAGTAAGGAAAGCAATTATCTGACAAAAAGACATGAAGAGAAGTGTTAATCCAACCACTTTTAAAATTTAAATTATTAGAAAACAGAAGTTTTAATGTTTTAGATTTTAGCACTCTTTCTTACTTCTAAACTTTTGAGGATTTTAAGAGGTTCAAGAAGTGGACAGTGAGTTTAACATGATTCAAACTTATGATATTTATTTTGATACAATGTTAACTCATCATACAAGAAAAAGAGAAGAGAAGGAGGAGAACGGTTCACCGATGAGGATAAAGGTTTGGCAGCGGTGTCCCAGTGACGGTTTAAGGTGCATGGAGCCGTCGACAATGGGGAAGGGGAGAGAGATCAAGGTGGAGATACATTGGGAAGAATGGAAAGAGAGAGATAAAAAGAGAGAAGTAGAGGGGCTGTGTGTTGAAAGAATTTGAGCCTTCATAATTTGAGGAGACACTCGTATTCCATGACTGCCAGTAACTTCTCCTTCACAATTTGTGCCTTTCAAGTGTTGAAAGAAGCACAACTCAAATAATCAGTAATTCTAGTCCATGATTCTTGTCTTGACAACCATTCCAGAAAACAATCTTGTAACCTTTGATCATTTTAGTTCTTTGCATTTACGAAGATTAGATCAAATGACTATAGGTCTTGGTTTCCTTATTATCTGAGATTTTGGACTTTTATAACAACAAATATATCACCTCTTTATGGCATCAAAAGTCTCTTAATTTGTGCCCTGTCAGTCAATCGTCAACACGTTCAAAACTTCTACTGACTATTCGTGTTGACAACTGCCAAAGATGTACTACAATGCACAGTGAAGGAGAAACTTCTATGAATATAAAATTTGTTACTTATTATGAAGATTCAATCTTAACCTGGATGAGATGTCACTCTTAAATGGGTTATCCTTGAAGACAAATATTCTGTCAAATAAAGTTCTTGTGACATGTAATAATGCTTCCACATTAATTGATGTTTTTTGTAACACCCATGTAAAAATAAATTAAAAAATAGCGCATGCGTTGACTTCTTCTTCTTCCTCCCCCCCACCTCTCATAGTTAGTTGCGAGAGGTGGGAGAGAAATGTGTCGGAGTGGAGTTGAACTCTACTCCGCTCCCCTCTCCGTCTCATCCCTATTTAAATCCCTTTCCCCTCGAGCTTTTTCTACTTTTCGCACTATCTCTCTCTCGCTCTTCCACCCCTTTCTCTCTTTTCTCCTCCGAGCCACTGAAGACCTCATCGCGGACAGCGGGTCACCGGAGCGCCGACAACCAACCAAAACCCCCTCATCTCAATCTTCGGGTTAGCCTCCATTTCCCATTTAGTTTAATTTGAATTTTGCCTAGTAAATCATGATTAATTATGAATATATTCATGTTTGGGTACCCACGAGGCGCGAGGGAGGCAATGCCATGTCACCTCCTACCACCGGGTTACTTGGACACAAGCGGCCACCACCGGCGGTGGTGGCCTTGCTCGTCAGTCTCGATTAACTCACCTATTCACATGGAAGAGGTGGGTACTCGGGATGAGGGCTTCGAGCCCATCTTTCACTGAATTAGGAAGCTCCATGGCCACCGGCCATGGAGTTCCTCAATTCTCACCATCGGGCGATGGTTCAGACTTACTTGCAACCCAAGTCGACCACGTCGACTTTGGGGAGCCGATGGAGCTGGGCTGCTGGCGACGGGGATCACCGGCAGTAGCACCACTTTCTTCTTTTTTTTCTTCTGTTCTCCTCTGTTTTCTTCTCTAGGAAGAAGACGATGAGAAGGGGTGGGGGTTGAGCCAACCCCCACCGCGTTCTCATTTAGGCTGTGGGGTGGGCCGCAGCCCACACCCACAAGCCTTTACCAAGGCTTTGTTGGACTGGGCCAAAGCCCAGTCCACCCCTTTTTCGGCTTAGTGGGTTGTGGTAGGCCGCAGCCCACCTCCTCACCGTGCTGGACTAAGCCTTTGAGTCCAGTCCAATACACCTTAAAGTCTTGTGAGCTGCGATAAGGCAGCCCACCTCCTCACCTTGCTGGACTAGGCCCTTGAGTCCAGTCCAACACCCCTTAGAGCCTAGTGAGCTGCGGTAGGCTCGCAGCCCATCTCCTCACCCTAATGGACTGGGCTCTTGAGCCCAGTCCACCACCTTTAGTCTAGTGGGCTATAGGTAGGTTAGCAGCCCACTTTCTCACCTAAGCAATGCTGGGCCTTAAGCCCAGCCCAACATATGGATCATAGGCTAATTATTATTAGTCTTTTATTTTCTTTAACTTTTGTTAGCTACATTTATTTTATTTTCTCAACCATGTTATTAATAAAATTAGGAACAATGCATAATTAAAATAGGCATTTGAATTTATTAGTCTTTTCAATTATCTTCGACACCTACAAATATGAATGACTCTAATTTTACCATAAATGACCATTTTAAATTAATACAAAATAATATTTTCGGACCTAAAGAATCAAACTTAATTTATACAACAAGGTAGTTAGTCCTATAAGTTCATCATTCTTATGTTTATTTTATCTATAAATTATTAGACCCATTACTGTGCGGGGAGGATCTCGAAATTTAGGAGGGACCGACTTATTATGAGAGTGAGACGGATTCCAGAGATATTCCAGGTGAGTAGAACCCTATCTTAGTCTACGAAAAATGTATAGTTATGTCATTTCTTACCTGCATTAATTAAATGTCATTTCTTACTTGTAATAATTACATGTTATTTCATATTTGTATTAATTACATATAAATTCTTACTAGTATTATTTACTACTTATTGCACATGTATGATAGGCTCTATGCATTGTTTATAATACATGTTATTTTCATGATCATGATATAATAAATAATAGAAGTCATGACACCACGTGCACGTATCATTGTTAGTCGAGTCCCAACTAGGCAGTGCCCCTCTTACCCACTCAACCTAGGGTTAAGGGTAGAGTGTATTATATAGTATTATATTAGCGGTTTACACCTGAGATCATTAACTGGCGGAGCATTCAAGTGATTACACTGCCCTAATTGGAGACCAGTCTAGTATGATATTAGAAAAGATGATTGAGAGGTAGGGTTATAGTTCTAGCCATACCCGAGGACGTAGGGTTAGGGCGTCTACCGAGCTGTGTGCTCTTACTCGCCGAATGTGATGAATCTGCTTTGTGCGATGATTTACTAGAGCGGTGTTAATGAGCCTACGACTGATGTCCTTAGTCTGGTAGCCACAGACAACCGATTATATGTAGCGTCATCAGGCATATATGGGCGATAATACCGCTAGATGACTAGTCCTCCTCGATTTTATATTGCTTTGTGAGACATATCATTAGTGGCTCGGTTTTGTGTGGATTTTTATGTAAATTGAGCTATGATGATAAAAGTTATTAAAAGTTATAATGTACACATTCCTTGACATGTTTATTGATTTGCATTTCTCTTTATCATGCAATAGCAGCAATACAATATTCATAGATTACTATTGGATTATACTTGCTGGGCCCCGTGCTCACCGCCATTTTAGTGGAAATATTTCAGAGCTAATTATGGAAGATACGGATTTCCCTATTTAGTATTGTTTATCCTATTATTTCTAGTTGGACTTAGCTCCTGCCAGGATTTTTATGTTTAAAATTTGTGTATGAACTTGTATTCCTAGAGGCTTGTTGAGGCCTGTGATAATTATAACTTTGGATTATTTGTTGGATTATTATGGTATTTCTAAACTTATCCAGATACTTTATGAGATTATTTCACTGATAGGTCACATGAGAATCATGTGGAACTCTCTATGTTAGGAATACGTGATTTTTAAAAATGGGTGTTTCACTTTTGACCATTCCTAATGTACGAGCTGTAACAATTTTAACTAATGAATTATTGCTGTTCATCAGATCTGCATCCTAGTTCCTTCCATGGACTTGTATAGGGACAGAAGTTGACTTTTACACTTGCAGAAACTGGAATCTATCAACCAAGTCAGACTTGCTTGGCAGCTGTTCATCCACTACTCCAGCAGTCCCAGACAATAGTCGATCCTGTTGGAATGTTGGGCTCATCTGCTGGTGCTTATCGATGGCCACAACTTAACTTCGCAGTTCAATTGGACCAACGATAATTGAGAACAGAGAGCAAATCTTTATCACTGTCAGTCAAGTAACAAGAACATATATAATGAGCAGTCCTTGGAGTTTTTGACTATTTTAAATCTGTTGCTAAATTTTTTTGAGAATTAAAAATTTCTAAGGTCAACTGTTCCCAAACCTACTTAATCTCATATTTAAAATTTAAAGTATATTAAATACATAAAATAAGTACTTAAGAAGACCAATTTAGTCAAAAACTTGCAAAGGGTCCTATCTTTTTTCCTTAGGCCATGGATGAAAACTGAAGGAGGCATGCATATAATGTACAAATTTCCTTTGTTGAGATAATTGAACAATGTATTGATGTATTTGCTTTCTTGATGCAAACTTTTATTTTCATCTGCCTGAAATGCTATAATTGCCATATCTCAATACTAGCTTAATTCTATGTCTGCTATTTTCCCATGCATCTCTATCAGTCATAAAAAACTTGAACTAGTACAGTTATTTTTCTTTCTTCCCTTTTGAGAATAATCTAGTACAGTTTTGCTGAAGAATGAAGAGTTCATATTCACTTTTGCATTTCTCGGTATGGAAAGAAAATGAAAGCGAAAGGAGAAAACTGAGGGTATTGTATCTTTCTTGTTGTTTGTCTGATAACTGCTGCCAAATATTTTTCAGTAAATGCTCTTTTATTTTATATGTTCAGCTAAATGATGTAGATATATCATATATTTCTCAAAGTGAGAGAACTTTTATTTATTTTTCCTCAGATGCTGGTGGAAATTAAATCTTGTAGCATTTCATTTGAATTCATCTGGCAATTGGCTTCTAGTTATCTATCCAGGGCTTTTGCAATTTAATTACATTTTATTTTTTTAATTTAACATATAAAATTGAGTGCATGCGTTTTCTTTATAATTAATATATATTTCGTTATAATAAAGTGCACATAATTTACATATCTAGTGTATACTAGAGTATATTATTATAAATAAAAAAAATTAACTAATCAAATTGCAAAAACCCTATTTCTTTTTTTTTAATGAAAGTGACAATTCAATTTATGAGAAATTTTTAAATTACACTCTATATTTTTGCTAGTTTTCAATTAACGTCTTTTTTTTCAATCTCAATTTCAATTAAAATCTGTGAGAATTTTGCCATTAGATCCCTTATTTTTTTCTATAATTTTTATATAATACCCTGGTATTACTTTAAATAATTATTATTAGCCCAGATTTATGATTTATATAACTCTATTAATTTACTAACTAAAATATCTCTGGAATTTTTCTAATGCTATTCCATTTGAAAATGATTTGATTTACTATTTGAGTGTCATTTAAAATTAATAGAAAAAATGAGAGGTCTAATTATAAAATCCTAAAAGAGCTAAAAAATCTTGAAAATGTAGGGTGTGATTTGAAAAGTTTTCTAGATTTTATTGCAAATGGTGGCCAATCGGTTCATCAAAAACTTTTTGTGAACACTATTAAGGTAGGCCAGCTAGAGGATTGACTTTTATCTTGAACGGGAGGGTTGCTTCCATGGGCGACCATCCTAGTTTGTCAAAGTAAAGCTCGAGGAGAGGATACCTAGGAAAGAGTGAGTAGAGAAGCATTTTAATGGGGTCAATCTCTTGGCAGTCGTTCATGGGAGGGAGGATCCATAAGAAGGTGAAAAAGAGAAATCATAATCCATAGTGGTGAGGTCATCTAACATTTTAGGTTGTTTTAGGGATGAAACTTCAAACAATAGCAAACTTTGTTGGGGTGAAGAAAAGAAAGCTAGAGAGAAGAGGGATTGCAGAGAACCACCCTCACTCTATCTGACAGCCCAAAAAGTTTACCCACTACCTCTTCCTTAATGAAAAAAGACCTCGACAAAAGAAGAGTTGTCGTCTTAGAACCCCATGCTAGATTGCTAAGCATCTTGCGGAGACATCCTTGAACTGGATCTTCCTCCTTGTGTAGCTTAAAGAGCATGTCCTTTCATAGAGAAGGGGTTGGGTTGAGAGCTTTGACTATCACTCGCTGAGAAAGGAGATGTTAAAACTCAAATCCTAAAAACTTAAGGTGTCAAAGTTCTTCGATAGGAAGACTTGTTTCATGCAATTTTGCATTGGAAGCTAGAAATAAAAAAATTGCCCCTTTCAAAGAAAAACCTCTTCAAAAGGTGACAATACAAGAAATAACCTTTGTAGAAAAGGAAAGGCAAACATCACCTTGAGCAAAATAATCCTGACTTGATGGAAAGGGTTCTGGCCATCCAAGCATTCTCTCATACTCATTCAAGATGGGTTGTCGATCCTAAGAGACGACAAAAGTCGACTTGAGAGGGAGGCCCAAGTACTTAATTAGGATGTGGCCTATTAGGCAGCCAATAATAGCCTAATAAAAGGTAGCAATATCCAAAGATAGGGTATACAAGCAAGACTTATGCAAGTTGGTAGTGAGACTATTGCTAGTTCAAACAACCTCGTGTTATACCTGAGGTTGAGATTGAGTTAGTACTAGCATTTGATTGGAGGAATATATCATTGACAAACTAGAGAATTGAGGTTTCCATGTTGATCGACAACCCCAATTCTTAGATGAGAACCCTTGTGTGCATTTTGTGGAGTCGAGAAAATAGATACACAACCATGATGAATAGCAAAAGAGACAGGAAGTTAACTTGCTAACCACGTCCAAGGTTGTAGGAATTGGATAATTAATGGTTGAACACAATGCTACTTATAAAGAATAGAAGTAGATATCCCTCATACAATTGAAAGCTTTCCCCAAATCAAGCTTGATTAGGACCACCAGCCTTCTGATCTGCGAGTTCAAAGAAAAGAGCTCATGGGCTAGCACAAAACTGTCTAGAACGATCTCCTTTTAATGAAGGTCAATTGGCTATGGAGGATAAGATCGCTCATCATCAATAATCTTAGCCTATTGACAATAACCTTCATGATTATTCTAAAATTACAGTTGAGAAGGCTAATAGGTCGAAAGTCCAAAAGAAGATTTACCCTCTCATATTTCAGAATAAAGGTGAAAAATGATTTGTTTCACCTTGACTAGTGAACATTATGGCCATGGAGTACATTAATGACAAAGGGAAGCAAAAGGGAGGGCCCCCTTGTGACTGTCTTTATGGTTTCTTGTTTATATTTTGTGCTTGTGAATTTTATGTGATAGTATAATTAATATTTTATTTTGTAATGCAATGTGGTTTATATATAAAAGATCAATTGTTTAACCCTGTCCATTTCTTCTTCATGCTTGTGGTGGGCCAAGCATCAACAGTTGGATGTTGTCCTCATCGCCTTCTCGTGTGATAGAGCGCCTCTAAAGGGGACTTACTCCCATGAGATATCATTAAAGAATTTTAGGACAGAACACTCCTCTTGTACCAAGATCATGCCTTCTCTCACTTCACATGCTTAGCCCTACTTGCCGAGTCTTTGACCACGCATTAGTCTGCCTTGACTCTCTTGGCACTCATAAGCCATAAAAGCTATTCTATTTAAAAAAAAAAAATGTGATTTGAAACTTTTACTGATAGTGGCCTCTGTCCACCTTAAGCTCTAGACACTCAAGTAGAATATTATCTCATGGCGTGCCTATGACTTTCAGAGGCATCAAGAATGCTAAGAAAGAAGGTTTTGTGAGGTGTCTTCTCTTTTGGACAATGACATGGTTAGACATTCTGTTTTTGAATGTGAGCTTAGTGGCATCCAAAAGTGAACGGGAAAAGAAAAAAGAATTTCATCTCTTCCCTCTGAGTTGATTGGATCTCCACCTCCAACCAGGTATGCGCTAGGAAGAATTCCACTGCAAAACCTTCTCCCTCCTCTTGCTAGTGGAGTCAATTGGTCTAGTATCTATTTAGAATTCCACTGCAAAACCTTCATCTCTTCCCTCCTTGCACACCCTAGCTAACTTTTTCAGAGAAGAGATCTTGGAAACAATCTTCGACCTCAACTTTTGAGAGGGCCTTGGGGTCAGACATGTTTCTGATCTTGTTTCATCAAATTTTATTTTCACTCTAAAAGAAGTGAAAATTTATTGATAGCCTGATTAAATTGGTGAGATAATATCATTCAAATTCCTTGGCCAAACAGCAAGGCCAATGATTCGAGAATTTTGCAAAAGCTTATTCGAAGAGAAGGGGTGGAGACGGAAGCCTGTGGTGGCGATTTAGTCTTTGAGAGTACATTATCATACAACCCAGAAATCTGATGGTTATTGAATTCAGAGAGGGCAATCTTTGTGAATGAAAAAATATTTAGAGTATTTTGCAATCGATAAGCGTATGTATCTTAAGATAGCATAACCTAATTTTGATGAATTACTAACTGATAAGTTTATGCTTAAAAAAGATAAATAGTTATTTATAAAAAGCATTATAAATAATAATGTGATGATGTAAAAGATGATAGCCATGCCTAAAATATCTTTTAAACTACTTACCCAGTCAAATATTTTTTCTAATGTACCTTAATTAGGGGTAACAATTGGATTCGGTTGAGTCAATTCAAGCAAATGTGAATTTGATCTATTTATTAAATGTATTACACGGAGCATAAAGAGCCTTATTGAATTTCATGTGTTATATAAGATATATAAATTATTTGGGTTATACAAAGATTTATTTGTATTATAGACAAATTTATTTATATTATTCGAGTGATAAATGGATTATTTGAGTCATAGAAGTTATCGTGTAGTAAATAGCTTATCAAATCATAAATGGGCTAACGGGTCCATGGTCGATTCGCATAGCACCGATGCCCATTCTAATACTAATAGTATGCTAGACTCATCCCAAAGGACCACGTCTGCACCATCTCGATTGGACCTCAGATGAAATGCCTTGTCAACATTCAATTTGATTTAACCTACCTCTGGTTTGGCCCATTTCTATAACCGTTCGATCCTAGAGGTGCAATCGTTAGGGATACTTGCACGGTAGAGCGCTCGGAAGGCTCGAGAGAGTAGCTACGCATGATGGTGGAAAGGGGTGGAGGTAGTGCTCAGTGATGGTGGTAGTGGGTGGTGGTGAGTTAGAGTTGGTGAAAGCTAATTAACAACTACTCCTAAAGCAAGAAAATAATTCATTCATCAATTAGTGATCCCATAGGGTGCACACCACATCTCTTATAGATAGCTACCCTGATCGAAGTACAAACACAATTGAACTTACTTGAATCAACTAGGTCGACCCTTGCTTGAGGAGCTTGGGTCTAACTAACTCCTAAATATTAAATGCAAAAAAAAAAAAGGGTTAGACCCTAGCGTCTAGTCGAGTATAATAGACTAACTTACTTGAAACTAAGTCTAATTATTGAATCCTAGGGTCCTTATTGCATTCTACGAGTGACAATTTATTATGGTGAATTTGAGTTGATGTTTATTACCTATCATTTAACCTAACGGGTTTGATAAGACAATTATGGAGATTGATTCTCAATAATTTTAACATTTCTAAATCTGCTTAAGCTGATCGTGTGTAGATTTTTGTGATCTATTTCGCCTGGACTCCGTTTAGAGGCACTCGGCAAGTGGGCATTACCCTCAGGAAATATACGCACCCAGAACAGCAAATATCCATAACGATCAAATCAGATTGCGGAACGTGTACCTCTGTGTCCTTTTTTTCCCGCGAAATGACCCACTTCAGAGAGATGGAGGGAGAGAGAGAAAGACGGGGGGAGAGAAGGGGGCTGACTGCGTAACCGATGTACCAAAATCCTAACCCTAGCTCGACGCCGGACCCTACCTCTAACCCGAACCCTAACCCTAGCGGTAGTGGGGAGGGGGACCAATCCCGCCGGCACCGCAAGAAGCTGGCCCAGGTGCACGACCTTGCTCGGCGGCTCGCCGCCAGCGACGCCGCTGGCCGGGTGGAGGCCGCTCGCGAGGTTCGGCGACTCGCGCGGTCATCCGCCAAGGCCCGGTCCGCCTTCGCCGTGGCAGCGGTGGTGGAGCCCCTTGTGGCCATGCTCCCTTCGCATGATCCCGACGCTCGCGAGTCCGCCCTCCTCGCGCTCCTCAACCTCGCTGTCCGCAATGAGAGGTGATCTCTCTCTCCCTCTCTCTCTCTCTGTGTTGATTGCTTGGTTCTATACTTCTATTTACTGATGTCTACTTAGGTTTTTCGTAACTTTAAAGTTGGTCTTTCCCTATTAATTTCTCAAAAGAAAAAAGGAAAGAAAAATTCTTGAGAGTAGGCAGTCAAATAGCGTTTCTTCTGTTAGTTGCCCGATAGTTGCGGGATAAGAACAAACAAGGATAGGATAAAGGTGGGGGATTTATGATAATTTATACATCGGTGAGTTTAGATACATACGATCTCCTCCAAAATAATGTCAGGATCGGAGACCCGGACAGCAGCAGATAAGACTCTAATCGCCCGGATCCCTCTGGATTATGCAGCAATTTAACCTAGAACGATATGGATTAACCTCCCTCTCTGCTGAGAACGGGAGCTGTTTCATTGAATGGTGGAAAAATTTGGGAATGAGGTGGTTACAAGGGATTTGGAGATTCTGATTATATAGTCAGATCCTCCTCTCTCCTCCTAATCACCGGAATCGGTCATTCCCTCCCCCGTAGCACGGTTTGACTAAAGGTGTCTCAGTAAAGATGCAGATGCCACTGATATGTGTTAAAAAGTAAAAGTACGGTCCATGTATCAATGATACAGGGCTTATTTACAAAATAGCAGGTCTTCTTCTCCAACAGCTCGTGCGTGCTCTGCTCTGGAATTATGAGATAAGAAGATGTAAAGATCTGTGACAACCTTTTCTCCTATTTATGTATAAGATACTTGATGTGTTACTTACTTATTGAGGAATTCCCTAAATATTAAAGAAACAAAATTTAGAAGGTTTTAAATAGAAGGTGGCCCCACTTCTTTATTCAAAAGGCCCTTTTCTATTAACAATTCAGACTTCATTTGATTGCCCCATTATGCATCCTGTAAGTTAAAATGTTAATTGAACTCATAAGCTAGCCTACTAGAGTTTGTTTGTGCCAATTAATTTCTTCTATGAAAATTTTAAATTAGAAATTAGAATTTGAAGAGGTCAGTAATAAATGTTTATCTAGTCCATAGATCTAATCGTTGCTGGCTCCAGGCTGGTTGGACATCTTATGAATATCATTTGAAGTTATGTTAACAGCTTGTTGTGGAACTTTCTTCTATCTTTTATGCACACATTGCAATATAGAGTTGTGTTTTGTACTCTATAGTGATGTAAGAAAGAGATATGTCCATGATCATAATATGGAAGAGAGGGAGAGACCTAGGGATATATAACAACCTCCCAACTGAGCTTTTGTATTTTTTAGATCACAACTTATCTAACACCAAATTGACGTTGCTCGAAACGGTATTTCAAGTTCATCTACGCAATATTAGGGTTGATATGCCATACAAACAAGATATAGTTAATAGATGAATTGGTTTTCTGGTCACAAGCACACAAGCACAATTAACCTAACCACAAACATAATAGATATATTATATTGTTGGACGAGTGAGCCTGCTTTTGTATTCTGATCTGAATTACTGTTTAAGCATGTCAGACACAACTTCTGTAATTTATACAAGTTGAAAAGGTCATCCCCTTTATCGCATGAACATTAATACTAAACTTAAATTGATTTTAAAGTCTCAAGTGGTTTTTGGGTTGGAATGTTGCGTTTAAGATTGTCACTCTTATGACCCCTAAGGCCTCGTTTACTTAAACAATAAGGTTAATTCTAGAATAGGTATTTATCTTTATTATTATCAAAATGAGGTATTTATTTTAAGAATAATTATTCTTGTGTTCACTTGTGTTTTGGAGTAATGGTGTAATGATTATATTTGATTTGATATAAATTGAAGGAAGAGATGAGAAAAATGTGTTTTACCATGAATATCCTTTGATTTAACATAAAATAGGTTGATGGGATAGATATCAAGGGTAAATTAGTAATTGAGTTAGTGTGTAATATAAGATGTAATTTTGATGAATAATATTTGTAGTTTAGAATAAATATGTTATGATGTTTAGCTATTACTCTAGAATAAGGAGTTATATTATGGAATAAGAAAATGTTATTCATGAAGTGAACATTGTTTAAATGTTCAATAGGTGGCCTGTGAAGATGACTATAATTAATAATTTTCTTATTAGAATATTAAAAGTAAAACCACCATTTTCTAACATCTTAAGCTTTCAAAGTGGCCGCCGAATTAATATGGTATTAGAGCAGCAAAGCCTATCTTGTCTATTAAATGAAATAAAGACCTCCACATGTCTAAGTCAAGTCTATTTCATGGGCATACTAAAATGTCTAAAGCCTAAAAGTGAAGAGGAGCATTAGAAAATAAAGATAAAATCATCATTCTCTAACAACTTGTAAGAATAGTTGGAAAGATAACATTTCTTAAAGATGACTAATAGCTATTTGATAATAGCAACGTTAAAATAAAAGGTTTTTAGAAAAAGTGGTGGATAACATAAGCAGAATTATAACTAAGGAAGATGATCTATAGGAACCATATAACGAGGAATATATAACCCACCTATAAATAGAGACTCGCAATACTACTAGCTTCTAGGTCTAATAGCAACCTACTATAGCATAGACTTCTATAGCAATAATAGATTTTTGCTTGCGATAACACCTATCATGGGTTGGACACCTGTAGGACAACTATACTTATGAGTTTCATTGTAAATGCCCTTTTTTATGTTCCATTATGGTTATCGATCTATATCCTGAATTTCAACATATATCAAGGATTTCTTGAGTAAATTGGGAATCTGTTGCTTACCACCTTTCCTTTTCTATATTGCACTACTGTAGATCAGTTCAGAAGATGCTTATATCACCATTCTTTTTTGTAAGTATTGGCATATACCTGTGGTATAGTCCATCTATTAGACTGAAAATATTGTTCCTATGAGAAACAATTGCAACAGGCCTCCCAGTAGTATCTTGAATCCCACCAATACGTGTTCCAGTGCACATTTCTTCACTATTATCTGCATCGTAAAAAAGGAAAATTTTGTGTACTTATTACTAGAAATTTTGGAATGTCTTCCAAGTTATGACTTGTTGAGTTAATTATATGACTTGGTTAATGCAACAGTCTCACAGTGTTGGGTGAATATTTGGATGAATAGTGACTTGACGTTATAAATTGAATGTTTTCCTAGTTTGCATTTTTAATATGTTTTTACTTTACATCTTACTCACATTTGGATTCTTCACCTATGAAATGAAGCTGAAATCTTCATCTTTATTATTTTCAGAAACAAGGACACCGTTGTAAAGAGTGGTGCTCTTCCCCATCTAGTAGAGCTCCTCAGATCTGAAACCAGCAGCCTAAGAGAATTAGCCACTGCAGCAGCTCTGACACTCTCAGCTTCACCATCTAATCAACTAACTATTGCTACCTCTGGAGCAGTTCCATATTTGGTTAAGATCCTCATATCTGGATCTATCCAGGGAAAGGTTGATGCTGTCACAACCCTGTATAACCTCTCTACCTGCAGAGATAGTTCTAGTCTTACTCTTCCTGTGGACGCTGCTGAGCCTCTCCTCACCCTTTTGAAAGACTGCAAGAAATACTCTAAATTTGCTGAGAAGGCCACTTCCCTTTTGGAAATTCTCTCCAAAACAGAAGAAGGAAGGAACTCAATCTCGGACCTAGATGGAGGGATCCTAACACTTGTAGAGACCGTTGAAGATGGCTCTTTGCTCAGCACAGAATGTGCAGTGGGAGTGTTGCTTTCCTTATGTTGTAGTTCCCCACAGAAGTATAAGGAGCTTATCCTTAAAGAAGGGGCAATTCCAGGGCTTCTGTTGTTAACTGTGGAGGGAACAGAGGAAGCTCAGAAGAGAGCTCGCAAGCTTTTGGATTTGCTCAGAGACCAACCAAGTAGAAGGGCATCAGAAGACTTAAGGATTGCAGCTTATGACATTGCTGCACGGGTTGATGGCCCACGTAAAGCTGCATCAACAGCAAAAAGGTTACTGCATGATATGATCAAACGAAACATGGAGCTGACTATGGCAAGAATGGAGCACAGAGCTGCACCTTATACCCCAAAAACACTGGTGAAATGAGATACCCTTTTTTTGCTCTTAAGTAGGCTAGAATGTTCTGAAATGTAAAGGCCTTTTGGAGTCTCAAGCTGCTGTTATATGCTGGTGTAATCGCTTTGCCTTTTTTTTTGTATCATGTGATGTTTTTGATATGAAAAGATGTATATACTTCTGTTGGTATTTGGAGCACCCTGTTTAATGAGTTTATTTGGTTGCTGTTAGATTTTCGTTTTAGACATTCTCTTCTTTTCTTCTCTGATCTTTTCTATTTTCTTTTCTCTTTTCCATTCATCAAGGTTAGAAAATCTTCTTCTAAGCTGAAAAAACTTGTCCGGCAGCTATGTGCCTGAACTAGTGGTTAAATTACATGTTGCCTTGTCTTTGTTGTATAGATGGAAATATAATTCTAACATGCTACCTTGTTAAAATTATGGATCAGAGTACACCCCATGAAAGCCTTGAGTAGAAGAAGTCTCCCATATTAATGCATATGTTTAAATGAATATCTATTAAATTTCTTCAGTCTCACAACAAGTTTCTTCAGAAGTAATTGAAGTCCAAGAACAAAGGCCAGAAAGGGCTCTAGGAGAAAATGCTGGAAAAGGAGCAGCAATAAGACCAAGAGAGCCTTTATGTCCATATAAATCTGGCCCTATTTTAAAAATAATAATTAAAAAAAAAACGTTTTATAAATTAATTTTCCCGGTTATAAAAAATTCCATTAAAATTTGATGCCAAAAGCTGTAAAAGATCAGAAAAAAAAAACCCCCAACCCCCATTCCTAGGTACAACTATGAACTATGTTTTCAGTTTATATCAAATAAATAGTGTTAATTATAATAGTAATAAAACGAAAGTATCCTTATAAGATAGGATCCAAGTCATATCACTACGGTAAGACAAGAAGATAATTTAAAGATCCTTACTTTAGAAATTCTATCGATGAGAGGGAATTATAGTTTTTAAAGTCTCACAATAGCTGATATATAAGAGAGTGACTTGCCATACAAAAAGACTTTATTTTCTATTTTGGACGGTAGGTCCACCTTATGTTTTCTTTGCACATCAGACTTAAATTTCGTTATATTATATTTTGGACGGTAGGAAACAAAATAAGACAGGAAGCATTCGCCAATCTAACTAAATGTGCTTCTAAAACCTTTTCATGTTACATATCTACAAGTCTATACTTATCAGTTTCAAAGGAGGCCCCAAAGTGTAACACCCCCTCCAAAAATCTGACAGTGCTATTATAAATCAACAACTTAAATTCATCCATCCTTATTTGTCTGTCTGTAATATCTCTGGCAAACAGTATCAACCCAAATCTGATCCACTATTTTGCTAATAAGGCCACCTTCATCTAATTCATAATGCCCAAACCCTCAAACTCCTTTCTGTAAACCCATTTCTACTTGGCCAAATATTCAATGGCATTACAATTTGTCCCTTTCCATGAAAATCTGCTTCCCAGTTGATCAAATCTTTTTGACTACCCACTTATCAATAAAAAATTAATGATAATATAGTAGAGCAGAACTAAGAACACCATTAATAAGGGCTAATTTGCCTCCAAATGATAGTGCTGGCGGTAACAATATAATTTCAAAAGTCACAAGAAATCTGATTCAAATAAGTTAATAAATTAAAATAAACTTACAGATTATAAAATATAAAATCTGTAGTCGAGTCTAGTACTGGACACTATCTTCTTTAAACTAATTTGTCCTCCACCAATTGCTTCTTGGATAGTGGATGTCGGTCTCCCAGAATACAATGACTGTCTTACACCCAAAAAGAAGCAACTATTCGAATGCCTTGTCGAATTTGAATCATACTGTATTTTCTCTTAAATACAAACTTAAGACTTGAATCAGACTTAGAAGAAATGAACCAAAATTCAGTAAAAACATAATGTAGACTAACAACCTATTTATAGGATTAAACAAGCTCGAAGGGATGTGACTGGTCACGAATGGATGCACTATTTCGGGTCTAAATCGAATAACAATTTCGAAGTGAAGGGACGCACCACTTCGGATTCAACTAACTAACTATTCTAATCGAAAGGACACACTACTTCGACTTCGGGCAGGTTCAACCAACCAACCCGAACCATACCAGATTTGAACCTGATACGGGCAAAAATTAAAATTGGAGTTGACCCGCACGCGCGAACCAAATCGAGCCACACAGTGCACACATATGAGTTAAGTTGCATAGTAATATTTACCCATAAAATAGGTACCCTTTTTAGTGCCCAAAACTCATAAGAAGTTTGTCACTTATATACCATACTAATATTTCTCAAATATCCAATATGCTACTAAACTCACTTTTATTTATTTTCCATTACTAAAATACACACTTTAGAGCCAATTTTTATTCACTTCTCTTCATGGATTTTACTAAGTGAATATATGATAATAAAATACTTTTTAAGCTAAATTAATTCCACCATTAATCTATCATTAATAATGTGTGGTCCCTACTTAAACTTAGCTCAAAGTTAATAAATATTTATGTCAAATACATGACATTTCTAATAATTTTCCACATAAATGATTGGCTGTAAATGCATATGAAATGCAGATTTAATTAAGAGTATAACAAAAAAGTACCGCATCAGAATAGATAGTTTTTAGCTTTAAACCTTCCATAGTAAAGTATTATTGATTTATACGCTAAACAGTGAACATGATGTCTTGAACTATTCAGCTTTAGTATAAAACAAGACAATAATATCTACGTAGCTTCTTTTCAGTACAGTCGGTTCTATATATTGTGTCCATTTCGACCTTGGGCGCACTTGATAATTCTTTGGGTGCTTTAGAGATTTAGCCTAGTCATCTCATAGAAGCGGCCCACTTTACACTCATATAGATAACCTCTTATTAAGAGTATCTTGTCATACTCTACTTAGATTCCAAAGTATAAGGATCATTAAAAATATTGCTTACACTAACACTTAGTACAAGTTTATCACAATGTCATCATAGGAAAGAGTAGGAAATTAATTCCTTAGTGATTTCAGAGAATACAACCACAACACGATTGTCCCTTTGAACCTAAATCTTGGGATCTCCAGTCAATTAGGTTGGGCTGTCGTTGTGTTGTTACTCTAGGTGGTAGGCTTTAAACCTATTCTCCTCGATGAACAATACACTTGATCTCTTGTTAAACCTTCTGTTAACGGATTCGTAATGTTATCTTTTGATTTCACATAATTAATAGATATTATACCATTTGAGATTAATTGTCACACTATATTATGCCTACGACATATATGTCATGACTTGCTGTTATACATTTGACTTTATGCCATTTCTATAACCGATTGACTATCACAATGAATACAAATTGCAGACATAGGTTTCGACCACATAAGAATATCTTCTAAGAAATTTCGAAGCCACTCGACTTCGTTTTCAGCCTTATCTAATGCTATGAATTTAGATTTCATAGTAAATCTAGTTATACATGTTTGTTTAGAATATTTCTTTAAAATAGATGCACCCCCAAGTGTAAAGACATATCCATTCGTGGATTTGATATCTTTTATATCAGAAATTTAATTTGCATCATTGTACCCTTCAAGTACTGTTGGATATCTTGAATAGAGCAATCCATAGATAGTTGTGTATCTCAAATATCTGAGTACCCTAACTATCATCTTCTAGTAATCGTTCCCTGGATTACTTGTTAGCACTGCTAAGCAAATCTGGGACTTTAATTTGTCTGTCTTGGGCATTCACCTATCATTCATTGGTAGTTGGCTAAAATGGAGACTAGCTTAAACATGGGGGTGGGAACTTACTTAAAGATCAAAAGGTCTTTTTACTTTCTCTATTTGCCAATTCTGGTAACTTTGGAAGCATAGAAATGCAACATATTTCAACTTGCCTTCCTTTCCTCCCTACACTTGTTGGCGCACAATTATTGCTATGACTATGGATTATCTTAACTTGAGCAATAATCTTTCACAAAAGCATGTTCCTCTACCTTTGATCTATTGGTCTCCGCCTTCACAATTTTGGGTTAAGCCCAACTATTATGGTACTTTTGATTAGACCAATAGTGTGGGTGGAGAAGGGTGGCTTTTCAGAGACTCTGATGTTAATATTCTTTTAGCAGGTGGAGCTCCTATCAAATGTGAGTCTGTGCTCTTTGCTGAAGCTTGGGCTGTATGTGAGGCGCTGGAACATCCAAAGTCTCAACATCTAGAATTTGATGCTTGAAACAGATTCAAAACAACCAATCTCACTTCTTGAAAAGGGAGATCGTAACTAGGGCTGTCAAGCTCAACGAGCAGCTTGGGCTTGGCTCGGGCTTAACTCGGCTGAAGCTCGAGTCCGGCTTGGCTCAATTAGAGCTGAGCCAAGCCCGAGTTGCTAAAACTGGCTAGAAATCAATATCGAGCCGAGCCTAAGCTGGAGTCGGCTTACTCAGGCTCAGTATAAAAGAGTGTCGCCTCGTCCTCCGCCATAGTGTACCTCCTTCTCCTCCTCCTCCTCCTCCTTCTTCTTCTTTTACGGTGCCCCACCTCCTTATCCTCTTCTTCTTCTTCTTCTTCTCTTCTTCTTCTTCTTCTTCTTCTTCTTCTCCTTCTTCTACAGCAGCGGTGCCGCCTCCTCCTCCTTTGGTAATGGCAAGCCGTCGTGGTGCCGCCTCCTCCTTCAATAGCGGCAAGCTGCCATGGTGCCCGCCTCCTCCTCCTTTGGCAGCGGCAAGCAGCCACGGTGCCTTGCTAGCCCACCGCCTCCTCCTCCTTCTCGTCCTCCTTCTTCTTTGGCTCGGCTTGGGTTCAATCTGGCTTGGTCCAACTTGATCCGGCTCGGTTTGAATGAGGTTTGATAATAGGCTCATTTCAGGCTCGAGCTCGGTTTGGTTCGGCTCGGACTCACCTTGAGTTAAACTGAGCCGAGCCTAAGCCGGAGGCTCATTTGCACCCCTAATCGTAACCAGATCGTAAAAGACCTTGTCAAGGATATTCAACACATGATTTATTCTTTCAAAAGAGTGATGATTAATCATATTTTTATAGAAGTAAATCTTGCTGCTAATTGGCTAGGTATTTACTCTAGGCTGAGTGCTTATTCTTTTTTGTGGGATGGCTGAGGTATGCCTAGGTTCACATCCATTTTATGTCTTGATGTTGCTAGCACCTTATATTAGGCAGTGGGGTGTAATTATTTCTGGGTGCGTTGCCTTTTGAGTAATGCAATTCTAATTATATATATAAAAAAAACATTAGATAATCTAGTTTTTTCTATAAATTAACAAATTTACATTTACCAACAAAAAAAAAAACACTGTGGGCCCGGATTCGTCGTTCAATTGGGCTCCATATTCGACAACTAGGGTTCCAATGGAGTCTTACTCAGAAAGTCCGATTAATTTAGCACCATTTGCAAACCCCGTCCACCTCTCAGGACTCATCGTCCTCTATCCCTCGTCGTTGTAGAAACCCTAACTCGAAGTCTCTCTTCTCCCGATTTTATCGTTCTATTTGTCCAACTTTTTGTCCCCCAGGAACTATACTGCTCGATTTGCTTTCTGATTCGATTGATTTGTCTTGGGTTTCGTCAAATTCTCTTTTCTTTTATCTCGTTTGCTGGCGTTATCGGATCTGTGCGCACTCTAGTACCTGGGAAAGCGGATTTCAGGAAGTTCTAGAGCTTTGAATTACCCAAAGGTGGCTTCTTTTCCCTTTTCTGTCCATTTGGGTGCTCTAAATTTTCCCAAATTAGAGTTTTTTGGGGATGATTTTTGAGATATTTCTCTTTCCACATTGGCCTCTGCAAGATTGTTTCTTTTGATGTTTTGCATGGATTATTAATGCATGATTGAGTGGATGAACTGATGTTTCTTTTTTGCTTTGCACGGTGGAACAGTTCATTGCAGAGTCCGATATTGGAAAGGTCAAGAGCTTGGAATCTATTTCTAGGGTCTTGATTTGACTTGGTAAGCCCCATAGCTGGATGTGAAGGAGTGTTTGTTTTAATCTTTGGGTAGACTATATTCTGAGGAATAGCTCCAATCTTGGTCAGTTTCATGTAGCATTAACTCCTTTGTAGTTTTAGTATAAAGAAAGAAAAAGGAATGTATCGAGGGGGTTTCGATAGATTCAAGAAAGCCCAATCTTTGGAGCCGTTTGCGGTGACCCTTAATTCAGCTTCAACAGCTTCTTCCACTACCAAGGCTTCCAAATCTCCAACCCAGTCAGTTCAGAAGCTAAATTCCCACTCGCAGACTCAGCATGTTGCCTCAAAGCCAACTGGACCGGAACCGATCGTTCCATCACCGCATACCACTCAGATTGGAGGCGGCCAATCCTCTTGGCAGCCTCCGGATTGGGCAATTGAGCCCCGTCCCGGAGTGTACTATCTTGAGGTGTTGAAGGATGGAGAAGCTATTGATAGGATAAATCTGGACAAGCGAAGGCATATCTTTGGGAGGCAGTTTCCTACTTGTGATTTTGTGTTGGATCACCAATCTGTGTCACGACAGCATGCTGCGGTGGTTCCCCACAAGAATGGAAGGTTAGAGAGTGTGTGATATTGAAGCTCTTTTCTTCTTTATGCTGCTTCATGATGTGCTTGCTGTCAACTGCCACCATGTTGTTTTCTGTTTTTAAGTGCTGAAAGAAGATTATATAACTAAATGGCTTCACTGGATTTGGATTCTTCAAGGTGAATTCTCTCCATTCAACAAAATTCCTTTAAAGTACTTTTTTTCATGATAAATGTTTGATGGTAGTTTTTTGCATGTTGTCGGGGGTAAGCGGTTAAGAACAAGAGTTTGGTGTCAGGGTGCTCCTGCAACAAGACACCTCTGAGCATATGTTTTATGCTAAGTTCACTAAGGGCATCTGTTATCTCTGTAACTGAAACAGGATGGGAGTAATACTTTCTCCTCCTTTCCAAGATATTCTTAGTATTGAGATCTACCACTCCATAAATCTTAAATGGCATACTTGTCATACTTTCATAGTTTCATTAACCTACTGTGACTATTACAATTTGATCTAAGAGTTCTTGTTCTTTTGCTCTGTGTTTCCTCTCATGGGATGATGCATAATGCTGCTGCACTAAGCAGTGAATTTGCATTTTATAGTAGATATCTGAAACAACATATGCTGTATCTTATTTTTGAAGACATTTAATACTCATCATGGGATTATTTAGGACTATACTTACAGTAACATGTGTTGATAGTCTATAAGGCAGAACTTATTTTCTTTCCAACTGATATTTCTTTTTCTTTTCCTTCTTTGGATCTTAAATGATCTAGAGTTGATTCATACATTCATACTTTTCCACAGCATATATGTCATTGATTTGGGGTCAGTTCACGGTACCTTTGTTGCAAATGAGAGACTGACTAAAGACAACCCTGTTGAGCTTGAAGTTGGACAATCTCTGAAGTTTGCTGCTTCAACCAGAAGCTACATTCTTAGGAAGAATACTGCTGCACTCTTTCCCACTCCTGGACTTTCTGCAGAACTTAATCTACCTTCTCCTCCAGACCCTAATGATGAAGATGCTGTTGTAGCATATAATACAATACTAAACCGCTATGGAGTTTGCAAATCAGATCTTTTATCCAATTCTAAAAGCTCTTCAGGAAGTGTCTTAAGTAAAGCTGCTGATAATCAAGCATCAGGAAGACCCAACAAGAGAAGAAAGAAAGAAAGAGTGGCATTTAAAGATCAGGTTGGAGGAGATCTTGTTGAAGTAGTTGGGATCTCAGATGGTGCAGACATTGAAACTGAACCTGGTCCTATAGGTGTAAAAGAAGGCAGTCTTGTTGGAAAATATGAATCCCTTGTGCAGGTAACGGTAATACCGAAGGGAAAGGAGCAGGTACCACCAAAAGAAGGTAACATCTCACCCACGGGTGTTACAAGTAAGCTACAAGAGGCGTTGAACAAGGTGAAAAATACTCCGAAAGGTGGTATATATGGTGACCTTTATGGGGATTCCTTTTCTGGTAAGGTGGGCTCCTCTTGGGCATTTAAATCTGAAGGGCAAGAAGGTATCACAAAAGGCAATGAAGGAAAGCCAACGAGTGAAAATTTTGATGCAAGTTCGGCAGATGATAGTGATGATCTGTTTGGGGATTCCTGATGATGGTAAAAGCTAATTAATACCTGGTTCGTCCATGAGTTTCTGATGAACTATCTTTTAGTGGACCACTTTGTTATTCATGATGGTGTCAGTTTCAGAAATTTTGTTGTAGTTTTTGTGGGATGCGACATCAGAAGGCATACCTTTTCCTTACTGTCATTCCATTGTGATTTCTTCGAGAATCCGTAAAGTGTGAATTACTTTTTCCAATTCAATGAGGAATATATTTACTCTGATTCTTTGTTTTACTTCTTCTTGAATGTTATTTCTGAAAACCTCAGTAAGGTCCAGGAATTCTATGTTGTTCACTGAATAGTTATATACTAGGATGATCTTCCTTCTTACTGGAGAATATAAAGTACCTTGTATTTGTCATACAATTTGTATCCAGGTGTAGCGGACGCTATGAGACAAATTTAATGTCTGGTTTGCTGCAACGTTGCTCTATAAATCGAACTTTTGTTAGCTTCTAACTGTTTTCCAAGTGCAGGGAAAATAAATATCATTATTTGATAGATGGATATCTCGCCATGGTAATAGAATTTAGTAATTGTGGTGTTACAGTTCTATTTGTGGAAGCAATGCTAGTTTCAAGAAGATTTTAAATTCTTCTTTGCTTAAACGGCATCAAGAAGCATCACGAGGCCTGGCTGTGATCGACACCCCATCCCCCCCCCCCAACCACCACCACCACAAAAAAAATAAAAAAACTAATCCATCAGTTCCAGTAATAAAGAAAGAGCTGTTTGTGTTGCATTTAATAATAGTTTGTTTTTAGAGAAGACAGTATCTTTATAAAATAATTATATTAAATACTCTTCTATTTCTTTATCCTTGTCCTATCAACATTCTATCTATTCAGGCCCGTCATTACAAATATAATGGAATGGATTAAGTATATATTAATTCAAGTTTGTCCTATAGTAAGTGCACATTAAGAATGTAATATACAGATCAGCTTATACACGCATAAATATCACAGGTTTTTTTTTTTATCCTTCTTTCCAAGTCATTTAGGACTCAAAATTTTGCTTGGAAAATACTTGGTAGGAGTAGAGAACATTGGGTTTGGTCCTACATGGCTACATAACAATATCATGTAATTTCTTATTATATGTTTAACACTCACTTGTTACTATTAAATCTGTAGAAAAATATTCTAAATCTGTAGAAATATGCTGTAAATCCGCATAAATAATATGCAAGCACGTATGCCCACTAGCAACATTTGATTTGAGCTAAGAGTACGTTATATTTGTTTCTACACATCAATACGGTATAATTTCACTTATTACATGGTTAATCCTTAAGTATTGTAGTCTACGGATAAATGTTATAAACCCGTTGACTAATATACAATCACATTATGCTTAGTGTTTTTTCTTTTATATGATTCATTTGGCACTCAAATTCTGCTGGAGGAGTGTTTGGTTTGAGTTAAAAGTTAAATTTGGTTATATACATGGTTTAATTAGGTCAACACCCTCCTGAACTATATTTAATTTTTAAACTTTGGTTCTAAGTAAAATGGCAAAGGTAAGTGACGAAATACAACTAATAACTATTATACCCTTAATAAATATATCACATTATTAATTTTTAAATAAAAATTAATTACATAATTACCCTTAAGTAATTTAACCTCCTTACTCCCTATCGTCATTCCCTCGAGATCTATGCCTCCCTCCCCTCCTACCCCGTTGTCACTTCTCTTCTTCCTCTCCTTTTATCTCCATTTTTGTTTAAGAGAGCTAACGTGACCGAGGCGGTGGTCGTGACTATGACGAGCAATTTCTTGCTCTCAGCGCTCGTATTCTTTGCCCTCCATCGATGCTCAACGCGGTTGAAGGAGGTGAAGTCGCCAAAGAACCCTTATTGCTCTAATAACAACAACATACAGCTCGAGAGGCTACGATGGCGACATGGAGCTCGGTTTTGTCGATCTCGGCTTTCTCAAGTGATTTGGTGGTTAGGCCAGCTGCACCATCATCTATGTTGTTGTTGTTGCCGCCGACGAGCCGCCAGCCTCGCCACCTCCTCCGACTTCGAAAGGACTGCGCCCATAGTCATCGGCACTGCTACCTCGGCCTGAGGGATCGAGGCTCCGTCATCGTCAAGGCCGCCGTAGCTGGCGACTGTGGAGGAGGGAGGTAAGAAGTCGATGATGGTGAATAGGTCAGAAAATGATTAATTTTTTTTTTTTTTTTTGAAGTGAGTGACCTATATTTAGCTGTGAGGCCTTTGGCTAGTCACCAAGCTTAGGGAATCAGCCTCCAAAAGGTTACATAGATCTAGGTGTAAGGAATCTGAGGGTCCCAAAACAAAAGTGAACGAGGCAAGCTTACCTTGATTGGCTACCCAGTCAGCCACCCGGTTGGCTTTGCGAAAAGTATGTAAGATTTTCCACTCCATACATCCTCTCAACAGAGACCAACACTTCTCAATTATATTCCTAATGCACCACGGGCAGATCACCTCTCGTCGGAGTATCTTTACCAACTCTGGTGAGTCTGTTTCCAGCAGCACCTTGCACTCTTTATTCACCATAATGAGGCCCATCCTTACTACCCTAGCCTTCGCAAATAAGGCAGACACGTTTAGGCAAGGTTCCCAAGCAGCCAGCACCAACCTGCCTTCCGCATCCCTAGCCACCATGCCCGCGCCACTTTGATAATTTAGATTAGCAAAGCACCCGTCCGAGTTGAGTTTGAGCCACCCTTCTTTCGAAAAATTAAAATATGATATAAAGGCTGGAAATATTTTTATTTTAATTTAATTAAATGGTCAAATAAGAGTTACAAGAGCATTTAGGTCATTTTAAATTAATTACATCTGATATGACCGCCACATAAGCTAACTCGCCTAGTTTTTTTGATGGTACACTAATGAAAGGGTTACATTAAAATTTGTCAATATTTTAGGGGAGACATTATAACCTAAAAAAGTTTAGAGGGTTCCATGAAAACTGAGTATGGCAAAATTTATGAATTGACCAAAATGCCCCTCCACCTATAATGACAATATTTTAGTCGGTTAGCTAATATGAAATACTTTATTTTTTAATTCCTTCATTACCCTCTGCATTGTCCGTTTCTTCCTCTTCCTCTCCTCTCTCTGTCCTAGTGCTAATGTCCTCACCGGCCTCGTTGCCGAGTCGTCGCCCGTGTTGACTTCTTTGGAGGAGGTGCTTCGATCATATCGCGTCGATGCGCGAGGCCTTCTCCCTCTACGACAGCGACGACGCTAGTGGCGTCCTTGTCCGGGATGCAAAAGGAAGCGGGGGAAGTTGAAGGGGGCGATCAAGTGTTTCGTGGCAGCGATCTCCTATAATGGATTATTTGATCCATATTGATGCAACGCAGTCAGATGAGAAGACTAGCGCCTATTAAAATAAGGCGGAGTAAACGATGGAGAGAAAAAATGATTTAAGATGGCACTATCCACGGAGAAACCGCTCCAAAGCCAAGTAACTACGGTACCTCCTACCACAGGTATGGCACTAGCTAAGCTTGTAATTATTGTAGCTCCCCAAAACCCTCCGCCACGTCCTTACCTCCATCGGTGAGAAGCTCAGTCCCACTGAGTTCAACGAATGGATATAGGAGGTTGATTTGTTGACCCGCAAGAAGCTCTGATTTGTTGCCTCCCCTATGGTTTGCGTTTCTTTCCGATTCATGATGCGAATTGCAATATGGTTGTTCATAGAAGTGATCATTGGACGGGCCGAGCCAGATTCGGACCGGGTCAGCCGGGCCATAGAGCTGAGCAATCTGTTTGCTAGCCCTCCCACGAGTGGGTTGGGTTAGGCTGGGTTTGGGCCGAGCTAGAATAGTACTGTCCACCAGCCCGTGAAAGACCGGGCTTAAGAGGGTGGTTGGACGAGTTAGTGAATGATGGAATGAGCCCACATTGAGGCACATTTTTCATTTTATCTGATTGAAATGGTAAGCCACCATAGTAATAAAATGCTCCCTAATAAAAGATTAGATTAGATTCATTGACAATTAAAAACCTGGATATGATAAAGCATCCTTTGTCCTCGTCTCCAGGCTTATTGGCTCTGCCACCAAGATCAGGAAACAGGCTGGGCGACGACAACGATGGAGCCCACGTGGTCGCACCTCGCCGGCGATGAAGATCCCTTCCACCTGACCGGATTCATCACCGCCTTCTCCATGTGGTCCCACGAGTCCACCCCCGTCTTCCCCCGCTCCTCCTCCTCCAAACACCTCGCCGAGCTCGAGCACACCCTCGATAACTCGATTGCAACTCTAATTCGTGGCGGGCCCGTTCCTGGGGACGAAGCACGCGATGAGAGTAATGGTGCCGGCGCGCGCCGGGTGCATAATAACGACGGTGAGCGTTGCTGAGGTGATGAGCGGCGCGGCGTCGCACGCGTACACTTGTGAGAAGAACACGGTGGTGGCGCTGACAAAGAACGCGGCGGCGGAGCTGGGGCGGTTCGGGATACGAGTAAACTGTGTGTGAATGAAGTATGTGGGGCTGTCCGGGAGGAGTTCAAGGCGGCGATGGAGGCGATGGCTTTCAAAGAAACCGAGCAAGAAAGATAAAAGTCTCTTCTCTGATATGTGTGTTTACCGCATTAGTTGATTAGCCTCATGTTTATGTGGACGGTGGGCTCCTGGCTTCGGGCTGGGCTTTCGAGTCGGTCCGAGCTGGCAAATGGCTGGCCCATGTCGCCCATTGGGAATTCGGGCCCAGGCCGGGCATGGCGGGTTGGGCCATATCATCACCTCTAGTTAGGGGTGAAAACGGGTCGGATACGGATACGGATACGGATACGGATTCGGATTCAGATACAGATAGAATTTTTGAAAAAAATTCGGATACGGATTCGGATAGGGGTTGGATAAATTTTTCGGATTCGAATACTGATATCGGATATCCGTTTACCCGCATATTTTTTTAAATGATTTACAGTTTTTAGTTTGCTTATTTAAATAGTAAGTATTAATATTATTACTAATAATACATTATATATTATTTATAGAGATTAATTTCTCTAATTTATATATTTGACATGCAAAAAAATTATTTGTTGTAAAACTCGTAATAATTTTGTGTTAATTATATTTAAATAAAATATTTTAATTATTTTAAATTTAATCAATATCCGTTTAAGATCTGATCCTTTATCCGAAAATTATCCGTATCCGTTTAGTTAGGATATGGTTTTAAATTTTGCTATCCGTCTAATATCCGTATTCGAATCCGTATCTGAACTAAAAATACGGATCCAGATATGGCTTGAACACTATCCGATCCGTTTTCACCCCTATCTCTAGTGGTTTGGGAATTGTGATACGATGTCTTTGGATGGAAATTTGTTCGATTTACTTGTGGTGTAGTATTGGATGTTGTACCTATGAAGTTTTGATCTTGCTGATTGTACTGTGGTATATGTTGGTTTAAGATTGCTCATTTGATATTAAAATAAAGACCTTTTTAGATGATAATTTTGCCTTAAAGTGATAATCACATACAAAACTTATAGACAAAAATAAGTAATAGAATCAGAGTGAAGTGAAATATTTCTAATAGTTTTAGGAATCAGTATCTACCAAAAAAATAAAAAAAGTTCAAAGAATTATTGTGGAGATAGATAAAAGTTAAGAGTGAAAAAAAATTATTCATATACATTAATACCATAAAATTTTGCTTATTAGATGGTTAATCCTTAAAAATATGTTGTGATCCATTGATAAATATTGTAATATGCTGATAGATGCTACAAATTTGCAGATAAATATCTCAGCACATATATGCTCACTAATATGGTTATTTATATCTGATGTCATTTTGCACTCAAATAGAAACTTGAAGAGTGTTTGGTACGAGTTAAATTACATTGAATTTGGTTTTATGCAATCAATGCTATTCAATTTCAAATGGTGAAGCTTAGTTAATGGGCACTCAATATTTGCTAAATGTTTGTTGTTTATATAGAGGAGGGTCTTCCCTTATATAGAGGTGAAGAGTATCTAACTCCTACACTAAATGATACACACTACAAGCTCACAAAGCCAGAAAATTGGTGGGCTATCTACAAAGCTGTAGAGTGCACATAGTCTGCATCCAAAATAGATAAGTCCCATGTCCTCTAATAGTTGGTTAAATGGATGGAAGCTTCCTAGGTAGCTCAGCAATTCACCAAGGCCACAGGGCTTTACTCTGCAAAGCTTAACTTCAGTCTTTACAAGTCTACCATCAATCCCCAACAACTTCATAAGACTGCTCATCATGTTCTAATAGCTCTGCAGATCCAATAGCATTCCAGCAAGTTAATTAGCAAAGCTACAGAAGCATGGTTTCTTATACTATGAACCCAAGTACGAACATTATTGATAAAGTGGGATGTACCAGTCGAACTTGGCCAGTCCTCAAGGCTACTCGAAGGTTAACAAAGGTTGTAGGCTTCTCAAATTACAAGCCAATAAGGCTCTCAAGACTTCTCGTAAAGTGGTTCTCACAAGCTTCTAACTCTGTTACAGTTCTGGCAACTCTCACTCTAGCATGAACTTTGTAGCACTCTAGCTCACCAAGTTTAGTGTCCCTCCAAATTCGCATAGTATCCCTCAAGGACAACTTGGTCACACCAAGTTTACGTCTTTGAGCACCCAAATTATTTGTATTTAGATAAAAATTTACGTAGGTGTGACAGTATGCTTAAAAATACAGTGTTTTATTTATTGTATTTAGCACTCAAATATAAGCTTGAGTAGTGTTTGGTATGAATTAGAGTATGTTAGATTTGGTTATATGCATCAATATTATGCAATTTTACTTATTATATGGTTAATCCTTATAAAAAATATTGTAATCTACTTATAAATGTTGTAAATCTATAGATAAACATATGAGTACATATACTCACTAAAGATCAAAATACCCCCTTTATTGTTAAAAATATCATTTCATATTTCTACTGTTGATTAGCAGCTCCACTTTTGGTCTAAATCATAGAGAGATTAAGTGCTGAGATTTGGTTCTCCACATCAATACCATATAATTTTTCTTTTTATATAAAAGTGTTGTAACTCACGGATAAATACTGTAAATCCATTAATAAATATACGAGCACATTTGTCTACTAATGCAACATTTTTTTATTTAATTCATATACTAATTTAGATGGAATTTCGGTATAACTAAAAAGAAGAAGAATGTTTTATATTCCTATTTAATATAAGTATCATTTGTTAGAGATGACAATCATGTCGAGTTAGTCAAGTTCGAGTCAGATTATGATAATGTAAACACAAATATGACTCATCTATTAAATGGGTTATAGAAGTCATAAATGAGTTATTAAGTGACAATTTATTTAAACTTATATATAAGTTATTCGAGTTATAAGTATATTTTTTTTCAAATTATAAATATGGTTTTTTGTTATTCATAGAATTTATTTTTGTTATTAATAAATTTTTTTGTGTTATAAATAGATTAGCTAAGTCAAAACGAGTTAGTTACGCTGTAAATGAGTTATCGTGTCATAAATAAGTTGACATATTATAATTAGTTTGATGGATCTATTTATAAACAAGTTAAATAAGTCTTAATATAATACCCATGAACATTTGATAATCAGATTATATGAATTAAGTGTTATAAATAGATTAGCTAAGTCAAAACGAGTTAGTTAAGCTATAAACGAGTTATCATGTTATATTATAAATAGTTTGACGGGTCTATTTATAGACAAGTTAAATAAGTCTTAATATAATGCTCATAAATATTTAATAATCGGATTAGATGAATTGACTCATCTACAACCCAAATAAGATTAAACTAAACTCAAACCTATTTGTTAGGTAATTAAACTCAAAAAGGTCACCTGGAAGACTAGAGGAGATTAATTCCTGCAGTCATGTCTGCATATAAGATCTATGTGAAGATAAAATAATAAGCCAATTTAATTTACTCTTATCCAAGCTTTATTTATTTTACCAGTTTGGACTCGTTGTTTTAGAAATCACTGAGCTGTTCTCCTACTCACCATCCTTCTCTACCAAACGATTGTAGAGTTCACCTTAATCATAGTACCCAGACCAACCTCCACCACCCTTCCCTCCCTCCTAAATCCACATGCAACTATCTCTCTCTCTCTCTCTCTCTCTCTCTCTCTCTCTCTCTCTCTCTCTCTCTCTCTCTCTCTCTCTCTCTCTCTCTCTCGTCATTCATTTCATCCACACAATTTGTATAATTCTCTTAGACAGATCGAAAACAAAAAAATAATTCTTATTTCTGACCGCTTGTGGACTAATGGTGCAATTCAGTCGAAATGCATTCTGAACGCATTGTCTGAGGATTCCAATGATGTTTAAAAGAGAATACCAAGGACGTAGGATTTGAGCCAACCTGCAGTCAGAGACTTACTCGCATAAGATCGATCAGCCACCGAATCGCAATCCTTTACTCCCTTTCAAATCCAAGAAACCATCTCTCTCTCTCATTCTACCATGGCTTATTACGACCAAAGGTCTGAGCCACCTCCGCCGCGGTACGCCATGCTCTCGGAGTACCAATCCGGCGGCGACTCCCTCACCCTCCGCCCCCCGCCCCACCGCCGCAACCTCCCCCGCTACCTCTCCCACCGCTCCGACGACGGGGCCGCCTGCTGCTGCGGCTGCCTCTGCTGGTGCTGCCTCACCCTCCTCCTTTTCCTCGCCGTCCTCGCCGCCGCAGCACTCTATCTCTTCCTCGCCTACAACCCCAAGATCCCCTCCTACTCAGTCACCGGCCTCTCCGTCGCCTCCTTCCGCTTCCTCCCCTCTGACCTCACCCTCGAGACGAAGCTCGTCGCCTCGGTGCGCGCTGAGAACCCCAACGACATGATAGCGATATCCTACGGCCACGGCTCAACCGTCGTGGTTGCCTACCGGAACACCACGTTATGCTCTGGTCATCTCCCGAGCTTCTACCAGGGTCACCGGAACACGACGGTGATGCGGGTAGTGATGGAAGGGCGAAACGGCTACGGCTCAGGGCTACAAAAAGCGCTCGAGGAGAGTCAACGAAACGGGCACGTGCCGCTGGACGTGTTCGTGCACGTGCCGGTCAAGTTGAGGTTCGGAGAGGTCAACTTCAGGGAGGTCGTCGTGAACGTGCATTGCGCACTCGTCGTCAATAGCCTCTCGCCGGGGAAGAAGACCGATATCAAGTCTGCCAAGTATAATGTCAACGTTGAGTTCTAGAGATGTTTAACTCTGGTCGTTTGTTGACTTTCGTAGGAAGGCATACACTAATTTTATGCTTTTGTAAAATACTTGCTAATTTTTAGGGGATTTTCAATTTAATTGCAATTGCTTTTTTAATTTAGCATAGAAAACTAATTACATATATTTTTTATAGTCGATACATATTTTATTATAATAAAGTACATATAATTTATATAATTGATGCACACTGAATATGTTATTATAAAATTAAAAACCTAAATATAATTGAATTATGAAAGCTCCGTTAATTTTAACCCTTGCAATTATGAGAGTTTCTATATTACTTAATTCTTTTACATAATAATTCTAAATGATTGATATGCAGGAAAGCTAATTTGAACTTAAAGAACTCTTATTCTTATACCATATTAAGGTGTTCATTTGTGAAATATGGATAGAATATACATTACTTTTCTAAATTTTAATACTAGAAGAAGAAGAGCTAATACTAATACTAGTATAAGCTATTTTAATTTTAGTTTAATATAATTTAATGAGTAATAACTATATTTGATATGATATGAAATTGATAATAAAGTATTAAAAAATAATAAAATTGTATTGGAAATTAGTGATATTTTAAACCAAATGAAAAAAATATCCTTAAGTATATGTTAAAGTAGTAATAGTAAATAATAATTTTTTTAAATAATATTATTTTTTATTACAATCGCAGATACCCATAATTTGAGGAAATAACTATATATTATGAGGTAACGTAGATTATAAGCCCACAATATGAGAAAATAATCTTGTACTCTATGTAAGTAAGGAAGGTACCGTAAGATAATACAAGTTATAAATTTGCACTTAGAAAATAATTGTTATTTTACATACACCACTGGTCCAACTAGTTAATCTTGTCTCAAAGCATAAGAGTGACTTTATCTAATATCCCTTAAAATAGCATATCATCTGGAGAGATAAAGGGCCAAGTATTAGTTGTCTAACTGGTTATATCTTCTGATTAGGATTTTTAGGCCACATTTAGTTAGTTGATTAAGCATAATTAAGCTTATTCTAGTAAAATGAGATCTATACTAGTAATTAACATAATAATAATTTATTTTGATACTAGTTTATTAATACCTATTTCTCTCTCATTAATTCTTTCATCCAATATTCTATATTAACTAATAAAATTTTATGACTATTTTGCCCTTAAATTTGTTTCACTTCAATTACCATTTCAATCTCTTTCTATCTCTCTTTCCTCTCCTCTCTTCATCCATCTAATATAAAAGTTATTTTAATAATTTGCCAAAATATTTCTTAAATTTATTACTTTTTATATCATATAAATGTATAATTATTATACCGCTATACTAGATTACTATCAAACACTACAATAAACTATTCAATAAAAGCTTTCTTAAGCAAATTTAAGAACTGAGCATCCAAATTAGTTTGGAAGTTATTCCAGAGCTAAATGCCACCTATTAAAAATATCCACTACTTATGGAATGAAAAGTTTATTCTAATTTATGGACCATATAAGAGAGAAGAAAGTAAATGAACTAATTTACTCTTAAAAAGTCAAAGGATGACCAGCAATTTCGGTCGAAACTAACCGATACTTTAGATTAATTTGTAGAAAACTAAACTTTTAATTATTAGATGATGAGAGAGAAATTAGGAGTTAGTATTGGATCATTTATCTTGCGGATATAATTAAAGTGTAATATCATAATCAACTTTTAGCTTAAAGATCCCATGACATACCATTTCCATATGCCAAATAACGATCTTATGCAACATCTTGGCATGGGTTTAACTTAACTAGATGCTCTTAATCTTTTATGGAGAAATAAAGGGAAATTAAGAGTGTCTATATTAATTTTCCTCTGTATTAAATTACTAAGCTTTTAACTTATAGGTGTTAAAAAGTAAAGTAAATAATTCAGGCAAAAACTATGGGTTTTTGGAGACTCAAACATAAACTTTAGAAGGTACGCACGCAAATAAGTTGATAAATATAATCATGTTTCAAAATTAAGTTAAAAGTATCGAAATCTTTAGCCATGGTTGCTTCTACCGCCACCTTCGTCGGAACGTTGATCGTTGTGTGGAGGCGAGAAAAGATCGGCATCAGCCACAATCTAAAACTAAAAGAGACCAACGGTTTAGTAAAAGAGGACATTTGGGAAGACTTTGTCGTGATACTTGTAATAATAGGATAAGTAAATTGTTTTGGAGGCCCCTAGATATCGGAGCCATGTATTGACAAAGCCTTCTCTACCTTTCTCTTGTCACATTTAATTTGTTCCATAATTTCTGGCAAAAGAAATCCTAGTAAGTATTCCTTGAATCCCAAGCTTTTTTTTTGGTTTAGTTTTGTTTTCCTCTTCAAATCATTCTCGACAGTTGACGTTTTTGTTTAGGATTTCATAGAAAGTAGTGCAAACCTCCATTATTTAAGAAGAGATCGACACTTGACGTGTTACTATATGTGTTTATCAGAGATTCAAGATAGAAATAGCGTACGCAAGTAATTAAAGTTTACGAATATATGCATGCATACATGCATGGATACAAATCGAAATACGCTGCTTCTTTCTCTTGCATTTCGTAGAAGACTTTGTTCTTATGGGTGGGAAAGTCTTCTGTTTTAAGAAATTGAATAGACTGAAGACTGAAGGGTAGTCCTTATTATAACTAATAATACAAATGAAGGTGGTCATAGCCAAATAACCCAATCTTGAATTTGTTTCAAAGAACCAGACAGCAAGAAAATCAAGGTAACTTATCACAGTTCAAAGCCACTCTTTTTGTTAAAACTCTAAAAGGTCTATTTTCTGATACATGCAATAATACCAAGTTACTAACAGTCAGTTGATACATATCTATAAACCACATGAAATGATAGTTATACTAATTTTATTTTTTCATAGAGACAGATTGAGATGGCTGAGGAGAAGTTCAAATCGATGACGATCATTGTGCGGCAGCAATCTTTGGAAGACGATAACAAGAACAGTACTACTGTGTTGATGACAAGCTCGCCGCATCGAGCAACACGAGCTTTTCTGACCAAGCAAGGCAGCCAGAAAGCTAGTTGCTTGTGTTCTCCGACCAAACACGCAGGATCTTTCAGATGCAGGCATCATAGATCTTCTCTTCATCACAGCAGCAAGTCGGTCGGCTCCGGCCTTGCCGATCTAGTGAACAAATCAGACATCTGACATATATAAATAATGTAATATAAATAATATAGATGCTCTGATTAATAAGCATGCATGAAGACTTGCATGTATTTAATTTCTCTGATATGGAGATAAGAGTTGTTGTTCATTGTATACTAGAATACGAGATGAACTTCTACTTAGATATCTTAGTTGATCATTTGTGGCATCTATTGATTACAATATATATATATATATATATATATGATGTTGTATGACACAAGGGATCTCTAACTCCTCTTAATGTATCCTCTTTTGACGTAGTAGTACTCAAATGCAAGTTATACTTTCTTAGAGTTATAACTCTATATAAAGCCAATCTTATTTGAACATAAGTGTTATAGGCTTTAGCCCAGTTTTTATCTCATCTCATCATACTCAACAATCTCCTCTCTTATTCCATATACTTTTCTTGTGCAATTTTCAAAGCATGAGACTATTCTTGCTCGATAAAAAGCAAAACTTTGTTAAGTATTGTTGTTAACTACTCTTTTGCCGTTCAATCTTTTGCCACTTTTTACCATTCTTTAGAGTCTTCTTGACATCATCCAATGAATTAGCTTACATGAACCTACTAACTTTTCTTTTTCATAATTAACACTAAAACTGTTAAAACATGATAATTAACCAAGGTAAAACTAGGTGGATGTGCTAGGGATGAGTGTACTCAGATTCAAATTTCAGCAGCACCGATTTAATTAGAATATCATTAAGTTCGCACTTCTTCAAAAGGAAAAAAATTCATAAAAGCAAGGATTTAGATTACTTACGTGCATAAACATATATACACATAATAGTGCTCGCGAAGAGAACTAATTGAAAGGTTCTTTCAGATAAGAGAATAAAAAATAGAAGAACAGAGAAGTTGATTTGCATAGGCAAAAGAGTAGGGAAAAAAAAGAAGAAAAAAAATATATTTTACCTCCTAGTTGTTTGGATAAATTGCATCAAAAACTTTTATTCACAGTATTTAATCTCCTCATAGTTCTGGCAATGATTATTGGTATATAATAAGACTAAAATGCTATTTTAATTTATACTAATCATTTGAAAATAATAATTCTATATAAATTTATATGATTTCTACACACAAATTCAACTTATTTTTAATTTTGGAGATTGCAAATATCTAGAAACGAGAATAGATGAAGGGAAAAAATGTTGATAGGCTTATAGAAAATTATTCATCATCTTAAAATAGAAAAAAATAATGGTTGCATATGACTCAGAATTAAAATAAAGTTGAATTTTATCCAAGCTACAAGGGGAATTTTTCTTTTCTAAAAAATAAAAATAAAAATAATGAAAAAGGTAAAATAAAAAATAATCGAAAAGGCAGGGGTTGAAATAGAAAATTCTCAATGAAACTAAAGTTTTCGGGCCGGCCCATTTGACATTGTCCTTATAATAATCCGTTCCTATCTGCTGATTTGCTTCTCTTCCCCTCGCTCTTGGTTCCAACTTCTCTTCGGCGATTCCGGGGCGCTCCGCAGGAAAGGTATTGGATTCTAATCCATCTTTCTCCATCTCCTGGTTCGGATTCCTAATTTAGGGTTCCTAGTTGATCTCTAATCACCACCTCTCTTGCTTCAAATCGGGGAAAAAGTTGCATCTCTTTTAGCTGTTCCTTGCCTGTGTTTTGTTCGTTTGGTGGTTGTGCACAGTTCTTTACCAAGTTAGTGGCTTTTTATTATATTTTTGGGGTGTGACAGATCCCAATTGATAATTTATGGATGTTGCTGGTATTGGTCGCTCCGCCTATTATCTTTTAAAGATACGGAATTTTCTGTTAATTTTCATGATTTAATGATATTAGTTTGGTAGGATGTGGAGCTGACAGTGTTTCCCAGGTAAAGATTTGATTTGGGATTAAACTTTATTAAGTTATTAAGACGAGTGATCTCTTTGAAGTATGGAAATGGTTCCTGCATGATATATTAGCAGATTACGTGTAACTTCATAATTAACTTAATTGTTTTGATATATTTTCTAATTCATATGGTTAATTTAATTGTTTTGATGCTTTTGACCGTGGAGGAATACTTTAGCTGTTCCTCTTATGGCGGTTTGGTGTTTTTTTTTCTCTTTTTATAATTTCTTTTGAATTTTAGTTCTTCTATGATGCTCTTATTTCTTTGCGTTTCTCAACCACAAAGAAAAGGTCCAAGCTTTGGTAGGTTAATCAATCAACCAAGGATCAATTGAGAATGACTATACATGGTCTTAGAGGGGAAGGAATACAGAAAGTGAAGAGCACTTCTGTGAGATAGTGCACATTTCAAGTTTCTAAGCGAGTTTTTTTACTTTCAACTTCAGAGCAATTGGGCCCATGTCTTGCTTATTTCCATCAGAGATAGTCACAAATAAGTTGTTGAAGATAGATTAATTATGTAAATAACAAACAGGAGGGAAATTGTAGTTCCACCTTGCAAGGAAAACAAGTGAATGATTAATGATCAACAAGGCTAATCCATCATGAAGGAATGGAATAGGAATTGAAAGAGTACGTGTTACCAATTACTGTGTCATTTTTATTTGTTTCTTTTACTTTTCTGTAAAATTTGGAGTGGGATTGAGAAGTGGAATGATAAGGAGCAAAGAAAATTGTAGTTTCTTTTCCCAAATATCAAAGTTTATGTAATATTTTCATGCTTGCAATTTGAAGTCATGTAGGAAATGATTTTTAATTTCGACTAATTCGAAAGCACTTGGTCTTTTCGCAGATTCTTCCTGCTCTCTGTTCATCATGATGGCTCTATCATCTTCAACGGTGCCAACACTTACAATTTCATCTAGGAGCTCTCTAGGTACATCATATTTTAATAATAAGTAAAGTTGGAGACTTCTGTCAACTAAGAACTAATTTTCATTTTATTAGATGTTGCTGCTAATTCTTATAAAAGTGTTTTCATATTTTTGATCTTCGTAAGTCTATACTCTATACTTCTTTGGGCTTTGATTACCAAGGAATAAAGATTTTTACTCAAGTAGAACAGTCCAAGTTCTCTATTAAACTTCAAAGTTTGGGTAATTAAGATTAGACAATCATAAGTTCTTTTTCTGCTATATCTACTCAATACATTAGCTTTCTAATTGTCTGTCAGAAACTAGTTAGACAATTTGCTATTCCACACTGTGTCATTCTAACTTACCTAAGTGCACATTCTAAGGTTGTTGTGTTCAAAAGATATGTAAATGTAGAGAGTAGATCATTGTGATAAGACATACTCCATGAGTTCATGTGTTAGAGAATCATTAGCCTATTGGAGTATACTTGTGATTTTCAATTTCAGTTAGGCTGTTAGCATGTATTCTCTTTACGAGATTAATTATGCTGGGAAATTTTATGATTTCATATAGTATGCTAGATTGATTCATGTGTTGACTATGCCAGGGTTGTTAGATCTATCTAGAAAAGGACATGTAAGTTCATCTGATACTTATTTAGGTATTTGAAGTCCGAGCCCTTTGTTTTCTATGTGCATGATTGATTGCTATTAATGGTTGTATCCTCTTTGGCGAATTCCATAAATAACAGTAACTTTTTTTATAAAAAAAAACATTTCAGAAGAAAATGGGTAGAGTTTAATGTATCATAGTAGTTTATTTTATGAAACATCTTGTAAGATTTGTAAAAAGTAAACTTGACTGCACCAAAATAAACTCAGAGATGGACAACTATAAGCAACCTGATTGAAGGCTAGCTAAGTTTGTTTTCTCATATGTGATCAATAATACGAGGCCTTTATTACTGATTGGTGTAACTTGGATTACAATTAGTTTCCAGAGTCTGGGATTAGATTTTCTTAAGTAGATCAACACAATCACTTATAATTCCCAAATATTTGTTAATCTACAAACCTAATGCAATCCTGGGTCCCAAAATTTGGGGAACACATAAATTTTAGCTTAATTCGATATGCAATGTAATGGAGAGATTAAATGATTTCTATTAAGAAGTAGCAAGCTATTAAAATCAAGGTTCCAAAAATCGGTATCGGGATCTGGATTGGCCGTCCGGAAAAATGATATGTATCGGCTGTATCGGCCGCCTGTATTGGATCGGACTATTTTAATTAAATAAAATTCTAAATATTATTAAAAATGTTGAGAAATTTTTAAAAATTTAGAAAAAATTATAAGAAAATAAGAAATAATAATTACTCACATATAAAACCTAAAAAGTAAAAATCTCTTTTCCTCCCTCTCTTCTTTCCTATCTCTCTAACTGTTGATCTAAAGTATCCATTCTCTCCCACACTCCTTTTTTCTATCTTTTTCTCTCTTTCTCACCCTTTTTTTTTATCTTTCGCTCGCCCTCACTCTCTCTTCCTTTTTCCCTCTCTCTCTCTCTCATACCCTCTTTTTTTTTATCTTTCCCTCGACCTCACTCTCTCTTCCTTTTTCCCTCTCTCTCTCTCATACCCTCTTTTTTTTATCTTTCCCTCTCCCTCACTCTCTCTTCCTTTTTCCCTCTCTCTCCCTTTCTCTCTCTCACTCTCTTCCTCTTTCTCTCTCTCTCTCCCTCTCTCTCTCTAGCTGTTGTTGTCAGAAGCAGTTGCAGCAAGCATAGCAGCAGACAGTAGCCTGCTGCAGTTGCCTACAGCAGCAGCTGTCTGTTGCTACTGCAGGTGGCTGTTTGCAAGTGTATAGGAGCTGATCCCGATCCGTTTCGGCTGATCCCACTCAGGATCGGCCGAAACTAGAATCCTTGATTAAGATATAATACTGTAAAGAGAGATAAATTCTTATTAGCCTTTTTATGTGGCAAGGCATGAATCAGATATTTATATGGAAAGATAAGGAGGTATAAGGAGCCACACCCAAGGAGAGAAGAAGAATAGGACATCATGGAATCCTTCTTATGGCCTACAAGCAATCCACCTCCCTGTGGGAAATCCATCTTCTTGTGGTGGGAGGAGAAAGGGGGAAGTATGCATTGAAACCTCAACGAAGATTTTCTGTAGGATCTATCATAGAATAGCATGCTTTTGGAATTTTCCTCAGCCAAGTTAAGTGAAGAAGAAAATCAAAATTCTAAATCTAAATCTTTCTCAAGCCTACCTACTCTCAAATTAACTATGATTCAACTCCCGAGATTTAGAAAGTTTTAAAGTGAAATATGATACTATAAAAGATAGTTTAATTTCAGCTATAAAGGAAATCCAAAATTCTAGGAAATGACTAAATATTTAGTTCTCAGTCCTGTTATTTTTGCAGTAAATTTGTTACAGATTTCTTTTTCTTGAATTACTTGTTTGTTGGCAATGTATTAGAAGGTTTATTTTTAATGCTTTTAGCAAGGTTCCAAAAATCGGTATCGGGATCGGGATCGGCCGTCCGAAAAAACGATACGTATCGGCTGTATCGGCCGTATCGGCCGTATCGGCCGCCTGTATCGGATCGGACTATTTTAATTAAATAAAATTTTAAATATTATTAAATATGTTAGAGAAATTTCTAAAAATTTAGAAAAAATTATAAGAAAATAAGAAATAATAATTACTCACATATAAAGCCTAAAAAGTAAAAATATCTTTTTCTCCTTCTCTTCTTTTCTATCACTCTAACTGTTAGTCTAAAGTATTCATTCTCTCCCACATTTTTTTTTTAATTTTTTTCTCTCTTTCTTTCTCACCTTTTTTTTAATCTTTCCCTCTCCCACACTCTCTCTTCCATTTTCTCTCTCTCTCATGCCCCATTTTTTTTAATCTTTCCTCTCTCTCACTCTCTCTCTTGCTCTTTCCCTCTCTCTCTCCTTTTCTCTCCCTTCCTCTCTCTCCCTCACTCTCTCTCTCCCTCTCTCTCTACTGCTGCTGTCAGCAGACCAGGCCGAAACCACTCAACCGAGTGGTTTCGGCCTGGATCGGGATCGGCTATAGCCGATCCCGATCCGTTTCGGCCGATCCCACTCGGGATCGGCCGAAACTCAAATCCATGGCTTTTAGGTTACCCCAATTATAGAATATATTTTCTGGTAGTATTTCTTTTTTTCTTTTTTCCCCAAGAAACGACTTGCGGAAACGGTAACATCTAAGAAATGGCCGAAGTAATGGATGACCTCTGCTATCTATATTTGTCATACAACAAGATCTATCTCCATATGTTTGATTTTTAGCCAACATGCTCTGATGGCAATTTTTTCTGGTAGTATTTTTCAATATCTTCTGTTTTTATACAACTTTTTGTTTAAAAACTTTGAGCGTTCCTTCTGATTCGTGATTACCTCTGAATCTGTAGCTGGAAAAGAATTGCTTAATTGCACTTCAAGCCAATAATATTACGGTATTGAAATGGTAAACCTCAGAGAGAATCTTAGGTGTCATTTCTGAAAGGGCAAATTATATCCTTGTTATGCTTAGCCATCTCATGTTTGCAGCTGTTGTTGATCTTCTTTTGCATTTGGACATGTGAATGTTAAAAATTTACTCTATTCCTTTCTTTTATTATGACCATGTTCTGTAATCAATATTATGCAGTGGAAAAGAAGATTTGGAACAGTCCAAAGATCCAACTTACCAAGTCTGATCTGGCATTATCCTGCACCAAATGTCGGACATTTCAACACAGTCAAGTTAGTACGAAATCTAGGCGTTCACGCACTAATGTAATGATATGTGCTGCGGCCCTGGTATGTGGTTTTCAACCTGTTTTTTTTCAAGTTAGAGTCAACAGTGCATAGGATATATTTGATCAGCCTACATTTTTGTATACAAGATAATTTATCTCTTTAGAAATGGCTTTTAATTTGCTTGTAGATTATGTGTTATTGCCTGGAACTTTTGTTTGGACAGCTATAAGGTTGAAGCAGCTCCCAAATTATGTCTTATTGCCTGGAGTTATGTCCAGATGAAATAATTGATGTAGGGCTGACTTGTAAGTTGTAAGCTTTTTATTTCTTACTAATATGCTTGAGGCTAGTTGTCAACAACAATGTGGACATAAGCAGTTATACAACTTGCTAAGTATCTCGGCTCATTATGGTTAAGAATGGAACTTGAGCCTCTCTTTCATGTTTTACTAAAAAAAAGGGATTAATAAGTCATACAACTTGCTAAGTGTCTTGGTTCATTAAGTTTGAAAATGGAACTTGAGCTTCTCTTTAATGTTTCTACTAAAACAAAAGGGATTAGGTAACAGCCCTTAGATCAGTGAGATGTTTTCTGCTTGTTATTCATTCTAAAACTCCAGGCAGTATTATTGGTAGGTCTCCCATAAGCCATTTTTTCCCGTTTCCCCCACTTTTAGCTATTCTATCAGGTGGTAATACTCTGATTATAAAATATTATCTTTATCATGCTTAATTCATTGTCCAGTAATTGTGTTCCTGTCTTTTCCACTATGCAAACGTTACATATCAATGTTGATGTTGCTGCTTTATTAAAAACATTGTCACTTTATGTAGAACCAACAGTTGTAACTTCTTAATATTGTGTCTTTATCTTATTTCACATGAACCCATTGGATAACTTGACCAATTCTACTATATGGCCATATTCATATTCGTGCTACTTGCACGAAGATATCCATGATATCATCTTTATTGTGTCCACAGATTGACAAAACCTAGAGCCTATGATGCACGAATATCTCTTTTACCCATTCGTGCTGGCATCTGATATGTATTGGACACCGATACAACCTGATACATATTGGAAGCACCTAGAGGAGTATCCGAATTAAAAATAATAATTATAGTTTTCTATGATGGCTCCTATATGATGGGATACAACTCGATATGGTAGGATACAACTCTGATAGATTTTTTGATCATCCAATCCGTTTTGTTTTGCTATCGAACGATATTAAACATATACTTTATATGTCTATAGGATCCAATCTTTCATAATACTTTAAGCTTTGTTATTTTTTAATGAATTAAATATATAATTTGAAAGCCATTTAAAGATCCATATTAGTTGTCGATGAATAGTTGAATTAGGTTCAGTGTTTCATCAGTATTTTGAGTTTTATATCAGTTTTTATTACAATATTATTCTAAAGTTTTAGGTATGTAGATGGTAATGCTGTAGCTTTCTTTTTTTATGTTATTTTTTCTGGGATGTTATCATTTTTTAACCATATGTTAGATTAGTTGACACTACATTAAAAACATATTATTTATTTATTAGTGTATCCATGTTGTATCTATATCCTTCTTTTAAGAATTTGTCATATCCCTATATCCATATCACCATATTGCCGTATCCTGTATCCGTATCTGTGCTTCATAGCCTTAAGCTAGTCAAGTTAGCCAATGTTAGTATTAAGTTCATTTTATAGTCAACGACTAGAGTCGAACTGTTGCTTATTTACAAGCGATGAACTACATTGAGTCCATTTCGTAAAGATATAAGCTACTTCTCTGCGGATGACAGCGTGAGGTTGGATTTGCATACTTCCTGCTCCTAAATTGGTAAATCCTAATAATGGAAGAATAGTGAGATTCATGCACCTTATCCAATATTTGTTCTTATCCTCTAATTCCTCTCCTTGCTGATTTGAGGCTGCTGCCATAATAAACAGCTTAAGTTTATTTGGGTTGGTTTCTAGATAGGAAATCTGCACATAACACCTTCGTAGTTGATTAATTGGCATTCTTTTAGCTGAAGGTTGACAAGAAATGATTGGAAAAGCTACTCCATGCATCCTGTGTTTTCCTTTCCAGATTTGTTCTGCTGCTATGATGCTATGATCTGTTTCTTGGAACTATGTCAATATTCGATCAATTCCGTACAATGTATTTGGACTGGTCCTGCATCTAGTGTATGATATACATCTATTCATTTTCCTAACTAATTCAAATTATCCTTTATGCTAATGTGGTTTAACCAGTTGACTTGGGTGTTATGTCCATGTTAGAGAGGCTGATATGTCCCATAGGTTTAGCATTTGATATGAACTTAGACCATGAATTTGTGAATGCAAAGGATGTTAACTGTGCATTGGACTGGGGAACCTATTGGGATCCTATCTAGCATGGGTTTTTTAGGTGTGACGGGTGCTAATATGGTAGCATGTAGTTTATCTAGTTGTGAGCCCTTTACCATCCAAATGCTTATACATATATATCTACTTTGATATTCCCAATCCAGTTGCAGTTTCTTTTCTTTTTTATAATGTTCCTCATTTAGCTGATATTTAGAGTAAAATAATCATAAATGCAATCTGAGAGGTTGAATGTGTACCAGCAAATTCTATGCTCTTCCGTTTCAAAGGAAAAGAGTTGTCTATCTCTTTTGTGTTTTGTAGTGCTTTTGCAAATGCCAAATGTAATTTGATGTAGTCTTGACTTGGCTGATTTCATATTTGATGGCTCTACGTTATAGTGGTTACTCAATTAGTGATTTCATTGAATGAGATATTTATTCTCTTCTATATGTGAAATGGAAAAGGCAACTTCAGTTTCAATGTTGCATGGGTGATCCCATGCTTGTCGATGGTGTCAGTCTTTTAGCTTGCAATGTCGCTGATATTAATGGGTGATCGAGGATCTTTTGATCACCTATTTCTATTCTTTCTTATGTTCTTTCATTGCCCTCCTAGATTTGGGCATTGGATATTTTGTTGCTACTGGTTGTTCAATTGATGTTATATGGCTTAATAATAAAAATGTCACATCATGTATTCTTAACTTACTATACTGCCAATACTTACACTTTTTTTTTTCACATTTTTTGCCTTAGAGCGCAAGATGTGCAGCAGAACAAACCCAGACCGTTACTCGTCAATCATCAACAATTACGATCGCTCCCATCCAAGGTCACTAGTCATTCCTAAAGTTAACAATGTTCACTGGAAAATGAAAGATCTTTGTTGATTTTCTTCTCTTTTAATTTTAGTCATTGATATTTAGTTTTTCAATTAGTTGGAAACCTTGTCATGATAAACTTGGTCATTTTGTGGATTTTAGGAAAGGAGAAGTCACCGGACCTCGATGATGGAGGGACCGGTTTCCCCCCTCGTGATGATGGAGATGGTGGAGGCGGTGGTGGTGGGGGCGGAGGCGGTCACTGGTCGGGTGGTTTCTTCTTCTTTGGTCTACTAGCATTTCTAGGCTTCCTAAAGGATCAAGAGAGCGAGGGTCCCTATAGGGATAGTAGGAGAAGGTGATCAATGTACCTTCATAGTAATTCCTATTCGCATCACCGAGTGCAGTGTTTGTATGCATGAATGCATCTTTATGCATCTCTTATCAAATGAAGACTACCATTCTCTGCTTCTTGTTTTTAGTGTAGTAGATTAGACGCTCGCAGCCAGCAAATGTGATGTAAAAGTGTGCTATTTAGTCCATAATTTATATGGATAATGTTATTTGAAGTTCCAAGCTGCCATGAACAGAGGAGGTGAACATTTGAGAAGATGAAGCTGTTTACAACTTAAACCTCATCAGTTGTTACTTTTTGCAAATAAGTCATGTTTCAGTTGTTTCTTTTCATCTTTCATTTAAGTCAGCATGTATAGTCACGCGAGTGGTGAGAGAAAAGGGATATGTTCCCCAGCTTATATACCTCTGTAATAGCTGAATTGAGGATACTTTTACCCCTGAAGTAGTCTCCATTGAGAGAGATAGTCCAATCTCGTGGAATTGGCACCCAAATCACTGCTTGTGAGTGCATTTGCAGGTGGATTTGGATAGTTGTGATTTCTGATCACAACAATTGGTATTAGAGCAGTTTAATCATCGTCAACCGCGTTCCAATCGAGATCTCAACAATGGTGGAATCCACGAGATTAGCAACTCTAGCTGAAGTTTCCAGAAATTATGAAGCAAGGATTCAAGATCTAGCTGATCAACTTCAGAGGACTACGGATCAGAATCAATCTCAGTCAATAGAAACCAACTCGAAGTTGGAAGCAATGCAATCCTCCATGGATCGATTCAAAATTCCATAGGTTCCCAGATTACAGCTATGTTTAGGGGTCGGAATGAAATGAAAAATCTAGACAAGGATGAAGTTGATGGATTCAGTACTCTAGAGGAGCAAAAGGAGTACTCAGATCGATAGGTTTTTAGTTGGAATTGGTAACTTTCTAAAATTTCCTGAAGTTGAATTACCTCATTTCCATTGTGATAAGCCTAGAGCATGGACTAGAAAATGCAGACGATTCTTCCTTTATACTTCAATACCTGATGATTAAAAAGTATTATATGCATCATTGTATTTGGAGGGGAAGGCAGAAGCTTGGTTCCAAGACTATCAAGAAGGTAAGACAAAATTAGATTGGGAAATTTTTGAAGATCTCTGTCTCAGTTTTGATGACTTGAGATACAATAATGTAATTGGAGAATTTAACAAGCTTAAGCAAGAAGGAACTGTTATCGACTACTAAGGAGAAGTTTGAAGAATTGAAGTCTCTAATGGTAATCAGGAACAAAATTTTACTGAAGAATACTTTGTTCAGAGTTTTATTAGTGGATTGAGAGATAGTGGATTGAGAGATGACATTCAACGTATGGTCCATATGTTCAATCCTATATATGGGCTAGATAAAGAGTTAATCTTTCTTAGATATAAAGACACTAAGGCCTCATCAAATTTTAGCTAATATATTAAGCCACCTAATTTAGACTTTTAGTTGTGTCACCAAAAAACTGCTTCAAATTAAATATCATTAAGACATTGCTCCAAAGCTACCGTAATACCAAACTACTCTTTCAAGTCAATCGTACCACTGAGTTATTAACCGAGCAAAGTCATTAAGCTAGACTACCACCAACCACCAATAATTTTCTTTACAATAATTATTTTGAGTTGGAGTTATCCCGTAACTTTTTTGGTCACGAGGAATGTTGGTAATCCCAATAGCTTCCACCAAGCTGTCTATATAGCCAAGATGCCGGAAAATGCATTGGATTCTCTCAGCCTGAGTGCTTAGGAACCCAACAAAGACCTTTATCTACTCAAGACTTATGAATCAATTTTATCATTCTCATACCGTCACTCGCAATCACAACCCAAATCCTACTGGTCACCAAAAAAATTTGCCACCACATACCATAGCTCCAGCAATTTCCCATAATTCTTCAAAATAACCAAACAACTTTAATACTCCTAAACAACCCCCACATACAATCCCTGTCCATAAGATCTTTTTTGCTGAAATGAAAGCTAGGAGAGATAAAAGGCTTTGCTATAATTGTGATGAGATTTGTAAGAAAGGCCACTAGTGTGTACAACAAAAGCTTTATATGATTAATTTGGAGAGAAGAAGCATTGGAAGATGAAGTCACACCTACACTCAGTGATAATGATAGTATTCCTGAATCACCTATAGAGATATCCCTTAATGCCTTTGCTGGTCTTACTTCTAGATGGACATCACTTCATCATACATACTAATCATCAAAGTATAAAATACTTTCTAGAGCAAAGATTACATACACTGCTACAACGAAAATGGCTCACAAAACTAATAGGCTTTGACTATGAATTGCATTACAAGCAAGAAAAAGAAAATAAGGCTGCAAATGCTTTATCTAGAATACATGAAGCAAAATAGTTCTTTTTCAGTTATCATAAGTGTCAACCCAACTTGGTTGCAAGAAGTGATAAGACTCTTACCAAGGAGATAAGTTGGCTTTAGAACTTCTTCCTAAACTCTCCATATCTTCTTCTGATAGTCAATATACACTCTCACAAGGTATTATTAGATATAAAAATAGAATATATTTGGGTTCTACTGATATCAGGAAGAAAGGCATAATTTCTCTACACTCCTCTCCTACGGGTGGACACTTAGGAATTCAGGCCACTTATCACAAATTGAAGCCAATTTTCTTCTAGCTAGGTCATAAGTAGCAAATTACAACATTTGTCAAATTTTGTGACATTTGCTAGCGCCACGAAAATGAGAACACACACCCAGCTGGTCTACTACAACCTCTTCCTATTCCGAATAAGCTTTGGACCCAGATCTCCATGGATTTTTATTGAGGGCTTACCCGAATCAGATGGCAAAGAGGTTATACTAGTGGTGGTTGACAAGCTAAGTATTCTTAATTTCTTGCTTGTCCTATCCCTTCACTGTTCCTCAGGTTGCTACACTCTTCTTGGACAACATTTACAAACTACATGGTCTTCCTAAATCAGTAGTTAGTGATAGAGGCTCAACTTTCATAATTGCATTTTGAAAGGAATTGTTCACTAAATTAGGCACTTCTCTTCACTTGTTTACTGTCTATCACCCTCAGTCTAATAGCCAGATTGAGAGAGTCAATGCTTGTCTAGAATCATACCTGAGATGTAAGACAAGTTCTAAGCCAAAAAGGTGGAGTTGATGGCTAGCCTTAGCAGAGTGGTGGTTCAACACAAACTTTCATAACAGCTTGCGGTTGATCCCCTTTCAGGCTTTATATGGATACCCTCCTCCATAACTAGTTTTAACAGGAGAACTTGTTATCTTCTTAGTTACTGTTGAAGGCTATTTAGTGGAGCGCAATCATATGGTTACACTCCTCTGAGATGAACTTGCCAGAGCTCAAGCCAAAATAAAACATTTTGCTGACAAAAATAGAACATAGAAGGTTTTTGCTGAAGGAGACTTGGTTTATTTGAAGTTGCAACCTTGGCGACAGTCCACTGTTAAGATCAGATAAAATTTCAAACTAGCTGCAAAATTGTATAGCCCCTTCTGCATCCTAGCTAAGATTGGAACTGTGGCATACAAACTTCTTCTTCATTCATATTCCGAAATATACCTTATTTTTCATATATCACAGCTAAAAAGGTATTTGGGTCCTGAGATTAGTCCACAAGGTCTACCCTTGGTAAACCTAGTGGGGAGGTCTACCTAGAGGCAATCAAGCTATTTCTCAAATTTTTGGTGCAGTGGACCAACTCCTTTGAGTCCGAAGCCACCTGGAAGGACTATCATGCCTTGGTTTCTCAATTTCCTGACCTTGATCCTTGAGGACAAGGATCCTCAAAGAGCGGAAGGCATTGTCATGAACAGAGAAGGTGAACAATAGAGAAGATGAAGTGTTTACAAATTTAAATCCCATCAATTATTACTTTTACAAATAAGTCATGTTTCAGTTGTTTCTTTTCATTTTACACTTAAGTCAGCCTGTGTAGTCACCTGACTGAGTGGTGAGAGAAAAGGGATATGTTCCCAGCTTATATACCTCTGTAATAGTTGAAGTGAGAATACTTTTACCCTTACAATAGAATTCTAATCTCATCTGGATTGAGAGAGATAGTTCAATCCAATGGGATTGACACTCAAATCACTGCTTGTGAGTGCATTTACATGTGGATTTGAATAGTTGTGATCTCTGATCACAACACAAGCCTTCACAACCCTTGCACAAAATTTCCAATACCCTTTTGTTGTTGTTGCTCTTCCTATTCATACATCAGATAACATGGCATAATATGATGCTTTTTATTCATTTATCCATTAAGAATATAACATAGGTATTTTACACATAAACTTTAATATATTTAGCTATGAGCTAAATAAAATTAAGTCTAATCTATAAAGTTTGTATGATATATAAGTACATCTTTGGAACATATTTTATCATGATATATTCATGCAACTTACCATTTTGTTATAATTCGAGAATTAATATCTAATCTTACTGTATTTATGCTTTTCTTATCCATATGAAAGTCTATGATCGAGCAAAATATTAATTACTTTATAATTTTTTATTTTCTATTTCTCTCCTGTTTTCACTCTCCATCAACTATTTCATAACTATCTTTTTAACCCCATATTCTCTACTTCTCAGTCTCTTATAGTTATTTTATAATTTTTTAACTTCCTATTTCTTTTCACCTTTCACTCTCCTATAACTATTTGATAATTTATTTTTTAATTTCATATTTCTCTTCACTTCTCATTATACTATTATTATTTCGTAACTTTTTTTCAACTTTATATTTCTCGTTATTTTTCACTCTCATAACTATTTGGTAAACTCTTTTTAATTAACAGTTTTTCTCCACTTCTTACTCTCCCATAGCTATAACTAGCTTGTTCCATTTCTCTCTACTTCTCACCCTTTTATAATTTTTTTCATAACTATCTTTTAACTTTACATTTCTCTCTTTTTTAACTCTCCCATAGATATTCATAACCTTTCAACTTTCTGCACCGGTGTAACTATCCAAGAAGGAGAAGGAGAAGGAGAAGGAGAAGGAGAAGAAGGAGTAGAAGAAGAAGGAGAAGAAGGAGAAGAAGAAGAAGGAGAAGAAGGAGAAGGAGAAGAAGGAGAAGAAGAAGAAGAAGAAGAAGGAGAAGAAGAAGAAGAAGAAGAAGAAGAAGGTTCTCGTACCTCCGATGCCTAACAACTCAAGACTCTTTTCTTATATTTTATTTATTCTTTACTTTTTAGAAATGTAAAGTTAAATTAATTTTAGTAAATGAGTCAGTGATTTAGATATATCTGTATTAATTGCTCCTACCGAAGAACTAATACAGATTACTGTAGGAAAATTATACTAAGCAGATTGTCTTATTTAACAAAGGGGATTAACTCAGTGTTGCCCATGTGATTTACTTAAACGATAATAATCAGTAAAACAAAAATTCGAGATAAATTATTTTAAATTACTTTTAATAATGTGTTAGGCGCTAATACAGCTATGCTAGCTTAACCTAATTAATAAATATGAGAATCTATAGATGGACCTATCTAAGCCTATAGTGAACGTCAGTAGAGTTATTTAATTAATCAGTGGGAGGTATTTGTGCTTATACTTTTTATTACTTTTTTTATCGAGGTGGACTCCCTATCCTATAAGGATGATCCCGTGACGCAATGGCAGCTAGTATTAAGAAAGCGGTTCAGGCAAGTGAAACTTCTATAATCTAGGAGTGGTGTAGAGAAATAATTAACTTATCTTATAACATCATCATATTCATGTCATGCATGTGCATACATTTTCTTTATTGTTATTATTGCTTGTCGGGCATGTTAATTTTATTTTTCTATTCGGTGAGATTTTGTATATCATAATTTTTGCACATATTTATTGGGCATGAACATGTGTGTTAGCACACAAAACATGATAATGATGTGTATTCCATTATGCTTATTGTGTTGTATAATATCATGCCATTTGCACACGTGCAAGGTTATAAAGGGGGTGATTGCTGCATCTCGACAGTACCTGACATCTCCCCAGCTAGGGTTAAGGGCAAGGGATATTATTATACATATATATATATATATATATTAGGGCTCATGTTTGAGGTCTTAGTCTATTGATCATAGACAATTAGATAGCCGTTTCCCCGGGCGACGGGCGATTTACTGTCGATCGACGAGTCATACCCTTTAAGATATTTAAGATAGAGAGAGAAGGGTAGGGTGACATAGACCTAGCAGTATCCAATGATGTAAGGTGAGGGCATTCATGAGCGACGGCTTATAATTTTCACATAGTGGTACGATAATGTGGAACCGAGGGCTAGAATGGTAGTATCGATGTGCTATACTAACCTATGTGATGGGCTTACGACTAAGGGCCTTAGTCTGAGGTGGCGGACATTTGGTCATGCTGTTCGCCGAATGATGGGTTGGCAATTCTATACTTGGGGGTATGTGTGTTATTAAGTGTGAGTACTGATGTGGCCTACGGGCATAGCTCTGCATGAGCTTATTTTATAAACTTAATAGTCTAAGATGATGCATATTATGTGGGGTAGTGTTGACATGGCCTATGGGCGAAACTCTGTGTGAGCTCGAATTTGAGGAGTTAATAGTTTGAATTGATGCATGGTAGGTTATTGATTGCGATACGCATTAGATGAACATGTTGAGTATGGAATACTGATGCATTATTTTGATCATGATGCGCATCTTCATATTTATGTATTGTTGCATTATTCATTGCACTACTTTTAGACTATAGCAATGAATACCTACTAAACTTTATACTTACCATCGTTTGGTGAAATTATTTTTAGATTAGTAGATGAACCCTAGGCCCGTGGAGGATCTGGCAAAAACTAGTTTTTAGTCTTTTAATTCTTATTTTATTATATTAATGTAAATTAAGCTAAATGGCTTGTAGCTCTTACGTGGGCATTGATTTATATCATTTTTATGGATATGTATTTTGGGCTTATTGTGGCTTTAGTGTTATAGGCTTTTTTTATCTATATTATTTGTGGAAATGTGGTAATCACATAGGTTCTATCCACGTGAATAGCACGTGTTTAGTGGTGGGTGTTACAACAGGTCATTCAGATATGATTGGCCTAGTCCTAGAATTGTGCTTATATTTTCTAGCCGTAGATGAAGTGGCAAAATTCTTGAGAGGGAAGAAGGAAAGGATAAAGAGGTCTTTGGCCTTTTAGAAGCAACTCCATTTTTCGGCATACTAGAGAGTAAATAATATTAAGCATATCAATTAATGAACAACCCTCATAGATATACACAGTAAAACCATGCTAAAAATCATCAAAAAAAATTCAAGTAACTATGAAAACTCATATTGAAATCAATATTTTGATCCAAATCAACATGTTTGTCACTTTCAATCGCTCAAAGAATAGTAAAATAGACCTCTAATGTGCTCAAAACTCAAGAATGCATGAAATCTAGCTAAGATCAAGATGCTAATTTGAAAAAAAAGAAGTAAAAAATAAATTATTCTCAAACCATACCTTGCAAATGATGAAAACTTGAAGATCGATAGTCAAAGAATGCTAGATCTAAAGGAGAATTGCTTTTTAAAGTTAGTAGAGTGAAAATTTAGTGAAGAACGTGGATTTATGGGTGGTTTGAGAAGGTGAAGGAAGCGAGGTTGAGGGTTGAAGGTGGGGAAGATGAAGATATTAGGGTTCGAATGCAATATAATAAAAAGCCCCACTGTCGTTCGAACACCAAAAAAAAAATTATTTTGGTTTTGTCAAAACAGAATCCAAAAAATCCTAAATATTTTTGTAGATACACTTCTAAAAATTCAAAGATAATTTTGAGATATAAGAGCGCCAATCAATTGAAATAAGATATACATAGATCAATCAAGGCATCAAAAGCATATTATGATCAATTCTAATACATCACACATGAATTAAAGTTTTATTTTGATTGATCATGACTAAATACATATGCAAGCTGAGCATAGACATTATAAAACTTCTTCTTAAATAAATTCAATTATCAAACAATAATTCAACACAGTAGTCAAACCAACTTAGTGTGAGTCGCTGCACTTTTCAACTTATTCACCCAAACTTGACAGAATTTTTTCTTATTTTATTTTGAACAAGTAAGCCATATCGATGCAATGATGGCTTTCATACATGAATAGGTAGTTCTTTTCTTGTAATACATATTGAACAATGCACGGTAAATATATGAGTTTTGACTAAGTATATAGTTAAACTGTGCAAATCATAATTAATAGTGAGTTACATAAAAAATATTTTCTAAACTATGCTCACTCAAGAATATACACAAGTCATGAAGATATTATAATGTAAATTTAATTATCATAAAATTCTAAAAAGTAAATAGATTAGATATGACATAATATACATTAAGATGACAAGATTGACTATGAAAACACTTTGAATTAAGAATGCATCAATTTTTTTGTTTTTCATTCTATTTTTATATAAAAGACTTTAAACACAAAAAGAAACTCATATGAAAACTAGAATAAAAGAAAAAACAAATAAGTCAACATGAAAATTTAACACTAAAAAGCACACATCCTATACTACTAAAACTAGTAAAGAAAAATCAATCCAAACCACAAATTCCTAAGGAAGTATAAAGATACTTGAATTTTGGAAGATCTAAAGATTTTGTAAACAAGTCTTCTAACTGTTTTTCTGTCTTAATGTGTTTCAGTGCTATCACTTTGTTTTCATCCAACTCACATATGAAATCATGACGAATGTCAATATGTTTTGTATATGAGCGTTGAGCATAACTTTTTGATATATTAATAACACTCATATTGTCACAATATAAAACCATTGTGTCCTATCCAATACCATAGTCTCTAATCATCCATTTCATCCATAGCAATTGTGCACAGCAACTGTTCGCTGCAATGTACTCTGCCTTTGCAGTAGATAAGAATATAGAATTATGTTTTTTTTACTATGCCATGCAACAAAATTATTATCAACATAAAACCATCCGCTAAAGGTATTCTTTCTATCATCACATAAACCTACCCAATTAGAATCTATGTATCCCGATATGATAGCACTCATGTCAAAGATAAACTAGATACCCAAATCAACTATGCCACTGACATATTTAATAATAACGTTTCACAGCAAACAAATGTGTTTCTTTAGGTTCAGACTAAAACCTAGCACACAGGCCAACACTAAATTTAATATTCGATCTACTAGCAGTTAAATACAGAATACTATTAATCATGCTCCGATATAATGTTTGATCAAACTTTTTCCATGTCAGTACTTTTATAGATTGATCATAATTCTGATTTGCTAACTTCATAATACATAATGAAATAACATCACATTGTTGAGAAGAATTAGATTATTATAGATGAAAAATCTCCTTTATTAAAGAATAGAAATTTTAATCGATCAATGAATAATTTTATTTAGACCCTCCGAATTATCACTAATTTTCACATACATTTGCTAAATATTTTTTTACCATATACACTCTCTGAACTAAAAAAAAAAAAATATCCACATATACCCAATTTGAATTTAAAAATAAGTAATTATATAGACCTCCACATTAAAAAAAAAACTTTTCAGTTCAAAGGTTATATGTGGTAGAAAAAAAATTTCAAAAAATGTGTGTGAAGAAATATGATAGTTTAGGGGTCTAAGTAAAATTATTATTTTAATCAAATGATTGAATGAAAATCTGCCAAACATTTAACTTTAATTTAAGTTTTATTCTATACTTCTATTTGGAAGATTATAAATCTAACCAACAAATCTAGATGGAGTAGAGATCCGGTAAACACAAGTTCATAATGTTTTTATTTAATTTACGAAAAGAGGATTTTTTTTTTTATAAATCCACGGTTATAAAAAGTTTCATTACCTTAGGAGACCAAATTAGTTGGGAGAAGCCCGTCCTGAGTTTCTTTCATTCCATTGGATAACTCAACAAGAAACTTAATTAATCTACTCCATCGAAGCGATCCATTGCCACGCTTAGGGTGTCAATCCACTGCTTGTTCTTCAATTGTATGTCTTATCTGTATTTCTAAACATTTTTATAGTTTGCCAGTCGGTGGTTAGTGGTAGTTATAATAACAATAATTAAAGCCAGCCTAATTAAGAAAACAAACTAATAGTCGTCTCGTACTACCTTTTTAATTAATTCCAAGATTCCGAAGTCTGGTATAGTGGAAGAGTGATTTGTCGCTGCTCCGTTCGTGTTTATCATTGAGATGACTTCAACAAAGAAAAACGAAAAAAAAGTTGACTGGGAGTCATCGCGAGGCTTTTCTTGTGGTGGCTTAACCATTCCTCCTTTCTCCCTATTCTCGGAGCAGCACAGCCATTGAAGTGTTGGTGGAGCCAATCGATCAGTCAGTGAAGGTGCCTCTATCTCTCTCTCTCTCTCTCCGTATTGTAGATCTCTATAGTTACTAGATCTCTATACTCATCAGCCTGAATGAATAGTATATAGAATAGTTGTCTGGTACTCTCTAAGTTCTCTGTAAAGTATCATTTTCTAAATGTTAGAAGGTTTAGATCAATCTGAATCTGCTTACATCTATTGATTAGATTAGTTAGAAACACCCTTTTCCATGCTATTTTTTTTTTTAGATTGATCATAATTCTCCTTTGCTCTATACGTGAGTTGGACTTGTGTAACTATTCTTACAGATCACCCTATCGCTTTTCCCTTTTTCCTTGGGGCTTTCTCGTTTTCTTTTGGATCTGTTTATAACCAGACGAGGAAAGGTTATTATTTGCTTCACGATGGCTGAATTGACAGTTGTCGGGTGGCTTGTCTCTCCTATTATCAAAGAAATGGTCTCTAAGGCTCGCTCCTACCTAGAGAACCAATATAATTGGAGCTCCGACATGAAGAATGATCTCAAAAGCTTAGAGACCAACATGGTGAAGATCCTTGCCGTGGTGTCCGCTGCAGAGAGATGCCAGATCACTGATACCAACCAAGCAGCACTTCTGCATCTAATGCAAGAAGCAGTCTTCCAGGCAGAGGATGTGATGGACGAGTTCGACTACTTGCTCCTAAAAGCTAAAGATGAGAGAAAAAGTAAAGCAAGGAGATTTAAGTCCTTTCTCCGTGATGCTGTAAAGCGTTTACTTGATCTAGATACATTCCGAGAGAACTTGACAAGGATATGTAAGAGCTTAGAGACAGTTGATTCCTGTGCAAAGCGCTTCCTCGAGGTTGCGCAAGTAGAGAAGAACCATGTCCAGCAAACCAACAGCATGCAGTGGCGGCTCACGAGCTCCTTCTCTTCCGAAGCTACATTTATTGGGAGAAGTAAGGAACGAGATGTGATAGTCAAAGCGCTGTTAGAGCCAGTAAATATTAAGGCTGAATCTAGCAGTAAGAGTGCTGGTGCTCCTATTATCCTTCCCATCGTTGGAGACGGTGGGGTTGGGAAGACTACTCTTGCTCAACACATCTATAATGATATAAGAATTACTGCAAAATTCGACATAAAAATGTGGGTCTGTGTTTCAGATAATTTTGATGTATTTAGGCTCAGCAAGGAGATCCTAGAAGCATCCAAATCCAAAGCTGTTGTCAACCTCAACTTGGACATGCTTCAAGATGAGCTGAAGAGGCAATTGGCTGATGAAAAGTTCTTGCTTGTGTTGGATGATGTGTGGAATGACCCCAAGGCAAATAAGTCAGAAAACTATGATTGGTGGATGAAGCTCCTTGGGCCTTTACGGAATGGAAAAAGTAGAAGTGCAATCTTGGTCACGACTCGAATTGGTTCAATGGCGGAGATGTTATTGGCGTCAGATCCTTGCCGGAGGGAAAGGAAACCTTGCTATTTGCAAGGATTAGAAACCAATGAAAGTTGGTTGCTTTTCAAAACACATGCTTTCCCTTCTGAATCTATTTATATTCCACACATGGAAGATCTAAAGTCTATAGGAATGGAAATAGTGGAGAAGTTGAAGGGCTCTCCTTTGGCATTGAGAGTTGTGGGAAGGCAATTGAATGGGAACTATGATGTGGAAGAATGGAAGAAGGTTTCAAGGAGCGCCCTATCAGATGACATCATGAAAGTACTTAAATTGAGTTACGAGCGTCTTCCGGAGTACTTACAACGATGCTTTGCATATTGCAGCTTATTTCCAAGAGATTGGCCCTTGGAACGTGACTATTTGGTTCATATGTGGATAGCTCAGGGTCTCATCTACCCTCAAGAAGAAAACAACGTGACAATGGAGGACATAGGAAGAGGCTACTTCAAAGATTTATGCAATAAATCATTTTTTGAGACACTCGAGCGTGATGGCAAAATATACTATGTCATGCACGATATGATGAGTGACCTAGCACAATCTGTTTCAGGGGTAAAATATTGTCGGATTGAAAGCAATGATCCAAGAAAAATACCACCAAATGTTCGTCATTTATCTGTCACAATTGACCAAGCGCATCGACTTGAAAGCATGGTTGAAATGAAAAGCTTGCGCACCCTAATAGTCCTTGAACGATCAGGTGCACGGTGGTGTTCAAATATTGCTCCCAAAGATGACATGTTCAAAAATCTGAAAAGTGTTCGTGTACTAGTTTTGACTGGATATTGCATGAAGCAGCTGCCGGAATTTGATGGTCTAATTCATCTACGCTACCTAGCTTTACCGATTACCTCTGAAACATCCCTTGATGCATTCTATAGGCTTTACCACTTGCAAGTATTGGTCCTACATAATCACTCTTGTGTATGGCCGCAACGTGTTATCTTTCCTGAGAAGATGAACATGCTAATCAATACGCAACATGTGTACCTTAATGGAACAATAGGAGAATTTCATGTTCAAAAGAAGAAAGGTAACATATTAGGTATGTTGAAAGACATGGACGGGCTTCATGGAAATATCAAAATTAAGTCTCTTGAGAATATTGAAAGTAAAGAAGAGGCTTGCGAGGCTCAGCTAAGTAATAAGATGCATATAGATTATTTGTCTCTGGAATGGAGTTCCTTTGATCATACGAGTTGTAAGGATGAAGCGGAAGTACTTGATGGCTTGCAACCACATCAAAATCTGTGTGTGTTGACTATTGTGGGATACGGTGGTTCAAGATCTCCCTTCTGGTTGGACATAAATTGGTTGTGCAAGCTACAGTCACTAAACCTGGGGAGCTGCACAGGGTGGAGAGAACTCCCGCCTTTGGGACACCTTCCCTTCCTCAAGATTCTACGCATAAGAAGCATGCCAGCAGTAACTCGTGTAGGTTCTGAATTCTTCGGCAGTGGGGAGGTGAAAGGTTTTCCGAAACTGGAAGAGTTATCGTTTCAGCACATGCCAGAATGGGTAGAGTGGAGTGGATTAAGAGGTACCCAATTGTTTCCTTCACTCCAGTATTTGTGGATTATCGTATGCCCCAAACTAATGGAAATGCCTGCATTTTCTCTTCCCCTAAAACAGAAAATATTGAGCATTTCCCCTCAATCTCCCTCTGTTCAGGGTTTAAAACTTCATTTTGAAGGGTATAAATATTTTCAAGTATCAGAGGCTAACAGCATCACCTACTTAACCATCATGCATCCGGACAATCTAAAGGCTATTGAGGAAATCAAAATCAGTTTCATTAATGAGCCCATGCCAGCGAAGGGGTTCAGAGAACTCATCTCCCTGAAGAAGCTCACAATTTTTGGTAGTGATCAGTTGCTGTCATCTATGAACCGAGGAGAAAATATATCCCATCTCTTTCCCCAGTCGTTGGAATCTCTTGAAATTAAATACTGTAATATTGTGTCAGATATATTGTCGATATGCATCCAAAATCCGACGGCTCTTTCTACCATGAAAATCTGTTATCTTAAAAGTGACTTACATTGGACACTGGACTTACAGCACTTGACAGGGCTCGTGAAGTTGGATATTCGGCATTGTAGTAACCTAACAGCATTAACAGGGGTCGACGCCCTCACCTCCTTAGAAGATTTAAGCATAAAAAATTGCCCTGATCTCTTATCCTTGCCATATGAATTGATCGGCCTTCGGTCGCTGAAGAGTTTGGAAGTATTTGTATGTGGCGAGATTAGATCATTGCCAGAGTATGGCCTACTGTCCTTGTCGCTCAAAAATACTAGTATTCTTGGTTGTCATCCAATCCTACAGGAGCAGCTTGACAACATGGAAGGCCCAGAATTTGACAAATTTGATCGATTCGTCAAGCTGAACAAGGTGCCCAATCGATCTCTCCTTTTATCTCTATCCATGTCTCCATCTGTGCCAGGTTTTCAGGTGCTTCCACATCAACAGACGACTTAGCTGGGACGCCAATCTGGAAGTAACAATTAAGGACAAAAATAACATTATAAGCTGAATAGCTATATCTTTTGTTAATTTTTAAAAATTTCAGATAACATTTGCTGTTAGTTTGGCAGGATGAGTATACGAGGACAATTATAGAAAAGTTGAAGACGGAGGAAACGCCGTTTTTCTTTACATATGAGGTGATCCAGTATCTGGGATAGCAGCGTCTTATACTTTTTACTGTTTTCGTGATTTCCAAAACATTTGCTTGTGGTTTTACAGGAGAAAGTTCTACTATCACAGTTATTAGCAACAACATTAGCTACGGATGGGGTAATCCTTTATTGGAATAGCTATATCTTGCTTTCATTGTTTTGTGCGTGTCGATAACATTTGCCAGTAGTTTTGCAGAATCAAACTAAGAAAGAGTTGAGGCAAATGTTGGATGGTTTAAATTATACCGTGGTACAACAATATTTAGATGTTTGATGCTTGAAATGTTGTTGCTTTCATACTTGGACCCAACATTTTCTGTTGGTTTTGTGTAGGCCTATGAACAAAAGATGATGATGTTTATGGAAGCACTGGAGTCCAGGAAACTGAGTTTAGCTACGGCTGCAGGGGTAATCCTTTATCGAAATCCCCATTATCATACTTCTGTTGTTTGGTGAGTTTAGATGACATGTTGTGCTAGTCTTGCAGAATGAATCTGAGATGGAGTTGATAGAAACGCTGATTACATATCTTTCTTCCGAATCAAATGGATTAGAAATGTTGATTACTTCTCTTTCTTCCGATTCAAATGTAATCCATTTGGAAAATGAGAGAGATTCTGATGAAAAGAGCAACTCATGGGATTCATATCAAATGGTAAATTTTTCTCGCAGAATTCTACTTGATATAAATGTACTCGATTATCTACTCATCTCTATTTTTTTCACATGGATATTTTGGGATCTCTCTTGTTCATAGATCAAGAAAGCGGATCAATAGATTTCCTCTGAGAGCATTTGTACATATGTTTGTTGTCCCAGGATTAAATTTAAGAGTGGAATTGAAGTAAGAGTGTTGATCTCGGCAAGAAATACCCAAGCAGCACAAACATTCTTCAACTTCTAGATGCTCAGATATTGTTAAATAAATGTTTTATGACATTCACTGCTTGTTCGCTATTTGTGTATCAGTTCTGTATTTCTAGACTTTTATGGTGTGATAACAATTTTAATAATTCTATTATCAATAAGAATGAAAAACACTTGTTGTACATAATTTCGTACCAAAAAATGCTTTTTTTTTCTTTTCTTTCAAAACAATCATCTGGTGAGGATCTAGTTCATTAGGTGAGGATCCCGTTCATCGGGTGATAATTACACATTTATTGGGTGAGGGTCCGGTTCTGGATGCAAATCACATTGGTAACCCACCTACACCAACCCCTTTGGGGATGGCTCGTGCTGATCACGTGCCATGGAACAATACCGTTTACAGTAACAAAGAACCCTCGCAGGCTCCATCTATCCCTTTAATTACCTCTATTGTTCCAAATCTCCATGTGTCTCGAGGTTGGGATTTGGCAATTAAAGTTGGTGGGAAGCATCTCTATAGCTTCGAGCTCACTCGGGTGATGTGGAAGCCTCTGCGAACTTGGTGGGTGGCTCGATCTTGTCTCGAAGCTCTCACTCTAACTCATCAGTACCCATTTGAGATCTAGCTAGCCATCCTCGAGAGGAACACCATGCTACCATATCGTCTCAAGGTATTCTTTCGAGGCAAGAGGCTTCTGCTTGAGGTGCCTTTTTCAGTAAAAGTAACTCTTGTTCCCAACCACTCGCCCATCATGATGAGAAATTTCGCCAGTTATCTAAGTCCTCTCTCAAGTCTACCCTCACCACGCCTTCAACTAAGATCGGGGGAGAAAGCACGAGGAGAAAGGCAAAGCCCCTCTCATCGTAGAGGAGGTGGGCCCTACTCCTATTACCATGGAGGAAGATACAGGAACAAGATTTCACCTCAACATAGCCATTGCTATAGGAAAGGAGAAGGATACCACCATGGAGGTGGAAAGCCAGTATACTATGAGCAAAAATGAACATGACTCCATGACCAATGGAGCTATGGAGACCACCGCGTCTTCGCGATAAGGTGGAGGCAGTTGAGATGGTTGCAAACGTCAAATTTGAGGATGAATGGGAGGCTCAATCTGAACAAATGGCTGAATCGAAGATTACCAAAGAGGACAAGATGGGGTCCTCTTCTCTAGACTTGATGAAGGCTCAACGTAACGCTCCCGCCGGCCACGGGCACTTACATGCCCAAGTGCCCATACGGCACGCGCAGCGGACACAACAGGACGGGCAAGGCCGCCACGCACAGATACACCTGTGCTCATATAATCTGTCACAAAATAAATCATGATATCAACAACCTATTAACAAATCTATATCTAAATCCACAACAATATACACTAGACCTCTAAATAATCTGGCAACCATCAAAATATAACAAATACAACTAATACAATAATCTCCAACCTATACAACATTTTCTATTATACGAAACACGATCTAATATAATGAAATATAAAAATATACATTGGTACAACTCAGTTTCTAGATAAACTATCTTTTATACCATCTCAAGTCTATAGCTCACCTCAACTTCGCTCTAAATATCTTCTCAGGATATTTTAAGTCACTATCATGTACCATATATCTAAAGGGGGTTAGAAAAAAAATAAAAAGAGTTATGAGCAAAAGGCTCACTGAATAGATCTTATCCCGAATTAGTGATGTCAAATAGAGAGAAAATCATATACTGGATAATATGAATCATATAAGAACATCATGTCATGAATGAGTATATGAATATATCCTCAATAGTATATAAATGAAAGGCAAATATTATGTCATAACTCTCTCTCAAATATGACACATATGGTGCATGCCGACCATGACCATGCTATGATATTAAATGCAACCACATATGATGCATATTGACTACTCGATAATCAGGTATATCAAATGATAATAAAATCATATGGATTTCTTAACATCTCAATCATCAATGTTATCTCTAAACATATACTAGACCACTGTGCATAGTCAACACCCGATACCCAGTCTCATTAACATGCTTGAAGGCTCAAAGCATACCCTACCATCCGCAAAGGGTATATCAATCATAATCATACTCTGTCATCCGCTAAGGGTATCAACATCCATCCAAACCAGGCACCCTTCTAGATGATAGAAACTACGTGATAATAACTCATCACATATGCCCTAACGAACGGCATGTGCCCGAATGTCTGCTGCGCACACAGATTAACGACCTCGGATATAAGACCATAGGATCGCGACTATGTTGAGCGATCAATCGTCCACCAAGCGCATCCTAATCCTCGCACCCACTTAGGTATCTTCAAGCTTTCTATCAATTATCATATCAATCAGATTTCATGCTTTCCTTCTAAATGACAGATCATATGCATTTTATCCAGTACTATAACAAATCATACAACTCAAAAATTTAGGTGGTAAAGAGGCCAAAAGAAAAATGATGCAATGTAGTCTCCAACTATGTATCTAACACATGCATTCTCATATTAGGCTATCACATGCATACTTATGCTACATATCAACTTGACATAAAGTATAGATAGTCTATCCATCTCTGATTACCTCTATATATCATCAGTATATTCATATCTTAGATCAGTCTAGTCAAATGAATGATAAAACATGCTCAATTATAATCATTTTTATATAGGATCATATAATCATGTTAGAGGCCAAAATATGTTTGTACATAATATATAATATAACCTAATTTGAGAAAGGAGTCTAGGGGATAAGACTACTCATATCTGATCAAAAAATACAAACTACATTCCTCCCATCCGTCAATTAAACGTCAACTTATTGTTAATAGGGTCCACAGGGTCTCAAATAAGATGTTCGGAATCTAAAAATATTTAAGTAGCATGAAGTTAGTCATTTATCCACTTAGAATTCATTCGTGTAAAATATAATAATTTATTAGACTATATTAATTAGTTGGGTTTATATTAATAACCTTAACATGTTGTCACTACAAATTATATTCATTTACTAAAGTCCCTACTTTCTAATTATATATTAAGCATACAATGATTATTCTCTTTTGACATAAAAGATAAAGGAACAAATAAAAAAATAAAATAAAATTATATACTATATCTAATTACAATTCAATTAGTTTACAATTACTACTTTTACTTAACTAAATAACTAATTATACATATAATAATCATTAAGGTGCTAGAAATGCATTATATATATATAATTAATATAAAAATAATTATCCAAGCTTAGCATTTTATTTTATAGAAAATAATATATAATAATAAGGTGCTAGAAATGCATTATATATATATATATATGCATGCATAATTATACATGAACATTAATAGAAACTTATACAATTTAATTATTTTAATAAAACTAAAATATAAAATATAAATATAAATATAAGATTATTATCAATAAGATTACATGTATTAATCTAATAAACAATGGCTAAACTATAAATAAATTCATATGCAGATATTTATAATTATAATTAATAAATTATTATACTAAAAATACTTAGCTAATACTTATACTAGTGAGTGTAAATTATCAAAATGATCTACCATCTAAATATACTAATTTACCTAAATTTTAGAAAATAAATCATATCATTAGTAATAAAATAAAAATAATCATAAAAGGGAGCAACCCCGAGCCCAACACTACTATAGAAGGAGGAAGAACTGAGGAAGAAGAAGAAAGAAAGAAAGGAGGAGAAGAAGAGAAGAGAAGAAGAAAGGAAGGAGGGGCGCCAGGCTAGAGGGGAGGGACTCGGCCGCTGCTGGCCAGCCAGTGGCCGATCTCTCGCTGGCGGCTCGGCTCTGGCGAGCCCGAGCACAACGGCAAGAAAAAGAGATGGAGAGAGAAAGCGAGAAAGAAAGAGAAGAGAGGAGAGAAGAGAGGAAATGAGGCTCACCTTGGCCATTGTGGCGACAACGGTAGTGACGGCAACAGTGGTGAGTTGATGGCAGCAGGAGTGAGAGAGAGAAAGAGAGTTTGAGAGAGAGAGAGAGGACAGTGAGAGAGAGACCGAAAAAGAGAAGGGGAAGGAGGAACAACGGCGACTGCGACGGCGCCGAGGCCCACCGCGGCCAGCTAGCCACAGTCAGTTGACTGCAACAGCAGCGGTGGGGCACGTGCCACCCACCCCAAGCAAGCCGACAATGCATGGGCACGAGGGCAGCCACAGTGTGGCCGACCACTTCATGCCCAAAAACAATTTTATTTTTTTGGCTGGGTTGTTACACTTAAGATGAACAAATGGCTGAAACGAAGATTACGAAGGAGGACAAGATGGGTTCCTCTTCTCTAGACTTGATGGTTGCATCGTCTAGAAGGGTCCCTTACATAAAGGTCAAGATCAAGGTTAAGGAGCTTTAAATCAGTGGGATTGGCCACCCCCCAACCCACCCTAGTTTCATGTTGGTCATCGCTTGGAATTGCTAAGAAGGATATGCAAAGAGTTACGTAGTTTGTATAACCCTATTCTAATTATGTTATTAAAAGAAAGATAGATATTGCTAACGCTATGATCTTTGGGGGCAGGCTTAGTGATTCTTGGAAGACATTTGCTATTCCGAGCATAGGGCTATCTAGAGGTATACTGATGGCGTAGCGTGAGGCCGAAATTATGGACACCCCATTCTTTTCCTAGTATTAGTCACCGCAAGCCAACATTACTTTTGAGCTATGCCTCCTTGGATTATCACTTGTATTTATGCTAGTATTGGCTTTCTTGTTCGAAGAAGATTTTGGCATGATTTATTTGCTTTAATTTTGACTAAGGCCCCGTGTTCTTTCATGGGTGATTATATTGCTATTTTGAATGTTGAGGAGGAAAAAGGGAAAATTTTCTATGTTAACAATAAAGTTAAAGATTTTAGGAAATTTTTCTATCAAAATGACAAAATAGATGTTGGGTGTATCAGTTCTGTCTTCACCTAGAGCAATAACTAGGTAGGCCGGGCTTGGTTTTGGGCCAAATTGGATCGAGCGTTGTCACTCATTCGCGGCTTGCTTGGTTTTCCTAATATTTATTAGGCATCTTGAGAGAACTACCTTCGACCATGCCCCCTCCCCCCCATCCCCTCCAAAAAAATTTGCTCTTTTAGATTTGGACATTTCTAATCTGTGGAATGTGAATTTATTGATCCCGATAGTCTCTGTGATGTGTAATTTGAAAAAGTTAAGAGTAAACGGTTACATCGGAATACCCACTCTTTAGGTAAGCTTTAAAACTGAGTGGATGATGGTAGGACTCAGATTGCCTCCTTAGAGGCTAAGGACTGTGATGGTGGGCTGAGTCAACTTGAGTCCCTCTAGGAAATCGAGCACATTACAAATCGGGCTTAATTTGTCCAATTCTTTACTGGTAGACCTATTCTCTTACTGTTAAAGTCAGAGCTTTTTGCATTTGAAAATACCTAGATACACGTAAGAATCTTAACTCCAGGCAATACTTTAACACTTTGCTTAAGTAAATATGCAGAATAGAAATCAATAAGTAAAGCAAATATGAACACCAAAAATTTTTACGTGAAAAAAATCTAAACTAAGAAAAAACTATAGATCCAAACTTGGATTAAACCAATTATTAATAACTGTAGCAATTTACAAGACTGACTTACAAATTAACCCGTTGATCCCTATGACTTTATTTAATTCAGTCTTGATTGCTAGACCATGCAATTCACTACTTCTAGTGATTGATCTTCAATCTTAGTAACCCTCGAGATTGATATTTCACCTTAATGGCCCTTAAGATGAAAATCTTGATGTGTAGAAAATGAAAGAACTCTTGTTGGTGTAAAGCCTTGTTTCTTCAAAGACTCTCTTTAGATCAATAACCAACGTCATCTAGGTTAGGGCAACCTAACCTTTATATACCTTATAAAAATAAGGCACAATCCAAGTCAAATATGGTCTTATGGAATCCCAGATTTCGCAAAATCTCCGTGATGCATTTGAACGCCAATTGTTATCATTCGAACTGCCTGACTTAAATTTTAGGTGCGCTTGAACTGCTGAAAATAGCTCTATTTTTGTATCTCCAAACGAGCTTCGACACTTGTAGGGTACGTTCGAATGCCCAAAAATATGTCTCTGTATCTTCAGATACCTGCAGGGTCCATTCAAACACCCTTCGAACGTGCTAACTTAAAATTTCCAAATCTCAAAATTCTTCATGAAACTTATCAAAACTTGTAAATATGTATTTGCCAACACTAAAAACCTAACAGTCTCCCCCTTCAGTAATTTGTGACAAAATATCTAGGGTTACATCAATTACAATGACGCCTAAATGAACATTCACTCAAGTTTGATAAATTTAACATTATATCCCTACAAAAACATATACCAATCCAAGAATAAGTGAAAGTAAACCATGTGAAAACAAAATATAAGATCATAAAGAGATAAGCAATTAAAACACAATGATCTTAAAGAGTTCAGCTTTCAACTAGCAACCACATGCAAGCAGTAAATAGAACAAGTTCCAGAACTGGTATAGCAAAAAGAAAAGATGCAAAGTAAATAAACTAAACTCTGACTTGAACTCTAGACATCTACTATTCTCTCTCTTTTTGGCTCAAATTGACAAAGATTATTCGGGTGGAGGAGGGAATTCTGTTTTAGAATAGTGGGTGGCTTCCTCCGCCGGCGGGGCGTCGACCGGTCCGTTGGCCACCGGCAGTAACCCAAGTGGTGGGTTTGGGCTGCAAATAGCCCAGCCTAGGTTTGTTAGTGGGTTGGGCTGTGGCTTACCCCATGAGGCCTTTAGGCCTAGTTATCTTGGGGCTTTGGGCCGAATTTTAGTGGGTTTGTGTTTGGTATTGAGCTGGCCAAGCCGATTAGTTGCATCATAATCATTTTAATTATAGTAGTCATCTTATTCTTTTATTCTTGTCAACTTGACCCTTAATATTAATTATCGATAAAGAGTGATTCGATTAATTTTAATAATTGGTCTTAATAGGGATTTAGTTCTAGGTAGCGTTTAGCATGGTTAATTTTAACTTTGGTTAAATTAATTTTAGCAAATGAGTCAGTGATCTAGATGTATCTATATTAATTGCTCCTGCCGAAGAATAAATATAGATCACTGTAGGGAAATTATACTAAGCAAATTGTCTTATTTAACGAAGCGGATTAACTTAGTGTTGCCCATGTGATTTACCTAAACGATAATAACTAGTGGAACAAACATTTGAGGTAAATTATTTTTAAATTACTTTTAATAACATGTTAGGCACTAATACAGCAATGCTAGCTCAACCTAATTAATAAATATGAGAATTCGCAGATAGACCTACCCAAGCCTATAGTAAGCATCAGTAGAGTTATTTAATTAATCAGTGGGAGGTATTTGTGTTTATGATTTTTATTACTTTCTTTATCAAGTTCGACTCCGTACCCTATGAGGATGATCCTGTGGCGTAGTAGCAGCTAGTATCAGAAAAGCAGTTCAGACTCGTGAAGTTGGATATTCGGCATTGTAGTAACCTAACAGCATTAACAGGGGTCGACACCCTCACCTCCTTAGAAGATTTAAGCAAAAAAAATTGCCCTGATCTCTTATCCTTGCCATATGAATTGATCGGCCTTCGGTCGCTGAAGAGTTTGGAAGTATTTGTATGTGGCGAGATTAGATCATTGCCAGAGTATGGCCTACTGTCCTTGTCGCTCAAAAATACTAGTATTCTTGGTTGTCATCCAATCCTACAGGAGCAGCTTGACAACATGGAAGGTCCAGAATATGACAAATTTGATCGATTCGTCAGGTTGAACAAGGTGCCCAATCGATCTCTCCTTTTATCTCTATCCATGTTTCCATCTCTGCCAGGTTTTCAGGTGCTTCCACATCAACAGACGACATAGCTGGGACGCCAATCTGGAAGTAACAATTAAGGACAAAAATAACATTATAAGCTGAATAGCTATATATCTTTTGTTATTTTTTTATAAATTTCAGATAATATTTGCTGTTAGTTTGGTAGGATGAGTATACGAAGACAACTATAGAAAAGTTAAAGACGGAGGAGACGCCGTTTTTCTTTACATATGAGGTGATGCAGTATTTGGGATAGCAGCGTCTTATACTTTTTAATGTTTTCGTGATTTCCAAAACATTTGCTTGTGGTTTTACAGGAGAAAGTTCTACTATCACAGTTATTAGCAACAACATTAGCTACGGATGGGGTAATCCTTTATTGGAATAGCTATATCTTGCTTTCATTGTTTTGTGCGCTTCGATAACATCTGCGGGTAGTTTTGCAGAATCAAACTAAGAAAGAGTTGATGCAGATGTTGGAAGCTTTGAATTATACCTGGGTACAACGATATTTTAAATGTTGAAGGCTTTAAATGTTGTTGCTTTCATACTTGGACCCAACATTTTCTGCTGGTCTTGTAGGCCTGTGAACAAAAATCAGTGATGTTCATTGAAGCACTGGGGTCCAGGAAACTGAGCTTAGCTACAGCTGCAGGGGTAATCCTTCATAGGAATAGCTATTATCATACTTTTGATGTTGAGTGAGTTTATATAACAATTTGTGCAAGTTTTGCAGAATGAAGTTGAGATGGAGTTGATAGAAACGTTGATCACTTCTCTTTCTTTCGGCTCAACTGTAGACAATTGCGAAAATGAGGATGACTTCTGGGATCCATATAAAATTGGATGGGGAAAACAACTACATTTACGTCCTAGGAATTGGATCCCGATCAGAAAATGGGTAATCTTTCTTCCAGAATTCTACTTGATACAAATGTACTTGATATCTACATTCCTCTCTGGGCATTTGTACCTATGTTGTTGTCCCAGGATTAAATTTAAGATGGCAAATGAAACTCTGGTGGAATTCAAGTAAGAGAGTTAATTTCTAGACATTCACTGCTTGTTCGTTATTTGTGTGTATCAATTCTGTAATTCTAGAATTTTATTATGGTCTGACCTATGACAATATTTTTAATAATGAACGAACAAAAACTTACTGATGTATTTTTTTTCGAAGAAAAGCCTGTAGGCATAAAGTTTCATTAACCATCCAACAGATATATTGATGACAGTTTGATACACAAATTAAAAGGAAACGTACTGAGTATGACGATGGGGTACTTCTCTTGTGTTATCTTCTGAACTAAATAAACTTTGCAGCAATCACAGTATGCATATTTCTGTTATATGAAATTTGTTAGCTACATAGTATATCAAGTTATGCATTTGATTATAAAGATCGTCCTTTGGGAATATTAGGAGCTTAATTTAGACACTTGTCGTTCATTTGTCTTTGACCTAACAATGCAACCTAAAAGATGAGTTCTTCTAGGAGGCGTACCAATGGATTACAGTAAAAAAAATTAATAATGCATAATATTAATAGTTGTATTTTATGTTGTATCATAATTGTAGTATATGTAGTTCATTTACATGTATTACTTCTGTACTAAATTGAAGATTGTTTAATGTTCTTTGGAAATTTTAATTTTCTTGATCCAATATATATACCCATATGCTGCGTGCACAATATTAATCTCTCAACCATGTCAACTCTGGAAATAAACATTTATATATACTGCTCAATTTATTCTTCACCTTAGAAGTATGAAGAGCTTTACGCATGCATGTCACGTTTGATATTCAAGTAGCCTGTGGAGATAACAATGCCTGCACCTGGTCCTATTATCATCACTTTTTGTTTCTTAATTACTGTCAAAAGTTAAAAGAATGGAAATAAAAATGCTGACACTTTGGTAAGCGTCCTATTAAAGAGCAGTTGATTCAAGTAATTATGGTGAGAAATCGTTTTACCCTGCCATGAAAGAGCCATTATTTTATAATCAAGCCTCTCTAGTGACCCTCCTTATAACATCTAACCTCAATGATCCAAAAAAAAAAAAGAGAAAAAGAAACCATTTAAGGGACATAGTTGCTCAAAGACAAATGCAGATGCATCCCAAAAATTTCAAGCAAACAACTCCCACTGTATAATCCACCTCTGATATCCCAAGAACAGTATGGATGGGTTGGAGTTTTAACTTTCCATACCCTGACAAAAGAAAACCACCCATCTTTTGCAGGCAATTGCAGATAGAAAATCCTGCACTGAATTGCCCAGTTTTGTTCAGTATATGAATGGACTGAATCTTGTTCAGCATTTCCTCTTTCAGTCTCAATAACACAAACTTCATAGAAGCGGAAATTAATCGGTCTCCATTACAGGGCAATTCAGGAAAACATGAATTCATACAACATTTTATTTTTCTCTTGCCATGGACAATTGTGATCAACCTCTTAGCTACAGTCTGCACTAACCTAGTCAACTCTTTCAATACGTTCTGATTGGAACCATACTAGCAAATTTTCTTTTCTCAGAAAAGAAAAAGACATAAACGCAAATTTTCAATCCATGTGTTGCATGCCAAATAATCTTCAAAATATCTCAAGCAAATACTAAGTGAGACAGGAAATCCTTGAAACAAAACTATCACGTCGGTCACAATATAGCACACATAACTAGACCAAGGCTTCAAATACTGCATGACTTTGAAAATATGTTAGTTATAACATTTACTCGATTGAGCAATACACACCTCCAATGCACAATTGAAGGAAAGAGCTGAATGAAGCAAGGCCAGATGAATGTAAGCTCAAGCTATGCATTGTACAATGTAATAGCAATAGAACATGAATATATGGACCAAGTAGAAAATAATGGAAAAGTATATTTCAAGCTTAGATATGAAATGGGATAGACATTGATAAAGGATATCACCATGGTGATCCCACCTGACTTTTAAATTAAACTTCAATCAACTGAACTGAAAGTGTGCAATCAAGCTCAATTTGCTAAAACTATACTAATGACATCCCATGTTCCATGTGCAAATTCTCAACTGTCAGCCACCATCTCCTGCTTGGTACAGCATATCGTGAGTTCGATGCAGCTTCAACCCTGAAGAAGATTGACAATGCACAACCTTCCAAGTATCTTGGGGAATTTGCCATTATTTCATAACAGACTGCAATGTAGCATGTTTAAGGGAAAGCTCTAATTCAACAGAAGCCAAAGGCATCGCAATTAGATCTCTAACTAGACCCATAGATTGAACTTGACTATCTACGTAGAGAAAGTTACATGAAAAAAAAGAAGCAGGCCTACCCTCATGGGGGATATTGAGATTCTAGCCTTCTGAGTATAATATTTGTGACTCTCCAGTTAAAACCTCGGTATTGGAGCCACCTTACAACCCTTATCTTCCGATTCTCTATGGATAAGCCTTGACCTCGAAGCCATTGTTTAGAGGTCTGAAGGAAGAGGCGATCAAATGAAGTCTGTGACATCCCATGTTCTGTGTAGTTGTCGCTACCATTATTATTATCATCGTCCTCAAACACCTTCCTTGTTGCTTTATCAGCCTCTGCTTCAGTCACCCCCTTTTGAATAAGTGCCTGATTTAAAATCCATAAGTATCTTTGTTTCGGTGAATGTTATACCATATGATAAATAAGGAACTTTTCCTTGACTGTCAAATTTCATGAGAATATTAATAGTTAATATAAGGTTCAATTTCGCAATTGAAAATTCTATATAATAATTGTCAAATATAAAATATAAAAAATCACCGTCCTCTAACAACTTAAGTTTTTTTAGAGTAGTTGATGAACTAACATTGTATCAAAGTAGAGGTCTTGAGTTCGAATTTTGTCAAGCTTATTTGTCATTTATTATAAAATCTCCATCTATTTAAATCAAGTTCACTTTAAGGCTCATCAAAATGTCTCAACCCTAAAGTAAAGAAAAATGTTAAATATAAAATATAAAAATTATTGTTCTCTAACAACTTAAGTTTTTAAAATAGCAAGTGAATTAACAATAATAAAATATATTATAGACGATGAGAATATCTAGTACTGATTGGTTGAAAGCATAAAACAGTCTGCCAAAGTTTAGAGATAGGAATTCAAGACAAAAACAAAAGATACAAGGAAAGGGTCAACCCTACTATACATATATACAAGGGGACATCTTTCCAAAGATTTATTCCTATAAGAAAAAAAAAGGTTCCCTTTATAACATCCAAAGTGAAATTTTTATAAGGCTTTTGAGCAGGTAGAAAACAAATATCCGCAGGAGGTGATTCACAATTTATTTTTTTCTCAATTTTCTAGGAGATGAAAATGAAAACTTCTATCAGAATTCAGAGGTTTAATCGATTTTCAAAATTGAACCAAGCCATAAATAGGATACAAATACAAATTGATAAGCTGCTATTCAGAAAGGACAATCTCACTTTCAGATACAGAAGTCAAAATCTTGACTATCTTTCCAATCTTCTTTCCACAAGAGCATAATATCTTCATTATTTTATACATCTATAGAAAGCCAAAACATCTGAAAGTCTGAATACACAAAAAGAAGACCAAATGGCAAGTCATCTTGTTCAGTATGGAACTATTCTATCCATCCTTTGCAATTTGGAGTTACAGAAAATTTTGATGACTAAGCCACAATCTTATTTAAGAAGCTTAGGCATGTCAAGAAAGAGATATCATTACTCAAGTGGGAAAAAAAAAGAACTACATAGTATAAGAAACTAATCAGAATTACTTAGTAGAAAAAGGAGGACAGAACTTAGTACTGACTTGTTTGATGCGCTTTGGACCCCATGTTGAAGAGAGCCACCGTGACCGTGAAAAAGATTCCGCATACAAGCCGTCATTCAACAACCCCCTTTAAGGATCAAAATGATCAGTACAAATAAGAATATGAAAGGCACTTAGGTATAGCAAATTATAAGACATAATTTATGAAGCAATTGCTGACTGATAAAATTATGTTGTTATATGTTAAGTGTATGTTAATGCAGATAAAAGGCATAACCATCAATGAGAGCAAGATAAATTTGCCGAAAATAACTGACTGAAAATTTGCAAACTACAATAGAAGCACAAAGACACATCGAAAAGTTTTTCCAAACACAACCATAATAAGCCCCAAAAGATGAACTTGTGGCCCTTAAGGCATGTGCAGTAAGATTCCTTATGTCAGCTGCCTATCCTTAACTTAAAACAATAAGAGAAGGCATTAGACGTATAGCAAAGGGTATTTAGATATGAATTAGTAAGCTATGATGAAGACTTCTCTAGATGTACATTTGGCAAGATAAAGTTCAGACATGGGACACTAAAAGGTAAAAACATATTAGATAACAACACATTGATACATTGAGGAATCATCAGGACTTTGCCCACTAATTGAATATTAGCAGTATGTATCACATGAAACAGTCTCGAGAGAAATGCCAAAGATGAAAGTAATATTTTAGGAACTTATCCCAGTGAAGGAAAATAGAATTATACGAAACCAAGATTGCAAAATATATTTTTGATCAACCAAATTTTGCATTGAAGAACCTTACTCCCAATTAATTTGTTGATGAGTCCACACTCTGTCCAGGGTGACACATGGTTCAGCACAGTATTTGTCTTTCTCTTCCTACTCCTAATATATAATTATATAAGTATATGAAGTTATGAACACATACATAAAAATACATAATATATATATATATATATATGAGTTGTTTCTGTTTTCAAATTTCAATGTGATTGTATCAAAACAGATAGACACACAGCCAATATCAAGTACGTCACACACTTATTTGAGTTAAAAAGAACAGAAAATAGACGAAGTCTGTAAGAGTGAGCAGCTACTGTGATTATACCTGTTCTTTATATCATCTATAACTGCATCAACTACATCACAAGGGTACATCTTGCCACGTAATTTCTTACGGAGCTCAGCAGCTGTGAATGCTCTGTTATAAGACAGCATATATAGTCAACCTCTTGGCAGTTGGCACAATATGTTGAAGATCAAAAGTACAATAACAAAGTAGAAATAAGAGAACAGCAATGTATAAATGACTTGCATGTGTGGTTATTTTTAGATAGCCCTGATACTTCTTGGTGAAGTCGAAATTCTGATTGTTCAAATTAAACGACGAAGCTAACACCTGAATATAAAATATCTTGGAACTATTAATTAAAGTACCAAATCTGGCAACTGTAATGTACATATTTATAAAACTTGCAAAACTGGGAAATTGAAAGGTTAATGTGCATAGCCTCTTCCCATCTTTTCCTTACAATCAATATCATATGATGCACAGAGAGTGAGGAGACATTCTCCACATGCTGATGCTACAGAAAGATGACATCAGAAATTTATTTACTCATGACAAAAGTTTATATTACTTCGACATTAAGATTTAAACAAATTTTCAGTCAGAAAAAGTATGGCTCAGAAATGAACACAGGATCAACTTTTGTCCACCTCAGGAAACTAATGTTTTAGTTTCAGATGTCCCCGAACAAACGAAAAAAAGGTAAAATTTTGATTCTATGTTCTGAGTCTTCTGACCTCACAGCAAGTAATTCAATTGCCGCTTTTTCAGCATCTTGCAAGGTTCTTCTACTGATCTCATTCCTTCTTGTAATGTGAGCGCCCTCAAAAGAAAGCACTTCAGACTCATTACTGAAACTGGTTTCCAGAAATTCCGCAGTTGTATCAGTATCATCTTCATAATCTGACAATAGTTCAACCTGTTTAAGTATGGGACTTGATTTCACTGCACAAACAGCAATGAACAGTTGTTGCAAACAAAATGAGTTTCTAAAGATCAAACATATACAAAATTTACATCTGGTAGTAGGCAATCCACTCTCTTAATTAAGAAAACCCACACATGAATTAAGGATTACTGTATAATCCAACAAATAATACGAAGGGGGTTAACTAAGCGATGCTTGGTCGAGCTTATTATGATCAAGCTTGCATGAAAATAATTTGAGCCCACGATTGAGGATCATTTCATTTCAATTCTTTTCCTGTATATTTCAAGTGAAGCTGAATGCGAATCTTTGAATATGTTTTCCTGAATCCCAAGGCATACTCAATGGTTATAAAAGTGTTAAAACTTTAGAAACTTTTAACACCAAGTTGTACTCTAACTTGAGCAAGATTGATCAAGCCACCCTCCATTCAAGCTTGCCTAGAAATTATTATCGAGCTTGAGAAGACTGATCAAGCTCATCTCACTTAAATTAGAGAGCAGCTTAACAGGGCCTAATATCGAGCTGAGCTCAAGCCGCATGATTATTTTGACAGACCTAATAATATGTGCAAGCTCCATTATTTTTTATGCATACAGGTAAAGAAAAACAAAGTTGACAGTGCAATCTTATGAGCTCCCAAAGAGGAAGTCGACAGGAGAATAAACTAGCAACAAAAATAGAAAGAAACACGTGACTAATTGAAGAAGACGAAGATAATAGTATATGCATAGATTACATGCAAGTATGCAACTAAACAGAAATTTTGCAACATCATTTACATATTTAACATTTGCAAACATAAAGTATATCTAGTCTATTATATAAATCATGATTTCATATTTAAGCTGCTGCATAGATCATCTTCTGCGTTCAATGCCTCCAAGTAAACACTTTTTTTCTCAGGAATTGGCAAAAAAGTGATATTTTTGATAGAAATCCTAGTTATGCATTCCATCTACAACATTTTCTGTAAAAGATGTATAGCGTAGACCAAAAGAACATTAGAAAAGTTACCCAAGATAAGTTACTTTCATTGGCTTCACCCTTAATGATTGATCAATTCAGGGAGATGGATTTTTCTGCTTAGATCCACTTTACATTCATAGGAGTGCAATTTTAGAAGAACAAAATACAGACATCTAAAAATAGCTACAAGGGTCAGGATAAATCATGAGAAATTAATGTTTTTTCTTTTTTTTTTAAATAAATCACACGGAAGAATGAGCCCTTAAAGTCTTCCAGAATTTGCAATCACTACTTCTCACTAATGCACAAATGGGTTCCAGGTAACTCACTCATTTGGGCATCAAAAAGTCTATCTGAATCAGACTCATTTCCACAAGCGCCATATCTGCACAAATTGGTCTCGTCCTTCTCCAACTTCCTCAGAGAAGAAAATTTCTGAGCCTTCTTGATTTGGGTGCACGGAGTGAACCCAATGGTAGCTACAGATTTGAAACCTCTCTTTCCCCTAATAACATTCATTCAGAGTACCTCTTCATAGGAATCGTGAGGAATTGGTAACAATTTTCCACTTAGGATTTGAGATAAAGATGATTTACCGTGAGAGAAAACAACGCGATTGGAGCTCGAGACAAACTCGAAGACTTCGATAGACTGCCATTAACTGCTGCGAAGTGTTTCATCTCTCAATCAGAAATCCCGTCCTAGCTAATCTGATATTGTACCTTTTACGCTTACCCCCCTCTAAAATTTTTATTTACGTTCATACCCCTTCCAAATTTAATATTTATGCTTTTACCCCTCCACAGTGGCTTATTTTCATGTACATTCCTCTAGCTTTTCAAAAAAATAGTAATAAAACGGCCATCCATCTTATTAAGCTAAGCAAAATCCATAAGAACTGGCCAGAAAACAAAAGTTACAATCTCTATTATCATATCATATTCAACAGCAAATACTTAGTCTAAGTCAGAAATCATCAGATCATGTAAGGAGGCATAAGAGAGGCATGCTCCTCATCACCCCATGCAGCGTTCTCATGCAAGTATGCCTGCGGAATTCCCATGCTCGCGGCTGCCGGCTTTACGTCGATGCCCACTTGGAGTTGATGAGGAAGAGGATAAAATGAACAGTCCTGACCAAATCCAATCGCAGCATAAGGGTCTTCATTAGCTCCGTCTCCAGGCTCAGTTGAATTGCTTGATAGATGGCTATAGGGAGTAATAGAAGTTGCGTCTACTGATGGTTGCATAGAGGAGGAGGAGGAGGAGGAGGAGGAGTATAGTGCTGGATAACCGATCATCTGATAAGCTGCAGGGTTCATGGCAAACTGCATAAGATCGTCTGAAGTGGCTAATTCTAGTGGTATTTGATCGTACTGCGACGAGTAAGCATTTACAGCAAGATATGGATCAAATTGTATCAGTTGATGCCCAAATCCTACGCCTTGTTCATCTGCGAATTGCTCAGGTGTAACAATCTGCATGCTTTCAGCGTTGAACTGCAGAAGGCTTTGCTTCGCAGTATTATGATTTTCGATCATGTCCTTGATCAGCAACAGCCTTGAATCCAGGAAAACAAGTAGCTCTCTTAGGGAAATTTCCGACATGCCTCCGAGCTGGGATGTATCAGAGAATTCATTCATCATCCTAGCGAATCCCGATTCATTTTTGCCGGTTTTCGACTTGTTGTCGAAGCTCAGATACCTTCCGATGATGTCTCCGGCCGCCGCGCGATCCTCCGGCCACACGTCGACGCGTCCCTCCGGTCCTAAGCATATTGCTAGCACTTGAACATTGCAGAGGGTGGCCAATTCATATGCCTTCTTCTTCAAACTGTGTTTCCTCTTTTGGTAGGAAGACATACGCTTCTTCTTGCACTCTATGAATTCTAGTTTCAATCTCTGCCGCATGTCGAAAGTAGTCTAGAATCTGCGAAGAAGAATGTGTGTAAGATTTGAGTTGCATTGCCATTGAAATATTGATAACTACTTTAAAAAAATTCAAAAGTTTGCCATTAAATTTAAGTTTCTCAAGATCATCCTAAACAACAACAAAAACGTATAGATTCTTTTCCAGAAAGAAAACTATAACAAAAGGATGAGCAATTGCAAAGCCCAGAACTAGAATTGTACGAGAAGAATTCTTCAAGTGACGTACCGAGAGAGAGAGAGAGAGAGAGAGAGAGATCCAATGGCACAGAAAACTTAGTGGGAGAGTAGTAGTTCTTTGGATTCATCGTTCTCCATTACATATAGACGTGAGTTGACGTCCGAGAAGGAGTTGAGAACCTACGACTTCCAAGATTTTGTTTCCAAAAGTTAAGTAGCCATTAAGGAAGCTTGCGAAGATCTCCTCTCTTTAAGACAAATTCTTTATAGAAATATAGCCGTTGGAATATTTCTCTAAGATCGAGTACGTGTGATTGTATCCTAAATTGGTCTGAAAGAATTAAAACCGGATTCATGTAGAGGAAACTAATTGGGAAATTATAAATTTCAAAGATCTGCTCAATTTGGTAACAAATTAGAGAAAGAGAGGAGTTATGGTAACTGTAGCCAGTAGAAATTTATATTAGTTTACTCTATGCGTTCAAAAGTTTAACAAATTAGACATGTATTATTGAATAAAAAGGAAATTACTACCAAACTAGCACCTTCAAAATTTATGTATAATAACACTAGATGTGTCCTATCAACTATTTCAAATAAAAAATATGATGGAAAATTTTAATAAGATTTTTAAAATTATCAAGTATGTGATAATTTTTCTCGTATAAATTACTTTTTCAATCAGTGATTTATATGAATATTGCTGCATTGCAATCAGTTTTATATTCAAGTATGAGAGGAAGAATTTTCAGTCAGTAATTTGTATGAGTCAATAGTGTTTTTAAAATACACCTAGTTTGATATATAAGTTTCAAAGTGTATTAAATGTATAAAAAAAATTAGGGGGAGAATTAAAATAATAATAAAAAACTTGAATAAATGGATAAATATATATATATATATATATATATATTCTTATTTGATATAAGGCTGAAACATCCTCAGTATGGTGGAGCACATCTCCCATTTAATTACCTTGGTCCTTTTTCAAGACTTTGTTGGAATTGGCTCAAATTCAGTATGTATCAGCATTTCTGTGCCACGCGTTCGAACGGGCCCTGGGGGCGTTCGAATACGGGCTCTAGACAGAGAGCAGTCTATGATGCAGGCATTCGAACGGCCCAACCGCGTTCAAACGCGAGCCAACCCGAGAGCGGTTGTTTCTGTAGGCGTTCAAACAGGGCTTTAACGTTCGAACGCCAATCTGCATTTGCACTGGGCACGTTTGAACGCACCTCACGGGCGTTCGAACGCCCCTTTGGTTTTGTTGCTTTGATATTGGGTGCATTCGAACGTGCCCCCGAGGGCGTTCGAACGCGCCCTCGAGGGCATTCGAATGCGACGCTGAAAAATCCAATCTGAACCAGCCCTAGAAATAGAAATGTTAGGTTTTAGGGTTTTGTGTAGGCATTTTGCAAGAGAGAAAAGTTTGTAGAGGAGAGCCACCATTGTTTAGAGAGAGATTAGAGTTGTAATCTCTTTGTATTTGAAGATTGCTCCGCCCGTGGATATAGGCACATCGCCGAACCACGTAAATCATGTCTTTCCCTCTTTTCTCTTTATGGTTCGCATTGATTTGGTGTTCATATTTATGATTACCTTAGGTATTTGAAGTTCTCTACAACTAGCATCTTGTATTTGGAGTTCTCATATTGATATTGATATTAGCTTTGCTAATATTTGGTTTGCCCCCAAATTATTGCTATTCTACTTGAATTTGTTTAAAGGTGAAGGGTTTTGCTTCCGTTTCCCTCACCCATTTGGGTATTTGCACAACAGACTCTCATTTTAACTTTCCAAAGTTAAGACAATTTCAAAGAAAATTAGAGTAATTATTTCTCTATTTTCTTACATTTTGATTCATTTCTTTATAAACCAAATTAAACCTTTCATATATTTATTCTTTTCTCGTTGTTAGTAAATTGTCTCTAGAGATAATGGCAGGAGTTTCTCTCCACTGAAGTTAGAGAGAGGAGCATGGAAGAAGATGGTAAAGTGATGAGAAGAAAAAGAAAGAAAGATTGTGTTAAGTTTTTATTACTCTTACATATGAATATGATGCATTAAATACACTTGTTATTTAGCCTTCTTTTACTCTTAATCATACTAAAAAGAAGAGTTACTTTAATCTTTTTCCAAAGAGAAGCATTACATTAATGCAAAATGGATGGCTCTCCATCTCCAATTCCAAACGAATGCAATAACATTTTTGTTGCAAATTATAGTTTTTCTTTCAAAAAAATAAAAGAAATTTGCAAATCAAGCCTGAGAAAGTTCTACACTTCTACACCGAGTTTTTTATTATTATTTTAGGCCTATTACTAATTTATTTCAAAACTTAAATTTTTAAATATAAATCGTTGGTCAGCAATTTATACAGAAAGCTTTTCCTCACAATCGGTAATTAACTAGTAGTTATTCAAGTCAACGATTTATATTTATAAATTACTACTATAGATTAGAAATTTAGAAACATATATAATCTTGCATTTAAATTTAGAGCATATTAAACACGTAAAATAAATGATAATTTTGTATAAATTCAACATTTGACAAAAAAAACCCTTACAAAAATGAATATTGGAGTCAGAATGTAAAAAATAAAGCAGGGTGATATCTTTCTAGAAAAAAGAAAAAGGAAAAATAAAAATAAAAAGAAGCACAACTAAAAATATGGTACGTACCCTGGCAAACTTTCTGTGCGCCTGGAAAATTGTTAGTGTTACGACTCCTTCTCGACTCAATCCACCCCTACTTACTCCCTCTCTCCCATCTCAATTCAAAAAAGCCATCACTTTTGGCAATTCCTTTTTACTCGTTGGATTGAGGTAATGGCTTCTCCTCCAGAGGTGGCAGAACTGGAAGACGAAGGAGAAGGAGGAGTGAAGTGGTTGAAGCATTACTGCTCATTGCATGAGATTTTATTAGTTGGGGAAGGGGACTTCTCCTTCTCCCTCTCCCTGGCCGATGCCTTTGGCTCTGCCTCCAATATCGTCGCCACCTCTCTAGACCCACACGGTCTCTCTCTGTCTCTTTTTTTAATCTTTGTGTCGGTTTCTTGTTCTTTGTTATGCGTTTGTTTGTAGCCATGCAGTTGTCAATGCCCTAGAATGCAAGAGTTTGCTTGTTTATCTTTGTTGAGGCTCTTAAATTCGATTGCCTATGATGAGTTTGCACTTGGCTTGTCGAGGGTTTCAGATTTTGAGAGATGCTCTGCATGCATGCAAATGTGCAAGAGTGGTGAAGTGGTGTCCTAGGGTTTTGAATCCACTTTTGGAAGCAACGCAGGATGTTAATGGATACTTCTTCGTTGTTGGTCTTCTCTAAATTTGTTTTCTCATTGTGTTATTTGATAGCAAAATTTCGGATTCCGTCCCAAAAAAGATGAAGAAAAATTAAGACTTTAAAGTTGATGAAAGGGTATATGTGCTGTTTAATTTGATGTTAACAAATTAGAATTTGGGTTGTCAGATGATTACTCTGCCTTTTGCATAGTAAAATAGTTACATCGAGAAGCAGTTCTTATTTATTCTCCACTCTCCACTCCACATTTGATCATTTCTTACTTGTTTATTCCAAGTTTCCAATGTTCTTCATATCTAAGTTGGCGTTTTCTCATCATTAGTGAATCAATTAGTTCAATTAATAAACACTTAAAAGAACATTCCTTTTCTGAATCTTGGCACCAGTTCTATGTGTTTTCTCTTTCTTGCAATCGAAGCTTTGACTACTTCTTGGTTATTTCCTTCTATTGTCTCCAATAATTTCTGTAGTTCTAACCGTTCTAACTAATTCTTGAAGACCTCCTTGTATCAGATGTTGTTGTGGCCAAGTATGCAAAAGCAGAATCAAATATGGAAAATCTAAAGAAGATGGGAGCAATGATTTTACATGGGATTGACGCAACAAAAATGAAACTGCATTCTGATTTGACTGCGAGGAAATTTGATCGGATTGTGTTCAACTTTCCCCATGCAGGATTCAAGGGAAAGGAGGATAGCATGCGGATGATCAAGTATGTAATATATTTCTTTATTGCCTTGAAGTTATTTGTTTATCATTCATTATAAGGTTAAATTCTTTAGCATAGACATTAGTTTCTTTTCAAAAAGTTACCCTGTATAGCTATTATGTGTTTTACTGTGCTGGGCCTTAATGTTTTATTATCTGCAGTACAATCAGCTAAAGATTGTTATCGTTCTGATAAAGCATCTGTAATTTTTCGTTAATTTTTTTTATCTATTACATAAGACTTGTGTAGAAGATTTATGGTTATTCCGAATATGTAATAATGTTTTTGGTGTCTTTGAATCTGGATTAAAATATGTCCTTGTGACTTCTTTAATCCTTAGGATGTTCCGTTATCCATAAAATACAAAAACTAACTTGAGTATTGTTTGGTTGTCACTAACATGGATAACTGCTAGGACTATATGAAAACTATGATTCTTCTTTTTTTAACTTATCGAGTGCATTTTCTGGAAATACAAGTGAGGAATAAGAGCTTGGGTAAAACAATTCAAGACAACAAGTGTTTTTTTGGTGGTGGAACTATCTACTATCTAGGATAAAGACTTGTATTTTTAAATTACTAGCCCCTCTCACTTGTTCCAATTGAAATTGGTGTTATCTGGTAAGGAAAAAGTGAACAATCTGGCATGATACCTTCAGAGCTTAAACCAAAACAAGAAAACACATTATATACTTCTGTCCAAGTCCTTAGTTCGATTATCTTCCATGAGAATTTTATTCCTTCTGATTCTCTTACTTAAAAAACTTCCATTTCTTTGTAACAAGCATTACATTACTATTTCAGTTGGCCACATATCAAGTTGCTATTATAATTTAGATGATTCTTGTGGCATTTAGAGGGAGAACAAAAAGGATATCTATGTGGTATTTGGTGAAAGAAATAACTATCAAAAACTTGGTAGTTTCATGAGGAAATTCATAAGTTTGAGGGGCTGAGGATGTATTGTTTGTAGACACTCTATTATCTAGAACTTCCAATCATGATACTATAGTTTCCTTTTAAGGTAATTATTTCAATCAACTGTCTTGTCTTCAGCTGATATTTTCAATAAGAAATAGTTAGTTCTTTAAGTTATTTGCCAAGTCTTTGTGAACTGGGAGTTGTATCAGTTAGGGATAAGATCACAAAAATGATTTGAAACTATCCAATGGAATGAACATCATTCTCAAGAAGACAAATTAATTTCAAGTAGACTGCACCTCAACGGAGAGATTGGAAATGATAGGAAGACATTGTTAGACAGACCTGAGAGAATTGAGTTAAACGGACCCTGATACTAGACGTGTAAACCTTCCTCCCAATACCCCTGCATGAGAAAAGAGTATAATCATTTTTGGAAAACGAGACAGATACGGCTTATCAATATGATAAGTACTAGTGTATAAACTCTGGCATTTAATTGAAATTCTAGTAGTTATAAAAGTTTAATAGTGAGTTCTAATTGAAGGCACTTGCATGTCGTGATACACTTGGTGGCATTTGATTCTCTGTGAAAAGAGGCACATTTTTAAGTTGATTTCATGCAGACGGCATGAATGTGGCAGTTAAAATTTTCTTTTTTTCTTTTCTTTCCCAGATGAAGGGATTACCCCTGTTTCCTTGAAACTTTAAAAGGATTGATTATCCATCAGATGACTTACAACTGTTAGCAAAATATTACAACTATATATCACCTTAGGGCCTCCTTATGTACATGCCACAACATCACATTTTCTACAATCATAACATCCTCCCATCATCTGCATGGATAATACAAAACAAAGACCACCAACTTTACTCATTCCACATCCACAGAGACCGCATCTTCCTTGCTTTCTCTTTGTTGTGGAACTTTTGGCCTTCTTTCTGGGTTTCATCAATTTCTTATGACAATTACAATTGTAGATGAAGTATATGGCGGTTACTTGTAGTTACTGTTGGTTAATTGGTTGCACCTAGTTATTGAGCTAAAGATGAGAGGAATAGAGGAACATGAGGAAATGAGTTAGTGATATGCTGGGCTCGAGGAACAATAAGTTTGTAAGTTATTCACTAACCACAATATCAAAGATTAATGCAAATTGACTTGCACTAAACTTGGCTGAGTTGTTTTGCTGCAGAAGATTAGCTCTACTATCAAAAATTTATTGCAAACATGAGTTTTCATTTCTTGGAAACTTCAAGTCGACACGTAAAATATTAATTTCATTAATCTGTAAAATATTTCTATTGTTATCTGAACTTGTTTGCTGCACCAAGCCATCAACTCTGTTGATTAATTCTATGTAGCATAATGCTGATGCAGAGACATCATTTGAAGCATCTGTTCTGCACTTGTACTTTTCATATATCATCAAATAATGCTCGTAACCTGACATGTCCACTTTAGTTTGCATAGGCCGCTGGTTCGTGGCTTCTTCAAGAATGCAAGCCGCATGCTTCGAACAGACGGAGAAATTCACATAAGCCACAAGACTGGAGGCCCTTTCTGCAAGTGGAACCTTGAAGAGCTTGCTCTCAAGAACTCACTTGTGCTGTCGGAGTGTGCCAATTTTGAGATCAAAGAGTATCCGGGTTATGCCAACAAAAGAGGAGATGGAGCAAGATGTGACCAACCATTTCGTTTGGGCAACTGCTGCACGTTCAAGTTCAGGATTTGCAGTGTCAAAAAACAAGGAAAGAAACATGGAATATCGAGAAGATCATTTCCTGAACTTGTTGAAACTGAAGGTGTAACAGAGAATACTAGCGGAACTCATGACAGGCAAACCATTCATCATTTTCAAACTCATCATGGGTTCCATATGGAGGCCAGGCATCAACCAAATTTCCTGATGGGCATAGAACCCAGCCAGCTAAGCCTATTCAATCAACCAACAGAGAGATTAGTTCAAAATTCATGCTTCACTCTCCATAGAGAGCATCTGGTAGGAGTAAACGGCTTATTTCAAGGATTTGATCCAAACTCGAGGCATGCCATTCTGGTCTACCAAAGAGGTGTTTATGTGAATGAGGTAGATGAAGAACGACTCAGAAATTTACATGCTTATGCGAGAGGTGGTGGTCATGTGCATGAATCAGATGAAGGACGACACAGAAGTTTGCATGCTTCTCTGAGGTATGGTGGTCATGTGAATAGAGCAGATGAAGAACGACGCAGAAGCTTGCAAGCTTATCTGAGAGGTGGTCCTCATGTGAATGAAGCAGATGAAGGACGACACAGAATTTTATATGCTTATCTGAGAGGTGGTGGACATGTGAATGGAGCAGATGAAGAACGACACAGAAGCTTGCAAGCTTATCTGAGAGGTGATCCTCATGTGAATGGAGCAGATGAAGAACGCCGTAGAAGTCTGCATTCTTATCTGAGAGGTGGTGGTCATGTCAATGAAGCAAATGAAGGACGACACAGAATTTTACATGCTTATCTGAGAGGTGGTGGACACGTGAATGGAGCAGATGAAGAACGACGCAGAAGCTTGCAAGCTTATCTGAGAGGCAATCATCATGTGAATGATGCAGATGAAGAAAGCCGCAGAAGTCTGCATTCTTATCTGAGAGGTGGTGGTGATGTCAATGAAGCAGATGAAGAACGCCATCGACGTCTGAATTCTTATCTGAGAGGTGGCGGTCATGTGAGTGAAGCAGATGAAGAACGACGCAGAAGTTTTCATGCTTATCTGAGAGGTGGTGTTTATGTGAATGAAACAGATGAAGAACGATACAGGATTTTACATGCTTATCCCAGAAGTGGTGGTCTCGTGAATGAAGCACATGAACTACGCAGAAGTCTGCACGCTTACAATATGGGTCGTTTACTGTAAGACAGGTTATGTTACAGGGATTCCCATATTGACTAGATGGAAGATACAGCAGGTGACTTCTCTAAAATAGGAAACTTGTAGATAGTATTTGGCTTTTGGGTGCTTTTTTTTGGTTGGGGGGGGGGGGATTTAGGCAAAGCCAAATACATTCATGTGGGAGATAACAATGTTTTGATGCGAGAAGGGGAAGGGGAGTTTATTATTCTTTCCCCTTTTCTGCGAAAATCCTGGATTGCAAGTAAGATCCTGTGCTTTCTTAGAGCAGTTTAGGAGCTATTTTGATATTGAAACAGTCAGTATCAGCGTTGCTGCCATATGATATTATTAGTATGAGTTTGGCTTCTCAAGTGAGAATGGATGACATAATTTGGATGCGATGAATATTAGTTGAAGCGTAAATTAGGAATTCCATTGATTTATTATAGATTTGAGAGTACAGCATTACGCTTGAGTGAACGAAGAAGAATAACAAATTATATTTTGGCATTAGATATACTCATTCTGCTTTTGAGCTTTTGAGGCCCTCTAGTCTTCATATTTTTCATCCCTTTCTTTATGTTTTAGTTAATTATATGTTCGCTTCTAGGTTCTGCTGAGAGATTTAACTATAGCTGCCCAAAACTAGTCTGGCCAAATGAGTGGAAAAATAACAACAATAATCTCAAAACAACAGAAAGTCCAAATGTTATTACCTAAATTCTTATTTGAGAATATTAAAAAAAAAGCCAAAATATCGAATTCCCTGTATCAATGGAATCAATAAAAAGCTTTCTTCCCAATATGGCGTTGCCCAAGATAAATGGGTGAAAAACTGAACAAATAAGGTGCCACATAATCTTAACCGCCAAATAAGAATCCAGCAGCTTGCTCCTCATTGCCCTTAAATAGTTTGAGGGCCTGTACCACAGCTTCTCTCCCAAAACCAAGTTCCACAAGCTTCGCAACTTTGGCCTCAAAATCTGGTCCCTGATAAATGTGCACCAATTTCAATGTAGTGGCAATGAATGAAAAATAAGCTATAATGGGATGAAGAATCTATTGGAGTTCTCAGAGTGGTACCAGTATGTACACTAACTATATAGAGAATGATGATTATTAAAGCAATATAATTGCTGAAAGCAAAACTCTAGTATAAACTCGATGTCAGTAATGACAAATCCAGACGGAAATAATGTGAAAAATCAACGGCAACTCTATATGACTGGAGTATAACGTGTTTGGACGAGGCATATAATGATAATTGCTTGCATCGACACATGCGGTGCAGTATGTAGCAGTTAAAATAATTGGACAGATCACTTAATTAGATGTCTGAACAAGGACGTTGATCTGGAAAATGACATTTTATGGAATAATAGGAAGGAAAAAATAAGAACCATAAGCAACAAGCATTTTGCATCTGTTCCCTTAAAGTCTTAAACACACCAAGTTTACCTTTGAAATGTGCACCAGCACACATCATAACATCCTCTATAAAGCTAAACTTACTAATTTACTATAACACCCTCTATAATGCGCAATATGTCACTCTAAATAGTAAGGCTGCAGAAAATGATTTTAGCAGTAGTAAGAAAGGCAACAGCCAAACACAACTACTATTGTCACCAGCTGCACCGTAAGTATTTCTTTCATATCTTTTAGATGCATAAAATTACTTATCAAAGATGGGTTTGTTGAGGATCCATGTCATAAGACTCATGACTAGTTATAAAACCCAAATATTAATAACATTTCTGAAGGTCAGTTATTTCATTCCATTAGACTATTTGGCTGCTTAAGTAATTCTCATTCAACAGAAGTGCATGATCACAAAAGCACAGATCCTATTTGGTTACATATTCGACTAGTTGGATACTTCAGGGATGCCTCTCAGATAAATTTTTTTCAAATATCTTCTTTTCATTAGTAAGAAGCTAAAGTGGGCCATTTATATTCAACAATCATACCTTTGAACTAGATAAAGAGGCCCAATGATTTCAAATCATAGGGGATAGGTCAGATTGAAGAAAGTCGATCATTTTCTTTTAAATTAGTATAGTAAGAATGACTATTGAATTTCATTTTCATTTTATATGGATATAAATCTACAAATTTCAGAGAGGCCTGAATCTGAAATTAGGCCCACATCGGTAACTATCACTATCTAACTATGTTCCCAAAATCTAACTCCATCTCACACTATAATCATTAATGATTTTAATTGGGATAGAGCATTTTTCTAGGAACAATACCATAAATCAACCAATTGTACATAACCTTTTGGTTATTTGCTGTATCAAGTTACAATATCACTAAGCAAATGAAATATAATAACTAATCCTGTTCATCACATCATATAACTAACTAATCCTGATTTACCAACAAAGTATTAAATTAAGATGCTACTTGTCATTTCTTCGAGAAAAGTTAAAAAAGCAGTAGCAACTGATTTCAGTAGTGGAAGAACTTTACCTGGGTGGGGTCACTTGCCAGACCTGAGAATAACAGAAAGTAACTTGATAAATTAAAAACAGTTAAAAATGCTTCTTACGGAACTGGTGCACTTGAAGTTGAAATTTTACAGGAAAGAAATGGAAGTTGATTAATACTATCAAAAAAAGGAAGCTGTGGAATTAATGTACCGGACCAACCTGAAGTACGGTCTCCTGCAGTCTTCTCTTGTGCCCCAGATGTTTCCTATATATTTATAAGCGAATTAAAGATTTAGACATTAGCATTAGCATTAGCATACATAGGCTTAAATGAAAAAGAAGGTTTCTTGAAGCATGGTGTTTTTTCATCCTTATGCAGCAAGTAGAAGAGTCAAATGAAAATCAATCCCATAATCCAAATGTGGGGAATTCTAGAAATCTTCCCCAGATTGTAAGAAAAGAGGAAGAAGATAATATCTTCTTCCAACTACAAGTTATTCGAGGATATCCCAAAGCATACAACAAAAGATGAGAACACAAAGAGAAATAACAAGTAACATACAGCAGCACAGTGACAAATGAAGAGAAAGAAAAGGAAAGAAGAGTTCTTAACTAGGTGGTACTTACTGGAGCTGATCCTTGGCCTAGAGAAGCTTGTTTAGACAATCTCTCTTCATCACGTATATGTGAAGGGATGTCTTTCTCTGGAAATTGAAGGAAGAAAAGTACATCAATATATTGCTTAACATTAATCTGGATTGCTGTCATAGGGGGAAAAAAACTAAAGAGAACACCAAGCACTAGATGAACCTTGCAAAAATGGCACCGAAACCTCTCCTCCTCCCACTCTTAGAACATTATCCTTTAAATCAATTATACACTGCACAGAACGAAGTCAATTGAATGATGCACATATGGAAATAAGAATTGCTATGAAATTATGTGATTACCTGATGCTTACGTAGCATATCAAGCCCAAAAAGGAACTCCATGTTGGGAGCATCCAACACAGTGAAAGAGCAAGGATAAAACAAGTGGCCGATCTGTCACAAAACAGTTAACAATGGACAATTATTCAACTGTTCCATTATGATCTACACTCATCCATTATTAGTGCATCCTATCCAAGTACAGTTTTCTGGTGGACATGCAAGCAAGCTGGAATGCATACACATAATGAAATGGGGACAGAACAAAGAAGCGTGTCAGAATGTCAATGAAGAGAAAGAACGTGCATGGCTCCTTTTAACTTTTAAGTCCACAAAATCATATGATAGAGCACCAATGGCTCTAACAATGTCTTAACTTTGTATTACTTTTCGTCAACTTAGTTTAGCCATGTTGGCTATTTTGGTTTTTGTTTAATTTGGTCATGTTGGGTAAGCCAATTTGAGTCTTTGACTACTGATATTAGCATAGGTGTGGGCAGTGCTGAGCACATATATATAACCAGGGGACGCCATGCCTCCACTTGACTTTAGAAACTATAACTATTTTCAGGATGCCCCACTTTTTAAGATTCCAAATGGTACTTACTACTTCTAAGTAATAAAGCACCAATAACACTCAATGGGATGGGGCTAGGGATAGTCCTCTATGTGTTTTTTTTTAAATTCAGGAACAATATGTTTCCTACTTGGAAGGCTTGAAGATATGACTTCTATTTTGGTCCAATTGACTCTCCTATTAGGTGACTTATTGCCTAGTTAGGAATAGAAAAAGGCTATGAAAGAGACATCACAGAAGTTCTATTTGAATAATTTGGAACAGAGCTCCCTTATTGGCACTATTTGGAAGATGCATCCTACTTCCCCCCCCCCCCCCCCCATCACAATCCCTACAAGTCATAAATCTTAACAATACAACCCAGATTTGCATATGAACCTTCTTTCTCTTACTTCTCATAGTTCAAGAGCCCGTTCTCTCATGTTCTTCTTTCTTCCTCATCTTCCACCTCGACTATTATATACTGCTGCTATAATTCTTCCACTAGTGCCCAAAGATCCAATTGATAATTCAGTCGAAGCCTTCTTTCAGTAAATGATGACTAAAATTGAAGATGATGGGTTCGCTTCAACCCATAGTGTTCTACTTCTAACTGTCTAGCCCTACCATCCTCTAATCAGGCTTCTTTCCACTTTCTAAATCTTCCCATTGTTCAAATATAATTTTAAATAAAATTAGTTCCTTGAAACCTAAGCCTCTCCTTTAGATCTTTTCTAATGATCCTCAGCCTACAAGTGCTCTACTTCTGATCTGCCTAGCCCTAAAATCCCCTGTTTCAGGCTTGTTTCCATTTTCCAAAGCTTCTTGCTTTTCAAAGATAATTCTAAATAAAATTAGTTCATTGCAACCCTAACCCTCTCCTTTAGATCTTTCTAATGATCCTCAGCCTAATAGCTGATCCATTTGACTATATAAATAAAACAATATTTATTTACACACCTTTGTTTTCAGATCTAAGTAGAGCGGAATTAAACCTTACCTAAAATACTTATTCATTACTTTTATTTCCAGCTCTAAGTAGAGCGGAAACCTAACCTAAAATACTTATTCATTCTTTATCATGCTTACATGTTAATTGACTTTCCCTAACAGTTGGACATTCAGTTGCATGGTCATTGTATATTAAAATTCGGTCCCTTTGGCACATAAGTGTTCTGCATATGAAAAACTAGCATCTTTAGTTTGGATCACATTCCAAGTATGTTGGTGAGGGCAGGCATCTTACATATGATACAAAGATGCGAGTAATACACAATAGACAAAAATTGAGCATAATCATGTAAGACAATTCAGTACATTAAAAGAGCCTCTTGGTAATAAAGGTCAAGACATTACCTTAAGTGGTGCAACATGTATTCGACCTAATATCTCTGATTGGCCAACACCAACAGCTACACCCCTATAGCGCTGATCTAGGAGTCTCAACAACCTACAATAGTGACAATATACAATGCATCAGAGAAAAAAAGACTATTGCTGGTAAAACTTTCTCGGGTTGCATGACATAGCTGTACAATACCAATGACTCCATGAAAAATATCTTGATGTTTCAATCATAATCTCCAAGGTTCATATAGACGACCTAGCTTCCCAGTGCCATAGAACTATTTCTTGGACAACTTTCAATGATATTTGTCCCACATAACAAACAGAAGATCGGGTCCATTAAAAGAAAAACAGCTTCAAACAAGATATTTGCTTTGATATTTGTGTGTGACAAAATATCAACCACAAAAAAAAAAGCAAAAACAATGAGTTCTATCCAAGAGCTAAAATAATATTTCCCGAATGAATAACTCATCATAACTGGAAGTTCCAGGATATTTTCTTTTTCCTGGATTTGAAGGGAAGAATCTAATGAATCTATCCTCTAGTAATTATGGAACTAAGGAGAAACTAGCGAGAAGGTTGCAGTGAAAATAAAATTCAGGCAAAATTGAGGGAAATGAGTTCCTCCAATTATTTTACCCAAAATTGGAGAAAACCAACAAACATGCATAATTAACTAGAAGTAATTATGGAACTATGATCATGTAGATTTACCTTATGATAGTTCATCTCATGCAATTTTCTCAGTTTGGTGAAAAATTCATGTAAAGTATATCTACTAGCTATGTTTCATTATTTCAGTCAAAAAGAAGGTAATAAAGCCCATGCCAAGGTGGCCACCCTTCTAGTGACGCTAGACTTGCCAGTCATTGAAGGGAAAATCTTCGATAGTAGGATTCTCTGTACTAAATGGTGAAGTAAATTATCACTCGTTTGGTAATGACAATAAATATTCAATGTAATCTTGAACTCATATAGTCAAAATACTTTTCTTCCCCTCAGGAAAAACTCCATTCAACTTTGTACTTCCCAGTTGCACTCAAGAAGAAAAAGTAGCGAACATATTTGCTACAGTATAAAAGACAATGGATACATTTTCATTCACAAATAATATGGTTTGGGCTACAAACATCAGAACAGTCCTCTACATCATCAACCTGACTTTGCCGGCAGATTATACATTGCAGGCAGCTCTGAAATACAGAACCAAGGTCATCCACTGATTTATAATTTTAATATGTCAACCAACTTTGTTTTCCAATTTCAAGCTTATTCATCAATCAATAATCCTAAAATTAGTAACTTCTTTTACTACCAATTTTATGTGCTTATAGCTTCTAGAAATTATTCAATGTAACAGTGTAATCAATTAAAGAGTGATATACAGGATAATAATCTATCATATTCATACATCTCCTAGAATACTCTCATATTTTAATTCACTTGAGCCAAGGTGTATAAAAAATCTTGATCTGCCTATCAATAATAGAAATGTTTGACCAAATAAGAGAAGAGGTTTTATATCTACAAAAAGATCATAGAATTTGAACTATAGTAATCAGAATTGGACCGAACATTGGCCCGGATAAACAAAGGATAACCGAATAATTGGTTCAACTAGTGGGTCACCCGATCATAATACTAGTTTATTTAAAAACATTTTAAATATTTAATTAATATATTTGTAGTTCTAAATAATTCTAAAAACTTAAAAAAAAATCTATAAAAGACAATACAATTGTATTTCCTCCATTATTTAGCCAATTTTAGATAATATTTAAGATTTAAGTACATCAAATCATATGACTTATCCAAAATCATATGTTAATCACACTTTTATTTTTTTTAAATAATTACTCTAATTTTAGCACAAATATACCGTTAGGGATAATTTTGAAAAAAATAAGTAACCTAGTCAGTTCGTAGAAACCCGTTCAAATTGCAGAATTTGCTCGTTGAACTGCCGGATTGATTGATTTTTAATAAGTCAATTGAATTTTTGGTCCTATAACAAAACTGAACTGACTTGGTGATCGATTCACCAATCTGGTTCTAATAACCATAGTTCGCTGTATCAATCGATCTCGATCCAAGCCCGATTTGAACTTTTTCTCTTACTCTTTTTCTTTATTTTTTTCTTTTTTTCTTTTTTCTCTCCTTACATATAATCATTGCTTCTTTTACGGAGAGATCTAACTCAAGTGAACTGCGACGAACTCCAATGGATTCCGATAAACTCCGATATATAATTTTTTAATTAATTCTTTTATTTCTTTCATTTTTTTGTCATTTCTTCCACTCTCTCCTTTTTTCTTCTCTTTTCTTCCTCTTTTTCTTCTTCTTCTTCTTCACTGTATCATGGTGTTTTTTTTTTGTTTGATTTTCTTTCACTCATGCGCTTTCTAATCTCTAATTGTTTTCAATTTTTATTGCACCATACTTTTTCTTTTTTTCCTTTTCTTATTTTTGGTGAACTTTTTTCTAAATTTTTAGAAGTTTTCCTACATTTTTAAATAATATTTAGAATTTTATATAATTAAAAAGTCCAATTCAATCTAGGCGACCGATACGGCCGATATGGCCAATTCGGTCAACATCGCGATCCTAATTTTTCAGACCTTGCTTATAACTATGTTTTGCATAACCATCTATCTTTTGTAAATAAATGATTTTGCAGCACAATATTCTCACATATCAAGGGCAAACTATTAAAAAGTGGCAGAGACAAGAAAGTAATAAGAAATTCTCTGAGAACAAATGGATGAATTGCATCAGCTCATACTCAGTTATCATGAAGTGATGATTAGAAGGTTTACAAGCAAAACAAAGTTTAGAATATGAGGCATTTTGAAGTTTTCAAATGGTTGATAATTTTGCAGCTCCCTTATTACTTTGTATTGCCAACATGAAGCCTAAGAGCATCTCCAAGGGAGGGCTCATATTTGGAGCCCAAAGGCTCCAACTATAAAGCCAAGAGCCCGATGAACTCTAATGCACCGGGCTTTATATTATTATTTAATTAATATAATATATATATATATATATATATATATTTACTTTTGTATTGCCAACATGAAACCTAAGAGCATCTCTAAGGGAGGACTCATATTTGGAGCCCAAAGGCTCCAACTATAAAGCCAAGAGCCTGGTGAACTCCAATGCACCGGACTTTATATTTATTATTTAATTGATATAATATATATATATTTATATATTATATTTTAAATTACTTAATAAGTTCTCTTAATATTATTATTTTTAAATAAAAAATATATGGTTAGAAAACTCTCATTAATATCTTTATAATAAGACTAATATTCAACAAGCTTAAAAAAGTCATTTTTGTCCTGAAGGCTTCCAGATCGCACCACTTTGTTGTGAGTTCGTACCTCTCTTTTAACATTTTGTATATTATTATTAATATTATATACTTCACTACCGTCAATTGATAGCTTATTATCAGTGCTGTTACTACTTCTAGCCCCAATATTCTCAGAAACAGTATATGTTCCTCCATAGTGAATCCTCATACAACTTGGTTATTGACCAAAAGTTCACCCTTGTAAAATTAGAATATCTTGCACGACGAAACTACCAACCCAATATTAGAGATCTTCTAGGGTCTAGCATCCAGAAACTTATACCAGTCAGTCTATGTTATCAATGTATTAGAATCCAAAAGATAAAAAAAGAAAATGTAAAGAACAATAAACAAGATGATAAATGATCATACCCACAACGTTCAGCACAACTTTTAGATATTATAGTAGACTGTGCTCCACTATCCACAAAGGCCTGGAATAGATGAGAACAATATTTGAGGCCCAGATTTTATATAAACAAACAAGAATAAAAGGTATGACCAAAAGTTCAATATAGCGTTACAACTATCAAAGATAACCGGAGTACACGAAAAGGTCCACCATATGTATAAAGTAAAGTTCAAAGCAAAAAGACAAGCTATGTCTTGTAGCAAGAAATATGTACAAAAAGTAAAATTCGCAAGCCACATCAAATTGTGGACTCATCGAATCTACTATCAAGATTTGAATGCATGTAGCCAGACATTGAAAGCAGAAATACAATTATTTACTGTTTTATTCTCAAGTCAATGTTCCAACATTTCTACAACTAACAAAATTTTCTTCTATGGTTAACAGCAATTGGCAACTTTTGTGCTTAGTCCATCTAATAATAAAAAACTTAATAAAAAAATTGGAGGATTTGTTTGCTATACTTCAAGGATTTATGTGCTACATATATATCAAATAACCCAGACATTAATTGGACCCAAAATATATCCACAAATGGTTGGTACATGCTTATGTATATATCAATTATCCAGATATATAGCACAATGAGAAAAAATGTACTACAAACAAGTAGGGATCCAGCTAAATATGAAAAATTAGTATATTCTTGTGCTAATATTATTATTTGTCAAGAAAAATTAGTTCAACCATATTTGTATCCTGACAGACTAGTCATAAGGGAAATAAATCTGTATTCACACAGAACAGGAAAATAAGAAATCTACATTGGACAAAACTCAGATACAAAAGCCAAAAGTGATTTAAAATTTCCAATCACCAATTTCACTTTAAGGCACATCACATTTATCTACTGATTAAATACTAATCGTCTTGTAATAGTTCTTTACATGCCTACCACATTGTTATAAATAATAAATATATACCAGTAGTCTTCTAACTCTTCTATGGAGTTTCTTTAAGTGGTTTGAGGTCCTGGTTTAGTTCTGAATACAATTATACCAATCCCAATCATACAATGGTTAAAGTTTGTTAGGTTAAAGTAACAAAAGTGCAGTTTTAATTTTATGTTTTGTAGGTTTAGGATGACGCAACAACTGATAAGCATAGCATAACAATTAAAAAAAAAACTCAATAAGAACCTCCAATCAAGATTACAAGATATAAAATCGTCATTTTTATCTAAGCAAATAATAGGCTAGCATTTCTATTAATACCTTTAAAGGTACTCCATTAACCTCCATATCCACGTATAGCATTACCTATAAAATGGAGTTGATTATAACACTGAAGTTTTATATTTTAGTTCTGTATGAAGGAAATAAAATGAATCGGTGACATACCACTCGAGCAAATGCTTCAGGGTTGTGCTCTAATGCAGCCTCCCAATTCTCATCAATACCTTTCTGCAATATTTTTTGTTTGTGGTTACAGAAGAACGTAAACTAATACTATAAGTATTTATTGCACAAGGGGAAAGCAAACAATCTATAAACTAGAGTACTAAACAAACTCGATGCAGCAAGCTGCCAAGCTTTATATGTTTTAAAAAAATAACTACATATACCTTATCATCTGCCGCTCACCCTCATGTAGAGTCATACAAAAAGCAGGTTGGCATTATTGGCAGCAGACAGAGATACTTAACAACTGAATGAGGGGAAGTTCTAGAATAAAGTGAGTATTATCTTGACTTGCATTTTCTAATCTATATAGAATCCACAATATCTTTTAAGTTTTAAGTAATCTGAAAAATATGGATTTATGACCAGGTTACGATTCTTACTTAAGCAACGTCATGTCATATGATGTAATCATGATAGATGCAGAGAAGACTAATTTGAGCATGAATATAGGATAGAAAAGCTAGATTTCAACATGTCTAGACTCTTCTCATGTGAATCCCATCTTAGGGTTTAGGGTTAGGGTTTAAGGTTTAGGGTTGTAAACCCAATATGATGGAATAGAGAACTAGGCGCAAGGGGAATCAAATATGAATATTTATTAATACAACTTTTTGAGATATAAATATATTTAAATAAGTGAAAAAACAACATACAAAATAGATAATGCAATCTATAAATATAAACATCATGAACTTATACAATGATAAATCATTTCTTGTTTAAAAAGCTATACCTAATATTTTTTAATACATGCATTCATATAGAGTTTGTTATATATAATATCAACAATAATATAAATTACTATTTCATATAGTATAAGTTAAATAATTGTTCTTTTTTTGGCAAAAGAGGTAAACTGATTACCACAAAAAGGGAAACAAATAAATATCAAACAGCGCAAAATTTGATTTTGTGCAACAGGATACAACCCAATCAAACACCACAATCAGCCAATGCAACATTACCAGACAGAAGAATTAGCTGAGACAACACATCTTCTCAAGATCATGCAATCCTTCTGATATTTTCTCATTTTCTTCCTCCTTTACTGTAGATATTTCTTCTTCCATCCTTTCACAAGGAGCATCTTTGATCACTCACTCAACCTCTTTGGTAAATATATATAATTTTTTGCTTTACTCCTAGTGAATCTTAATAACATTTCTTGTTGATTCTCATTTGATCAATTCACAATATGTCATCATGCATCAATCTAATAAATCCACAAAAGAAATCCCCATGAAAATAAGATGTTTATGTGGTTTCCATTAAGAGCAGAACATTGAGGATCCCTCAGACACCAATACAGACTCAATTTGTTGGATTTTATTTGAGACCTAGTCTACACATGAAAGGCTCTCAGAACTCCAGCACTAACAACTCATTTTCATGTTTCTCATATTAACTATTAGATAGAAACTCTATTAAACGCGATACATTTCAGGAGATGAAAATCAACATGAATGCATCTGCTTCAAAAACTAAACTCTCTCAAGTCTTCATACATTTAGGCTTGAATCCTGAACAACTCGAGCACAAGACATCCTTCTGACCAAAATTGTGTTACCAGTTCACAAAAGTTTTTCTCGCTCACAAGCTTTGAGATTTGAGACTAAATTTGGTTATTAAGAATGTGAGAGAAAGCCAATGAGGTGAAAATGGATGTAATGCCATAACTCTTTCAACAGTTGCTAAAAGGTGATGAAGGCAAAACAAAAATAACAAATGATTCTATTATTTTACACAAACCTTTTTTCTAATGAGTCTAGCTGAAAGATGACTAGAAAAAACTTATCAAATCAAGATACATAAAGCCATTGGAATGCCAACCTGCCGAATAGCTGCTTCAATTTTTTTTTGAGATTCAACATCAAAAGGATCTGCATACATTAGAGCCTGGAAAATGTAACATGATTTAATATCAATGGATTGCCAAATTTTGGTGCAATATGCTGTAAGATAAACAAGACACAAATCAAAATCTTTCTAAGAATGTTAGCACGGAGTAGTTAACCATGCTGAACAAAAGTCAAACTCAAAGAAAACGGTTTTACGGTTCTAATATAGGATGTTACAAATGACAAAGAAGAAAATCCTTACAAGCTCTTCCTCTTGTTTACGCCTTAATTCTAGTCTTTGCTGGTGGCGCTCGCGCAAAAGGTTCTGCAAATCATTAATGTTGTCTCCAAGTATTGCTTGTGATAATGCTGGATCATTCTACAAGTTAAAGATATAACAGATGTCAAAAGAAACCTACTAAAGAAAATACACAAGTTGAATTTTAATAAGATTGTTTGAATGTGATAACTTTTCTGCATGGTTCAACATTTCAAGGTCAGGGAATGGAGAAGCACAAAATTGTAAAGCAAATGAGAACCATCAAAGTAAAAGTTTGATTGGTTAAGAAACAACTCTTGGAGTTCAAGAAAAGATTAAAAAGCTTTGAGATCATGCTAGACAGAAGATAAGATGCATGTGATTTTGATTTGTCTGATATTTGGAAGTTTACTTGGCAGGGATGTCTGTCAGTCCAAATTGCAAAACTAGATGGAAGTTCAAAAATTCAAATCTGATAACAGTTTGGCACACCAAATGAGTTTCACTATACGAGTTGGAGTGAATGCAGCTTAAGTTCCCATGTTTTATTGAACCCTGGAACTATATCATTAGTGAGCAAGCATAGATTTGTTTGATTACACCTAAGCTTTAAGCTTTAAATGATATATATACCACAATTGAACATGGAAAGAATCCTAAGAAACTCAAAATGATAAATGTATAATTGGCAATCATGTTATGAGATTTATTAAAAGTCAAATGATCAAACCTGAAGAAGTTGTGCCATCAACTGAGAATCACCGCGAATATGCTGCTGGAAGGCTTTAGGGTTCATGGCTGAACCATCAGAGTTAAATCTTAAATCATTGGAAGGTTCCCTGAAATAATTTAACTGAAGCAATCATCACCTAGGAAGAAAATCAAGAATAGCTAAACCTGCAATAAGTGGAGTACTCCAATAACGAAACCAGATATAGGATGATATGGACAGAGAAGTCAGATTTTCAACCCCTAACAGACAGTATTACTTCCTTAAACAAACTAAAAAGGAAACCTTTATTCATAAGCTTTACCAGTAAATGCTTCAAGAAAAATTTCCAGACTAGGTTACTCTGGTGATCCATCAGATGCATTTATTGGTATAGCTGCTAATAGTCAGAAACATGGGACATGGGTAAAAGCATCAGGAAACAGTCATACTTTCACTTGATCAAAGAGACATGGTTTCAAGTTTCAGCCAAAGTAGATCATTTTGGCCAAAATGGATATGTTCACCGATGATTGGTAATTGTATCCATTGGTTGCAAGCTGTTAATCGAATTCAAGGTTATTGGGTTGGATTTCAAGTTTTTAACGCTAACCTAACCCAAACTCCACTCAGAATAACTAGTTATTGGTCTCTCAAGTCTCAACTATGTACTTTTGCATCCTACTCTATTCATACTTATAGCCTCTCTGACTCTCTTTCCCTTCCCCCTAATATCTCTGGTCCAATCAGAACAATACTGCAATGTTGATTGGCTTTGCCTAAACTAAGTACCAAAATAGTAAGGATCAAGCAAGAAATGAACTCTCCAGCAACCCAAGAGGAATATCATATTTCAGGTTAATCTGTTGTTATCAGACAAAAGTACTGGAAAAATACAAGAGTGCCAACTTATGACATTGGATTGGCATCTATGATATATCTAAGGATCAGCCCAGAAGCTGCTTCCTCATAACTATTTGATGATGCAAAATGTTGCATATATGCCACTTGCAGATGGACAATGCATCACACTGAATCAATTTGTGATTCACTGACTATTTCCAAAGCAATGTGACAAAGCCTCTTTTGAATTTGAGAAGTGAAGCTACATAAGTTCCAAGTGAAGGATCGAGTGTACACGCCAACCAATAAAATTAAGTGTACATTCCAACCAATAAAAGCCTGTTTCATTCATAAAGTATACTTCAAGATAATTCAAAGTAGCTATATGTACTCAAAAATCAAAATCATCGGTGCTGGATTGTCAAATTGATAGAAGTAAAAAAGAACCAAACAGAAGCATAGTACCTTTGAGCCAAAGGAAGCATCATCAGTAAGTCCCCATCTTTGACCCCCAGTGAACTCAGCCGCTCTGAGTTGTTCATCTCCTTCCCATCAAAGTTCAATTGCTGCTGCCGCAGCGGGGTGCTCGTCTGCTCAAACACTCAAACCAACAACCCAATGATACCAATCCATAAATACAAAGGATATCAAACAAGACCCAAATCCCATATCGAGCAACTCACCTCCACCTCAAGAAGAGCTTTCACATTCTCAACCTGCACGCGGAGTAACAAGAAATTGACTTCAGAATTGTAACTTTTTCCATCAAATCTTTGCAATTTCGCAAGATAGATTCAACCTTTGCAATCGACTCGAAGTGGGCATTCACCCAAAGAAGAACCCAGGCTACGAAACTAAAAGAAAAGAATTAAAAAAAAAATAGGGTTTCGAGGGAGCTCTTACGGATTCTTCCGGATCGACGTCGAGCGTGATGAACCGATCGTCCGCAGTCATTACCGTGATCTTCATCTCGTCCCCGCTCGCGATCGAATCGCGTCCTACGTTGGAATTTGGAAAGGGGAATTCGCAGTTGTAAAGAGGGAGGGAAGAGAAAAGAGAAATCGCTGATCGCAACGGGGAAGCAGCATTAGATATTTATACAGATCTCGTCGTCAATAGCAAGTCCAAATTGCTTCCCAAGTGGGAGAAGGAATACGATGGTAAGCGAACTGGATTAGGATAAATAATTACCTAAAGTTGGGAATTTTACTTTCCAATCCTTCTAAAAAAAATACAAAGAAATTTATAAATTTGTATTAAATTTCATGTTAGAAGATGGGATTAATATTTAATAAATTTTTCTATCAGAGTGCTACATGAGAATGATTTAAATCTTTTGTAAGGAGAAAATTCAACCAATGTATCCAAAATAAGTAGCCCATTTGTCTGGTCTGTAGTCTATCAGCTCTTAATTGGTTTAGTGAACATATTAGCTCTTAATTGTTTAACGATTCGCAAGGTGATTAAATTTTAAATTTCCACTTCTTAAAAAAATAATATTATACTTGTAAAATTACCAAAATGCTCCTTTATCTTGACCATCTATAGATCAACAAGAGGTGGTATTCTCAGGACACTGTCACCAACCAACATAGTCATCTCACACCGAGTGACAAATTGAGTCACTCTGATTTGAGGATATGTAAGTTAGGTTTACTCTTTTTACTGGAGTACATTCTTTTGTTGGCACTTTAGCGTTTAATCACTTTGTAAAAACTGATAAGATACAATTATGTTAGTCCTAAGTAATGTTGCATATTCTCTTTTTACTTTTCTCCTTTTGAAAGTAGATAAAGATTGGGTACATCTTATCCTCTTATAAAGCTATAACCCCACGTTGCTATATAGGATTCTTCCAAGTAGAGGCAACTAAGTAGCAATTTAGAAAACAAATAATTTAGAATACTGACATTCTTTTTGTCACACATAATAATCTAAGTTGGCCGAGACTTGTAAATTGGTGTATCAAAAAGTAGCTTATAAAGGGTTACAGATAAATAATACCCTAGCAGAAGTTCTCCTTTTTTAGATTTGTATTAACTCTTCTTGTTCCTCTCTTTTTGTTTTAAAAAAATTGAATAGATCTTTTCTCTAATCTTTTTCTTTTTAAGAAGATAATTCGGAGGTGCATAACATTCAAATTCACTATATAGATATAATTTAATACACATAAAAAAGGTAATAACATGACCGTCATAAATACAATTTTCACACTTGGCTAAAAATAGACTATACAATAATATAATCATGACATCAAGTATATAACAATAATAATAATTACAAACACTCTTACACAATCAAGAGCAAATGAAGTAGGACGGCAATTCTAAAAATAAGCCTCTCACTTGACTATTGTCGAAAGCACCATAGAAAGAGCATAATAAGAGGATTAATGGGCCTTAAAAATTTTTTACATAATCAGTCATAATAAGGACTCAAGCGTAAGAGGGTTGAAGTCCTATGGCTCTATCAAGACCACATGAAAACCTGACATGTAGAACCCTAGAAAGTATCACCACAAATGCTATAAAAGGTAGTAACAAAAACCAAAAGGAAAAAAGATAAGACAATGGTGGCGGCGACTACGACAATAATTGCTATGGCAGTAACAACAATGATAACGATTTAGATCATTTTAACCATGGCAGCTACGAAATGAACTTTCACATCCCCGACTAGACATGTCCTAGTCCATGACCTTGGTTGCAATGATAGCGTTTGAGGAAAGTGTTTGATCCAAAGTGAGTAATCAATGATTCACTAAGTTGATAGAGTAGTAGCTTGAGTTGAATGCAACTAGGCATCAACGACGACAATAATGAATAGGGAAAGGAGACGAAGTAAACAAAGAAGGGAGAAGAGAGAAGAGAGGAAAATAAGGAAGTTGAGTAAATAAAGAAGAGAGAAAATAGATTTTCCTCGACAAGGAGGGAAGAAAATCGACAAAGAAAAGGTAGGAGGAAGGAGAAAAAGAGACAAAGAAAAGTCACTCCCCTCCTCATAGCCAAAGAGTTAAAGAGAGGGGAGAAAGAAAGGATTCTTGATAATGATGAGAAGCTCTCATAGAAAGGAAAAACAATTTATAACCCTAGCAAAGCAGAGTCGCTAGGGAAGCGACTAATTATGGCTTGACCCTTTCTCTTATAACTCAAATAAATTATAATATTATTGAAATCGAAGATTCAAAAACTTCGTCCTTGTCTCATCATTTACATGCAATGTATAATCCTTATTAAAATTAAGGACCGTAACTTTATCAAACTAATGAAGAACCAATACTATCTCTGAGACTTTTTTTTTTCTTCTAGGATTAATTGCATTTCACCTCATATGGTTTAGCTCAATTAAAAAGAAAAATTCATGTACTTTTAATTTAAACATTAACCCTCACATGCTATTTGAATAAAAGACAACTATTATTTTTTTTCATCATATTTGACCATATTAAATATTGAATTTGAAAATCTTCATTAGTGACAAAGTTGTAAAGGATTAAATAGACTTTATAATACATCTAAAATAATATCAATAAGAATTTAGACAACAAAGATATGATTATATATATATATATATATATATATATATATATTAATGTGATTCGGACCTCATCAAGTCATCTCGAGCATGAATATACTCTATGGAAGTCTTCTCTTATTGTGTTTTTGTTGTTTATTTTACAATAATAAAATTTTTGTATGTCGCGTTTGAACGCAGGTAGGTGCATTTGAATGCCCCTTACGAATGTCTGTAGGTGTTCATATCGACAGATAACGCAATATGTGCGTTCGAACGTGATCCACGTGCAAATACCTACATACGTTCGCATCGGTAGAGAACACAAAATTCGCGTTCGAACACACTCAACCCCGTTCGAATGTGATCAATAAGAATTCATTATTTTTAGCATTATTATTTGTCATTTTTGGCTTGCTTGGTTAGCCTTCTAAGATGTGGATGGCAACAAAAAATATTATGATGAATGAATATTGAATTCTATGCTATGTTCTTTCTCTCTACCCTAATCTTCCTTCCCATTCATTCAAGCCTTGGTTTCGTAATATTCTGACTACGGTGAAATATTCTGACTATAGGTAAATACCAAAAATTTAAATTAGGAAGTTACGGATCAACTACCCCTGGTTTCGTAATATTCTGACTACGGTGAAGTATCTGGTGAATATTTTTTCTTGACTGCACGAGCTGGTTTTGTCCATTCAATCCCAATCGAAAAGTGGCGTTCGAACCATAACATATATATATATATATACACACTTAATATATTTATTATATATTTGTCATTTAAAATTTAATTTTTAGTATTTTAGATGGAATAGAATACTTCGATTGATCAAACATAATGAGAAAGTTAACTTATTACATTTTAATGAAGATCATAGGAGAGTTAAGTATTTAAATTAAAAGTATATGATAAGTTTATGAAATAAGCCTAACCACAGTGGAGAAAATATAATTTCCCTTTTCTTTTACTTATACTAGAACTGAACCGGAATAAATCAAGTAATAAAACAATTGTTCAACTCATTTGGTCTTCAAATTTTCGACTTCAAAAGTTTGCAAGAAAAATTTGCAACAGGTCACTTGAAAAAGGCGTCTTGAATTATTTGGACCAATAATCATCTAAAATAATTACTTTTGGTAATTTTATTAAATGAGCTTTACAGGGTTATAATAAAGATGGACTTGTACAAATAACAGTGATCATCCTTTTGTGATCCAGCTCAGTGTTATTCCTCACTCTCCTCTTCCTTCCAGACAGGGAGTATACCTTGAGCTGCCAATCTCTTCTCAACCCAGAAGACTACATGTCTGGCTGTAATTTTCTTCTCATCAATGAGGAATGGCTCAACTGTACTGGCCCCTGAGCCATATGAGGATAGTGAAAAGCCTTTAGGACCTGCAAAAGATACACATATACTGCTTAGTTTTGTAAGTTGTTGTGGGACTATTGATCAAAAGGCATAGCATTAGGAAGTGGGTGGTAGTACCAGTGAGTTCTCCATTGGGGAAGAAAGCCCAAAAGTAATAGGGGATGTCCTCCTTTAGAAAGGAGCCCTCCAACTGCAGTTAATGCAAGAACCACATAAATTTTACAGTCAAGAAGGTTGTTCATTGCAACTACTACATCCAACTATCTTAGAGTCAGGGATGCATAGGCTTTAATAATTACTAATAACCAGAGCTTCAATAAAAAAACACTTGAAATGCAGATTGAGTCATAGTACTAGCTTCTCTTTCCTGACCCAATTTACTGTGATGTAAATCGAAAAATATATGAATCAAATCTGAGCACCAAAAAAGAGGGAACATTAAATGCTAATATTACCAGTATTAACAATGTGATATTCATTTATGTTTACTTGACTTCTCTATGAGATTTTTTGTTATGCTTGTTTCCATCTCCATATATTGTAATAAAAGGGGCTCTCTAAATTGTAAGAAGCATACCAAGACTATATCTCACTTACCATTACTTTCAAAGAGAAAAGAAAAAAGGAGAGAGAGAGAGAGAGAGAGAGAGAGAGGATATTAGTTTTTTTTTCTCTGCCTTGATTTAGACTTTAAAGTTGTTTAATTAAATGCACAATTCCAAATAAAAAATTTGAACATATAAACATGAATGCCCAATAGGTAATTTAATCTATATCCTGCAAGCCTAAATGCATCAATTATGTCCTTGTGGAGGAAATACAATTAGTCTCAATTTATTATGCAGCAATGCAGAGAGGTAGAGCTAGTACTAACCCTGTTGTCATGAAAGGAGAGCTCAATCTGTGACACATCCTCTTGAGCTTCAAGTATGGTTTTCAGAGATGGAATCACATCCTCTTCCATTAGCTCTGGCAATTTTTTAACAGGAGCTTTCTTTGGCTTCCCAGGAGCTGCTTTCACTGCTGGTTTAGCTGCAGTTGCCTCAGGCTGTGCTTCCTTTTTGTCAGGAACTAGTAGAAACAAATCAAGCAAAACTTCATGTCGGTTTCTATAGCAAATTGGACATTTTTAATAGGAAACTACCTGAACTTTTTGCTATCATATATGAAACAAAAACTAATCTCGTTAATGAAAAGAAAAGGCTAAGAAGTACCAGTGGCAGTTGAAGGTTCTTGAATGGCTGAGCACAAAACACTGCCATGGGAAAGAATGAGCCTTCGCGCTTCTTGTCGGCGATTGCTTAACGCAAGAGACTTGGAGATGGCCGGAAAGATCTTAGCTCCTATCTGGCTTGTTAGAGGACTAAATGTGTTGAGAGACTGAGAAGCCATGGATAAGAAGGTTGGTCAGCAATAGTCAGTCACTCTCAAGTGCTTCAGCTGTGTGGATTAATTGGAGTTGAGCAGCATCTAAAACTATGCACTAGAATCAACTCAACTGGAAAAGAAATGGAATGAGGAGGGGAGAAGGATTGAGCTTGGTGTTGGTTTGCTCCTTGGAAGAGGAGTGGTGGGAATGGAGGGGCTGTTGTTCATAGTGGATTTCTATCCACTAGTTTGTTTGAATGGTCCTACTCTCTCTGCACTTCTTATTCTCTTTGTTTCTTATTTGCCACTTTTATAAAACCTTCTGGGCTGTGAAATGAGTGCAAAGCACCATTGCTAGATCTGGAGTTAGTACAACAAGAGCAAGGCCCAATGGATCAGCCCATAATTCATCAACACTGGAAGTCTTTTGTTTAAAATTTGAAGAATAGGATACAATGAGTAAGAAGGAAATGGTCAATTCTGATATTTTACTATTTATTACAGAGAAAAATTCTTTGTGGAAACAATTTAAATTATTTTTTTGTGTACTTTCTCTATTATTTTTTAATAGAAAAGTTAAATTTGTAATTTGTCATATATATATTTTTTTCTCAAAAATTTATCTATAACTTAGAACTATTAATAAAGAAGAAACACTTATAATATGTAATAACAATAAATTTGTCGAAAACATCGTATATTTTACATTTACATTTATAATATTTTAATTTTAATATCTTAAAAACATATTTAAATCTATTTCCACCTAATCGTAGCCGACAGAACAAAGATTATTTGTTTCAATATCGTCATTCCAAATTTGTAAGGTTTTAAATGTATTTATATGTTTCAATGTAAAAAAAAAGAGTTAATGAAATAAAATGTTAATCTTATCGGTAGTTTTTAGATGAAAACTTTAACGGATTGAGCTAAATTTGTTTTATTTTTCACTTAAAATGCTAATTAGATTAGTAATTTTATATATCAGAAGAATACAAAAATTAAGTTTGAATACTGATAAATTAAGTACTTATAGTGAAACAAACCTCTTTTGTTATTAAGTTTGAAGGATGTTAGGTAGTTTAATGAGAGAGTAGTCACCTTTTACTATTGACCTTGAAAGTCTAAAATCTTCACAATAATATTCCGATTAAAGGCACCTCATAGGTGAACTTAGAACAAATCAAATATCTACGGGTTTCAAGCACTTTAAATTGAACTGGTGGCTTTGACTCAGATGTACAGAGAAGTTATATATATAGTAAGTTGCAAGGACTTCATTAAAGAATATAACAAGTTTTAAGATGGGGAAGACAGAGCAATTGAGTTATAGTATTCCTTTTGATCCTCTTTGCTTGCAGTTGTGTTGGAAAATTTGAGTCCAGAGCTTTGCAGCGATCAGATGTTCATTGTATGATCTCTTGTTCTATTCTACCATTGTTTATTTTTTTCTTGTAGCTTTCATAATTCCATTCCACTATTTTTGGCCTCCTTAATTGAATCTTTTATTAAGTTTTATCACATATTTTTGTCCCCATACTTATCCCTCTTTTTCTAACCATATACTTAACAAAAATTTGTCTCATTTTATTTCAATCTTAAATTTTTTCTTATCCGACAACTAAATAGGCTATTTATGATTGCGAAGATGATTGATCAGGGTCTAAGTGTAATTAGCTCTTCTCCGCCTCTTCTTTTATCGGTGTGAGATAGGTATTGTCATCTATATATATATTGTTGAGAAATATTTGAATGACGGATGAATTGTAATTTTGAGTAATTGTTGCATAATTTCATATATTATTCTTTAATATCTATGTTTGGTTTGTTTGCAGGCCAAAACCAGCTTAGATTTGAGAGGCATGGAAGAGAACTCTTGGGTGACAGAAATAATGAAAACCCACCTCCTCCTAATTGGAATGAATCTCCCGGATGTGGACATTAATACTTCACCTGTATACTAAGAGCAAATTAACTTGAAGTCCACTAAACTCTTATCTCTTTTGTAATTGCCCTGAAACTATATTACCCATACACTGTATCATGATTGATTGGTATTTGATAATTGATTTTTTAAGCTCTAGAGCCCAGAGCTCTATGCACTCCAATACATCGGACTCTATATTTATTAATTAATTAATATATATATATATATATATTTATATTTTATATATTATATTTTAAATCACTTAATAAATTATCTTAATGTTATTATTTTTTAATAAAAAATATATAGTTAGAAAACTCTCATCAATATCTTTATAACAAAACTAATATTCAATAGTTTTAGAAATAATTTTAAATTACTATTTTTTTAATTAAAAACATCAAAATTATATTATACAAAATAAAAATAAAATATTTAAAATAACTTAAATAACTTAATATTAGACTTATTTTAAAGATATGGATGAGAGCATCCTAATGGTACTATTTTGGTTAAAAATTGATATTCAAAACTAATTATATATTTAATTTAATTAATTAGATTATTTAATAAAGGATACAGATGGAATTAAAAATTTTGGATTAAGCTTTTGTAGAGCAAAATTGGCATTTCTAAAAGTTAAATAATATTGGAGCTGGGCTCCAAATTTGGAGCTCGGTTAGAGCTCCACTGGGCTCCAAATTTGAAGTTAAATAAATGTAATTCTCGCGTTGGTAATGCAACGGTATAATATTTAGGTTTTGATTTAGAGAGATTTGTATATAACACCCAGCTTTATAACATAATTATGGCTTACACCTTACATTTTTACTATTTATAAATCGAGCCTTCTAATTTAGCAAATATGTATAGAAAACACCATGTGTTAGATTTGAACTAACACTTTCAGAATATTCCGCTAAGTAGAGATATTTTATTTGTAAAATGACTAAAAACCTTTAATATAACTTGGTTGAGTGTATCTTTCTAATTTTTTTTTACTTTTAGTTAACTTAACTAAGAGATTTAGTTAAGTTTAACTAATTGATCTAACAGGAGGTTATTTTCTGTACATATTCGCTAAATCATAGAGCTCGATTTACAAATAGTAAAAATGTAGGGTGTAAACTATAATTTTATTAAAATACAGGGTGTTATATGCAAATTTTACTTCAATTTACGAATCATACAAAGCATTCTTTCAAGTGGCTTAGACCATTTGATATTTATGTCAATTAAGTAGGTCCCGAAACACATCCTCCTAATCTTTAATATTAGGAAGAAAAGAGAGAAGATACAAGGATGCTGTTTATATTTGATATCTTACTTAATGCTATACATGCTTGCATCTAGAAACATACGAAACTGAATGGAAAATTATTATTTTGATCTAACAATGTGGGATCTCTAAAAAATTTGAATGTTAGGTCTATCATTTGATAGTTTGTAAAATATTTGAGAAATACTATACAAGAAAACATAAGGTGGCATTTAGATGCGGTATAAGTTCTATATTAGTTTAGCTACATTTGTTTCTTAAACTTAAATTAAGCTGATTTAAACTGGTTTAGATTAATATATATTTAGATGTAAACTAATATAATAGTACAATAATTATACTTAATGTGATATAAAAAAATAATAAATTTAAGAGATAGATGCTTCTTTTGCTAGTTAGGCTCGTCAATATAGATTAAAAGTCAATGGAACACGCTAATCTCTCCACGAAAGATATCGTCCACAAAATGGATTGAAATTCTATCATTGCCAGTTCCAAACTTTAGTAGGTCAAACATTAGGTATCATTTGTTAAGCAAATCATACAATGAGGTAGCATAGACTAGTCTTGGACTTCAGGTATATATCATTCATTATTAAGTAAATCAGCATACGATAGTGAAAATTGTACATGCATACTTATTATAAGTTGTAATATGTTCCAAGACATTGTATATCTGTGAGAATTTTATAGATCACACCATATATTTTATCTATTTTATGATTTACACCTGTCTTTGAGGTTTTTATAACTCGACCCCTACTTTTTCCTTATAATTCTCATTTAACACACTTCGTTAATTTAAACGATACTAGCAAAGGAATATTTCGTTATAATATATGATATAATTTATAAATACTTAAATTACCCATGCCTTATTTAGAGGAGGGGCAGAGAGGAGAAAAAATAATGGTGAGGGTATTTTAGTAATTTGGTCGATATTAGTTAGTCAAAATAATATCAGGGTGTTAAACGAGAATTATAGATAAAAATGAGGGGTCGGGTTACAAAATCATCAAAGACAGAGTGCGAATTACAAAATAGATAAAAGTTAAGGTATGATTTGTAAAATACCCTATATTTGTCATATTTATGTGATGAAACTTTGCATGATATTAATATAGATATTATTTGGGTTATGATCCAATCACATGGGTTGAGTCAGTCGAGTAGAGTCAAGTTGGTTAGTTAGTTTTATCTTATTATTTTAAATTTTAAATAAATCAGATAATCTATATGTGGTTCTAATCCGTTAGAATTTTTATTTCTATAAAAATGAGTGATCATGTGTTAATTATATTATAGTCGTTAGATCATTTTTATCTTTTTAGGAGTATATCGTAATCGTAGAAATATTTCGATCTTTCAAATCCTAGCGACCTTCTTTCACAACGAGCCATATTACTAGTCCGCCACCCTTTGACCATCGCCGCAACGTCGGATATTTATCAATCTATCCCTTTCTAACCTATATTTACTATTTCATTTTTATTTTTTTATCTCGACCTCCGATTTATGTGAAACTAAAACTATTATACCTATAACTCGTATTACTTAAAAAAATTTATAATTTTTTTACGTCGAGATCAGTCTAAGTCGAAATTTAATTTATAACAATTTATCTATGATAGTAGTAACTGCAATAAAACTAAACTCTCATATGTGTACCTACTACCTCCCCACGTTAACTACTCTCTTTCCAGCCTTATGCTCAATTTCCCTGTCAGATAGCTCACTCAGGATGACTTCAATTAGATTCAAGGAAAATAGGACATCACTAGTGGAAACTTGTACGTGATTTCACACGCAATTGTCTAAAAGAAAAGAAAAATGAGACGCTTTGTGTGTCTTGAATCAACAGTTCTTATTAAACAATCGTTACCTTTATTTTATCAATTTTCCGGTTGTCGCTAGTTCTTGTCAGACGATGCATGGACTGCATGAAAAGAAGACCAGTCACCGTTTATGATATATGGTCATTTATGACTTTGATCAAGTCTCAATCCTGGCAGTAGTCTGATGAAGGCACCTCATAGGCGAACTTGAAATAGTCAAGAGCTTAACAAAAGGACATTCAAATCAAACATCTCAGAGTTCCAATCACTTTGAATTTAGCTCAGGAATTAATAATGGTGGTCTGATCGTGTCAGATGGACAGAGATGTTTCCTCTAGTATATATACACACAATAAGTTGCAAAGACAAAAAGAACATAACAAGTTGTAAAATGGGGAAGAGAAGCAGTTTAATTGTAGTATTCCTTTTGATCCTCCTTGCTTGCAGTTGCACCGAAAAAGTTGAGTCAAGAGTTTTGCAGCGATCAGTTGTTCATGGTATGATCTCGATCCTCTTTCTTTCCTACTTTTTCCTCCTTGCTTCCCTTTCGTTTTTGTATCTATAAAGTTTCTAGCTTTCTTTTGGGTTAATTACATGTAGACTACCATCTTTTTACGTAACTCCTCTCAGTTGCTTTTTGTTACATGTAGACCCTCTAAATGCCTCGTCCATTCATTGTTTGTCTGGTTTTTCCTATCAAGAAAAATCTCATATGGCTGTAACCAAATCAAACTTAGAAGATGTGACAGATTATTTTCTTCGTATATTAGAGAGGTAAATAAGAAGGGAGAAATCGGGAATAGGATGATTAATTGATATCTTCCTCTAGCACTATTATTGATGGAAACGTTCAAATAGTTGAGGTGGTCGATCAAAGTGCGCTAAAAATGAAGAAGATGTATATGAAAACATGTGATAGTTCGGTAAGAGGAAGAAGATGCATACGAAGATGTACATCAGAGTTAAAATTAGTGTACTGCAATTTGAGAGTATTATTATTATTATTATTATTATTATTTTTAGTGTGATTGATCGGAATATGTTTAATGTGATGGTAAGATTTCTTCTTGGGTCTAAGAAATCATGAGTTTAAAATCTTAGAGAATCTCTTAAAAAATGAGAATAAAACTATTTAGTTTTTCTTTAATTCTAATGAGGTTTAAATTTAAGGAAGAAGTCACAAAGTTCTCATCTTCTGCATTATAAAAGACAAAAAAAAAAGGTAATAATATTTATAAAGAGTTAAAAGAGCAAGGATTTTTCCTTCAAGGATCAGACTGCTAAAATCATAAGAAGAACACAAGGGTCAAACAAAATTACATTCCTGTTTTCCATATATTCCTAGCAGAGTAGAAGGAAACGTTAAGAACAAGAGTGGAGAAAAATAAGAAAGTCCACGTTATTGTTCCTTTTTATTCTCATAATCTCCCGTAATTAAGATGTGTGGGTGCAATAAAAGCAAGCTATTGAGAGATTTGAACTCATGACATGCAGAAAACGAGATATTATCCTATTAAATAATCTATTGATATAAAAACTTAAGCTATTAGTTAATAGACTAATAGTATATATCATATTATTAACATGCAATATTATTATAGCTATTGATTCAAGAGAAGTGAAGCGATCATCTGTTTGTTATATACTATTTTTCTCTCTCTTATTTTGCGTAAGTTATTTTAAACTGGTCTCTTACAAACTTCCATATGATTGAGTATAGTCTAATCAGTGGTAGCTATGTGCCATGGAGATGCGAACGATACTTCTAAGCTCATTAGAATCCGCACAATGAGTATTAATTTAAGGAAGGCATGAATATGATGTTGCTTTTATTAGAATATAAAATATAAAAATTATAGTTTTCTAATGACTTAAATTTTTAGAAAAATTAGTGAGTTAATATGATATCATAACTAGAGGTCGTGAGTTGAAATCCTATCATGCTCATCTTCGCTTGAAAGCATTAAACTCCACCCATTTACTTTAAATCAATTTCTTGTGCTCATCAAAATATTTCAGCTCAAAAATAAAAAGAGTGTTCGATATTAAAATATAATAAATTATCGTTTTCTAATGACTTAAATTTTTAAAGTAATTGGTGAGTTAACGACTCTATTTCATCTCTCATTTGTTGATCTCTTATGTGATTGAAACGTATGCCTTTCTTTTCCTTTGCAGGAGAAAACAAGCTAATTCTTCGGAATGATAGAAGAAAGCTTCCTCGCAGCATTCCAGGACCTCCTAGTCCTTCTGGGCACAGCAATAGTATACCTATCCATGACTAAGCCAAGATGAAAAAGGATGAACGATGGAAGTCATATAGATTTACACATAGTTTTAAACATAATGTTATTAGTTTTAGACCTCGGCTTATTAGCTTTATTTTTATTTTTATTTTTTTCCCCTGTATTAATGTAGCAAAATGCTGCAGCATTGTACTATTTATGGTACTATAGCAGTGAATAATGACAATAAATTATTATATATTTTGGGATAATTTTCTTTTAACCCGCTAAACTATAACTCATTTCTCCAATAACCCTCTAAAATTTCTTTGTGGTACACACTAGCCTTCTAAACTATTAGAAATATCTCACTTCAGCCCTCTAACACCGTTAACATAATTAATGAATTGACCACATTGTCCCTCTACTTATAATGGTGGGATAGTTATGTGGCAAAGCTAAAATTAAATATTTTAATTTTTTTTCGGAATTCCGATATTGCCCTAATACCCGTTCTCCCAAAATTCTTCATTTCTCTCTCCTGAAAGAGTTCGATGGCCTCCCTCCTCGACGTGATCGACAAGGATCTCCTCAACCTCCATGCTTAGGTGTTTAATGGAGATAGATTCATAATCAGATCCCCTCAACGACACCTTAGCCTGTTGGCGATGGTGTTGCTTCGACATCCCTTGGTCTTCTTCCTGTCAGCGTCCAAATGCACCGTCATCGGACGCTGAGTGGTGGGAGCGAATGCTGGTGAGTAAGAGGTCTGGCAACAAGTGGCGATCGCCATGGTGGAGCAGGGGGCTAAGGGCAGTCAAAGGTCATTTGCTGGCCCTAGGCACCATAGTGGCACAGGAGTGGTCAATGGACCTTGGTGGCATGAGAACAATCAGTGGACCTTAAGGGATGTGATGCACCGTCGTTGGCCTCTTCATCTTGCCTTCTCTAGAGTTATTTACAAGAGCTATCCCTTCTCCTTCCTCCCTGAGGGGGATGCCAAGGGTGGTGTTATGATCGACCGCCGATGTGAAGTGCATGTCAGCTCCAAGAACCCCGCCAATAAGAGCTGGTCAGGTTTGGCTCGATTGGCCTCTGGTAGAGCCTAGTAGTGTCGGCCGCCACCCTCACCACCCATAGGAACGATGCCCATTGTTCTCCAACCCGCACACAATCTCTCTAATCTGCTCCTTCGTGAACACACCCAAGCTCCCAAAGTAGAGGAACACGACATTGAAGGGGAGCAGTGAGAATGGACGAGGTCACTACCGGTGTTAGCAATGAGGCGGAGGAGTTGAGGAAGGGTGTCGAGGTGGAGGGAGATAACTTGGGTTGAGTGAGTTGAGTAGAGTTGAGTTGGTTAGTTAGTTTTATCTTATTGTTTTAAAATTTAAATAAATCAAATAATCTATATGTGGATCTAATCTGCTAGAATTTTTATTTCTATAAAAAGGAGTGGTCATGTGTTAATTATATCATAATCGTTAGATTGTGTTTATTTTTTTATGAGTATATCGTAATCGTAGAAATATTTCGATCTTTCAAACCTTAGCCACCTTCCTTCACAATGAGCCACACTACTAGTCCGCCACCCTTTGACCATCGCCGTAATATTGGATATTTATTAATTTGTCTCTTTCTAATCTATATTTACTATTTTTTTTATGTTTTTATCTCGATCTTTGATTTACGTGAAACTAAAACTATTATACCTATAATTTGTATTACTAAAAAAAATTTATAATTTTTTTACGTCGAGATCTGTCCAAGTCCAATTTTAATTTATAACAATTTATCTATGATAGTAGTAACTGCAATAAAACTAAACTCTCATATGTGTACCTACTACCTCCCCACGTTAACTACTCTCTTTCCAGCCTTATGCTCAATTTCCCTATTAGACAGCTCACTCAGGATGACTTCAATTAGATTCAAAGGAAAATAGGACATCACTAGTGGAAACTTGTACGTGATTTCGCATGCAAGTCTAAAAGAAAAGAAAAATGAGACGCTTTGTGTGTCTTGAATCAACAGTTCTTATTAAACAATCGTTGCCTTTATTTTATCAATTTTCCGGTTGTCGCTAGTTCTTGTCAAACGATGCATGGACTGCATGAAAAGAAGACCAGTCACCGTTTATTATATATGGTCATTTATGACTTTGATCAAGTCTCAATCCTGGCAATAGTTTGATGAAAGGCACCTCATAGGTGTACTTGAAATAGTCAACAACCTGACTTTGATGAAAGGCACCTCATAGGTGTACTTGAAATAGTCAACAACCTGACTTTGATAAAGGCACCTCATAGGTGAACTTGAAATAGTCAAGAGCTTAACAAAAGGACATTCAAACCAAACATCTTAGAGTTTCAATCACTTTGAATTTAGCTCAAGAATTAATGGTGATCTTAGTGTGTCAGATGGACAGAGATGTTTCCTCTAGTATATATACACACAATAAGTTACAAAGACAAAAAGAACATAACAAGTTGTAAAATGGGGAAGAGAAGCAGTTTACTTGTGGTATTCCTTTTGATCCTCCTTGCTTGCAGTTGCACCGAAAAAGTTGAGTCAAGAGCTTTGCAGCGATCAGTTGTTCATGGTATGATCTCGATCCTCTTCTACCTTCTCCTCCTTGCTTCCCTTTCGTTTTCGTATCTATAAAGTTTCTAGCTTTCTTTTCGGTTAATTACATGTAGACTACCCTCTTTTTACGTAAATCCTCTCAGTTACTTTTTGATACATGTAGACCCTCTAAATGCCTCGTCCACTGATTGTTTGTCTGGTTTTTCCTATCAAGAAAAATCTCATATGGCTGTAACCTAATCAAATTTAGAAGATGTGACAGATTATTTTCTTCATATATTAGAGAGGTCAAAAAAAGAAGAATAGAGAAATCGAGAATAGAATGTTTAATTGATATCTTCCTCTAGCACTATTATTGATGGAAACTTTCAAATAGTTGAGGTGGTCGATCAAAGTGCGATAAAAAAGAAGATGTATATGAAAACATATGATAGTTTGGGAAGAAGAAGATAGAAGATGTATATGAAGATGTACATCAGAGTTAAAATTAGTGTACTGCAATTCGAGAGTAATACTTTTTTTTTACAGCTAGCGATGTTTAATGTGATGGTAAGATTTCTTCTTTGGGTCTAAGAGATCATGAGTTTAAATCTCAGAAAGTCTTCTAAAAATTGAGAATAAAACTGTTCAGTTTTTCTTTAATTCTAAGGAGATTTAAACTTAAGGAAGAAGTCATAAAGTTCTCATCTTCTTCCATTATAAAAGACAAAAAAACATGAAAAAGAAAAGGTAATAAGATTTCCAAAGAGTTAAAAGAGCAAGGACTTTCTCTTCGAAGATCACACTGCTAAAATCATAAGATGAACACAAGGGTCAAACAAAATTACATCATTTAATAGACAGTTAAGATGTATACTAGTTTTAATAGTCAGATTAGTAGAAATGTTCCTATTTTCCATATATTCCTAGCAGAGTAGAAGGAAACGTTAAGAAAGTCCACGTTGTTGTTCCCTTTTATTCTCATAATCTCCGGTCATTAAGATGTGTGGGTGCAATAAAAGCAAGCTATCGAGAGATTTGAACTCATGACCCTTAGAAAACGAGTTGCTATCCTATTAAATAACCTGCTGATATAAATGAGCTATTAGATAACAGACTAATAGTTTATATCAGATCATTAACATGCAATATTATTGTAGCTGTTGATTCAAGAGAATTGAAGCGATTATCTGGTCGTTGTATACTATTTTTCTCCCACTTATTTGGATGTAAGTTCTTTTATACTGGTCTCCTACAAATTTCCATATAATTGAGTATAGTTAAATCAGTGGTAGCTATGTGCCTTGGAGATGCGAATGATACTTCTAAGCTCATTCGAATAGGCACAATGAGTATTCTTTTAAGGAAGGTATTTATAAGATGTTGCTACTGTTAGAATATAAAATATAAAAATTATTGTTTCTAATAACTTAAAATTTTAGAGTAATTGGTGAGTTAAAATAGTATTAGAGCTAGAGGTCATGAGTTTAAATTCTATCATGTTTATCTTTGCTTGAAAATATTAAACTCTACCCATTTAAATTAGATCTACCTTTTGAGCCCATCAAAATGTTTCGGCTCAAAAATGAGGAGAGCGTTCGACATTAAAATATAAAAAAATATTATTTTCTAACAATTTAAGCTTTTAGAGTAATTGGTAAGTTAACATCTCCATTTCATCTCTCATTTGTTGATCTCTTGTGTGATTGAACCATATGCCTTTCTTTTACTTTGCAGGAGAAAATAAGCTAATTCAGAATAATGGAAGAAAGCTTTTTCGCAGCAGTCCAAATATTCCTAGTCCCTCTGGGAACACTCGTCCTCACTTCAGCCATGGCTAAACTAAGAAAAGAAAGGATGAAAGATGGAAGTCATATAGATTTACACATAGTTTTAGACCTAAGGTTATTAGCTTTATTTTATTTTTATTTTTTCCCCTGTATTAATGTAGCAAAGTGCTATAGAGCATCGAATCTACTTGTCAACCTCCTAGTGTCGTAGGATGTAATCACTAGTGTTAGATTTTATAATTGGCAAATTGGTGATTAAACAAAGTTAGTCATAATGTACTCTCTAGTTTTTATTGTATGAATTGTAGCATAGTGTCCTATGAAGTTTGGAAGATAAATGGAGCTGGTGCGACAAAGATTGAAGTTCGTTTGAAGGTTGTCCGAAGCTTGTTCGAAGTTTCTTCGAAGCTTGTTCGAACAACTTCGAACGAATCTTGCCCGAGAGCTCCAGAAGATAAAGCTGAGTATTTTGTTCAAAATTTGTTCGAACAAACTTCGATTGTCCGAAGTTGTTCGAAGTTTTTTCGAACTTGTTCGAACAAGACTTTCCTGAGAGTTCCAAAAAAATTATATCGATTTGTTTGTCCGAAGTTGTTTGAATAAACTTCAAATGTTCGAAGTTGTTCGAACAAACTTCAAACAAAGATTTGCCCGAGATCTTTATAAGACATTCAAAGCAGCTTTCAATAAGTTTGTTTGAACCTGTTCGAACATGTCGAAAAATGTTCACATTTTTAGTCCAGATTACGGTTTGAGAAGCTTATCTTTTGGGGGGCTATAAAAAGGAAAGTCTTGAAGAAAAAGAACAACTCCTAGAGCCCAAAAAATCTCCTTAGAGATCATTCAAAGAGGGAGTTGGGGAGATCAATATTTCATCTTGTTAGAGTTTCACTATATTGAAAGTTCAATTCAACATGGTCTCAAGGGTTATAAAGGCAAGCTTACAACCTTAAGGGTCATCAAGGTTGAGTACAAAGTACGAAAATCAGTGTATTGAGGGGGAGTCAAGCAAAACATCATCAAGAAAATTGTGAAAAATAACAATCGGATTATAAGTATTTTGTAAGCGTTATTTTTATAGTGCTTAGTTTGATCTCATAGAAGAGATCCGTGGTTTTTTACACTTGGTTGATAATGGGCTTTTTCACGTCAAAATTGTCTTGATTATGCCTTGTATTTCATATTTTAATTGTCTCTTATCATTCTAAGTAAAATAGATCTATTAAGAGGTAATTTAATATTTTCAACTAGGGTGTAATGGAAAGCCTAATCTAAATCAATTGTATTTATTAACAAAACTACATTGTTCTTTGGAAACTCTAAAGGAGGATAATAGAAGATAGTACAAAATTATGGATTCCACAATTTAGGATATTCTAAATAATTACATCTCGTTAAAACAACAAATTTTACTAATTAGCTAGTCTATATTAATGGTAACTGTCATCCTTTTCCATAAATTTAGGATAATAGAAGATAATACAAGATAATGCAATTATACAAAATCATGGATTCCGCCTTTAATAATTAATCTAATTACTTAAGCTAGTCTGTATTAATGGTAACTATCATGTTTATTTTTTGACCATGGGTCTATTGTAATTCTAGTAGTTATTTTTGGATGTTTTTAATCTAAATATTGTGTCTTTTTTCAATAATTATTTTATATAAACATAGTGTCTCCCTTTTATCATGGGTCTATTGCAAACGGGGGCTTAAATAATGAACAATCCTACAATAACTATACCAGGTTTAATGAACGAACTTGTGTTGAGAAGCTGCGCTAATGGAGATAGTGTCCAAGAAGTTGACCGGAGAAGAGAATTTATGCATGGAAAATCTCATAAAACACAGAATTATCCAAGTATCCAGTCAACGTTATTGAACTATTCATGGAATATAGAGTATAAGAAGAAGTTCTCTTTGTTAATCATAGATGATAAAAGATAAGTCACGTACCTTTCATTATAGTCATTTATGACTTTGATCAAGTCTCAATCCTCATTGGTGAACTTGGAATTGACAATAACTTAAAAGGGAAAAATTCAAATCAAACATCTAATAGTTTCAAGCACTTCGAGTTGAAACTCAGCTTGGTTTGTTTTACCGGGTCAGATGTACTGATCATCAAGAGTATATATATATATATATACTTTGCAAAGACTAAAAATATAGCAAGTTCTAAGATGGGAAGGACAAGCAATCTACTCGTAATATTCCTTTTGATCCTCCTTGCTTCCAGTTGCACCGAAAAAGTTGAGTCAAGAGCTTTGCGGCGATCGTCTGTTCATCGTAAGGAATTTTCCTCTTTCCTAGTTTTCCTTTTATCTTCTAGTTGGTTGTAAGCTCCATCCATAGATTGAAAGATAGTCTTTGCCATCGTCTAAATTGTTAAAAAATATTTGAATGAATGGTGTTATAATTCTCAATGACCGTTGCACAATTTCGTATATTACTCTCTATGATTATGAACCTCGTATGTTTAAATATCTAAGCTTGGTTTGTCTGCAGGTTATAACCAGCTTAAATTACAGAGGCATGGAAGAGAACTAAGAACTGGGCCACCTTTGGTGCCTTCTCCTATTGGGCATCCTTCTATTCAAAACCGAGCTCCTGGAGTTGGACAATGATATATCTCGCCTTCAGACCTGGAGGAAATTAATTTGAATTCCACTAAATTCTATCTTTTGTAATTGTCCAAAGATAATAGTATGACCATACACTGTATCATGATTGATCGCTATTTGATTATAATTTATTTTTAAGCTTCTTTGTTAGATAAATGTACTTCTAACTCGGGTAAAGGATGACAAAACTATAAGCTTAGTGTTAAAAATTGGCTCAAATTCAGTTTTCAGAAAAATTCAGCATGTATCAGTATTTCTGTGCCGCGCGTTCGAACGCGCCCTGAGGGCGTTCGAACGCGGGCTCCAGACAGAGAGCAGTTGTGATGCAGGCGTTCGAACGGCCCCAGTCGCGTTCGAACGCGAGCCAACCCGAGAGCAGACTTTCTGCAGGCGTTCGAACGGCCCCAGCTGCGTTCGAACGCGAGCCAACCCGAGAGCAGCTGTTTCTGCAGGCGTTCGAACGGCACCCTCCTACGTTCGAACGCCCCTTGAGTTTTGCTGTATTAACATTGGGTGCGTTCGAACGCGCCCCGAGGGCGTTCGAACGCGACTCTGAAAATCCCCAAATCTGAACCTGACTATAAATACTAAAGTGGGGTTTTAGGACTTAGTAGTTGAAAGAACATTAATGAGGGTTGAGCCACCATTGTATTGAGAGTGATTAGAGTTGCTAAACTCTTTATAAGTGAGGGATTTGCATAGTGAAGAAGATTGCTCCGCCCGTGGACGTAGGCACATCGCCGAACCACGTAAATCTTGTCTCTCTCTCTCTCTCTTGTCTTTGTTGGTGCTTGCATATATTAGGGTGTTAATCCGTGATTAGAACTTACTTAGGGCTTTTCTAACACCATTAACATCCTTATTGGAGTATTTTTCAAGCTTTGCATTGTGTTCTCTTTCACTATTCCCATTTGAGATATTTGGGGTGAAGGTCTTGCTTCCGCTTCCTTCACCCATTTGGTAGATTTGCACAACACTTAGTTCGTCTGCAGGCCATAACCAGCTCAGATCACAGAGGCATGGCAAAGAACTCTGGGAAATACTAGTGATTACAATCAAGTAGATCCTGCAAAAGGACAGTGATATTTCTCCCGTATACTAAGAGGAAATTTATTTATAGATGATTAATTTGTAATATTTACTACATCCGAGTTTGGTAGTGGGTCAATATAATGTAAGAAAAACACTCGCACAAAATGTTGGGGATATCATTTGATAGTTTGTACAAAATTTGAGAAATGCTATACAAGAAACATAATTTAGGTGGTGGATCAACATGTGATAGTTTGGTAAGAAGAAGAAGATGTATAAGAAAAAAAGATGTACATCAGGGTTAAAACTAATGTACTTCAATTTGAGAGTTTTACTTTTTTGTGTGTGTGATTGATCGGAATATACAGCTAACGATGTTTAATGTGATGGTAAGATTTCTTCTTGGGTCTATGAGATCATGAGTTTAAATCTCAAAAAATCTCCTAAAAAATTAATGAGAATAAAACTTTTCAGTTTTTCTTTATTTTATAGAAGACAAAAAACATGAAATAAAAAAGTAATGAGATTTACAAAGAGTTAAAAGAGCAAGGACTTTTTGTTCAAAGATCAGACTGCTAAAATCATACGATGAACACAAGGGTCAAACAAAATTACATCATTTAATAGCCAGTCAAGGTGTATACTAGTTTTAATAGTCAGATTAGTAGAAATGTTCCTGTTTTCCATATATCCCTAGCAGAGTAGAAGGAAACGTTAAGAAAGTCCACGTTGTTGTTCCTTTTTATTCTCATAATCTCCAGTATTAGATAACCAATTGATCCAAAAATTTATGTTATTAGATACTTAACCAACTATTATATATATATATATATATATATATAAGATGTGTGGGTGCAATAAAAGCGAGCTATTGACATATTTGAACTCATGACCTTCAAAAAAACAAGCTATTATCCTATTAAATCACTTATTGATATAAAAACTTAAGCTATTAAGTAATTGACTAATAACACATATGATATCATTAATATGCAATATTATTGTAGCAGTTGATACAAGAGAAGTGAAGCGATCATCTGTTAGTTGTATACTATTTTTCTCCCTCTTGTTTTGTGTCTTTTAAACTGGTCTCCTACAAACTTCCATATGATTGAGTATAGTCTAATCAATAGCGGTTATAAGACTTGGAAATACAAATGATACTTCTAAGCTCATTGGAATAGGCACAATGAGTATTCATTTAAGGAAGGCATTAATAAGTGATGCAATTCGGGTCAAATCGGATCACATCATAGAGATATTGTGCTCGATGGATTGAGTCTAGTTATTTTATTTATATTGCTTATGTAGTTTAATTAGAGTCTAAGTAGGTTAGAGTTTAATTAATTAGCTAAGTTTGTTAACTTCTGTGTAGTTTCAGAAAAATATTCTACAACTTGGAAAAGATTGAAGACGTTTTGATCTACAACTTTCGTATTCAAGGTTTTTTCAGATTAGGACTCTATCTATGACATAATGAAGAAACATTCCGAGAAGGATAAGGAAAGCCGATTTAACTAAGTCATGCTTATGTCATGTTTATCTTTAATATAAATTCGTAAGGCAAGTCTAGTTAAATCATTTAAACCACTAAAGTAAATTTAATTAAGTTATGTAAGCCCCTAAGGCAAGTTCAATTAAATTATGTAAACTTCTAAGGCAAGTTTAATTAAGTCATGTAAACCTCTAAAACAAGTCCTAGTTCAAGTCATATAAGCCTTTAGGGATAAGTCCGAATAGGACTTATTGTTCTCGACCTCTATATAGAGCGGGCCTGAGCTTCTTAGTTTAAGAATCCAAGTATCCAAGCATTAAGAATTAATTGAGTTCACATTGCGTTCAAACCGCGTTCACAGCGCGTTCACAAAGCGTTCACACAGACAATAACATCGCATTCACAAGCGCGTTCAAACGCGAGTACATGCATTCGCACAGACAGAAACACCGCATTCACAAGCGCGTTCGAATGCGGGTACATGCGTTCGCACAAACAGAAACACCGCGTTCACAAGCGCGTTCGAACGCAGGCACATGAATTCACATAGACAGAAAGTGCAGTTTCTGCGCGCGTTCGAATGCAGTCGTGGCTCGTTCGAACGCACTTGGGATTAAGCCAGGCCGTTTGAACGCACTCGGGCCGCATTCGAACGCACCAATGGAGTTTGCAATTTTTGGACTTTCGTGAGTTTGGATAAGACTGGATTTGGCTCTATCTTTGATATCATATATAAGTATTGTGATTTCCTAACTCTAGGGGGGTTGAAGAAGCAATTTTGAAGGAGACTTCTTGAGGCTCCATCGGTTCTTCAACTAACAAGGTCTTACTCTTCTACAAAGCTTAATCTTTCGTCTTAAGGGCTATCTAGACCAAAGATCAATCTCGAGGGCTACTGAGGTTGGATATCAATCACGAGAAGCAATGAATCGTGGGTTCTAGCAAATAAGACTGAGAAGAACAAAGTCGTGAGGATCAACGGTTTGTCTTGTGAGTCAATTATGTAACTGCTATTATTCTAGTGATTGGTTTTGATCCGAGTTTGGATCCGTGATTTTTTTTCGTTTGGGTTTTTCCACGTAAAATCTTAGCGTTCATCTCTGCTTTCATTTTTAATATTTCTTCTGACTTTTAATTAAGCAAATGAGTAATATCATTGCTTAGGGTTTAGATATATACGTGTATTTAGGAGTTTTTTCAAGAGGCTTAAATAATAAACAATCCTACAATAACGATACCAGGTTTAATGAACGAACTTGTGTTGAGAAGCTGCACCAACGGAGATAGTGTCCAAGAAGTTGACCGGAGAAGAGAATTTATGCATGGAAAATCTCATAAAACACAGAATTATCCAAGTATCATGGAATATAGAGTATAAGAAGATCTCTTTGTTAATCATAGATGATAAAAGACCAGTCACGTATCTTTCATTATAATCATTTATGACTTTGATCAAGTCTCAATCCTCATAGGTGAACTTGGAATTGACAAGAAATTAAAAAAGGAAATATTCAAATCAAACATCTAATAATTTCAAGCATTTTGAGTTGAAACTCATCTTGGTTTGTTTACCGGGTCAGATGTACAGATCATCAAGAGTATATATATATATACTTTGCAAAGACTAAAAATATAGCAAGTTTTAAGATGGGAAGGACAAGCAATTTACTCGTAGTATTCCTTTTGATCCTCCTTGCTTCCAGTTGTACCGAAAAAGTTGAGTCAAGAGCTTTGCGGCGATCGTCTGTTCATCGTAACGATCCCTTCCTCTTTCCTACTTTTCCTTTTATCTTCTAGTTGGTTGTAAGCTCCATCCATAGATTGAAAGATAGTCTTTGCCATCGTCTAAATTGTTAAAAAATATTTGAATGAATGGTGTTGTAATTCTCAATGACCGTTGCACAATTTCATATATTACTCTCTATGATTATGAACCTCGTATGTTTAAATATCTAAGCTTGGTTTGTCTGCAGGTTATAACCAGCTTAGATTACAGAAGCATGGAAGAGAACTAAGAACTGGGCCACCATTGGTGCCTTCTCCTATTGGGCATCCTTCTTTTCAAAACCAAGCTCCTGGAATTGGACAATGATATATCTCGCCTTCAGACATGGAGGAAATTAATTTGAATTCCACTAAATTCTATCTTTTGTAATTGTCCAAAGATAATAGTATTACCATACACTGTATCATGATTGATCGCTATTTGATTATAATTTATTTTTAAGCTTCTTTGTTAGATAAATGTACTTCTAACTCGGGTAAAGGATGACAAAACTATAAGCTTAGTTCGTCTGCAGGCCATAACCAGCTCAGATCACAGAGGCATGGCAGAGAACTCTTGGGTGACAGAAATGGTGGAAGTCTGCCTTCTCATCTTGGAAAAATACTAGTGATTACAATCAAGTAGATTCTGGAAAAGCACAGTGATATTTCTCCCATCTATTAAGAGGAAATTTACTTATAGATGATTAATTTGTATTATTTACTGATGAATGTACATCCGAGTTTGGTACTGGGTCAATACAATTTCAAAAGAAAACAAACAGACACAAAATGTTGGGGCTATCATTTGATAGTTTTACAAAATTTGATTAATACTATAAAAGAAACATAATTTAGATGTGTCTTGAGTCAACAGTTCTTATTAAACAACCGTTACCTTTTTATCAAATTTCCGGTTGTTGCTAGTTCTTGTCAGACTATGCATGGACTGCATGAAAAGAAGACCAGTCACTGTTTATTGTGGTCATTTATGACTTTGATCAAGTCTCAATGCACATCATAGGTGAACTTGAAATAGTCAAGAAGCTGACAAAAGGAAATTCAAATCAAACATCTAAGAGTTTCAATCACTTTGAATTTAACTCAGGAATGGTGGTTTTACCGGGTCAGATGGACAGAGATGTTTCCTCTAGTATATATACAATATGTCACAAAGACAAAAAGAACATAAAAGTAGTAAAATGGGGAAGAGAAGCAGTTTAGTTGTAGTATTCCTTTTGATCCTCCTTGCTTGCAGTTGCACTGAAAAAGTTGAGTCAAGACCTTGGCAGCGATCAGTTGTTCATGGTATGATCTCGATCCTCTTCTATCATTCTTGCTTTTGTTCCAGTTTTGTATCTATGAAGTTTTAAGTTTTCTTTTGGGCTAATTACATAAGGAGTACCCTCTAAACTATCATCCAATTTACATAAATCCTCTTAGTTTTTGTTGGTCAAAAAACAAGAGAGAAGTCAAATAATTGAGGTTTCACAGTGCAACAAAGAAAGATGAGATGTTTTTTGGGTTTATAGTAAATCAAAGTTGAAACTAATGTATCACAATTTGAGAGTACTTTTTTTTTTGTAATTGATGAGAACCTTAAAAAATGAGAATAAAAATGTTCACTTTTTCTTTAATTCCAGTCCCTACTCTGGAACACATTATACGGTTAGGAAGAGGTCACAAAGCTCTCGTCCTCTGTCATTATAAAAGACATAAACCATGAAAATAGGATTAAACTAATATGAATTATAAAGAGTTAAAAAAAAGGGACTAAGTTCAGATACTCAAAAGAGCAGGGAATTTTTCTTTAAGGATCAGACTGCTGAAATCATTAAATAAAATCATAAGATTTAGGTAAGGGTCAACGCAATTACATCATTTAATAGCCATACATATCAAACATCATCTTTGCTGATATTACTTCTAACAGCTACTGAGAACAAGTCTGTCAAGGTCTATACTAGTTTTGACATAGTCAGATTTGTAGAAATGTTTCTCTTTTCCACATATACCTGGCAGAGTAGAAGAAAACGTTAAGAATTAGAGTGCAGATTATAAGGAAGTCCACATTATTGTTCCATTTTATTCTCATAATCTCAGTTGATTTAAAAACTTCAGATATTAGGTAATTGACCAACAATATCATATCGTTAACATCCAATATTATTTATTATATAATCTTTTCTCCTCCTTGATTTGTGTAAGTTCTTTTAAACTAGTCTCCTACAAATTTCCTTAGGATTGAGTATAGACTAAGCAGTGGTAGGTGCCTTGGGGATATGAATGATACTTAAGCTCATCGGAATTGGCAAAATGAGTACCAATTTAAGGAAGGCATAGATAGGATGTTGCTATATTTCATGTCTTATTTGTTGATCTCTTAAATGATGGAATAGAATGTTTTCCTTTTTCTTTACAGGAGAAAACAAGCTTATAATTCAGAAGGATGGAAGAAGGCTCCTTCGCACCGGTCCAGGAAATCCTAGTCCCGCTGGGAACCCTCCTAGTGTTGTACATTGATAACTATACTCTAAATCAAGATGAAAAGGAATGAAAGATGGAAATCTAGTAGATTTTATATAGATTTGGACTCAAGGTTATTAGTTTTATTTTTATCCAATTACTGTAGCAAAATACTGCAGCAGCATATTATTTGTGGTACTGTAGCAGTGAATAGTGGTGATGAATGGATATTTTATGATTATAATTTAGGAGTTTTGGATAGTGTAAATAAGGGTTTGATTAGGTTATCTAAAGAGTCTTGTTGGAATAAAAGTTTGTTTGTCGGGGAGTAAATTAAGGTTTTAGTAGAAAAATCTTTTTGAGACTCAAACATGTAATAAACAGATGATAGATATATTATCTGTCATCTTTCTATCTATCTATCTATTTTTATGGTGCTCCAAATGATCTCATGGATTGAAAATTTTCTCTTGTTTGAACTTTCTGCATTATTTTGGTGAAATAGATTACTCCCCGTTGATTATAGTAAACACGATGTGGATCGATCTCAGTAGATAATCATGTTTGCTGTCCGTTAAACTCTTCTATTGTTTTAAAATATGGTAGACAATCTCCAAGCGACACAGGTATGCAATCTCTCCCGAACTTAGAAAAACAAAGAGCTCTTTTGAGAAAAATAGAACTTTAAATCTCTTACACATTAATCTGCCTTAAGTTCTCTATGTTAATCTGACATTTAGCATCTTTTTACAAATGTATTAGAATGTCCTTGATTGATTTTAGAAGAATCCCAAAAGAAAACAATAAGTTTGAAACAGTTTTAGATTTTCAGTTCCTGATTAGATTAGTGACTCTAATGTAACTTTTGTGCCAGGATGTGCACCTAACCTGTTAAAGCTAAACATCATATTTGTTATGTTTTGACCTAATACTAAAATTAAATTGTATATATATGAACTTGCCAATGTGATAATTTTACAAGTGAGGGTATGCCACTAAATTTCTGCATCATGCATTTTTTAGTTTAATTGATTTCGAGTAGATCTTCATGGATGATTGTATTTTTGGCTTTCCCTTGGATTAGATGCAAAGAAAACTCTCCTCCAAAATAATTTTGATGTATGTATTGAGGTTGAAGATGATGACTTGTTTTTTGCTTGTTCCTTCATATTTTAGTCTATCATGCCTAAGTGGAGTTGTTTCCAAAAGACCCAAAGACCTACTGGGGGTGAGGGGATCTTCTTCATCACCTTCTTTGCCAAAGAAATTAATTTATCACCAAGGAAGCCTTAGATTGATACAAACATCATATTTTCAAATCAACAGACGCCCATTGTGGTTGAGAGGCCTCTGATGTTACCAACTTTTGCTTCTCTTGGTATTGCACATATTTTTTACTGATTGAAGGTGGACAGAAGCATGCAGAATTAATGGGATTGCATTTGTTGAGTTAGTGAGAGGGTCTTATGCCAATGCTTCCTTCTGTACGTCAATGATCATCAATGCGTTCCAGATGGAAAGTTTTGTCCTTTTCATACATACTAATATGGCGATGCTCCTAATTTGCCTGAGATTGCCAAGACTATTCTGGGACTAAAGGAAGGAACCTTGGGATAATAACATGGCACTACATGCACGTACTTGTTTCGGTGGCTATGATGCTTAGTCTCATTTGTTTATATAATATCACTCCTACGACTCTCAACATGCATCTGCTCGTTAGGACAAAGTTACTCTGATTCATGCTATAATATCTGAGGATATACTATAAATCTTGTTGCAGTGATGTATGAGAGTACAAGTTCTTATTACTCATTTGGCCCATCAATATGGGTTGAAACTTGAAAGTCATTGGAACACGCTAATCTCTCCATGAAGGATCTCGTCTACAAAATGGATTGAAATTCTATCAAGTCAGTTCCGAACATTAGTGGGTCAAACATTAGGTATCATCGTTAAGCAAATCATACAATGAGCTAGCATAGACTAGTCTTGGACGATCAGTTAGCATTATAAAGCAAATCATCATACAACAGTGAAAGCTGTACGTGCGTACTGATTATAAGTTGTAATATATTTCAGAGTGAGAACTTTAAACAGACATATGATATGTTTGTCAGATTGTGAATACTTGTAAGAAAAACGTAAAACTCTATATAGATTTCTGTAATGAAACTTTGCATGATATATATTAAAACGAATACTGTAGCTATGGTAATAATAACTACAATCTCAATATGAAACTAAACTCTCATATGGGTACTTCCCCACGTTAACTACTCTTCCTCTTTCCAGTGTTATGCTCGATTTCTCTTTCGGACACCTCACCCAAGATATGACTTCAATTAGATTCAAGGAAAATATAACATCATTAGCAAGTTGAAACTTCTCCGTAGTTTCATATGCAATGTTTCTAAAAGAAAAGAAGAAAAATGTGACGCTTTGTGTGTCTTGAGTCAACAGTTCTTATTAAACAATCGTCACCTTTTTATCAATTTTCCGGTTGTTGCTAGTTCTTGCTAGACTATGCATGGCCTGCATGAAAAGAAGACCAATCAACGTTTATTATATATGGTCATTTATGACTTTGATCAAGTCTCAATCCTAGCAGTACTTTGATGAAAGGCACATCATAGATGAACTTGAAATAGTCAAAGAACCTGACAAAAGGAATTTTAAATCAAACATCTCAGAGTTTCAATCACTTTGAATTTAACTCAGGAATGGTGGTTTTACCGGGTCAGATGGACAGAGATGTTTCCTCTAGTATATATACAATATGTTCCAAAGACTAAAAGAACATAACAAGTTGTAAAATGGGGAAGAGAAGCAGTTTAGTTGTAGTATTCCTTTTGATCCTCCTTGCTTGCAGTTGCGCTGAAAAGGTTGAGTCAAGACCTTTGCAGCGATCAGTTCTTCATGGTATGATCCCGATCCTCTTCTATCCTTCTTGCTTTCGTTCCAGTTTTGTATCCATAAAGTTTTTAGTTTTCTTTTGGGCTAATTAAATAAGGAGTACCCTCTAAACTATCATCCAATTTACATACATCCTCTTAGTTTTTGTTGGCAAAAAAACAAGAGAGAAGTCAAATAATTGAGGTTTCACAGTGCAACAAAGAAAGATGAGATGTTTTTTTGGGTTTATAGTAAATCAAAGTTGAAACTAATGTATCACAATTTGAGAGTACTTTTTTTTTTGTGATTGATGAGAACCTTAAAAAATGAGAATAAAACTGTTAACTTTTCCTTTAATTCCAGTCCCTACTCTGGAACAAATTATACGGTTTGGAAGAGGTCACAAAGCTCTCATCCTCTGTCATTATAGAAGACAAAAACCATGAAAAAAGGATTAAAGTAATATGAATTATAAGGAGTTAAAAAAAGGGACTAATTCCAGATACTCAAAAGAGCAGGGAATGTTTCTTCAAGGATCAGACTGCTAAAATCATTAAAATCATAAGATTTAGGACATCATTTAATAGCCATGCCATACATATCAAACTTCATCTTTGCTGATATTACTTCTAACAGCTACCAAGAACAAGTCAGTCAATGTCTGTACTAAGTTTGGCAGTCAGATTTGTAGAAATGTTTCTCTTTTCCATATATACCTTAGCAGAGTAGAAGAAAAAGTTAATCACTTGTGTGACTGAACAGTATGCCTTCCTTTTCTTTTTGTAGGAGAAAACAAGCTAATAATTCAGAAGGATGGAAGAAAGCTCCTTCGCAGCAGTCCGGGAGTTCCTAGTCCCTCTGGGCACCCTCCTCCTGGCAGTATTATACATCCATAACTATAAACCAAGATGAAAAGGGATGAAAGATGGAAATCATATAAATTTTCATATAATTTTAGACCTAAGGTTATTAATGTTATTTTTATTTTTTTTCCTTGTATTAATGTAGCAAAATGGTACAGCGTTGTACTAATTTATACGATGAATGAATTTCTTTTTTATACTTTTTGAAGGAGTCTTGGATAGTGTAAATTAGGGTTTAATTGGATTATGTAAAGAGTCTTATTGGACTAAAATTTGTTTCTTGGGAAGTGGGTTAAGGTTTTACTAGAAAAATCTTTTTGAGACTCAAACATGTAATATAAGGAAGAAAGGTAATTAAAGAAGTATTATCTTCTTTCCTAAGTTTTCTTTGTTATCTTTCTTTCTTTCTATCTATTTTTATTGTGCCCGAAATGATCTTATAGATTGAAATCCTTCTCTTGCTCAAATTTTTGACATCGGTGAACTACTTTGGTGAAATAGATTGCTCATCGTTGATTGTATTAAACTCAACATGAATCAATCTAAGTAGATGATAGACATGTCTGTTGTTCTTTAAGCTCCTTCGCTGTTTTAAAACATGGTAGACGATATATAAGCAATCGACATATGAAATCTCTGCTTAACTCAGTTAGAAAAGAAGCTCCTTCAAGAAAATAGAACTCTACATTTGTTACACTTTGATCTTCCTTGAATTCTCTATGTTAAAATGACTTCTGGCATCCAGTTATAAATGTATTAAAATGCCCTTGATTTGTTCTAGAAGAATCCCAAAAGAAATAAGTTTAAAACAGTGTTAGACTTTTAACTTCTAACTAGATTGTCAAGGCGTGCACCCGACTTATTTAGTGCACACCAACTCTGAACTACATAGTGACTCCAATGTATAGTGACTCCAGTGTAATTTCCATGCTAGAGTGCACACCTAGCCCTATTGAAATTAAACATTTCATTTGTTAATTTTGACTTGATTTTACTTTTGTTCTCCGATCTTCTTCGCCGAGTTATTTTTCACAAGTCATGCATTTTGACCTAATATTAAAACTAATTTTATATCTTATTTTTAAGTGTTTTGGGAAAAAAAAATCTAGGGTTAACCCTAATATAAACGAGATGACTTTTTACATGAAGACCTAATAGTAAAAGATAACTATAAAATATTAAGCAATGCAAATTGCCAGATTTATATGAAAAACCCCCAAACCTAAGTAAAATTTAGGGATCCTTTTCACTAGCAAATACAAAAACTACTTACAAATTATCAGCTGAATCTCACAACTATATCTAAAGTTTTTTTATTCGCTAGATCCCATGACAAGTTGTTTCAGATATGTTCAAATGCCTTGGACAACTTGGGTACGCCAAATTAGCCTGTTCAAACGCTTACAAAGGCTTTGAATGCCTAATAGCTTCTTTTGCTCCTCGGGCAAATGTGTTTGAATGCCATAAGAGGTCATTCGAATGCCTTAGCAATGCGACTGTATCTCAGGAAAGCGTTAGAAAGAAAAAGAGGGTTGTTCGAGCACTACAAACTTCCACTGTCCCTTGGGTAGAGATACATTCGAACACCCATGCGGGTCCTTTGAACACCACATGTCGCATGAAAGCTTTTGTGCCTCGGACAAGAGGGTTCGAACTCTCCTTTTGCGGTTCGAATGCCCACTTGAAATCTTGTAGAATTCAATATGTAAATCTTCATATCATGCTCTTTAATTATTATTCTAATACATTTAATATGTGGTTTTGCTCAATCTTCTCCATTAATAATTTAGTAGCAAAAAACCTATAACCTAATATAAGTGTCTAAAAATACAAAAGTTAAATGTATTTTACCCTCCTATACTTACGCACAAAATTACTTTATCCACGCAAACTAGTCTCTATACTTATAACTAAAGTAAAACTATTAGTTTTTTTATTCAACTTAACTAAATGACATCAAAACGGCCAAAATACTGATGTCGTGTTTGTTAGAAAAGACATACAAATTTTGATATAATACAGTGAAATTACAAAAATAGCCATGGTAATCGATTAAATTTAATAAAAAAAAACTAACAGTCTCACTTTATTTATAAGTACAAGACTATTTAGAATTTTTTAAAGTATGAAGGAGTAAAATAATTATGAGCATAAATACAAGGCGATAAAATGTATTTAACCCAATATACAAACTATCTATAGAGCATGATATAATAGATTTAAAATATTTCAATAGACATGTAATAGTCAAAAAAAAAAAAAAAAACTCAATACCAGGTAAAACGGATGCAGGTAAAAACAATATAATAAACCAGAAAAAGATGCACTTAATAAGATGCAGATAATAATCATTGTCCACCAAAAAAGAATTAGTACTTTAAAGAATAACATCCTTAAAAGAATTTATTTACTGTATCTGGGCAAACATCTCCATTGAGAAAGAATCAAACTTCTCTTGAAGATGAGCAAGCCTAGCATAAACAGTAGTAACTGCATCATCGGACCCTTTAGAATCACTCTCAGCAGTGTGTGGGCTTCTTCATTATTCAATGAGCCGTGAGTAAGACGAGAAGAGTATACTTTGCTCCTGATTTTGATGGATCCACTGTCGCTCTATAAAGTGTACACAATTGAGAGATGAAAATACCGAAAGGTAATCCCTCCACTGGTGCCAAAGAAGAGACAATAACCTCAATACATCTTACCATCATACCAGGTAGATTTATATCAGAACACCAATACCAGTTGCATTAATCAGATATGCTCGTTCCTTGTCTAACTGTGTTTTACGTCCCTTAGGACATATTTGGAAAAACAGATAAGGTATAAATTTTGATTTTTTTTTTCTTCTTCTTCTAATAATAGAGCATGACTAATCATATTTCTATCTCACATATAGGGATAGCAAATGATAATTCGACACGATAATTCGGCTCTTAATCGGGTTTGAGTTTGGTCTAATCGGATTCGGGTCATAAACGGGTCAACACATCTAACCCGAATATAATTAGGTCGTATTTGAGTTTATACTAGTGACCCGTTTAACCTATTTAAGCATACAAGTCAAGTCGGATCGTGTCAACTCGCCAATCCATTAGTATATATAAACTAAGTTTCTAACCTAACCTACCATACCTCACTCTCTCATTTCTCACTTCTCACTCAGCCGCCTCTTTAGCTCTTTCCCAAATCACTATCTCCACTCTCATCTCCCCCATGAGCGACATGAAAATCTTGCTCCCCAATGGCAAGGAAGTGCTAATCATCAACGGCGCACCAACGGAGACAGCCAGGTTGGAGCTCGGTAAGAATTCATCCATCGTGCTAGTAATCTATCATAATGAAAATCACTCAAGAGCACGCTTCGACATGCAAGCATGGTGGCAACTCCTTAGCTTTACCACTCTTTAGTGGTGTTGCTTTGCGACATCTATGTGCTCATCAACGAAAGCAACTCTCATGTGTACTACAACTCCTCCAGCGTCAAGTACCCAACGGAGTTTAGCCTCGAGGCATTCTCGCCTCGCTGCCATGAGAGCCAGATATGGGAATCCGTCGCCATGGAGGTCCACTCCCAGAGCCTCGCTGTCGCCGACATCTTGATCTCCGCCACCGCTTCGCTAACTCCGACAACACCACCACCAAAAGCTAGTGTAGATTTATTACTAAATATTGTCCAATAATTCTGCTAGATTTGTGTTATGTGTTATATAATTTTTGTTAGTTTGATTAGAATATGATGTATATATTCTAAATTTTATTGTATTAGGTTTTTATAGTAATCTTGTAAATGGGTTAATCTTGTTTTGTAAATGGGTTAATCGGGTCTTGTAAACCGGTTAATCGTGTCATGTAAACGGGTTGACTATGTTGTATAAAGAATGCAACCCATTTATTAAACGGGTCGTATTCGTGTTTGTACTATTCGACTCGAACCCGACTAACCCGACACGATTGTCACCCCTACTCACACTGTATTAGGCTCCATAATCTCCTTTCCTACAATTTGAATATCACGAATAGCAATAGGCTCACACGGAAAACCACCAGATGGACGCTGGGAGACTAAATACCCTCCACAGTCAACACATGTAGACTAGGGTTGTTAAGCTTGACGAGCGGCTCGGGCTTGGCTTGGGCTCGGGTTCGACTCTGTCAAAGCTAAGCCGAGCCCGAGCCATTGAAACCGGCTCGAAATTAATATCTAGCTAAGCCTGAACTAGAGCTGGCTCGCTCATGCTCAACTTGATAGGCTTGATAGCCCGACTAACTACAACTAGAGACACGTGGTATAAAAAATAATTGATACGTGTCCCTCACCCACCCCACCCTCACTCATCACCCATCACCCTCTCCCTCTAAAAATCATATGCAACCACAATCTCAACTTGTCTCTAGCCATTGGCGCCTTCTCCCTCCTCCCTTTTTCTATCACCCAAGTCTTTGGTCACCCTCTTCCAGCTTCTAACCCTCCCTCTTCTATAACTTCTTCCCCTTTACACCAAAAAGTAAACCTAGCATTTATCTAGCCATTGGAAGGCTATCAAGCTAGGATCTAATTGACCTTTGGCTACTGTTTGATCAATATCTTGAGATCTAACCATTCAAATCCTATGATCTTAGATTTATTAGAAAGCTCTCTCTAGGAAAAACAACATATCCAAAATTCAGGAGGATCCGTCGATTAGATTGTTCGCAGATCTCTTCGAAAGTTACGAGCTTCATCTAGTCCAGTACCGTTGCGGATCGGATTAGGCCAGTTCATAACAACTGGTATCAGAGCCATCGTTCCTCGGATAGTCGTGGCTACCACAAGACCAAAGGTAGCGAAGCAAGTAAGCAATCAAGGCTTGGAGATGGACCACATGGCTACGTCAATATCTCCATCCCCTCAGAGTTCACGAGGACAGACAGAGGGCCTTCTTGATCTCACACAAACCTTGGCGCTCATGGCGCAAACATTGTTGGAGATCAAGGCCACTCTTGCTAACAAAAACCATTATCCTCCAAGGCGTACCCCTGAGCGTCATCGAAGACATGAAGAATGCCCCTTACCTAGAGAGGGGAGCTGATGAGAATCGATCCTGGAGACACCATGGCAACAGCACGACAAACTGCACAGGCGCTGCACCGACTTACCTCCCTTGCACCTGAGGGAACCTATGACCCCACATCCAGAGGAGGAGCCTTGGGATGAGTTGGAGGAGCCCCCACATAACCAAGGGTCCAATAAAAAGAGCCTCTTCACCGAGGACGTGAGAACGGACGCGACCAAATGCTACAACCCCGCACTGTTCGAGTCGATTTTCTTAAATTCAGCAGTGGTGACCCGTTGGATTGGATTTATAGGGTGGAGCAATTCTTCACTTATCAAGGGACACCTAATCACCAAAAGGTGCTTCTGGCCTCATTCCACCTTGAAGACGTAGTAGTGAGATAATTTCAAGCAGCGCATCGTCGCGTGCACCTTCGCCACTTGGGAGGAGTTTGCTGACGTGCTTTGTGTGCATTTCGGACCCTCTAACTATAAGGACTTCGAAGCCACCTTGATGAAGCTAACCCAAAAGACCTATAAGATCCTATCAAGAGGAGTTCGAAAGAATTAGCAATCGAGTCCATGGGTGATCGGACTTAGCTCTCAAAAGCACTTTCGTCTTCGGGCTTCATCGTGATATCCAAGTGAAAGTCAAAGCTACTCGTCCTACCACCTTGCTAGAGGCCTTCTCAGCAGCACAAATGATGGAGGAAAGGATCGAGAGTTGAAGGTAATACACCAACCAAAATGGACCACATTGGAGTCAACAACCATGGATCAAACATCAGTGAGCAACCTAAGACCGCCAACCTCGGGTGTGCCATATTTGGAACAGGCTCGGCCAAATCCAAGCGGGCCAGCCCCACCTTGAATTGGGCCAGACCCTAAGGACTAGTCGAGGTTAAGAGGTCAATGCCTCCTACTAGCGGGCATTGAAGATCGGCGCTCAAAGGGCCTATGCTTCTATTGTGACAAACGCTTCATACCGAGCCCTAAATGTGCCAAATAGCCCACTGCCATTATGCTCATGGAGAAGATGATCAAGGATGATCCAGATGGCGACATGGAGGAGCAATAGCAGGAAGAGCATGGACAAACCGAAAAGGATGCACACTCGACAAAGCAACTATATAAGGCTTGGGAACCACCATAGACACCTTAAGGACAAGGTGGTCGGAAGCATGGTGGAATGATACGACTCAGTTAGATTGGATCCACTTGCCGCATTGGGTTTATTAGGATGAGCTTATTTATCTAGTTTGTGTTTGTTTAAGAGAATAAGGCCTTTTGCCATGGGGACGTTTGAACGCTATAGAATTGCGTTCGAATGGGGCCGTTCGAAAGCCTACACGCATTCGCAACTACAGAGAACGCAAATTGCGCGCTCGAGCACGTTTAAACGCACCGCGGCAAAAATTATTGGTTGTTAGGATTTTAACTTAGTTGTTGGTTCGTTAGTGTTTATTAGAGTTGTTTAACTTAGTTAATGAGTCCCTAGGGTGAGCCTCTTTAATTATGTGGAGAAAACCTTAATTGGAATTGATTTTGGATAATTGAATTAGTTTTGGCCTTTATCTTTCTCTCAACTTGTCTTTAGTCATTGGTGCTCTCTCCCTCCTCCCTTCTTTCACTGCCCAAGTCTTTAGTCGGCCTCTTCTAACTTCTAACCCCCCTCTTCTACAATAACTTCTCCTCATTCACACCAAGGAGTAAACCTAGCATTTATCTAGCCATTAGAGGGCTATCAACCTAGGATCTAATTGACCTTCGGCCATTATTTGATCGATATCTTGAGATCTAATCATCCAAATCCTGTAGCCTTAGATTCGTTGAAAAGCTCTCTCCAAGAAAGACAACATATCTAAAATTCAAGAGTGTCTATCGGTTAGATTGTTCGCAGATCCTTTCAAAAGTTACAAACTTCATCGAGTCTAGAACCGTTGCGGATCAGATTAGACTGGTTCTTAACAAAATCATAAACATCATAAATTACATTCGATAAATTTGAAACTACAAACAAAAAAATAAAGTAATGAGAGGCAAGATGTATATATATCCAAAAAAAAAATTGTACTCAAGAATTAGAACTCATCCCAAATCCATATATGAGGTCAAAATCTAAACATATGCACAAGTACAATCAAGGTAAGACATAAATAAAAGTTACCCTATAAACTCTAAAATTAGTTAACAATTTTTTTCTAAATGATCAATAGTGGCTTTCATTCTCCGTGAGAGTTAGCTCTTTAGATGAGTATGTTTGGAGAAATTGATAAACAAGACAACTTTCAGACTCATAACTAGAGTCTTTTCTATTGAAATATATTGTCAAACTAGATAATGTATGAATTTAAGTGTTTGCTAAAAGAGTACCATCTCGTAGAAAAAATAGATAAATAAATAGAGTGACCGTGCAAGGCACATGAGCTGCCTTCTTCTCCTCCTCTCTATCTTTTCTTCTCTTTTTCTCTAATAGATCTAATAGCATGGTGTTTTCTATACATATTTACCAAATTATAAAACTTGATTTGTAAAATAGTAAGTAAGGTGTAAGCTATAATTTTGTTAAAAGACAAAATATTATATACAAATTTTTATAAGAATAGAAGAAGAAAATTGCGACGTTTTGTGTGTCATGAATCAACAGTTCTTATTAAACAATCATTACCTTTTTTTATCAATTTTCTGGTTGTCGCTGGTTCTTGTCAGACTGCATGGACTGCATGAAAAGAAGACCAGTCACCGTTTAATATATATATGGTTATTTATGACTTTGATCAAGTCTCAATCCTGGCAGTAGTCTGATGAAAGGCACCTCACAGGTGAACTTGAAATAGTCAACAACCTGACAAAAGGAATTTTAAATCAAACATCTAAGAGTTTCAATCACCTTGAATTTAACTCAGGAATTAACGGTGGTCTTACCGTGTCAGATGGACAGAGATGTTTCCTCCAGTATATATACATACAATACGTTGCAAAGACTAAAAATACAGCAAGGTTTAAGATGGGAAGGACAAGCAGTTTGATTGTAGTATTCCTTTTGATCCTCCTTGCATGCAGTTGCATTGAAAAAGTTGAGTCAAGAGCTTTACAGCGATCAGTTGTTCATAGGGGTGTAAACGAGCCGAGCCTGAGCGAGCCGGCTCTGGCTCAGGCTCGGCTCGAAATTAGTTTCGAGCCTCATGATGTTGCTCAGGCTCGGCTCAGCTCAACCCGAGCCGAGCTCGAGCTGAGCCTAACCGAGCCCGAGCAAAGCTCGGGCTCGATTAGAGGATGAGGCGGTGGCGACGTGGGCGGTGACGACGTGGGCGGTGGCGACGTGGGCGGTGGCGACAAGGACAGCGGCTTGCCGAAGGAGTCCGAGACGGATGGAGGAGGCCGACGGAGGAGGAGGTCGACGGCGGAGGAGGAGGCCGACGGAGGAGGAGGAGGCCGACGGAGGAGAAAGCCGACTGCGGAGGAGGAGGAGGAGGAGGAAGAGGCCGACGGAGAGGAAGGCGTGGCGCCGTGGTGGTGGCTTGCCGTCGTTGCCGATGGAGGCGAGGAAGAGGCCGACGGAGGAGGAGGCCGACGGGGAGGGAAGAGGTGGCGGCGTGTGGGGTGAGGTTTGGAGTGGTGATCGGGTGGATGAGGGTGAGAGTGAAGGTGAGGGTGGGGTGGGGAAAATGAGGATGGGGAAGGTGATGTGATGTGATGGGAAAGGTGAAGTAATTAATGAGGGTGGGGTAGGTGAGGGTGATGAATGTTGTGTTAGGGGTGAGAATAAGTTAGTGAGGGACACGTGGCAATATTTCTTTATGCCACGTGTCCTTAGTCATAGGGAGTCAGGCTATTGAGCCTATCGAGCCGAGCCTGAGCGAGCCAGCTCCAGCTCAGGCTCGGCTCGATATTAATTTCAAGCCTATTATGATGGCTCAGGCTCGGCTCAGCTCTGATCGAGCCGAGCCGAACTCGAGCTTCACCCGAGTCGAGTCCGAGCCGAGCTCAAGCTGCTCGTCAAGCCTGACAGCCCTAATTGTTCATGGTATGATCTCGATCCTTTTTCCTATCTTTTCCTCCTTGCTTTCCTTTCGTTTTTGGTATCTATAAAGTTTCTAGCTTTCTTCGGGCCAATATATATATATATAAAACTATCGTTCGTTTTTATATAAATCCTCTTAACTTTTTCTTCATCAAAAAAATTCTAGAGGAAGAAACAAGAGATAAATCAGATAATTGAGGTTTCAAAGTGCAACAAAGAAAGATGAGAGGTTTCTTTAAAACTAATATACTACAATTTGAGGGTACTTCTTTTTGTGATTGATAGGAACCTTAAAAATGAGAATAAAACTGTTCACTTTTTCTTTAATTCCAGACCCTACTCTCGAACATATTATACGATTAGAAAGAGGTCATAAAGCTCTCATCCTCTGCCATTATAAAAGGCAAAAACCATGAAAAAAAAGGATTATTAAAGTAATATGAATTATAAAGAGTTTAAAACAGGGATTAATTCCAGATACTCAAAGAGCAAGGACTTTTTCTTCAAGGATCAGACTGCTAAAATGATTAAATAAAATCATAAGATTTACGAAGGGTCAACGCAATTACATCATTTAATAGCCATACATTATCAACTTCATCTTTGCTGATATTACTTCTAATACTTACAAAGGACAAGTCAGTCAATGTCTATCCTAGTTTGGGCAGTCAGATTTGTAGAAATGTTTCTCTTTTCCATATATACCTTAGCAGATAAGGAAATCCACGTTATTCTTCTTTTTAATTTATTCTCGTAATCTCCAATATTACAAAACCAGTTGATATATATATAAAAGATGTGTGACCCACTATATTGTAATAAAAGCAAAAGGAGCTTGTGATATTGTTAACATCTAATATTTGTATAGCAATTGATTCAAGGGAAGTGAAGCGATCATCTGTTCATTGTATAATATTTTTCTCCTTCTTGCTTTGTGTAACTTCTTTTAAACTGGTCTCCTACAAACTTCATAATTAGGAGGGTATATAGACTAAGTAGTCCTAGCTATGTGCCTTGAAGATATGAATGATACTTTTAAGTCAAGGAACGCATAGATAAGATGTTGCTCTATTTCACCTCTCATTTGTTGATCACTTGTGTGATTGAACAGCATGCCTTCCTTTTCCTTTGTAGGAGAAAATAAGCTAATGATTCAAAAGTATGGAAGAAAGCTCCTTCGCAGCAGTCTAGGAATTCCCAGTCCTTTTCCAAACACTCCTCCTGTCAGTATTAGACAATACTCTTCCTCCTTCCATCCTTATCGATTTCTCTTTCGGACACCTCACCCAAGATATGACTTCAATTAAATTCAAGGGAAAAAGGACATCTTTAGTGGAAACTTCTCCGTAGTTTCATACGCACTTGTCTAAAAGAAAAGAAGAAGCATGTGGCAATTTCTTTGAGTCGAGTCAACTGCTCTTATTAAACAATCGTCACCTTTTTATCAATTTTCCGGTTGTTGCTCGTTCTTGTAAGACTGTGCATGGACTGCAAGAAAAGAAGACCAGCCACCGTTTATTATATATGGTCATTTATGACTTTGATGAAAGGCACCCCATAGGTGAACTTGAAATAGTCAAGAACTTGACAAAAGGAAATTCAAATCAAACATCTAAGAGTTTCAATCACTTTGAATTTAACTCAGGAATTAATGGTGGTCTTACCGTGTCAGATGGACAGAGATGTTTTCTCTAGTATATATACATACAATACGTTGCAAAGACTAAAAATATAGCAAGTTTTAAGATGGGAAGGACAAGCAATTCACTCGTAGTATTCCTTTTGATCCTCCTTGCTTGCAGTTGCACTGAAAAAGTTGAGTCAAGAGCTTTGCAGCGATCAGATATTCATGGTATGATCTCGATCCTCGTTCCTACCTTTTCTTCTACTTGGTTGGAAGCTCCATAGATTGAAGATAGTAGTGTCATCATCTAAAATATTATTAAGAAATATTTAAATGATAGCGTTAACAGTGTTGTGATTTTTAAAAATTGTTGTACAATTTTATATATTTGTTAGAATATAAACTATAAAAATTATTGTTCTCTAATAGCTTATGTTTTTAGAACAGTTGTCGAGTTAACAATTTTAATTTCAATGACTATGAATCTCGCATATTTAAATATCTAAGCTTGGTTTGTCTGCAGGCTATAACCAGCTTAGATTACAGAGGTCTGGAAGAGAACTCAGAAGTGGGCCATCAACAGTGCCTTCCTCTCCTACTGCAAACCCAGATCCTGGAGTTGGACATTGATACAATCTCGCCTTCAGACCTGGAGGAAATTAATTTGAATTCCACCGAATTCTATCTTTCGTAATTGTCCGAAGATAATAGTATTACCATACACTGTCTCATGATCGACTGGTATTTTATAATTTAGTTTTAAGCTTCTTTGTTAGATAAATGTACTTCCAACTCTGGGTAAAGGATGCCAAAACTATAAAGCAGAGGAAATACTTCAATATACCTCTTTCTAATTCCTAATGTAATACACATTAATATATATTATGAAGTATGCATCAGTATTAGATCTTTATTTCAATGGCTCACTATCTATGTAATAGACTCAGGCTCATTTAGGACTTAAATTGAGTTTGGTAGTTATATATACACACTCCTCTCTCTCTCTCTCTCTCTCTCTCTCTCTCAGTGTCCAAAATAACAGAGTTCTTTATTATTAGCCTTCTCTACATCTTTGTTAATCGGTTTAGGAGGTAATTAGTGTATAATCTCCTTTCACTTCAAAATATATTGTATAATTAATAGGAAACTTAAGCTAAATTAAAAATTAATTATTTGAGAGTTCTACTTTAATCAAGTCCCAATCCTAAAAATACTCTGATTGAAGACACCTCATAGGTGAACTTGGAATTGTCAAGATCTTAAAAAGGGAAAATTTCAAATCAAACATCTAGGATGAGTGATTTAATACCAACAACTAATTTCTCTCTCCTAATCTAATGGTTAAAATTGTATAATTATTTAAAGGATTAACAAGAAATACTGGTTAATATGACCTAAAATGCTGATCACCCTTTTAGTTTGTAAAGGTAAATTATTCCTTTTTTTCTCAATTTCTCTCTCCAAGATGACCTACTTTTATGAAAAATAATAAATAATATATATATATATATATATTTTACTCAATTCAGAGGTTAGTTGAAGTAGATTTAATTGAACACCTCCTTCTCAACCATTTAAGATTTACACTCTCTATAACTTTAGCCCTATAATTTGCAAATATTTAAACACAGAGCTTAATTTGTAAATATTGAAACAAATCAAATCAAAAGGAAATTCCTCATATATTTAAGATAAAAACATAACACTATATATTTTACTGATCATATCATTAATTCAATCAAATAATATAACTTAATACAAGAGAAGAAAAGAAAATTTGAGTAAGAACTCTAAAAACAAGTCCCTCACTTTACTATATTACAAACCATACAATAATAATAATAAATATCAAGCATCAAGAATAAGCACTCAGTCATAATAAGAAAAGATAAAAGCATTAAAACGCGAAGCTCTCAACACAAGAGCAAGCCTAGATGGGGAGAAATACTGGAACATTGGTGATGGCGATTTATTGAACCACATGAGGACTCCATTTGAGTGGCCTATTAAACCAAAAGCAGAACTAAGAAAGAAAAAACAATAAAGAAATAGATAGAAAGAAGTAAGATGAGAGTGCTAGAACTACCAGTTACATCCACAAAACTGAGAATCCAGTTCTCCAAAAGCTTAGATGAAAAATCTAAAGGACCGGAACGACGATGACAAAGCAGACCGAGGTGGGGCGGAGGCAAGTCAGGCTAGAGCGGCTGCAACTTACGTCGGTGGATTGTGACCATGGCAGGCGAGATCCACATCAAGAAACAACCGGCGCAAACAACAACAATATAGAAACAGGGAAGGCGAGATCCTAGCAACCAACGCAAAACAACAACAGGGTGGTAGGGACCGAGGCACAAACAACGAGGACACAAAAAGTAGAGGGGACGGCGTCAAGATGGACGATGATGACACCAATGATAGTGGAAAGGCGAGGCGGACAGTGATGGGGAGAAAGAGGACCAAAGAGGGGGAAGAAGAAAGGAAAGCGAGAAGACAAAATAAACTACCGAAGGCGACGAGAAAACCTTCGTAAGAAGGGGAAAAAACTCTAAACTCTAGCATAGCACTACTAGCGCCAGTGGAAAAGCTCCTAGAGGAAGGGGAAAGACAAAAGCACTAGTGACCGCCTGCAGAGGAAAATCTCCTCCCCTCCGCCTAGCCTTAAGGTGGAGTAATATAAGTTTGTATATTACTCTCCATGATTATGAACCTCGTATATTTAAATATCTAAGGTTATTTGTCTGCAAGCCATAACCAGCACAGATCACAGAGGCACGCCAGAGAACTCTTGGGTGGACAGAAATGGTGGAAGCCTGCCTTCTCCTCTTGGAAATGCTAGTGATTATAATCAAGTAGATCCTGGAAATTTATAGATGATTAATTTGTACTATTTATTGATGAAAGTACTTCCCAGTTTGGTAATGGGTCAATACAGTTTTTCTATAAAAAAAATAAAATTTAATTTCTTCTCTTCATCCGAGGCATATTAGATCTAGCCTCAGGCACGATCTTGATCAAGAGTTTGAAATTTTAATGCTAACACAGTTTCTCTGTACCAAAATGCAATCTGAAATCAAACTAAGTAGATTCTGCACAGCAACCTTCTTCTTTTTTTTAATAGATATATTCATCTATGTAAATGATCCACAATCAAATGATAGTAAGAGAAACAACTATGCAGAACATGAATATTAAAAGAAGCAAAAAAAAAAAGACACACCAGTGGATCAAAAGCAAACCAAACTATGTTGTCCATGAGTTGAAACTGAAGCAATAGCTGAGAAGTAGCAGTAGAAACATCTTAACCTCATGCCTTGTGCAAATGCTTAGCCCATCTCCGAGCCATGAAGGGGTCAAGGTAGTCCCACCGTTCGGCACAGCTACTTCTGCCTCCAATGCTTAGGTCCCTCCCTCCAGGCACACATCCACCGTCGTCGTTGTTTCTCTCACTCTTCTCACTGAATCCGACAACCATTTCCCCGGTCCTTTGCCACTCTTCTCTTCCTTCTTCGACGTAGCTATAACTGACAGTTATGAAGCTGTCATCGCCAGTTAAATCCAATGGAATTCTCCTCTCCTCTCCACCCCTCAGCTCCCCCAACCTCACCGAGCCCCCCTGATCGCCAATCCTCAATTGGGTGTCTCTGATAAGGCCTCCGAGAACTCTTGCCAAGTACTCCTCGAACTCATGCATCACAAATCCATTTGACATTCCGAATCCAAAACCGATGTGAAACTGGTGAATTGGAAAGGGCAGCTCTGAGTCTCGACCGACACGGGCTCGAGTTGGACTGTCTGACAAGTTGAGTATGCATGAGAGAGGATTCCGGTGAGTCCGGTCTTCTAGTATTTTAACTCCCTTCTGTAGCCCTTCCATTGGGTCAGCTCCACCAACGTAACAGAGGCGATCAATGATTTGTAGAGCCATCCGCTTACCATTCGTTGACATGCGCTTCAAGGGGAAGGCACGGGTAGCAGTGGAGGAGCAGGTAACAATGGCCAACCGGTCGATTGCCCGCAATGAGAAGACTACAAGTGCCATGGATTGCTTGAGGAGCCTCAAGTGTGGACCATTGGGGCTTGCAACAAGGACAAGATCTGTGGCTTGTTGAGGTGCTAGTCTTACTGAGAGGTAGGCTCTCTTCCAAGAATTTGGTGAAGCACATTGCTGTGGAACTAACGTATCAGCAGATGGCGAACGTCCATGTAATCGACTGAGAGCTGCTACTGGTGCAGGAATAAGCATGAACTGGAGACTAGGGTGCAAAGACTCAATGATGGTAGGATCAATCGGGTCATCATCATTGTACCGGGTGGAACGGAGGAAGGAGCGCCGGTTGACACGGGAAGTTGCAATGGAGTCATCGAGAATGCGAAGGATGGGATCAGCATGGTGCTGAGAGCTAGGTGCAGTGAGATCTCGCGGAAGCTGAGACCACTGAGCTCGGCAGATCGGGCATGTGGTGTTGCCATGTCGAACATTTGAAGCGATGCAAAGGAAGTGGAAGGAGTGTGAGCATTGGGCTGTAAAAATCGCACGGTTGCTCTCACAATCGCCGCCACTACCACTGCTACCACCATCAGTGGCACCACAGCTGAGAGACTCGAGGCAAATTGCACAAATGTTCTGCAAATAGTTTGCACAAAACATGCATTACAAGAATAGGACTATCAAGTTCTAACATAGAAAATTTCAATTCGAAAGCCAAAAGATGTATGCAAAACAAGGAAGTATAAAGCATATCTAAAGTTATTGTTTCTCGATACTTAATCTTTAGACAAACGATTCAATACTTACCTCTAATTTTGGTCTCTTAATCCAAAGACAAGTTCTACGATACTCTATAAAAATGGTCGAAAGTGTCAATTACTATAACCAGGAGTACCGAATACCCCTTAACTTTTAAGGGTCAAATAATGTGTTTATGTTCTTCTCCTTTGGATGGTTCTACAAATCAAAACAAAATTCCTCAAATAAATCTCCAACCAGATCGTTAAATTCTTAAGGAGATACTCAACGAATCTGCTGCTTAAATTCTATAACAACTAACCTATCGGTCGAGCATTGCAAGTAAAATAATAAAATATCAGTTTTAGCCACTTGATGGATCAAAGAGATAGAATCTAGTAGATGTTATCCACTTTTTGATGGCAAATACTGAGTTTTTGACCAAACTAGCCTTGGTCTAAAACTTTTTTTATCGTAATGGACTACCTTTAAACTTATTTACTAAATGAGATCTAATTTACTATAGCTCAGACAAAAATGCTGAACTATGCAGCATTTTCAGTGTTCTTGTCTGATCCTAAAACGCTTTCCAATATTTTATGTATATAAATCGTTTTAACTTAATCATTCAGCAATTTAAAAACAAAATTGTCCGGCAATAAAAACACTGAACTAATCAGTTCAGCGTTGTTGTTATAGCTACAGTAAATTAGATCTCATTTAGTAAATAAATTTAAGAGTAATCTATTTCAATAAAAAAATTTAAATATAAGTCTATTTTAGTCGAAAACTCCCAAATACTTAGAGCAGCTTAGGGTACAAATTTTTGAACTTTGTGATGGTCCACAATTCAGCTAAGGAAAAGGTAGTCTTGTCTGAATTATTTGCTGCGGTGTATCAGAGCTGTACACCAAATCCGGCCGTCAAAAGTGGGGACCGTTGGAAATGGAAGGTCAAGATGGGCTAAAACCAAGGAAGGGGCCCACGTAGAAGGAACCCTTTTGACCGGGATGGTGCTGGACGAGCACCGAGACAGGATGATTGCGAAACAGCAGGGCCGGTCAGGGTGGGACCCATCCAACCATAAGCCGAGCTTGGTGGGTTTCGAGGTGGGCCCACCACCTCGGTTTTTATGGGGCTGTCGGCTATACACGGCTCCTCCCTGCCTGTGGAGGACTCACACACACAGCCAGCCTTGGGTGTTCTCCCCTCCCCTCCCCTCCCCTCTTTTGTTGCACTAATACTCGAAAATCCAAGTGCCTATTTGCATATCTGCCCAACTAAAATTAATCCCTAATTATTTTTCTCTGTTGCTAAACTAGATAACAACAAGAGGATGATGACATTAGCTTAATTAAAATTTAATACATTTTGCAAAATTACTTTACCTGAATTGACCAAATGACTTAATATGAACATGCTTCCTAAGATTGAAAGACACACACAGTTTAAACTCTTTCAATTTTGACAGCAGTAAAAATATAACTCAGGAAATTAAAATGATATTAGATCATCTTGCTTCTTATAATGCCTCCCTTTGACCTATAGATTTGGCAAATGAACACTTATAATGCCTCCCTTTGACCCATAAGAATCTATTGATTATGCCTAAGAACATCACTCTTTGGATAATGAACTAGCTTTCTTGCATAACTATAGGAGAAAAAGAAGAGGAGGATCAAATAAAGGGGGGAAAAAGAAAAGGAAAAAGGAGTTTAAAAAGGAAAAAGGAATACCTTGTCAGTTAAAATAGTGGTTTCTTTCTTTTCCTGGTTTCCCTCAGTGTTGTCTGCAGATATATTCACCGCGGAGCACGAGATCTGCAAATAATAACACCCAAGCCATTGGCATTAGATTAGAATTAAAAAGAAGAAGAAAAGGAAATTTAGACAAGACTAAGAAATATTTGGAGATCGATTCTTGTGAGAAATTAAAGAAGTAAATTGTTATAGATAATGCATTTTTAAATTAGGATGGCGAGAGAAGAGGAAAATGGGGGAGGTAATGCTATCAAATCATTACAAAGAAGAGAAACAAACCCCAAAGAAGATAACTTGAAGTACTTGGGGATATGCATTAGGATTAGACACAAAGACAAGCGATTTAAGAAGGACCCAAATCGAAAAACTTCATCTGTTGAAAGGATTATCATCAAAATCCTACTGAATGCCGTTCAAACAGGCAGAAAAACAAGTAATTTGAAGCAAATGGAGGAGAAAAAGAGAGAGAGAGAGAGAGAGACTACTATTTTAGGTGGGTGAGAGGGAGAAGTCTCATTGAAGCAGGAAGCACAAAGGAAGCCAATCCTTTTCGCTGCTCTCCTCCATCTCGATTCTTCTCCCCCCATTCCAATCCTCCTTCTTCTTGCTCTCCTTCTTCTTGCTCTTCTTCTTGCTCTCCTTCTTCTTGCTCTCCTTCTTCTTGCTCTTCTTCTTCTTTCTCTTCTTCTTGTTCTTCTTCTTCTTGTTCTTCTTCTTCTTGCTCTTCTTCTTGTTCTTCTTCTTGTTCTTCTTCTTCTTGCTCTTCTTCTTCTTCTTCTTCTTCTTCTTCTACCTTCTCTTTAGTGGGTTGCCCACAAATGGGTTGCTCTCTCTCTCTCTCTCTCTCTCTCCTAATTATGTTTATTTGCCTTTGTTCTGCTGTTTCGAGAACAGAGTCCCCACTTTTTAAAAAAGATAATTTTGGATTTGTTTAGGAGATAATTGGTACCATGCAAATAAAAAATTATGTACTTTGAGTGACTCCACCACCCAGCTCAGGCCTGGAGTGAATGTCTCGTTTGGTTATCGAACAAAAATAAACTATTTTGTATAAAAGAGAGTTAATTTCACTCTGTAATCATATCTACAGACAGAGATTTGAACTATTCATTGAAATGGAAGAAGTACGTAAATGTGTCATTTTAACCCATGAAAAATACTAATGAATGATAATATGAAGCAAAGAAGTTGGACTAGTTGTAGCTAATATGGAATTTAGAGTTCCAATGATGTAAAGGGAGATAGATATGGTAAGACTGGTAGTTTGGACTTTAGAGGAAGGTATTGAAGTGTTCCCTAAGCAAAGTTATGCTATTGAAACAGTTCTTTTGCTGGAGGTTTTCTAATTTAACTGCATTTTATTTTTTAATTTAGCGTATAATTATTTAATACATATATTTTTTATATTCGATACATATTTTATTATAATAAAATACATATAATTTATATATGAAATCTATCATTACAAATTAAAAAAATTAATTAAATTAAATTGCAAAAACCTCTTACTTGTTAGTAAACTGGAAGTTATTTAATTACATTTTGACCCCTTTAACTATCACTTTATCACTTGGTATCACTTTCATCTCATCGAAAAAAATATATAATTATCTAAATATATACATTTCTTAAATTATCTAATTTTATCATTAAACTATACTGTCAATATTTTAATAAAAATTTTGGTAGAAATAATCGTAAAATTTTAACTAATTTAATAAATAGATAAAAATGCTCTTGCTTTTCTCTAATTATTTCAAAATCTATTTATAACATGGAGGAAACAAGGGTATTTTTGTCTTTTCTAAAAAATCTAACGGAACTTCTACCCGAGAGAATTTAGTGATACAATTAAATAATTCAAGAGATGTATGTGTAGGAGGTGAAAATAATATCGAGTGATAGTTAAGAGGGTAAAAATATAATTAACTCTTGTAAGTTTTAAAAGTAAAAAATAAAAAATATAATATCATAAGGTCCATAACTCATTGTCACATGTTAAGGTACAAAAGAAGACAACTTCTAAGCGACAAGGCTAAACTCAATCAACACTCAATCATGTATTAAAAAACTCTAAACATGACCCAAGATTGGTTTAAGTAGCTTTACAAGGAGATCATCTCAGGATTGCTTAAGGGATAAGCTCATTTAAGTTGATAAAAACTTAGTTTATCTAGCTAAATGTTAATACCTGAATAATGGAGGACATATTATTTATTAACTATATATTTCTTTTCAAGAACATATATATATATATAGAGAGAGAGAGAGAGAGAGAGAGAGAGAGAGAGAGAGAGAGAGAGAGAGAGAGAGTGCATTGGCACTATATAAGAGAAAAAGATTAGCTAATGATGAAGTAGTTGGTACATTAGACAATTGACCATCTGATGTCACTCTCTCTATCTTTCTATGATGGGGGGATATCCAATGGCACTCATGTGAAAGAGGTGGTGTAGTTTCTTTATGTCTTGATCTGGTTCAATCTTCAAAGTATTTTTGACCAAACTAGCTTTGACTCATGTGAGAGATATGATACAGTACACTTCAAATGTAACTCCAGCAAACTGATTTTTAAATATAGAGATTTTTATAAATCACCCCCCCTTACACTTTATCTATTATTTTTTTTATGATTTTATAACTCAATCTTTTTTTTATAATTCTTATTTAATACTCTGATATTATATAACAAAGTTACCTAAATACCTTTATTATTTTTTCTTATTTTCGATAATTCTTCACCATCATTGTCGTCATTGCAGCCACCACCACCTTTCCTCATCTTCCTTCTCCCCCTCATCTTCCTCCTCACGAATCTAGTAAACTTTTGTTAAAGAGAAATAGAATTTTATAGATTAACTCCGCTGTTGTAAAAACCTTGACTAGAATTGAAAACCAAAATTTGCTCAAGATTAAAAGGAAACTACAATCCAAAATCTAAGCTTGTTCTTTTGTTAGCAAGTCGATCAGCAACTTGATCAACTTTAAATATAAGTAACTTTATAATTACTAAAATTACTAATTAATTTTTTTTATGTCATCTATAATGAAATCAATAGACAGCTTCAGACTCCCCTCAAATGGTGACCAAGGTGGAATAGTATTCTAGTTATCCAAATTGATTGATCAATAACTGTTACATTATCTCTCCTCATAGGTAATAGGCCATGAGACAATTGCTTGGCTTTAACAAATCAGTAGGACCCAATTGTTGGTCTTTTTAAGATTAAAAAAAATTACTGGATAATCTAATGAAACGTAATTACTATATTCTAGCTTCATTTGGAACATTAAACTCTCACATCTTGAATATAAAACTTTTAATAATTTATTTATGAAAAGAGGGTAATTAAGAGAGCTTATATGCAGGAGGAAGCAGTGGACTAAATAGAAAAGGCAATTCAATCATTTTTACATATTTATTCTTTTGTTCTATAATTTTTCTTTCTTTTTTCCCTCTTTTTTCTTTATACATGTATTAGTTGGGGACCATTTAAAGGCAGCTCATATATTTGTTTCATAACTCATCCAGGGCCCATCTTGTAACTCTAATCTAGTATGTGCTTCTGATGGTTGGCATTCTTTTTACCAAGGCATTATGTACAATTTATTGCAAGTCTTGTGTTGGTGTACTTGACTGTCCCAAATTTATAGTTTTGAAGTATCCAACCGATTGGTGATTTGATATGACTATTTTGCACAAAAGTAAAGTTAGTTAGTGAAGGAATATTTTACTGTAGATTGACAAGAAAAACTAATTTAGAAGAGAATCAGCTGCCATGAAATGAAAGTTTGAGATCAACGTTGCATCATGGATATGATGTTTTTCCCATCACTTGGTTTTGAGATGGAAAAAAAAAAAGAAGTGACTGTCTTATAAGTATTGGTCGAATGATTAAGTGATCAAATTGATTGCATCTTCTCATGAGCTTTCACTCTTCTTCCCCTCTCTCTTCTTCTCACCTCTAGAGATCTTCTTGGTCATCATTCGCCGCAGCCTTCCCTTCACCGGTAGTCACCCTCCCCCATCTCACCACCCATTCCACCTTGCTCCCTTTTTCTCTTCGCTGTAGTCTTCTCTTCTTGTCTCTTCCCTTTTTCTGCTCGTCGTTGACCTATCATCGACTTATCTTCCTCATGCCTGGTCCCCACCCTATGAGGCTCCCTCATTTTGAAGTGTTGGCTTTGGCAAGCTACTCAAGTCCTCTCCCACCTCCCCAACTTTGGTTTCGACTGCCAACTCTGCCTGGACCCTGTCGTAATCTAATCCTCACAATTGCTTTAGCATTGTTTGTAGAGAGTTGTGGATGCCTCTATTTTTGTCAAGGCTTACTTTGTCATTGAGGTTTTCTGCCCAGAGTTACTATGGCCACGACTATATCTCCCCCTCTTTGATTTTATTTCTTTTAGGATTTTGTTTATGTTGCAGATTTATATTTGTCAAGTCTACTGAGCTAATGCGCTTTTGCTTGCGTTCCTTGAGCTAGCTTCATGATGCTACCATTCATGGTGTGGCCATGGTTGGCCAAGTGGAAGGCTTGTCTCCATCGGTATTGTCCTACTCCCTCCATTTTTTTGCTCAAGAGCTTGAGATTCGTATTGCTTTTTAACTGTACCTGACTTATCTATTTGGTCGATCTATATATCAGCTAAGTAAAGGATTTGTTCAAGGGCTCTTAACTATAGCTGTACCTAATTACTATGCTTAATAAATCGTTAATCTATAAATTTTTCATTAAAAAAAAAAAGAAAAAAGTGATCAAATTAAGTGGGTTCAATTTTATAAATCACTAGCCAAAGTAATATTCTAGCTCGAATGTCAATAGGATTATAGTTAAAAGACCTTGTGTTGTACTGAGTATTATCATATTTGAATCCTAGCAACAATTCTAATGGTTTAATTGGAACACCAAAAATTTCCTCCTTCTCCTGTAAGAAATATTATAACTTGAATGAATATGAATGTAAATTTGTTAATCTTAGCACTATCGGCTTATCTTAAAAAAACTAATCACTTTTTAGATAAAGAACTATATGAACGAGACACTCCACAGGCAAAAAGGGTAAAACAGAACACACAAATAATACAAAATTTAACATAAAAAATCCTTATAAACTAAGAGTGCATATCTTCTATAAAGTAAAATCAAGCACTATGAAATTAATGGTTACAATTATATATATAAACCGATTGTTATTGCACACAATCGGTTTGATAGTATTTTGCTTGATTCCTCCTCAATGCATAACCTCATTTGCTTGTCTCCTAATCTTATTGATTAAAATTGTAGTTCAACCTCAGTTACCTTTGAGGCGATCACCGATCTCTCCTTCTATTTTGGACTAAATGAGTATAAACTAAATCAAATGTCTTCAAACTTCTAGCATCTTCAAGGCATCCTCTTTCTTCTCCAAATTATCACACTTATCACCTCTTATGAGTTAATCCTCTCCTTTTCAAGTTGCCATTTAATATTATCTGAAAGATAGCCACTAGAAAAATTTAATATAATCCAATATAGCCCATTCGAACCAAATCTAGAGTGTTCAAACGGGTTTGCATTTTGAGTGTACCATGTTCCAATAGCTTTGGAACATTGAAAATAAGTTGTTCTCCAGAAAAATCTGTTTGAATGATTTTTCCCACCTTCAAAGTAACTTTCTCTTTGTTAACTTCTGCCTGAACGAGTTTTCCTCATTGGAAATATATTGCTCTACGATTTCCGTTTGAATGCTCTTCCCACGTTGGAAACATTTTGCTCTCAGAAGATTTTCGTTCGAATGCTCTTCTCACATTAGAAGCATTTTACTTTCTAGAGATTTTTGTTCAAACGACCTTCTTACGTTGGAAACATTTTGCTCTCTGGAGATTTCGGTTCAAACATCTTTCCCACAATAGAAACTGCTTTGCTATCTGTTGACACATTCCTTCTAACTGTGTGTGCCACCTTCTGTTTGAACAGATTTCCAACCCTTCAGTAAATCAAATTTCACAAAAAAGAAACAAACTCGACTAACCAATCTTTTCGAACAAAATATCTTCTCGCTTGGGTTTTATTTGTCACAAATTTGCCAATTATAAATACCAACGTATCTCCTTATTTCCCAGCATTGTTGTGATACATTTTCCCAATTTTTTCACCTAACTGCAAATAAAATTTTTTGTACCCATTTTGTATAGTTGAAGCAGTTGCTATTAAACTTCAGGGATTGAAGAACCAATGCAACTGCTACAAGAGCATAATTTCTGCGAGTTATCCCTGCTCAACTATCGCAATGAAAAAGGTTTGTCGAAAAATTAACGACAGTTGACATAAAGCTGGATAGAACAAGCCACAGTAAATTGCTACTGGTCTCAATAGTTCCAATATGGATTTTCTAGCAGTAAAATACTCTCACAGAAGATCTGAGAAAGTTATCATGCAAGCTGGACAACCATCCTACTCAAAGAACTGAGTCAGGCAATTGCAATTTCTCTTCTTTTTTTTTCTTCCACAGCATCATCTCCAGGTAACTGCGAAATAGAAACTTGTTGACCATCGCAACTATCAAACTACAATTTGGGAGTCCATAGTTCTTAGCACACTTATTTCTTGTTTAATCTACTAGTGACACGCTCAAATACACTAAGCATCAGCATACAATTTTGACTGGCATTTCTTCAGACTGTTTCAATTTACAAGGCAAGAAAAAAAGCATCAACAAAGTAAAACATACAAGTTCGTCCAGTGGCCTTGGGTTTTAGAAGGCTTCCTAATTTTCCTAATCAGCATTACCAATCAGCAAATATGTACTTGTTAAGTCCCATTGACGTACCACACACGAGGATGATGAGAGAGAGAGAGTGCCTCAAAAGATCCATCAAATATTTCCTTTAGGAAATCAGTCTTGCAAAACTGAGTTATTCTACAAAGGGTTCATTTTGTCACGAAGATAGATGCCTTCTGTGCTTGGATCTCCCTAGAATGCAGACCCGCAGACGCTGGCTGAGTTTCTGGCCCTTCTCCAGCTTCTCGCATTTCATTTTCTTCCATATGGATATTCGCTTCTTCTGCCCCTTCTGCTTAGGAGATGGCTTCCTCCTACATCTCAGCGGTGTTGCAAATGCCCTTATCGCCATCTGATGGAAACAGAAGCATATAAGTATTGGACAAAGAAAAAAAAAACTGCCAGCAATGTATTGACAACACTCGTAGTTGCTTTGATACTATGAACAAAAGTAGGAAAACATTGTTCCCATATCCTTTCCTCCACTCATTCCATGTCTATATAAAATTTTGGATGCTTGGTCATTGTAGCATGCTCCTAAACTATCGACCAAATAAAAAAGCTCTCTCTGCACAACAAACAAAGACAGATTTCAAGGTACACATTCTTTCATCGAAACTTCCTTTGCTAAGAAATCAGCATGAATCCCTGCAAGTTTGACATTGAGTTGAACACTAGCCAACCATATATTGTCAGGAAAAGATTACATGACGACGATGAGGAGGAAACAACAGTATGTTAAGGATTCCTAACTCAATTCAAAACAAAATGATAATCACCTCTTGAGTTGTAAAAAGCTAAGATAGAAATAAGTGTAAAACAAGGATGAAAAGCTGTGGCAGAATGAAAATAAATGGAGAGGTTTGAGAAATAAGTTGTTTCCTATTCATTGTCATCTGAATAAGTTAAACCAGCTAATCTCCAACCCCCATGATGAGCGAGGCAAGCAGAGCCACAAGCGAAGCAAATCACAGAAAGCCCACAATAGTCCAGTGGAAGTCTGCGGTTGAGTTAGCCTACCTCGCATAAGGGATGACCCAACAGAAATCGCAAGTGCTGATGATGGAATTTTGGCCCTCAGCAATAGCTCGAGTCCTGAGAGGTGCAATTTCTAATTCACACACGGAGATGAGAAAGCTTATGTGCACTCTTAGGCACCGGTAGGGATTAGTGCATGAGACCACAATCCTTAAAGTGATGCATGGAAATCACCCTTGAAAAGAGTGGTTCAGCCAAACATGAAATGTTAAATGGCTATTTGCTCAATCCCAAACAAAATGGAAGATTGGCTCCGAACAGAAGAAAAAGCAAGGGGATTAGTCTATCCTTGACCTTAAATAATGAGCTTGACTCCTTTTATGAACCTCAGTCATCTGAGGCCCCATACTTTCCAGGAGGTGAAACTAAGCTGGTGGACCAGCCTTCATCCATTAGTGAATACTTCCAGAACTGCAACAGAACTCAGAAAACGGCACTGAGATCTGTTAACTATAGCATGAAAGGGAGTTTGCTTATAGAAACACAATAGGCTGGTTGAAAGTCTAGTGGATCCAACAGAGATAAGAATCCAGCCAGGATCATCTACATAGCTTCTCTACTCATGTGTAAATAACAGGCAGCCGCATTCAGTAGGTACTATTACCCGACATTTGTTATTGAAGGTCCCAGTGCATTCGCCTGAGGATGACCCCTTACTTACTTCCCCCAGTGAAGAACATCTCCCCCAGCTTTCTTTGTTGGAGCTCAAATAGGAGCAGCATTCTTCATTTTTGCTGTTCGACTTGTCCTAACAAGCAGAGTAAATCAGTCAGAGAGGTCACACAAATTAAGCAAAATAGTTATTTTAAGACACAAAACTCTGTATTGAGACATCTGTACTATGATTTTCATAGCCAAAGGATTTTAATACTGATAAGAAGTGATAAAGATGATTTACAATGCAAGTCACTGAATGCGCTCAGGCAAAACAAAACATAATAGGAAATGGATTATGAAAAAGATGATTACATGCAAAAGTTGGACAGATATCCAAAAAAAAGAACTTGCACACCCATGCTCTCGATATCAGCACCAGGGTTCAAGATATTACATATCCATTATGATCGTGAAGAAACAGAGGATAAGTTTTGCAAAGAAGCCTATAAAAACATAATAAAATTCCATGTATCTATTTGTCTAAATAATGGACTACTGAAACTGGACTCAGTTACAGATTTATCCATCTTCTCCACATTGATTTCTCAATAATAGTTAACTGTACAATGAGTCAAAATTAGTATCTTCCTCATCACAACATCATTACCAGATCACGGGCATTAATTACTACATTCCAATTTACAAGCCACCATATATATAAAGAACAAAATATGAGCACGGAACAGGAAGTAATTAAAAACTAAAATCTGTTGTGCAGCAAGGACGAAGTGCCAACAGTTTGATGTTCATTCCCAGTAGTTATTGGGAGTAAAAATGCTAAAATAGATTTTTCACCCGCAAATGTACTAATTCAGCACTTACTCCCATCCATTTCAGTAAGGCTATTGTCTCGACCAAGAAAAAAACCCTGCAATATCAACAACATATTTGTAACCTTATAACCGTTTTAGGAACAAAGGTCCACCATCGTACTCTTACCAGATTATTAGCATTATTCAGAGCCATATGAGATATGCTTTCCGATAGCAATTGAACAACTGATTTTACAGATGAACCTGTCAATGCAACCAGCAAGTTAGTGAAAGACCTATGCGAAATACCAAACAATGAAGATATCACCGCACCCTTTGGAATGCTAGGTGGAGCTGATGATGAACTGGATGCATCAGTACTTGCCCTATGCACACCTGAGATGATATCATACAACAACTTCTGCAACCAGAAACACAGTCAATATATCAACACACACCCTTTTGCAATTATCATGCCACTCGACTATAAAAGTGGCAACATAGAGAACCCCCATTAAAGTTATAGGAAATTACAAACCTAATTCACCAACAACTAGTCTATTTGCCAATTGTATTTCATTTGCAACCCTTTCTTTCATCTTAGTCTTTCCAACATTCAAGCAATACCAATATCAGCAAAGGAGAATAGAAAATCACCTCATGGGCACCAGTAGCAGCCTTCAAATGCCCCATATCAGAGTACTTCTCCATCTTACTTGAACATATAGAAGAGATTTGTGGGGGCTGGAGAACATTGTAAAAGAATAACCAAACAGAATCATAGTAAAATTGTGGTCTTCGTGAATTGTGATTGCCTTCAAATTTAATAATATTTTTATCACCCTGCAAAATAACCAAAACCAGGATGTGGTTAGTATTATGTCTTGAGATGCAACATCCATCACCATCAAGTATAATATGATTGTAGCACATAATGTTCTTACCGCATATGCCTGATAAATATGATCAGAATGATGCGGTTGAATAAATCTATCCTCAGAAGCATGTCCAAATAATGCTGGAATATAAGTCTTGGGTGCAAACTGTGGACAGAAAATAGCACAAACAATATATTTTCTGTTGGATTTTAATTCCACAAAGGGATCATAAAAGCATGTTCTGTAGAAATTCTGATGTTCCATACTTTACAAGAGACAAGTTGTCTAGGATGTTCATGCTTAAAAAGAATTACCTATCCATCTCTTGTGGACATAGTGAATTGTAACTTCCAACATAAATACCATGAGTTATGTTGACCAGCTAAATCTCAATGTGTCAGAGAAGACTTTAGGACTTTTTTTTTTTTTGGACTTTAAAATCTTTTATGTGCAAGATTCTTCTGCCATGACCTAATTAGCAATATCCCATCCAAGTAAATATCTTACTTCAACCAGTGGGATGAAATAATGTCAGCAACATGTGATCAGCTGGACAGCAAGGAGCTAGAAAGAATAAAGAAGCCATTGTAGAACTGTAGTCTCAAAAGTGAAACGTATATGGTTCTTGGCTTCATTCCATTTCCTCTTTTGAAATGTGTAACTAACAACAGTAACTAAACTGATTTAGGATGGAACAAAGAGCTTAATTAAAGCAAACCTGTATGGCATTTAGACCCATAATGTCAAACTTCGCCCTCTTCTGAATAACGCGCCGCATGTACTGAATAGCCAGTTTGACCTGATGGGACAATAACAGCAAACGTATCATCTAAAAATTAAAAAGCATCCGCATAATAACTATATATGCACATATGCTTCAATAATGTCAAATATGTGTCAACATTATCTTAGTGTAATAAACTTTTCTGACATGGTAAATATGATAAAGGTGCTCATCAAGTTATCCCTTGTAGGACAACAATGATGTTTAATAAGGTTCAGTATATTTGTTGGAAAAAACTTAAGTTACAAAGTACTGGTGGCACTGATAATCCATCATACACCAATTCACAATTTCGAATTTTTGACCTCTTGCCCCTTTATTTCTGAGATGTCATCTTCTTTACAATCATGTCATAGCAATGGATAGACGTGATGCATTTTTTTTATCAAGGCCTAATCTCATGACCTACTACATCTTAAGATTCTTGCATCAACATTTGTAGATAACTGACCTACTCATTGGCAAAGTATTTAAAGTTCATATGAAAATATTAAATAGCAGCATTCAGTGAACAAGATATCAAAATATGAGCATTATCTAAATCATAAGCTGATACAATTATATTAACTTACATGCACTATCAACTTGTGGCAATTGTTAAGAGTACTGTAATAAGATCATGTTCAACAAGATATTTACAGGCTTGACTGGGAGTTATTTCCCCATAAGTTCAGAAAACCAGTACCCTCCGCTAAACTCATGCTATCTGATAGAACATGGTGGAGAAGAACGAAAATAGTTCTTCTATTTTAGCCAAAAAAAAAAAAAGTAACACCTCAGTTATACTGAAAAGCATCCAAGAAGCCAAGTCATAAGGTGCTTGATGATTTTATAAGAAATTAATCTCAAAATGAAGTGAAATAAGCACTGGTACAATGTGCAAACTAAAGGGAAAACAAAATATAAATATAGAGAGAAATTAACATTTCATATGCAACAGATGCAAAATACTAGTGGATAACAGCTACCTTTTGATCTACTTACAGAAGTTTGCAGTCAACAAATCATTTGGTCAATAAAACAATGGAAATACCTAACTGATATACAAAAGTAATGCATATATTCAAACAATACTCCCGCAAGTCACTGATCAATTTTGATTGACATCATGTCAGACTAAATATGATGCTAGCTAATGAATATCTCAGTTGACTCAAAATAACAGATCAAAGAAATTAAATTCTTAATAACAAAAGGCTCACCATAAACTTAGGGAGCTGGATCTTATAAACATCCACTAGCTCCACCATAAGATCAAATAAGTTAGAAAAGGCACTATCCAACACCATGCCAGCAATAGAGGGGTCTTCTGCTCCATATAAAAGACTGTTGCACTGAAATGCATCATGACAAGTACAGAACTGAAAACACTATCATCTCAGAAAATCTTCCCATCCAACATTAGAATACACATGATAAACTATAGAAAGGCACTCCTAGATGTTGTACACTGAAGCAGGATATTTATATATGGAGGACACAGTGAGGAGTGTAATTAGATAATTACAGTGAGGAGTGTAATTCGTCTTAAATTGCCATAAGAAATATCCTTTCACAATTTCTCTACAACTCTTCATAATTCAAATATCAATAAATGCCCAAATTACTACAGTATGTTTCTTCACAACACAGAATAAGATGATCTACTCCAAGGAAAAGAGAATAATGAAACAAAGCATATTCATTAGGACATAATTTCAGCAAAGATCAGCTGAAGTTGCAGGCTATTGATTCTGTACAGAATTACCTCGTCACAGCACCCATGGATCGTCCCCATAGCCCTATACATGATACCTTCTTATTGCTCCGTAGATAAGAGATCACAATCCTGAGATCCTCTTTCTGTCATCAAGTTATTGACATCATAAACATCCTATTTCATAACTTTAAACAGGGCAATGAAAAGAACAATATACCTCATGCCAACCAAGGCTTACATAATCTCCGCCTGATAATCCTGAGCCTGAAAAGTCAAGAGTGAAGACGGTGATATTTGAAGGAAGAAGGACCATTGCAGCTTCATTTGCATCTGCTCTACATCCACTGCATTCACAAATGACAAGCAAGCACATGTTCTTATTTTTGAAGGATCAAAAGGAATATATGGTAGCAGGCAAAAGGAGTTAAACTGCAAAGAGTCCATTACCCAATAGTCTCTGACAAACCCCATAATAATTACCTTCAGAAAAGACAACAAATAAAACTAGGAGGACAATTTTTCACCTCAGATTTTTCGTATCAGCAAGGAATGGCTTAAAATCTATTAAAGTTGAAACTTGGAACCATGCCCCAAATATTCTGTCTATTACTTAGGGCCTAGGCAACAAAGATTAATATATCCCAAAATGTAAGCGCTCTATGATTTTTATATTGCTGAAGTTAATATCAGTATAAAGTCAAGAGAAAATCAGTATCAACCACCAAAGATCAACATTTCATGCGTATAATTATGCAGTTTCCACCAGAGTTGAGATAATACTAATGTCCCATCTCAGTATTGGCTACCCATCAGAGAACCCAAGGTATCAAGCTAACAGGACTTGGATATGCCAACAATAAAGTTTGGATTGCTTTTAGTTTTGGAAGTTAAGAAAATATTGCTTGAATCACTGCAGCCCTTCTAATCTGAAAAAGACCACATGAGAAAAAAATGACATAAAAGGACCAGTTTCCCAAAATAAACAAAAGAACCTAGAAATGTCAATACCATGCTAAAGAAGGTAACTTTAGTACAAGCCAAAGTTATAAACATGAGATATGATACTAGAAATGCAGATTGGTCAGAACAATACTTTACCTATTTCCATGGCAGTAAATGACACAGGGAAGAGCAGTATTCTCAGGGATAACAAAGGGAACATAGTGGCTGCACTGCAAGGTATCACCTCTTCCATTTGAAAGCTGTCAGATTTAAGCACAAGCCAAGGTTAAGAAATATCTGAGCAATAATAATTATGGAACTGCAGAAAGACAGGAGAAACCTTGGTAACTGATCTCCTTACTTGCCTCCAAGTCTAGTCGTTTGAACTTCCTTCCTGCAAGAGTGAATTCTGATTCCCATAAATACTGGTCCGGATTATATTCTGCCCTGTATGTCCACCATATAAACACAATATGAATATTTAACATAGTAATATTATTTGATACCGATAAAAGTAAAACCAACACTAATATTTAAATTTGGTTTTGATTATCTAAAGTTTCGATTGCAATGAGCAAAATTTATCCATAAAGCATCTAAATAGTAATGTCATAATATGGCAAGATTATTACCATAAAAGAAGCAAAGATTTCACATTGAATAAGTGTGCATTAGATGAAGCCTATAAGGAAAAGAAACATAAAGATGAAATAATAGATTAGTGCGAAAACCTATGAATATTGAATGATAAATGGGGACTCAACTTGCTCTTATAAATAATAAGTTAAATTTAACCATCCGACATAACCAGCAAAGAGGTTCTCAAGTGGATCTTAGTTATTATTATATAAGTTAATTCATCAATTATTCTAAAAACTTAAGCTGATAGAGGATAATAGTTTAAAACCAAACTATTATAAATGGATGGAGGTTTCATGTTTTTAATTGCAAATAGCCTAGTAGATTCGAACTCAAGACCTCCTTCTCTAATACCATGATAATTCATCGTGTTAATCTAAAAGCCTAATCTTTAGAGTTAAAGCTTTTAGAGTAAAGATGCTAGGACCCAAATTCTAAAAAATGCTCGACCAGATGTGGCATAGGGAAGAATGACAATGACGATTTGACACAAGGCCAAAAGCCAATATAGGAGGCTTACGTGGTGGAGCCTCAAAGGAGAGCTTAGCAAGCTTAAGGAAGGTACAAAGTAAGGTTCTGAAACTCAGTAGAAATTGAGATCGACCATTAGAAAAAACAATACATATCATCCATATTGGTTGTATTGGTTGTATCAGCCGCCTGTAATGAATCGGATTACTTTTAATCTCGTAAAATTCTTAGTATTATTTAAAATACAAGAAAATTTCTAAAAATGTATAAAAAATAACAAAAAAATAAAAAATAAAAATTCACAAATGAATCTTAAAAACTAAAGAAAAGAATTATAATGAATTTCAACTTGAATTTGATAAATTTTATGCTCAAAATTTACTACTACAGAACAACAGTGAAAAGAAAGACAAAAAAAATGAGTAAGAAAAAATAAGATCTCTTTACTGTTGTTCTATAGCAATAAGAAAAAAATGAGTTAAAAAATAGATGAAAAAGAGGGAAATAAAAAATGGGAAAAAAAAACTCATCCAAGTTCATCAAAATGTGAAGTAGCAAGAGGGGCTCACTGGATCGGCTACAGAATGAGCTTATAAAGGGTAAAAAGTTAAAAATTTGATAGAATTCAATTAAGGACATTAATTACTAATGTCTCTTAGGTTAGTTACATTTTAAATTTAACTTGAATCTTAAAATTATTTCATTTTGGCCGATGCTGCTGAGTTTTGGCCAATCCCACTCGAGATTCACCGATTTTGGGATCCATAGTACTAAGATAATCGGTTCGATGCCATAAATTGAAATACTACACAAATTGAAATAAATTCGGTGGCAAAGAAGGGCATTTACCCTCAAAGAGAATGTTGAGATCAACTTGGCTTGATGAGTGTACGACGATGCTCCAAAAACTAGATCCAACAATGATGGCTTCGATAAAGAAGGAAGAAGAAAGAGAGGAAGAAAAAGTTGACATGAGGAGAAAAGAAGGGTGGAGGGATAAATTAAGGGTTTTTATGTGATGTTGGCCAAAATCCCGCACCCACCTCCCTCGTAACGTAATGGCTGAGAGGGAGGGGAGAGAAATAATGTGCACTGCACGTCACACTCTTTTTTGTGTTATTACAAATATTTCTAATAAAAAGAAATTTTGTTCTCAAAATTAAAATTGACCTATTAGGAAGCTAAGAGTAATACTATAAAATTCATAATTGAAGAAAATTAGTTTATTATAACATACCACTTAAAAGTCACTACTAAACATGTACCCATAAATTCATGTGTGGAATATATAAAAAGAATACCTTGCGCTATAGAAGTTGAAAACTCAGCCTTTTCTGAGACAATGCGTACACACTCTTATTTGCTCTCTGGCTTTGACCCTTGTGCTCCATTATACACTGGTTGTCTCTGACCAGATTCTCCATTATAAGATGCCTAGTGGTAAGGGTGCGTGGATAGTACTTCTCGTAGAAAATATTTAGAAAGTTGTCCCAAGTCAATTCTTCTTCTTTTCCTTTGTACTAGCACTTAATCATGCACTATCAATGGTCTTCTCAGTCTTCGAACATATAAGTGGTCAGTGCAACCTTCTAATCATTCGGTCAATTAAAAACTTCAAGGATCTTCTCAGTCCAAAGCAGTCTTCTCAATTGGATCAATCATCCTCTTAAAGGAGGGTGGGGAAGCCTTAAGGAACTTATCAAATATTGTGCCCTTATCTAGACTAAATGACCTAGTCTCTGATGCAGCCTGAGACTGTAATATCTGCCCACTAATAACCTGGACCAAAGTCTAAAATACTGTGAGAATTGGATCAGTGGTAGGGGCAAGATTTGTCACTAGCTCAAAAGTAAAAACTAGAATTGGTGTGGGAATTGGCATAGGGTAGGAGCCAACCCTTGTCTCCTATATAAGAGTCATCCTCTGCGCAGTGGCTACTTGTCGACGAGATACATATTGGCCTTTCCAAATTTTGACATAAAAGTAAGCATGAAATTATAACTTAGGATAAGAATAACTCTTGGTGAACTCGAATACGTGCAATTGAAGCTCCAATTGACTCTAAAAGATGAGTTAGACTTAGCTCTAATACAAAATTTGTCATAGCCAAATTTAGAATCAAGATTGGTTGGAGATGGTGCTGGAACGAATTAAGGTTTTGAGTATCGAGACTAGGATTAGGCTTCCAAAAAAAATGACACATCTTAATAGTATCAGCTATATCAGCCAATACGATTTCGAGCTATTTTTTAATTAAGTAAAATTCTAAAAATTATTTTTAAATGAAAGGAAAATTTCTAGAAATGACAAAAAGAATAAGAAAATAAAAATTACTCACATATAAAGCTAATAAACTAAAAAATACTCATTTACTTATAATCGTGATGAATTTTGAGTCAAGTCTAATAATTTTTTACGATTGTAAATTTACTGTCGCAGAAGTGAGATAAAGAAAGATATTATTGTTGTTCTTTAGCCATAAAAGGAAGAGGAGGAAAGGGGAGTTTGAGAAGGGGAGAGAAAGAAAGAAATTATGGAAGAAACAAAAAACAAAAAACAAAATACCAAAATAGAGAAAAAAATACCCACTTGTGTTCACTGAAGTTCAAAAATCGCCAAGTCGACCATCGAATGAACTTAGTAAAGTGTGAGAAGTGAGACAAGAGAAGAGTGTGAGAGAAAGAGTGAGAGAGAGTAAAAGGTGAAAACTTAAAAAGAAGACCACTGGGGACATCAATTATTGATCCCAATTTAGTCAGTTTGGCTAATGCCGCCAATCTTACTCCGAAATCAACTGCTTGGCTGGGTTTCGAGCAGGATTGGGATTGGCTAAAACTAACATCCATGGGAAGAATGACAATGGTGCCTTGAAACAAAAGCAAAATCTAACGAAGGAGGTTCACATGGTGGAGCATCAAAGGAGAACTTAGAAACCTTAACAAATGTACCAAGATGACGAGGGCAACAAGACAAACCTCATTGGTCGATGTGAGGTCAATTAGAGCTCACCAGCTGATGAAGGAAAAAAAAACGTAATTTCAATGTCGTAAGCCGAAATATTACACAAAACTGAAATTGATTTGGTGGTAAAGAAGGGTATTTACCATCGAAGAGAATCCCGAGGTCAGCAAGGGTTGGCGAGGCTACAGTGAAGCTCAGTGGACAGATATAACGACAACAATGGTGGCTTTGGTAATGAACGGAAGAAGGAGAGTTGTAAGAAGAAGAAGAAGTTGGCTTGAGGAGAAGAGGAAAGTGGAGGGGTTTAATAAAGGTAATTTTTAGGATTTCTTTACTATTTTGGAAAGACAACAATTTCGCCAAAATCCCACCCCCACCTCCCTTGTTGCATAAGGGCTGAGAGATAGGGGGAAGAAAGTGGCACTTTTTTTGGTTATTATAGAAGGTTTTAGAGAAGATAGTGAATGATCATGGTACTAGAGTAGGAGGTCCAGAGTTTTGAACCCTGTGGATCTCAAGTGAAAACATAAATCTCCACCCATTTAATCTAAAGCTCATGTCTTGGGCCTATTAAAATGTCTCAAAGAATTTGGAACATAAATGATTCAAACCACAATGAAACTATGGAGTCATACTTCAAAATTGGAAATCACTTGAAGGAGATGATCAGAGTTCAATATAAAGTACATTTAGATATCTCAGCTGATTCGACTAACATGTAACCTGAAGAGCACAATAACCTATTTTAAGGTTTGATGTTGTTCTATTTGCTGCATCATTCCTTTATAGATCAAAATTACATATTTAACATTTGCATCTTTGCACCATGAAATAAGCTTGCAAGCATTCTACGCGAGCACTACTACAACTATGGCCACAATCTTCAATGATAAAAGGGGGATGAAACTAAAAATTGCAGCAAATTAACTATAGAAAACCAAGTACAAAAGCTCATGGATGTACCTAGGAGGTCGGATCACAAAACTGATGAATTGTTCAATCATTTCAGTTTCCTATATTCCTCTGAGCAACTCCAGGTCGATCGTTCACAGAAAATAAGATTCTCCCTGAGATCATCGATATCTAAAAGCTCTACAAATTGCGAGACCTTCCCAAACCTCCATTTCAGGAAAGCAAATCAAACCTCTGTTATCCAACCCTCTTCAAGATCCACTTCTCCGATCCGCAACACAATTTCCGCGATTTCGTCACTGTCCGGGATCCACTGATTCCACCCAAATAAAGCCTGGAACTCTCAAGGAAAAGCCAAGCTTGGGGCACTCGTGGCGTTCTAGACCGAAACTTTCGCCGTTCCCCGAGATCCGGGGTTCGAATCGCTCCTCGAGTCGCACGGAATCGAGCGAAAGGAACGAGAAGCCCAGAAATCGATGAAGAGAGCAAGTATTCGAGAATTCGAAGAGGGGGGACGACTCGGGAGGCGAGCGAGAGCGAGAGGGGTAGTAAAAGCCAAAAGCTACGGGATATATGAGCGTGGGAAATGCGAACGTAAAAAGCGAGGGGGCAAGTTTTAACAACCTCATGACAATTGTTAACTCGACGATCATTATCGAAGAAGGCCTTGGGATGGTGGAGCCCGCTCAAAGGACGAAATCTCATTCGTTTGGTAAAACCGTTCAGAGCTAAGTAGGTAAAACTGTCCTGAATACTGTTGTCGTCGTGCCGTCCAACTTATTAGAATTAAAATACATTTAAACATCCGTTTATTTAATCTTTTGCGGTGGGTGTGGAGAGTGGGACGCGGGATGGTGTGTTCCAACCTAGCACAATATTAAATAATGAAAAATATTTGATCTGAGAATAATGTAGCAGTATAAGTGGGATTATGTTTAGGACTTAGTAGGAGAACTATACTTCCACAGTTTGGAGAAAGTATCAAGGGGTGTTGACTGTCATAGGATAGGATCTTGAATCACGCGGTAACCTTTTTAAGCTACTTAATGCTTCACTTTGTGACGCCGCTGATTAAGTGAGAAGCTTGTTTTCAGTTTTATTATCCTATTACCTTAATTTCTTCGTAAGATAACTTATATTATGATTGACTTGGTACTATATTTTTTTGTGATTATCCCAATAAAGTTTATAAAATTTAGCATGATAACTATGTAAACTAGAAGATTTCCTAGTTAGCATAGACCACAAGAACTTCCTTACCTCTACCTTAGAGATATTCTTGATGAATCATCATAGTAAGGCGCATTCAAACAAGCAACCAGAGGCTAGTAATCTGAGGAAATGTATCCCTCGACTTTCTTACCGCACAGTTCCTTATAAAAAAAATTAATTCATGCTCAATTAAATGGGAATCCTAAATGCAATCACCCCTAGAGTTGTTCAGATTGTCAACATGATTCCTTAATTTAAGAGACACAAGATTTACCATGCTAATTGACTAGTGCACTCATAGAGAGAGGATAATTTGCTCTTGGCTCTCCAAAGCAGCAATCTCAGACTAAATAGAGGATAGAAGGGATTCGAGAAAACCAACATAATTATAGTTTCAATTCAGTAGATAAAGATGAAGAACATATAGGTTATCAGGAAGAAAGGGAAATGTTACTTACTAGCATGCTTTAGAAAACATAATGTCACAGCCTTGGTGAAACACCTACATCGAAAAATCATAATGATCTTCACGTGAAAAAATCAATGTGGCTCTTACATGATCTATCAGTGTAATATTCTTACAAAATATCTAAGATAAATTTAAAATATTATAACAATCTAAGTAAATAATCTAGAATTACAAATATCACAGGCCTCAATAAGCCTTCAGGAATACATGTTCATATACAAATTTAAAATATAAAAATCTTCACAGGGGCTAAAGTCAAATTATAAAGAAAAAAATAAGCAACACTAATAAGAAAATAAATCCACTACTCCGTGATATCCACAACTTCCAAGATGCATGATTTCGATAGACTAGTTAGCCACTTATCATGTTAGCATTAACTATTATAATAAGAAAGTTATTTTTACAGCTTAGTGATGGCATAAAGTGTCAATTATTTAAATATCGATAGGTAAACCACTCGTAGTTGGTGGCAATCATATCCGATGAGTCTAGTGGGGCCCAAGCCTTAACTAGCTTGCTGGTAGTTTGGGAGTTTTTGAATGTTTTTCCTAAGGACATCCGAGGACTTCCTCTAGATAAGGGAGTCAAAGGGAGTCAAGTTTATTATTGACTTAATTCTAGGAGCAGGACCAGTCTCCAAGACATTTTATCGCATAGCTTCGAAGGAAATGGAGAAACTTAAAGAACAAATTGATTATTTGCTTGATAGAAGTTTCATCATGTCTAGCTTATCACCTTGGGAAGCTCTAGTCCTCCTTGTTAAGAAGAAAGGCAGCACCCTTCATCTTTGTATTGATTATCAAAAACTGAACTAGCTAACTGTAGAGAATAAATATCCCTTACCTTGTATTGAGGATCTTTTTGATTAGTTGTGTGGAGCTCGAATCTTCTTGAAGATTGATCTGAGGTCTGGTAATCATCAGTTGAGGATTAAAGAAGGATATGTCTCCAAAACCGCTTTCCGCACTCATTATGATTTGCATGAGTTTTTGGTTATGCATTTTGGTTTAACTAATACTCAAACTATTTTCATGGACCTAATGAATCAAGTCTTTCGTCTATTCTTGGATTGATTCATTATGGTTTTCATTGTTGATATTTTGATATATTTAGCCTCAGAATAGGAGCATGATGGGCATCTCTGATTGGTACTACAAACCTTAAAGAGAGAAAAAGTGTTTGCTAAGTTTTTAAAATGTGAGTTTTGGCTAAACAAGGTGATGTTCCTAAGGCATGTGGTGTTAAGAGAGGAGATTCGAGTTGACCAATCTAAGATCACAGCAATCTTGAGTTGGAAACAATTGAGCATCGTGATAGAGGTGCCTAATTTTCTTGGACTAGTTGGATATTGTTGAGGCTTTATGGAGGGGTTTTCAAAAATCTCAAGCCCTCTTGCTAGGCTGACTCAAAATAATCAGCATTTTGTGGATCGATAATTATAAGGAAAGCTTTTAAGAACTGAAGATGAGACTTACTTCTACACATATTCTTATAATGTCTCATAGTGGAGTGGGCTACCATATTTATTATGATGCCTCCCACTTAGACCTAGGCTGTGTTTTGATGTAGAATGGCGGAGTTATCACTTATGCTTCACGGCAACTCAAAGATTATGAGCATAAAAGTCCTATTCACGACTTAGAGCTAGCAATAGTGGTCTTTGCATTAAAAATTTGGAAGTAATACCTTTACAGGAGAAGTGTGAGATTATCACTTATCACAAAAGCTTGAAATACTTTTTCACCTAGAAGGAGCTGAACTTGAGGAACAAAGATGACTTGAGTTAGTAAATGATTATGACTGTACTATTAGCTATCATCTAGAAAAGACGAATGTGGTAGCTAACGCCTTGAGTCAGAAGTCTTTGGGCAACTTGGTTTGTATGATCACCCAGCAATACGACATCTTAAAAGATTTGCAGAGAATTGATATTCTTATTATTTCTAGTATTACGAGCTTAGAACTTTTTGCTCATTTGGTTGTGAGACTGACTTTAGCTAAGAGGATCAGAATTGCACGGGCGAATGATCCACACTTCCTACAAATATTACAGCAAGTCCAAAATTTGGATAAAAATGATTTTATATTGATGATATGTAAATTGAGATTTGTAAATAGATTCTACATGACCATATATTGGCAATCTTCGAAAGGAAATTTTAGAAAAAGCCCATCAAACCTCTTACAATGTTCTCTTGGGAAGACGAAGATGTATCATGATGTCTGCAAATCTTTCTGGTGGCCATGATTGAAGAAGAGTATTATAGAGTTTGTATCCAGGTGCCCGACTTATTAGCGAGTAAAGATTGAGCACTAAAGACCTACGGGGACCCTTAGACCTGTACCCATTCTTAAATGGAAGTGGGAGCATATCACTATGGATTTTGTGGTTGAGTTGTCAAAGATTGTAAAGAAGAAAGATTCCATATGGATAGTTATAGATCGATTGATTAAGTCTGCTTATTTTCTTTTAGTTAGCACCATAGATTCCATAAAATAGCATTTTATTAGTCATGGATCGATTGACCAAGTTTGCTCGTCATGGGGTGCCGGTCTCTATCACCTCAGGTTGGAACCCCAAATTTATATCTAGATTATGGCAGCATCTTATTAGATCTCTAGGTATCAAATTATATTTTAACACTAATTATCATCCTCAAACTAATGGTCAATTAGAGCAAATGATACAGACATTGGAGGACATGCTACGTACTTTAGTTACTAATTTGGGACTTAGCTGGGATCAACACCTTCCTTTAATTAAATTTGCTTATAATAACAGTCATAACTCCAGTATTGGGATGGCCCCCTATGAAGCTTTATATGGTCAGAGATGCCGGATACCTATTAGTTGGGATGAATTAGGAGAGCAGAAGATAAAGAGCTTAAAGTTGACAAGAGACTATTAATAAGGTCTAAAAAGCTCGTGAGCATTTGCAAGCTACCCAGAGTTGACAAAAGAGCTATAGAGCTATGCTCAAGGCCTAAAATTCTAAGTTGGGGATAGAGTTTTCCTTAAGGTCTCGCCTTGGAAAGGACTAGTCTGATTTGAGGGACGGAGCAAATTGAGCCCTTGAAACATTAGTCCTTATAAGATACTCTAGCGGATAGGATGAGTTGCATATTGTGTGGATCTGTTTTTAGAGTTATCTCATATTCACAATATTTTTCAAGTGTTAGTATTGAGAAAATATTTGCATAATACCTCCCATGTGTTAAAAGAGGAATCTATTCAGCTAAAAAAGGACTTGTCCTATGAGAAGCAGCCAATTTACATGCGTGAAGATGCTTCGGAGGAGGAGTGTACCATTGGTCAAAGTTCTTTGATGGAATCATGGTTTAAATGAAGCTACTTGGGAGCTTGAGGAAGAGATTTAGTTTACTTATCCATAATTATTTAATAACTCAGATATATAATTTTGAGGACAATTTTATTTTGTTGGGAGTAATTATAACACCCCTGTTAAAAAAATTAAATGAAATTTAGTGCACGTGCTAGGTAACAAAGTAATAAGGTTGTTACCATGATGACTACATTTAAAGTAAATATATGATAAATTCTTGTAGGCAACACGTTGAAATTTTACTTACTGACCAATCCCACCAGCATCTACGACTTCAAGGGACTAATAAGGTCGATCTCAATGCAAACTCTAGCAAAATTCCCTATAAACCGAGCGAGTGAATAAGCATCCACCTTGAGTGGCCATCTAATATCCGAGGCAACCTCCAAAAGAATATTACGAGACTAATACTCAGTAAGCAAGCCTATAAATTGCACCCGCACTAGCAATAAATTAATCTCCTCTGCTAATGGCTAGAAGTTTGGACGCAAAGAGGAAAGATTGAGCACAATTTTATAGAAGGTCCACAATCCCTTGGTAAGAACATTTATCATGTCCATCTAAAAAGAAATATTAAATGTAAAGGAATTGGTCATTATATCAATAACTTAGAATTGGCATGCCAATTTCCACCTCTAAATAGTTTCTTTAATAAGGTAGGCCAAGGGAGGGTGCCCACCTAGAATTTTTTAATTATGCAAAATCGCCATTCTGCATAGCTTTCTTTAGGGTGCTCCAAATCCAGGTCAATTGAATGTAAGGAAGAGCTTTAAAAATGTTATAGTATGGAACTATAAGAAGCTAAGGAAGATAAGGCCAATAAGTGAAGTTAGATCCTTTGAAGAACTGTGCTCACAAGGTGAGGTTGAATTTCTTTTCGACCTCAAAATTGGTGGCTAAAATAATTTCAGTAGTCCCTATAGAGAACCTTAGCTACAGTAGCAAGAGCACACACCCACCTCTTTAGTAGGGCAACCTTTTACTCAGTTAGGAGGCTTAGAGGATCGTGCGACTTCTTATGCAAAACAGGAAAACTTATTGCTAGTTCTCATTGGATTTCCTTTGCCCTATTTTAAAGTTATAGAGATAATGCATATAGGGAGTGAGCTTTACTCCCACCTTCAAATAGTATAAAGGAAAGTAGAAAGTAGAAAGTAGAAACTAAAACAAACTAAAATGTCACTAGGGGTATGAGTCCTGATTTATTTAAATTGAGGTGATTTTACCTTTAGAAGATAAGTTTTTTGTGATTTATCTTAATCATGTTAATTTATTTTATATAAAAATTGAATCTCTAATAAGATTTGGGTTATTTGTATTGAAAAATCTACTGAGTTTTCCATTTGGCGAGATAGAGTCATTTTTTATTTTCTTTGCACTTAAGGTTTTTTCTTTCTTTTCTTCCGGTCTTTTTGTTATTTAGTGCCTTATTAAATATTGACGAGACACTATAAGAGAGAGAGAAATGACCCGTACTAATCTTCTTCTTCATCTTCTACTTCATATGTTGTTGTGGTAATTATTATTTTTCTTCTCTTTTTCTTCATCTTCTTCATCATCTTCTTTTTATACCGCTCATTTTTTATCTCTTAATCCTTTTTTATACAAGTTTCTAATCGCTCTCTTATCTCTAATCTCTAATCTTCTTTTTATACAAGTCTCTATTCTTTTTCTACTTTACCACTGAAATTGTTAAAAAAAAATGAATTGTATATGAAAAAAAAAATGAAAGTTATTAAAAGATAACGAAATATGAATTATCACAACTATCTCTAATTAATCTCTTACTTTATTAATTAAATAGCGATTATAGAGACTCATAATATAAAAAGAGAGAATGATTAATAGAGACTTGTATAATGATTAATAGAGACTTGTATAGAAAGCGTATAGAAAAAACAATGAAAGTTGTTATTATATTTGAGAAAGTTGTATTATATTTACAAAAGTTGTTAATATATTTTTTCTTTTTCTTATTTTTTGTTATTGCTCATTCTTCTTAATCTAATTCACCACTGAAGAAATAACAATAACAGAAAATAAGGAAAAAAAGAAACATATTAACCTACTTTCATAAATGTAGTAAAAACTTTCACAAATATAATAACAACTTTCGTTGTTTTTTCTATACGCTTTCTATACAAGTCTCTATTAATCATTTTCTTTTTTTTTCTATACAAATCTCTATAATCGCTCTTTAATTATTAATATAAATGATTAATTAGAGATAGTGGTGAGAATTTATATTTCGTTGTCTTTTAACAACTTTTTTTTTATACACATTTCTTTATCTTTTAACAACTTTAGTGATAAAGTAGAAAAATGATTAAAGACTTATAGAAGATTAGAGATTAGAGAGCGATTAGAAATTTAATAAAAAAGATTAAGAGATTAAAAAAAGGAGCAGTAGAAGAAGAAGATGGCGAAGAAAAAAAAAGGAAGATGAAGAATAGTAATTAAAAAGAAAAAAAGTATAGGTCATTTCTCTCTTTCTCTTATAATGTCCTGTTAATATTTAATGAGATACTAAATGACAAAAGGAGCAAAGTTGAAATAAAAGTAAGAAAAAAGCCTCAAATGCAAGAAAAACTAAAACTGACCCTAGGCGACCAAATCGAAAACCAAGTGGATTTTCCATGCAAATAACCCATAGGATTTTCATTATCGATATAGACCCAAAACTATTTAAAAATAAAATGAAATGAAAGCTTAACTAATTTATAGAAAATATTAAAAAGAGAATATCGTCACGTAATTGCTCTAGCTAACGAGACTGAGTTTCTTGCACCAAAAAGCCACTTGGTGTTTGTTTTTGTGAGATAGACTTATTTTTAATTTTCTTTCTTCCAAACTTGCCTTTCTATCGTTTAGTGCTCATTAATACTAATGAGATAATATAAGTGAAATCATTTGTACCATCTTTTTCTTCTTCTCCTTCGTATGCTATGTCTTCTTCTTCTTTATTATTATTTCATTATAGAAAATATTTTGTCGCCACTATTTTTCTTTTATCTTTTAATCTTTTTTTATATATATCTCTCTAATTGCTCTTTAATTAATATAATAAAAAAATAACTAGAAATAGTTTAAATAAATAAAAGCTCTAATCATTGTTTAAAAAGAGAACTTAATTTATATTGCAAATAATAATTATAATTAGTTTAATAACTAAAATTACTACATGATTATTATCTTTTGTATGTAAATTATAATTACAAAATATGTAAATTCTATAGTGTATAAAAAATAAAAGTTATTATTATATTTGCTAATATATACATATATATATATTCTTTTTTTTTGCTACTACTGTCTCTTCTTCTTTATATTTGGAATCTCTAGTAATCTTCTTTTGCTACCGTAAATTACAGTGAGAAATTTTATAATTAAACTATAAAATTTTTATTTAAATTAGGAATTTTTTATTCCATCATAAATTGAGTCCGAATATAAAGAAATACAAAAGTCATTAATCATGACATCATTGATCTTATCCGATTAATTTTATATTATTTAAACGTCAAATAAATATTTTTTCAAATCTATAAAGAATTAAAATTTTTTAGTTTAAGTATAAATTAAACTAAGAAATTTCTATACAATTTAAAAAAAATTAAAAAAATAATCATGTGAAGTTAAAAAAGTATGAAACTAATTGAATAAAAATTTACGATATCTTGCAAAAAATTTATAGTTCGGATACGAAATTTATAGTTCAACTATGAAATTTTAACACTAATTCAGAATTTTTTAAATAGATACTGTAATTTATTTATAACATAGATTAAATTCTATTTTAAAATATTAATTAAATAATTTTTTTATTTAAACTATATTAATTAAAAAATAATAGCAACAAAAGAAGGAAAAGAAACAATTATAAAGAAGACTAAGAGAAGAAGCAGGGCAGAAGAAGAGGATTAAAAAAAATAAAAGTATACTCTTACGTTGTCCCATCTATATTTAATAAGCATTTAATGTCTGAAAAGTAAATTTGGAAGATAGAAGAAAAGGAAAAGCATCAAGTTTGCAAAGGAAACTAAAAAAACTAATTAAAATTTTGATGCAAATAATCCTGACTAAATAAACTTAAGCTTGTTTTAATTTATTGACATGTGGTTTTACTCAAAACCAGGCAGTGTTAAATAAGACTAATTTCGTTTACACTCTTTTCCTAGCTTTCCGTAACTTTGGCTAATCTAATATTTTAAAAGATATTTAATATTTGTATTTTCTGCTGTTGGATAGCTAATAATATGTTTGAGGGTATTAGCGATAATTAAGTCAAAACAAGGGGTGGTTTCTAATAATTATTTATTTATTTTTAATTTCTTCGTTCGAAAAGGTAAAAAAAGAAAAAAGAAAAGAAAAAGGAAGCATCAATTCAACGCGGCGCATCTTTCCCATCACAGTCACCTCAAACTTTGGACGTGTAACGCGCTGCTTGGCTCCAGCGCCGCGCGTGACCCTGACGCAATTTTCCCATTGATCGGTCCCTCCGACGGCTGAGATCACCTCATCGCCCCATGTTGGTTTTTGCCTCTCTCTCTACCTCTCGAGATTTATTTTATCGAAGCTCGAGCGCGTACTTTGAGATAGACGACGGTAGAGCGGAGCTGTAGCTTCACAGGCCCCCCTTCTTCTCGATCGCCTGTGTGCGTGCGTCTCTCCCTCTGATCGGTCTCGTGCGATTCTTTGTTTTGTATTCTTCGATTCGGTTGATTTTCTCTCGCCTTTTCTCCGTTGTTTCTTTTGCGATTTCTAGGGTTTTGATGCGACGATGCTTCTGTGTTAGGGTTTTCTTTGTTTTTTTATGCGTCGAGTGGAATACGATTGATTGCTGAATAGTTTTGATGATTGGAACAACGATGTGTGTGTTTGTAGTGCGTCTGTTAGGGTTTCGGGGTTTGCGTAGTTGCCGATGGCGTCGAAGAGGATTTTGAAGGAGTTGAAGGACTTGCAGAAGGATCCTCCGACGTCATGCAGCGCCGGTATGTTCTATTCTGATGCGTGTTGTGAATTTATTTTTTACCACTTCGAAGGCAGGATGCAACCTTGATTTGTTGGTAGCCTTGATGATTTTTCGAAGTAGTTTTATTTATTTTTATATTTTCCTTCGCCTTTCTTTTTTTGTATGCTGTGTGATTGGTTGAAGTGAAATTTCAGGTCTCGGTTAGCCGAGATTTTATATCTCGGCACATCTCGTAATAATCTACTCCTGTTATGAGTGGGTGAGGGCAGTTTGCCTTTTTTGGATGAGATTTTCTTTTTCCTAGATGCATGAACAGAATCCAGAAAGGGAGTAATTCTTAGTATGTTGATTCAAGATTTTTGTGGACCTTCCGAGGCATAGAATTCCCTACCATATCGTGGTTTTCTCTTTTTCACATCATGCATTGCTTGTATTAAATTCTATATGTTTGAAACGATCCAAGCATGATCAATTGAGTCGGGCATGAATTTAATTTAAAGCTGAGCTTAAGCACAAGCCGGCTCGATAAGGCTTGTTTTATATATAAATAATAATAAGAAATAATATATAACTATATATATAATAGATAAGATTTAATTTGATTACATGTTTGATTTGGTTTTATAAAATGTAGGCCACCCAAGATTTAATTCAAGCTTGGTTCGAGCTTGATCCAATTCAAGCTTTTGTTCGAACCTCAGTCAATTTTGATTTAAAATAGGCTTGAATTAATCAATCCAAGCTTTATCCTTTAGCTTAGGCTTGAAATTAATTTCAAGCAAATCTTGAACGGACCTTAGTGCCTTTAAATATATTAAACAAAGTATTCGTTATATATTGACATGGGTATATTTCATTTGTGCTTTTAATATTCTAAAAGGATAACTTTTTGTGGATATAATATAGCCTTAGATTCTTTGGTCGATAGATGTATCGGCCTTTTGTAGTTTTTTTAAATTAGTTGAAGGGTAGTTAGGTTTCTAATTTTTTACCTCATTGATAGATGCTGTGCTAAGTAAATTGGACCATCCATGTTGTCAGTTTCCCATTTGGTGCCTGGTGCAATTATTGAAGACATGCTCTGCCACTGAGTTAGGTTGTTGATTGATTTGGCTACAGGTTTCATTGTCTATGCTAATGATGTACTGACAAATTTCTGATAACGACCTGATCCTTTCTGCTCCACTAATCAACTAACTTGAGTACTTCCTAATGTACTGAGTCTAATTACAGAAATCTCTCTCACTGTGTGAAGTGACAAGTGGGTGCAATGATTCATTCAATTATTAAAGACCAGTCATACGACATCATATTTAAATTTCATGGTCATAATTATTGACCTTTAATTGATCTCCTATTTATGAATTTGGTGAGGAAGACTTGATGTTGCATTCATTGGTTGCTTCTTAGGTGGCTTTCTTTTCTAATTGTTAGTTTGTTTCACTTATAATGGCTGCACAACCTGTCGTGTTGTGCTGGTTGAGCAATTTGATTGGGTTAACTGCTGAGATCAATCATTTCACTACTGCTTTTCGATTTTGTTTGTGGGATGAGCCATTATTGAAGTCCCATCTGATTTACCTCATTTTTTAGGGCACATACACAAGGTTAAAGTTGTTTATTTTTGAAATTAGATTTTGCAATTATGTCCAGCTTCATAGAATGTAGTGGTTTGACATATGTTCCTTATACTAGATTTTAGGTATTGTGCCTGTATGCTTGCCATTCTAGACGACGCTAATGCATATACTCAAGGGCCATATTTAAATGTGATGAGGTATCTTATATATGTGTGATGTTGTTTCTACTTGCAATCATGTATATTGTTGTTATGTTGTGTGCTAAAGCAAACTTCTGAACTATGCCCAGCACATTTATAAGTTGCCTACTCTTTTGAGATTTTTTTTTCTGAAGTTTTATTTTATTTCTTTTCGAAAGCAATGCAAGGTATATGCCTTATTTCATGGTACCTTATTCACTCATTTGATGTGGATTTGTTCTCCTACATAAATATTAAAAAAAGAGAAATTTTAGTTGATTGCACTTTCCATATCTCATGGATCTTTAAGTGAGATCATTGCTAATTTCAAGATCTTATTTTAAATCTAAACCTAGCAACTCACTGCCAAAAGGAAAAAAAAAACATATGATGAGCTGTTGTATGTTTAACAAAGAAAATCGGTTGGATTAAATCCGACCAAGCCGGCTTCCTTATCTAGATTGGTCCGGGTACATATGAAAATTTGCAAAGCGTCTCGAATTCAGATTTGGATACAAATAATAGTTATAGAAAATGTTCGAATACAGATCTGAAAATGGTTATATGAATATTTGTTGGATCTAAGTATCGCATATCTGTTGACCTGCACAATATTTATAACAGTTGGTAAGTTAGTAACCTGATTTCTTGTCTACCGCATCCTATCTCAATCTGACTCATTAACAGTTTAACACTATGCCCGCCCTAACAATCTCCATATCCATCTCTTTCCCTCAATCCCTCTTCATCCGCTGCCTCCATCACTAAGCAAGAAATGATAATCCTTAGTAGTTCTTTATTTCCATCTTCTATTCTACCATTCTCACTCTTCACTGTTGGCCGTTCTTGTGTGGCTATGCCCACTTCAGCAGCGACCTCTCCTCCTAGGCCACCCTCGATCTAAATTGACTGCAACCCAGCTCGAACATCCTCCATTCCTTGTACTATTGTGATATCAGGGCAAGGTGCTTTGGAGTTGCATGTAACATTCTGTATTTCAGAAAATTTCTGCCTCAAATCCTGCATTTCTCTATTTGCAAATATGTCCTTGGTTTTTGGTTTCTTTTGAAGTAACTTGTAATAACCAGAAGAAAGTTAGAACCCTTTTCTTTTTCCTTCAGAGTGCTACAGATCAGTCACAATATGGTTCTAGCCTTTTAGGGCCTGCTATTTCAGTGGAGTTTTGAATAATGTTGAGAAAACAATTGACTCAAAATCTTATCCCCCACTCATTTGAATCAGAATTCCAAGTGCTTAAGGTGTTGAAACTGGTTTAGTTTTGGAAACCTTATTTCAACAAATAGTTTGAATTTTATGCATGTCATAAACTTAGTTTTTGAAATTGGAAACATGGTAGAAGTGTAATTTCTTATTTACTATCAAATATTTCACACTGTAGAAATTGGACATATAGTTAATACCTGCAACCTTCCTTCCAGTTTTTCTGGTTTTTTTTTCTTGAATATGTTGTTTCAGAGGCTTGATATTTTTTCTGGTGATATTTTTGTTGCATGTTGGTGAGATAATCAGATCTGCTGGTTGTATGTTTGTTAATAGGGCCATATGTTGGAACTTGCTAAGGTTGTAATTCTCTAAGATAGGGACTTTGGTTTTTACCTTGTTTGGCAGACTTTTGAACTTGTCTGGCCGTTTAAGCCTCTTATTTATGACTTGTAAATATAATTAAAGTATAAAAATCAGGAAAAGAGAAGAAATGATCAAGCAAATATAATCCGATTTTGCATATTTTATTCAGTATTCCTGCAGTGAATTGAGTAGGCAATTCAAATATGTATTTGGTCTCTTATCGTTAATAGTGGATTACGCATGAACTATAGATAGGAAGAATTGAGTAGAACTTTGCCCATAATATCTGCAAAAAGTATATTTGTGTATATTCATCATTTCATAGAAGCATATAAAATTATTTGTATATGTGCAAGTTTATTTATACTCCTATTCCTAAAAGGCAAGCTTCGTATCTACTAAGCATTTGTATATGTGATACCGCAAGCATACCTCTACCGAGCATTTGTATATGTCATACCGCATGCATACCTCTTTGCTCTCTTTTATTTTTCCTCTGTTGTTAAATTATATTATAGCCTCTTTGGTCTATTAGATTGTTAATATTCTAAAACATATTTCTCTATTAATGTAGTTTTATTACGGTGGAAGAAAAATGAATACGAAAATATAGAGACTAGTCAAAATACTGCATCTTCTTGGATAATAATGCTTATTTGTGGAAATTGGGCGAATGTGGAGACACTCATAATTTTAGATGCAACTATTATCAATAAGTCTACAAATGATCACATTATAGAGTAAATGCTCATTTGTCGAAAAATAAGTGAGTATAAATTATAGGTTGTTCAAAAGTGAGTAGTGAACATATTATGGAAATAAAAAGGGTTGTCAATATGGCCGAGTTGAGAATTAGAAATTTGATGCCCAAATAAATTCTTTTGTCAAAATTTGTGCAAGTGGCATTTTCCAATAGCTCAATTGGAGGTGTAGGTTTTGGTAAGTGAGAGACATCAAGAAAAAGGAGAGCAACGGGAATGATACCTATTGAGAAATCATTAAATTTTGATACTCGCAATCAATCATATCGTGAGATTGCAAGAATGTTTTATTCAGCTGAGGCTTGTATCTCGGTTACTTAGACATGTTTTGCATTTTTGGGGTTTATAATAATAATTTGATGTCTTTGTAGGATTGTACATTTTTGATTGTCTTTTAATCTTTTTATGTATCTAAATTAGTTATTATAGCTTGATTTATATACTTTTTAGCTCTTATAGCTTAATGTACATTTCTTAGTTCTTTGAATGATATTTCTTAGTTTTTATAACTTGATGTATGTGCATTTTATACTATTAGATTACAAACTTTTATTTTAGATGTATCAATAATTATATGTCTTTTATTTATTTATTTATTTTGTCATGTCCAATTCTCTGTCTGGGTCCTATTTTTTCAAAATTTGTCGTGTCATAGTGTCCAACTGTGTCCATGTCTTAGCTACATGGTTGTCACATAACTTGTCAGCAAACTTTCCATATAGTAGGAGAGATAAAAGCCATTTTTACCAAATAAACCAAACAAGGAAAGCCTATTTATATCCACTGGCAACTATACTAATTTTTTTTTTCTGAGTTCAACTTTGTAATATGAAAGCCATAAGTTTAAAGCCTGCCACTGTCTAAAATTCGGGCCATATAGACTTGTCATAATTCTCAAATAGCGACATTCTTGATACGTTATGCTTCTTACTGTTGTTTGTAAATGCTTCTGTGGCTTCTCATGATTTCAATTCCCTATTTGGTGGTAGGCCCTGTGGGGGAGGATATGTTCCATTGGCAAGCAACTATTATGGGACCTGCGGACAGCCCGTTTGCTGGTGGAATATTTTTGGTCACCATTCATTTTCCACCAGACTATCCTTTCAAGCCACCAAAGGTAACTCACTCAGTTTGTCTGAGTAGTATAGGAGTTTACATGTGCATCAATCTAGTAATGTGATGTTTGAAGAATCAACCAGTCAGTTCCTGACCTTTGTATAAGTTTTGTGACTGCTGATTTAACCATCATTACTGTAGCAATCATCAGATTTTATGCTAATCATTGAACTGGACTGATGAACTCTTAAGTTGGCTATTAGATAAGTGGGGTAACTCTGCTTTTGCAGTCTGGAAACATGTGCATCCTAAAACCTTGAAAGTAGTCTCCTTTTAGGGCAATACATGGTCTCAATATATATTGTTTTTTTCCTGGGATGCGTATTATGTGAATCATAAACGGAAAACTTTTTGTTGGTCAATTTAGGTCTCCTTCCGCACGAAGGTTTTTCATCCGAATATCAACAGCAATGGTAGCATTTGCCTCGACATACTCAAGGAGCAGTGGAGCCCTGCTCTGACTATATCGAAGGTAATTCTAAGTATTACACAATTCTTGTTTATTGGAAGATTTTTTTTAGATAATTTTTTTTTGCTTATGGATGTCTTTCTAGAATGCTTTTCCTTCCTCAATATTTTTTGACTAGTTCTCTTTTAGATTATAATATTTTATCTCTCAGTTTATTATTATTATTATTATGATCATCATCATCATCATCAGCATTCTTATTATTATTATTGTTATTGTTATTGTTATTGTATGTTGAAACACTTATCGTGAGCACTGAGCTTGATGTTAGTCAATAATGCAGAGCCTTTTTCTTCTAGATACATCGAAACTTTAGTGCTTCCAGTAGTATCAACTTGTTATGTGAAACTGAGGTCCATGATTCCTGTTCCAGGTGCTTCTATCTATTTGTTCACTGCTTACGGATCCCAACCCTGATGACCCACTGGTGCCAGAGATTGCTCACATGTACAAGACCGACAGAGCCAAGTATGAGTCCACTGCTCGTTCCTGGACCCAGAAGTATGCCATGGGTTAGGGCATCTGATGAATATTGATCCAAATCTTAACGCCTTCAAATTTCTCGTCCAATGAACAAATGGAACTTCCTTTGGTCCTACAAAGTTGTCTTTTGATCACCTTAATGGTTGGGTATATTATCTAAAGATCTGGTAGTTTATAATTTCCCTCCTTGACTCTGCTACTATTATGAAAGTATGGTTTCTTTTTCTACTTAAGCAGTAAAATAGTTATTATTACGTGGTCACTATGATCCAAGCAATACAGAAGCCTGCCGAGAAATAGTATCTCTATACATTCTTCAGCTGCTGGATCTTTGGATCATTCGAAAGTAACAGTACAATATTGTCGAGAAATCTTTGAGCTTTTTATTACAAGCTGAAAACGTTATACATTAACACACTGCTTTAGTTTCCCTGGAGGACTTTACATGGAAGTCAACGAGAATGTAATCCAGTCAGTCTTAGCCCGGTGTAATAAATAAACCATTTATTAAGCTTGATCTAGTTTTAACTTTGTAGGCCTTACCAACAAAGAATGGGTGGATTATTGTGGGATGATCGACTTAAGGGTCATCCTGCGTACATCTCATTAAGACTGGAGTCCCGTTGAGAACTTGTGCAGTCGAACAATGTCCTTTCCTTTCGTATTTATTTAGATGCTGCATCCGATTTATAAATGAGAGACTACATAATTTAAGTGCACATTTAGATATTGCATACGGCATATGAGCTTGACTTAGGCACTTCTAATTACGGTATTTCTAAAATTAAAATAAATTTCAGGCTATATTATGGTATTATAAAATAAAAATCGTCAAAACCAAACGAGGTGTATGGATATAGTTTCCTCAGATATATAGAACCAAACTGCCCAAAACCAAACTTTTAAAGTTAACATTAGATTTCTAGAATCGTACAAAGGTCACTAAGTCAAACAATTAATTTTTATCCCGATCGACTAGCGACTTAGGTCTCCTCTCCTTGAAGAGTTTTTCTTCTGCCTTCTCTATTTCATCTCTCGAGCTACTGTGAATATTCTTTGAATTTCTCAATGACAATTCTATGGAGGAAAACATTCTTCTTATTAATGACAACATAGTTCCTAATAAAAACTTTTCCTTTCGTCTTATGGGCAAGCTTATTTCATACAAGTCTTTCAACTCCTCTAGCTTTAAATCTGCTACCAAAGCTTGGAGCTTGGAAAGCCCTACAGAGTTTCGAGATGCGGCCATGAGCATCTTTCTCACCTCTTTCGAAAACTCCGATGACAAGTGGTGTCTGGTTTAACTCTCCTAAACCCTTTGATAAAGATTTTTTTCACCATAGCTCCATTTCAACCGAACAACTCCATGGAAAGCTGGAACTTCAACAGTTGTGAGTTCTCGGTAGTTCAATTGAAAATATTGGTTTAGGCTAAGCTAATGTCGATAAACTTTGAACTAAGGTGAAAGTTGTTGAAAAAGAGATCTTGGAATTATAGTTCACACCCATGCAAACCATATTTAGATTTCAAAAGAAAATGTTTTCATGAGCCAGCATGATGACCTCCTCAGGAGGAACTCTACTTGCACCAATGTAACATAAAAAAAGGCGTGCATGTGGCCGATACATGTGCCCTTTTCCTCCCTTTCCCATCTCTATTTCTTCTTTTATATATATATATATATATATATATATATATATATATATATATATATATATATATATATATATATATATATATATATATATCTCTCTCTCTCTCTCTCTCTCTCTCTCCTTTCTTCTCTTTTTTTTTTCTTTCCTTCTTGTGCGCAGCTCTTTTTCCCTCTTTCTTTTTCTAGCTACACTGAAGCACCGCCGGAACCGCCGTCGGAATCGTCGACTCTGTGGATCGAAGCGTCGGAGCTCCCTCATTCTCCATATAAGTTTAATTTACAATTCTTAAATTAATTTGAGTTTTTCCTCCGGTGTTTCCTTCTCTTGGTCTCACCGTTATTCGACTGGCCAGTGGCTTTGTGCCTTTTCGTGCTAGTCTAATGAGCTTCCTCTCTTCGCGAGGATGCCCTCGATGGCATCCTTTGGAGCCCTCGTGGTCGGAGCAACCGGGCGGTCCCTCGCCCTAGCCGCTAGCCATGGCGAGCATGGTTCTTACCGTCGGTTGCCTCTGGCAGGTGGACTCCTCTTTAGCTAGTTTTTGCTTACCATGAGGAATGTGCTGGTGGGGTTGGCTAAGATTGCCGATGGTTGGGATCGCCAGTAACTCCCCTACCCCCCACCAGCTGGATTCTTGCTATCTGTGGGTGGTCTTTGGCTTCCTCACCGACTGAGTTGACATTGGGGGTGTCTTCCTCCATTGGCAGGGCATCAGTCGACTTGATGGCCCCGATTGCTGGTGGTAGTGAGCACTAGCAGCCACCCTTCCTTCCTTCCTCCTTTTGGTTGAGGTGAGAAAGAAGGGAGGGGTGGGGTTTCTCAGGCTCAAACTAGGTGCAGCCCAGCATGTGTTTCGGGTCGAGTTGAGTGCAGCCTAACTCGAGTTTGTAGTGTGGTTGAGCAGCATGCAACTTAGCCTAATTTTGTGGTGGGTGGAGCTACAAGTAGCTCAGCCTAATTTGGTGGTGGGTTGGGCTATAGCCCAACCTAAGTGACTTTATTGGGTAGTGTGGGCTTACTGTTATTATTTCACATCATACATATTAATTTATTTTGTTGTTCAGTAAAAATTCGTGTATCATAATTTTTATTATTAAGCATGATTATGGGTGTTAGCACGTAATACATAATAATGATATGTGTTTTATTATGCATGTTGTGCTATATAATATCATGCTACTTGCACACGTGCACAACCATAAAAGGAGTGACTGCTGCGTCTTGACGGTACCCAACATCTCCCTAACTAGGGTCAGAAGTGGGGGATATTATTATACTTATATATATTAGGGCTCACGCTTGAGGTTTCAGCCTGTTGATCACAGACAATCAAATAGCCGTTTCGCTAGGTGATAGATGATTTACTATCGACCGACGAAAGTCATACCCTTTAGAGTATTTAAGATAGAGAGAGAATGGTGAGATAACGTAGACCTAACGGTACTTGGTGATGCAGGGTGAGGGCGTCCGTGAGCAACGACTCATAATTTTCTCACGGTGATGCGATGATGTGGAGCTGAGAGCTCGAATGGTAGTATCGAAGATACTAGCCTATATGATGGGCTTACGACTGAGGTCCTTAGTGACAAATAATCAATCATGCTATTCATCAAATATTTGGTTGACGATTCTACCACCAAGGTTTACCATCCCTTGGAGGTATATGTGTGGTCGAGTGTGAGTATTGGTGTGGCTTATGGGCGTAGCTCTGCATGAGCTTATGTTACAAACTTGGTAGTTTAAGATAATGCATATCATGTGGTATAGTGTTGACATAGCTTATGGGCGGAGCTCGATGTGAGTTCGAGTTTGAGGATTTGATAGTTCGGATTGATGTAAAGTAGATTATCGATTGCTAATGCATGTGCAAATTATATGAATATGTTGAGTATGAAATTCTGATACATTAATTTAATCATGATGTGCATATTCATATTTACTTATTGTTACATCATTCATTACACTACTTTTAGATTATAGTAGTATATACTTATTGGGCTTTATGCTTATTATCGTTTAGTATAATTATTTTCAAATTAGTAGATGATCTAGGCCTGGAGAGGATCTGGCGAAGACTAGTCTATAAACTTCTCTTTTTTATTTTATACTATTCATGTGAACTAGATGGCTTGTAGATTCTACATGGGCATTGATTTATATTTTTTTTTTATGAATATGCATTTTAGACTTATTATGATCTAGGTGTTATGAGCTTTTTTTATCTGTATTATTTGCGAAGATATAAGCTTTTTTCTTATATATTGTATTAAAATATTGATCAGCAGGTCACGTGATAATCACACAGAATTTATTTACCTAATTAATGCAACCAAAGGTTCTTTCGTACCTCGGCTACTGCACAAAAAGGTGCAATATAGTCAACTTCTTGCTTTATAGAGAATTTGAGTAGACTCAAAACCCAAAAATCTGGGGACTCTTAGAGATGTGGATGACCTCTTAAAGATGCCCTCGAGTGACGAGATTGGCAATATTCTCAACTGCATGGGACCAAACCATGCTCTTGGTTCGAACGACATCAATGCCTATTTCCTACAACATTTTTGGCATACTATGAAGGGTGTCATTCGTCATACAGTTAGAAACATTTTCACAACTGGTGTTATAGATGCTAAGCTCAATCACTCTACCATTGTGCTCATCAAGAAAGAGGCTGCCTCAAGAGTCATTGACTACATATCCATAAGCGTGTGCATTACTGTTTACAATATCATTACCTAACTGCTTGCGGACAGGTTCAAATCTTACCTTTCTCAGCTCATTTCATCCTCCTAGAATACCTTCGACTCTAGGCAGCAAATCATAGACAACCAAATTACAGGAGGCGATCGGATTTCTCAAGTCCTCTAAGAGTGTCACTGGTTCTTTCATGATCAAAACCGACCTCGCCAAAGTGTTTGATCGAATGGAATAGAGCTTCTTACGTGATTGCCTCAAGCTCTACGACCTCCCTTACCGGCTCATCAACCTGGTGTATACCTATCTATCCACTATTAAGTTTTTAGTTAAAATAAATGGCAAGTGAGATAGTTTCTTCTCTCTTTCAAGAGGTTTGTTGTAGGGATGACCTCTCTTCCTCTTTCTCTTTATCATGGGTTCTAATTTCCTCTTTCATTTCCTCGATAAAGAGCTACATCACAAAAGACTAATGGGAATCAAAATAGCTAGGCGTGCTATCGCTCTTAACTCATCTAATGTTTGCACACCTTAGTTGTGTTATTGATTATTACTGCTTACTCTCGAGCCATGATCTAAATGGCAAAAAAATTGCATCTTGTTCAGTGACGACATTGACACTACTGGAAGATCTTCTCTACACTCTAAGTAAAACTCATCATTGGTGAAGATAAGTATCTCCAACCCTCTCCTCTTACATAAATCCAATAAGCAAGCTTTCAACTTCGTCGCTGACAAAATACATCAAAAGCTAGCCAGGTAGAAAACCAAGCACTCGCACGTCGGTAAGCTCATCCTTATCAAAGTAGTACTAAGCTCCAATCCAGTTTACTTCATGGTCACCTTCATCTTTCCAAGATCCCTCCTTTCCTTCCTCAATGCACTAGTTCGAGATCTTCGGTGGGGGTTCGGGCGAAATTGCAGGCACATGTATTTAAGGACCCGAGAGCTTAGATGCATACCTCTAGCAGCTGGAGGGCTTAGGGGTCAAACTATTCTCTCTTATCAGCAAAACTCGTCCTAAAGTTGGCTTGAAGACTGCTTAACCTTGGCAACAATGTGTGGTCTCGTGTTGTTAAAGCCAAACACTTCCTTGCCTCTTCATTTTGGCATGTTAGTATGAATGGTAGTGGCTCATGGGCGTGAAAATCTATTCTTAGTTTAAGGTGAGGAAGACTATCATTAAGAGAGAGGTAAGGGGGACCTCATCTCTCATCTCTATCAAGCAAGACACTTGGGTTTCCAATTGCTACCTCATTGACTTACCTTTATTAGCGGGTGTAAAGACTGTTTCAGACTTTATTCATGCAACTAACTCATCTTGGAACAAGGATCTGATCTCTGATATCATTTTTGCCAAAGATAGCCGCCACCATTCTCCACTAATTCAGCTTTCTCCTCACCCAAGTTTTCTCCTCCCTTGTTGAAGAAGCCTAGAGCACCTCATCTTCTAGCCCATCCCTCAATAGTTTATGAACCTTTATTTGGAGATGCCTAGTCCGAGATGTTCTTCATTGCAAGGTCCAGGCAATCGACGAGCTCTGCCCACTCTACGCCGAGGCTAATGAAACCATTGACCATCTCCTTTTGAGGTGGCCCTTTTAATCGTTCGGTTTGCTTTGCTAGTTCCCTTGGCTTACGAAGGAACCCCAGTTGTGATCTCTCCTCCTGAATCCTGATGGCCAGTGCTTCTTTGCTGGGTAAATGCAGCTCGAAAAGGCAACGACGTGCGTGGTATGGTTATCTTTTTTCGCAAAGCCATGTGGAGCATCTCACTCACCTACTATTGCAAGACAATTTTCCTGACATACTGTGAGAGTGCTCTTATATGAGAAGCCTACACAATCCACTATAGACTTCAGGCTCTCCTTCCCAAGGGTTCTTCAAACCCTATCTTCAGTGACTGTCATTAAAGCTAGCTGTGAATTGACAGTACAATAGATGATATTCTTTGAAAGATCTCCCCTATCATCCAAGATTCTATGAAGTGGATTAATTTCTATGTTCTCTTCTATCAAGGCTCTCCACACTAGCAGGATCAACAATACCTTTGTGCTTTTCACAACAAATTATGTATCGAATGGACTAATCTACCATGGGATTATAATCCCTATGCTTAATGAACAATCTATGGACCTTCTTTCAAAGGAAGAAAAAAGGAAGAAAAGAAAAAAAATGTAAGTTGTGTACGAGCTTTCGCATAAAGCTCAATTATAGTTAGAATTAAGTCAAATTTGAATTCATCTACCCATTAGATACTGATCTTGATCCAGCCTGATGAAGCCAAACTTGAGCCGAGTTAGATTCATTTGAGGGCCGGCCCTACCTTTAAGTCTGAATCGAGTGCTTGTGTCATTATAATATTTCACATCCTTTTCTACCTTACAAACCCAATAAACACGCCTAGAACAAAGGAATCAGGTGGAATAGTTTACATCAGCTCTCGGCATCATATGGAAATATCAAATAACCTTCTCCCCTAGTCCACATATTGCTCATATTGACTCCTTATGCGTGACTTGAATCTTTCTCTTTAGAGTCGTTTGTTTTACTCTAAGTAGTCCACATTATTATCTCTTAATCCCCCACCTTTGCTCCCTTCATTTGTGAGTTAATACTTTTTTACTTGCAAATAATATTCAAACCATACACACACTCTCCAGATATACTTAAGCAGAGAGGCATCTAAGAGTTGATTTTTAGAGAAAAAATTATAGATAATAGAGGGAGTCAAATGTTAAAATAAAAATAAAGTGGTCTAAGTGAACTCTTATAATAAAGCTATCGCGTCCCTCCTGGCACCAAAGAATAAACTCCACCTTATCTCTTTAACTTCTCCTTCAGTTCGTCTTATTTGCCAGCGTTGTCCCGCGACTTTCCATGCCTTTGAATCGCGCGGTCACGATGACTTCCATTCTATCTTATTTATTTATTTATGTCTTTGTAGCCAAGAGAGATTAGATTGCAAATCCGTAGCATCACGATGAAGGCGGCGCTGTTCCTCCTCCTCCTCCTCTTCTTCTCGGTCGGATTCGCCTCCGCTGCCTTCATCACCGGTAACCTCCATTTCTTTTTTCCTCCTTTTAATTTTTTTGGGGGGATTATTTCCGCTAATTTTAGTGATTCTATTGCTAGGTGATGTGTCCCAATCTCGCGGATCCAACTCTCGGAGCCTCCTCCAGACCAAACAGCGTAAGCCCTGGCCTGAACCAAAAAATTGTAGAACAGAGGGGATGTAATTCCAGCTACTTTTCTTGTTTCCTTATCTTGAATTATGGAGGGATTTCCAATATTTATATAGTTGAATTTTTTCACTATTCCGATAGCAAATAGCAAGTGTGAATTTGATTATATGAAAATATATCAAATTCTCTTAAAAATAATTGACCTGGACTTTCAATATAAGTGATTTATTTTAGAATAATTATTTTTATGTTTATTTAAGAAATAAGAGTGTAATAGTTATATTTTGATGTGATATGAAGTAAAGATAAATTAAAAAAAAATTAAATACTCTTCGATTTGATTTAAAATAAAAAATAAATATATTTTATATATGTAGTACTTGTGAGTTACTTGTGTAATAGTAGACTAAGGTATTATGTATGTAATTTTATATATAGGCTTATATAAATTTATTATTATAATTTTATAAAATATTAGTTTATTTTTGCCTTTTTTTTTTACATTTAGCTCTACATATTTTATAGTAAAAAATAATAGTTTATTATAATAAATAATTTAAAATATCATTATGTTATAATATATTATTTTACACGGAAGATATATTTTTAATATATCTTTACAAATGATATTATTAATAATGTTAAAATCTTTACAATTTCATATGTTTTGCTTTAGCTTAAATTTTTTTTCTCATCTTTCATATTTTATTTTTAAAGAAGAAGATTTTAATTAGGTTAATACATAATTTAAATAGTAAATATATTATTTTCTCTATGAATAAATATTTAATTCGAGAAAATACTAGTTTATTATTAGAATTATTTTAATAATAAGATAATTTTAAAAACTATTTTATCAATTAAACCTTATTAATAATTTTATAATATTTATATTTATAAAAATAATATTTAATAATAATAATAATACTTTTTAAAGTATTCTTATTTTTATGAAATATTAAATTATTGTTTACTTTTCAAATTGAATTTTATTTATTTAGTGTAAAATAAGAAATTTGATAAGAGAGGAGCAATAAATTATAATAAATTGTTGATAAAATGTTTGAGAGAGAGAGAGGAGAGAATGTTGATTCCATCTTTCTATCCTTCGAGCGGTAATGAATTATGATAAAATATTTAAGAGAGATGAGAGGAGAGATGTGTGATAACTTATAATAAAATGGTTAAGAGAAATTATAGTTAAATTAAGCATAAATTGATAATTGGGTAAAGCAAGCATAAATTGTTCTGATTCGATTGCATTTGACTTGCATTTAACCCTCTCAAAGCTAGCATATAATTAAAATATTTCTTCCTTTTCTTTCTTCTGATAATGTAGTTGATATAATGCTGAGGCGACCATTCATTTGCTTCAGTCTCTTTGTACATGATGCTCCTGCTCCGGCCCCTTCATCATCAGTAATATAACATGAACTATGTTCAACTCTATCCATCATCATGGATACTTGATAAGAAATCTATTGAGTCTTAAAGTAGTTTCTATGTATATCCATGTAAATTTGGGGTGCTGGATATTGCCATATTGGTGGTTTGGACTGTGAATCTCGTAGATGCTAATATGTTGTCTTCTTATAACCAGATTGTCCAAGGAGCTTTGAGTTCCTTAACTATACAATCCTCACCAGCAAATGCAAAGCTCCGCAGTACCCCCCGTTGCCATGCTGTTCTGCGTTCAAGGAATTCGCATGCCCATTAGCCGATCTGTTGAATGATGGCACATATACCTGTGCTAGTGACATATTCAGCTACATACACAGCAATGGGAATTTCCCTGGGGGATTGTTTGCTGATGAGTGCAGTGATGTGAAGGACGGCATCTCATGCCCACAGAACACCACCAACGTAAATGGAGGTAGCAGCGATCAGAGGCTCTCCATTGCCCTGCTCCTTGTGTCTGGGTTCTCAATGGCTTTACAGCTATCCTGAAGCTGAAATATTCATACTACTGGTGTGCAGCCAAGTCCATCTGTATATAGACCTAATGGTCAAGTGATGACATTTGTAATTTCATGTTTGCTTGTAAATCTGTAATAGAACTACACATAATTCTAGTAGCCCAACTGTGGGGAAAAAGTCCATTTTTTTTCTTTTTATTACTGCTTCGTCTTTTGGAGGATGAGCTGAAGAGGAAAGAAGATGGAAGTAATGTGCTGAGAGATTGGGGTGACAGATTACAACTCAATTGTTGAAAGCTAATATGACTCCCTTCTCTATTTAAAGAGCCTGGATTCTGAGCTGCTTCTCTCTCTTGTTTGCTCACAAGGCTTTGACCATGTTCAGCATTGACTTATCCTAGCCCACCACCTGCAGTAACTACTAAAATATGTTGATCTTAGTGGACGAGGATCTGCAAGTTTTCAACTCGTGGCCGACAAAATGCGTCAAAAGATAACTAGGTGGAAGACCAAGCACCTCACACATCAATAGGCTCGTCCATATCAAAGTAGTACTAAGCTTCATTGCAATTTATTTCATGGCCATTATCACCTTTCTGAGATCCCTCATTTAAAATTATAATAAATCTACCGCGTCCCTCCTGGCACAAAAAAAAATCTACTACTTATTTTAATTTCTCTTCAGTGCTGTTTTATTATCGCTAGTTCGGTATTGCCCGTGATATATTCCAATACCGTTGACTCATGCTGTCGTCTCCGCCGCCATCTTCTCAGTAAAAGTTTGTTTCCATCTTTTCGTATTTCTGTCTTTTAACCAAGAGAGATTGGATTGCGAATCCGTAGCATCACGATGAAAGCGGCGCTGCTCCTCCTCCTCCTCTTCTTGGTCGGATTTGCCTCCGCTGCCTTCATCACCGGTAACCTCCATTTCTTTTTTCCTCCTCTTTTTTTTTTTTTTTTGGATTGTTTCCACTAATTTTAGTGGCTTTATTATTAGGTGATGTGTTCCAATCTCGCGGATCCAACTCTCGGAGCCTCCTCCAGACCAAACAGAGTAAGCCCCAACTAAAACTAAAAAAATCTCTCTTTTACTACCCAAAAAATTGTAGAACATAGAAGAGATGTAACTCAGCTACTTTTCTTGTTTTCTTATCTTGAATTATGGAGAGATTTCCAGTTATAAAGTTGGATTCTTTACTTATCCCAAAGAAGATAGAAAGAGTAAAGTCGATTTACCATTAGGGATATAGGAAAATGGGAATTATAGAGTGGATTCTAAACTTTGAGATCATCAAGATTCACTAGTTGTTCAAGCTCTGCCTTTATTTTGTTTGTTTGTTTGTTTGTTTTCCTAAAGGTAACATATATCATGATCTCCATATAGGAAAAACCCTTTAGGAAGAGATAAGTAGAAGAGCATTGCTTCTATCCAAGATTGTTTTTTACTGAATTTGTTATCCTTACTGTTGCGGTATGCCTTGAAACAATTCCAAAATGATGTGTCACATGATCCTAACCTCAATTATTGTTATCCAATTAGTATGAATGCTCAAGTAGTCATTTACTGTGATGCTTTTGTTCTGTCCTAAATAAATGTTGCAATTTTTTAGGATGCCCATAGGGTGGTCTTCTAAGCATGTATAGTTCCATCAGCAATATTGTACTCAGTAATTCTTCCAGAGTTTTTTACTATTTTAAGTCTGCCTCTAATTATTTTTATATGTCTAATTCATTTTGAAAATTACATATGAGACTAGTTGTAGTTGAAAATTGCTGACTCAGTCAGTAATTTATAGATATAATTCAGTGCTTGGATCAACAACTTATACAGAAATTTGTTTTCTCAAACTTAGGCAATTTTTTTAGGATTTAAAATTATTATATGAGTTGCTGATTCAGTCAGCGACTTATATTTGGAAAGTCACTGGTTCTGTCAGTAGTTTCTGAACATACCTAGTTTCGTATTTAAATTTTGAAGCGTACTAGACATTTAAAATAAATATATGGAAGGGTTAGTTTAGTCAAAATCTCACTTTTCTGTACTATTTTTGGTGAATCTAAGTTTGCAAATGCGTTATATTAAGCCTAGCGGTCACCAAGGGTGTATTTTTTCAATAAGAAGTGGAGAGAAATAGTGGGTTTTCCAATTCTATATCATAGGTATATGTATTGAAGTTTTAATAAGATTCTTAGATCCATACCTTTTATTCCTGACTGTTATGTTTCTGACAAATTTATTTATCTCTATATCTAGCTTTAAGCCAAATGCACATAATATTTCCGGATCCTGGTCAATCTGGATATGCAACTTGTTCTGGCTTGATTGTATTTGACTTGCATTTAACCCTATCCAAACTAGCATATCATTAAAATATATCTTCCCTTCTATCTGATAATGTAGTTGATATATGCTGAGGCGACCATTCATTTGCTTCAGTCTCTTTGTACTTGATGCTCCACTCTCCTTCATCAGTAATATAACATGGACTATGTTCAACTCTATCCATCATCATGGATTCTTCATAAGAAAGCTATTCAGTCTTAAAGTAGTTTCTATGTATATCCATGTCAATTTGGGGTGCTAGATATTGCCGTATTGGTGGTTTGGACCATAAATCTTATAGATGTTAATATGTTGTCTTCTTATAATCAGGTTGTCCAATGAGCTTTGAGTTCCTTAACTATACAATCCTCACCAGCAAATGCAAAGCTCCGCAGTATCTCCCTTCTCCATGCTGTTCTGCGTTCAAGGAATTAGCATGCCCATATATCAATCTGTTGAATAATGGCACCAATGACTGTATTTTTAACTTGTTCAGCTACATATACAGCAATGGGAATTTCCCTCGGGGATTATTTTCTAGTGAGTGCAGTGATGCGATGGACGGCATCTCATGCCCCTCTGAACTCTCGCAGAACACCACCAACGAAAATGGGGGTAGCAGCAATCAGAGCCTCTCCATTGCCCTGCTCCTTGTGTCTGGGTTCTCAATGGCTTTACAGCTATCCTGAAGCTGAAATGTTTATACTACTGGTGTGCAGCCAAGTTCATTTGTATTTAGACCTAATGGTCAAGTGATGACATTTGTAATTTCAAGTTTGCCTGTAATAGAACCTACACATAATTCTAGTAGCCCAACTGAGGGCAAAAGTCCATTTTTCTCTTCTTCTTTTTATTACTACCTCGTCTTTTGGAGGATGAGCTGAAGAGCAAAGAAGATGGAAGTAATGTGCTGAGAGATTGGGGTGATAGGTTACAACTCAATTGTTGAAAGCTAATCTGAGTTATTTCTCAATATGACTCCCTTCTCTATTTGGGTTAAGAGCCTGGATTCTGTACTCCTCTCTCTCGTTCGCTCACAAGGCTTTGACCACGTCTGCTGAAAAAATAACAATTTGTACATACAAACAGGGGGACTGTTCAGCTTTGACCTATTCTAGTCCACCACCTGCAGACCTACCAAAAGAATCTGATGCGAAATGAATCATATAATGGCACCTTCAAGTAGATTATGCTGGAAATCTGGAAACATTCTCAGCTTCACTGCATTAACTCCTGCTGGAGGAAATGAGAAACCTTATTCCCACAAAAGAGTCTGGATCTCCTTTTTCTGTTCTCTTACCCATGTAATCTCTAATCTCTCCCCCGTTTTTTTTTAAAGAAATCTTTTTAATGTTTTAATTTTTTTTTCTAAAGTGAGAAGTAAAAATTTAATATATTGTCCCAATTATACTTGTCCTCAAAACAATACGAGCTTCTCTAACCATCTGAGCACAATTCTATTGGCATCCATTCCTTTGTTTTGCTTTACGAAGAAAGTATAAGTTCTGCAGTATTTCATTTAAACCACATTATGTGATATGGTTAGTCAGAAAATTCCTGCTGTTTGACATCACTTCCTTCCTGATTCTATTGACAAGCACAAGCTAGCAAACAAGGCACCAGTTACACCAAGGTAAACAATCATCAATAAAAATTCATAGATGAACATCATATGGATCTGTCTGATTAGTTGCTCGAGGTAATTCTTACAAAGATACCCTTTCAAATAGATTTGCATTGTTATAAATATGATATTAACTTATTCTCACGTCACTTATATAATTATTTACATGAACTCTTGATGGAACCACTTAGACAATGCAAAGATATGGATGGGAATACAACGGCTTTTCCTGTCTTGCCAAATATGGAAGAGTAGGTGTTGGGAGATTCTCCTTTGCACTTCTTCAGAGAAATGTATTCTGATATTTGGTACCTTCAAGAGAGACGTTTCCCTTAATTTGATAATATACTACAAAGTGATATCGGTAGCGCACACGAAGAGCACACAATCATCACCACGTGCCAATGAAAGACGACGGGTTGCGTTGAGTCTTCTGCTTGAACTGCTTTTTGCTCATGCACCATGCCTTAGTGAATGTACTCACCTATTCACAGATGAAACAATATGATCAATGAACTCGACAGGAAGAGCCAAGTGGGAAAAGATTAAATAACATGATTAAAAAGAAAGAACGCACAGAGTTCTGCATTAAGGATTTATGCGTTGTACACAGAAAATTGCTTGCATCATTACATTCACAAATCACCTTATGACGAAATCTATAAAGTAGAGGGTTCTGCAGAATGATGTCAAATTGTCCATCAACGTCTAGGCACTACTACAAAGTGATCATGTGCTAGTTCCAAATGAAGCCAAGAGAAAGCAACTCTAGCTCAATACTTTTCACTAACAATCCACTAGTGCACGAGGATAGGCTGCTTAAATGGCAACTTCATGAGGGCAATGCCTTTTGATGCAGAATTTTAAGGCTAGCACCACATATGTATAACTGCCAAGGGAAATAAACAGCTGTATTTGTCCTGAACATTTCACCCAAAAAGCAATTGAGGGAAAAAATAACTCATTCGTCTTGCAACTTAGACATTGATAAACAGTAGTTCTTCAGTCAAAAATATGCCTGTAAGTATTCAAAGTAACATTCCACAACAATCTTCATCAAATTGTTAACAGTAGTTAATCAGTATTGAATGTGGTGAAATTTGTCTTACATTACTAACTATCTTCGCACCAAACCAAGCAGAATCGGCACCATATGGAGGGGGAAGGACCTTTATCCCCTTAGACATGTATGTTGGAAGAAGTTTCTGGAGCTCTTTCTCTAACCTCTCTGCAATTGAATGATCATAAAATACATTTGTTCAACCATGTAGTGAATTGCAGTTCCTAAGAAAAGAACAGTAATAATCTGACAACAGTGCAAAGTGCCATTGTGGAAGTACAAAGTATACTATCCAGCACTTCAATCAACAGATTCTCAGGTATGTACCTGGCAGACCAGGTAAACATGAAGTTCCACCAGCCAAAACCACAGTTTTGAACCAAGTATCATCACTGACCACCTCTGAGCTAAAACAGTGATCCATACAGAGAGCAACTGCTCGATGCAGACCCATGGCACGCCTGTAATCCAAGATATACAATATAGTACAAGCAATTCTGATGAGCTTTCTCCAGGAATTATAAAATGCACAAGCATAGAATACATATTGCAAATGCTACAAGAGGATAGATATAGGCATATAGCACATATAATGTGTTGTATTATATTATATATACATATACACCCATATAAAAAAAACTCCGTTAAAATTTAAAACCAAGTTTTAACACATATCTGTCTATCTATTTATCTATACCTTGGGATTGGTTTATTACCATCAAGGTAATTTCTAAATTTTTAAACATAGAACTTTGTAGCCCAACTGACATACATATACTGCATAGATAGATACATATAGGCGACTAAAATATTTGGAAATAGATTTGACACTCCTATAGGCACTGACCGGAAAAGAGTATGAAACATTTAGAAAATGCTACCAGAAGAGCATGTAAGAAACAAAATCTTCTTGCCAGATTCTAATTACCACAGAGTCTAATCATCAGCTCTTCTTCCAGCGCTCTGAACTGAACACCTGTTTGGTTAGCAGGTCAAATTTCCTTCACAATGACAAAATTGTTTAACAAACAGGCTATAAAGGCTCAAACCATGTATCCTAGCATGGCATGAGATTTGACCTGGATCAATAGCATGTTAGCATCTTTTAACCCAGAACCCACCCATAATAGTTTCGGATCATCAGCTCTTCTTCCAGTGCTCTGAACTGAACAACACCTGTTTGGTTAGCAGGTCAAATTTCCTTCACAAACAGGTTAGAAAGGCTCAAACTATGTATCCTATAAAGGCATGAGATTTGACCTGGAGCATATTAAAATCTTTTAACCCAGAACCCAACCAAAACAGTTTCAGATGGATCTGCTTTTGGCCATTTCTGATGCATGGGCTGTTGCCTTTCTTAAAGTTATCTTTGTTCAAGAACTGAAGGCAAACTGATGGATTTCATCCTCATTTTCCTGCCAAAGTGACTTTACTCATCTTCCAAGAAGAAGCATGTTGCTGTAGTCTGTATATAAAGGGCCTTTACTGTAGGAATAGTAGTTACACCAAATTATTGGAACATTTTTGTTCAGATTCCCAGCACGTATCTCTTACTTTATTCCTTAAATATGTATAACTTTTACAGATATTATAGGACTGGCAACATAAAAGAAAAAAAATTGAGCTAGTTCCCTCTACTGAGGAACCGGCTTTAACAAGTTATCCCAGCTACTTTCATCCTAAATCAATCTTGTTGTTCTGTTTTAGCATGTTCCAGGCACATACGATACATAACCTGCCCCATTAACTATAAATCAATGCCGTCAAAGAGGTCTCTATCTTGTCCAGGTTCTGTAACTTGTATCAAGTCCTCCATTAGTCCCACAAATGGGCACGCACCATTAAAGACAGCAGAAACAAAAATGTCTAAAACTGCAGGCTTAAATTTTGCCTACAAATACTACCAAAGATTTATAAAATTTATACTAAAGATTGAGCAAAGAAAGTTGAGGCCAATCAGCCTTGAATGTGGGAGATTACAAAAACTCTTGCAACCAAGTTTGCATCCCATCGGGAATGCCCAACTGCACTAAAATAACTAGGAACTGCTTAGGTTATGCATGGCACAGATATAGATGTTAAGTTCCCAGAAAAAGAGTGGCTTAAAGTGTACCTAACAAAAATAAATGACAATAACATCAAGTGAGAATGGAATCAAGTTTTTCACAATTAAAACATGTAACAAGTTATTTAGAAATTCAGTAAACCTCACATGGTAATCCATTTCGATGCCAATGACTAATAAAAATTCTACAGTGGAACAAGGAGGTATCAGAAGAATGAATAATCATTTCATAATTTTATTAGTCAGTAAAAATATCTGAAAGGATGCAGAAAGTTGAGGACCAAAATCCTCATTGACAAAAGATACCTAAGATATGAAGACTGGCGAATCTGACTGAGTAACAAGAAGTTGAAGATCTCACTAGTCACAATGACTAATAAAGCATAATGAACAAGGAACCCATTTTATGCTACTAATAATCCATGATATAGATATGCATTGATAGAACATCCGCTGTATAAATGATGAAAGCTTACACTCCTCCCATTTGAGGCTGGAAAAGTATCTCTGCTGTCTGGAACCGTTCTTCCGACAGAGTGAACCAACCTTCACCAGCAACCTCACATGAAGCTTCTGTATCTTTCTGTAGTTCTGCATCATAATCAACTGCTACATAGCATAGTTTCTGCAAGTAATCAATATGCCAGCCCAATTAAATGGAAGAGTATCAGCTTCATCATGTGTTTAATCAGCTGGGTGGTGGTATTCAGATATTAGCAACTCTAATTCTGGTCCACAGTGGAAGAACACCTATTATGGGTATCAGAACGAAAAGAAGTTCAAGTAGTTGGTACATGTAGATAAATAGAAGTTGCCTGCAGGGTTATGAATGGTTTTGCACATCTCTTTCTTTGTGCAGACTCTGAACTTATTTGTAGATGGGGTGGTTCATACCTCCTTGATTGTTCGAACAGTGTACAATGACTCGAAACTTATATTTCTTTGTTGCATTAGCTCCCTTAGAAATCCAGTAAGTTTTAAAGCACCCTGTCCCACAATTTCCACACCTATCTCATGCATCACTTTACCTCGAAGGACTGTCAAAAAGAAGCATCTGTAAGAACATAATTTAAAGCTATCATGAAGCACACATCATGATTAAGCTACATATTCACTATTCAGCTCCAGCACCTAACAAAGGCTTTAATTTTGATATTCTTAAAAACATCTCTATATTTCTATTATAATTCAAGATGAAATTTAAATAAATATCCTTATTTATTTAATAGGGTACATGTTATCTTGTTTACTCAGTGGAACCAATAGACATGGAGGTAATAATTTTCAGAATAAATACATATTAAAAAAAAGGTAACAGGCTTCATAATAAATTGGAAAGAATGATCTTCCCTAATGTTTGAAACACAAACTTCAAAAAGTTTACATTTAATACTATGGAAGTATGAATTAAAGTTTTGGCCTATCCTAATCCATTCCCGCAATAAGTACTTTTACTGGTTTTAGTTCGGAATTGCCCCTATCGAACCGCAGTGGGCAGGATTTGGACCAGTTTCAGCTGAAACTTATATTATTAACAGGTTTGGATTTGACCCAGACGCATATTAATAATTACCCCTCGCCACCCCCCTCTCACTCTCAACTCTCCTCCCTTCGGTCTCTCTCCCTCACTCTCAACTCTTCTCTCTCTTCCCTGCTCCCCTCTCTCCCTCTTCCCCCTCCCTCTCTTTCTTCCTCTCTCTTTCACCTTGCTACTTCAACATCCCCTATCTTTACTGCCACCGTAGCCATACGCACATGAGAGAAAGAGAGAGAGGTAATTTTCTTATTTATCCTATCATTTTTTTTAACTTTTGAATTTTCCCTGCATTTTATAACAATTTAGAATTTTTACATAATAAAATAATAATCTAAAACTGAAACAACCAATATGACATAAATGTATCATTTTTCCATGTGGTCGATCCCGATCCCAAAACTGATACTTAAGAAACCTAGTTTTGTAGTGAAATTTTGGAACGATTTAGATTTTAGAGAAGGTTCCTTGTAATAAGCCCTAAGGTCAAGGTAGAGGTCAGGGTTTTACTTTCGACATATTAAACAATTGATCCAATGATCAATAAGTTTAACCTATTCTCTTTAAGTTACTTATTAGGACTTTAATGTCGCTCAATTGTCATGCTGAATTGTATTTCAATTTGTAGACCCTATCTAGACTTAATAACTGAAATTTTCTTCAAAATTTGTCAACTACTATAAGAAGTTAATCATTGAAAACAAATTTCTTATCATTTTAGATGTTTGGATATTGGATTAGAGCCTTGACATTAGAGCTCAATAAGGTTCGAAAAGGCTTGAAATAATTATAATATATATATATATATAACATGAGTAATATTTTTTATACTATACTATAATTTTGTTCTATTCTAAGATTTATTTAAGTGCATTGTTATGTATTCTGATTTTATAGAATCTAGTTCTAAATTTTGATTCTATTAATTTAAATTTTTTTAATTAGGCCTTATTTAAGCTTGATTGAAGCCTAAATCAAGCTTAATTTAATTCAAGTTTGATCAAGCTCGAATTTGACTTGAATTGAGTAAAGCTTAAAATTGCTTATTGATCGGCTTGTTTAGGCTCGAACTTGGCTCAAACTCGAAAGTAGTTCGAATTAAAATTATTTCAATTCAAACTAGATCAAAGATGTCGGCTCGAAATTAATTTCAATTCAAACTAGATCAAAGATGTCGGCTCGAAATTAATTTCAATTCACTCGATCAAGCTCAGCTCGGTTACAACCCTCAACTATAGTACTCTTTAGCCTTTCCAAATTATTTGTAAATTTTGATTTATTGTCTATTATATGTGTGTTGCTGAAATAACAGCTAGCAACTTATTTCTTCATCAACCAATATCAGAGATTGATCTCAATTTTCCCAATTGGTGTCCTAGCTTGATCATGTCAGTTGGTGTGAGAGCTTGACCCTAGTTGATCTTGTTTCCTGGCTGAGCTTCTTTATTCCATTTGGAGTGTTAGTTCTTTTCAATAAGACTCATCTCTATTCTAATTGCGCCCTTCTATATATTTCCTATTCAACCTTTGTTTCTTTCCAATTGACAACTTACTCCAACTGAATAACCAAAAGAACCTAAAGTGGGGACCCAGCAGCAGTCATAAATAACAGAAGTTTGCACATAACACAGTCTGTCTCTTCTCTCCTGCATAGTGATGCCTCTCTCGCTTCGGTTTCATTGCCAGATGAGAACACCTATTGTCCTACAGCCTTTATATAGACCATACAGGCCTGATGGATTCAAGCAACCAGCTACATTTAGATTTCAGGGACAGTAAAAATATGATCATACTAGAATATTCTGGAATATAATAAGTTGTACCAGATAATCAAATTAGTCGGATAGGATACATCCCCTTAATTCTTATGTGAATGCTGAGATAAGGAAAATCACACATCACAGAGAACAAGAAGAGTACCTAAATTAACAGGTGGTACAAAGAATTATCTATAAGAATTAGTTTAGCATCTAGATACTTTTAGTAGCATACAAAATAAAAAAATGTAAGAATATGTATCTCAGAATACAGAAAGATCTCAGATATTGATAGGTGTAAGGAAGGTAAAATAAAACTTACTTGGGACAATAGAGGTCACATTGAAGCCAATATTGACAACTATCCCAGAAGTTTGTTTTGCAGCATACAAAGCTAAAATTGCCTGAAAAATGATAAAGTTACACTTTGTATAGAAACAAAATTGTCAATTCATAGTAACTAGTAAAAGATATGGAACAGGGTTAAACCAACAAACTTTACAAGTTTTGGTTGGTTGTCATTCATCTTGCCAAAAACTTAATAAACAAGCAAAACAAAATATTTCAGAGATTTGTATGTCTTGTAGAAAGTAGAAACATATTCCGTGTTACAAAAAATAACAAGAACTGAACATCAACTGACCGACACCAGCAAAGAATCATCAACAGACACCCTCCACAAAGAAGAGTGAAAAAAGAAAGAATGAGAAGAAGTTGTAAGCTAACCACAACTACCACCAAAAATGTTCGGAGTTATCACCAATAAGAATTTTCCAAATAAGAAAGGTGAGGCTGGATAATCATGGAGAAAACCTATGTGCCAAAGAGATACACAAGCAGGTGCTTATAAGCATGCTCCAACTTTACTACAATATTTGATGAATTCTTGGTGTGTGGTAGCTCCGACAAAGTGTGGTCAAGAAAAGATGGAACTATCGGAAAGAACACCACATATGCACAATCAACATTTCCGCGGTGATCAATTCCCAATTGTGATTCACATGCAAATAAAAATATCTACAAAAAGAAAAAGAATTCCCATATAGCAGATAGAAGATCAATTGATTCAAGAGAAAATAATGACATGAGTTACATTCTATATAAGCAATTCCTCAAGCCACAAAACCACCAAAAAAGGACATGTGGTCACATACATTCTAGATCAAGCAGAACAAGAAAAAGTAAAGAAAACTGTAGGGAAAAATCTTAAACCAAGGATGGCCGTGCCGGTTGGCACTTGCCATGCCAATTGCGGCACGGCACTTGGCATGACCGTATGCCGAGCTGTGATGGTCTCCGTGCCAATATGGAGCTATTTTTATCTTAATTTATCTTATCTTTATTAATTATCATCAAATCAACTTTAGTTATTTTTTAATAAACATAATATGACATATGGAGCCCCATTTTCAAAACTTTTTCTTAATTCCATCAATCATTATTAATCAACTTTAATATTATGTCTTTAATCATATTACGAAGTATTCAATCATATTATAGAATATTAATATTTCTAATGTATGCATTCAATTATATTATGCATTGAATAATGTTTGCATTTGAATATTACTTTATCTTTGATAAAATGGGTCATTTATAAATATAATTTAAAGATAATAACAAAAAATGTAGGCGTAATATATATATTTAAATTAAAAACTAAAGATTGACATGCCAAAAATTCAAAAACATATCTAAATATCTTAAAATTTTCATTAAAATTATATTAAATATCGGTCAATGGTAATTTGCAATATTATTGAAAAACTGCATAATGCAGTGCGTTAGGTTAGTGTATATATAAGAGTACCTAATTTATGATTTAAAATTTTTTAAATTTAAAAATTGAGTAAGACTATGTAAAATGTAAAATTAATAAATTTAAATTCATATAAGAATCAAGGGGAGATAGCAAGAGAATCAAATTTTATCTAGGAAATAATTTAAGTTTGTAATAATTTATTACGACTGTGCAATGAAGAAATTTAAATAGCTAGTCATTTGAGATTACCTGCTCTCTCTAGCTTAATAATAAGGCTATTGTAACGTCTATAAGAACCAATTTACAGAGAATATACCTACTCTGATCTGGGGTGGCTGAAGGACTGCATAGCCACATATGCAAATGCAGGTGCGCAGAAATATGTGGAGATAGTAGTTGTATAAACTATAAAATATCAAAATTCATTAAATATATGATATTTAGCAGAATATTCTTCAGATTTCCAGGAGACCCTACATCACCATCTTAATAAACACTGAATCAAATAATCTATGTGCAAGTTTTGACTAAATTGTTTTATCTGTGCCAAACAAAGTCCATAATTTCACTATATGCTTGTCCTTATGATCTAGATCCTAGAGCAGTCAAAATATAGAACATGTTCATTGAAAAGCTAATACTACATGCCTGTTCACTGGGAAAAAAAGGACTCATTCTTCACTAAAAGTTTATTAACAAACAATGCGAGGCTAAAGATATTAAAATGAAACCATGAAGAGATTAGATAACAATAATCTAGTCAGCCAAGCATATAGTAGCTACTAAGCAGAAAACTCTCAAAGAGAACAGCTGAGCCATTAGTTGATGATTCGTCAGTAAAAACAAGGTACAAACCTGACATGGAGCAACATAGCCAAAAAATAAAATAAAAATAATAAAGTAAAGAACATCTAATATTCCTCCCTCTCGCTGATGCAAATGCTCTGTGGAACAAAATAAGGTCAAAATGCAAAATTAATAATGACCAGATTCTGCTGCAAATTATGCCGTTGGTCATATAAGAAAGGCAAACACCCAAAAGGATTCTGAAAGTCCGTTATACGATTTAGATCTTTTGGGTATTTCATGAATCCATAAGTCAACAACAAATTACATTGGTGCACAATATTATTTGTCTAATATTAGCCTGATAGAAGTCATTATAGTAGCATCTATTAATCGATAATCCATCGTCTAATAAAGCAGAAATCTAGAAACTCAACAAGTTAACTTACATACTTGATCAATGGCACAAACAGCAGGGACATTCATATCAAATAACACGGAGTATATTGCCTCTCTATACTGTTTCCGAGATGCCCTAGCAGATTCAGTATCTGAGAATAAATATTAAAGCCAGTATAAGTTGGAAGTTCTAACTACTTGACAGGAAGGAGAAATTGCCTCGACAAGAAGAAAGATCAGTAGTCATATCTTATAAGCAAAAGCTCTTTCTTTATCAGAAATGATGCCCTCAATTTAATAAAGCTAATAGATCAACACAAAATCCAAGTCTCTGACTTAGCAATTATGAAGAAACTCTGAATATGAACTTTTCAACATAACTACTTAATTGCAGGTAAATCTGCACCTATATTCTGATTAAATCTACTTGCATATACTGGCTTATTTAATATCAACTACTACCCACAAGTAACATTTGATTACACATAAATCTCGGGTTTAGACAAGCTACCAAATTTATCAAGGTTCCAAAAATAATTCAGTCTAGAAACTAGCCAGTTGACTAATTTTGGTTGGGATACCTAATCCCTTTCAGCTGATATATATTGTTGTTTTGGGCAGCCGATCCTGATCTAAGGCCATATGGCACTATAGATACAGTGTATGCATAGAAACAAAGAAAAAATAATATAGGCTGAAGCATGCTTGCTAATCCATCTCTTCAATAATCTCACCTAATGAAAAGAGAAGCACTGTTGAATCCTATAATATAAGTATCAAGCTAGCTGCCAGAACTTTGATATTACAAGTATTAGAGGTCTTTAGATCAAAGAATACCAGTAAGTTATCCATGATTAGACAAATAGGTGATTGTAGAAAATCAAAATAATATGAAACTACCATACTATGATCTGCTTAATGGATGTTTCAGATAAAGAAAAGCTGACAGAACTTGTCCTCAGGAAGCTACTTCTAATGGCAACAACATGATGATATAGTACTAACCATCAGAGTGGCAGATTGGAATTACTACTATGATTGGCTGAGAAGATGGCTTCACCTGCATCCTGCGATACCACTTTGTCAATATTCAATACCACGAAAGGTCATAACATCATAAGATATAAACATGTTTGGCATTACCCAATTAGCCTCATTAAATTTTTCCACTTAAACATCTTGAACATAGAGTTAGGCCGCCAGACTGCTAAACGTGCCACTATGTTGCAAGAATGGCTTACTTCTTCATATCCATCATGTATTTCATACAATTTTTAGAAGAGAGAAAATCTCATGTACGAGTTTTCCTGTAGTCGCTAAAGTAACATTACATGCCTGATCAAAATCATATTCAATCTGGTATAGAGAACTGGAAGAGGAACATGAGATATCAACAGACCTTAGAATAATTCATCTAGAACTCAAATAAAACCTAACCTTAGATATCTAAGGTATAAGAAAAATACCTAATCTCCCAGTACTTCTACCTTAGGAATCAACTTAACTCCATTGAAATGCCTAGTTTTCAAGCTTCACCCAATATTACAGACACCCAACACTTGTCTCCGCCTCCAAATTTATCTTTGAGAGGTAGAGCAGTACACTCAGCAATCGTCCTCTGTCCCACACCCATTGCTCTCACTGTTTTGAATGACTCACGCATCTCTGCACACACCTTTGGACTTCCTCCTATTGCTTGTCTCCTATCACCACACAATCTTCCCATCTCCTCATTTCACCCTCAACAGTGACATGATATAACCCAACCCAGTATAACCTAGTCTACAACTAAGCTCTTCATTCCACCTATATGATCAACACTGCAAGGACTGGGCTCCAGATTAAATTGGAAGAAACATGGGTAGGAATAACATATCTTAGGACAGGCCGATGTAAATCTTCTCCCTCCCTCTCTCTTCTCTACACGTATGCTCTTCACATCACCTACACGATTAACATGGGACTGGGCTTGAGAGGAGATGAAGGAGACAAGGGAGGGAGAGTGGGTTATAAAAGAAAAGGCAATGAAAGACCACTACAGTATAGTTGAAGTAAGCTGTTGTCTGTTGAGTTAGTCTCCTCACTCTCCCTTCTCTTGCTACCACTGCTTAAATATAATTTATAAGTTGATTTTGAATATCAACCGTAGCTGCAGTACTTCCCAAAACTGGAATACTACCTATGGGATCTCCCCCCACCTCTGTATTGCTGCTGCTGCCTATATGACAACACATCCCATGGGACCTCTCCATCCACCATATCTTTTACCTTCCATCTTGTCCGACTTGAGAATGACTATCCAGGAGAAGTAATCCTATGATGCCATGCGATTCAATGTTTTCATGATTTTATCTTGTTCTGAGCATGGTCTTGTGCTTGCAGCCGTGGTAGTTCCTTTTTATATGTTGTACTGTAGAGAGAGAGAGAGAGAGAGAGAGAGAGAGAGAGAGAGAGAGAGAGAGAGAGAGACTATATGGACCTCTGTTGATCCTTGCCATTCTTCTTGCCGTTGTTGCCATCTAGTTGCTCCCTCTTGGTGCTCTATGAACACGGAAGGAATCAAGAAAAATGACCAAGTACAATCCATCAGTGGCACTTAAATCCTAGCTCTGAGATCATCAGACATAAAGGCCTAATGCATTATGAGAGCTCATTAGTTAATTCTATGATAACGGAATAGGTTTTAGATTTTTCTTTTTTGGATAATATCACATCCAGTACCTCATAGAAACATTTCCTTTAAAAAGGAAGGGCAAAGCTATGTATATCTTGCCTTCCCAAATCCTGTGTCAGTGTTTTTTGCACTAGAATGCCTCACATAGAAAGTCCATTATTAAATTAGAGAGTATGATTTTCGCTTGGATCTACTTGAGTTTTTTTCTATTTGAACTCTCATTTTTCAATTGCTATTTAGATTTGAGATAAATTGATGTTTCATCAATAGATCTTTGGGACTCATCCAGAAGCAAGCAATAAAATTCCTCCCCTTGTTCCCTCTATTTACAATTATCTTAATAAGAAAGTGAATAACTCCTTTCTTGTTCTTTTTTTCCTAATGAACAGAAAAGAAAGTGAGCATTGGAGAACAATCTCTTGAAATCCATGATGTCTAAAACTATGATTTACGTGATTCCAGACGAACAACAAAAAAAAAATTGAAAGAATTTTCAATTTAGCATTTGTAAAAACTATTTTTAGATAATCCAATTTGATTGAGAATAACCTTTTTAAAAATCTGAAAATATTAGATGGATAAACATGTCCTTTTTTTATATTTTGTGATGTAACGGTAATGCTGTAGGAAAAAGGAAAAAGTGGAAACCATTTAGAGACTCAACCCCTGGGCAAAACTACTTTGGGAACTACTACCTTCAAGTTAGATTATGCCATGAACAATACTAGAAGCATCAGAATAGTTCCGGACAAATGCCTTAAAAACCATGGCTTCAATATGATATAGCATTGTTAAATGATAGAGGAACTATGATACTGATCCATAATATGTTGGAAAAGGAGAGATTCAATTTCTTTTTTTGATGTTTCTTGCAATGGTGGCCATGCTAGTACGTGCCATTGGCACTTCCCATGTCGATGAAGGCACGGCCTTGTGCTGACCCATGCTGATCGACATGGATTTTTTTTAAAAATTTATACTAATTAAAAAATTTGGGTGCATTAATAATAGAGTTAGTTCAATTTTTCTCCACTGATTATTTATATAAGTTTTTCTACATAGATCTAGCATTTTAGTGCTAGTTCTATGAAAAATCTTTACAATGTAGGAATCAAAGGAAAATTTTGATTTCCCTAAAAAAATTTCTCATTTTAAAAAAATCAAAGTTAATATATCAAATTCATTCAAATTGAGTCAAATTGGCACGAGAACATATTAGATTAACTCCATATGAGTTTATTTGAACCCAAATATTATAATCTTAGCAAAAATTCCAGTATAATTAGATTTCCCCCAAAATATTCCCAAATTTTGAAAAATCCAAAATTAATATCTCAAATTCTGAAAAATCCGAAGTTAATATATCAAATTCATTCAAATTGAGTCAAATTGGCATGGAAACATATTAGATTAACTCCATGTGAGTTGATTTGAACCTAAATTTAATAATCTTAACTAAATTTCAACATAATTAGATTTCCCCCAAAAATTTTCAGAATTTCAATAAATCTGAAATTAAAATGTCAAATTCATTCAAATTGGATCAAAATTGATATAGGAACATGTTAGACTAACTATAACCTACTAGGCTTTGGTTCTAATTATTGAAATATTATTAATTAATGAATGTTTTCAATTATATTATGTGAATAATATTATTATTTGACTATTGTTATTATTATAATAAAATAGATCGTTTACAAAATAATCCAAGGATGAAAGACTCTAATGTAGGCTTTAATACATATAATCAAATAAAAAAACTAAGAATTGCCTTGTCAAAGACACCAAAAATATCTCTAAATATTCTAAAAAATTTATTAAACATATGCCAAAGGTGTGCCAATGCGTACTAGTGGCACACAAGGGCATGCAGACCGGAGATCGATATGACACATGCCTCCCACATAGCCATCCTTGGTTTATTGGGGTCGCATTTTAGTGTTTAACATCAGTAAATTCAAAGGGAAGAAAGGAAAAACAAAAAGAGTATCTAAAGATTAGAGTACCATCTACTGTGACTACCAGATAAAGAAAGGATGAAAAAATAAAATGAAAGAATCATAGAACAAACCTGTTATAGATTGTCGAAAAAAAAGGGCGCAGCCTTGCATACATTGGGGACTCGATGTTGCCAAATTCCTGCAATCAAGAGAGATTTAGATTATTAGACTTTACCATACATCCTTTGACACAAGGCACCAACAAGGAAGAAAAATAAGTATTTTAAAGATCATGCACTCAAGCACATCACTATTCCTGTTGACAAACTATATGGAATCTTACCAAAAAAGTTGCACAACGTCCAGAGGGACAAGCATACTTGCTCCAACCATACTTGCAATAGCCCGATCCACCTTGGCAAGGCCAATGAAGAAATAATTAATTGATTGAAGCTAATAATGGGTAATCTCAATAGTGAATTTCAAAAAATGCAAGGATATACACCCAAACTAGTAGTTCTTTTCACAAAAAGGGTATTTGAGTTAAATATTTATCTTCCATGCTTAATACAACCAAAATTAGTTGAGGTCACTTCAGTCTTGCCTTGAAATAAGATTGACACTAAATACAGAATATGAAGCTCAATTTCTTATCCCATAGAACAAAATTTACCCTCTGAATAAGTTAAACATCAGCCGTTTATACTTGGTTTAATCAATTGACCTGCCCTAGACAGAGCCAAATTTATAAAAGATCAAGGGCTCAAATTAAGCATATATAACACCACTTAGGACTTAAGGCAATGCTCAACCAAATTAAAAGCCCAAATTTGCACAGAACTAGGTACTCAACAAGGTCTTTGTCTTTTAAAAAGCAAGAATTAGATAAGGTCTTTGCCTTTTAAAAAGCAAGGGTTCGCAGTACAGTACCGAGATGAAAAAAAATAAAAAATAAGTGTAACCGAGAAAGAATAGTAGAGAAAGAATATCATCTTAAGCATATTCTCTTCCTCAAACTACCGTTAAGTGCACTAAGTATCACACAACTAATAAAAAAATTATAAAAACTAATGCAAAGAACAAATTTTGTATCAACCTTAAAAAATTGTATTAGGGTTGTTAAGTCACCAATTATTCTAAGGCCCCATTTGGTTTGAGAGTAAGCCTCAAACTCGATTAGTTAGTTTTATTTTTTAGTCTTGATTTGGGTACCTTAAATTAGTTTAAGATAATTTGGTGTTTAATTCTAAACTAGTTTAAGAGTGTATTTATTATTTATGATGTGATGTAAAAAAGTGAAAAAGTGTTGATTTTAGAGGGAAATGGATGAGATGTAAATTTAATGGACAAAATTACCCTTCTCATGTAATGATGAAAGTCATTATTATAAGTTATGAATAATATGTAGTGTCTATAATAGTCATTTGCGTGCTTAAGTATAATTGTAGGCTTAAATGAATATGGGAGATATATTTGCAGGCTTAAGTGTAATTTGCAAGCTTAAATAAATATAAGAGATATATTTGCAGGCTTACAATAAATATGTGGTGTCTATAATAGTCATTTGCAGGTTGAAGTGTAATTTCAAATTATTTGCAGACTTATATGGTGTCTATAATAATAATTTGCTAGCTTAAATGAATATGAAAGATATATTTGTTGCCTTACGTCTTTTATATAAGCCTGCAAATTAAGTTTGCAAACTGAACACTAGGAACAATTAAGCCCACAAATCTAGTCTGCAAACTGAACATGTTTTGCGATTAAGCTCGCAAACGGAATTATTCTCTCTCCATTTTCCTTGCTGATAGAGAGGAGAGAAGAGAGAGGACAATGATAATGAGATTAAACATAATTTGACAAGTCTAAGTATACTGACTTATTCTTCTTATTTATAGACTTCATATTCTAAGCCAGCAAATAATTCGACTAAGCCCGCAAATATATAACAGATAAGCCTACAAATGTTAGAGTAGTGACTCATCACGATTTTTTTAATTTTTTTTAAATAAACCTCACGTGATATTTATTACACAATCGTTGGATGTGTACGGTTAATTTATATTAGCAATTTTTTTTCATACACCTACAATTTTATTTTTAAGCTCGCAAAACAACGTTTGTTGCCTTCTTTATAAGCCAGCTAACTAGCCTTTGCTGCCTTCTAAACTCGCAAATCGGCCAATTTAATTAACCTTAACCCTGCAATGTTATTTTTAAGCCAACAAAACAACATTTTTTAATAAACAACGAGTTACTTTTATTTTATATAATTTTTTATTAAACCTACATTAAACGATATTTTTAGTAAAAATGTTTTAAAAATAATTATATTTTATCTGCTCAAATAATTTACATTATTTTTAAGTAACTTTTATTTTATTTCTAGGGTTCTCGTTACATCAAGATATAATATTTATAATATAAATATTTGAGTATTTTGAAAGAGAGGAGAGAAAAGAAAAAAGAAAAAGAGAGAAGAGATAAGATTGACAAATACTGATAGATGTAAGTTACGGTAAAATTAGAATCAAATTAAAAAAATAATAAAATTTATATATTCGAGGACTAAACTTGATTAATGAAAATAAAGTTATTTTAGTATTTGGTTACTAAACTGATTTATGACTCACTAAACTAGTTTAGGGACCTTCCCTAAACCCAAAACAAACAGGGCTAAAAGTCTAAGCTAATAGAGAACGGTGAAGGCTTGAGAGATTTAAATAAGCCCAAAAAGTAGATTTATATTTAATGGGTGGGAAACTTATATCTTAAATGACAGATGATAGACCTAATCATGGTTCTCAGCATGGATAGCCATGCAGGCCGACATGGGGCATCATGGTTCTTAGCATGGATGGTTGTGCCAGTTTGACAAAACCACAAAGGGGGTAATTTGTAATTTCCCTTTTTTATACACTTTAAAAACTAATTTGGGATATTCAAATAATAAAACTAATTCAATTTTGATAGATCTACCATTTATAAGAGACTATATAAATCTAGCATTTTGGTGTTAGATCTATTAAAAGTACTCTTTAAAATGTAGGAATCAATGGGAATTTATTTCCCCTATTTTTTTCTTCAAAATTCAAAAAATAAAATTTAAAATTAATATATCAGATTTATTCAAATTGGGTAAAAGTTGACATCAATATATCAAACCAACATGCCCCATGCGTGACCTACAAAGTTGCACGTGCCCTTGGCACGACAATTCTTGGGTACATCAACTAGCATTATTCAAGCCCTTAGTTTCATTTAATCATTAGGAACGTTCCAATATGTGCAAATACAGAAAAAGAACTTACTAGTAAACTAATGACCTAAGTGTTAGACAATTAGCATAATAGAGAGTTCAAAGAAATATAGGGACAACCAAGCAAATAACCCCTACAATATCAAAAGCACTAGACAAGTGTGCATAAAGAAGACCATGGTTCGCAGCAAAGTCTGAAAAATCGAGATCGACCTTTCAAAAAAACAATACATGTTGACTGGATCAGCCATATCGGTCGTATCGGTCAATAGGATTGGATCAAACTTTTTAATTATGTAAAATTTAAATATTATATAAAAAATAAGAAAATAAAAAAAGAAAAACTATGATGTAGTGAAAACTGAAAAGAAAAAAAATTAAAAAGAAAAGCGAGTGATAGAAAACCAAACAAAAGAAAATAAATCAAATGTAGTGAAGAAGAAGGAGAGAATAAGAAGAAAAGAGAAGGAAGAGAGTCGAAAAAATGAAAAAAATGAGAAAACTAAAAAAGATAAAATTTAAAAATTATATACTGAATTTCGCCGAAGCTAGATCTCTTCGTAAGAGAAACAATGGCTATATAGTAAGAAGAGAAAATAAGAAAAAAAAATGAAAGAGAGAAAGTGAGAGAGAATTCAGATTGGACTTGGATTGAGATTGGGTTCGATCTGAACTCTCTTTCTTTTTTTCACTCCTTCTAACTCACTCTCATCTCTCTTTCTCTTTCACTCTATTTCTTTTTTTTCTCCTTATCATATAGTCATTGTTTTTTTTACAAAAAAATCTAGCTCCGATAAACTCCAGCAACACAGATCTAACTCTGACAAACTCTGGTATGTAATTTTTTAAATTTATTTTTTACTTTTCTCTCAATTTTTTCATTTCTTCTACTCTCTATCTCATTTTCTTCTCTTTTCTTCTTTTTCTTCACTACATTATAGTTTTTCTTTCTTTTGTTTGATTTTCTTCCACTCAGTCTCTCTAATTTGTTTTCTTTTCAATTTTCACTACATCATAGTTTTTCTTTCTTTATTTTCTTATTTTTTATCATTTTTTTCTAAATTTTTGAAATTTTTTATATTTTTAAATAATATTTAGAATTTACATAATTAAACAAATTCCAATCCAATCCAAGCAACCAATATGTACCGTTTTTTCAGAATACGTATCTCGACTCAATCTTGATTTTTTGAACCTCGAGATAGGAATAAATAAGAATAGAGAATCTCAAATAGAAGTTACAAGAAGTCCAATATGAAGTATATTAAGGTTTACCATCAACAATAACAGAACCTGGAACCATGGCACGACATCCATAAATTTGCATGAATGACAGCTCTGAGGTGGCACCATAGTACATCCTGCAGCATATGGTAATAATAACTTATCAAAGTTAAAACTTAATAGTGGTGACAGAAGCAAGTCTACCACATGAGGAGGTTATTTGCTAGGGAAGATCATCTTTCATTTGCTGCAACTGAGAATGGAACAACTAGAACAGAATGATATGTCCATCCTTTTTCTCTTCTTTATGTTTTAGTTGCTCAACAATTTGATGCATAAAACAAGGTTGACTTATAACAGTTTGGTATAATTAAAGTTCTAGCTTAAGGAAACTACATGACAATCAAATGACACACTAGAGGAAGTTCTACATTTTAACCAGCATGCGTCCAAGTCTCTATGCAATGTCCTTATCATTTTCCCTTCTTGTCAAATTATCTGTCCAAGATAACAAAAGCACTCCATCTTAGGCGCTTCTTGTCCATCAAGATTTATTCATTCTCTATTTTGACTTCTTTAATATACTGAAATTGATTCATATGATCAATCTTAGACTCTCTTATGTTTAAAACTTTAGAATTCTAATTTTTTATACTTAATATTAATCCTCCATGTTCATCTGTTAAATAATGTTGCCAATAAACAATATATCCTATGGAAGCTCATCTTGAATATCTTTAGCTACTTCATTTCTAACCAATGCAAACAAGGACTTGATGTTGAATCTGGAGGCCCACCAGTCTGTCGTCCAGTCATACTAGATAGCTCCGTTATCTGTATCTTAGACCACACCAGTGCATTAAGAAGCCATTTCTTCCCTAAAACCAACTAGATTAACTGCCTAGTTACCTTATCACAAGACTTTCCTAAATCTCAAAAATGCCAAATTCAAGTTCTCATCTTTCCCTATTTTTCTCCATATTTAGAAAGTAAATTGCTTCTAAAGTTCTACTAGATTGATTTTCATATACGTCACATTCCACCACTTACCTTTTTGCTTAATTATTTTCTCCCAGAGTTCTCTACAATGACTACAATTTTGATGTCGTCATGTATTTGCAAGTTTTTATAACTCATTTACTTCATGTTTTGTTTCCAAACTGTTCCTTCTCTACTCAAAGAAGAGAATTTTACTTCTCAAAATTTTGTAAAATATAACAGTCAACCAAGCTAATACAATACCTCATAAGAACCCTCCAAAATGGTAGACTTGATATATTTTTAAAACAAATACAAAAGGGAAAACAAAATTTAGAAGAGGTTAGAGTTCAAATTGTTGAATTTTTGCACTCATTATATATGCCACATATACCTAATCACTTCCACAGATAGAAAAAATACAGTGAATACTACAAAGAGTTAACATTACTCCAACAAACATTCACTCACAAAGAGGAAAAAAAAGAAATTAAACCCCAACTTACATCATAGGAAAGCCGGATCGCAAGTGGGTCTCGGCGAAGACCAAGCAATCCCAGGGCTCCTTCCCACTCTGAAGGAAGAAGATCCACAGCCTATTGTCCGAAACCAACAGCCTCCAAGACTTGCACACGAGGCTCGTCCTCGCGGCATCCCTCGGCCCAAGAAATCTAAGGATTTGCATGAAGACATCGATGGGGATGAGATCGAATGCCCCCAGCGAAGGGTGGCCTTCCGGGAAATCGGGCAAGCTCCGGCCCGAACTCGACGCCGAGCGGCTCAGGACCGAATCCCAAACCTTCCGCAGCAGCAAAGACATCGAACTACCCACAAATTCCACGATCTGATGTTGGCGAGCCGATATATCAGACCAAGGAGCGATCTTTTCGGACCAAATCACAAGAATTTTCAGATCGAGTCCTCCCCCATTTCGTGGGACTAGGGCTTTAGATTTGGGGAAGAAGGCGAAAGGGGAGGAGCAGCGGAGCCGGCTAACGTGAGCCCGATACCGGTGAGCGCCGTGCACGTGGCTGGAGAAGAAGCCACGAAAGGGGGAGTACGGAGAAACGGTGGATTTAGTAGCCACGTGCTCAGATGAGGAAGGGGTCTGGTGATGTTAGTTAGTTTCGTTGATGTATCTGCGCCGCGGACTCGGACGCTCCTCAATCTTTCCTTTTATCCGGGGAGAACATATTTATCCAATTTGGATAAAACCCATGAGCTTTATATTTGAGAATATATATATATATATATATATATATATAAACAGTAATAATTTAAGAGTCTAAGTAAAATTATCCTTTAAATCTTTTATACTATATACTGCTTTAGAATTACTACACTTTTATTACAAAAATATTAGAATATTAAATTATTCCTGAGCTACTTACTCTTTGTATGGAATGTGGATTCCAATCATAGACCGGGAAGATGGGTCAGTGAGCATAGTTTTTAAAATCGTTACTTTTGTGGATGAACGCTAAGGGTGTTTTGGTCTTTGGGTCGAAATTCGGCAGAAATTATTGACGCTAATTAGAATCTATTACAAAGTGATCTAAAATATTTAAGTTATAAATAAAGATAACTATAAAACATTCGGCATGAGCCAGATTCAGGGTCAAATAACTAGACCAGACCGACCCGACACGGCCCAAATGAAGCTCTACTATTGTCGGCCCAACAGTCAACGTCAATCCCTTTCTATTCAACTCTTCTACGAATCAGAGGCTATGTTTAATTTGTTAGGAAAATATTCAAATAACACCTTATATTTTCTCTATTTTCTGATTAATGTCTCGTTCTGGTTCCTGAATTTTTCCTATAATTTTCATATAACAATCTAACATTACTTTGACTTAACTCTACTAATTAAATTACTAAAATACTCTTGAAAAAATTCTTATCTAGATCTATACTAGCTAAATTCTTTTTGAAACATACTCTATCCTGATAAAATATTCTTTGTATTAGCTCTTGAATGAAATTGGAGATGAGAAAAGAAGAAATGTAGGTATTTTAGATATTACTCTTTTTATTTTAACTATATATTTATTTGTTAATATCTTATTGTTTGGAAATAGGTAATTTAAATCAACTCAGAGTAGGAAAAAATAAAGAGAGCTGCTTCGCGAAGCTAGGCATATAAAACCTTCAAAAACAAGGATTAGTCCAAAATTACGGAAAATATAAAATGTTACTTAAAAATTTCTCTTCATTTTTAAGAGAAAGTGCATAGACATGCAAGGTCCACATTAAACATGCATGTAGTTAATTGCCATATCTTATCAATCATCAACTCACACAAAATAAAATGACAAGAAGAATTAGCAATAAATAAAAAGAGAAAAATATGAAGGAGCAGAATCATCTCTAACAGTGTTTATTTAGCAAAGTTGGCGATAATGGTGAGTGAAATTGTTTTTTCTTATTAATTATCTTTGATGAACTTAATGTATGCAAGATTAGACAAATCCCTATTGGGCTTCTTGGGCTAGTGATAGGCTGGTTCGAGGGCACTCCTCAAGCTCCTCCTCAAGCATAAGATTTTGTTGGCTCCAACGTAGATTAGTTAAACAGAATTGGAAGGATTGAGACTTTGATTTGAAAGATTATAGTGGTGCATAAAGTTAGGTTGTTCCTATGGAAAGTGATATATGAATAGCTCTCTAATAATGTTCATCTTTGCACTTCGTAATTTTGACCCATGTGTATGACTTATGGGCTTTATGATGAATTGCTTAAGCACTTATTTTGAGAGTGTAATTATGCTTAGGTTGTTTAGTCACCGTGAGACATCTTGTCACATCGATATGCTAGCAGAATGTTCTACTATAGATAGGCAATTCTCTTTTCCCTTCTCTCCAAATGGATAGATGGAGGGGGAGAGTCTTATCCCTTCTCTTGAGAGGGTTTTCTCCCATTCCATTCCTCTCCCTTCCTCACTCCTCTTTGTTCATACTCTAGATTCTCTTTTGTTGTTTACCCTCAGTGTTACCCACCTCGCTCTCAATAGTCATCCATACCTCGCCTCACAGTTTTCCTCTTTATGTCCTCCCCTTCACCGTAGTCCATCTCCTACCATGCCAATGGCCTTTTCTCGACTCCTCACTATCATCCTCCATAATCTACACCTCAATGTCTGTCTCTCATCCTACATTGTCCTTGAGCTTGTCTAATTACCTGCCACCTCTTTTCACTCATTAATGTCGGTTCCCTTACCATCGCTTGTGCCATGTCGCCCTCGCTCTTACTTGCCTCGGCTTTGCCCCATGGCTATGCTCCTTGTTGCCATAACCTTTTCTTTTCAAATTTATTCCATCTAGTATATGTATGTGGATGTACATGTGATTCATGTGTGTGTATCATGCATATGTGCATGTATGCATGTTGATGTAATCGTCGGATCACCCCCTCCTGCCTTCGTGCTCTTCCTTCCTATTGATCCTTCATTTTTCATTTTCTATTTTATTTTGGTTCTCTTAGCTTAGATTTGTGGGTCTATATGTGTGATGGCTCTTCTAGTGATCTTAATGCATTCACTAAATATGTTATATGTGAGTCTATATTCCAACTTTCACTAGCTGCATTGTAGAGCTTTGCCTTCGAACCCTTATTGTTCTGATTTGTTTTGTTGCCACAGTTGGCTAAGAGGGAGGCTTGCTTTAGGGTTGTCGTTCTTCTCCCTCGTTCTCTTGTTGAGCATGATTCTTATACTTGAAACTTTTTCTCATTGTTGTTTAGTCTATTTCTTAGCTAAGTATAGGAGCTATGGCTAAGTTTGTAATCTTATTATTTTTTTTTTAATATCTCAAGTTGTAGTAATCGATCATTTAAAAACTAATAATATTTTCAGTCTATAAATTTTCTTCAAAAAAAAAAACTATACTTAGTACGTCCGTGATCAAATTAGGAATCTCGTTGGGACATAAATTCTCTAAGAGCTATAATCAATTTGCTTGATATTGTGTCCCTCCTAATCTAATCAATCTTAATATATTTCATATTGTGGTGACTAGAATGTATAGAAACTTGATTGACTATTGTAAGGCTCATTTCAAGATGGCCCACAAGACCATTGTTCTTGCCATCGTTTTTTTGACTCCTTAGGATTATAGAAACTCCTTCCACTAGGTTGGATAAAATTAATGCTGATGGATCATATGATCTAGTGTCCATGAAGGTAAAGCAGACTTTATTTTGAGAAAATATAATAAGAATTTGATATGCGTAAGAAGTAATCAAATCTAGGATTGTGGTCCAATATGAGCGAAAGCAAAGTACGATTTGAAACTTTTGGGGCAGCTATGACCAAGGTCATATTATAATAACCTAGGTTGTTTAAAACAATCTTTCTAGGATATGATGCGCTCGGCCTTAACTCGCGCCATAACTAGAATCAAAGCATGGGGGTGCCACGTGTCCCAATCAACAGCCAATTAGCACTTGGAGATGGGAATGTAACACCCCCCCACCCAACAAAAAAAAAAAAAAAAGAAGGGCGAGGCATGTCCCCACCCTCACCCTTCCCCCTTCTCCGCTCCCCATGCTTAGCCTAATAAAGGAGTCCCTTTTGTCAGGCTAAAGTAAAGGGAGGGGCAGGCCTAGCCCCCTGCCAACGCAACTGACGACGTGTGCGAAAGGCGAACCTCAGGCAATGGGCCACTGCCATTCTTTCTCTCTATATATATATTTCTCTATTTCTTCATATCCCCTTGGTTCACTCTCCTCACCATTCTTCTCATTCCATTACTTCCCCCTCCATCCAAATATCATCGTGGTTGTCATTGTCGTGGTCAGGTGGATGAAGTCATCATCATTGGTGAATACTCCTCTCTCGCTCTTTCTTTTCTAACCGGTGATGGCGTGACACTTCAGGCGAAATGCCTTCATCCTTCCTCTGCCTTCAGCGGTCCAGTAGTTGGTCGTCGGCATGGGTCCTCCTCTTCGTGGGGGTGGTGCCAAGATTTCGATGGGATGGGAGGAAGCCCCTCCGATGCAATGTCCTAGTAGGTAGGCTGGAGACTATCGCTCAAGCTGGGTGGTGCCTAACCCAACAGCCCTATCTCGGGGTGGGTTTGGCCCCGCCCATTAGCTCGAGCCTTTTTGAGTTATTATTTTATCATTATTGGGTTGGGTGGAGCAAGCTTGAGCGCACCCGAGATCGGGCTGGGTGGGCCAGCACGAGCATGTCAGGTCAAGCTAGGTCTGACCAAGTCGAGCGTGTCTTGGCTACGGGCTGGGCTTGGCCTAGCTAGACAGCCCTCCCTCGGGCTGGATTTGGCCCCACCCTTCAACCCAATCCTTTTCAAGTTATTATTTTATCATTATTGGGTTGGGCAAGGTAGGGCCTAAGCCAAATTTTTCTTCCTCTCCTTTATTATTATTTTTATTATTATTATTTGTCCCTTACTTCACTATTCCTTAAATTTAGAAAATAGGTGCTACCTAGTGATTCTACCGCAGAGCACCCTAGGACCAGCGCTCACCACAGAGCTGGTTGTGATTAAAGTGGGAACTACTTATCGTCAGAAATTTTAGCGAATCCAAACAAGTTGTCTATTAACTCTTATATTATACTTGATGTGATGAGTGACAACATGAGCATCTATGACATGCTAATTTGTTTATCATTGTTAAACATGTTTGATTAACATGTTACTTGACATAACTTTTATTAATTTAATTATGATGTGCATTCATCTACATTCTTAGATACCCCTTCTTATGATTACGTTGTACTCGTTATGTTTACCTTATCATGCCATTAGCACTAGAGCACAATCATAAAGGGGATGACTTCTACGTCTCGATAGTACCCCACAACTCCCGAGTCAGGGTTATGGGCAAGAGATATTTATATATTACATAGTAGAGCCCACACCTAAGGTCTTAGTGTGTGGATCCTAGACAATTAGCAGTCGTTTCGCCGGGTGATAAGCGATTTACTATCGATTGGCCTCCTTTTAGAGTGTTTAAGTTGAATAAGTATAGGATGGCGTAGACTTAGCCATACCTGATAACATACGGTAAAGATATCCGTGAGCGACAACTCATGAGTTTCCTCATTGTGATGTGATAATATGGAGCCATGGGCTTAGATGGTCATATCAATGTACGATACTGACTTATTCAATAGACTTACGACTATGGTCCTTAGTCTGTAATAGTGGATAACTAGTTATACTGTTTACCGAGTGACAAGCACGCAATTCTACTACTAGGGTCTATTCTTCCTTGAGGGCCACTATAATTGTTGAGCATGGGTTAGTGGCCGATGGCCTGGAGGGCGTGCTGCATATAAGTTATAGATAAAATAATTGTAGTTTTGTTGAACTATGCTTGCTAATTACATGACATGTATGTTTTAGTTTGCGTATTGCACATGCATTTTTTCATATTGAGTGTATTATTATCCGTGGTGCTTAACTAGTAATACTCTCATTTGCTGAGCGTTAAGCTCATTCCGTGCTGATACTTTATGCATATTGACTAGTACCCTAGCGGAATACTTAGTAGCAGTTCATCTTGTAAGGTAATAGGCTCTTTGCTTTCATATTTTATTTTGTACTTATGTTTAAGAGATTTATATTCCCTTATTGTATTTTACTTTGAGCATGTAAACTAGTAAGTTTTCTCACCCTTTTTATTGTATTTGGATAGATTTGTTATGACTTGTAGGCTTTTTTTTGCTTCTATTTAATTTATTAGGTCTCTTCGTTCTTGGTGGTGTGTTGTTGAGCACATAAACCTCCACATGACGTTCACTAAGAGGGGTAATCGCTCGTGAGTGTCACGTGGCGAAATCGAGTTGTTATAGACCTACCCCACCTCTCACATCTCATCAGCTAGGAACCCTTACCCCTCTCCACTACATCTCTTTCTATTATTCTCTCTCTCATTACCTTCTCTCTATTTCTCTCTCGATCTCTCTTTCCTTCTAATGTACTATAGCCACCTCGAATCTCGTCGGTAAGCATCGCTAGTGAGCTACCTCGTCAATAAGCTCTCTTTTCCTCTCTCTTTCTGTCTTTTCTTCATTCTCTCTCGTGGTCTGGTTAGCCGAGCAGATCTGCTAATAAAAAGTTGACTACTAGCTAGTAGTGGCCGGACACCTCCCTCACGATAGTGGATTTCTCTTCTTCTTTTTTCTTTTTTTTATTCATCTTATTTTCTTTAATCTAAATTAGATTTTTTTTGGATAGTTAATTATTTCAATAATATTGTATGCCATGGAGGTTAAAATGCATACGATATACCCACTAATATTACATTAGTTAGGTGTTATTATTATAATTACTAATTAACCATAGTTATAAACATTTGCACATAGATAAATCTATAACTTTTATGCTTTTATTAGAGTAATAATCATAGATTGATTAAATTATAATTATATTTATACATGCTTATATTCATATTTCAATCTATGTACTCGTATTGATTTTATTATATACTATTATGTATAAAATGAAATAGTAAGCATACACATTTATAATCTTACATGATTGAGGAATGATTATTTTATGGGTTATTAGTGATCGTTTTATGGGTTATTAGTGATTAGTATAAATCGAACCAGACATCTCAACTTTCATAACTTTATCTTCTATTCAAATCAATATTAATTAGAGATAAGACTAACTTTATACTATACTAATATTTTCAGATCTCAAAACTCCTTTTTAAAGATCTAGCGGACCACTTTAACAAGGGCTTCATATCAAATTGAGAAATGTGAGAGGTACGTAGCTGCTGACTATTTTATAGTCGTACCGTGTGAGCAGTCTTACCTTTTTTCAATCTTTCTCTCATTAGGGTATAGATGTTATATATATTAGTTTTGCTTCTAGTGCAATTATATGATTGTATATAGAGGTTGTTTAATTTTGTATTAGCAATTCGTGTACAAAAAATCTACTTGGATATATTTAAAATATTTGAATGAGTATGATTATAGAATACTTGAATTTACATTTAACACACACTGAAAAATAAATAAATAAATAAATGCCGTAGGAGATAGGATCTATCGCGCGCTAGGATAATAATATATTAAAAATAAAGCATAAAAAAATTATCCCAGACACAAAATATTTTACATAAAATACTCTAAACTAGGTAAAAAAAAATTATGGATCTAAACTCAAATTCAAATTAATTACTAAAACTTGTAACAGTTAACAAGAAGCTTACGGATCATTCGTTGATTCCCACGACTCAATATGTACGATCTTGCTCACTAAATCCCGTGACACACTATTTCCATCTTTGAAATAAGTTATTGTCTTGAGGGGCACTGAGACTGTTTTATCTGATCTTGAGAGTCATTATTGTGCTTGGATTGATCAACCCACATTCGGATCCATATTTTTTATTCGGATACGAATATTTGACGAATAGCAAAAATTAAAACCATATCCTAACTAAACGGATACGTATAATTTTTAGATATGGTTCGGATAATTTGCAGATACAGTTCAGATAGTTTTCGGATACGGATTGGATAGTTTTCGAATTCGAATACGGATAAGATAGTTTCCGAATACGGATCAAATCTAAAACGGATACATAACGAATCTTAAATGGATTATGGCTTTTCTTTTAGACACAATTAACACAAAAACTAATAAATCACTTCAATTGACCATTAATACAAATATAACTTCACAAACTTCAATTAACTTCAACATACAATCACTTCGTTCACATTAATTTTTAAAAAAGTAAAATTAAATTACCACAAACACGATCTAATAGATGCGCAGATTAATAGATGAGTTGGGTATTTAAATAGCGGGTAAACCAATATCCGTTATTCGAATCTGCATCCAATAATATTAGTTATACCCATATCCGTAACTGAATCCGAATAATTTTTTAAAAGACTATCCATATTCGGATCCGGATCCGAATATTTTACTATACTCCTATCCATATTCGTATCCGAATCGGATAAGATTTTTCTATCCGTATCCGATCTAATCTGGATCGGGTAGCAGGTTGGGTCTCACTTAAATCGACCCGCTTTCACCCCTAATTCTGAGTTTTAGCTATCAAAAAAGCTTTAGATATAGCTACAAGATTCAGCAGGCAGTCCATAAATAGTTCATGTATTTTCATGTATTTACATGTTAATTACTAGTTATTGATTTGATCCTAGCGAAAAAGATTTTTTACTCTCATTTAGAAAATTTTCATATAAAAATTATTTCTGTTTCCTCTGATATTTATATCTGGTTATTTGCCTATATTTATGATTCCACATTAGTGATGATATATATAATTATAATTAAATTATAATATTAATACATAATTTATTTAATTGTGGACAATCAAGGTCGTGCGTGTCATAAAATAAAATAAAAAGTTGGCAAGCCAATCTACTGCCGGTGGTTTTGCAAAAGTTCAGGTGAATTATGTCACACGAGAAGTGGTAAGAGATTCTGAAAGCTTGTAGTTGATGAGCTATCAGCCTATCATTATCTTATTTATGTTTAGAAAATGGAGGACTTCAACAACTCACTCAAAGATATACGACCGCTTCTTCCGTGCCTTGGAAGGAATAAATGTTTATCAATAGGTTTGATGGAAGTTTAACAGTTAAAAGATCCTTAATGGTACAATAGAAATATAAAATATTAAAATATTATCCGTTCAATAAGTGATTTTTTACTTTTAAAATACATTACCTTGATATATTATTTTTTAACAATTATATTATCTTTATACTTTATCGAATAAAAGATATATATACCTTTAATCTAGAATAATATATGTATATATCAGAAGTATCGATATCTTTTTATAATTAACTTGATGAAAGTTTAATTAAATTCTATCTTCTATTATTATTTTTTAATATTTGCATATATCTCTCATTAGTTTAAGATTTATCTAAATTAAGATGTGATAATAGATATCTTAAATTTAAATTGAAGTCTATATGTAAAGAATTAAATTTAAATTATCTAGTATTAAATAATATTTTTTATAATTAAGGTTTAATTATATTTATTACAATTATATTTAAAAGAGAAATTTTAACAGAAGAATGTGTAATATGAAAATTAGGCTTAAGTAATCTAATCTTTTTGACTAATATGTCATTTTTTGTATGAAAACAAACTATAATAATTATTAGATTATGATTATAAATTTTAGAGGGATATTAAATTATTTGTTAAAATATATATATATATATAATAATAAGTTTTTGATCAAAATAGCCATCTCTTAAATTCTATTTATCGAAATAGGCTATATCCCAAACTTAATATAAAAAAGAGTGCACTTTTGCTAGCTTAAAATCCATGTATTCAATAAGAGAGTAAAATATGGAATTCATCGTCCCTTTACTTTTAGATTGAAAACATCAAACAATTCAATGCGATTGTTTCCATTAAGTCAATAATCTAGTTAGCATTTTATTTGGGGCGCATAAGAGAAAATATTGAATAGTTTAACATCTAACTAAAATACTCAACAATTTAAAATAATATAGATTAAAAATTAGATATTTTACACCATATTCACATAGTATATCTTTAACCTTTTAAGCTATCATCGAAATTATTACAACGCTCTTAATGATATCTATCAATGACATATTATATAATCAAAATAGATAAAGCAATGCAAAATTACACGGAATTAAGCAAAATATAGATAAAAATAACTAAATTTATGACAAATTCTTAACAGCGGCATATTTTAAATAGATAGTCCATGGTAAAATTACAATGTTCTAAACTTTTTTTTTAATATGTTTTTTTGTCTAATTAAGCTTCAATAGAATCATTAAATTTCTTTTACCTTCGCAATATTTTGTATCCAAAATAAATTACTGGTTACAAATGTATGTTATTTTAATATGGATAATTTAGCATCTTAATAAGACAAATTATCTGTATTTGAGATGGAAGAGATAATAGGGTCCTCTTCTTCTTCTTGTACAAAGCGCAGCACTGAAGTATTTATCATTTTCTCTAAGGGCAGCAGTAGTCAGCAGTAGTCAGCAGTTTATTTTCTAAGTAAAATGATTATTAGGTTTGCTGACATGAATGTTGACATTTGATGGGGTTTAAAGTTTGGGGTTTAAAGTTTGAAGGAGGGCTAGGTTGGTTTAATACTTCTCCTAAGACATCATACATTAGAGACCATAGGTATCAGATAAGTCAGTTCGAAATGACTTGATTGATGTGACCAAAGACAATTAAGAAGACATTGTTTCTTTCGTTTTCTCTTCTTTATTGGATGTCGGCATTTAATAACTCAAAGATACCAAATTCTTCACCTAGGACAAGGGGTTCCCGTTAATTTCGGTTCTAGTTTCTCTTCATAAATAATATTTTTTATATATTTCTAAGATATTAAATAAGATCTAATTAAATCAAATCTAGCCTAAAATCTAAACCATCCTTAACAAAAATTAGGATATATTTTAAACTTACACACTTAACTTTAATACTGCTGGACGAAGTTGAAACAATTAATCAATTATTAACGAGAATATATAAAAATTTAATTACTCCTACAGAAATATAGTAAGATTTTAAGATGGTAAACAATTTACTTATTACGACAAAAAATGCTTAAGTTTAAAAATATAATTTACCTTAAAAAATTTCGGATTGGGTATCAACGAAATTGATCGGTTTGGGATATAACTTTGACCGTGCTTTATAATACCGCATAAAAGGGTTAATTTCTTCTAATCTCTAGTTAATTTAGTGGCTATTAAGTATTAAATATCATCAAACTAAGATTTTAAGTTCGTAGAAGCATGGTTTCGAAGGGGAGAAAGTTGGTCTTAATCTTAGAATGCTAGTGCTCAAGGTGCTACAGGAATTCATAAAAATAAAAAATAAAAAAGCTACAGAAAGAAGTGCTTGGACGTTTCCAAATTCTGCAAATGCTACTCCCTCAAGTTGTTCTTCCATGTAGGATTGACAGCATGATTCGTAGGATCACCACCTCCTCTCTTAACTTTCGAAAAGAGACTAAAGGAGACATACATACTGACATACATCTACAATGGTACCTTTCCCTTCATTATTTCATGCTCTCTCTCTCTCTCTCTCTCTTAAGGGTATGCAATGCACGTGTAAGCAACTTAAACTTTCACTTATAATAAAGGCTGGATATGTTAAATAATGATTTGGAGACCACCTTACAAGGCTAGAAGTCCATAATATGAAGCCAGTCGATCATGCGTTCATAATGAAATTGCATGCAGATGAAATCACAGAGAATTGACACAAGAAACTTTAATCTAATTTCGGGATGAAAAGAGCAATGAGGATAAAATTAGTTCCATAGTCATACTCACATATAATGTACTGAAGCAATTAAATAGTACGTTTGTTTTGATCTCCACAAGATTCATGACTTTGTATTGTGTATGCCTGCAGTATTAGTTGACCATGTATGCGTCATCTCTAACAAAATTTTCCATCTGTCCTGGAGATCCTTGATACAACTTTTACAAAGTGCCTTAATAGATAGTAAGTGGCTAAGTGCAGGCTGTAAATAGTATGAGCATTTCTGTCACCCCATTTAAGGACATGTAAGAAGCACAATATATTAGAAATACACATGATCATACTAGTCAGGTCTCTCTCTCTCTCTCCCTCTCTTGATGTCTATGTCTGTCTTTGATCTATATATACATCTCTTTCTCTCTCTCTCTCTCTCTCTCTCTCTCTCTCTCTCTCTATTTGAGCAGGATTGTTTCTTTTGTGGAAGGTCATCTACTCATCTGTGCAATGCATGAGGCTTCTTGTCCTAAATTATTTCTCTACTCTGCACCTAGAAGTCCATACCCTCTCTCTCTCTCTCTCTCTCTGTATATATATATATATATATATATCTTTACCCTACTCCTTAGATAGGCCTAAACCCTAACACACCTTTGCTCACCAACCACCAGCTTCTTTTACCATACCGAGACCTCTTTCCCCTCACCTTCCCTGCATCCCTGCATCCCCCATCACTGAAGTCAGCAACCTTAGATTCTTATCATATATTTTATGAGATTGTTTCAAGCATAGCCTCTTGAACTAGCTGGCACACAGGCCACTACTCCACACACAGTGGTACTCCCTTTCTAGTCTTTACCCTTTTGTGCAATGACCCAAAGCTGCTCCTCTTTTACTCCTTATAATATTCCAATGTCCTGTATCATTTTTCAGTAGCTCAATCCAAGGTTCCCTTAATTGTTAGTTGCAGAACCACATGCCACACTAACTTCGATATCTAAGAATATGATTTATTTTTCTTGATGCAGTGAAGCAGGAATGAATTATGAATCCCATAATCCATATCTACGTACGTTAGTTATAAATACTCAGATCAAAGACATCAACTAGTACCATTTGGCATGAACCAAACTGAATGCCTCGACCACAAGTTCTACCAAGAAACCTACCTGTACCATGATGACCAAAGATCGTAGATCATGATCTTAACTCTTGTCGCATTTCCTTTTGGCCAATCAAGTTTTGTCCAGTTCTGAGAACCACTACGTCATGACTGTCTTTCCCTAGTCCAACTCACACTGAAATCCAGTGACTCGGTCCTTTCCACATACAAACACAAGCATGGATCGCTTAGGAAAAACTAAATTAAAACTCTAATTTCAAGAGAGTTATCAAGGAAAGATATCATTCTAAAATAGACATATCTCTTACGTGAGGTCCTAATTATTGAATTCGGCAGGCCTGAAATTCTTTATTCCTAGAGGCACAGTAAGTTTTATGTGACCATAAGAGATATTGACCAAATTAGCCACATTTTACTCCTCTAGTACACTTTTAAAAACTTAAATATGGATCTAGATGAGTTTTGCCACGTCGATTCCAGTAAAACCGCTACATTGAATAACTTTTAAATACAAATTACTGAACTGAAAAATAACTTCCCTGGAAGTTGGTTTCTTAGTGCAACCACATGCCTAAGATAAACTGTTGAACCGAATATTTGACTTTCAAATATTAAGTTATTTTTTGGTTCATTGACTTATATTTGAAAGCGATATCCCCGAATCAGCAGTTATATTTAAAGCTAGATACGATGTGACAAAAATCAGCTAAAAATTTATATTTAAATTTGAAATGATTTGGGCGGTTGAGAAAATTAACGGCAGAATTAAAATAGTTATAAACTCTAACCATAATCCAGATACATTGTACTTTCTTGTACTTCTGAAAATATGTTTCTTTTTTTTTTTCAGGAAAAGTCTGAATCGGTGGAAACGGAGTCAAGTAGTAGAGGCAGTTTGAAGTGAATAATTATAGTTTCTCACCTACTAGCTTTAAATTTGAAGTATGTATATATAGTAGTAGCAAAAAGTTCCAACTTTAATTTCACAACCAGATGTTAGCTCCTTAGTATTACTAGGAGTAGTTTGTTTGCATCCACTGCTCACTGCTATGGATGGTGACATCCTTCTTTGGAAACAGTCTTGACGACAGGAAGCTAGCTATGGATAGATGGGTAGGGATAGCTATCTTTTGAATGAATAATGATAAGAACTCACATGGTTCCAGAGGAGTGCAAGGTACGTAAGATGGGATGCATGGGTTGGGAAATTGTTTGTCCTTGCTGAGTTCAATGGACCCTCGTATCAAACTTGGATTCTTATACCAATCAGTTGTTTTGTACTGAATAAGGAAAATTACATCTTCACCCCCCCACCCTAAAACTACGTACGATCAATGTCACATTAAGCATGATATGAATATATAAAAAGCATGCGAATTCCCAGTTAAACTATGTCAAATGGAGGTAGGTTGATTGTTCTTGTATAGTTTATTAAGGAACATTTCGTATGGTGATACTAGGTCACAGTTCAGAACTGAAAATGTAATTTACCCCCGAGGAGTTCGTGATCATGGATGTCCTCTGAAATGAAATGATATTAAATTATTAAAACAGTCTGACATAGAATCACTAGAGGATTCTCCAAGTCAGACAATCAGAAACGCAAAAGTGGAAATGACCTTCTTGTTGCTTCTTTAGTTTATTGGAGAGAGAGAGAGAGAGAGAGAGAGAGAGAGAGAGAGAGAGAGAGAGAGAGAGAGAGAGAGAGAGAGAGAGAGAGAGAAAAGAGAGAGAGAGAGAGAGTGAGAAAGAAAGAACTTATTTCACGGAAATTGAGAACATGTATGTGTATAAATATGTAGAGAGAGAGAGAGAGAGAGGGAGAGAGAAAGAATGAGAGATTAGATTTAAGATCTTCAGTGGCACGAAACTAGTAGGTATCCCAGGGGAACGAATATATATTAGGAGTTCCAACAGACTTCTAGGTTTATTGGCGATTGATCAGAACAAAGGTATAACAATAATTAAAGCACAACTAGGAATAAAAATATCAGGCAGTAAATCATATGCAGTCCAGACTGCAGGGATTTCCTGCACTCATTATATTTGGTCGCCTGTGATTGGCTGATGAGTCAGTCAAAGTTCCATGTTAGAATGGTAACACAAAAGTGATATATAGTAAATGGTAAAGGTATTGGGTAATTAATGTTCTCTGACCTTGGAAAATATAGAACAACAACTGGCTGTTTGCATGCACTGCACACCATTAATGGATCACTCAATCTTCTAGCTAGAACAAAGCATATGCTTCAAAAGAGAACTAAGAAATTTAGATGCCCAGTTCATAGGAGAAGATGATGCCATGAACTTATCCTTTTCTGAGCATTCAATCATTAACAAAATCAATGCAGGATCTCTTTGACAGATTCTGTTCTATGATGCATCCCATTCTCTCCTATCATTGCAATAAATGCATTTAGTACCATCTAATACTTTGCCCAACTTACCAAGTTAGCTCATTACTTCAGCCACACTCATAGACTACTGATACATGAGTAAATGTAGTCCATGCATCATGCTTGCACATCCACAGCAGGTGAACCAACATACATGCATAATGTGAATTGTGAGGAATTAATATCTGATATTTGCTTCACAGGGAAAGAGAAAAGAACACAAACTTTTGATGGAACTAAATGAAGGCTAGGATACTGATTTCTTGTGTCATGTTATGCCTTGCTATGTCATGTCATCAACGGAAGATGGGTAGAAGTATCTAGGAGATACCATCCTGATTCCACTTGTCAACCTCATTGTATCCAATACCTTTCGGAGTTGGGTTTGTATATGGATGCTATATGGCTAAATATTAGCAGTTCCCACATATATTACCATGATCTAGGTTCTCCTGGCATCAATTGATAATGTTATAGTAAAATAAAATAAAAGAAGCATTGTAAAATTCATGTGAATGAAGAGACAAGCAAGAAATCAAGAAAATAAAATGAATAATATATAGGAGGGGCATAATGACATCCTTGTATCGTAAAGCTTATTATTATGCCTAAAAGATTTGCAGTCACAAAATTAACGCGTTAAAATTATAGTTCCTTAATTAATGGACATGACAATTGCTATCATGTACAAGAAATTTAGTGGAAAGAGTAATCATCTAAAATATGTTTGATATATATGCTCCTCATATATCTTCCTATCTGGCGTTGCTATTAGATTATTAAATGGTGTTTCCTATATTAAATTTACTGAAGATTATTCTATTTTTCGTTTAATATTACAAGAAAGTTGGCATGCGAATTTTTTTTTTGCTTAAAACTGTACATCGGATCATAGGGTCCACTGAGATGGATCCATCAACTCATCATAGAGTCCATCGAATTACTAAGATGGGCCTACACCACTGAAGCATAAAATAACAAAGAAACATGACAGAAACACATGCAAGTTTAGGGTAAGTAGCATGAGAGTTTTAAACTTTCTCACTTTATACTACCAACGAGTAGCAAAGGTGCCCATTGAGGTGGATCCACCAACTCACCAAGGCATCACAAGAGCCAACAATATTCCATTACTCCAAGATGAGACCATACTATATAACTAAACATGAAATAAAAAGTTAGGCGCAAAAGAAAGACATTATAGCTTTGAGTAAACAGAATGTGAGATTAAAAAGCAAAGCAGTCTTTCTGGGAAAAATAATTAAAAGCATGGTCATTCTTGGTATGTAACAATGCATGCAAAAAAGAAACATAGATTTGTTGTTTACTCATGCAGAGAGAGAGAGAGAGAGAGAGAAAGAGGTTAAAGAAGACAGGAAGCTAGGGAGTCATGGGTGCTTAGGGAACCAAACGGGCATGCAAGATCCCAAGGAGATGGGCTTCTAAAAGAGAATTATTTGTGTCCAAAGGGGGGCAAGGTTGACACCAAAAGATTTGGGCTTTGAGAAATCCCATGGTTTTGTTAGGAGACAAGGGGCAGGAATTAAGGTGGTGGAGATGTGGGTTGGTGCACTCTCAAAGACAACTAACAGGCAAATCTGGGGCATGAGCACAGAAAACAAGAACAAAACCCCCCTTATTGGGAGCACAAGACAAGAGAGTATATATATCAAACACTAGGTGGCCTTTTTGCAGAATAGAAGGGCCTATGCGATGATTACCCTCATTCAATCCATCCCTGTCTTATAAATGCCATCCTTAAACCTCTTTAATAATAATGCTTAGTAGTGACTGGGCATTATTAGTAATAATAAACTCACTGCATTAAGCACCAACAAGCAACTGAATGCAAGCATGAGGTCTCATGAATAACTAAATGTGAGAGATGTCATCCATTAGCATAAAATATCCAAAGAGATGAACAACAATAGGAAGTGCAAAAGCCACACACACAACCAAGGATGGACAAGAAATTAATAGAAAGATAACACTATAAATCCATTCACGAAAACATAGCACTTAAAATATCCAAATGCACATTAAGTACTAAGAAATACAAAGGAAAAATACATCTAGAGTAGAGGGATAAAAAAATTCGTGAGGGAATTAATTAACAAATGGTGCAACAAACCCACCTAGTTTATAGAGATCAGGAAACGAGTTAAAGAAGAGGAAGCCAGTTTTGTTCACTACTTCCGAAATCCCCCATGCAACGTCCACGGTCATCCATGACTCCTTCCCCCTCCTTCCCTCCTTCCCTCCTTCCCATGAAACTAGATAAGAAACTAGGGTTAGGGTTTTGTAGCAAATATCCTACTTAACCTACGTACATATATTTTCCTAGCTACTTCCCCCTCCCTCTTCCCCTACATGGGCATTTTTACTTGAGACCAAGAAATCATGCAAACACACCAAGAAAAGAAAAAAAGAAGAGAAGTAAAATAACTCGAACTAACCAATTAATTAGTTTTTTTTTTGTAGGTTTTTTTGCATTAGTGCCAAGAAGAGAGGGAGAAGAGGGGCTTGTTCTGCCATCCTAAGAGAAACGATCCCCTCACCATCTGTAGCTGGTAACCTTCCGATGGATAATGAAGTCGCAGCAAAAGTTTCGCCTGCGATAGAGCGAAAGCGCTGAGCTGGCGGCCGGCGAACCCCGCCGACTTCATCGCCATCTCCCAGCGATCGAGCCGATCTTGGCGGCAGGCTTCCTCCTCGTCGCTGGCCACCGCGTCCTCGATCTCCCGCCCAAGCCATTCCTCCACCGCCAGCCGCTCCGGGCTACCCGGCGGCACCGTCGCCTCGAGCGACTCGAACACCGCTGTGTAGTAGTCCAGCGCCTCCAAGAACCTGTGTATAAAACTCGACGAGCTGTAGCTGACCTCCCTCTCCGCCACCGCCACCACCTCCGGGCTCATAGCCTTGATGCCGATCAAGAAGTCCCTAAGCTCGTCCTTCCGGAGCTTGTGCAAGTAGAGCACGCAGTTGACGGCGAGCATCTCGCCCGGTTGCAATTGGAGGGAGGTAGTGGAGATGGAGTTTGAACTGGAGGGGAGGAGGAGGGGGTGGAATTGGAAGGAAAGGTTTAGGGAGCGCGCGAAGGCGTGGAGGCGGTCGGCGGTGCGGAGGAGGACGTCGAGATTCGGGCCGGTGCCAGTGATCCGGATCGACGGTGGATCCGGGCGGTCAGCGATGGCCTGGAGGAGCGGCGGCCACTGCACGCCGTGGGCGGTGTCGAAGTCGAGGATGTGGATCTTGCGACGGCCGTCAGCCGCCGCAGTGTCGAGGATGGCCTGGTTAGCGGTGAGGTGGGCGAAGCGGAGGAACGGCGTGATCTTGTTGAAGGAGAGGTAGGACGAGGACTGGAGCGAGGACTCGTCGTCGAGATGGAGGACGTGGCGGCGGCTGCGTCGGTCGAGGCGGAGGGAGAGCGCCCGCGCGAAGCGGTGGGCGACGCGATCGGCGGAGTCGCCGCAGGGGGAGGCGGCGGAGAGCAAGAAGGAGGCCCCGCGATGGGCGGCGGGGAGGTCATCGCCGCGGTGGATGAGCTCGGCGCAGCGGATCAGGAGCTGTCGGGCACCGGCGGAAGGCGAGGCGATTAGGCCGCGGTGGAGATGGGGGTGGTGGGGATGGTGATCTGGGTCTTGCTCAGATTCCTCATGGGAGTTGAGTGAGCTGAGCATAGTTTAAACAAAGAGTAGTCGTAGTAAGGAGTGGAGATGGAGTAGGAGTGAGAGGAGGAGGAGGAGGAGATTGCGGAGGTTGCATTCCTTTGCTTTAATAGAACATCTGGGAGTGCAGCAGCTTCCTTGACAGGACATGATCTGCCAAAAAATACAGAGAGGGAAGTGAGAGTAGTAGTAGTAGTAGTAGTAGGGAGTGGCAGCTTGTCTATAGACTCACTCAGAGCTTCTCTCTCTTTCTCTTTCTCTTTCTCTCTCTCTCTCTCTATATATCTATCTTTCTATCTCTTTCCCTATCTTTATCTTTATGGAAATGTGGCAGGAGAGGGGGGTGGGTTTATGCCTTTGTTGTCCTTTCCCCCATGGACTTTGGTGCCAATTGGGCCTCCTGGGGTTGATTAATTTGATGTCTGCTTAGAAAATGATGAAGGCCTAAATGAGGGCTCCAAGGAATCTAAAACATTCTGAAGGGCTAAGATACTAAGCTAGCTTGTAATGAAGAGAGAGAAGTAGAGGCAAGTTAGGTGGAAAGAGTGAGAGTGAGGACTAAACACAAGATTCAGAGAACTAAAAGATGCTGCTAATCTTGCAGATGAGAAGCAGATACAGGAGATGCCATCTGGGTGTAACAGTTTGGAGAACCTACTTTTTACCTTTAACTTCTGTGTTTCCTCTTCTCTCTCTCTCCCTCTCTCTCTCACCTCTTCCCCTGGATCTACACACGCAAAGCTTTTAATGGGTGAGCAGAGACTACACACCCCCAACTCCAACTATCTTTTGTTTTGTCTCATTGTGGGATCTCCACTGATGGCTTTCAGATAACTTCCTTGCAGCTCTCTCCGCTTTGTTGCCAGTACAAAGGTGGAGACTGTTATAACAAGTAATCCACCTCTCTCACTTCCCTTCTTTAAAAGCCAAAGCTCTCTCTCTCTAAATATATATATATATAAATATAAATATTATATATGGATTTCTCTCTCTATGGCTTGTTTGTGTACAAAGTATTGGAGAGGGGATCCAAGCAACAACAACAGCAAGAAAGTGAAGGGGGGGAGGGGAGGGGGCAAACACCATGATCCTGGTAGCTACCATCATCACTGCATCCTTCCATTGAACGCTCACATCAATGTAAACCCAAAGGCATCCGGGTACAACCCAATAGCAAACAAATGGAATATTGCAGGCCCAAGGGTGAAAGACATTTGCCAAATGGATGTAATGTTTCAGAAACCCAACCCCAGATGAGGAAACTCTGTCACCAGCTGCACTTCCATCACCACCCCCCCCCCCCCCCCCCCCCCCCCCCTCCCCTAATCACCCACAATTCATAAAGATGCCTTGCTTGTTTTGCTTGCAAAAAAAGTTGCGAGATTTTGCAGAAAGGAACACAAATCTTATTCCTTTGGTGAAAGCAAAAAGATCTGTGTATGATCAATATAAATCTCTATAAATAATGATGTGGGTCTCTCTCTCGTGTGCTTCAAATCCCAACCAGCTTAAAAAGTACTGGGGAGAAATCTTACTATTACTTGTGGGAATTGAAGAGCTCTCATCCCCAAAACAGCAAAGGAATCTGCTGCTCCTCCCTCTGCTCTGCAAAGCATCAGGAGAAGGAAAAAAAGGGGGAAGTTAATGAGGACAAGCAGCAACCAAACAAGCCAAAGTAAAACAAATCAAACAATTCAGTGGGTGCGAAAAGAAGAAAAAGATAAAAGAAAAGAAGACCTTATAAAAGAACAAACAAATAGAAGTTGCTCATCCTTGCCCAGTTATTACCTCTATCACATTAAATGCACTGACTTGACATGCTCAAAAGTCCACTCTTTTCATGCAGAGCCTCCTTCCAATTGCTGGGTCTCTTTGTCCTCTCTCTCTCTCCCCCACCACCCCCCCCCCCCCCCCCCCCCTTCCTTCCTTAACTTGCTTATCAGAACACCCAACCGTTCCTTTGGTCCGCTCTGCAAACAATTCCCCCCACCTAATAGATAACCTCACACCACTAAAGCCAAGTATTATATGAGAAACATATAAAACTCCCCCAGAGAAAGAGAGAGAGAAAGAGAGAGAGAGGCATATTTTTGAGTGGAGTTCAAGGGAAGGAAAAGGGAGGACACTCGAGAACACATGGGGACCAATGTGGAAATGGGTCATAGAGTATTGTTGAAAAGAAGCAAAGATTAGCCCAAAGAAGAGAGCTAGCCCACTAATATTTATTTTTCTCCTCCTTCCTCCTCCTCCTCCTCTTCTTCTCTTACCTCAATCTATAACAGCCAATAACTACTGGCTTCTTCCAACCCACTCGTGTGCAGATCACTTCAGAAAAAGATGAAAGAGTTGGAACAGTACATCTCCTATCAGCTTTATTTTAAACGGGAAACCAAGACAAGATGGGATCTTTGAAAGCCATTCCCCTACCACTCCTCCAATCCCATCACACTCTATGCAACCAACTTTATCCCAATTCCCAACATCTATGAGGGAAAGTCAAGGCCAGTATCAAAATGTCAACTGACAGGAGGACCGCAACAATCTCATGTCATGAACTTACCAAGCTTTATTGCTACAACCTTGATAGATTCTGCATAATACTTGAAATGCTCTTATGGGGAGCATGGTTTCTTTGAGTTGCTAGCTATTATCATGACAACAAGTCCATATGTGGGATGCAACTTATAAGAATGTTTGCTAATCAACAAGATAACCCATTTTATTTTTTTTAGTAAAAAGTGATTCCCTCTTAAAGTCGGCATATTTTGGTGATGGGTTACAATAACTAAAGAACACTAAAGTAAAGAAATGCTGACCTTGAGAGTGATTCGCATTTCATAAGATAATTATTCTCCATATTTTTTTAATAAAAAATATCCCTACTAACAGTAAATCAATTGTACCCAAACCATTTTTAGGAACCAACAGGAACTTTATTTATTTATTTATTTGACAAGTCAATTGACAAGAATATCCCATTTTATATTCAATTGTTCCTCACTTCTCAGTACAATTTTGGTTTGAATATTTTGGCCAAAAAGAGGCAGTCTATATCGCACAAAATACTAATGTAAATATATATTATATAACTTAACTTTTTACTATCTACTCGACATACTTCCACAGAATAAGCAAACTTATATAACTATTTTACTATCTATACGACATTATATTCAAGAGTCGTTCTGATAGATAGGAATTGATAGAAAAGTTTCTCAACAGTAGTCGTGCAAGACGAAAACAACGTAAGCTTACCATAATAAACAAGAGTTTGTTTATCTATGAAATCCTCTTTATCATGAATAATAACAAAAAAAGAGAGATAATTTTAATCTCTCTTTGTAAAATTCTTATAGTATTAATTTCAATCTCTCCTCCAAGCAGCCTGTAACTGTAAACAGCTGCTCATAATATAATGGATTCATTCAAAAAAGAAAAAAGAAAAAGAAGAAAAAAGAGTAAGTTATGCAACACATTAGATGAGGCGATGCACAACATACATTATAGTGACAGATTTCTTTTCCTAAAATTAAGGTTTAAGTACCATGAAAAGGGTTTTATATGCGAAACTGCCAATTAAAATGAGTGGCAAAGAGCATTAGTGTTGTGAAACTTATATTATATATCTAATTTTCCTTAGGATAGAACTTTGACTCAGTGTAAAGATGGGAGCATATTTTGATTTTTGTATCTATAGAAAATTAGCTTTATATTATTCTGCCCACTTAGCTTATAAGCTTTGAATGATTAGGGTCAGAATGAGTTAAAATATATGTATATATTGGTATAGGAAATGCTATTGGCATAGAAAAATTCCCAGGAAAAGAGCTAGAAACGTGAAGACAAAATGATTTGTTCTGTATATTTTCTTAGACAATCGATTTATAAGTTTAATTAACTAATAATATAATAAACGTGACAATATAAACTCTGAAGTGCATGTCATGTCATATGCTATATAATATACATGCACACTATGGTACTATGTCACCAGGTAGAGGTGACAACCTATTGATTGTTGTCTCCTCTCCCTCTTTTTCCTTTCTCTTGGTTTCTCTCCTCCCCCTTGCCTCCTTTCTATTGGAATTATTACTACTTCTACGTTTATCTTAGATAATATCTTACATAATCCTCTCCTTTGGCCTTTTGCTTTTAATTTGTCTGTAAATATACTTAAGTGGATTCCAATTAACTCCATCTATCAAAACTTGGCAATATCAAACCAGTGACTTGTTTGTTTGTTGACTTGTTGTTGTAATTTTTATATAATTGTGATCAATATTTTTTATAAAATATTATAATTACTATTATATTTTTCAAAATGTCACTAAAATTATTGAGCTCTTTTAAAAATATCATTATGTCAATTAAATCTAATTATTCATGTTAAAAAAAACTTATATTTAAAAGATCATTTTGCATTTATATATAAAATGCATAGATTAGTTTAAAAGTTATCCAATATTATCCAATGTCATATTACAAGAAAAATAAAAACTTATTATGCAAGACAAAAGTTATTGATAAATATTTTGCATTCTAAACTTATCATCAGTTAGGAATATTTTCTAAATATTCTATCAAAAACTAACTATAAATAACAAATTAGACAGGGTCAAAAGACGATCATGATATCTTTAAAAGCCCATAATTATTTCAATACAGGTGTGGAGAAATTTATAGTCAATTAATCCAAGAAAGAAAAGCTGCATTATTTACGTACCTTTAACAACAACCATACAAAGAATGGCAGGAGTCCCACCTAATGTGGACTCTAATTCTAAAAGCAAGCTTAATAAGGGCATACATTAATCCTGCTAATGCAACCAACCCAAATTCCAAAAGCAACAAGCTTATGACTATATCTTGGATTGACTTTTGGTAGATTTGACTTGGATTCGGTTGGTATATTTTATGCTAATCCTTTAGAACTCTATCATTAACTTTCAAAATCCATTACCTCTTTCTCTACACACCAAACTAGATATAGAATGCGATCTCTAGGGCTTCATCTCTTTTGCTCATATTTGTTCCTTTACTTCCACCCACATATCTTTTACAATAACTGCATGCCATTAATGGACAAAAGTAAGGTTCTAATACCATCAACAGTATCAAATTAAAAAAGTTTAGCAACTTGCAAAGATTCCCTAATCCCTAATTACTTTTTGTAATTAACAAAATGTCGCTGTCCCGCAGGACCAAATCGCATCGCATGCCATCGTATCATTCATCCACCCTTTGGTTTTTTCTTAATGTGATGGAGATGCATGAGTATTAAATAAGAGGGAGAAGAATTTTGTTAGTAATGTTGGTGGCCCAAGAGAGGGTCTAAAGGATGGAAGATCATTTTAAAGATGCTTTGGATCAAGTTGATTGTGACAATAGCAATGTGGGTTTAGTAGTGATAGAAAGGGAAGTTAACCACTACCTCTGGATTTTATTAAGAAGCATCTAGTGTTAAAAGAACTTTAATATGAAATAGAACTAGGGGAAAGGTGGTATTGATGACCTAGTAGGAGAATGATGGGGCTTACCTCACAATCCTCCTACTCTTCTCATATCTAAGTGGGCTCTCTCTATGAAAGATTCCTCACCCATTGCATGCCTTTCAGACTTTATTGTCAAGTTTATACTCACTCATATATTTAACTCAGCATCTGTGATTGAAAATTACATCTAGAGCATCAAAGCTAGTTTTAGTTTGATCCTTCTAAAGAGTGGATGAGGGTGGAACTTCTTTTCTAATCTGAAAAGGACTGATATGCATTGTGCACTACGAAGTATCAAAGTCACCATTTGCTACTAAACTCTAGCCTATGTAAATTTAGGGCTGTGAATATGATCAACAACGGCTTGTAGCCGGCTCGCAAGCCGTTTCCACCTCATCTCAATGACAACTGAAACTGAGGAGCTGGAGCTCAACCTTGCCTTAATTTTGAGACCATTCAAGCTCTTAGCTCACTCCGAGCTGCGCCTTACCATAATTTTGAGCCCAGTCCTCTTTTCCGCCTATTCCATTAACAAATAGAAAAAGAAAAAAAAAGTCGGGGAACTGCACTAAGTTGGAAATAAAGAGAAACATTCGAGATTAGAGGCTTACCTAAATTGTAACTACAAATATTAAGAATCAACTTTAATTATAGATACAAGGATCATCCTAGAAAATTCCACATCATATAGTGTGTTTCCTATTTGATGTATTTCAACTAAACAATTACTTCGCAGATAAATAACTTTAATGACATGCATAATCATCTATATCTTTTACGAGGGAGAAGCAGAAGATGAACATAAGATTCCAAAGATTTGGTATAGAAATATACAGGACATCTATTGCAGACAATTGAAATATAGTCCAGCTTGATAAGGCCCAAGAGAGATTAGTTTTCAAATTATCTTCAAATTTTATTAGGTCAATTTTCAAATTTTCAAATTCATTCATAGGGGAAAAGATGGATGCATCTCCAAACCAAGGTAGGCAAGACAGTGCTGAAACTTACAAGAATCTTTAAGTTCTTTTCTCTATAAGAGGTGCCCCATTGAAACGTCTCTAATGCATTATATGTCTCTGCCTTCAACGCCTTTCAGACTGGTAACCAGGCACAGCAAAAGTGGAATTTCCATGATGACTGCAAAACCATCTAATAATAAAACAATGAAGCTACATTAGATAAATCAATTATCAGTAGACATCAAAACTGGATATGAGATTTAACAGGTTTAGGGCGTTCTATGGAACTTTCATGAAGTGACATCCTATTCTACTCCTGGTGAAGTTTTTAAATAATCCAATTGAAAATTTCTCCGTGACATATCCAATATGTTTCAGGCTTTCCACACTGAATGCAAGACATCCACTCTTTCAGATTCACTGCTGTGCCACAAGTTTTCTGAGTGATGTAACTGCCGGACAAAGCTTCCTCATAACTTGAAACACCCATCTACATGCAGAATAAGTATTATATCTAGTATTAGAAATGGCATCATATTTTGTATGACCATTATCACAATTAGTACATACCACTATCTTTCATTTATTAATCTACCTAAACACTGTCTAACATCTCAGCCAAGTTAAAAACTTGGGACTGCCAATTACTGCCAAGAGAAAAAAGAAGGTAAGCTAAAATTTTTGTCGCATAATATAAGTAAAATTTGATGTCTATTGAGATACACAGTTAAAGAAATCACAGATTGCTAAAAGGATGCTTGCAATTTAGAAGGTCATCGAAAGACGTTACCTGCTCCTACTACAAAACCTCTGAAGCCATAAGAAAGGAGGCAACAGTTGACCAAAGAATCACCTCTGTTTCAAATTGGACACTTGGAACTTTATCCAGCATATCTACATCAATTGTGAGGAAAGATGCTTCAATACAGTGTAGATGTCCTCCAACTTTGGATGTGTCACCTGTCCTGAGAAGAATTGATGAATCTCGAAGTCCACATCTATCCAACTGCATCCCACGGTTTTGGTCACCCCATTACCCCTCATCAGGCACCTAGCCTCTGCAGCAGCATCCCATGAGTGACCTCTAGAATACATATTCGATAGAAGCACATAGTTACCAGGATTCCCTGGCTCACTTTTGAAAAGTTCTCTTGCTGCAATTTTGCCAAATTTGATATGGCAATGCATCCTGCAGGCATTGAGCAAGGCTCCCCAAACACCTGCATGTGGTTCTATCGGCATAGTGTTAACCAAGTCATATGCATACTCTATATATCCTGCTCGACCATAAAGATCAATCATGCAAGCATAGTGGTCAACTGATGGCTCAATTGCATGATCCCTAATCATGCAATCAAAATAATGACGACCAGCATCTACAAGTCCAGCATGGCTGCATGCAGACAAGATGCCCAGGAAAGTGACTGTGTCAGGCTTCAATCCTTTCTCCAGCATCTTGGGAAAAAGCTTCAGTGCATTTTTGCCTTGTCCATGATTAGCAAAACTAGCTATCATCACATTATAAGACACTACATCTTTCATTGGCATCTCAGAGAACACTAGATAAGCTTCACTGGCACTGCCGCATTTAGCATACATGTCCATTAAAGAATTAAGCACATAACAGTTCATCTCAATGCAATTTTTCTTCAAGAATCCATGAATTTGCCTTGCAATTTTAGGAGATCCTAACTGACTACAAGCAGACATCAAGATGGCCATAGTCACATGGTCAGGTTTTACAGGGTCCAGAAGCATACCTTTGAAAAGGTTTACGGCTTTGTTCCATTCTCCACTATGAGAATACCCAGAGATCAGCGCATTCCATGAATTAATATTTTTTTCTGGCATCTGATTAAAAAGATTCCCAGCAACCAATGTATTTCCATCAGCTGCATAACCAGATATTATGGTATTCCACGAGATTGTATCCCTAATGGACATCCTATCAAAAACTTTCCGAGCAGCTTCAATATCACCAGCCTTTGCATAGCATGCCATCATGCTATTACATGCCACAACATTCCCTGCAGACATGCTTGCAAAAACTACCCTTGCTTCTAGGACCCACCCAAATTTCGCATACATGTCCAGTAATGCTGCTTGCACATATGTAGAGGAACTAAATCCAACTTTAGTTGTATAAGCATGAATTTGATTGCCTTCCATTATGGCCTTCAAAAATGAGCATGCTTTTAGCACAGATGACAAGGTAAAATGGTTTGGAGGAGGTCCATCTCTAAGCATTATCCTATAAATCAGAACAGCCTCCCTCGTAAGCTCAGATTGATGATTGGAGTAAGATGCAATAATGGCTGTCCAAAGGAAAACATTTGCAGAACCTATGAGGCTGTTAAATATTGCTCGTGCATAACATAAATTCCCCAATGCCTTACTGCAAAATGAGACAAGTTTAACTGCAGCATAGTTCTCATGATGGAGCCCACTAAGAAGTATTTGAGCATGAGCTTGTTTCAGTAATTCCAGTGATGTACATCTTTCAAGACATTTCAGTGTGCTTTCTAAAGCCCCTGGCATATAGGGGTGATGAGAGATGACTTCAATCCAATAGAAGTTACTGTACAAATCTGTCGCTCATTAAAATAACATACTGACTCATTAAAAAATCAGAAAGGGTGCTGTAATGGGGAATCAAATGCTAAAAAATGCAAACATGAGAATGTAGAACTTATATATGACAAAACAACCAAATCAATAAATCTCTCAACATACAACAAGATGAATGAGCCAATAAATTCTGGAAAAATAATAGTAGTACATCCCTACGATGAACATTTGACAGCATCTCTATGACAAACAATTGTACAATTATTAGGACCTGTAGCTAGGATATTGAGATTTTTTTTGCATTTAGGAACACCATCAGAATATTGATAAATAAAAAAGGAGATTTAGTACTTAATCTCTTTCATGGGCATTTCCTTATCAGCATGGAAAATTGCATAATAGCAAGTCTTCATATGCATGTCTTTTAAACTATGGAGCACACATTGAAGCAACTGCTATCTCACCTAACCAGACAGGTATGGAAAATAAAGAAAATATAAATAAATGAAAAGAAAACAATATTACATAACAGCACAAGGGAAGCAGTATATACGAGGTTTCCTTAATTGAAAGGGCATACAATAAACATATGAAGAAAAAAGGAGTACATCGGATCATGTAACAAATGGCCTTAAGGTTTGCATGCTCCAATAACTAAGTAGCAGTAGTTTCTGAATCATCCCCTTGAAGAACAACTAGGAAATTCAAGATTAACATCAATCAAAGTTCAAAGTATAATACTAGCTTAAGCCTCATTGAATGGATATGGAAAATTGGGGATGTAAGAAGAGCTATCTTTAGGGGTGAAAATGATTCAGATACGGATTGAATAGTGATCAATATATATTTGGATGAATAACAAAATTTAAAATCATATCATAACTACCGGATACGGATACGGACAAGATTTTAAATGGATATGGATATGAATCGGATATATAAACAAAAGAGACAAGATATAATTAAAAAAATAAAAATATATTCAATCAGTACCTTTTTAATATGCATGAAAACACCTCTTTATGTTTCGCTTCCCTTTGAAAAGAGCGTGGTAATTAACTAACGAACACGCTAATTAACTAAAGAGCATGCTAATTAACTAATTTTGAAGGTTAAAAATCATATAATATGCTCAAAGTAATACAATAAATACAAGGGGATTATATAATTGTGCTATTAAAAGAAAAACAAGATTAACTGCAGTTAAACAGAACTATGAAATAAAACAAAACAGTAGAAAATTTGCAATACTAACTTCTCTCAGCTCTATAAATCTGAATCAAAACGAGAAGAAACCGTTGATCATGCACTAATTTTTATTAGCTCGCGTACTAATTGATGTTGCTTTAATAATCACAAAGATGACAAAGGCATCATGGAAGCTCTCTTTGACACCTAATTACCTTATATACCAATCAGAAGACTCTCCAAAGCAGTAACAACGCCTCTTCCACCGCCATCGAAGCTAGATCTCCCTCGACTCCTGCAAATCGCAAATAATCGTCATCGTCTTCCGCTCTCTCACCATCAGCCACCATCCTCGACACCCTTCTCGACGGCCACAGCAGCGTCACCGCCGACATCCTCGAGAAGCTCTCCCACCTCGCCTCGACCAAAGACGAGGAGAAAATAATCCGAGAGCTCCGGCAATCCAGCGCGGCTCGTCGACGCCGAGAACTTCCTCTTCCACCTCCTCCACAACGTCCCCTCACCTTTCGCCCGCATCAATGTGTTGGTATTCAAGTCCTCTCATACCCGTCAATGGAGGAGATGGAGGAGTCCAGTGGGTTGACGGTGGAAACGCTACACCTTTAGCTGGGTCCTGGCCGTCTCGGAAGTAGCGCCAACGTCGAAGATGCTCGACCTCGGTGTCGTGGCAGGGGTGGGCATAGGGGGAGGAGATGGGTGGTTCGCAGAGGTGATGAAGGCAGCGGGCGATGGAGGGGGAGAAGATGGAATAGTGGTGGTGCTAATGGGCGGCGACGATGGGAGGGGAAGAGGCGGTGGTGGTAGAGGGCAGTGGAAACTGGCAAGAAGTGAAAAAGGAAATAGTGAAATGGGATTTAATTTTTTATACATAAGTGGGTTAACGAATACCCGATATTCAATATCTGAATCCAAATCCGACTAAATAACTTGATCTGAATTTTTTTATATATTTTTTCTATTTCTATCCTTATCCAGATCCAAATCCGAAATGGGTAGCAAATTTACACCCCTATCCGGTCCGATCCGGTAATAAGTTGGGTCGGAGTAAATCTAACCTAATTTCACCCTTAGCTATTTCGTTTAGAGATATTTCAATTTCCATTTGTGCTTCAAAGATCAAGCACTCTAATAAAGCTTGTGAAAGCTTCTCCATTATACATAGGTTCTCAAGCTCATGTGTAGAATTCTATTTTCATCGGCTTATCTACATTACAAATTATTGTCTATTTACTAGAACTTTGACTTAAGACTTTGCATGAATGTTCTGCATTACTTAACTTACAAGTCAAACAAAGGGTATAAAATGTTCGATAATAAAAAGTCTTTATCAAAGAAATTTTCTTTTTTTGATTAAAAGAGAGCTGTGATAGTAGCTCTGTATTAAAAGGTGTCATAGGGGTTAAAAAAACTATAGGCGTTAGTAAAGAAAATAAGAGTCAGCTCCAATGGAGAGGGATAACAACCCTTTCTAGAGTATCAAAAGAGTGATGCCTACTAAAATGGGCAACTCAATCAACTACCCTATTATAACCTCTTAAGGCATGCATAAAACAGAAAGATAAAAAAGAGTCACAAATAAGTCTATAACTGTGAATGCTATCGCAGATGCACCAGAGGGCATCATCTAGATTATTAATTGCATTGATAAGAACAACAAAATCCTCTTCAAAAATTATGTGATTAACCTTAAGGTGAGCAACAGCATCAGCGACTGAAAGGAGACTTTAGGAGCTTCGACTTCAAGTGCTGAGTCCACATTGATTGGATGAACAACCTAGAAAGTCTTCATCCAAGAAGTTGAAAAACATCAATCTCTACATAATGTAGGATTAAGGCAAATGAAAATATATTTCTTGCAAGAGGTAGGATCTCAATTGAGTAGAAAGACATATAAAATACTTCCATTATATGGACTATAATTATAATCCAAATCCACTAAATGAATTAGCTTAAAATAAATGTTCAAATATATAAGATACGAAATTAATATCGATGGATTCAATTAACGACTCCACACTGCAGTGAAGACGATGAATAAGAAAAAAACCATTGAACTAAGAAAGAATAACTTGATTAACTTTGATACACTTGGATGCCTCTAAGATTTCTTTTTTCACAATTCATCATTTAGGGCTTTGAAATTCTATCAAAATAAGTAACTAATATGGATTGCATTAGATATTTTCTCATAAAACAACTGTTACAACTCCAATATAATAGTAACTAATTACTATAAACAAGTAAAATAAACTTCATTTGTCGTAGCTTCATCTTCCAAAGTAGCTGAAAAAGTTTTAAACAAAAACTTGAATAACTAAAATACACTAAGAACACAACAACAGATGAACACAAACAAAACCATTAAGAAATTTTCAGAGATGCCATTGATTTTTCAACTATATTTTTTATGGATAACTATGACAACAATTAGAAAAAGAAAACATAAAATCTAAAACATATTCTTACCATTTAGCTATCTGAATTGATCATTTAACTATTAACATATGCAGTGATCATCTCTTCCTCATTATGTATTTGTCTTTGGAATGCCACTAGGTATAAGCTTATACGCCCAACATGCGGTATGCCAATTTTGAAAGAATACCAAAATGATGATGCTCACAATAAAGTAAAGCGCATACGATCATGGGAAAAATGCGGAATTATGAAAAAAGTTGGTTTCAACCCAACATAATGAAAGATTTTAAAAAGATACAACCTTTGAGAGTGTGCTATGTATATTTGTTATTGGAGACAACTCATCATAAATCACAAATGAAAGAGAGAAAAGTTCTCCAACTTCAAAATCAAATTTTTGTTGATGAATATAAATCGAAATTACATGAGAAGAATATCCATCTCGAACTTTGATCAAAATCAAAACTTGTGGTGGAATCATTCTCATTATTAGCTCTTCAAGATAGTAAGAGTTGCAGTTGAACGGTGATGATGAGCATAACCACTTGATTGCATGCCCTTTCAGTTTTTGTGAAATGATAGCCATACTTTAAATAAGTTTCATAGAGAACAATTATAGCAGGAGATTCCTTAGATGTGACCATTCCAAGATTAAATTTTAGTTCTATAGTTTAATTTTTAGGTTAGGTTTTAACCTAAATTTAAAATGTGTAAAGATCATGTTGTGAAATTTTTTTGTTAAATTGATCCCTCTATTTGTCTAAGAGAAAAAGAATTTGCAAATATTTTATTGAATATAAGTGCTGAGCTACAAAAGAGAGAAGAAAACATGCTAATCAAGGTAGAAAAGATATAAATTGAGAACAATGAATTACATAATCAGTTAAGGAAACTCGATATTATTAATAACAAATTATCTTTGAAGATTGTTCACTGTCTAAAGAGAGAAAGAAGGATATTTATTATTTTCTTGTTTGTAGTAGTTTTTATTTTTTGGGTATATAATTTGTAAAAAAAATTCTTATCTTATAATGTACCAGATGTGTAATATAATGTTAGTACTGGACTATGATGTTGATACTGTAATATGTATCAAATGTGTAATATGATGTTAGTACTACAATATGTAATTCTCATTTTTATACAAGCCATCATGTTACATTGTTTAAAAATGAAACAAGTTATCAAATTATTGGTAACAAACAAGGTTAATTAATTACATTCAATCCAAACCAAACTATTCAGATAAGTCACTCTAATGAAACCAAATGAAATTATTCAAATTGTTGGTAACAAGACCAAACATTCAATCCAAACCAAATTATTCAAATTATTGATAACAAAAAGAGCTAAACAATTACATTCAATCCAATTCATTAACATTCAATCCGAACATGTCATATAGTTACTACTAATAGCCAGCCTGTCATATATCCAAAGTACTAATAAAATACATACAATAGTACATCCAAAATATATCATCCACCATCCAAAATATAGCTAAATTATGTTATACACCATCTAAAATACATTAATAGTATTCAAATATATATCAAGTATATTATCCAAAATACATCCAACATCACTAATAACTACCCAAATAATATCATCACTCTAGGATTAGCGCCTACCACGAGCACACCTCTTTTCGTAATGCTTGCGAATACCTGTGAGTGTTCAATGACAATTAAATTGTATTAGGTACATATTAAATAAAATTTAGGGTACCAAATAAATTTTGTTAAAGTTAAATACGTACCTATCTTTCGTTAGCTATTCTTGGGGCAAGAAACATTGCACTCTCCAATCTTAAGCTCCTTCTTAAAGGTTACATATAATACAAATTTTAAATTATTTTGTATAAATAAATATTAAACATGTAAACAAGTACCTGTGCTTGATACAAGTTATCTTGTTTAGTAATTTTCTTTCATCATACTACTACTTGTACTGGTACTGTTGTTGTTACTACTGTTGTTACTATCAGAACTGTTGTTGCTGACGAAAATGAGGCATCTACTAGAATTGAGGTTATTGTTAATGAAGATGTTGTTGCACTGGTGGGTCTTTCACATGTCCTTGCATTATGTCCAACTTGCTTATATTTTCTACGCTTAATTATGATGTGGTATCTTCTAATAGTACTTGCATTTTTAGATTTGCTATATTCATCCTCCCCTATTCTCCTCAACTTCTTAGGCTTGCTAGGTGGCCTTCGAATTTTTGGTGGCAATATTTAGTCACAATTGAAATATTTCCTCATAGATTGATCTGAAATAGGAGTGATTACATAGTTGTAAATTTTAATAAATATATCTTTGTGATAGTAAGACTGATATAATCTTTTAATTAACTTCTATCAAAAAAATATAGAAGCCATTACATGGGAATAAGAAATACTATTTAAGTCTCATTTTCTACACGTACATATGCGCCCTTGTCAGTCAACAATATAACTCATAAGAATTTATTTGTGACAGCAAATACCTTATTCTCTGCATAAAGCATATGACAATACTTTATAAATGCCTTCTTTTTCTCTAATTTTTTTCTAAATTTTACAACACATTTTTCTCTTAAATTATTTCCAATGTCAAGAAGTTGTTGGAATCTTGATATTAATTGCCTTCTTATTATCTCTATTATTGTAACAATTAATTTATCCCTAGCATTCTTAATATAAATATTGAATAATTCGCTACAATTGTTGATAATTCTTGAGCACCTCACTCTTGTGCTAAATATGCTTCTTGCCTAATAGCATGGTTCTTCTTTCATTAGTCAATCCCATGCATCATTGTTCCTATTTTTTAATAACTCCATTTGATTTTCAAACTCTTGGACTATGTAAGCTGATGCTACTTTCCACACTATGTTTCTATATTTTTCTTTAAAAATTTTACTGAAATTTGCATAAATATGACGCATGCAATATTTATACTCTACATTAAGCATGAGATTCTCAAATGTTTGGACCAAACCCTATAAAGTAAACATATATAATAAATTATATATATGTAAAAAATTAACATAAATTAATCATATAAACAGTAACAGAAATACCAACTCTAAAGTTAACATGCAAATAGTATAATATAAACTTTCAATGCTAAACTTCATGCCTAATAGTAAAATATAAATTGTAACAAGTAACATAAAATTAAACAAAAAATAAAAACAGTAAATATAAAACTAACATAAACTTAATAGAAAATAAAAATAGTAAATAGAAAATAAAAATAGTAAATAGAAAACTAAAACAGTAAATAGAAAATTAATATATACTTAAAAAGAAAACTAAGGCAGTAAAAAGAAAACTAACATAAACTTAAACAAAAAATAAAAGCAATAAATAATGAATTTATACCTTTTGTCTATCATTAATAAAGCACCATCATTTCTCTTAAGAACTCTCAATTGGTGAAATCAGATTTTTCAAAAACCAAGTCTAACTATTTTTGCACTTTAGCTCAACAACTACAACTACAATAGGAAGCATTTAATTGTTTTCATTTCGACCAACTGCATGAATAAGCAAGCCACCATAATGTCTTTTTAAGTGACATGTATCTAGACCTATTATAGGCCTACAATCATCAATAAAGCCACTGATTTGTGTAGCATATAATATAAACAATATCTAGAACACAGTGATATTTTTTAAGATAGCCCTATCAACCTTCATCATGGCAGCACTCCTTGGATTCTTTGCTCTTATCATTTCACAATAATATCTCAATCTTTCAATCTCATATATTGCACAAAATGATCTCCTTCAATTATCTTAATAACCTTCCTCTTGGCCTTATACACTTGTTTACTAGAAAGATCCAACATCTATTCCCTTAAAACTATCCTCTTATATCTTACCACAAGTATAATGACTTGTCAAACTTTTAATTTGAAAAGTTTAAAATTATTAATAATTTTACCATAACCCTCTTACATACTACTATAATTTTACTCGTCTTATTTTTAATAAACTTAAATTCATAACCTTCCTTAGTATAATACTCCCTTAGAAAAGTCCTAAACTCGGTGGGTGTGACAAATTTCATCCCATTTTGAAGCTTGGGTTCTTGGATATCTCTTTCTCTTCTAAACTTTGGAAAGTCAAGCTTGCCACATTCATCATCAGAACCATACAAGCTACGCATGTGATCACTACTATCATCTTTTTAATTTTCTATATCATCACTACAATATTCATTATAAACATCATCATCTTTATCATTTACATCATCTTCGTTCACATTCTCTTCATTCCTAATTGGTTCATTCCTAATTGGTTCATTCACAATTAGTTCACTTACTGTTGGTTCATTCACAACTGGTTCATTTACAAGTAATCCATTCATATCTGGTTCATTTATAGCTAGTTCATTCACGATAGTGACTTGGGTTAATGATTCTTCTTCAATAAAAGCTAATATTTGCATTAGTCCGAGACACAGAGTAATCATTTACAACCCTTTCACCTAATTAGCCATCACCAATTAATGTCTGTAGTCTGTACCAACCAAGCCTATTATAAATATCTTAATCAAAGAAGTGAAAGGGCATTGCGTTTTTTTAGTTTTTGTTCATTAAGAGATACAGTATGAACCGTATGATCTTTCTCTTAAGCCATCTAATTAATGCTATTAGTTTAGACTTAACTCCAAATTTTTTTAAGCATTAAAAGAAAATTGCAGGTTTCAGAAAGCATTCAGGTGTGAGCTGTGAAGCATTATGAACCTAAAACAATGGTTAGTAACAATTTTTACATAATATATTTTTGTATTCTAGAGAGAAGGAAATTTGAAATCATGTGGATCCATAAGGTTTGCAACATCTACATATCTAATAAGAATTAATATATTAATTACCCTCCTATGATGCAAAAATGTAAACAGGCCATGGCAGACCAAGACTATGCCAAGACAGCTAAAAAACAGAAGGTTTTAAAACTCAATGAAGTAGCTCTAGGTAAGTAGGTAAGAATTTGTTTTTGTTCTCTTGATCAAAGTGGCTATACCTATGATCCTTTGGTTTGTAAAGTTATAACATAAGCAATTATTTCTGAAAAGGTAATATAATGCGAGTCCCATTTAATCAAAAACTAGAAGGTTTTAAACTTTTAATATGTGTGATAAATAAAAGTACTTCAAGAAGGTATGAAAGATTCACACTATTCAAGTTGCTAATTGGAATTGGCATGTTGATCATCACTACTGTTCTTTTGTAACAAATAAACATATCTAGTTAGTCAGTGGTCAGTATTTAATTAGTAAATCTTTGATCCTCTTGCTTTATGACTAGCAAGATCAGTTCAGCACAAGGATGGTTCCAAGAATCTATTTTGTTGATGGTATACTACTGACTATTGGTACAAAATAAATTGAAATAGAATCAGAAGAAATATTATTGTGTTCAAGAAGTGAAACAAGAAAGTAAGATAGGTGCATGTATACATATCAATGTAGTTAAGTTATGCACATGTAGACCTGGTTTGGTGATTCGTATATTGAAAGAGTTGTTCTGTTCAATTTTATGCAACATTTATATCAATGCATGTAACTTAACCTAATATTGTCCTGGAGTTGCTGGTAGGTTAATTCATCGGCAAAACCAAGATTTTGAATATTGATATGCTGGGATCAAGATTGGCTACTTGAAAAATGATATTTATTTAAGTTATTTTTAAACATTTGTTATAAAATTTAGGAAAAAAAAATCTAAAGATTCCCCTAAATAATAGAGAAATAAAATAGGAAAATTCTCTCTGCAACAGTAAAGAATAAAGATAAGGTTTTCCTGTATTGGGGAAAGGTTACTCCAGCAGCGAGGAGAAAGGTTAGGGGGATTTTGGGAGAGGTAGAAAAAGAAAAAAAAGGACCCTAAGCAAAGAAAGAGAGAAAAAACACTTTACCTCACCATATTGAACCTCACTGAAGGTTGATATCATTGCAGAACTACTCAACTCATTGTCACTTGTTGGTTACAAATGCTTACCATCGCTGGATTGGAAGTGAATTAGTGATGGGATGTGTCGGGAGATAGAGGGAGACCAAAGGGAGAAGAGAGCGTGGGAGAGACAAGGGGTTTTGGTTTTGGGTTTGGGTTCGGGTGTGGTAGGTTTTTAGTGTTGGTAATTATGTACAAAATATTTTAAGTATTTTTATACATATACATGAGTATCTATACAAGTTTTAAAATTATTTAGATTGAAGAATTTCAAGATGAGAGGAGAAAGGTTTCTGCGTTCGCACTGCGTTCGAACACGTTCTTAGGAGTTCACATACAGAGAATGCGTTCGGGGCGTTTGAACGCACCTACGTAATATGCAAATTTTGAACTTACATGAGTTCAAATATAACTTGAATTTGACTCTATCTTGATTACATATATAAGTAATGTGATACCCTAACTCTAGGGTGGTTGGTGAAGGCAATTAAAAGAGAGTTCTTAAGGCTACATCCTTTCTTCTACCAACAAGGTCCGTCTTTTCTACATTACATTAAGCTTTCGTCTTAAAGGTTATATAGACGAATGATCAATCTCAAGGGCTACTGATGTTGGATATCAATCATAAGAAGCGGTGATCATGGGTTTTAGCAAGCAAGACTAAAAGGAATAAAGTCGCGGGGATTGATGGATTGTTTTATGAGTTAGTCTTGTAACTACTACTATTTTAGTGATTGGTTTTGGTCCAAGTTTAGATCCATGGTTTTTTCCTATTTGTATTTTTCCATGTAAAAATTTTGGTGTTCATCTTTACTTTTATTTTTTTTAATATTTAGTCCACTTTTACTTAAGCAAAGAGGTGATATCATTGCCTAAGGTTTATATACATACGTGTATCTAGGTTTTTTTCACGATGGATCCGACTTGATACAATAAGTGGATTTTGGTTATTTAGGTTGAAATGCACCCATTTCTAGGGGTGTCAATCAGGTCGAGTTAAGTGGGTTCGAGTCAGGTTGGATTCGGGTCGAGTCAATTTTACTTTGACACAAACACGACCCGATTAATAAACATGTTGCATTTAATAAACACGAACACAACCCGATTAATAAACGGGTAACACAACCCGACTCGCCTAACCCGTTTAATAGACGAGTTCGGTTAACACAACACACTAACATGACCCGTTTAACTCGTATACTTAAATGGGTCGTGTTAACCCGACACGTTAACACAACCTATCTAACCTATTTAATATAAATCCTATATAAAATTTAATATTTACTAATTTATCATATTACTGATCTAACATAATAATATCACATCTTTAACATTACTTAAAGAATAATTAAGGAAAATAACTCATCATACAATAGAAAATGAAGTAACTTAACCTAATTTGTAGTATATACATTGTATGCCCAATAATTCTACTTCAAATTTTAGGCCGTAATAAGCAATAGAATCCATCAATTCTTCAAAGAAAATGAATAATTGATCAATTATTCGCCTGCTCCTGTAGAGCTCGACGACAATATTGTTTGACCGCACGATGTGGCCTACTTCAACGATTGACTCCTCCAATAGATGTGACATATGGCTTCTGGCTCGACGAACTCGCGCCACCAGATCGGGACGGGGCCGAATTGCTGCTTATTGATGAGCACTAGGGCGTCGCTACCCACTAGATTCATCAACTCCGGATGCGTCGCCTCCACGGCGGAGTGGGTATCGTCGAGGACTGCTGACTTGTAGTCGAACCTAAGAGATGGGGACCAGATCGATGCCTTGGGGTTGCGTCGCCAGCGAGGAGCGAGTTGCCATGGGGATGGTGAGGAGAGCTGGGAATGGAGGTGATCTTGGCCTCTTGGGTAAGGGGTGACGGATTGAGGAGTGAGGGGTAAAGGCGACGACGCAATGTGATCGAGATTCGAGCATGAGTAAGAGGCGACAACCAACAGCACAGTGGTCTTGGCCTCTTTAGGGAGATGGGGAGTGAGGAGGGAAGAGGCGATGGCAAAGTGTGATCAGGCTGCAGGCATGGGTAAGGGAAGGGAGTAAGGGAAGGGAGTAAGGGAAGGGGCAACGATTAGGGGTGGCAAAAATTGACCCGACCCGATAACCCGACACGACAACCCGACTGTTAATCGGGTTTGGGTTTAGTCTAATCGGGTTCGGGTCATAAACGGGTCAACCCGCCTAACCCGATTATTAATCGGGTCGTGTTCGGGTTTATACCACTGACCCGCTTGACCCGTTTAACCTGTTTAAGTAAACGGGTCGGGTCGGGTCGGGTCGACCCGCAAACCCGCTATATATATATAAGTTTTTAACCCTAACCCTAATACTCAACACTAGTTGAGTGAGTCCCCAAATCGGCCAAATCCCGATCCCGCAGCCGTCGCACCTCGGCCTTTACCCATGCCCGCAACCATCGCCCCTTGGCCCTTACCTATGCCCGTAACCGTCGCCCCTTGGCCCTTACCCATGCTCGCAGTCGTCGCCCCTTGGCCCTTACCCATGCTCGCAGCCGTCTCCTCGTCGTCTTCTTCCATTAGATCGGCTTAATGGTGCACCGACCGAGAGGGCAATGATGGCCGCGGCGGTGGTGGAGAGTGGAGACAACGGTAAGCTCTTGCTTCCATTAGATTAGCTTAATGGTCTTCTTCTATTAGATCCCTTCTTCTTCGAAATCTCATCATCTCTTCCCCTCCTCCCTCTCACCTCCACCGCCGCCAATGGCAAGCTCTCGTCGCCACCGCAGCCTTCTCTCCTCATCTCCGACGGGCCTCCCACTCTCTTGCAGCCTTGCCTCTCCTCAGACTTCCGACGGAAATCTTAAGGCTCGATCTTCTCTGATCCTCCCTCTCGAGGCCTCGCCTCCACCGCCACCCTTCTCTCCTTAGATCTCCGACGGATCGCCATCCTTCTTGCACGCCTGCCTGCCCGCCCCATCGTCGTCGCTGTCGGTCGATCGATCTACCACGCCATCGCCGTCAGTCTCTGATCTCTATCATTGAGGAGTTGGATTTGTTACCGACTTATAGTTGTAATTAAGGATTTGTGTTAGGATTTATGGGTTAATGGCTTGTATAACTGAGAGTTTATTGTATAAAAGATTCTATTTGTGTTAGCCCAGTCAATTGTATAATAAATTCTGTTTGAATGCAGGGTTAATGGCTTAATACTTATAATTATTATTTTTATGTTGTATAAATTTTGAGTTGAAAAGATATTATTGTATAATGTATTATTTATATAGTGTAAATTAGTAAATATTAATTTTTATATGGGGTTAAATAGTAAATAATTAAATATTATTGTATTATTCGGGTCGTGTTAATACGACCCATTTTTTAAATAGGTTACACGAGTTGTGCTGTTTTAACCTGACCCATTTAATAAACGGGTTACACGAGTTGTCGTGTTACCCGTTTAATAAACGGGTCGTGTTCGTGTTTACTAAATACAACCCGTTTAATAATCGGGTCGTGTTCGTGTTAGGGAGATGTTGACCCGACCCGAATCTGACCCGACCCGAACCCGCTTAACCCGACCCGATTGCCACCCCTAGCAACGATGCCTTTTTTGAGTTAGCCGGTTAGGGACCTTAGGGTTAGAAAAACTTAGAAGTTAGAATATATATATATATATATGTGTGTGTGTGTGTGTGTGTGTGTGTGTGTGTGTGTGTGTGTGTGTGTGTGTGTGTGTGTGTGTGTGTGTGTGTGTGTGTGTGTGTGTGGCAAGTTGACCCAACTTGTTTACTTAAACGAGTTAAACGGATAAAGTGGGTCAGAGGAATAAATCTGAACACGACCTGATTAATAATCGGGTTGGGCGGGTTGACCCGTTTATGATCAGAACCCGATTAGACTAAACCCAAACCCGATTAACAGCTGAGTTATCATGTCGGGTTACCGGGTCGGGTCAATTTTTGCCACCCCTACATGCTTATCCATTTGATTCCTATTCGAAACCAGTAATATTACTGGTTTTGGGCATGGATTTGAACCCGATCCGTTTCGGCCCATCCAGATGATCTGATCGATTGGATCTCAGATCCGTGGACAAAACCCATTTCTTCCATTGGTGAGAAAATTGCTGATGATGCTAACTTGGCACTGCTACTGAAAGAGCGAGCGAGCGAGCGAGAGAGAGAGAGAGAGAGAGAGAGAGAGAGAGAGAGAGATGGGGTTGGTGGCGATGATCTTGGAGCACCCGGAGGAGCTATACCCTCTCGTAAAGTTAAAGATGGCGGCGGCACGAATCGAGAAGCAGATCCCGGCGGAGGAGCACTGGGCCTTCTCTTACACCATGCTGCGAAAGGTCTCTCGAAGCTTCGCCCTCGTCATCCAGCAGCTCGGCCCCGAGCTCCGCAATGCTGTACGGTTAATCTATCTCTCTCGACTATTTCTATCCATTTGATCTGTTTGGGCTCCTCTCTCTTGTGGAGTATTTTGGTTTTCTTGTGGATTTTTTCGCCTTCTTTTTGATGGATCAAGGATCTACATTAGTTCTTTCTGATGTGTAGCGTCATGCACGATGTGGACTGATCGATTAGTTTGAGAAGAATTTCTGATGAGATATTCTTGCTAGGAGATTCGTATATCGAAAAAGATTTTAAGTGAATGCATGAGTTTGTACTCTTAAACTTGATTGGAGTTAGATTAGAAATCTTTTTTGTTGTTGTTGTTGTTGTTGTTGTTGTTGTTGTAACAGAGGGAGTTTTTCATATAAGTCTATCTTGTACCTAATTTTGTTTTTCTTATTCTTTCTATGGTTTGGTCTCACACACGATTTTCGACTGTGCGCAACAGTAATCATTCAAATTGCTCACTTTATCTGGACACTGCAATACTTGTTACCATGGGATATGCACCACAGCCTTTGAATTTATTTTGGCAACTCCTCTGTAGCTCATTTCTTTTTCTTTTTGTTCTTCTGGATCACTTCTTGCTAATATAATGAGATTGTTATACCAATAGGCATCTTTGCAATGTTCCAAACTGGGAACCTTTATGAGTTTTCCATCTTTCTTTTATGCGCTCTTTCACTCTTTTGGCCATTTTGGATTTGACAAAGTGTGTTTAATGTATGATTACTATAGAACGCCTTTCAACCTGCAAAGTACCATTTGAGTTCTTTCCAAGCATTTTAATACACATAAAATTAAAGTCTGTATAAAATCCTTTCATGTCTATTATTTCTTCTTGTGAAGTTATACTGTCCCATGCTTGTGTGCTAGCAAGATGCATTTTGTAAGTTTAAAACATTACATATGTTATTCTAAGTTTCTCCTCGTTTTTCTGTAGATCTGTATTTTCTATTTGGTCCTCAGAGCCCTTGATACAGTTGGTCAGTTCCCTCATCTTTTCTCTAATTTTCTACAGTAGTTATTAGATTATAATTGCTATTCACTTTGAGCCTTCTTAAATTTTTGACCATTGCAACAAACTATTAGTTGAAATAGTGCTCGAGTGCTCGGAGTATTTGGTTTTATGTAATATAAGTGCATATGCTTACACTTACATATCAGCACATGTATACTAGGGGTGTCAAAATAAATGAGCGGCTTAGGTTCAGCCTGAGCTAAGAAGCCTAAACAAATTTCTGGGCTCGAATTGAATTTTGAGCCTAGTCTGAGGCGGAGCCGAGTTGCTCAAACTAGACTCAGAAAATTATTTATTAATATTATATATAAGTGTATTCATAACAATAAGATCTTTGATCTAATGGTTTCTATCTCTACCTAAATATTTATAACCATTAGGGTTTTGTCTGGCTCATCTTGAAAATAGCGTAGTTTTAGACTTAGGCTCGGGTTAGGCTCAGTTCAGCCAGACTAGCTCGGCTTGAAAATAAGCTTGATTCAAGCTCAGGCTCGGCTTGGGCTTAGTTTGACTCGGCTTGAGCTCGACCAGACTTGAACTGAGCCGAGCCTAAATAAAAAATTAGACTCAAAATTAACTTTGACCCTAGCCTGAGCTAGAGCCGACTCGCTCTGGCTCGTCTCGTTTACACCCCTAGTGTGTACTGAGACAAATATTTTATGCATATATGAAATGTCCACATCTATATTTTCTTCTTACATCACACACTCTAAAATGAATTAAAGACACTAGACACAGCAATCATCCAATTTTTAATAACATCACATGGTTATTACTTATTTGCACAAGTCCCCCTAGCTGATTAAGGTATTTAGGGTATTTAGCAAGTCTCATACAAAGGAAAACTGATATGCTTTTGAGGAAAAAATAAACTTTAGCATTTTGTGATATCTTATTTAAGATTAAACAATAGCTGAAAGGCTCTGTTGCAAGGGGAACTCATGTGATTTACTTATTTGCCAATATTTTATGCATGGGATCCTGTAGTTCTTTTAGCTTCATAGATTTAGTGATTTACATCTCTTCTTCCTGAGAAAATTAGCAAACACTAAGCTTACTGTTATCATTAATCATATTGCAGAGGATGATACTAGCATTCCTACAGAGATAAAAGTGCCAATTCTGGAGTCTTTCCATCGTCATATTTATGATCGTGACTGGCATTTCTCATGTAAGTGTCATGGAGTGATTCATGTGGACCCTCGTTGGAGTCTTTTCCAAAGTTTTTGTTTTTGTTATTGTAGGTCTTATGAATAGTATGATATGTCATACTTTAATTCATCGCAAATTTCTACTCAAGAGGACAAACTCTCATTCCATATATAATATATTTACATTGTCTCATGTGCTACTTGATTAGGACTTTTTTAATCCCATTCATGAATATTAAGATTAACAAAAGAGTAATTCCATCTGTCATTTATAGATATATTGTCTTTTGGATGTAAATTTTTATGTGTTTTTCTTCTTCTTCTTTTTTTTTTTTTTTTCTGTTAGGTGGGACAAAGGACTACAAAGTTCTGATGGATAAATTACATCTCGTCTCAACTGCTTTTTTAGAGCTTGAGACAAGGTCAATTCTTTAACTGAATTCAAATTCTGTTCCAACTATTTGTGGAAATTCATAAGCTCTTAGCAATATGCTACTTTGTTAATTTCATAGGCTACTTTTCTACTGTCCCTTTTAAGAAGAATTGGGTGGAGATAACATCTAGAGAGGTTTAGTGAGTTGGATATCATAAGGACACCAAATCCCCAAAATCATTGCTTCTCAAAAGAACATGACAATATATAAAGTAAACAAGAACACATTCATGACACAGTTGAATAAGACATTCCAAACTCATCTATCACCATGGCTTAAGTCATAAGCAAGAACAACTACTCAGTAATAATACAGAATTTCTACAGCCAGAATAGACAAGAACTGTATATGGAAAACTAGGGAGAGAACCATTGGACATCACCTGGAAAACCTCTGCACTCTGTATAATGAACAGTTCAAAGTGCTTTTACGTACACCAAATAATTGCATGGACCTCTTGATGTTGTCTCTTTTGCACATATTCCATCTCCTTTGTTCCTCACTTCTTGTGTGAAGCCATCCACTTAACGATTTCCATCAAGTCCATGTGCACTCAGATCCACAAGTATAAATTGTGGAATTTATATGGACATATATATAGGGCTTATCATTCATCAGGACAATGCTCCAACTGAACAATCAAGTTGGACCATTATTTTATGTTTTTGTTTTGATTCTGTTGTGCCTCGACAATATTGCATATCATGGATGAAATAACTGTTTCAGTTGAGCTTCAAAATATTTAGGCAGAAGGATTTGTTTCTGGTGTCCCTTGGTGATCATGTCTATGATTACTATTAGTTTCTTTATCTTGGGTTGAATACTTGGGAAGGATTCAAGAAGTCCTATGATGGTCTGTGCAAGTTCCAAATTAGATCTGCTTGTTTGGAGGCTTGTGCCATGGGAACTAATATCATCTTTTGTAACTGCAGCGTTTCAGTTATTTAGCGGTACCTCATTTACAATCTTTGGGAGGCAAATTCCTTGATTTGTTTTTCTTATTCTTAAGGAGGTGTAGAAAGAATTGTGCTGTACTCCATTTACTACTTGATATGCGTCTCAGCATTTGCATTTTCCTACAACACATCTGCTCCAATGCAAATGACTTGTTTCAGAAATATTGACACTGATGTTGCTTTTTTGGATTTTCAGTTATCAAGAAGCAATTGAAGAAATTACCAAGAAAATGGGAGCTGGAATGGCAAAATTTATATTGAAAGAGGTTTGAAATCTGAGAAATCAATGGCATTAGGATTTATTCATAACAACCAAGCACAACATGGAGTAACCGTATAAGTAAACTTAAGTAAGCTTTACTTATCAAGTGGGTATAACCATATGACATAAATTGGACATCCGTCTTTCTACCTCTCAAATGAAATCTGTTGATAATATATATACTTATAATATATTGGTATACAGTTTAATGTGTTCTTGTCATTGGAGTTGAAAGAGTTCATGAAAGGTGCCAAAAACATAGAGATGGCTGGGAGCCTGGAGGATCTAACTGTCATGGGGCCTGCCATGGTCTTTTTTCTAGAACAGTGCAGTTTTCTTTGTTTAGCAACTAAATATTATGTTTTTAGTTTAGAAAGATCAAGCATACAAGTTACTTTGCATTGAGATAGAATGCTTCTTTTGGCATATTTTATTACGCTTCAGCTAGAAAACTGCTAACTATAATGCTGCCTGAGGTCATCTTCCTATTCGACATTGTTTGCACTCTTACCCTTGATGCACTGTGTACTCAATCTGCTGGCCAGAATATGATATGATCCTTGCTAATGCCAGCTGTTTTTGCAGTACCTACAGCTTTTTTGGTAACTTGTTGAAATATTATTACAAGATTTAGTCAGACTTGACTTTGTATATTCAGCTTTCTGACCTTTTAGATCATTTATTTAACAAAACACGTTCATTTGATATTTCTTAATTTCTCTGAACTGAATATGAGCCTTCTTTTCTTTCTGCAGGTTGAAATAGTTGACGACTATGATGAGTATTGTCACTATGTGGCTGGGCTTGTAGGTTTAGGACTCTCTAAGCTGTTTTATGCTTCTCGATTAGAAGAACTCGCTTCGGATTCACTTTCCAATTCAATGGGTTTATTTCTTCAGGTATAAATCTGTCAATTGATAATGAATACAATGATGGTGGTGTGTTGGACTATTCCCTGTCCAACTACTTAAGCATTTGTTGACCTTCTTTAAAATGCAGAAAACAAATATAATTCGGGACTATTTGGAAGACATAAATGAGATACCGAAGTCACGCATGTTCTGGCCTCGAGAAATATGGAATAAATATGCAAACAAACTTGAGGTTTATCGACCGTACTTTGGCATTTCACCTTCAAAATCTTGGTTTCTGTTTCCATATTCTTTAACATCTGCTTTTAGTCTTCTGTCTTCATCATGAGAAAATTAGTTGCTATAGATAGCTTTATTTTCTGGCACAACATAATTCTCATATACCAGAACTGCTACATTCAGGATTTTAAATATGAGGAAAATTCTGCAAAGGCAGTGCAATGCTTGAATGACTTGGTAACTAATGCTCTGATGCATGCTGAAGACTGCCTTCAGTACATGTCTGCTTTGAAGGATCTCGCAATCTTCCGATTTTGTGCCATTCCTCAGGTTTGTTTGGTTATTTAGTCTGTCCATGAAAATTGAAGCAGCTAAGCAGAAAAACACTGGGCATTGCTGTTTTATTTACCGTGTTCCTGAAATTGAAGAATTCTATTGCTACTCAATGTGTTCTTAGTTACTAAATTTCTTTTTGATTTCACTTTTTCGTACTAGTATGTATAGATTATTTCCCTTTTCTTATGGGAGAGATAACGATTTCATTTTGGTGAAGAGGCTGTTATCTCTTGAAAAACCCAAAAGGACAGTAGTGGATAATACTTGTACTGAGGAAACATTGAATCACCAACTTAAGTGTTACTAAATATCATTTTCATCCTTGAAAACATTACTCTTCTACTTCAATGACATCTTGTGACCAGTGACCATTTACTCACACTCAATAACCTTACTTGGCAGTGGCTATGTCTTGGTTCTATTTGAATGAAGAGGAAAGAGAACACCCACCTGCTTGTTGACAAGCTATGTGCCATGATATGTTCAATGTCATCCAAAGGGCATCAAATGTTTGACAGCCACAGAAGGAGCATTGGGCAGATGACAAAGAGCCTCTTTGTGCATAGTTGCATACTACCCTAGAGAAGAATGTAGAATTAAGTCATTAACACCACATATTAAACATTTTAGCAACCACACATACGGCGACAAAGCCTACAGAACATGAAAATCTTGTCAACATAGGAATGCACACTTTTTGCCTTGTGTAATTGTCTGTTGAATCTGCAACCATGGGCAGAGCAGATTCCCCTTTTGTCATTATATCTGGAATTACATTAATTGTAAGTAGAAGCCCTTTCATTATTTTTATTTTACCTTTTATTTTTTATTTATGTTCTTCCTTCTCATGCTACATGATAAGTTCTAAAAATGTTCTTAACCTTTATTTTTTTTCTCTTTCCCTTTTTAACTTGTTCTGAGTTAACTATTGTCATCGTTCAATCGAAAATCTCATCTTTTGACTTGTGAGAATGCATGTTTATTATTTTTATTATTTTTTCATTGTATTAGATCATGGCAATTGGCACCCTAGCTCTATGCTATAACAATGTGGAGATCTTTAGAGGAGTAGTGAAAATGAGACGTGGTAAGAAAATTCTACTTCAAAGTTTCTTTTACTGAATAATAACCATTGTGTATTTATTCAGTTTCCTTTTGCTAGTAATCTCATGTTTCTCATTTTTTTCTTAACTATATCTTCATGTCTGGTAATCACCAGTTTACCATAAAAAAATATTGTCTTGTCATGTAATGGGTGTTCAATTAGGATAAATGAATTTTGAGTACAATATATTGCAAACTTGCTCTATTTTCTGACAAGTGATTTTTTCCCCTGGTTGTGATGATAATTTGAAATCTTATTTTCTTGAATTTGTGTGTTATATCCCATATGATAGAATTAATGGGCAAATCCCTTCATACCCTGGTATGTATTTTTCACACATTCATGAATTTCTAGATGCGACTTTCATCTGGAAATCAGGAATATTATCAAGAATAAAGTTGCTTTATGAGTCGATATGGCATTCTCTAAGTGACCCTTATGTGTCAATACAGTTTATCTGGCATTCTCTAAGTGGCCCTTATGTGTCAATATAGTTTATCTGGCATTCTCTTAGTGACCCATATGTGTCAGTATAGATTATCTGGCATTCTCTTAGTGACCCATATGTGACAATATAGATTATCTGGCATTCTCTAAGTGACCCTTATGTGTCAATAAGTTTATATGGCATTCTCTCAGTGACCTTTCTAAAGGACATCCCCATGCACAAGGCTCCTATCAATATGGTGTTTGGGAACAGAAGCTGCACACTGTCATATCTTTATTATTGAAGTGGTTGTTTTCTTGACTTGAACAGTTGAACCCATGGCCTCTTAGATGGTAGGGCAAGCTTTACTGTCATACCAAGTCCTTAAGAGAACCTGTTCTAACCCATAAATTTGATTGAATAAGATATAACCATTGGTGTAATATTTAGATGAACACTTGCCTCTTAGATATGTACAAGCCTTATTATCACACCAAGTTCTTAGGAAATCCTATCCTAAGGTCTAACCCGTAATATTGATCAAATAATATGTGATCATTGGTGCAAGTTTTTGACAAGCGTAAACCCCTATTCCTTTTAACAGGATTAAACATGATTTAGGATGCCAATGAATTTTTAAAATTTAGCATTCTGACATTAGAAGATGTTGGTTGTTGGCAAGGAGGAAATGGTAGGGATCTTATCCATGTACCATAACCTTTTATTTGCCATTTGCCTATTTGTTAAATGAAGTGATTTTTAATCATTTAAAGTTTGAAAGTATTACTCATTTAGCATCTGTAGCCTTTGAAAATAAACAAAAAAAAGGAAGTGCCATATAATATAGCCAGTGGGTATCCACTTGATAAGCATAGCCGCCTTAAAGTTACTCTTTTCATTCTTTGAAATATGGTAGCAGTTGATTTACAGGGGGTTTAGCATAGGCAATAAAATACAAGAGCAATCTGTATTGATGTACACCACCTACCACCTTTCCCTTTACTAATACTCCATGCCACTGTTTTGCCATACTCATGTAACAGTAGATTCTTCCTTGATGGAAGAGGCATGCATATTGCTAACTATAGTACTAACCAATAAAATTCATATTTCATTGACTTATTAATACTGCTTATATCTTACGGCAACTCAATGCTGCATCTTAATGATGGTTCACTTTTCATTGTTTAATTCTAGGACTGGTTGCCAGGGTGATCTACCAAACAAAAAACATGTCAGATGTCTACGATGCTTTCTATGAATTTTCTTCTTTAATTAAGTCTAAGGTATCGTGCCTGACTGGTTTAATTGAGATCTATGTACACAAATATCTCTTTTTATTTATTTATTTCTGAGAAAGATAGGAATTATCCCATTAGAATAATATAAATTAAATTAAATTAACTATCTCTGGAATGTTTAACTTCCATTTGTTATATATTCGTCATTGGTAGGACAATGCTTCATTTTCATGCACTTCCATGCAAGTTTCTTATACTTTGTATATTATCTCCTGCAAACACTTTGTGCTTTGGGTTCTTCTCACAATAAAATAAAAATAAAATTAGTTAGAAAATGTTTGTCTTATTCACACATATGCTTGCTCTTATTATTGAAGATAAAAGATGAAACTGGTTTCTTTGTTTTAATCGTCATTTTGGTGAGTTGCAGGCGAAAAAATTCACATGATACTTGAATGTTTCTAGTCATTATGCTTACAGCACAAATGCCCAAGGATTTCCTTGTAATGCATGTCGGTTAGCATGGTTCACATATGTTCTTTCAAAAACATAGAAGGATAGTAACAAGATAGTTCAGAACTTATTCTTGCTAACAGTTTTTAGCTTCAACCTGTAGATGTCCTTAAGGCTCCATAATTATGTGAACCTTAGACAGGATGAGAATATTCTCTGCAGGTTGATTCCAGTGATCCGAATGCCTCTCTTACCCTTAAGCGTGTAGAAGCAATACAGAGGACTTGCATGTCTTCCGGTTTGCTAAATCAAAGGTTTGTCATCGTTGTGAAAGGTGGTACTGATTCCTGTTGTCTGCTTATTGATTTTACATTGGGTTCTGCAGGGGATATCACTTACATGAGAGCAAGTCACGGTACAACTCAGTTCTGGTGAGTTCTCAACAAACCAGTCCATGATACTGATGCTATTGTCTATATTTATCTAAACTTTTCCTGCCTAACTTCACCCAGATCATGGTCGTGCTTCTTCTGTTGTCTATCCTATTTGCCACTTTAACGATCAAGTGGTAGTTAATTGCAAGTTTGGTGGGGTCTTTATCAAGAGATGAAATGGTTCGCTCAGTTCCAATGTAAGTTAATATTTCTAGATGGCCATTGTAATATTTCATTTGTAGAACCGAGCACATCTCTGAGACTGCTGTACGATGCCTACAAATTTCTGCAGCTAAATGTAGAGTTTTTGACTGAACTAGATCTATTTTAAAGTTTATGTACCAAAATGGATAACTCCTAAACTTAAATACCAATCTATGTGGAGTCTTTTAGGCATGGGTCACGAAACACTTATTATTAAAATATACATACCTCTTACGTTGGTGGAACACATAATTTTCACATGACATATTGATCAGTATTTCTATATTGTACTAAGATGAATAAATGAAAATTTTACCAAAATAATCTAAAAGCAAAATAAAATAATTTAAATATTCACAGGTTACGGCAAGCCTTAAAATATATGTTCATATTTTAACAAATATTCATGACCTGCAGGGAGAGGAAAAATAACAATTAATGCAATAAATAAATGACATAATTATATTTATCCTTGCCTAATCCTCAGCTACCACAATGTTACATTTCCATAATCCGGAAGCGTATCCGAGTTGATATTATAAGCGTTTCTCATTTGTTAAGCTCGTCATCTCCTTGAATTGTGATGGATATTCTCTTTCTTTTTTCCAGGTCATATTTTGCTCAATCCGAGATTGTACGAGGAAGCCATGATCAAAATACTATTACACTATTACATAGGTTGTTGGAGATGATCTACCGTTTATTGTATCTCTCTCAAATTTTGAAGCATAATGACAAAAATTGTTATGATCAGTTCACATGGGTTAAGTCGAGTTGAGTTAAGTTAATTTATTAGTTCTTATTACTTTGAATTTCAAATAAATCAGATAATCCGCATGTGGATTTGATACGCTAGAAATTTTACTCCTATAAATAGGGGTGGACATATGTTGATAATTATCATTGAAGAAATATGAGTTTAGCAAAGTTATTATTTTCATCATTTTCTTTTATCGTACCCGTTAGATCGCTTTATCTTTCTAGGAGTAGATCATAGCCGTAGAAATATCCTAACTTTCTAAACCCTAGCTACCTTCCTCCTCCAACAGCCATCTTACTCTACGATAGTCCACCACCACCCTTAGCCATCCGCCACTCTCCAATGACCGCTGCAATATTTGATAATTACTATTTTACCCTCTTTCAACCTTGCTCCATTGTGTTTTATTTTTAACTTTTCATCCCGACCTCTGATTTAGGTGAAACTAGAGTCATTCCCTAACTCACGAGGCTACCTCTACCTAAATTTTTATAATTTTCTTATGTCTGGAACAGTTTAGATTTGGTTCGTAACAAAACACCTATCAACTATTATGAAAGATATTAAAGACACTAACCATTTTTGATACCTTTCATGATATAATCTAAAATCTGTATATATTTAACTTAGCTTTTAAGAGAATCAAAAGCATATCACAAAGTTATACACCAAGGTGGTGTTTGGTTTGTACATAAAAATTATTTATTCATGAAATTATGAATCCTCTAAATATATTTTATAATAAATCACTTTCTTATACATATTTTCGTCAAACATTATATAAGAAAAGTCAAGTAACAAATTATCCACAAAATTGTATTATAGGTACAGAGGTGCAATTTAGTTACGCACATTTTTCATGCCATATTTCTATTATAATTTATATATTCACAATTTAGTAATCATACATAAATTCTTATATAAATTTATTTAAGATAATCTTTATGTTTTACAACCAAACAACAAACATGAGTAAATTTATAAATGTACTTAATTTACATTCAAGAAGTGTGTATAAAATTATTCTTAAAAAAATTTATGTACAAACCAAACGTGGCTTAAATACTACATTGTTGTCTAGTAGGTTGTCATATGACCCAACTTAAGGTCATTTTAGATAGTAGTCTAGTTAGCCATAATAACTGTTATAAATTAATGTTAATAAATAAGGTAGTGGTATAAGAGTATCACTATTAATTGCTTTTAATGGAGATGTAGCTCTAATTAGAGTTTGGTAATTATACATGCATTAATATCCAATAAAGTAAGTTAATTAAATATGGTCTATTTTATTTACTTTGAATTGATAGTAATTAGTGCAGCGGTAAATATGATGATAATTGTGTTAATAACCCTTATTAGTGCATTAGATCATCGTAATTAATATAGCAACTCTATCTAATTAACAAATGTAAGAATTCTCAGGTGAACATATCTCTAAACCCGTCCATGGATTATTTAATTAGTTAATTTAGATAGATTGGTACTTATGTTTATTACTTTCATTATCGAATTAGATTTAGTATTTTGCGAGGAATCCCGTGGAGCAGTTGTAATCAGTTATTAAAGAAGTGATATGAGGCAAGTGAAACTTCTATAGTCTAGGAGTAGTGTAGAGAATAAGTTATCTTATTTTCTGGCATTATTGTATTCATATCATGTATGTGCAGATATTTATCTAATGTTATTAATGCATGTGGTGCATATTAATTTTATTTATTGTTTATCATAATTACATGTATTATGATTTCTATGTAAATCTATTAGCAGGATTATGTATGATAGTATATAATACATGATAATGATGATTATTCAATTATACTTGTTTCTGCGGTATAATATCATGCCACTAATACACGTGCACAACCATAAAAGGAGTGACTTTTATGTCTTGACAATACTGATATCTCTCCAGCCATGTTTAGGGGTGGGGGATATTATTATACTTATATATTATGACTCACACTTAAAGCCTCAATATATTGATTCCAAATAATTAGGAAGCCGTATCATACTATTAATTAATGAGAGTTAAACCCTTAGAGCGAAGGGTAATGAGATAGGCCTAGCGATATGTAGGGTGGGGACGTCCGTGACAAAATTATGAGCCCTAAGGGCTCTAACGATCTTGCCATTAAGAATTTGCATTTGGTCCGTATATCTCTTATTACTAAGAGGATTCTTATCCTACAAAATGATCATGATAGTTTTTGGTTCGGTTGGTTCAAGCTAAGTATGGAACAATTCACTCATGGAGCACCACGCATAATTATGCCCAAGACGGCTTGGAGTTGGAAGCTGGTTATTAATGTCCTCGCCCATACTAGGGTGAGATTCTCAAAATTATCGGATATGGTCATACTATGCTAACCTTTTCTAGACCCTTGGATTACTCCCATCCCCTTTGATATGCGGCCCACATACATCAATGCATTTATGATTTCACAATCAAAAGAGTCTCTGATCTGATTAGGGGTAGGATTTGGGATGAGCACAAAATCATTCAGATGTTTGGTTCCCAATGTTTAAAGAAAATTCTCAATTGACATCCCTCTTAAGAGTTGTCTTAGGTAAATGGATATGGGCTCTGAACCTGTCGAGCCTGGCCACTGCTAAGTGGGCCAATGTTTATCTTAAGAACCTTGAGTCTGATCCACTACCCGAGTTGAAAGGCTGGAAGGTCTTGTGGAAGCTTTGTGTTCTTCTAAAAGATCAAAATTTTCATTTGGAAATTCTATTGGAACAAACTCCCAACCAAACTTACTTTTAAGCAAGTTGGAACTTGGTTCCTAATAAGGCTTGCCCAATCTATGGGATTGAGGATGAATCCATAGCCTATATGTTATTTTCCTGCTCCTTAGCTCAAGCTCTGTGGAGTGCCCTCAATGATCTCTGGCCCATTGGATTGATGGGTCCTGGCTCTTCGGCCAAGATTCGATCCATTTCACATGAATTGAGACAAGACAATGCCAAGACAAGAACATCATCTATTTAGGATAATCAATCCATCGTAAGGGCCAATCGAACCTAATTAACTGCGTCGATTGTGTTGCTAATCCGAGGCTTTTATTACGTCCAATTGGATTGAAAACAATCTAAAGTATACCGGATTGTGTTTTCTTTTGGGTTTTTTAAATTTTTCTTTTTTCACCATTGCAGATCTGAATGGTGTATGCCGTAGACTCGACACTGACGATAGGAGGAAGAGGGAAAATAGTTTTGCTTCGAGGATCCTTGCATCAGAAAATTAAACAGAAATCATGGTTGGAGTCATGGTGAAAACATTAAGACTTAAGACTAGAAAGCAGACGACCCACAAACATTGGTGATACTAATAGGTACAAAGTCGTATAACTTGGTCAAAGTTGTACTAAGCTTGAGCCATACGCATCTATATTCCGAGAGTTTTTGACTGATTTCAAGATAAAGATTAGGAAAATTTATATTTTACCGCTCTACTATAGTTGTTCTCATAGATTATTTATCAAATTATTATCATTTCTGTCGAGTAGCCATTTAAATGTCCACAAATAAATTACAAAAACTCACCCTCCATCAACAACTTACGATTGATTTTAAGACACCAAAAGCGACTCCCTCTTAAGTTATATCACTAATGAATCAGTCTTAAGAAAATAAATCACTTCCCAATTCAACAATTTACACGACAGCAGCTGTCGTATTCTACTAAATAATTTAAATACTATAGCAAAATAATAATAATTTTTAGCAGGTATAGCTCTAAAACTCTTTATTCTTGCGTTTTCACCTCGACGTAATGCTGCTTTTATGCAGAAGCCTGAATAAGTGTACTTTCCTTGGTTAAAAATTTGATCTGAAAATCTGCAAAAGTTCCGGAACTCAGTCTAAATTGTCTTGATATTATGAATGAGAAACAAGAGCATGGCATAGATAGGACTTTACAAGATAAATATGGGGCAAAAAGTTGAAACAATAATGATCTGGCTTTTGAACTGCAATCTAAATAATTGTACAATTTAAGGCAAACCAACATGATTAGTCGGACATGATGATGGAACAAAGCCCACTCATATTCAACTTGCGCAATTGGCAAAGCAGCTCCCACATAATGAGCTAAATAGATGCCTGAATCGAACCTTCACGTTATATCATTCATAATTCTCAGACTTGTCCTGGGAAAAAAATCTTCGGCCAGACTTTTTTCCCAAGTGATCAATCTCTGCAGCTGGAAACACTGGTTTAACTTTAACCATTTGTTGAAGGTAACCCAAGATTACTTGGTACATATAGAGTGATCTCTTGGGTGATGGGAGATTGGAGAAGTGGGTTATATCGATCAAAGATGATGCGCCCTCCTCGACCTATCCTTCCATGGAAGTGAAATGTTGTAACTGAACCATGTTCGTCAGGTTGATCTGAAGGATGCCTGATGCCAGCAGCAGCCAACCTGACTGGATCCAAGGATCTGGCGAATAACAAAACTGGCTCTTGATGATCCTGCATGGAAAGCACAGTAAAGTAACAAACTGTATCAGAAAGGGGAAAATAATGTAAACAAATTAGCAACTTGTTCCAGTATGGAAATATCTTTTCTATATGTTTAATGATTTCAAACAGTCAGGGATCCCGTTCACGTTAAAAATAGTTGCTCATGATTTTACGACGAAAAGAAATTAAAGGATGACAGAAGAATGTGTACACTCTTCTGCAGCCAACTATTTGGTAGAGGTCTCTTCAGCTCTTGCTTTATGCGTACTGCAGGGACCACTCTAAGCTTGGTATCAGGAACTCGTGGATGAACAGTGGAAGGCCTAGCATATGTTTGACCATGTCGTGTGTCATCCAGGTCCATATAATCATCTTCACTTGACCTAAACTTAATAGGAACTGGCTGGAAGCCTCCATCTTCAACAAGTTGTGCTTCATCCTGCAAAAATATACAGGTTTGTGTCAATCAAATGCAAAAATAGGGAAATCATAAAAAAGTATTCTAAGCTAAGTAATGTGGTTCCTTTACCAATGAAATATTTCAGAAAGAAAGACAATCCTACATGACAAGCAATAAACAACCAAATAATTTTAACATCGGATACAAAAAGATAATTTTTCCTAAAAGTAGTTTTCACCATATCTATAGCATCAATTGAGAGCCATAGCAAAATTGATGACCAAATGTGATTCTTCAGGGCAGACAACTTACATACCTTCATGTTGATTTCTTTTTTCTTTTCTTTTCTTTTCTTTTTTGGTTTCTAAAGGAACTGATGAAAGAAAAGTTCATTTGCATACAGAATAGTCACTGTCATCGATGGAATAAATAAGTGTTCCAGTTGCATGAGGTTCCATGTAAGCAGGATTTGAGGAGGAGGACGTAGACAGCCTTACCTCTTTACCAAAGAGATTGTTTTCAGGACTTGAATCAATGACTTTATTGTTGTGTTGTAAGGGGCAAAGGAAGGAGAATGCACTTTCTTTCTGCAGGACAAGGACTCAGTGGCCAATATGGATTTGGATTTCTCTTTCTCAGACTAACTTGATGGTTCAGCACAAGCCTTATGAAGGGCTTATGACAAGATGACAGGAACGTTGACAGATTGCAGAGGGGGTATTAAGTAGGGTTTGTGCAAGTAGGTGATGGAAAATCATGCCATAATAGAGAGGATGGAAGCACCGTTGAAATAAGAAAAATTGGGATTATATCATGTGTGTGTGTGTGTGTGTGTGCTTTGGAGAAGAAAAAGCAATAAAAAATTAATGACTATCTAGAGAAGAAGAAAATCTACTAATTTATAATCATGAATACTCGTGCAATTTTTTGGTCCTAGATGCTCTATGCTGATTCTTCAACCATGTATCAATACATATCGGACCTTTAGCAAATGCAATCTCAAGATGGAGAACTAGTGAACTGACCAAGCATTCAGATGATATAAGTCTATAACAGAACTAAAAGGCTTCTTGAATTATTTCTATTCCAAATCAAATACCCAACAAGAGACTTCATTTTTCCCTCTCTAATGAATATGAATGCTGTGGACCAAAGTGTAGATGCCTTCAAAAAAGATATCTTGAAACTTTATCACTAAATTTCTTTCCCATAACAGAATCATAACATTGACTTAATTCATATCTGTCAAAATGGATTTACCACCTTGCTTTTACATCTGAGTTAAAACTGAAATTATAGAAAATATCTCAATAGAACTTCCTATCGAAAACCCGAAAAGGAAACGACAGCAAGAAGAGGTGATCAGACTGTGTATTTGCAACGATGAGGGTTGCCAAAAAGATTTTTTCACAGGCAAGGCCTGATATAGAGGCAAGATGCCAAATTTCTGAATAACCATTTACTGCACTATGCCATATATATGTGTCGATCTTAAAACCCTAGAAAATGAAATGTCAATTGTGCATTACTATATCAGTATATGGTTACCGGCAATTCATCATTTACCAAGCTTCTAAATAGCTCAATCAAAACACTTCAGAAACATCTCATTTTAACAATAAAGAAATACCAGAAGAGATTAAAAAAAAAAAACTGAATTGAACTTTACTTAGAAATATAAACTTCTATTCTTCTGGATGGAATGATAATGCAATTTTTGTTCACCTTATATTTCAATTGAATAAGTTGAAGTTTAACCTCGCACTCCATCACATCTCGCTTCTTCTCTTCCCTCTGTGAAGAAATGTCATATTAATTGCAGAATGCAGTTTTTCAAAGTTGAATGTAACTTCAAAATGAAAATTAGTTGGTCTTGCTATGAAAACCTTAATCAAAGCCTCCAATAATGTCTTGGCTTGGTCCAAATTACGCCTGACCTGATTCAGATTGTAAGTCAATGATTATAAGAGACTTTTTATAAGTCATAACAGAGAACTTTAGTAAGCTGTACTTTTAAGCACAAAGAAAAAAAAAGGGGCTCTTGATAGGTCACATTAAACACAAAGCAACATGTTAGAAACTGCAAAAGTGTATTCAGGAATATGATAAACATAGCTTTTTCTTTTATTCGTGAATTCGCTTCTCTATAGAAACCATTAAAAAGAATAATGATGTAAAGCAACAAACAAAAGAAAAACAGCAGAAGAAAAGACAAATTAGCTTGATCTTCTAAGAGACAAGATGGCTAGCAATCTAGTCAGCCTTGATTTCATGTCATCCTTACGCAAGGAGAAATGTAGAATGATATTGATCTAGAGAATGCTAGATGCAGCCAATCTGATGATTTCATTTCAACTTCAACTATTTCTTTCTTTTGCAAATCTGAGCATTAAAGATTCTTGGCCAATTTAATCTCCACACATATGCTTAGTGCTAATGCACTGGGCAGCTCCATAGTAATTGATAGTACCTAACATTTGTTTAACTCCTCTAATAGGCCAATGAAATATGCAACCTCTGACGCCTCTAGCAATTAGTATCAAAATACATGCAGTAAAGCTCAAGTCGTTTTAAGGACATATATACTTCGCCCATGATTATAGCAGGCTAAAATATGAATGTTTATAAGGAGGGTTTTTTAGCTTAAGGAGGAGAGTCAGGTGAGGGATTTGTGCTAGATGATGAGAATCCTTACTGCAGACAGCAGATAACAGAAGAATTTATTACTTGACAAGATCCACCTCAACCTCAAATATTCATTACATACAGCAATCAAAAAGTGCTCTGCGCAACTTCTTTGGATTTTATGACTATACTACAAATTTAACCATTTTCAGCATCTTTATAGTCAGGCTGTTCAAATTTGAACTTCATCAGCATTATCGATCCATGCATGATGAAAGACTAGGTGTCACCATTTGATAGTTAACAAGTTTTTATTTTTTCCTTCTGCCCAGTTTTTGATAGGGAAGAATTTGTCACATGTGTAAGAAATTCTTGATCTTATATATCCCGACAACATGATTATTTAGGACCTCAATACTAGCAAGAATGGGTTAATGGGGGAGTGGCTGATAGTTCAACTCGGCAATAGGATGATCCAGACAACTTGGTGCATCAAAGCTGGAGAGATCCTAAATTCCATCATGTTAGAGCATAGCAATATGTACCACCAAAGTCAAAGTTTCAAGCATACTGGTTCATTGTTTGGATCTGTAAAGACACTTATATTTATGAACTGAGTGCCATTTGATGAATAAGATCGAACAAAGGAGAGGGTTATGGAAAGGATGAAGTAATGGAAGAGAAAATCCTTGCTGGTTAGGCTGCAACACCAACATCATATACTACTCACTAGTTAGGCAAGCTCTTTCAGCATAATAAATGGCACATGCTAGTTGGCATGTACCTTGCAAACACTGTGTACCAAATCCCATGGATTGCATATTGGCAATGGTGGGAACATGCCCACTCATAGGTACAGACACAGGTGGGGGTGGGATACTATATGAGCCAAATTATATTGACCCATGTTGACCATGTACCCATATCGACCTTTATTTCAACCATAAATTATCCTGCCTATTGGGCACGGGTTGACATATCACCCTAGTGAATTATCAGCACTGCTATGTGTTATGACCCGATCTCAACTACTGGTTCAAGCTTGAGTGCAGAAAGGCAGTCCGCGCAGTCAGAGGAGAATATTCGCTAGATATTCATCCATAGCAAGAAATTTACGAAACCAGATGGATTCATTCTATAACCTCCTGATCTACAATTTTGATATTCATGTCCTTTTTAGATTCAGACCGTAGCTATGACTAAAATCATTGAAGTTCAAGTGGAGGTGTTGATAGCAGGTGGACATGATCTCGGGTTAGAGGGCTAAAGATGGAGTTGCAGGTCTCTAATAGAGTCCAGAACGCGGTGGGGCTGTGGAGAGCGGTTCAGAGGGTGGACAAAGTGTTCTAGGGTGAGTGAAGGAAGTGGAACGAAGAGAAGAAATCAAGGATGAAAATGGAGACATTAATAGTGTAGGGCTGCTCGGTAGTGGAGTTTGGCGTGGTGCTGATGGTGGAGATGGAGGCTTGGACATGGGTGTTTCTAGTAAGGATTTGCATGTGATAATGAGTGAAGGAAGAGGAGGTAGAAGGTGGTCGACGCCCAAGAAGAGGGGTAGGTCCGATGGAGGAAATGAGGGAGGAACTGACAACCAATAGTGGCTGCGGCTATTTGAAGGAGGGAAGGAATAAGCCTAGGTCGAGAGGGGAAAAGAGAGATAGAACTTGATCAATTCATCAAAATATGACTAATTCAGATTGCAGTTCATAATTTATATTGGAGGCTAACTGGTTAACTCACACCGTAACTATTAACCAAACAACTTTAAGTCCAATAAACCGACTCGACTAACATAAGTTAAAAATAACTTAAACTAAATGCTGAAATTAACTACCTAACTAGATAATTGACTCAACCATGAGCCTAATGTCCACGATGTGGTCTAGTTTGACCTAGATCACATCAATCCATCATGTTTTCACTCACCTTGTCCTCAAAGCAATGGGTAAATTAAACGCTCCTTCAATCTTGCTGACTCAAGTGTGGGTGGATCGAGCGGCTCCGCTAGTCTAACTCGAGTATTCTGTTACCTCTTGGACTCAAGCTCAACTAACTTTGGGTCCTTCAGGCAAGCTTCTCTTAACTCTAAAATTAGAGGAAGGAAAGGGAAACCAAAACTGAAAAAGAGACCAAGTCAACCGAATTGGTTTGGTAAGAGATCAACTTGGGCTAATCTTAGACAAGCTGAATATGGGTTGCATCCAAGGCCTTATGGAGCTCCGAATGCAAGGAACCACCCACCTGGTTGATAGGTGCCTGTGTAGCCTTAGTTGGACCAGTTGGACTAGAGACACGTTCGAATCTTGGAGAAGCACATCTAAGCTAAGTACGTAGTCGATCTAGATGAGGGATGATGTGAAAAAGATCAGGCGAAGTCCTAAGCTAACCAAGGCTCAAATGCAAGAAAAAAATTGGCTCAGTGAGTTCTGTTAGCTCTAGCTCGAATTCAAATGGCTTGGGTGGAATCGTCTCTTTGGGTCCTTTAGTGGCTTGATCCTCCTTCTCGAACTCAAATTCAACCATCTCTAGACCATCCAAGTGGGCTTTCTTTAGCTCTGAATATGAAAGAAAAATTGGATCTCAAATAGGAGCCAAGTCGGGGGTTGATAAATGATCGACTCGGGCCACCATGCTATTGCCTCCACCGTGGCCTCGAGTGGGCGGTAAGTGTCCCCCGCCTCTAGTTCTGTCCTAGTTTGTTGAGGAATAGCTAGGGCCTTTAGGAATGGTTGTCGAGGTGTTGGTTCAACCATCTTGACCCATGGGTCTTCCTCATTGAAGTGATGCATCACTGGCGCACTAAATCGGGTGGGTGCGAGTGGCACGCCGACTCATCTAGGGGCTGATGTGGGTCTTTGGCTTGGGCTCTATGGTTGCTAGTATAGGTACTCCTCCATGTCATCTTCGAAGTCCAACTGTTGGAACGATGGAGGAGTCGTCATACAAACCAGGGCAGCCATGGCTACACTATGGTTTTGGCCTGATCCAACAATAGGCCAAGGATCGGTGCCCATGGACGGTAGAGATCCACCCCTTGGATCTTCTATCCTTAGGTCTACTCGAACATAGTGAGTGATAGCCACGACCCTTTGGTATGGTCGTCTAGGCTATGGATCTTTATGGTAGGCTCGTTGAGGCATAGGCCTATCGAAGTGTACCTACTCCTTGAAGTCATCCACTAACGGCTTGCATGGCTCGCTACGTCTTTATCATGTCCGCGAACATTTTGATCATATCTAAGTTCATGAAAGAATACAAGGGAGAAGCCACCATTGGCGTGTTAGGGCTCGACTCGGATCGAATCAACTCAAATCGGTTCAGATCAGATCTGAACGTCTCCGCTGCTTCCGCTTCAGTTGAGTTGAGGTGCCTTCGTAAGATGTTGATGCCATTGATCTAATAGTAGGCATGGTGTCCGAGGAATAGTGGCTCTGATACCACTTGTTATAACCCAATCTCGGTTGCTGGTTCAAGCTTGGGGCAGGAAGTCTGCATAGTTAGAGAAGAATATTCACTAGATATTCATCCGTAGTAAGAAATTACAAAATTAGATGGGTTCATTCCGTAATCTCCTGATCTACGATTTTGATAATCACGCCCTTCTCAAATTCGAACCATAGCTAGAGCTACAATCGGCAAAGTTCAGGTGGAGGTGTTGGAAGCAGGCAGACGTGATCTCGGGATAGAGGGCTAAAGGTGGAGTTGCAGGTCTCTAATGGAGTTCAAAACGTGGCGGGGCTATGAAGGGTGGTTCAGAGAGCGAACAAGGTGTTCTAGGGTAAGTGAGAGGTAGTGGGATGAAGAAGAGAGATCAGAGATGAAGATGGAGACAACAACAGTGTGGGGTAGCTCGGTGGTGGGGCTTGGTGTGGTGATGATAGTGAAGATGGAGGCTTGGACGTGGGTGCTTCCAAGTAGGGTTTACACGTGATAATAGATGAAGGAATAGGAGGGAGAAGGTCGTTAGTGCCCAAGGAGGCGGTGAGGTTCGATGGAGGAAATGAGGGAGGAACAGACGACCAATGGTGGCTGCTGCTAGAGTTGAATGAGGGGGGAGGGAGAAGCCTAGGTCGAGAGTGGAGAAGAGAGATGGGAGAACTTAATCAATTCATCAAAACATTAATAATTTCAGGTTGTGATCCATAATTTATATTGGAGGCAAACTGGTTAACTTAAACACAATTATTAACCAAACAACTTTAAGTCCATCAATAAACCGACTCGACTAACATAAGCTAAAAATAACTTAAACTAAATGTTAGAAATTAACCCTCTAACTAGATAAGTACTTAAGCCATTAGCCTAATGTCTCATGTCATGAGACTAATATCTACAAGGTGGTTCGGTCTAACCTAGAATACATCAATATAATGACGGGGGGGGGGGGGAGGAGGGAATTGAGCAATCTCAATAATCCCTTATGGCCACTCAGGCCACTCATGCAGGACATGTGCTATTAGGAATTGAGCATATCTTATTTTAAGCAAACCTAAATTGGGGTCTCTTTTATCTCTTTAATATCTCTTTGTATTGTAGGTCATGCTTTAATTCTAGAAATCAAAGGAAAATTTTGATTTTCCATAAGTTATTTGCCCCAACATGGATGATTTAAGAAAAATTAGAAAACATGATAAGATTAGAATCTAATTGCATATGTTACACTAATATCTATTGTTGAAAGACTTCATGTTAACCCTTCAAACATATTTTAACGCCTTAAAAATGTTTAAATTTTCTTCTTTTATGTATCAAAGATTATTTAGTGGCCAACAGCACACTAGCTTGACACAGCACATGTCAGCGATATGTACCGTGTTGAACCAAGGTTGGCATGCCATGTGCTTTTGGCATGAGAATCCTTGATTCCAACATCTGCAGAAGTGACATACTATTTGGCATGGGTTGTCATCCCATGTCAATCATGCAACTAGGCACATATCAGCGAATCGGCACCCCTCAGGCCACTAGCATAGTAGTTTTTGCCTAGCATGTCCTAACATAAGCTAAGTAATGGCAGATGCTGATTGCAATTTTATACCATACTTCCATTTATACTGGTACTGACCATACTAGTATCTTGCCAACACTGGTCATGTTAGGCCATGTTAGGCCATGTTAGGCCATCCATGCCCATGGTACCTTGCCAACTTTCAGGTCATGCTACCTCTCATTTATCCATATCAATGAGTGATCTTACATCAAAGACCTACTTGTAGCAGTTACACATAACCACAATGATAATTGAGGAATCCTAGTTTACTAGGTGTAAATTCTATAGATAAAATTTAAGTCTTCAAATGTATGCACAGCTGTGAATAATGGTCTGGAGACAATGGCACAGAGGCAAGCTCATAGTAAAGGAGACAATTGCATGGAAGAGGTATCACTTTGTTCAGATCAGAAGCAATAAAGTGCATTTAGAAATTAAAAGTAGGAGAAATATCTGATCCCTTTATATACTAACATAAGCAAGTTCACTTATAAAGATAGCGCAAGAGAGAACTATGAATTTACCAGACGAAGCTTTTCAAAGGATTCGACATTGTTTTCTCTCCGTTGCATCTAAAAGAGAAAGAGTTAAAAATAAGCCAATGTAGCGTCATACTGCACACTAATATATCAAAGGAATGATTGCACTAAAAAGAACTTCCATGACAAGTATATCAGCATTCACTATAAGCTGTAAATGCTCACCCTTCTTGTGTGAAGTCGGGCAGCCTTTTCCCTTGGTCTAAACACATTGTATGGGTTTGTATCACTGACTGGTGGAGGAGGCTGCACAAACACAAAATTAGTTAAAATTCCTTATTTTGGACTCCAAAATAAGAGTTAAAAAATCGATGATAAGCTGAGCAGAGTGCATGAGTAGACATGGAAATGAATTAACAACTTCCGGAATCATGCAGCTTGTTGATCTAGAGAAATTAAACTGAAGAGCAAATATCTCTGAAAAGCTGGTTTACAAATAGACAACAAGAAGAGGAGAAACCTGAAAACCATCTACACCACAATAGCATTTCAGGGAGTTAACCGTACATAGATATCAGAACTAATAAGCTGGAAAACTTCAGAGACAAAGAATCTAACTCCATCTAAAGGAAAATATTGCCCCATCAATGAAGCAGGTAAAGGTGGTTTCAGGTAGCACTACCGAGTTTGCATCAACAATTTTCTCACTAACGGAAAAAATGGGTTTTGTCCATGGATCTAAGTTCCAATCAATCTAGATCTGGATTGGCCGAAATGGATCAGTTCGGATCCGTGACCAGTAATATTACTGGTTTTGAGTAGGAATCAGACGGATAAGGCCAAAATGGGTGCATTTCAACCTAAACGACTGAAATACACTTATAATATCAGGTCGGATCCCACCCGGACCCAAAACCCCTCATATATCCCATGCTCTCTTCTCCCTTCAGTCTCCCTCTATCTCCTGATGCATCCCATCGCTTCCAATCCAGTGACGGTAAGCATCGATAACCAACAGCAAGTGACAACAAGTAGTTTTCCACTTTAGCGAGGTGAGGTGTTTTTTCTCTTTCTTTGCTTAGGGTCCTTTTTTCTTTTTCCACCTCCCCTACCCGACCTTTCTCCTCACTGCTATAGTAACCTTTCCACTACTGCAAAGCCCTATTTACTGCTGCTGTGACGGGGGAGAGAGAATTTTCCAGTTTTATTTGTCATTTTTTCTGAATCTTTAGAATTTTTCCTTCATATTATAACAATTTTTAAAAGATAATTTGACATCAAAATGGCCGGTAAATATCATTTTTCCAGACAACCAATCTTGATCCCAGTATCAATTTTCAGAATATTGGTTTTGTCAATGAATTAATCTACCAGCAACTCCAGGACAACATTAGGTTAAGTTACACAGGCTTCAGAAGAGGGCATTGATAAATATGTTACATAAAATTGAACAGAAGTTACAGAACTCTTTCAATATACAGATCACCTAACCAGGTCTACATATGCCAAACTTAGGTGTGTATACATGCACATATCTTAGTTTCTTGTTTCACTTATTGAACACAATAATTTCTTCTGATTCTATTTCAATTTATTTGTACTGATAGTCAGTAGTGTACCATCAACAAAATAGACTCTTGGAACCATCCGTGTGCTGAACTAGTCTTGCTAGCTATAAAGCAAGAGAATCAAAAATCTGCTAATTAAATATTGACCATGGACCAGTTAGATAAGCAGTGTAGGACATGTATTAGCTGTGACATTAGCTCTTTGATCAGAGCAAAGATATATCCTCTAGTGCTGCTGTGCTGCATAATGGCACATGTTTATTTGTTAAAGAATAACGATAGTGATGATCAGCATGTTAGTTACAATTAACAATTTGAATAGTGTGAATCTTTCATACCATCTTAAAGTACTTTATTTATCACACAGATTAAAAGTTCAAAACCTCCCATTTTTAAAGTAAACAGGACTCACATTACATTACTTTTTCAAAAATAATTGCTTATGTTACAAATTTACAAACCAAAAGATCACAGGTATAACCACTTTGATCAAGAGAACAGAACATGTTCTTACCTATTTACCTAGAGCTATTTCATTGAAGCAATCTCAGAAGGGTGCAAATAAGACAAAGAAGATTGAAGAACAACATTTACATACCAACATAAATTCCATTAAAGTTAAGCATCACAATACTAAAGATAAAATGGATAAACTACATGTTCAAGATGATGAAGCCGACCTGTAAGTGCCGAAGAATAGGCTTTTGCCACCTCTCGCGCTGAAAAAAGATAAAAGAGCACAGTTAAGTATGGTAGGATTGCTACAAGAGATAAAGGGGGGAAAATATAAAAGTTGAGTGCAACAATAAAAGCCTCATAAATCAACAGTAAGCTCTTTATCATAAATAAGATTGTTGGCCCTAAAGGAGCACTCTTAGTAGAGAAGGAATTTCAGGAATTTAAAAAAGAAGAAACACAAGTGAGTTTCCAAGATATATATAATTCTGTAGCAGAACTTCTTATATTACCTTTTCTTTCCAGTAGTTATATATAGATTGAAGGGCTGCAGATCTTACAGATAATGACTGCAAAGCCTGAAAATAAGACAACTACAAGAATAAGAGAAAATGATTAAACAGAATTCACTGATTTCTCAATGTGATAATATGTAAAGTAATCTATCAGGCCTTAAAGTCAAGATTCAGCTCCAAAGGACATTTTTCATTGTGATGCATTATATTATTCTTGTAGAGCAACATATTACAAATAACTAGCTGACAGAGGAATCATGGGTACTCTGCGCGGCCAACTTGAAAGGTTACATATACTTTGGATTGCACCCCTTCCCCGAGTATCTAACAAAGCGTAGAAGAGGTCCTTCAACAAAAAAGGCATGACAAAGAGATGGATAATATATTGACTGTAAAACAGAGGTATCTGAGAGAAGGTTCAAATAGGACATGCATGACATGGAAAATATCTAGGAGTTCAACTTCAAGTTCAGAGCAACACAAAGATAGCGAAAAAAAGAACTAAGTCTTATCAAAGTTCAAATATTGCTGGAAGATATAAACCACAGGGTACAAATACCAACAGAGCTCTTCAAAATAAATCATATACTATAAACGCTATCTAGGTTTAGGCTTGTATGTTATCCTTAAGTTCCTTTTAAAAAACGTGCATTTTGATTAACTAGGTGCCCGTTTTAGGCAGGAGCCATCTTGGCGTTGCCTTGGTCAGCCTATGGCCTGTTACCTTTTTGCATCATAGTAGGATACTTAACATATAAATTCTTATTAGATATTTAGATGTTGCAAACCTTATGGATCCACATGACTTCAAATTTCCTTCTTTCTAGAATACAAAAATATATTAATGTTAATGTTGTTCCTAACACCCATGTTTTAGGTACATAATGCATACGAATATTGTTACTACCACTCATGTTTTAGGTTCATAATGCTTCACAGTTCACAATCGTATGCTTTCTGAAACCTGCAATTTTCTTTTAATGCCCCAAAATGTTTGGAGTTAAGTCTAAATTAATAGCACTAATTGGATGACATAAGAGAAAGACCATCTAATTCATACTGTATCTCTTAACAAACAAAAACTAAAAAAATGCAATGCCCTTTCACTTCTTTGGTTATGATATTTACAATAGGCTTGGTTGGTACAGACTATAGGCATTAATTGGTGATGGCTCATTAGGTCATTTTATAACTAAGGTTAAGTTAGCGTGTGTTAATGATTACTTTGTGTCTCAGACTAATGCAAACATACCTTTTGGATATTAAAGGCAAAAATGAAAGGGTTGTAAATTAGTAGGTCCAAAGAGTTGGGTATGAAATATAATAAATGCAAAACTTGTGGCTTTACTTTCATATTAGTTCACACTTTTCTTGCATATAGTAATTTCTCAAAACACTTCTATCATTGATCTAGTATCCTCTATCCAATGTATAGTCATGTTCACAACCTTGCTTATTCACAATGTATCTTAAGAATGACATTTTCAATAACCATAAGTATCAAAAACAAAAAGATGTTTTGAAGTAAACATAATGCCAAAAATTATGTTATGTCTGGAAAGTAAGACTATCATGAAGTAGATAGCATAAACACACAAAAATTATATAATGTGCGCTCAGTCCATTATCTATTGGTTGATGCAAAGTGCATACATCAAGTTACACACATTCTTGCAGGAAAAACATTAAGATGTATGAAAGAAAACACAACCGCTCTATATGTCTAAAAAGTGGGACTATAAACCCTGCATGCCATATGGATGAAAAGAGTCCACTTAATATTTTTCACCTCTGTAGCAGCATCAAACTGCAAAAGAACTGGAATTGGTGATCCAAAAGTAGGGGTTATTACTCCTGCTCTTTCTCGAGCTTTATGATCCAAAACTTCTAACTTGAACAGAAAGGTCTCAAATCTGAATGTAAACACATGTATAAAATAATAAATTAGGAAAAGGACACATTAGAGTATAATAATTTCATCGGAATAATTTTCATCAAGCACAATTTATGCCAACAAATCGATAGCTAACTCAGACAGAAGAACACATTTCTGTACCACGATTTATCAGAAATCAAACATTAATTTATATTTTATGACAATGGAGAGCTACGTCTCAGTAAATCCCTATTCACCAGTAATCTCACAAAGGGCACTCAAAAAAAGCAAATGTAGCCATTATCTGATTTATACAATTAAGACAAGCTGAAGTACACAGGTGATCCTTAAGTGAGAGGGAAACAATGGAGCCATATAAGCGAAGAGTATCTGACAGCACTGTTTCACTAACTTGCATTGTTAGTTTTCAAGTCACAGAGAAGCAGGGATGGTAATTGATGTAGGTAATTAATGAAGCAACAAAGTACATATCTAGAAGGATTTAAAATATGAATGGTATTGTTACAAATAGTGAGGCTCCATATCAAAATAGGTGAAGATGAAGATTTTGGGTTCAACCATATGGATATGTACATAATTACATTTCAAGGATGGCCGTGTTGATTGGCACACTCTTGCGTGCCACTGGCATACATCTAACATATTTTTAATAAAAATTTAGAATATTTAAAGATGTTTTTGATTCTTTGGCACTTCAATGTTTAATTTTTTATTTAAATATATATATTAAAACCTACACTATAATCTTTAATCTTTAGATTATTTTTGTAAATAACCTATTTTGAAAATGATATAGCAATAGTCAAATATAAATATTATTCAACACATAATATGATTAAATACATTCATTAAAATTTATATTAATAATTGAACATTCTATAATATAATTGAACAATATAATAGCATTCAACACATAATATTAATTTATAATAGCTTAATAATTAAAACTAATATCTAGTTAAACATAGAATAACAGTGATGATTAAAAACTTCATTTATCGACACAAAAATAACACGAGAATATTGCATTAAATACAATTAATAATCTTCAATCAAATTGATGACGATGACTTTATTTGCCAACATAAAAATAATACTAAAGTTGTTTGATAATAATCAATGAAAATAAGAAAAAATTTTAAAAAGTAGGTTCCTCATTGATATGGCTCGGTACGGTTTAGTATATAGTTGTGCCGGTCGACACGCACCTGTGCTAGTCAGCACAGCTTGGCAAGGGGGTGTGCCACTGGCATACCCTGTATCAGGTGTCATGCCACCACTGGCATAGCCATCCTTACTTATATCTACTAATATTTATTTTTTGATATTTACTTCTTTCTTTTTCTCTTTGATTCATGTTGCCATAGGCTCAACAAAGTTCTTTCTCATGTTTGTTTTGACTGCAATTCATACTATACTAGATCAACTTGCAGCGAATCAAAATTGAGAAGCTATAGCACAACTTAAAACGACATTTGCTGAAAACACAAATGCCCCTGAACTAAAATAACTGCAAGAAGAGAAATGGACGAACAGAGGTGCAAGGAACAGTAACATTTCCCTTTTTGTACTTCTTGAATCAAAGGGCAAATTTTTCTTTTTTTTGAAAGCTAGATTTGCTGATTTTGCATTTCATAAACTAAATGATAGACCTATTTGTTTAAACTTTATATTCTGATTTCTGGGTCTCTTCTCCACACTTCTAACTTAGTACTTATTCCCATATTAGTTTCAACAAGTAAATAATGTCATCAAAAAAATAAAACACACCATATAACTTCATACAGAGCGTTCTTAGTTATAGTCCGTTTGTCATGATTTACATATTTTTGTGTTTTTATTGTGTTTCTGTTGCCAAAAAGACAAATGTTGAGGCAGAACACTTTCGGTAGTATGATGCATGATGTGTTTACTACTGAATATCAACATAAAGCATTACACAAACTTATGATAGAAAGGAAAACTAAGAAATTGTGAAACGATTACTAAAATGGGCCATATAACTATCAATTATGAGTACAAACATATAAGCACTCAGTATCGACCATTTATCTCACTTCAAGGAAATATTTTCACACTGGTCTGGCTCCAACATACACATAATTGTTGATTACTGAAAGTTCATTTGTTTTCAAAATATATATATATATATAGTATATTTATTCCTATGAGAACTACTTCATTCATTATCAGGAGCTCTCTCAATCTGTCTCTAACTTAAAAAATGCACTACTTTTATTCCTACTTAATGGTGTAGATAGACACACATGCACAGACCTTTTTTTCTGACATGATAAAACAAAGACTAAAAGGTTTATCAACACCAGAGATTGTTAGCAACAAATTTTCTCACATAGTGATGAATGAAAGAATAGAAGATTTTATTACAATCTTAAGCCTCAGAAAAATCCTTTAAGAAATCAAAGGTCTCTAAATGGCTAAACATATAGGCAGTTCCACAATAGAAAGAAAGCATCTCAGCATAGATCCCCAACTATTTCATTTTCCTTATCAAAGCTTGTGTTCTTATAAATGTAAATCTGACAATACATTAGAAGATATAATGAGATTCCCACTTAAAAATTACAAAGAAGATATACATAAAAGTAAAATAAAAATGCTGATAATGCCAAAGCAAGATTGAAATCAAGATTCAGATTTGCATTACTTTTCAGGTGTAAGAATCTTCCTCTGATGGTTGAACTCTTCAAGCCAATCTTCGTCCTCATTGTCCAGGTCATACTCAACAAATTCACCAATCTCAGCCCTGGCTGCAGAAGTAATCAATGCTCAGACATGGCATCATTATTGGTATTAGCAGAATGAAGGGACCGAGTTAAGTAATCTCCAAAATGATAATGACAACAACCTCCTCTTCCACGTAAGTATGACGTAGGTTGCCTGAAAGTGGGAGCATAATCTCTTTCATATGTATCCACATCACTGAATTGTGGAGTAGGTATTTCTTGAGAACTTTTCTTTCCAGAAACTTGTACCTGCAAAATGTGAAAGATTTGATAGAAAACACTTTTTACTATCAAAGGGAAGTTATCTCACTAAAAATGATATGTAATTGCATTATTGACCGAGAATATGATATCACATCTCGATGACAAATAATTAATTCAGACGAGAGAAAAGAAAACATTCCAAATTTCAGAGGTGCCAGTTATTTCAAAAAGTCCTAGGTAATTCCATTCTCACAGTAGTTGTGTAATCAAAATAAAGGACAATATAAATTTTTTTAAAAAAAGATGAAGGACTTGTTATAGAGAGAGAGAGAGAGAGAGAGAGAGAGAGTGAAATTAAAAACTGATGTAGGCATACAAACAAATCTTTTTTAATGAGTTGTTGGCCGGATAAGTTAATTAGGAACATCCTAGGTCTGAGGGTTGTCCACATTGAATAACACTAGCCAGAAGATCAGGAATTAGCTCAACTTTATTTGGTGATAGATTCCTAAGCATAATCTATTGGTCAGGTACCTAGATAGAGGCATCAAACTTGCTAGAGATTCTATTTCCAATTAGATCTCTTAATATTTCCCTTAAGCCCTTGCTTGATTCCTAATTGAGCCATAAAGTTTAGCAATAGCAACTCCAAATTGCATTGGTTTGAATGCCTCAAAGGCTCAAAACTTCGTTGTGGTGGCTTATTCTTTAATTTGAAGAAATAAAACTTAAACTATTTATGCTAAGAATTTGTCACAAACCAAGTCTGATCCATATCTATCCAAATTGAGGCCTAAAAGAGCCTATAAAAGACTCCATAGAGCAGCAATAAGGTGAAGTAAAGTCAAACGGAAAGCAAATATGGACAAAAGGATTTTTATAACTTATCTCCTCTCCTCTCACCCTCTATGCAAGGTTTGCCGGATTGGCCGATCTCGATCAGATTGGGATCAACGGGTTTTGGTAAATCGGGCTAGATCCAATATGGATCTGACCTGGGGAGCCAGATATCTATCTCTCTCTCTACTCTTTTCTTCTCTCTCTTTCTCACTTTACTTTTTTCTTCTCTCTCTCTCTCTCTCTCTTTTACTCTTTCTTTCTCATCTTTTCTCCCTTACCATATAACCATTATTTCTAATGGAGAGATCTAACTCCGACAAACTCCGGTATATAGTTTTTAATTTTATTTCCTTCAGTTTTTAAAGTAGAGAATAGATTATTAATGATTAAGATAACCCACAATTAGATGAGGTATTGGGGGAGACCACGACTAGAACAGAGACAGGTATAAATTGTTCAGCAATGACAGATAATATAACTATCAGTGCTAGCGATTATCATAATGATCCTAATGAAACACTTAGTGGTGAGATTATCCCTTTCACATTTACTGAGGGAAGTCAAAAAGGCATAGGGATTGAAGATAGAAACTGAAAATATATATACAAATTAGTGACGTCGGTGTCATAATGTTGCTTCCTATAACTATAGTTCATTAAATATTTATTTTTTAAAGCTATCACAACATCTATATACTGGTTACTATCATCCTTAGTATTCTTAGTTACCTCAGATACAAAATTCACATATTGATTATTGTCCTTCTCAGAGATGACAAGATCTATTTGACATGAATGATATAATGCAATCACTCTTATTCTTTTATCATGTTTTTTAAAGTTTAAAAAAATGTCTGCATTTTTAAATAATATTTAGAATTTTACGTAATTAAAAAAGTCTAATCTGATCTGGCCAATATATATCATTTCTTCTAAGGTTTCGAAACTCAGTATCGAGATCGAGATCAACCATTAAAAAAACGATATATATCGGCTGTATTGGTCGTATCGGCCGCATTAGCTATATCGATCATATTGGCCGCTCATATCAAATCAAACTATTTTTAATTATGTAAAATTCTAAATATTATTATAATGCAGAAAAATTTCTAAAAGTTTATAAAAAATAATAGAAAAATAAGAAATAAAAGTTAGTCATATATGAACTTTAAATACTAAAGAAAAACTCACTCAAAACTATAATAAATTTTGACTTAAATTAAACAAATTTTTATGCTCATAAATTATTACTACAGAATAACATAAAGATAGAGAACTCATAAGTTATTATTGTAGAACAACATATAGATAGAGATATATTTTCATTATTATTTTATAACAGTAAAAAAAGAGGAGTTAAAAAGTGGGTAAAAAAGAAGAAAAACTCATCCGAATCTACCAAAGTATGGATTAGCTAAAAGGGCTTACTTGAATGGCCGTCAAATGAACTCGATGAAGTGTGAGAGTGAGAGTAGAGTGTATGTGGGAGATAAATAGTAAAAATTAAAAATTTTAAAAAAAAACAATTGATGACATCAATTATTAATATCTCCTAGGTTAGATATATTTTAGATTCGACTTGAATCTTAAAAAAAATTAATTTCAATTGATATTGTTGTTTACAGCTGATACGGCAAGGTTTCAGCTAATACGGTCGAAATTGGCCGATACTAATCGAAACCAAACCAAAGCCAGTCTACTCATGATCGGCCGATTTTGGGATCCATAGTTTTTCCGAAAGGTCGATCCCGATTCCAACCCTGATTTTTCAAACCTTGCCTTTATGTCCTCATTCATTTCTACCTTCTCTCCACTAGCTCAATGGTTAATCTAATAATATTCTTGTTTCCCGTTCTTTCCAATCAACCTTGTAAGAACCAAATAAACCTTCTTATTCTTCTTCTTCTTTATTCTTCTCCTTTATCCCCCATGTGGAAATTTCCCTTCTCTTCACTTCCAACCATAATTTTGTTCTTACAACCCTTTGCTCATAAAAGCTGAAAAACATCCGTTTAACCCTAGATTGCATCATTTTATTCAGTTAAACCCTGTCTATTTGAAAAGCAGATCTGTAGGTGATCTTTACTTTATTTTGAGACCTGTGGTTATTTATGTGCCTGAATAAACTAATGGAACCAGGCTCATCAAGCTAGTAAATAACTTCTCATTTCTCAATGGTCCTTCTGAGAATGCTCAAAATGAGATATGAACTAGTGCCGCTCAATATTTAACTTCTCTTAATTACAAAAATCAACATTAAGAGTTACAAGCTTACTCAGAATACCTATACTCCAATTGGATCCAATAACTAGAAATCTAGAACCTTTTTGAAATTCACTTTTGCAAGTTCTCCATAATGTCATTCGATATTAGACAATAAGAATAGTTCTACAAGACTTGCAATTGATCAATAAACTTGCAAACTTCAAAAGAGAAAAGTCTGCACTTTTAATGTGTGAAGACCAAATTAAATCCAACAGAAGCACCTGAACACTTGCAAAAAATCAAAGTAAGAGCTAATGCCTCTCGTACCTGAATTTGATTTAACTAAACTATTTCTTCCAATGTTTTCTAAAGCAGGACTTAGCTTCTTAAAATAGTATGCCACTGCAATAGGTTCAAGAAGAATAAACAGTTTATGAAGCTTTATCTAGCCTACTGACAGTAAGGAACATTGGCTGATATAACTTCTTACTATGGCAGCAATATTGATGTTGTCCACAACACCAATAAGAGCAAGAAAGCATAAGCACCAAATTCCCACCAATGAAGTGTCTAATATGCCAAAGTTGGAATCAGCATTACCTCATTGTTGGCATCTGCAGAGACCCGCAGAAAGTGGGAGTTGCGTGTGGAAGCTGTAGTACTCGGTGCCTCATCATCCTCAAACTCTTTGATGGATTTAACAATGGGGAGCTTCTTGTGGATGTCAAGGGGACGAGGCCTAAAAGAAAGCCTACTCATATCCACTTCATCGTCCTTCCAACATTAACCTCTCTGCCTTGCTCATGCCCCCACCACCAATTACCAGCACTCAATTCACCACTCAAAACCAACTAAAAAGTTGCACTTTCATCTTCTGAACACTCAAAAGTTCAGAAGTCGCCTTACAAGCACGAGGGGTCGTAATTCACCACATATTCCAACCGGCCACTACCGAATCAACTAAAACTGGAATACCTCCCACTTCCAAAATTGCTTCAAACAACAGAAACCGTAGGTTCCGGGGCTCAAAAGCTCCGAAAGAATTGGCAAAAGTCAGCCCAAGAAGCCCTAAAACCGTGATTTCTCTTCCGTCCGGCGATGCCCTAGCTCCGAACAAGCGGAAAGAGTAGTTACCAAGCTGCCACCTTTCCGAAAATTCTCCACTCCTCTAGCAACGAAAAGACCCTAGAGCTACGAGTAGGCATCTCCCGGACCACTTCGACTGGCAGCTTCGTGTTCGGAGCCGTGGAAGGGATGTGGAGATTTACTGCACAGGAGCGAACGAGGAGAAGGTAGGCGTCAGAGGAAGCAACAAGGGAGTCGAGAAGGACATAAGATTGCAGAAATCGGGAGATGAGAAGCAAAGAAGAGATGGAATTGATAAGGTTTCCGGGTGAAGCTTTCTAGGGTTTGAAAGGGAGTAGAAAAAGGAGGGAAGGGGAACGAGGAGGGGTGTCGAAACTACAAAGGATCCTAACTTCCTCACTCGATGGCTTCCATTTCCATAACGACTACGCTCGACTCTACGGGTTCGAATATAACGACTTATCTTGCTTTAAATTAAATTAAATACAAAATTCTGTACACATTAGTTAGAGGATTATAAAATCATTGTTGTCATTATTAAGGAGAATTTTATCTTGCAATGTCTTAATTTGATCTTATTCTACTATTATTCTACTACTACCGTCAAGTTAACTCCTTATTTTTAAACAACTCAGTCTCCAACGAACTGTCAAGTTAACTCCTTATTTTCAAACAACTTGTCTCTAACGAAGTGAGCACACTGTCACAGATTTAACATTTTGGTAAGTATACACAACACTTTAACTTCTTCGTAAGATGAAGTAAGCAGATAACTAAAGTTAGTATAGAGAGAAAAAAAGAAGCTTCACTAACACTTATAAAAAAACTATTTTGATAAAGTCTCACTTCTTTTTATTTACTCAAAGTTTAGATATCTTATAAGTAGTGGACTCAAACTCTTATATAGGAAAGAAAATTTAGCTACTCAACTCTAACCGGGCTCCAAATTTAGAATTTGGAGCTAGCAACAATACCACGAAAAAAAATGGAGCCCTTTCCTTTAAGGTTTTTAAAATTCCAAATTTGCCTAATAAGTATTGCATTCAATAATTTTAATTTCCTAACAGTTTTAATTTCCTAACAAATTTAATTTCCTCTGTATCATTTATTAAATAATCTAATTAATTAAACTGACTATATAATTAGTTTTACTAATCGGTTTTTAATAAAAATAGTAACATTGGAAAGGTTTTATTGAGACTTTTAAAATGAATTTAATATTAAATTATTTTTGAGAAATTTTTTATTATTTATAAAATTGAGTCTAATATTTTATTTATTTATCAAATAAATATTTTTATTGTTATTTAAAATTAATGTGTCCTAAAGTATAATTACTCAAAATTATTTTCCAATGTAAATATTAAATATTAAAATACATCAGATATGAAATACATCAAATATAAAATAAATCAAATAAAAATTATATTAGAAATTATATTCCTTTGTTCTAGTGCCTCTGTCATAAGTGTTTGCATTTCGAAGCTCAAAATGAGCCTCTCTATTTTGAATCTTTCTATGTCAAGCAAGGAATAGTTGTTCAATCAATACTATAAGTGTTCAATTAGTGATATTTTTAGTTAATGATATAAAATGCTTATTTCGATGTTTATTTCGTATAATATAATTTCGATACGTTTAATTAAAAATTAGTAATTTAAAATTACTTCTAAAACTATTAGATATTAGACTTATTTTAAAAATCTCAATGAAAGTTTTCTAACCATATATTTTTTTTAAAAAAAATAATAACACTAAGATGACATATTAAGTAATTTAAAATAGATAATATAAATATATATATTAAATTATTACTTTAATAAATATGGAGCCCGGTGCAATCTATATTGGCTATATATTTGGAGCCTTTGGGTTGGAGATGCTCTCTAAGTTACTTTAATAAATATTTTTTATAAATATTTAAAAGGGAAATGATAAGATTAAAAAGGTGTCGTCGTTTACTCTTATTAATCTAGCTGTGAATAAGCCTAAGATTTATCGAGCAGCGATAAGTTTTAAGTTTGACCTAAATACTACAGTATCCTTTGAGTAATTATGAGTATTTAATCTAATAGATATATTAAATGAAGAATTATTGTGTCAGTAGATAAGAACATGCATAAAAGTCGCGGCTTTATAATAACTAGCTTTATTGTGTATTACATCTATATTATAATAAAATATGCATCGACCGTACAATATATATACACTTAATTTATATAGTAAATAAATAAAATAATTATAATTAAATTACAAAAGCTTTCCTAAAAAGCTACCAACAAGTTGGGTATTCTAAGATGTACACCCGAGGCACGATTAGCTACTTAGCTTAATAAATATTCTAAAAGAATCTCTATATAAAATGCTAGTTTATAATAAATCCTAAATAATGATACACGTCATCTATCAGCCATATGTGGATGTTGATATCGATTGACAAGTTTTAAACGAATTTCTTCGTCCACGCGGTTGAAAATTGACTTATTAAATGGATCAATTTAAAATCCGAATCTAGTTAAATTATATCTAAATTCATTTAAAAGTCAGATTACTATATTAAATTATCTGATCGGTTCAACTTTTCTCACCCTAATATTTAGCAGGTCAATAGAAATTATACATGCAAAAATAAAGGCTACACGGAACGTAATTGAGCGGAAAAAATAATGTGTATATTCCGTATAGAAATACTATGGTTATAGATGGATATAAGAATGATATGATTCAAGAAATTTTATAAATCAAACTTTATATTTTATCTATTTATGATTCACACTTTGTCTTTAAAGATGTTATAACCTCAATCCTTCTTTTTTTCTATAATTTTTTAGTTAACACTTTGGTGTTATTTTAACTACATAACATTGACCAAATTACTTAAATACTCTCATTGCCCCTCCTCTCCTCCCTACCCCTCTATAATCTTCCCCTAACCATATTCCCTTATTGCCGCTCTCTCCGTTGTCATCACCACCTTCTCTCATCTTTCCCCTCCTCCTTTTCCTCTTCCTCCTCTTCTACTTACTTGCTCCAACCGAGGGTTTGTCCGAGAATATGGAGCGAGCCGAGTATCTTGCTCGACTCTAATTTGGAAATATTTAATTTGGGTATAATAAGGAGGTGAGAATTATAGGAAAGACAGAATTACTTTAGATATTTTATAAATTATTAAGTACGTTATAATAGAATATTCTTTTATTAGTACCATTCAAGTTAACCCAAAATATTAAACAAAAATTATAAAAAAAGAGAGGTCAGATTATAATGTCCTCAGACGAGTTATAATATTCTCAAAGATGATATACGAATCATAAAATAAATAAAATATTAGGTGTGACTCATAAAATTTCCTATAATATATGACCAAGGTTCTTGAAATGTGGCTTTACATAATTGATCATCCGATTGCATTGGGCATGTACTTTTGGGAATTGTGTTGCGCCTTTAGATGTGTACAATGTTATGTTTTGGTGTAGTAAAATATATTACGAGAACTTTTGGTTTACATACCTAATATTTATTTGATGTTGATTATGATTATGCATATTATATATATATATATATAACCTTTGTATTATATGCACATGTTTAGGCATCTTTTTTTCTCTCTGCATCATAACCAAATCCCTAGTAAACTAAACTTCTTAACTAATAGTTCTGCTCATTGCAATCTGATTCAAATATTTCATATCTCTCAGATTGTCCAAATAAAAAGGTGGGCAATTTGAGCAGAAAGCCCATATCGAGCTATTTATTAAAATAAAATTATTCTGTTTTTATGTCAGGATTACTTATTATCAAAATATCTATGCTCATGTGAGTTAAAACTCATATAATTTTCACATAATATATTGATCAATATTTTCTATATAGTACTAAAATAGAAAAGCTATGCATCATGTGTCAAGTATATTTTAGAGCGATACCAAAATAATTTAAAAGCAAAACAAATAACTCAAATATCCAAAGATCACAACAAGCCTCATGTCCATATTTGTACAAATATTCATAACGGGGGCAGAAGGCGAAAAAATAATAATTAATATAATAAATAAATTATATAAAATTATATATATTCCTCCACTATCACAATGATACATGCCCGTAAGCTAGAAGCGTATCTGAGTTCATGTTGTAAGTATTTCTAGTTTATTAAGCTCATCGTCCTCTTCCAATTGTAATGGATATTTTCTTTCTTCTTCCATGCTTCTCATATTTTGTTCAATCTGAGATTGTACGAGGAATCTATGATCAAAATACCATTATACTATCAGATAAGTTATCGAAGATGAATAGATGATCCTACCATTTATTGTATCTCTCTCAATTTTTGAATCATATGTTTAAACACCTATCAGCTGTCAAAGATGACTCAACTCATGGTATATCTTGTTTTTAGAGTTTTGACGACAAAATGAAAGATATAAATTTATTATGTTATTCAGTTAAATACTGGTATAAAGAGTAATGATTATATTTAATGTGATATAAAGTTAATATTAAAGTAATAAAAAATAGTAAATGTGTATTGGAAATTGGTGATATTTTAAACTAAATAACAAAAATTACCCTTAATTAGATATAAAATAGTAGTAGTAATTAGATATTATCTAATTATGTGGGCAAAATAGTAATTTTAGATTATTATTAAATTAATTTTTTAAAAGCTGTATAGGTAAGAGGAGTAAAAATAATGAATTAATATACTAGAAAAAGCTAAGTTGTTTAATTACTGCCACAGAATAATAAGACTTATTTTAAAAGAAGGTTATTCTTATTCCACAAGTGAACGAAGGTTTAAAGCTTAACTAATACTTCAAATCAAGTAAAATTTTGATTCTCTACTTTGATATTTCTTTTATTAGACTCGACATAATTAAACAGATTTGCTGCAACACTTTAATTCCTAAAGAAATAAGGAATTATTGAATAAATTAGGATAAGAGTAATTATACTCTACGTCATTCTCAAAACTTGTAATGCCTATATAAAAATTTATTTTATAGATTAACCTTCATGTTAATTTTTATCTAAATTATGCAATAAATTAAGCTATCACTTAATCACACGACCTAGAATCAATTTAATAAATTATTCATCTCGATCTCTTGCATCAATTCTTTTTCTATTTTCTAATTACTTATTTATTTAAGTTTTTTTGAACCGGGTTTTTTTATGTCAAATATTTGTAGTCACATGTGTGTGCCACTTTCTAAAGTATTAGACTCACTCTATTGTAATTGTGATTTCAAATTGGATGCTCCTGCTAATGGAGTATCTAAATGTGAGTATTATAACAAGTCCTCCATTTATATATTTGTGGTCAGTATTTTTTATATAAAGAAAGAATGTAGAATAATTATTGTATTAATCTTGAAAGTTTGGTTACAACTTGATACACAAAAAGAAACGGAGTTAGGGTAATGTGCTGGACACAAGCTTCATACTCGACTGGTTCACAAACTAAACGTCAATAAAGCAAAGTATCTTATAAATGACAAGAAAAACAAGCTCCCAAGCACAATCAAGATTCAAAGGCGAAGAGGAACTATCTTGAGGATAAACTTTTTACTTGGCCATCATCAGCAGCACCACAGAAGCACAACTAGACGGGCCCAATGATCTTTAACAACCCGACCTATGTAAATTACAAGCATAAAAAGGTTAGAGCCTTATGGTTTTATTAATACCACATAAAAAAGTCTGACACATGAAACCTATAATCCATTGCCAAAGAATCAATAATGAAGGAACTCGGGCAATTCTTGACGCCCCCCAGCCCTACCCTCATAGGCCCTGCACCACCTTTACCGCCACCAACATTGTAGGGGTCATAATGAGGAGGAAAGGGATCAAGCCTAACAAATGATAAACTTAATCCCCACTGATCTAGCGAGAAGCATAAGAAATCACAAGAAGCTATCGAAGATGAGCCACTTACTAGCAGGCAGAGAGGGAGACGATAGCATAGTCAAGGTTATAGATGGGGCAAGTAAAGATAGAGTGAAGGTGGCGATGCAGAGAAGGTGAAAGCGACGATATCAATGATATTGATGGACAATGGTAGTTAGGGGATTAATCATAGTGGTGAGGCAGTAAAGGCAGAAGAGGATAAGAATGATAATCATGAAACACACAATGATAATGAAGATAGAGCTAGCAAATGATGACAACAATATGATAGGGTATAAAAAAGGGAGATTGACAGAGGAGGAAGATCAGAAAGAAGAGGAAGTATATAAGAAAAGGCATCACAAGTGAAGAGAGAAGAAAAATGTTGCTAGCAATGAAAGGAACCCCAAAAGAGCTGTTAATTAATGTTTATATCTTTGTAGACTAAAGTAAACAATGTTGAAGGATTAATTTGCAATTTTGGCATGTGTGGCAGGGTACCTAGTTTGGAATGATGATGATATACTCTTATGTATTGTAGAATATAATTGAGCCTTTTGAAATAATTGAGACTTCATGCAAGATTGTGAGATCGGGTATTAGGTGTGAGACATGCATGATAATTTAGTATGGTTATTATCATTCAGTATTGATATGATAAATATCGAAATACATTAATTTTATCTTATTCTATTATACATAATTATTAAGTGGTTGTCATTCATCATATATTGTTATATTTAAAATTGTTACCCGGTCATTATTGTCAGTTCTCATATGTTGCTATATTTGATAATGTCATGCTCATTCATGATATGATTGTTTTTTTTTTCTGATTCATACTATGTAGTACATAATTTACTTTCTATTTCGTATCTCTATTGTTTTATTTGGTAATGTTATCGTACAATTGAATTTATGAGTTAAATATATTTTACCTCATTATACTTATGCTCAAAATCACTTTACCACTTGCTTCAAAAAGTTTCAAACCAGACTCCATACTTACGACTAAATTAAGATCGTTAACTTTTTCATCCAAATTAATAAAGCACGCCCAAAAAATTTCAAAAATTAAATAGTGGGCTAAATTCCCTTCATTTTTAATTTTTTATAAACAAAATTGACCTTCCTCCTCTTATATAAGCATTTCTTTCTTTTGAAACTATACACATATGTTTTCTTGTCTTACTTTCTAAATTATGCTAACTATATAGTATAAACCTAGTTTTTTTTATGAAGTTTAATAGTTAAATCATTAAAAAATTAAAACTTACGTGAATCCTTATGTCTGCTCTTATACCAGTTGAAAAATATAAGAAGCGTCCTAGGGGATAGAGATCTATCACATGTTATCTATAATAACAAGCAAAAAATAAAATGTGAAAAAGATAATTGCCAACATAAAACTTTTTACGTGAAAAAATCTTAAACCAGGTTAAAAACTACGGATCCAAACTCGGATTGAAACTAATCACTAAAATATATAACAGTTAACAAGAAGCTTACATATCACCCATCGATTTTTACGACTCAATTTGTACTAATCTTGCTCGCTAGACCCTGTGATGCATTGCTTCCCGTGGTAGATTTCTAAACCTCAATGACCTTTAAGGTTGATTCTTCCATCTCAATGACGCTTGAGATGTAGTTCTTACAGATCTGATGTGGATACATTGAGATGAAAAATAATTCAGCATGTTTCGTCTAAAGTAGAGAAAAATGATTTCTAAAAGATGATCTCAATATTGATTGATGATTTCTCTAAAATATGATTTCAAAATTTAATAATTGACGGTCCTCTATCCTAGGATTAGATTAAACCATTTTACATGCTTCTTAGAGATCAGATAAATATTTCGTAGAGATAAAGAAAATATTTCTTATAGATAAGATAAGTATCTCTTAGAGATAAATAAATATCTCTTTAAAGATTCTTCACGGATTCTCTTAGAGATAAAATAAGTACCTCTTAGTAAAACAAACCAAATCTAAGTCAAATCAGATCAGATCTCACGTAACTCCAAAAATTACAAGTTATGTGGGGGCATTCGTACGCGACTTGAGTGCATTTGAAGTGTGAACACACTGCAAATACCCAAGTATGCACATCGATATGTGTAAACACTTGCATGGTGCATTCTAACGGCTAAAACAAGCTCTCTATATGTGCGAATGCAGTGTGATCAATTGCAGAGTGCTTCCGAACGACCTTGGAGTATGTTTGAACGCCCATTCGGATGACATACTAGACTATTGCATATAGAGTTGTTGTTCCTATACACTTGGGTATTTTATATACTATCTTGACTATCATGACACTGGTTGAGTACTTTAATAATGATTCTAAAATCGTTTCGAATACGTTAACTTTAAAATCAATCTTCCATTTCAAATATCTAAACGCTTATCATAACTTATGCATATGCTTATGCATAAAATCTAGACACATTACATAAATAAAAATTATATTCTGAAACATAATTTGCCAACTATATTAGTACAAATAAAATATAATAATCTCTTCTTTTGACAATTTGTGATAAAATAATTTTCAAAAATACAGAGTTTCTACCTATAAATTTATAGGTCATAATATAGTTGAGCACAAGTTTTATTTGCTATCAAAAATCATTCATAAACTTCAACTTTCATACCAAGTGAAATGCATGTGAGACTATAAAAACGAATTAATCAAGCAAACAAAATCGAAATGACTAACTCAATTATATATCACTCTCCATCTTTTTATCATAAATTGACAAAGAATGAAATCAAACACTCATGCTTTCCCTCAAAATCATATACTATTTCACATCATTTTTTATTCAATAAATTTTGGAAATGCACAAAAATATTTAAAGTATCTAATCGAATTTTCAAGTATTCAAAGTTAAAAAAGATTCACAAATCAAAATATTTAACATTTATGTACACATATATATTCAAGTATTTTTGGTTGATGCACTCAAAAATTTTAAATTGACTTATGAAAAAAGTCAGACATATTATAAAAGTCAAGATAAAATAGATGCATAAATATTTAGATTAGCATATTATAGACTAAACCGTTTGATCACCCAAAATTATCAAAATAAAATATCCAACTATAATATCTTAATAATTTGCTCTAGTAAAGCACGAAAACATAGACAATTTTAAGATATCAAACATCAAAAGAAGATAACTAAACTTAAGTCAAACCAAGCTTAGTTCACATTCACTCCTTTCAATTAAAGAATATTTTATTTTTACATTTCATTGTTTTTCTTTTTCTCCAATTTTTTTGTATCAAATATCTATTTTGTACAATAACGGTCTTCACACACGGGTTAAATAGCCCTTTTTTTATAATGCACTATATAAAAAATATAGATAACTCAAAAATGATATAGAGGTACACAGTGTCAAACTGGACACTTTTAAGATGACTTTCACACTAATCACGTGATAACTATTTTCATTAATCTTTTAATAAGAAGAAAATATTAGAAGGGTGAAACTAAGTCAAAAGGTCGAACAATCAATGTCAACCTAATGAAAAAAAATATCTTAAGAACACCTAATATTAAAATGCTCATACAAAGATTGAATCACAATAACTACAATGGATGTGTATAGAAGGTGATAAAGAATATCTAAGAGTAAACAATATTTACTTAGAGATAATATATCAAATATTAACATACATGACTATAACTCCAACAATAATTCTATAATAGGACTCTACTTCATATCATAATAGTCACTATAATAAGTGCATCAAAATTTTTAATTTTCTATTTTTTTATTTTTAAATAAAGCAAACTATAATTCAAAGCAAACACAAAAAATGAGAAACCCAAAATAATTAAACCTAAAAAATTTCCTAAAACACATAAATTATCAACTAGTCTAAAAGTTAATATAAAACTCAAAACTCAAATATATATAAAACATATAACTAGAGAATATAAATAAGCAACTAAACTCTCCCTAACTAACATATCCCACTAAAATATACTTTTAAAGTACAAGATGGTAAAGTAATTTTAAGTATAAGTATAGATAGGTAAAGTATATTTAATTTATATATATATATATATATATATATATATATATATATATATATATATATATATACATGACGCTTCTTTCTTATTCACGTTATATTGTATATCCCTATGTAACATTTTTGATTCGAGATGAGGTCTATTTATTAAGTCCTTTGACTCACGGCTCTCTTTATTTTCTTTTTCTATCCTCAGATATTGATACTTGATAGTAAATTGAGATATTAGGAAGAAACATTGTGTCAAGAATGAGGTGAGCTAGGAGTTACTTTATATAGGTGATGCTTTTTATTGTGATAGAGTTGTATGGATAGTGTATCTTTGTATTACCTTGTACTAGACTATTATTTGTATATTATGTGACATTATATTTGTTAGGTTTTTATTTTTATTCTTGTATCAATTATAAATTTGATGGCTTGTTGTTAGATATGTGAGTTTTACCATATTTTATAGTTGGTTGGAGTTATTCTGACGTATACAAGGATTCTTGTGTAAGAATATCTATTTAGATTATAGTATGCTTTATCTCTAGAATAGATTGTCTCAAGTACATATTTATTTCTATGTTAATGTTCGTTATCGTGTCATGTACGTCGTTTGTGTTGTATGAGCTCGTAGATGATGGACAAGTGTTACACCTTAAATTTAATATCTAAATATATATTTTGGAACACTTCCTACTAGGGCTTTCAAAATAAAAAAGCAACTCGAACTTGGCTTTAGCTTAGCTTAGGCTAAATTTCAGGATCAAAATAAATTTCTCACTAAGCATGAGCAAAAACCAAGCTGAGACGAATTATCATAATTATCACCAAAATTATTGAAATCTTCAATTATATACCAAGTCCTGTTATATTCTTTAATATATCATAATTATCATTAAAATTATTGTACTCTTAAATTATCATAGTTAAATATAACTAAGCATAGTTGAAACTTAATTGATGTGATAAGAAGACTAATTTACCTTTATATAAATCACTTGAAATGGTCAGAAAATATCTAATATTGTCCGATATACCATATGAAAAATGAATTTAAATCACGATCTGCATAATTATCATTCTAAATTGTGAAATGAATATGGAATCTAAAGAATATATTTATAATTATAATTTTTGAATGTAAAAATTCAAGGAGAAAAATCCTACTTGTTAAGACCAGAGGTGGACTAAAAAGTTGTGGGTGGTCCAACGTCGCGCCAAAGACTGAGTACCAAAACAAATTAATGGAGGCTATCTTCCTTCCTTCCACCTTATAAAGAAAACAACTTGCAATAGAGTCCAAGCTACGGATATACAATTGAGAAGTTTTGCTCCACATGAGAAGACTGAAAAGACTTGGAAAGATAACAAACTTAACAAGTCGCCATCCTCCCTCAAATGCATTGGATTCCGTCATCATCTCTCTCACTCTCAGGGCCCTCTTTTTGGTGTCTTCCAAGTTCCAGCCCATCTAATCCGGCCATTTTCATGGAAAACATAAATATCTAATAATCTAGTGAGAGAAAGAGTATGGGTAGCTCGGAAACTTGCACTACTCAAAGACTAGCCGACTTTTCGAATGATTTTATCCCATAAGCGTTCAATCTTTATCTATATATGTAAGAAGGTATGGGAGTAGCAGCACCAAGTTGCAATATGGCTTCTCTTTTGCCCTTATTCTTCTCTCATGACTACCTCCTCCTTTTCCTTCTACTCCTTTTCGCGATTGTACTTCCCAGTCGATGCGCACCTGCGACTCAAAAGGAGTTCTTGAGCAGTCATCATACGGTGGATGTTCGATCTTTGCTACCGAGCGACGCTTGCTCTCCGTCGAAGGGTCTGAGCATACATATACTCCTATACATCTACTTATATTGTTTTCTGGTTTTCAATCATTGAGATATTCAAGTCACTGCTTAAAACAATATTGTGATGTAGTATATTGTAGACAATAATTTTTCCTTGTCGCAAGTGGCAACTTGTAGCTAATAATTTTTTCTCTATGTACGTCCTAAAAAACACGTCGCGCATACCTATGCATGCTTTAAGTACAAGATGAAGTTCTGACATATTTGCTAACACAGGATACCTCTAAATACTTGCAATTTACATTTGAACCCCATATTATAGTCGAAAAGTTGGCTGCATATTGATCCGATCGATTGGGTTGTAAATGGACTTAATCCCACAACCTCAGCTTGAGTTTTTGTTGAATTATTGATAATTAATTTTCTTATAGTTCTCAGAATCATAATATTATGTTGTTTAAATCGTTTTTTCAACTGCGTAATTACTGGCTCTTACTCTAGATCTATTTCTTTCTCTCTCAATTTACAGTACTTCTTGAAGGATCGGATGAACAAAGATTGAACCTCGTTCACCAGCACGGCCCTTGCTCGCCACTACACCGTAAAAAGAATCTATCCCATAAAAAAATCCTCAACAATGATCAATCTAGAGTGGACTGGCTCCATCATCGGATCTCATCATCTACTTCCAAACAGCAAGATAAATTACTGGATTCTTTAGACTCAGCAACGATTCCAGCTCGATCTGGGAATTCTCTCAGCACTGGCAACTACATCGTGTCCATCGGAATTGGGACCCCAAAACGGGACTTCTCTGTAGTCTTCGACACCGGCAGCGATGTGACATGGATCCAATGCAAGCCATGCGTCTCTTATTGCTATCCTCAGCAAGAGCCACTCTTCGATCCACTCCAATCTTCTACTTACGCCAATATATCGTGCGGGTCACCGTACTGCTCGCAGTTGAACTCGTACGGGTGCTCCGGTTCGGGGTGCCTTTACTCCGTGCAGTACGGCGACAAATCCTACACCGTTGGATTCTTCGCGCAAGACACACTCACTCTTACGCCATCAAACGTGATACAGAACTTCCGGTTCGGGTGCGGGGAGAAGAACAAGGGGATCTTCGGGCGGGCGGCAGGGTTGCTAGGCCTTGGTCGTGCAATGACGTCCTTGGTGTCGCAGGCATACCAAATGTACGGTGGGGTGTTCTCATACTGCATCCCGCCGACGGCCAGCTCGATGGGATACTTGTCTTTCGGTAGCAGTTCAGCTATGACTAACGTCAAATATACGCCAATGTTGGCAAAACCGAACACACCAAGTTTCTACTACCTCAATCTAGTTGCAATTAGCGTAGGAGGCCAGCAACTATCGATACCTCCGTCGGTCTTTTCGACCGCCGGGACAATCATAGATTCGGGAACGGTTATCACTAGATTACCGCCGGCCGCCTACTCCGCACTCCGGACGGCCTTCAAGCAGAATATGGCAGGCTACAAGTCGGCGCCGGGAGACTCACTATTAGACACATGCTATGACTTTACTGGTTATAACAACATCACGATTCCGACGGTGGAGTTGCATTTCGACGGCAGCGTGACCGCCAACATGGATGCCTCTGGGATACTATACGTCTATAGCATCTCGCAGGCTTGCCTGGCATTCGCTGGCAATAGCGATCCAGACAGCATAGCAATATTCGGGAACACGCAACAAAGGACGTTCAATGTGGTGTACGATGTCTCCAAAAAAGTGATTGGATTCAGTCCTGGAGGCTGCTAGATGATGCGTCAATTGAGTTCTGCATTGTCATACATAAGTTAAATAAATCAAGTGATTCGGGGTTGAATTGATAATAGAATGAACGGGAGGAGTTAAAATGAAATATATATATTTGTTGGTGTTAAATCCTTTGTCTCACTAAAATTATTGTGATATTTTATTTTCTATTATATTCTCCATGTCACTATTTTAGTTCAGCAACTATTCAGCTGTGTTTGTATACTTCCTGTTCTAAATGAATGTTATTCATATGTTAATCGCTACCCAAATAGGAGTTAAATCGTAGATATCAAAAGAAAGAGAACAACATACCAAGTTTTGCTTATTTGTCCCCTTAACCAGAGAGTAATTATATTATGATGTATATGAAAAGTTGTATTAATTATATTGTGAATAAATAAATGACGGCATGTTAATGAAATTGCATCTACTCTTATTTTGAAAGTTTTGTGCCTTCAATGATTACATGACAAAGTTGTTGGCCGGACCTGCTAATCTATGGGCGACACTGTTGTTAGCATGACTCGTGAAGAATTTATGTGTCAAACTATTGTTGGCACGACTCATGAAGGAGTCTCTATTCTTACGTTACTTTAAAATTCATCTTTTACATTCAAGCACTGTCGAGTTAATAGGCCAATTAACATGATTTCTCCACTTGTTTATTGTCTTAACCATATGGAGAGAGTCACTAAATGTCCAATAGCTTTGGTGTTTTAAGAAATAAGGCCTGGCCTTCCAGTAGGGCTCAAGAGCAAGGCTAGAGCTTCACCTGCTAGAGCATTAGGATGATGCGCAAGATAGATACTTTTGGCTAGACAGAAATGGTCCGAATACCTGAGAAGTAAGATGTCGACACCTCCCAAGCTTTTGCCTCTCCGATAAGCATCCACCCAACACACTAACTCTTCATTTTGCAGCTTCTCCTAGTCCTTATTACTCCCCGGTGAAACACCTGCCATTGATAGGGTTTATCATATGGAGCTTGGGAATTGAATAACATTAAAGTTCCTCATTTAAGTGAGAGAGGAAAGACCACTACTTCGCTCTGAGATGAATTTGACTTCACTATAATCTCCACATAAACACCAGTAAATGTGATTAGAATTGTTAAGAGGAGAGTTCATTCCAAATATTTGCTTTCTCAGCTGAGGAAGTAGGACCATATATATTGGACAACATAAATTCTTTCTTCTTCTTTTTTTAAAATGAATGATGTACCGAAAAAAAATTTAAAAAAAAAAATTAAGGAAGATCTAGCCTGCATGATCAACGAAACAATGACTCACAAACCTAATATGCATGTGAAAAGCATGCTTTAAAATTTTGAAAAGAATCATTGTATAGAGGAGTAAGATCAAAATCATGAAGAAACCCCCCAAAAAATGTAATTGAAAGAGAAAGAGGGGGGATCTTACCTTCTCAAGAATAGCAAGTAGTAAATCACCAAGGATTCGCAAAACAATCTTAGAAATCGGCAAGAAAATGATGAAGGAAAGAAAAATGAAGGGAGATACGTTTAAAACAAATATCTAAACACAAACATAAGTCAAATCAAGGTAAAGCAAAATAAAATATACCCCTCAGGCTCTAAGATTTTTTTTTGTTTTTGTAATCAATATTGGCTTTTACTCAGTGTGAGAGGTAGCCCTTTTCTTGTACAAAAATCGAGAAAAAAATAGAGATTAGTTCTTCCCCTCAAGGGCATCATCATAATAAACAAGACAACTTTCACGCTGTTCACCAAGTAGATTTTTTTATTAATTTACACTGTCAAATTGGATAATGTTTTCTTTTTTTTTAGCAAAACCTAAGGATTAAGAGAGTACAAAATGCATGACTGGCCAAAATAATTCATGTCAATTATGTTTAAATCAATGAACAAATATGAGTAGATCTAAGTATCCAGTAAGTTTTGGAAAGATGATCATGGGTAAAAAGAGTGTATAAGAGAAATCTTGCCCGACATTAATCCAATAATTGTTCAAGATCCCAAATTAACACAAAAAGCAACTCACATGAAGAAATATCCGTCAAATTTTTTTTAAAAAGACCAAAATTTTTAAATAAAAAAGCAAAACAAAAAAATAAAAATAAAATAAAATATGCAAACAGAAATCACGGAAATATGCAAACCCCTAGAGATTTCCCAAGATATTCAAATCTTTGGACATCTAGAGGTTTGTGAAAATATTACTAACCTGTAACTTTGTTTGTATGTATTCTAAAGTAATAATTTTCTTCTCTACCAATTCACGAATAAAATGATGCCTAATATCGATATGTTTTGTTCTAGAGTGCTAGACTGGATTCTTAGAGATATTAATTGCACTCATGTTGTCACAAAACAAGGTCATGGTTCCTTGGTCAATCCCGTAATCTTTGACCATTTGCTTTATCCATAACAACTATATACAACAACTACCGACAGCTATGTACTCGACCTCTATAGTGGATAATGAAATAGCATTATGTTTTTTTACTGTGTCAAGCAACTAAATTATTTCCGACATAAAAACACCCACTAGAAGTGCTTTTTCTGTCAACTGAAAAACCGGCCCTATCTGCATTTGAATAACCAATAATAGAAGAGCTAGTTTCTGAAATGTACCAAATTCCAAAATCTATTTTTTCATTTACATATTTGGTAATATGTTTAACCGCAATCAAATGAGATTCTTGAGGACAAGACTGATGCCTTGCACAAATTTCAATATTGAAAGATATATTTGGCCTACTAGCAGTTAAGTACATGAGATTCCATATCGTACTTCTATACAAGGTTTCATCCACATTTTGAACAGAATTGTTTTTGCAAAGTTTTGTGCTAGTACTCATTAGTGTTCTCGCATGTTTTGAAGAAGTCAATCTATATTTTTTTTATCAATTTTCGAGCATATTTTGATTGGGAGATAAAGATTCTATCATCAGTTTGGACAATCTCAAATCCTAGAAAGAATTTTAATTCTCCCATCATACTCATTTCAAATTTCTTTTGCATCAAAGTGGCAAACTCTTGAACAATATCAATAGTTGTAGCACCAAAAACAATACCATCAATATAGATCTGTGTAACAACAATATTTTTTAAATCCCTCTTAATAAACAAAGTTTTATCAACTCCCCCTCGAGTGAAGCCAGAATCAATCAAACATTCTGTCAATTTTTCATTACAAGCTCTAGGTGCCTATTTCAATCCATAAAGGGCTTTCTTCAATTTGTAAACATGTGAGGGGGTAGTGAGGGTCCTCAAATCCCTTAGGTTGTTCTACAAAGACTTCTTCATTTAGAATACCATTCAAAAAGTCATTTTTGACATCCATTTGAAACAATTTAAATTTCATATGGTAAGCAATAGCAAATAAAATTCGTATAGATTCTAGTCTTACTACGGGTGCAAAAGTTTCATCAAAGTCTATGCCTTCAATTTGAGTATATTCTTGAGCAACTAATCTAGCCTTGTTCCTAATTATTATACCATTCATTCTTACGTTTGAAAATCCACTTGGTACCTATTATGTTCACATCATTAGAATTAGGAACTAGGATCCAAACACCATTACGCACAAATTGTTCAACTTCTTCATGCATAGCATTAACCCAAGAATCATCTAGCAAAGCTTCCTTAACATTCTTGAGTTCAAATGTTGAAATATAACACATAAAAGTTACCTCATTGTGCATTTCATTTCTGATTTTCATAGGTTCCCGAACATTTCTAATTACTTGTGTCAGTGGATGATTGAGCTTCATACGGGCGGATGGCTCTAATTGAATTTGATCTTGATGTACTTCAACTTTGGATGGCTCGACTTCTTTACTTATATCCTCTAACTCCAGCTTAGCCACATCTATACATATAAAATCAAAATCAGAAGAGGAATTAGACAAGTCCATATCTGTATTATCAACAATAATATTAAATGACTCCATAATAGTAGATGTATCTAAATTGAACACTCTATAAACTCTACTGTTAATGGAATAACCTAAATATATCCTCACTACTTCTCAAATTAAACTTAGTTAAGTGTTCACGATCTCGAAGAATATAACACTTACTTCAAAAACTCTAAAATATTTCACATTAGGCTTTTTTCATTTTAAATTTCATAAGCAGTTTGTTTTGTTCCAAGCCTAAAGTAAACTCAATTAATCACATACATAGCAATATTCACGGCCTTGGCCCAAAATTTTTGAGGAATATTTTTTGCATGCATCATAACACGAGCCATCTTTCGCATGACTCAATTTTTTCTTTCTACAATACCATTTTGCTGAGGAGTTTTTGAAGCAAAAAATTCATGTTTAATATCATTGGAATCACAAAGTATGGTGTATTGTTCATTCTCAAATTCTCTTCCATGATCAGAACAAATTCTAACAATCTTGAAGTCTTTTTCATTTTGAAGTTGCAAGCACAAAGACTTAAAAACATTAAAAGTATTAAAATTTTCTCTTAAGAAAGCGACCTGAGTCAATCTAGAAAAATCATCTACCAAAAGAAAAATATACTTCTTTCCACCTATACTTTTAGTTTTAGTTGAGCCCATAAGATCCATATGTAATAACTCCAAAGGTCTTTTGGAAGTGAAAGAGTCAATCTTTTTTATGTGAGGATTTAATCTGTTTTCCTAATTGACAAGGTCCACATACTCCTTTCTTCTTTACAGTCAGTTTCGATATATCTCTAATGGAATCAAACTTTATCAATTTAGATAAATCATTAAAATTCACATGACCTAACCTTTGATGCCATAATTCAGAATCATTCAAAGATACAGAATTGCATTTCATAAGAGTATTTAAACAAACACCATAGCAATTATCCATAGTCCTAACTCCATGAATCACACTTTTTCCTTTTTGATCAACAATCAAACACCGATTTCTTGAAAAGCGCACTTCATAATGATCATCACACATTTGACTAATGCTTAAGAGATTTGCTTTTAAACTCTCAACATAAAGAATATTGTTTAACTTTGGTAAACCGGGAGTGATCACAACACTTATTCCTATGACCTTAATAGTGCTACAATCACCAAAAGTTATCTACCACCTTCAAAATTTTCAAAAGACTACAATAATGATTTATCATCGGACAAATGTTTAGAGCAATTGCTATCTAAATAACACATATCAGAATTCAAGGTTTTGAGAGCAGTATGAACAATATAGCACTTAAGATCATTTTTGTTAATCCGCACTTTTCTAATTTTCACACCAACTTTAAAAAACATTGCATTTTTCAAAGCATAACAATTTCGTCTAATATGCCCTAAAACACTGCAATAATGACAAATGGGCACAAAATTAGATTTTCTTACCTAATCGTTCTTTTTGTAATTTGAAAGTACCTTTTTCATATTTAAGAAGGGTGTAGCTTTCATAACCTTAGGATGTGATGGTCCACTTGAAGTCTTAGGTACATAATTTTTGATCGAACATTCTCAAGTGCTTACAGAAACATAAATTGTATTAGTTTTACAAGTATTTCTAGAATATCCGATACTATACTTTCCTTTTCTTGTAATTTGAGCATTCAAAATCTTGTCCAGCTTGGTTTTTTCTTTTAAAAAAGTAACTTCTTTAGTAAGTCTTTCTGTTTCTAATTTAGACTTCTCAAGAAGATCATTAAACTTTTTTTCTTCTTCTAACTTCATCAATTTTTCTAAGGCTTCATTTAGTTGAACCTATGGTTCATCTTTTTTAGATTCTGGGTGCTTCAGTTTGCCAGAAGTCTTGATAAAATTTTTTCTTTATTCTGTATGTCTCCTGATATAATTTATCATAATATGCCCATGTCATCATTGCCATCTTCGTCTTCACCAGTGCTCACGTTCTCACAAGAATTGTTAGATGAAACAATTGATACAGGAAAAGTTACAAAATTTTCTTGTTCATATTCAGAATCACTGGCATCAGACTTATCTGAATCATCCCATGTAACCTTCATAGTTTTTCCTTTTATTTTTAACCGATTTGACATTCTAGTGCAATATGTCCAAAACCCTTACATTCAAAATATTGAATTCCACCACTAGAGACCTTGCCCTTTTGTTTCAAACTCACAGGTTGAGTAGAAGCACTAGGCCCTTTAGACTTGTCATGAGGTTTTGACTTTTTAAACTATAAAACCTATAACTAGTAAACTTGATGATAAATAAAGAAAGATAAAAAGTAAGCAATGCTAACATACACGATTTCCATGGAAAACTTTAAACTAGGGTAAAAACCACGAATTCTTTACACTAGCATCAAATCAACCATTATCAAGAGCAAGTACAAGAACTACTTACAAATTACCCACTGAAATCCACAACTATATCTAAAGATCTCTTATTCGCTAGACCCCACAATGAGTTGCTTCTAGTCGTTGATAGCTCCAATCTCTTTGACCCTTGAGATCAAACCGAATCTTGTCTCAATAACCCTCAAGACAAGTTGCACAATGCTACAACGATCAAGAATTATCTCTGAATGCTCAAAACCTGTAGCTTCTTGATCAATGAAGAACTTCCAATTGAATTTTGTTTTTCAAAGCTTCAATTCACGTTCTCCTAAAGACTTTATATCTTCTAGGCTCTTAAGGCTAATATAGGTTTCCAAGGACAGATGAGAGACCTAGTTTAAGTCAGCCCAGAATAGATCAACTTCGTAAGTGTGTTCGAGTACAAGAAGAGCCATTCGAACGCACACAACATAAATAGTCCAAACAGCCAAGGCCGTTCAAATGCCAATTAAATCCCACTTCTCTTAGGAACACATGTTCGAACACTTCTCATGTCGTTTGAACGTGTAACACCCCCTTCCGGCACTGGCACGTGCACGCCCACGCACCCACACGGTGAGTTAGGGCACACAACAGGTCGAGCAGGACCTATCATGCATAGATACACTTATGCACATAAAATTCATAACCGAATAAATCATAATATTAACCAAATAAACCTGTTAACATATGAATATTCAAGTCCACAATAACCATACTAGACATTTACATAATTTGACAGAGTTCATACAGACCACAACAAACCATCAAGATATAACTAAAATTACTAATACATGAGTATACTATAATTCGACCTATATTATACAAATCATCATCTATGCAATGTCATACAAATATTAAATAATAGTACAACTCAATATTTAGATAAACTATCTTCTATACTATCTCATGTCTATAGCTCACCTCATCTTTGCTCTAAAATATCTCTTCAGAATATTTCAAGTCGCTATCACGTACCATAATATCTGAGGGGTTAGAAAAAAAATAAAGAGAGTCATGAGCAAAAGACTCAGTGAATAAACCTTATCCTGAATCAGTAACGCCAAATAGAGGATAAATCGTGTAGTGAATAATATAAATCACAAAGAGTATTATGTCATGAATGAGTATTGAACGTGTCCTCAATAATATATATATGAAAAATAGATATCATGTCATAACTAATAAAAGTATATAATTCTCAACAATAAATAAACAAATCTCCATATGATACCATAATCATAACTCTCTCAATATGACACCTATGATGCATGCCGACTATAAACATATTATGATACCAAATGCACTCACATATAATGCATAATGACCACTTGAAAATTAGGTATATCAGATGATAATGAAATTATATGCATTTCTCAATATCATGATCATCATTGATATCTCGGTATAATATCATCATACTAGACCACTATGCACAGTCAATATTCGGTACCCAGCTAGCCGCAGTCGGTTGGCTGCGACAATGGCATTACGGGGTGCGTGGCACCCCCACACACCATGCAATATCATGGGCATGAGGTTGGCCACATTATAGCCGACCATGTCGTGTCCATGTTAATTTTTTGTTGTTGTTATAGAATGCCTGTTAAATGCCACTGCTATTAGCCATGCATTGTCGCAGCCAACCGGCTGTGGTCAGTTAGCTGCGGCGGTCCCCCGTGCCGCCACAGCAACTGCCTCCTTCCCTTACCGCCGTCTTCTCTCTCACTCTCTCTCGTTCTCTTCTCCCTCCAGTGCAGGTAATCTTTATGTTTAATAACATCAAATTTTAAGAACTTTTTTTTTCATATGTAAATGTATTTATTTGGATAATAGTATGATTTATCATAAGATAGATTATGTGAGTATAAACATATTTGCGCGTGGCAGGTTCCACTCGTCTAGTCGTGTGCGCTGCGCATGCCGTGCTTCCACATGCTTGTGCTGGTTGGTGGCATTACAAAAGTGGAAATGGAGGGTATATACCAAAAGAAAGGACAAGCTTAGGGCAACCTCCTAGACCAAAAGCAGTTGACTGATGCCGGATGGCATATTTCATCAGAGGAAGTGAACACGAGAAGGACAAAAAAAAGGGGTTCCTAACAAGAACGCAATTAAAAGCTTGGAGGAATTGAACACTCATCGAGAGATTGGATGATGAAGTAGATAGGGACTAACAATGCTCAAACGACTTGTAGACTCCGAGGAATGAACAATGAACACCTTCAATGAGAGGTATGGGTAGGAGCAAAGAAACAAAAAGGATGGTAAAGAGTGTACGGTAAGGGGCAAAGAAAAAACAGATGGTAAAGATGTATGGGTAGGAGCAAAGAAGAAAAAAAGATGGTAAAGAGGTATGGGTAGGAACAAAGAAAAAAAAATATGGTAAAGACGTATGGCTAGGAGCAAAGAAAAAAAAAAGAATAGAATATGGGGGAGAAAGAGAGAACGATAGAAAATAAACTCCACCCGCTAAATTCTACATCACGAGCAGTCGAAGAGATTAGAGAAATGGGGGAACCTCCAGTGTGGATTTGGAAGATAGACGTGTCGACCGTAAGAAGTTTTGGTCTACATGGGAAGACTGCAAAGACTTGGAAAGATTACAAAATTAACATGTTGGTCATCCTAGCTATGATAAGACTGCAAAGACTTGGACGGTTTACAAATTAAGAAGATTCGGTCTACATGGGAAGACTGCAAAGACTTGGAAAGATTACAAAATTAACAAGTTGGCCACGGCTAGCTATGAGAAGACTGCAAAGACTTGGAAAGATTACAAATTAACCAGTCGCCATCCTTCCTCTTACTAACATGTGATGCGTTGGATCTAATCCTATTTCCATGAAAAAGACTAACAAATCGCCATCCCCCTCTTTCTCTCTAATAATCTAGAGAGAGAAAGAGTGTGGATTGGAATCTTCCCCTCAAAGATTAGCCAAAGAAGCAAGCATCTACCTAAATAATCCTAACTCCATGAAAAATATACATGCCTAATAATTTACAGAAAGAAAAAGTGTGGGTTGCTTGGAATTCCACGAGTCGAAGACTAACCAAAGAAACATGTCTTTTTAAATGATTTTATTCAATAAGCCTTCGATCTTCATACATATATATATATAAGAAGATATAGGGAGGCAGTAGCAGCACCAAGTTACAATATGACTTCTCTTTTGCCTACTTCCTTCTCTCATGACCATCTTCTTCTTCTTCTATTACTACTCATTTTCGTATTTGTAGTTCCCAGTCAATGCACCGATGCGGCTCAAAAAGAGTTCTTGAGTAGTCATCACACCGTCGACGTTCGATCTTTGCTACCGAGTGACACTTGCTCGTCGTCGAAAGGTCTGAGCATACATATTAATTCTCCTATTTATCTATTTATATTGTTGGCTGGTATTTCAGACGTTGAGATATTCAATTCTTCACTTAAAACATTTGTGTGGTGCAGTATATCGTATACAACAATTTTCCTTGTCGCAAGTGTCAACTTTTAGCTAATAATATAACTTTTCTTTCTTTCTTTCGTCCTGAAAAGGCATGACACTGACTCTGCATACTTTATATAAGTGCAAGATGAAGTTTTGACGTATTCGTTAACGCAGGCTATGCTACCAAATGTTATATTATATATTTAAAGTCTTAAATAGTGCTTCTTCCATGCCGTAATAGTAAATGTTTATCGATCTACTAATAACATCCTTAAGAATATAATAAGACTGTAAAAAATTTAAAAGGTACCGGTTGAATAAGTAATTATTTATTTTTAAAATATATTACCCGTATATTATTTTTTTATTATTATATTATCTTAATAATTTATTAATAAAAAATATATATCCTTAACCGAGAGTAACGTGTGTGTATATATATATATATATATATATATCAGGGTATTGATACTTTTTTATAATTAACTTGATGCAAGCTTAATTAAATTTTATCTCTTCAATAATTTTTTAATTATTTACATATATCTCTCATGAGTTTAAGATTAATTTAAACTAAAATTTGATTATAGATAGAGACAAAGAATCAAAGTTAAGTTGCAGTATGTCTCATCAAATTTAATTATTTACTATTAAATGATTTTCTATAATTAAGGCTTAATTATCTATTATAATTATATCTAAGAGAGAAAAATCTTAATAGAAGAAAAGAATGTGTAATCTAAAAGTCACGCGCATCTAATCTAATTTTCTTGACTAATATACGTTTTATGTTGTTTTGGAACTGGTACTAGATAGTTATGAAAAATGATTATTATAGCTATTAGATTATGATTAAAAATTTTAGAAGGATATTAAAGTATTTGCGTTGTCTACATCTTGAGCAATGATTTGATATTAAAAAACTTCCACACCTTGATAAATGAAGGGGTATATAAGATACTTTACATATTTAATTAAATTAATTGGTAAGTAATTTAGAATTTAATGTATTTTTTATTACTTATCTTTATAACTTCTAAGAGAGAAATAAAATATGACTAATTTATCTTGACTATTTAAAAGTTTGATTAGTATTTTGATTAATTTTATTTAGTATTATTTAATTTTAATTGTTGAATTAGGAAAAAGAAATTAGTAATTCTTATTGAAACATTTGTCATAAATCTTTTTCATTTATTATGTAATAATTTGGTTTATCTATTTCTTTCTCTCTCAATATACAGTGCTTCGTGAAGGATCTCATGAACAAAGATTAAACCTCGTTCACCAGCACGGCCCTTGCTCGCCGCTACACCATAAAAAGAATCTATCCCACAAACAAATGCTAAAAAACGATCAATCTAGAGTCGACTGGATCCATCGTCGGATCTCATCATCTGCTTCCAAACAGCAAGATAAATTACAGGATTCTTTAGCCTCTGCAACAATCCCAGCTCAATCTGGCAGCTCTCTCAACGTTGGCAACTACATCGTATCCATCGGAATTGGGACCCCAAGACGGGACTTCTCCGTAGCCTTCGACACCGGCAGCGATGTGACATGGATCCAATGCAAGCCATGCGTCGCTTATTGCCACCCTCAGCAAGACCAACTCTTCGATCCACTCCAATCTTCTACTTACGCCAATATATCGTGCGGGTCACCGTACTGCTCACAGTTGAACTCGTACGGCTGCTCCGATTCGGGGTGCCTGTACTCCGTAAACTACGGCGATGGTTCCTACACCGTTGGGTTCTTCGCACAGGACACGCTCACTCTTACGCCGTCGAACGTGATACCGAACTTTCGGTTCGGGTGCGGGGAGAATAACAACGGGCTCTGGGGGCAGACAGCGGGGCTGCTGGGCCTTGGTCGTGCGATGACGTCCTTGGTGTCGCAGGCATACCAAATGTACGGTGGGGTGTTCTCATACTGCCTCCCGCCAACGGCCAGCTCGACGGGATACTTAGCGTTCGGTAGCAGTTCAGCAATGGCTAACGTCAAATATACACCAATGTTGAGAGACCCGAACGCACCAACTTTTTACTTCCTCAATCTGGTAGCAATCACCGTTGGAGGCCAGAATTTACCGATACCTTCGGCGGTCTTTTCGACTGCTGGGACGATCATCGATTCCGGGACTGTTATCACTAGATTACCGCCGGACGCCTACTCCGCACTACGGTCGGAGTTCCGGCAAAAGATGTCGGGCTACAATTCGGCGCCGGCGATGGAACCATTCGACACATGCTATGACTTTACAGGTTATAACAACATCACGGTTCCGCCGGTGGCATTGCAATTCGACGGCGGCGTGACCATCAACTTGGATACCTCGGGGATACTGTACTTCCCGAGCATCTCGCAGTCGCAGGCCTGCCTCGCATTCGCGGGCAATAGCGATCCGAACAGCATTGCAATCCTTGGGAACACGCAACAAAGGACGTTCAATGTAGTGTATGATATCCCAAGAAAAGTGATTGGGTTCAGTCCTGGAGGTTGCTAGATGGTACGTACATTGAGTTATATGTTGCGATACGTAAGTTAATCGAATCAAGTGACTGGGGTTGAAAGGGCAATAAAATAAACGGAAGGAATTATAAGGAAAGAAACAGATATGATATATTTATATATGTTGGTATTAAATCTTTTGTCTTATTAAAAGTACTGTGAAATTTTACTTTCTATTATATACTGCATGTAACAGGAGATTGAAGTTTCACCATTTTATTTCGGCAACTATTCAACTGTGTATTCATATGAAAGTTTTACAATTATATTCTACCGAATGTGATTCATACGTGAATCGCTAGCCAAATTGGAGACTTATCTGATCAGTCATTCCAAGTCACTTTCATTACTTTACCTTACCTGATTAACGTACTCTTATGCTATATGTCTATATCCATGATACTAATAGCAATGGATACTCCTGACAAAGTTTTTATTTTTGACTAATGACTTAGACTTGTTTTTATCCTAAGTGATATTTTTAGAATTCTTAAAAAACTTTTTGAACTTTTTAACAAACAATGTCATAATTTAAGAATCTAGTTCACACCCGTCATCACTATCATCGTGAAAGCTACCCCCTCTGGATTTTTAATGCTGACGAGGGTAGCTAAAAATCGTGTAGGTCCCTTACCAATTATTCAATTATAATTGTGTCAATGTCCTTGTTCTCTTCTTTTATTGTCTCCTTGAAATCTCTTAGAAATCTTACCAATAATTCTACTTTCAAGAATCTTCTCATTTTAAAACTAGAGCTAGGCAACATCAATAGGATTAACATAAGAATTATTAAAAATCTCAGTTTACTCCACATGGAGGGTTTCAAAGTTAGTCGTAAACATTTGAAGCTTAGACAATTTGACGGTAGGAGTTGCCTCATATGTAGTCTCAAGAGTGTCCCAGACATTCTTTAACAACTTCACATGTACAAATTCGACAAAATTTGTCGAGAGTCTGATCACTAAATATAACATTTTATGGCTTTATTGCTGCAACCAGATTTAATTATCATAATCAATTTTCTCCCATTTATCTATTGGTTTATCAACTTTTTCTTTGTCAACAGTTGTAATAAGGGATGTCCATCGATTAACAATAGATAACCAAACACATTCATGTGTCTATTGAAAGAATGCTTGGGTTGTGTTCTAGCTTTCTAGCTTGGATAATTTGATCCATCAAGTAATAGTGGCCTAATTGTAGATTGCTCTTCTCTAAAAAAATATAGTTCCTAGTATATCTCTCTAAAGCAACAAAAACATGCTCTGATATCAACTGAAAGATGGTGAATCCAAGGTACGCTTTAATACTAATTGAAAATTTTAGGCTATCCCTAATCTAGGAGATAATGGCCTATCAAGAAAACATAAATATAGAAAAATAACTAGAAATAGAGATTAACGCCAAGCAAAAGTATTTTTTTTGTGTGGAAAACCCCAAACCTGGCTAAAAACCATAGATCTATTTTACAAGGATCAAATCAATCACTAATATCATACAAATATAAGAACTACTTACAAATCACCTACTAAATCTCATGGCTATATCTGAAGTTCTTTTACTCGCTAGAATTTGTAATGAATTACTTCTCATGATTGATCAATCCAATTTTAGTCATCCTCAAGATTAGATAGACCTATCTCAGTGCCTCTTAAGACAGTTACTTATTTCAAAGATGGACGTGTAGTAATGATTAAAATATTTTAGAAAAAGCTCAAATCTTTTATCTTCCCTAATTACCAAAAAAAAACACCACAAACTTCATATAGGGCTTTAAAATATGTTCTCTCATCATCCTCCACGAATTAGGGCTTAGTGACCTATATATCTGTGAGAAAAACTACTAGAAAATTGCTTTAGGTTAGAATCAGATATTTCTCCTACTCGAGCATTCAAATGTCATATAATTTTATGCTCTTTGCTAAAAGCGTTCTAATGCCCGAGGGTCCGTTTGAACGGTCAAATGGTCAGTTGCATGCAAAGTGGCCGTTGTAAATATCATAACACTAGTTGAACACTTTAAAGATAACCTGCATACTGCTTGAAATGTTATAAAATCACTCAAACACCATTCTAGTGATCGTAAAGATATCTATAACTCATCCAAACCCTTGTAAAATATATGTTAAATATAAATTCAAACTTTTTATAATCATATGCTAAATTTCCTATCGTCAAATAAAATGAGTTAGTTACAATAAAAAGTAAGCAAGTAAACTAGAATCAAAGCCAAGCAATTTAAGTTTTAAACATCCAATATGAGATAAAAATCATAGGACCCAAGTTTATCCCAAATCTCCACTATAATCAATAATAATGAGTACATAAAATTCTTCATTAGACAAAACTAGAGAATCACAATAAATAAGAATCACTTCCTTATACCACAACCAAAGAAAAGTAATCAAATAAGAGGACTAATGCTTCACAATTGAATCAGAACGATCTCATCAAAGATGATAAATTTCATAAAATGCATCTTCACTTACTTTTTTGAGATGGATTACATAATCTCTTCAAGAAGATCATTCTCATTCTCTTTCAAAAGCTCTTTTTTTAAAAATAAAAAAATCTCGAATCTCATTTAATTTGAATGAGCTGTAGGCCTCTTTTCTGTTTCTCTATTTTTCCTTCTAATTTGCATTTATGTGTATGCTATCCCTTGGTGTCCCTACAAGGACAATCTACACGAGAGATTGAGCATAATTCAACTAAGCCCCGGTGATACTATTGTGATACTTCTTGGACTAATTTTCCCGATCTAGATCTTACTCAAGGATTTTCTTTATATCAAGTCACTTTTATTGGCTTTTGTAGCAAAGCTTCATTGAAGAGATTAAAAATTGTACTGTTAAATACATTGCACTCTCCGATACTTAAAAAATTCTAAACTAATCCCTATATTTATAACCAAAGTGAGATTGTTAGATTTTTCATCTAACTCAAGTGAGCATGCCTAAATAATATCCAAAATTAATTAGCAGCTATATTCGCTCCTTTTTCTTATATTTTATGGATAAAAATGCCATCTCCCTCTTATAATATAAGGAAGCTTATTTTAGAATAAGCCTATTCCCATTCCACAAGTGAATCTTTCTCCTTTCTATTTCTTATTATCATAACTTGCAAATGTCCACCTATACTTTATTTTTTTTTCTTTTTTGAAAGAAAGGCATTCTCCCGGTTTCATTTAAAACCCTAATTTCCCCTTAGACTGTAAAGCTAGTTCGAGAGCTACTACCCCCCACAAACTACATCTAGGGGTGGCAATCGAGTCAGGTTAGTCGGGTTCGGGTCGAGTCAAAATAGCACTAACATGAACATGACCCGTTTAATAAACGGGTCAATTTTTTTAAACACAAACAAGACCCGTTTATTAAACGGGTAACACGATACGACCCGTTTAACCGATTTAATAAACAAATTATATTTTTTATACATCCCGTTTAACCCAAAACGACCCATTTAACCCATTTAATAAACATATTATATTTTTTTATTCAACCAGTTTAACTCATCAATATAACTCGTTTAACCCATTTAATTAATTTGGGTAAAATTTTCATTTAAAACCCTGCATTAAGTGAATTTTCTGTTAGAATAATATTGCATAAAAATAGGGTAGCTAATGAAAAATAATTATTCTTTCATTTAGCACCCCATATATTACTAACAACTCGTTTAACTAGTTTACATCCATTTAACACAACGCCCATTTAACAAAACTATCACACATTTACACAAATCCATTAGATTTATAATATTACAAGAATATTTAGTAAAAATAAATTCATTAGCAGCTTTTCGCGGGGGAGGCATCGCCGAAGTTGGCAAAGCAACGGCGGCAGAGGCAATGCTCTAGGAGCTAGCTCCCATGGCGATGAGCCCCGGATCTGCCGAGGAAGACAAGGCGGGAGAGTTCAGAGGTGGTCGTGCTACAATCTGACCACATGGGTTAAGTTGAATCAAATCGAGTCGAATCGAGTCTATTTATCTTTTAATTTTTTCATGATGTAAGCCTTTTAGGCAAGTCTAATTTAGTCATCTGAGCCATTAAGGCAAATCGAAATAAGTCAGAATAGCTCTTAAGGTAAATATAGTTAAGTCAAGTCCAAATAAGTTACGATAGCCCTTAAAGTAAGTCTAATCAAATCCTAATTAAAATCGTGTCAGCTTTTAGGGCTAAGTCCGAGTAGGACTCATTGTACCCCACCTCTATATATTGGTATTTTTTGTTATCCATCTAAGAATCCAAGTATCTAAGCATCCAAGCATTGAGAATTAATTAAGTTTAATTATTTTCTTATTACCATATTTACCAATTTATCGTAGCCGTTAGATAGTCTTTACCTTTCTAGGGGTTAATTATAGTCTTAGATCCTCCAAAGCTTTCAAACCTTAGCCACCTCCTACTTCCAGCAGCCACCCTACAATACGGCCGTCCACCATCATCCTTGGCCATCCGCCACTCTCCGACCACCGCCACAACGTTGCATATTTACCATGTTGCCCTCTTTGACCTATCTCTACTATTTTATTCTTAATTTTTTATCCCAACCTCCTATTTATATGAAATTAGAGCCAATAGAACCCTAACTCATGAGGCTATTTTCACTTAAATTTTTATAATTTTCTTACATCCGAATCGATCCAAATCTGGTTCATAATAGGTCGGTGTGGCCGGAGACGGAGAGGCGATGGCAGGCGAAGATGGGGACGAAGGCACCACGACATGCGGAGACAAACATGGAGGCACCGCGGTAGGCAGAGACAAGGATGGAGGCACAGTAGCAAATGGTCACGATAGGCGGAGACGTGGAGTTGGGATGGCAGGCAAATACGGGAAGCAGAGACGCGGGAGGCAGAAACGTGGGAGGCGGCAGGTGAGGGAGGCAGCAGGTGCGACGGCAGGTGCAGGAGGAGGCGGCAAGCGGTAGGCAAAAGGCGTGACGGCGCTAAAGAGAGAGATGGGGCAAATTTTTTCTTTCGAAATGCTGAGGTGGCTGGAGAAGGGGAAGTGGAGAGATTGAGATTTGAGAAAGAGGGTTAGGTTAGAGTTTATTTTATATATATATACGGGTTAGCGGGTTGACATGACCCGACCAAATATACTTAAATACGGGTCAGTTGTGTAAACTTGAACACGATCCGTTTATTAAATGGGTTAGGCAGATTAACCCGTTTATGACCCGAACTCAATTATATTGAACTCAGACTCGATTATATTAAACTCAAACCCGATTATATTAAACTCAAATCCAATTAAAAACCAGATTATCGGATTGAGTCAAATTTTGCCACATCAAGCTACGTCCACAAGAGACATAGATCCAATAGCAAATCCATAATCAACGTAACAACAAAACATCACATCACAACCAGGCTACCACACAGCTAAGCAGCCACGATCAAAATAATACCAATAATCAAAGAAAACAACCATATCACGGCAACCTAGAGCATACAATCCCCACAGTCTACTAACAAATACGAAGTTTCAATACACAGCTACAACCAGGATGACATCAGTCCATAAAACAAGCAAAAACTCTTATTTCTTTCCAACCAAATACTCCATAATCCACACCACGGGGAACATTAAATTTGCCACCACTTTTTATTTTCTTTGGTCAACTTCAAATCAAAAAATAAATCTCTCAACTGTTTTGATTTCTTTATAAACCTCTTTAGAATATAAATCTAATGAATAGATAAGTCCTTGATTCTTTCTTCCCACATAAGACACACTCTAAACTTTCCCTCTAACTTTTCTAAGCAAACTATCTCTACTGAAAATTCTGCTGTTACACACCTGCCACAAATAAGCTTTTCTCATAGTGGGAATCTTCAATTTCTATGTACTAGACAAACTTTTAGCAATCTATCCCCCACTATTTAAAAAACTATACAATAATTTAACAATATAAATTCTATTGCTATTAAACCTCCAACTAGCCATATCAGGCATGCCATCTAGATTAATCTCATTATTTTGCACCATATTGATCATCTAGTGCTCTTCTACCAATAAGGTATTAGTCAGATTTCTTCTATACTACATATTTCATGATCATCTAAAACTTTTTAGATAAACCTCTTTATTTCAAATAATGCTAAACATGTTAGAAAACATAGTACATTCCCCTACCCAAATATCTATCCAGAACTACACCTTATTCTAACCGATATTTTTCTATCTGAAAGATTCTAACTGATATTTCTTATAGTATCTTTCCATCACCATATTAACTCATAATTGCTTATCAGAATTCAATAGCTACCACCACCGCTTAGCCAATAAAACCATATTCATATCCTGCAGATTTGTTAGCTCCAGCCTGCCGAATTCTTCCTTTCTACGTACCTTGTGCGAATTGACAAGGAAGTAACCCTTTCTTCCTCGCCAGTCCCTTTTCACAGGAAAGTTGATCTTATCTTATCAATTCTTTTAGGAATCGACACTGACATCTGAAAAAAGATTAGTAGTACAAAGGCACAGTACTTAATACATAATTGGTAAGAATAATTCTGCCCCCAATGAAAGCATTTCCCTTTTCTAGCCTGCTAATTGTTCTTCCACTTTCTTAATAACTAGATATCAGTTCTGTTTCCTCAACTTCATATCATGCAAGGGCAATCCATTATATTTGTTAGGCAGTCCTTCCGCAGCAATTCAACATCTTAGGAAGTTGCTTTTCTTTTTCAGAATTTTTTTCTCCAAATAAATCAAGAAATTCTTGTTAAGTTAATTTTTAAATCAGAGGCAGCCTCGAAACAATACAAGAAGTACTTTAATATCATAATACCTCTGTTGTCGGTCTGCAAAAAGATGAGTTTCATCTGTATACTACAAACTCATCACGCTAGTTTCAACATCCCCTATACTAGTGATCCACCGTATCTCCTCAGCTTTACAAATTATTGAGTAGCCCAGCTGCTACTAACAAAAGAATAGAATACTAATCTATTCTAATAGAGTTAGTAGGTACTATTTTCGTAAACAAAGAGTTTATAGGATCGACTCCAGCTTTAAATAATTATTATGGAGAAAATAGTTTAGTGATTGGTGGTGGCTTGATTCAATGACTTAACTTGGTTGATGGCTTGACGGTGCGATTGGCTTGGAGGAGCAACTCGACAACATAATAGCTTAGAGCAATGTCTCAGTGATGTTTAGTCCGAAACAATTGTTTAACGATACACACAGCTTAAAGCCTAAACTAGACGACTTAGTATATTGGCTAAAGTTTGACGAGATCTTAGTGCCTTTATATCTAGAGAGGATTGACTTTTTATCCAGCTCATATCTACTCTTTAATTTTTTGAATGATCAGAAAAACAAAACAAAAGAATGGGGATAAAGGGTCACCATATATGAGTCATTTCCTACATTTGAAATATCTCTCCATTAAACATCATTGCATAAAAGACCGTTGAAACATTTTACATAACCCAGTGAACCCACTGCCAGTCAAAACCTCTCCAGCTAAGCACATTATGGCCTTATCATAAGTCTTTTTAAAGTTCAGCTTCAACAAAACACCTTCTCCTTTGGTTGTGTTCCTTACTCTAGAAATTATATCATAACTAGTAACCATATTATCTAGAATAACTCTATTTTTTTTAGCAAAAGCACTTTAGTACACCTCAATCAAACTATACGCAATCCGTTAGTTAGAACCTTTGTAACCAACTTGTAATTATAGTTAAGTAAGTTGACGGGTCTATACCATGGTTCATTAGATTGGCCGTACCCAATCTTAATCCACGCCCGATCCAAACTCTTTCTCTCTTTTACCTTTTCACTCTTTCGTCTTACTTTTTCTGTTACTCTCTTTCTTTCTTTCACTCTTTTTTTATTTTTATTTTTCTCCTTACCATATAAACATTGTTTTTCTTATATAGAGATCTAGCTTCGGTGAACTCCGACAAATACCCGTAAATAATTTTTTAATTTAGTTTGTATTTTCTCTCTCAATTCTATTTTTTTTTCCACTCTCTTTTTTTTTCTCTTTTCTTCTTCTTTTCTTTTTCTTTACTATATTATAAATTTTTCTTCTTTTGTTTAATTTTCTCCTGATCACTCTTTTACTAATCTCTTCGATCTTCTTTTCAATTTTTATTACATCATAATTTTATTTTCTTATTTTTGGTAAATTTATTTTCTGACTTTTCAAAAGTTTTTTTATATTTTTAAATAATATTTAAAATTTTACATGTAAATTTTCTTTATATAAATCACTTGAAGTGGTCAGAAAATATCTAATGTTGTCCGATACCATAAAAAATGGATTTAAATAATGATCTGCACAATTATCATTCTAAACTCTGAAATGATTATGGTATTTAAAGAATATATTGATAATTATGATATTTATGAAGATTTGAATGGCAATATTTATGTAAAATTCAAGAAAAAAAATCCTATTTGTTAATTAGTCATGACTAGAGCTGGACTAAAAAGTTGTAGGTGGTCCCAACTTCACGGCAACGATTGAGGATCAAAACAAATGGAGGTTATCTTCCTTCTTTCAACCTTATAAAGAAAACAACTTATAACAGTGAGTCCATGCTACGGATATGGAAAATAGAGGTGATGACCGTAAGATGTTTTGGTCTACATGAGAAGAGTGCAAAGACTTGGAAAGATAACAGACTTAAGCTTTTAGCTGAGAAATACCTCTCCTGTCTGTCTTCCTTGACTAGGAATCTCTCTCTTTCAGTGTGAGCCCTTTAGTTGGTGTCTTCCTGCCCATCTAATCCATTTCCATGAAACAGATAGATATCTAATAATCTAGTGAGAGAAAGACTATGGGTTGCATGGAAATTTCCACTACTCAGTGACTAACCAAAGAAACATTTCTTTTAGAATGATTTTATCCAATAAACGTTCAATTAATCTTCATCTATATATATGGGAAGATATAGGGAGTAGCAGCACCAAGTTGCAATATGGCTTCTCTTTTAACCACATTCTTCTCCCACTACCTCCTTCTTTTCCTTCTACTCATTTTCGCAATTGTACTTCCCAGTCGATGCGCAAATGCGACTCAAAAGGAGTTCTTGAGCAGTTATCATACCGTGGATGTTCGATCTTTGCTACCAAGCGACGCTTGCTCTTCGTCGAAGGGTCTGAGCATACTTATACTCCTATATATATCTACTTATACTCTTTGCTGGTTTTCAATCATTGAGATATTCAATATTACTTATAAAACAATTGAATGATGTAGTACATTGTAGACAATAATTAATTAATTTCCTTGTCGCAAGTGGCAACTTGTATTGTAGCTAATAATTTTTCTCTATATACGTCCTAAAAAACACGTGACCCAAACCTATTCATGCTTTAAGTGCAAGATGAAGTTTTGACGTATTTGCTAACACAGGATATACTATGAAACAGGAAACCTCGATATAGTTGCAAAATAGATTTGAACCCCATATTATAGTCGAAAAGTTGGCTGCATATTGATCCGATCGATTGGGTTGTAAATGGACTTAATTCCACAACCTCAGCTTGAGCTTTTGTTGAATTATTGATAATTAATTTTCTTATAGTTCTCAGAATCAGAATATTATATTGTTTAAATCATTTTCAACTACGTAATAAGTTGCGATTAATCTAGATCTATTTCTTTCTCTCTCAATGCACAGCACTTCTTGAAGGATCGGATGAACAAAGATTAAACCTCGTTCACCAGCACGGCCCTTGCTCGCCACTACACCGTAAAAAGAATCTATCCCACGAACAAATCCTCAGCAATGATCAATCTAGAGTGGACTGGCTCCATCAACGGATCTCATCATCTACTTCCAAACAGCAAGATAAATTACTGGATTCTTTAGGCTCAGCAACGATTCCAGCTCGATCTGGGAATTCTCTCAGCACTGGCAACTACATCGTGTCCATCGGAATTGGGACCCCCAAACGGGACTTCTCTGTAGTCTTCGACACTGGCAGCGATGTGACGTGGATCCAATGCAAGCCATGCGTCTCTCATTGCTATCCTCAGCAAGACCCACTCTTTGATCCACTCCAATCTTCTACTTACGCCAATATATCGTGCAAGTCACCGTACTGCTCGCAGCGCCGTTGCTCCGGTTCGGGGTGCCTTTACTCCGTGCAGTACGGCGATGGTTCCTACACCGTTGGATTCTACGCGCAGGACACGCTCACTCTTACGCCATCGAACGTGATACCGAACTTTCGGTTCGGGTGCGGGGAGAATAACAGTGGGCTCTTCGGGCTGGCGGCAGGGCTGCTAGGCCTTGGTCGTGCGATGACGTCCTTGGTGTCGCAGTCATACCAAATGTACGGTGGGGTGTTCTCATACTGCATCCCGCCGTCGGCCAGCTCGATGGGATACTTGTCTTTCGGTAGCAGTTCAGCTATGACTAACGTCAAATATACACCAATGTTGGCAAAACCGAACACACCAAGTTTCTACTACCTCAATCTAGTTGCAATTAGCGTAGGAGGCCAGCAACTATCGATACCTCCGTCGGTCTTTTCGACCGCCGGGACAATCATAGATTCGGGAACGGTTATCACTAGATTACCGCCGGACGCCTACTCCGCACTCCGGACGGCCTTCAAGCAGAATATGGCAGGCTACAAGTCGGCGCCGGGAGGCTCACTATTAGACACATGCTATGACTTTACAGGTAATAAAAGCATCACGATTCCGACGGTGGAGTTGCATTTCGACGGCAGCGTGACCGCCAAGATGGATGCCTCTGGGATACTATACTTCATTAGCATCTCGCAGGCTTGCCTGGCATTCGCTGGCAATAACGATACAAACAGGATGGCTATCCTTGGGAATACGCAACAAAGGACGTTCAATGTGGTGTACGATGTCTCCAAAAAAATGATTGGATTCAGTCCTGGAGGCTGCTAGATGATACGTCAATTGAGTTCTATGTTGTCCTACGTAAGTTAAATAAATCAAGTGTTGGGGGTTGAATGGATAATAGAATGTACGGAAGGAGTTAAAAGGATATATATATATATATATATATATATATATATATATATATATATATATTATGTGTTGGTGTTAAATCTTTTGTCTTACTAAAATTATTGTGAAATTTTACTTTCGATTATATACTCCATGTTAATAGGACTCCATGAAAGTTTTACTATTTTATTTCAGCAACTATTCAGCAGTGTTTGTACCCTTTATATTCTAAATTAATGTGATTCATATGTTAATCGCTACCCAAATAGGAATTAAATCGTAGCATTTAAGAAAGGGAAGAACAACCAAGTTTTGTTCATTTGTCTCCTTAACTAGAGAGTAATTATATTGCCATGTATATATAGAAGTTGTATTAATTACATACTGTTCGGAATGCAAATGGGAAGGTTGCATATTGATTGAATGCTAACTATTGTGAATAAATGACTGCACGTTAGCGTTTGTGAAATTGCATCTACTCTTATGTTGAAAGTTTGTTGCCGTCGACGATCACATGACAGCAGACTATGGTTTCTCCTTTGTTTTGAGTCTTCATTGTTGCTGAAATGATTTCAATCGATAAGCATTAATAGGAGTAATTGTTCCATCAGAACTATGATCATAACAAATCTACAATTGGATATAAATAGTGCGATTTAATTCAAACTAAAATCTTAAACTAACAATACTAGATCCATGATATATTAGTATTTTTATAACCATTTTATAACCATTCTTAATCCTATATGAAACTAAACACTAAAACATTTTACCCCCAGTTATTAGACTTAAATTCACTTCACCTCACTATAATTTCATTTGTAGCACTTTATTTCTTGTAGTTATATTCAAATTACATTGTGTCGCAAGTGCTCTAATGGAGAGTATGTACAACTTCTATTTGAGGAGGGGAAAGTGATCGACTGGAGAGGTGCGAGCATGAGTGGCCGTGGTAGTTAGGGACATAGCCAAATTTTGATGTCGGGTTGCTACATTGTGTAGCCACTACAGTTGGTGTAATCATAGCGGGTAACCTCATCGGCCTAACATGAGGTCAGCTGAGGGTCATCGGATGGCATATCTCGTTGGAGGAAGTGATACACGAGATGGGCAAAATAAGGGGTTCCTTAGGTGAAAAAAAAATGCAATTAAAAGCGTGGAGGAACTGAACACTCATCGAGATATTGGACGATGAAGTAGATAGGGACAGATGACTCGTAGACTCCGTCAAACACCTTCGATAAAAGGTAAGGGTAAGAGCAAAGAAAAAAAAAAGATGGTGAAGTATAGAATAAGGAGAGAGAGAGGGAGGAGTGCCGTCTTAAAATATAGGAGATGATCTCGCTGAAATGATACATGTGGTTCCAGAGTCGTTGCAGTCGAAAAGGGAAAGATATGATATTAGGCTAGCACGTTGTCATGGACTTAACCTTTTTGATCGGTTTATTAGTCCGCACAACACTCCACATTTTTCGCAAGATAAAGTAAGTATCAAAGTAAAAGTAGTATAGTAGCAAGAAATGGAAAAAAGTATTCAATAAGTTAGAGAAATAATATTTCTTTATAAAATTCTTGTTTTTACTTAGATCTATTTTACAAGTAAAATACTTAGGTATTTATATAGAGGCCAAAAGAAAACTTAGCTACTAAGATTAAACATCTTCTTTAAGATATTTAGAAGGCTAGGAATAGACCAAGGATCCTAAATACTTCATCTAACTAGATAAGGCCACAAGTGAGGTTTTGAGTTTTCCCAAAGTCAACAAAAGCGACTACCACTTATCCGTTTAATAATATAGCAGCGGATAAATATCAGTCTTGCCTATTTACCATAGTGTCCCTTAAGTCTAGCTTCACTATGATGTCACTTTGGCCTTTGGACATCCTTGGCACTTCGATTTTAACTAAAATTTTGATAAGGCATCACATTCTTCTCCACCTAATGTGCGACCGTCCCGGTCCTAGGCGCACAATTTTTCAACTGCACCTTTATTGCTTCTTGCCATTGGTGTCTTGTCCCTTTTGACATTTGTTGGTATGCACCACACATGGCCATTGCCTTATCCAAGATACTCAATGCTCCAAGATGTGGCATTGGCATGATTTTGGAGTAGCTAGGGCTCTAAAACTGATGATGAGTTGGAAGTCATCAAGGTTTGTCACAGTTATGTCAATTTGCCCTCTCCACCCGCCAAGTTTGATTTCAACGTTTTTGGCCATGCCTAAAATTGAGTAAGCAACTAGAGTTTACCGCTTTCAGGGCATGGTTGTCCTCATTTTCTAGCTTAAGGCAAAAATAAACAGCATGAAGTTGTGGGTTGCGCCGATATTGATTATTGCTAGAGTGGCTTCACTATTTATCATCATGTCAATGTATATAAGTCCTTTCTACTTAAGAGGGTTGCCATCCCAGGTCTATCCCGAGATAGCATTGATATGTCGAATGGATCCAACTATCATCTCTTCTTCGCTGTCATCTTCTTCCACAATTTGGATAGCTTGCAATTATTTTTATTTGGGCAAGTGCACACCCAATGTTTTTTCCTACAAATATAGCAAGAAATCTTTGGGTTTTAGGGCTGAGACGTTGACCCTCAATCACGTCCTTTGAAGGCTCCCTTAGCACCTTCCTTGTGGACTTCTTCACTCCTATTGTCATTGTTAAACATTGACGATTTTGGCTTGGCTACGTGGTCATTTCTTCGCTCATACTCGAACAGTTTTCAGCAATGGAGATGGTGGTGTTAAGGTCATCAACACCTCTAGCCACCAACTATTTTGACGCCAATGATTGCAATCTATCAAGGAAGAAGAACACACGATCGTCTTCCGACATATTTGAGATAAATAACATTAAATGGGTGAACTTCTTAACATAGTTGACAAGAGTTCTGCTATGTTTTAGCCTTCGTAAATCTTTTAGGCTCAGAACTTGACGTTTTCGGGACAGAATTATGCATTTAGCTCATGCTTTAACTCCACCTTGAGTCGATATGGCAAAGGTCATTCTAGATCTCCGCTAATGTCAATGCCACCACAGCATGGCATCATTAGTAAAGTACATGGATGTAGTTCGAATCTCCTCACCCTTATCTTCAAGTCGCAAAATCTTAAGGTATCGTTCCATGCCTTAAAGGAAGTTCTCAATCTCCTTTGCATTGCGTGTCTCTGAACCCTTGCAGCTCTAAGATACGCGGCTTAGGTGTGCTCTTCGTGACATCACAATCATGTGCGACAGCCCTCTTAAGAAGACTTACTCTCAACTTGAGATTGTTGACCTCATCGTTTTTCAATTGAAGCTCTTCATAGGTAGTGTCTTCACAACTTTCTCATTATTTCGTCAATCAAGATCTATCTTAAACTTGTGAAATTGAGATTTGAAAGCAACCGTTGCAACTTGGACGCTTTCTTTCATTGCTCGCATGTTTTCTTCAAAGCCAATATTGAGATTCTCCAACAACTCTAATTGATTGTCGAAGTGCCCAAAGCAATCTTGAAGTGTAGACATGAGATTCTCTACAGGTACAAACCCCCTTAGAGGCTCCTTGCTTTTGTGTTGTTTAGGGTGCTTCTTCTCGGGCACATCGTTAATGATGGCAGCTTCGGAAGAATACATTACAACAACACTTTAGAAGATGGCTCTGATACCACTTGTCACAAATTTAATATTTTTTTATCAATTTGCTAGTTCGTGCGGCACTCTACCTTCTTTGCAAGATAAAATCTCGAAATAAAAAGTGTAGAAGCAAGAAAAAGGAAAAAAGACTTTAATAAGTTAGAGAAGACAATCTTTATTTGTAAAATTCTCACTTCTATTTTAATTCTCTCTCTTTAGATCCCTTTTACAAGTAAAGTGCTTAAGCATTTATATAGAGGTGAAAGAAAACTTAGCAACTAAGATTCCTAAATATCTTCTCTAAGATATTTAGAAGGCTAGGGATAAGACCAAGGGACATAAATATCTCATCTAACTAGATAAAGTCACAAGTGAGGCTTTGATTTTCCCTAAAGTCAACAAAAACATCTACCACTTATCATTTTAACAATATAGCAGCGGATAAGTATTAGTCTTGCCTATTTACTATAGTGTCTCTCGAGTCTAGCTTCGTTCTGATGTCGTTTCGGCCTTTAGACATTTTTGGCACTTTAGTTAGACCAAAATTTCAATAAACAAAGACAGCTACCACTTATTAATTTAACAATATAGCAGTAGAAAAGTAATAGTCTTGTCTATTTACTATAGTGTCCCTCGAGTCTAGCTTCGTTGTGACGTTGCTTTAGCCCTTAGACATCTTGGCCCTTCAGTTTCAGCCAAAATTGGTATTATTATTATTATTATTATTATTATTATTATTATTATTATTATTATTATTATTATTATCTTAGTGTTATACCTTAAGTGCAACTAGGGCTATCAAAGTAAATGAGCAGTTTAAGCTCGACTTGGCCTCCACTCGATATAAATGAGCAAAGCCTAAGCCAAATTTTGGGCTCAAAGTGAATTTCTCGATGAACCTAAGCCTGAGCCGAGCTATCATAATTATCATTAAAATTATTGGACTCTTACATTATCAAGTCCCATTATATTCTTAAAATATCATACTTATCATTAAAAATTATTAGACTCTTAAGTGATATGATAAAAGGACCATTTTACCTTTATATAAATCACTTATAATGGTCAGAAAATATCTAATATTGTCCAATATCATAATAAAAATGGATTTAAATCATGATTCGCATAATTATCATTCTAAATTGTGAAATGATTATGGTATTTAAAAAATATGTTGAAAATTATGATATTTGAGAAGATTTCAACGACAATATTTACGTAAAAAATTCAAGAAAAAAATATCCTATGTGTTTGTTAGTCATGACTAGAGGTTGATTAAAAAGTTAAAGGTCCTTCCGCCACTGCAACAATTGAGGATCAAAACAAATGGAGACTTCTGTCTATCTAAGGGTGCAAAATTAAAAATGGATCAGATACAAGTTGAAAAACCTAGCCCCACTCAAATAGCATATGGATAAAGATCCGAGTCATATAGATTTTGTCAGATAGATACACATATGGATATAAGATATCTGTTTACCGCTAAATTCTACATGATGAGCGGTCAAATATATTAATGAAATTAGCGAACCTCTATGTTGGATTCTGTTAAGTGGAGGTGGTAGAAAACTAAAGACAATAAGATTGTTCTTTTGATACTTAATACAAAATTAAGTGAATAAAAACTTTAAACTTTTTTAATTTACTTACTTGCCGTTACATAAAATAAGACCACATTTATATAGTGATTTATATAACTCTTAGTTATCCTATATAATTTTTTGATTTCCACCATCTAGAGAACTCAAAAGGTTACTATAATTTAAAGTAGTAGAGAAGACTAAAAGTCAAAGAATAAATATTAAATTATTCTTAAATTCTATACTAGCCAATTAATCAAATTGACTAGTCAAATGGGCTAGCTTAACATACTAACAGGGTCTGGATCTGCTTCATAGTCTTCTTCTCCTTGAGCTCACAGATCTTTTGCATCTAGAGTATGTGCTCCATGATGAGCGCGTACTCACACTTCTCGTACTAGTTGCAGTATGGAATCGGAACCCTAGCTTTCGCAATCTCCACTTGCGTCACTATCATCAGCTTCGACGATCCAAACTTCACCTCCTCCTCCACCATTATGACGTTCTCTCTCTCTCTCTCTCCTCTCTTCTTGTTCGTCTTCTCTATCTTCTCTTGATTAGTTTCCTTTTCAACTTGGTGGGGATTTGCTATTATGGTAAGTGGTTTTCTATCTAGCCTGAGATGGGCTTTCATTGACATTTTTAAGGCCCAACCCAGTGGAAAATCCATTTTGGAGTGATGAATGGCTAACAAGTCGCCACATGTAATAATACAATGACTCTTGTGGCTTTTATCTAACACGTTATTAAATTAACATAATTTATCGTATTGAAATGGATAGAATTAATTAAGAAAAGGTGGAATAATTAAGAAATTTCAAACACACTACTGTTTAAGATTCAGTCCATATAGTTTGAATATAGTTTTAAATTTTCTGTCCATCCAACATTTATATATGGATAAAAATATAATAGGCTGAGCAGATCCGTTTTCATCCCAATATCCACCCTATAAAACAGAAGAACTCATACGAGAGAGCACGGGATTTGGAAGATGGAGGTACTGTTACCTAATAAGAAGTTTAGGTCTACATGAGAAAGACTGCAGAGACTTGGAAAGATTACAAACTAACCTGTTGCCATCCTCAAGCTTTCTCTCTCTAATAATCTAGAGAGAGAGAGCTTGGAATCTTCCCCTCAAAGATTGACCAAAGAAACATATATCTTTTAGAATGATTTTATCCAATAAGCCCCCAATCTTCGTTTAAATCCATATCTTTAACATTCTAAAATTTGAAATGATTTTATGGTCTTTAAATCTGATATTTGAGAAGATTTCAACGGCAATATTTATGTAAAATTTCAAGCAAAGTAATGTCTATTTGTTAATTAGTCAAGACTAGAGGTAGACCAAAAAGTTTGGGTCATTAAAAAGAAAATGTTGTAGTCTCATACCTTTGAGCTGAGATATATTTTATAAGCCTAAGGCATGAATTTAATTTAAATTGGTAGAGTTTTATAATTTTTAAGTAAAGATAGATATAATAAAATTTGATTTTATAATTTTTAGTTTTGATACCATATTAACTCACTATTACTCTAAAGCCATTAGATAGCGATAATGTTTATATTTTATATGCTAATAATATGAATTTTGAGATGGTAACAAGTTTTGGTCTACATGACAAGACTGGGAAGACTTTGGAAAGATAGCATGCATCCTCCCTCAACCTAATGTGCGAACGCCTTCTTTCCGTTAACTCTCTCTCTCTCACACACACATAAACGCACGCCTCCTCTTTTTGGTCTCTCCTACCTAAATAATCCCATCTCCATGAAAAAAGATAGATATCTAACAATATACAGAGAGAAAGAGTGTGGGTTGCTTGGAAACTTCCACTACTCAAAGACTAACAAAAGAAACATATCTTTTTGAATGATTTTATTCAATAAGCCTTCAATCTTTATACATATATATAAGGAGATATAGAGAGACGGTAGCAGCACCAAGTTACAATATGACTTTTCTTTTGCCTACATCCTTCTCTCATGACTATCTTCTTCTTCTTCTTCTATTATTACTCATTTTCGTATTTGTACTTCCCAGTCAAAGCACAGATGCGACACAAAAAGAGTTCTTGAGTAGTCATCATACCGTCGAAGTTCGATCTTTGCTACCGAGTGATACTTGCTCATCGTCGAAAGGTTTGAGCATAACGATTTTCCTTGTCGCAAGTGTCATTTTTAAGCTGATAATATCATTTTCTTTCTTTCGCCCTATAAAGACATGACGATGACCTCTGCATACTTTATATAAGTGCAAGATGAAGTTTTGACGTATTTATTAACACAGGCTGTATATACTACAAAATGTTATATTGGTTAAATCTTTTTCAAGTACGTAATAATTTGGTTCTAAATCTAGATCATTTCTTTTCTCTGTCAATATACAGTACTTCTTGAAGGATCTGATGAACAAAGATTAAACCTCGTTCACCAGCACGGCCCTTGCTCGCCACTACACCATAAAAAGAATCTATCCCACAAACAAATCCTCAACAACGATCAATCTAGAGTGGACTGGATCCATCGTCAGATCTCATCATCTACTTCCAAACAGCAAGGTAAATTACAGGATTCTTTAGCCTCTGCAACAATCCCAGCTCGATCTGGCAGCTCTCTCAATGTTGGCAACTACATCGTATCCATCGGAATTGGGACCCCAAGACGGGACTTCTCCGTAGCCTTCGACACCGGCAGCGATGTAACATGGATCCAATGCAAGCCATGCGTCGCTTATTGCCACCCTCAGGAAGACCAACTCTTCGATCCACTCCAATCTTCTACTTACGCCAATATATCGTGCGGGTCACCGTACTGCTCGCAGCTATCCTCAGACGGCTGCTCCGCCTCGGGATGCCTTTACTCCGTGCGGTACGGCGACGGCTCCTACACCGTTGGGTTCTTCGCACAGGACACGCTCACTCTTACGCCGTCGAACGTGGTACCAAACTTCCGGTTCGGGTGCGGGGAAAATAACAAGGGGCTCTTCGGGGGGACGGCAGGGCTGCTAGGCCTTGGTGGTGATACGACGTCTCTGGTGTCGCAGGCGTACCAAAAGTTCGGGGGCGTTTTCTCATACTGCATCCCACCGACGATCAGCTCGACAGGATACTTAGCGTTCGGTAGCAGTTCAACTACAACTAATGTCAAATATACACCAATGCTGACAAACCCGGACACACCAACTTTCTATTTCCTCAATCTGGTTGCAATCAGCGTAGGAGGCCAGAATCTACCGATACCTCCGGCGGTCTTTTCGACCGCCGGGACAATCATAGATTCGGGGACGGTTATCACTAGATTACCGCCGGACGCCTACTCCGCACTCCGGTCGGCGTTCCGGCAGAAGATGTCTGGCTACAAGTCGGCGCCGGCAATGGAACTATTCGACACATGCTATGACTTTACAGGTTATAACAACATCACGATTCCGCCGGTGGCATTGCAATTCGACGGCGGCGTGACCGTCAAGTTGGATTTGTCGGGAATACTGTACTTCCCGAGCATGTCGCAGTCGCAAGCTTGCCTGGCATTCGCTGGTAATAACGATTCGAACAGCATTGCAATCCTTGGGAACACACAACAAAGGACGTTCAATGTAGTGTATGATATCTCAAGAGAAGTGATTGGGTTCAGTCCTGGAGGTTGTTAGAAGATACGTACATTGAGTTCTATGTAGTCATACGTATGTTAATCGAATCAAGTGACTGAGGGTTGAATGGATACTAATATGAATGGAAGGAGTTAAAAAGGAAAATTTCGTGAAATTTTCCTTTCTATTATATACTCCATATAACAGGACTAAACTGCATGAAAGCTTTACCATTTTATTTCGGCAACTATTCAACTGTGTAACCATCAAATGACTGGGGGTTGAATAGATCTCTCTCTAGAATAAGACAAACATGCTTTGATGCCAATTAATTAAAATATGAATTCAATATATGATCTGATACTAATTGGAAATTTATAAGATAACAAGTCTATCATAGAAACACAAATATAGTCGGACAATTAGAAAAGTAGACATAAACGATTTTGGTGTGGAAAACCCTAAACCCAGGTAAAAACCATAACTCTTTTTCACTTGAATCAAATCAATTACAAATAATATATAAATATAAAAATTACTTACAAACAGCCCACTAAATCCTACAGCTACATCAGAAATTTTCTTACTTGCTAGAACCCATGATCATTTACTTTCCATGATTGATCAATATAATCTCAATAATCCTTAAGATTAGATAAATCTGTCTCTATGGTGCTAGAGACAGTCACTTGTTTTAAAGATAGATATAATAGCAACAATTATGAAATCTTAGAAGAAGCTCAAATCTTTAATGTTATTTGATCACTAAAGAACCCCACAAACTCTCTTCTAGAATTTTTAAATATACTCTCATCATCCTCCATGAACTAAAGGTTAATGACTTATATATTTATGAGAAAAATTACAAAAAAGTTGCTTTAAGTTAGACTTGAATAGGTGTTCTTCCGCTCGGGCATTCGATGACGTACAATTTTATACTCTATGCCAAAAGTGTTCTAAAGTCTGAGACTTCGTTCAAACGGTTTAGTAGTTAGTTAAATATATAGTGGCCATTCCAACGCATATGATTATTTTTTTTCCGAACTGTTCCAAATGTCATAATACTATTTGAACACTTCAAATATAGCATTTATATTAGCTGAAGCATTACAAAATCATTCAAACACCCCTTCAAATGATTCTAAATATATATTTAACTTATCCTAACTCTTGTAAAATATGTATTACATATAAATTCAAGCCTTCTATAATCATGCTCACACAATATATTCTGAATACATCCACAGTTTTTTTGTACATGAATTGCCAATATAAAAATCTAACACATTGTAAGCACAAACTTTGCTCTAACACCACTTATTAGGAACCCATATTAATATGCTAACTTTCTTATCTTTGAATAAAATATGTTAGCTACAATAGAAAGTAGGCAAGTAAACAACAATCAAAGGTAAGCAATTTAAATGATAAACATCCAATCTGAGATTAAAAAAACATAGTATCTAAGTTTACCTCAAACCTCCATTATAATCAACAATAATGAGTATACACAATTTTTCATTAGACAAAACTAAAGAATCACAAACCACAAGGATCACTTTCTTGGATCACAACCAAAGATAAGTAATCAAATAGGAGAAATGATGCTTCACATTGAATATTGAATGAGAACAATCTCACTAAACATGATAAATTTCAAAAAATGTTTCTTCCTCTTAAGAATGGCTTAGGCAAAATCTTCGCCAGCTTCTTTGAGATTACATTAGCTCTTAGAAGACCACCCTCGTTCTCTTTTAATAGCTCTCTTTTTCTCTAATCTCATTTAATTCGAATAAGCTGTAGCCCTCTTTTCTATTTCTCTACTAATTATTTTCTGTAATATACATTTATGTTCTTGTAACTACAATTAAGTAAGCTGACGAGCCTATACTCCAATTTATCTGCATCGTTTCTTTTTTGAATAGGACAAATCAAAGTAAAATTGAGCCACTGAATATTATCATGCCCCTAATAAAAAGCAGTAAATACTTGCATAAGCTTCTTATTAATTAAGTCTCAATAGTTCTGATAGAAGTTCATACTAAAACCTTCACAAACCACAGCCTTGTTTACAGCCATTCCAGACACTACATCTCACTTTCTATTCAGAAAATGGGTGCACCAATCTAACAGCATCTTTACTTTTAATTCTGTGTAGTTCCTAAATTTCTACCCTCATTTTCTGAAATAAATCTCCCCACACGGTGCATTACATGACCTATCAGTATAAGGATTTCACAAGGCACAAAACAGCATAAAATTCATCATAAATAAACTCAACCATAAGAGTCCGGATACAAGTTCCACAGGCCACAACAAGCCTTCTAAATACACATTCAAAATACAATGCTAACGTCCAAAATACATCATCAATCATAACACCCTCGCAGTGGCTTTTAATACAACTAATAGACATACTGAAAAAAGGCAGCTACTCCTCGCTACCCGTACCTGCGTCCCCTAGCTCTGAAATAATGCCACCTAGAGGTGGTGAGCTTACAGCCCAACGAGTAGGATCCATACAATCTAAAATAATGAAATCACATGTGTATATCTATTATATGCCTATATTTGCTAGCAATAACAATATGCTTGTTTAAATGATTTATCATGAGTTACTAAATCAATGCAATCGATAAAGATTATTAGTCACTATCCTAAAACATGCTAGTTTCTCACGTATCAAGATAAGTCCACACATATATAAAATTTGATACAATCTCTTATTTGTACACATCTCAATCATAGTGTTTACATATTATGTATAGCAATAAAAGAGTAGTTTAGTCATCTCATGCCTATCAAGGTATTAATCATATTTATCATAGCTCACCGAGCTATTCACCATAGAGGGTAAATACTCTCAAGAAACAATCATCCATCACATAACCATCCATCATCTCATACATCGAGGGGGGATATATACACATCTAGTGGTAATGCCATGTGACCGGGTTGTCTGTAGCCATCAGACTAAGGACCCCGGTCGAAAGCCTATATCTCACTCTCTCTAAATCATCACCGCCCTCAGCGGGAGAATCGGGAGCCCTTAGCTCATCAACAGACGCCCTAACCCTGTGTCGTTAGGTATCGCTAGAGTTATATTCCCGCCTCACAATCATATTCTTTTATCATCGTAATCTATTCCTTACTATGCAGTATAACTACCTGAATGCCACACAGGCTCCTGACCTCAATTGTAGGCCGTTAATAGTATAGTCATATAAGATACACTCTACCCTTAATCCTGGGCTAAGTGAGTAAGGGCATTGCATAGTCAGAAACACCCTGGGCTAAGTGAGTAAGGGCGCTGCATAATCAGAAACCGACTACTAATGATAGGTGAAAGTGGTGCAGTGTCTATAAATGTATAAAGCATGTCATAGTCATCATGATCGTTACATTCTATATTCACAACATATATATATATATATATGCAAGGGTATATCATACAGGATACATGTAGAGCATCATCACCCTAATGCCTATGCTACATTAACATTCTCATAATATCATAATGAGGAAATTATCAATAACTATATATATAAAGATATAACATGGTACACTAAATGCATGTATTAATACTGGCATTTTCTATAGTGTCATGACAGGTATAATGACTAAAACTACATTATTCTAGACTTGTGTAACTCTACTTGTTTGGGGAGTCTTCATAGTACACTAAATCTCGTCAGCTAGCTAGCTCCTCCGGAATCCCAAAATCCTCCTCAAACAGTGTCAATCCTATTAATTCACGCAAGTAAAGCCATACGTAAGATTAGCGAACTAATAGAATTAATTATCTTATTAGAGAATTTATGTTTAAGGATATACATAGTCACGGGTCTCCTAGAGTGAGTGTTATGTTATCCTAAAATTCACATTATAATAAATTATCATTATGGGGTTAGGCTAATTAATCAGGTGAAAATAGATAAACAGGGTTATAGGGTCCAAATGGCCCCAAATGGGCTAGGCTAGAGATATTGGGTTAAACTCAAACATAACCCAATAAGCAAGAGGGCCTTGGTGGGAATTGCAGCCCACAATGTTGGCTGAAGTGGGCTGGGTCCAACCACAGCCTACTAAAGGCTTGGTTGGTGGGCTGTGGTCTGCAGCCCACTCAACCCAAGCCTAGTGGGTTGCGGTCTGGATTGCAGCCCACCCAGGGAGGGCTCGTGGGCTGCAGTCTGATCGCAGCCCACGAGGGCTCAATGGGCTGCGGTCATCGCAGCCCACGAGGGGCCCAGTGGGTTGCGCAGCCCACCAAGTGGGGTATGGGGGGTTTAACAGCCCCCACCCTCCACCATCCCCTTCCGAGGGAGGAGATAGAGGGGGAGAGGGAAGAGGCCCATGAGGTCGTGGCGTCGGAGGCGCAGCCACGAGGCCCCAACGGAGCACGAGGTCGGCGGCACAGCATGAGGCCCACGGGTAAGTGAAAGGAAAGAAAAAAAAGGAAAAGGGGAGGAGGGCTCAACAGCGGCGAGGGAGGGGGAAATTAAACTACTGAAATTAATGGCAAGGGGTAAGAGGCTTACCGAAGGGGGGTTGGTCGGCAAGCTCAACTGCTCTCAATCTGGGGCTCCATCGGCTCCGGCGTCGGCAACCCGAGAGAGAGAAGAGGGAGAGAGGTAGTGAGGTGGGGGAGAAGATAGGGGTTGGGATGGTTGCGGTGAGGGGAAAAAGGATTAATGGAGGTGGGGAAGGTGGCGTGCACGGCAAGGGAAAAGGAAGAAGAAGAAGGGAGAAGAGAGGACGGGGTGCAGGCATCTGTTGGCGCGTGCGTCAGGGAATTTTTTTTTTTTAAGTCTACGGGTGTTACATTTTCAACCTCCAACTATATCCACATAAGCAAATAGATTTTATAATCAGTCGGATGCTCCTTGAGCTTCTCAAGATCGTAGAACAACTCCTCATCAATTCTTAAAGATAGAATATTATTTTTCCTCTTCTTACCATTCGCCACGTTGTGAAAGGAGGTATTTAAGTTCTCTCAAGCCACACCATACAAGATCTTTGCTGTCGTCTAATCTTCTCCTCCTTGTATAGCTTATCAAGGGACACAATAACCTCATCCCTGATATTAATCTCCTCACCAAATAACATTCTCGTTTCTTCTTTGAGATCTAACTCCATGAGTTTCAGCAGCTGTTCATTTTTTACATCCTAACCCTTTTATTTTATATTTCTATTCCACCCTCTTAATTCTTCCTCATAGTTTTGATTTTGGAATTCTAATTATCCATATATAGCACCATCATATTTCCTTTTATCCTGCCACCATCTATTATCCAAATCATCAAACCTAGCTTTCTGAAACCAATACAACTCCAGTTTGAAAATAGATTAATCTTTTTCATAATCCCAAACTCCAAAAGCAACAAAGGAACATGATATGAGCCATAACTAGGTAAAGCCAGAAAACTAACAGGATTGTAACAAGTTTCCTACTAGAAGTGAAAACTCTATTTAGTAAAAGCTAAGATAGGCTCCTCTCTCATATTATAGACCAAATGAATCTTCTGCTAGTCATCTAAATCATCCTCAACTATCATCATTAAGCTTGTTAAATAATTCTCTCTTTATCATTTATGATTCTGCCATTCTTATCAGCCACACATCTGATAGAATTAAAATCTCCACCAATTATCCGCATATCATTCTTCCACCCTTTTACTGTTAATTTCCTTGTAGAAAATAATTTTTCATTCAATTCTTGATTCCCATACATATTTATCAAAGTCCACTATTTATCCAACTTCCTATCATTCACATGAGTTGAAACACATGGTTGCCCTTATTACAGTCTCTGAGCGACAACAAGTCCTCATTCAGTCTAATGAGCATCCCCCTAGATAGGCCAACAGAAGGCAGAATAAATCAGCTGTTTATTCCATACAATTCAGCCACCATTCACTTAAATCAACATACTTCGTTTCTTGAACAAAAGTAAAGTCCATCATTAGCTACACAATCAAATCACTAACCCTTTTCTCTTATCAGGATCCCCCAACCCCCAGCATTCTCCACCTTCGTTAGGACTATTATTTTATTGAATGCATATCTTCTTATGTTTGTGTCCATTAATTTTTCTCATAATCCCTCCTTAGTATGACTGTCGAGTTAACTTGTTGATTACAAGCAGCTTGAAGTTTGTTCAAGATCAACTCGCTCCATTAGGAGATGAACTGAACAAGAGCAGAAGTTGAGTTTGAAAGCAAACCCAAATGAGCACATGCATGACTCAGCTCGTTGGTGCTTAATTTGAGTCGGTAAAGCATTCAATTAGCTTTGTAATATTATATTCATATGTATATAGTTTATATATATTTTTGTCGTAGTTTATTTTAGCTGTTAGATCTTGATCTAACATTTAGAATTCTTAGTGTAGATTACAATCCAATTTAAAATTTTGATCTAGCAACACGACAACCCTTAGTTTACAATATCTACTATGTTTAATACTCATGCGTAATTAGGTATCGATCGATCTTAATTAAGAAAAAGTAACTATAAGTTGGGAAAAATCATAACTACGTGTTGTTTATACTCTATAAATTTCGTGCCACGGTAATCAAAATATGTATATATGCCCACTTGCCCACATTTCACTGTATGCACCGCCTCAACTCATGATGTGTAGGGCCTATATTTGAAGTACAACTATGAGAATCCTAACCTAGACAATCATGCATGTAGAGATTAATTGGACCGAGCTCTCGTGAAGCTTAAATTGAAACTAACTTTCAACCTTATTATATAATCAAATTTGCCTTGAAATAACTTCAATTTGAACTAATTTTGATTTCGAGTTGAGCTCGACCCTAAATAAACCGATCAATAAGCAATTAAAGCTCGAATCAGTTCAACACTAAATCAAGTCTAATCAAGCTTGAATCAAGGTTGAAATAATGCCTTATTCAATAATGAAGGTATAATTAGTTTGATGTCAACAAAAGTTTTCTTTCTCTCTTTGGCAACTTAGTTGTGATTCTCTTTTCTTGGTTCCTTGCTAATGGCGCAAAGAGAAGATGCTTTTGAGAGGCCCTCTCCCACTTTGCCTCCTCCCACTAATGTCCCTCTCAGAGGTTTCCTTCTTCTTTTCACTATGTTGGATCCTCTTTTTGTCTTTCATGGTAATGTTTTTAACTAATTCCTTTCTTCTATTCCCCCTTACGATCCGGAGTATGGACCCCCTATTACAGCACCGCTATTTTTTGGCCTCTCTCCTATCTCCTCAAATCCTAGCTTGACCCACTCATGGGTCAAAGCTGCCACGGGTACTCTGTCGAGAATAGCTAGCGCTAACATCATCTCTGATGAGCAGCTTGCCAAGTTCAAGGCTTCGACTACTAATGTCGTCATCATAAACTTGAGATCCTTGTTGGTAAAACTCCTCATCTTCATCTTACTAGATTTAAACTTATAAAATAATGTGGGCTTGGTAGCTCTGTCCCATCGTTGTTAAATTAAAAAATTTCTTCCTCTTTCAGTTCAACAGTTAGGAGCACACCTTATTAAACGTATGTGGCATGTTCGAGAATCTATTCTCAATTTGATTAAATGGAATCTCAACTTAGATCTAGAGAGGAACACATCTTCAAAGCTACTATGTTGGCTTATTTTATAGACTTTCCGAAGGAGTACTAAAAGCCCCATATCCTAGTTAATATAGCGCCATAGTTAGTAGATTGTTACGCATTGATGATACTACTATATTATTGGGTAGAGGTTGCTATGCTAGGGTTTGTGCGGAATTAGACCTAACAAAGCCTGTTAAGCATAGTTTTCTTCTCAAATATAACCAAAATTATCATGAGGTAGCTTATGAAAATATCTTTTATTTGCTTCATTTGTGATATTAGTGACAAAATTTTGGAATGCTCAATAAAGATAAAGATGATGCAAAAATGTTCGCTTCAAGTGGTTACCTCTCCCTCGAGGGAGGAATGTGCCCCCATAGATATCTCAAGTGCTTTGTCACAAACAAATGAAAAAGGTATTGGCTGACAGCCTCCCTATGCCTTCATTGGTGACATCGGATCTTGACGCTCAAGCCTTGAGTGCCTTAAATGAGGATCAAGCCTATGGGCCATGGGTACTTATCACTATGCGCTTAGCCAGAGACAATCAAGGTGGTCGTAGACCAAGATAAGGCTATTGGCATAATGCTAGTGGCAAAGGCAGTGTTCATGTCCATGGTAAAATCTTAGCTGGCATGGGTGAGACTCGAGTTAGCTCTCAAGCTAACTCATGTTGGACCCAAGTCGCCCACTCTGACATGATGCATCATGATTAAGTTCCTTCAGTCAAATTGAATTCCTACGTGGCTTCCTTGAGCCATGCAATAATGATGGACCATACCTCAAGCCTCTCCATGCTCCAGTTGTCAAATGCATCGAGCTAGGTGGCATCCTCTTCTTGATTTACTAATAATGTGAATCCCTCGAACGTGGTGTCATCACATGTTATCAAGACTCCCACATACTGATCTTTCAAAATCCCATCAAATTAGGAAATAAGCAAATCTAGTTAATGCTTCAACCTTGCATCCAACACATGACAATCCTATTGGCACACGACAAGCTACTAAGTTCATGATTGTTGGTGGCTTTTACGTGGCTTATCCTGAGTCAGTGGATTAGCCAGTTTAGGAAGGTATTATAACGGTTGATCCATCCACTTCTAGAGACATGGACCATGATTCTAATTTGTAGGCTCCTAGCATAGTCAACCATGTGAACCCTAAGGCGATGGTAACACATATTACTACGGTAAGGAAGGTCACATCCTCTATTTTTACAATGCCTTCTTTATTGACTATGAGCTTGGCTTGGACTTGGAGATGGACATTGGTAATGGTAAGGGGGTCAAAATCCTTGATGAAGCATGGAAATTAAGGAAGCATATGAAACCTTCAAACATTGAACAAAATTATTCAAAAAATAAAAATTCCAAAATCAAGGACCAACCCCAAGAAACTCAAGCTTCGATGAGTAATAAAACCACCTCTAATGCTTGAGGAAGGAAGTACCCCTCCTGTTTAATTAATGAATGCAATTTTTTGGAATTATCGAAGAGCTCTTAAAAGGGCTACCCATAATAGAGGCTCTGATCTTGTTCATATCTTTAAATTTTTGGTTATTTTTCTTACGAAAACTACAATTAATGGTTCCAATGTTAATTTGATTGCCCGCAAACCTATCAAAAGCTAGGATTTCTCGACATTGTCACTCAGGGCTTGCCAGAGGAATTATTATACTGTGAAATTCTAAAGAGATTATTTTGCTAATAATAATGATAAAAAAGGTGGTAAACGTTTTATCATGAAAAGGGGTAATAAGGATTTGCTAAGAAGTATTGAGTCTACTAATTTGGTGAATCCAAACTTTTCTAGTGCCCTTTTAACCTGGATGAATAACCATCCCAATAAAGGTAATTTTTGATGTATATTAGAGACAGAGTCTTTGCTAATGCTAAGTGGCTTCACCCATTCCCATACTTATATCTCTCATGATCTAATCATGCCTCTATTTATGTCTAAGTTTGTTAGAAGATATCTTAAGTTTCAACATTTCTTGTTGCATACTTGGATGTGGAGCAACTTGTCAAGGACTCCTTTTTAAAGAACCAAGCTTCCATGCCTACTCTTTTTTATTCCAAGTTTGATGCTGTCAACCATAAGCTACAATTCTAGAACCTTTACTTGGCAAGTTTGAAAACCATATTGATGTTTCAAATGCTAAAATTGTTGATCTTGATTAACTTTGCTGGTGAGCCTCTCCCTTTCTTAACCTATAACATTGCCTGCCTCTATCATAAGTATTCTTCTCTTCTTCATCAACTTGAAACTAAGTGATGGACTAAGTCTAGAGATTGATGGATCTGTCAAAGGGACAAAAACTTTTATTATTTTTACCTGTCCACCTTGATTAAGCCCAAATGTAATACCATTCATTCTTTATTGCTAGATTTCGATGAAAAAGTTAATGATTTTGAAGCTATTAAGCAAGTCAATTATGATAATGTTAATATAACTAATTGAAACTGGGATGATTTATCTCTTATTCTCATGTAATTTGATTGTACATTTTCTGATAATGAAATTAAAAATATTGGAGTATGCCCCTGACAAATCTTTTAGCCCCGATAACTACCATGTGGAGTTTTATGGAAAGTATTGGAACCACATTGGTGATCATTTGTGTATGGCCTTGAGAGAATTCCAGATTAATTGCTCTTATTCCTAAAGGCCTAGTCCTACTAGGGTTTTCAAATTCTGCCCTATCTCTTTACACAATGTAACTTATCTCTTTCTTACAAAGATTTTGGCCAATGGGCTGAAACCTTTGTTTGCTAATCATTACCTATGAGCAATCTGCCTTTGTGATATGGAGGTATATAGGAGATTATATCATTTTAGTCTATGAAATTATGCATTCTATTGAGCATGATAAATCATATATAATTATTAAATTTTAAATGGAAAAAACTTATGATCGTATCAATTGGTTTGCTATTCTTACTGCTCTTAAGAAATGAATTTCCCTTCATAATGGTTTGAGTGGATTAAAAGTGATATTTCTATTGTTAAATATGTGTTTCTAGTTAATAGGGCACAAGCTAATTAGATTAAGGGGCATTGTGGTATCAGATAAGGTGATTCCCTATTAGATTATATCTATCATGTTGAATGCAAAAAAGCATGAGGGTAGTATAATGGGTTTTTCTCTGTACTACTAGAATTTGTCACCTTATGTATGATGATGATCTTCAAATTATGACTAAAGCTTCTGCCATTAACTATGAGATAATTAAGGAGGTTGATGCGAAAATGCATGAGGGTAGTATAATGGGTTTGTCTCTGAGTAGTACTACTAGAATTTGTCACCTTATGTATAATGATGATCTTTAAATTATGACTAAAGCTTCTACCGTTAACTATGAGATAATTAAGGAGGTTGATGCGAATCGGGTCAGATCTAATTGCATCATCAGAGTATTGGGCTCGATAGATCAAGCATGTTTATCTTTTAATTGATTCATGCTTATGTAAGATAAGTCTAGTTAAGTTATGTAAGCTATTAAGGCAAGTTCAATTAAGTCATGTAAGCTACTAAGGTAAGTTCAATTAAGTTATGTAAGCTACTAAGGCAAGTTCAATTAAGTCATGTAAGCCTCTAAGGTAAGTCCTAGTTCGAGTCGTATAAGCCTTTAAGGCTAAGTCCTAGTTTGAGTCCTATAAGCCTTTAAGTCTAAGTCCGAGTAGCATTCAATTATATCCGACCTCTATATATAAAGAGGTAGGCTTCTTTGTTTAAGCATCCGAGCATTGAGAATTAATTAAGTTTAGTTTTTTTTATTACCACATTTATCATTTTATCGTAGCCATTAGGTCGTCTTTATTTTTCTAAGAGTGGATCTAAGTTAGAAATCTTAATTCAACCTTCAACCCATAGGCACCATCACCTTTAGTAGCCACCCAACCCTACGGCTGTCTACCACCACTCTTGGCCGTTCGCTACCCTCTGACGACCGCCGCAACATCAGATATTTACCGTTCTACCCTATTCTGACCTATTTCCACTATTTTACTTTAACTTTTCATCCCGACTTCTAATTTAAGTGAAACAAGAGCTATTAGAACCCTAACTCATGAGGCTACCATCACCTAAAGTTTTTTAATTTTTTTACGTCTAGATCAATCCATATCTGGCTCATAACAGAGGTGTTTACAATGTATGGTGCTATAAGTAATCAAAAAGTTAATCCTTCCGAGATTGCTTCCTGTGTTCCTACTTGGATTAGTCTTACTATTGTCAAAGTACTAAAAACTCCCTTAGCATTATTATGGGTTACTTTCTTTTTCACTTCCTTGGTACTCTTTTGACTTTTAAGCTTCTTATTAGGGACTACAAAGATGTGATTAATAGGGTCAATGCCAAGTTGACAGAATAGAGACCTATCAATGATTTTGCTTAGCAGTCTAAATCCCCTTTCATGGGCTAATAAGGATAAAAATAAGGAATCACTTGATCAATTGGAACACTATCAATCTGCCCAAATATAGAGGGGCCCTTAGTGTAAGAAACCTCAAGCTGGCTTGTCTAGCTTTTATGAACCTAGAATTTTTAAATTATTCAATAAGCAAAATGTTTTAATGAAACAGTTGTTTTAACATGTGAGTTAAAAATACCAAGCGGAGAGGCTTATAAATTCATCTTCCTCTCTTCCCTACGAAGGACTTTTAGGTCAAAAATTTTCTTGTTGTAAACTTCAATCATAAGACAAAGTTGGATCCCAAGTGAACTTTGATTTGGAAGTTGCCTATAGCCCTGAGAACTCACTCTTTCTTATGGAAACTCAGTTGGAACCGATTGACTACCAAAGCTAGGATTCTCAGCCAGGGTCTGCTTATCAATCCTCCTTGTAACATTTGTAGCAACTATATTCAAACTACTGAGTATATACTTTTAAATTGTCATGCTGCTAGACAAATCTGGGATATTAACATTTATCTCAAGCCTAATCTAGGCTCTAATCTTTTAGAAAAGCAAGCTACTCCATATTCAATTTGTTGAATACCACCTATGAGCACTATGGCTAACACCCAATTGTGATGGGTCTTTTGACCAATTCACCAGCAAGAGTGTAGGAGGATGGCTTTCTAGAGATATTGACTCTAGTTAATATTTTGCTAGTAGCTGGTGCTCTTGTCAATTGTGATGGCTCTAAGGGAGGCTTTGGAGCAGGTTAAAACTTGCATGTCGTGACTTATTCCCCAAGTTCTCATCAAAACTTTTCACCATGGATGAGAGACACTTGAAACCTAAAGAATATCTTAGAAGATATAAAACAATTTAAAACTACTTTTAACAATTTTACTCTTAATCATACTAGATTAACTTCCTCTCTTTTTATTTGTAGGATAGATCACGTATGCCTGAGTTTATATCCATTTTATGTAGAGATGTAGCTAGCATCTTGTATGAGCATAGTTGCAAGTTGTAATTTTTTTTGGAGTTCCTTACCTTTTGATTAACTAGTGTTAATTAACTAAGAATATAGTAATAATATTTGAATTTTGATTACTCATTTAGTTAGGATTTCTAAGTCCCAAAACCCCCCTAGGGGTATGAAAGTGCAAAATATTATTCATACTGCAGTGTTAAACTATAATTCAAAAATAAAAATTAACGTTAATAATAATATTTTAAATTTATTTTTATTTTTATTATGTCAAATGTCAGTACATCAGTGATTAATATATTGGTCACGGAGATGGTGTGCAATATTTCCTTCAATTGTTTTTTATATCACCCTTTGAGCTGTCCAGCTATTCTACCGGTCATTATATTAAATATGGATCACTCCAAGGATGTGATCGTTCACCAAGGTGACAGTATTAATCAAATTGTCACTTGGTGGTCACACCATTCACCACCAATGTGATTATATTAATCAATTATAGGGCAAGTTTCCATTTCATTAACCTTTTCCTTGCAAGCTACACACAAATAGACTATCAACACCCATGATAATATCCATTTCATTAACGATGTTAATTATGAGAGAACACCAGATGATTATTATTTGGGAGTCCAATAATGGAACACAATGCATTGCTTCCACGTCTCTCACTCCTAAGAAAGTTTTGGGAGATGCTTAGGAGGTTCTAACCTAACTAAACCTTTTTAAATAATTAAATATCTAAATAGGACTTCTCAAACTTAATACCTAAATAATTTAGACGTGTGAATTACCAACTCATCCGTTCGTAAAATATTAACCTAGTTAGCATTTTATTCCTAACATAAATAATAGAAATATAATGTTATAATTAGATGAACTAGAACGAGATATCAAATTGAGATTTGAATTAGATTAAGGAGGTGAAAATTTATTAATTCTTGGGAGTAAAGTGAGCGAAGTCGGCGTTTTTATATGTGTGATAAAAGTTAACTTAGCATTTTATATGGTTGGGTAGATATTATATTAATAGAAACACTAAATTTATAAAAAAAATATTTTGAAAAATGAATTAAAGTGTAGTTGTTTTGGTATCCACTTAATCAAAGTCATTTTTCAATTATTAAGTTTAATTGGGAGTGGATTAGTCTGTTAGTCAACTCTGTAAAGGGGCCTAGTTAATTAATGCCAGTCAAAAACTCAATGCTTCAGTGCCTAACCCAATAAGCAACCGAAGATACGTCGTCAATGGTGTGGTCAACTCATGAGAAGAATAGTTCATGAATCTTGTGAAAATAAATATGATCATCACGTCATGCCAGAATCAAGACAAATCATGCCAGACAAGAATGGGATCAGGATCAAATGGCCATCATCACGATGATAAGATGTGAACCTATATGGTTCCACACCCACCTAAATTTAGGACTAAATGACTTTTAGTCAGTATATGTGTGGCGGTGACAATCTAATTTTAAATTGTCATAAAAAAATTGGATCAAAAATAAATAAATTAATTAAATAAACTTATGTTTGGTATCGAAAGGAATCAGCTAACCTGAACCGTGTAGACTCAGACTTAAGTCTCGACCCAAATTAACACGTTGTTCGACGCAGGTTCATCCAACCAATTAATCCAAACCAGACTAGATTTGAAATTAATTAGACTTGACCCGTGTGTACGAACCGAACCGAATGGCACGCACGTGTGAGTTAAAAAGTTTGTTACTTATATACCATACTAACATTTTTTAAATATCCAATATGATACTAAACTCGCTTTTCTTTATTTTATATTACCATGATATCCACTTTAGAGCCAATTTTCATTTACTTCTTTTCATAAATTTGACTAAGTGAATATATGACAATAAAATATTTTTTGAGCTAAATTAATTCCATCATTAAACTATCATTAATAATATGTGGGCTCTACTAAAAACTTAGCTCAAAGTTAATAAAAAATTCATGTCAAATACATGAAATTACCAACAATAAGTATCATGTAAGTTACGGAGTATGTCAAAACAATGAGCTTTTTAAATAAAGTAATTTGGTTCAACAAAAGTTACGAACTTGATTAACGATTTTAAGTACCTTTAGCAATTTATAAGGTGGTTGGTTAAATCGTTTGATTCACGTTTTATATATTATAATGACTTCTTATCTATGCATAACTAAATTCGCTCAAAAGAGATTTATGTTAACTAAATTGCTGATATAGATTGTGATTTTTGTATATGTAATAAATTATCTTATGTGGCATTTACGTGGACCGAAAATTATATTTTGAATCTCATAAATAAGAGTATATTGTCTGACGTGCAATCTTAAAATACACAAAAACTCCTTATAAATGTCCTCCATTTTGCATGGAAATGTTTACAAGAATATATATATATAATATATATCCGAAAACTATTTCTCATGAATGATATATGAGGAGCTAGTTTTTCAAACAAGGGTGGTTTTGAAATTTTATATAATTATCACTAACAGTGGCGATGAGTTTAACATAAGCTAGCTTGGCATTGGCTTGAAATTAAACTTATCAAACTCGAACACAATCTAAGCTAAAATTTTAATTGAAATTCTAGCTCGTTTATGACTTGACAAAAAAAAAATTTAAGTTGGTATGTGTTCCACTCGTTTGAGTTTAACGAGCTAAGTCTAGCTAGTTCAAGACACAACTTATTTAGTTCATTTAGAGCTCAATTAGATGCTATATAACTCATAAGTCATATTATTATCATATTATACATATACTAATATATATATATAATTGAGCTATATCTCATCTGAAAAACACATAGGCACACGTATGTATCTAAACTCTAAGTAATGATATTACCTCTTTGCTTAAATAAAAATAAAATAAATATTTAAAAAAATAAAAGCAAAGATAAACACCAAGATTTTAACGTAGAAAAACTCAAACGGGAAAAATCACGGATCCAAACTCGGATCAAAACCAATTACTAAAATAGTATCAGTTATAAGACTGACTCACAAAACAACCCGTCAATCCCCACGACTTTGTTCCTTTCAGTCTTGCTTGCTAGAACTCACGATTCACCGTTTCCTGTGTTAATATCCAACCTCAGTAGACTTTGAGATTGATCCTTCGTCCGGATGGCCCTTAAGACGAAAGCTTAATTCGATGTAAAAGACAAGGACCTTATTGGTTAAAAAAAACGATGTAGCCTCAAGATCTCTCTTTTAATTGTCTTCACCAATCACCCTAGAGTTAGGATATCACAACGCTTATATATATAACCAAGATAGAGTCAAATCCAAGTCATATCCGAAATCATGTAAGTCCAAAATTTGCATATTACGCAAGTGCGTTCGAACGGGCTGACTTGTTCCCAGGTGCGTTCGAACGGGCCCAAGTGCATTCGAACGCGATAACTTGATTTCACTAGCTGAGTTCAAACGCGCAAATACACTCCTCTACATATGTGAACGTATGCAGGGTGCATTTGAACAGCCCTTGACTGCATTCGAACGGCGAAAAAATATTCTTTATATTTGCGAACGCTTGTACACATGTTCGAATGGCCCGAACATGTTCTCTGTATGTGCAAACGCCTGTGCTCACGTTCGAACGGCCCGAGCGCGTTCTCTATATGTGCGAACACCTATGCTCACGTTCGAACAACCCAAATGCGTTCTTTATATGTGCGAATGCCTATGCACACGTTCAAACACCCCAAACGCATTCTCTATATATGTGAACCCCTAAGAATGCGTTCAAACGTGGTGCGAATGCAGTGCGAACACAGAAATCTTTCTCTTTTGATCTTGCAATTATTCAATCTAAATACTTTTAGAACTTGTATAAATATTTATGTACATGTATAAAAATACTTAGAATATTTTATGCACAATTGTCAATACTAAAAACGTAACATCATCGAACACAAGCGAGCTATGTCTCGCTCATATTGAGCTTGTTTATATTCTAAGTTCAAATTTGGCTTGTGTCTGATAAATAAGTTATTCACGAACAACGAGCTTTAATGGTCGTAATTACCACTAAAACTTTTTTCATGAACATCGATTCTCATTATATTCTTTAAAATATTATAATAAGTATTAATTTGATTGAATTCTTTAAAAGTTATAATTATTAAATAGGAATTTTATAAATCATACCATATATTTTGCCAACTTGTGATATGCACCCCATCTTTGAGAATTTTGTAATCCGACTCCTTTTTCTGTAATTCTTATTTAACTCCCTAGATTAACTTAAATTGTACCAACAAAATAATATTATCTTATAATATACAAAATAATTTATAAATACATAAGTGACACATGTCTTCTTCATCCTCTCTTTAATAATCATCTAATAAATTAGCCAAGAACTAAGTAGATGATTATTAAATAGAGTTAGAGGAGGAGGATTTAAAGGGAGGGAGAAAAGGATTGAGGACTAAAAGCTCCAACTTCTCTAACGAATCTTTAGTCGAAGGAAGGATAGGTAGAAGAGGAAGAGAAGGACGAGGAGGCGGAGGAGGAAGAGGAGGAAAGAGAAGACGAGAGAAAGTGGTGACGACAACAACTGTAGGAGGAGGTGGTTGGGGATGGTGAAAAGATGGTGAAGAGGTATTTTAGTAATTTGATCGACATCAATTAGTCAAAATAACACCAATATATTAAATAAAATAATAGAGAAAAAGATGGGTCAAAAATTATAAAATAAATTAAATGTACTGTATAATTTATAAAATTCTCTTCTTAAATAAAATTAAGCATAACTAAACCTTAAACGAGATGATAGAAAGAACATTTTACCATTATATAAATCCCTTGAAATGGTCGGAAAATATTTAATATTGTCCTATATCACAATGCGAGTTAATTTAAATCATGAAGCAGATATCTTTATATTTTTTAAAATAAAAAGTAGTGATACATTTAACATTCTAAACTTCCAAAAGAAGGAATTTTGATAATTTAATTAGTTCTTTTAAAGAATATAGTAACAATTATGAGAATCAATAAGATATCAACGACAGTTGTGTCGATGTCCAAGATTAAAAAGGGAAATTCCATTTTATAAAGTTAGAAGAAGTTTTGGGTCTACACGAGAAGACTACGAGTATAGACTTGCAAAAATGAATATAATTAATTAATTAATTAATTAGTCGCCATCCTCCCTCTAACTAACGCGTGAACGCCTTCTTTCTATGCGCATGGGTTGGATTCCATTATCTTCTCTCTCTCTCTCTCTCTCTGGACCCCCTCTTTGGTTTTTTCTTATTGCCGGAAAGAAAGAAAGAAAGAAAGAAAGAAAGAAAGAAATCTAGAGAGAGAAAGCGAAGTGAGTTGCTTGCAAACTTCCACTACTCAAAGACTAACCAAAGAAACATGCCTTTTGGAATGATTTTATCCAATAAGCCTTCATCTATATATATATATATATATATTAGAAGATACAGGGAAGTGGCAGCAGCCCAGCACTAAGTTGCAATATGGCTTCTCTTTTGCCTACATTCTTCTCCCATGCCTGTCTTCTTCTCCTTCTCCTTCTCCTTTTCGTATTTGTACTTCCCAGTCGATCCTCGCATGCGACTCAAAAGGAGTACTTGAGCAGTCATCACACCGTCGACGTTCGATCTTTGCTACCGAGCACCAGTTGCTCCTCGTCCAAAGGTCTGAGCATGCATTCTTTTATGTCTACTTCTATCACTTCTCTTGACTGGTAATTTACTGGTTGAGATATTCGATTCTTCACTTAAAATAATAGTACGGTCTACTATATTATATACAATAATTTTCCTTGCTGCAACTTGTAGCTAATAATTTTTCTTTCTTATATTACGCCCTAAAACCAACCCCGTGACGCTACCGTCTGTTGCTTTTTGTCGAAAGAAGAGACACAGGATCTACTATAAAAGAGAAAACCTCTATAGTTGCAAATTAAATACTTTTGAACCTCACATTGTATATAGTGAAAAAATTGGCTGCATAATGATCCGATTGGGTTGTAAATGGACGTCAATTCCGCAATCTCAGCTTGAGTTTTTGTTGAATTATTGATAATTAATTATTTTTCTTATAGTTCTCAGTGTCAGAACATTATATTGTTTAAATCTTTTTCAGTACGTAATAATTTGCTTCTCTCTCAATATACAGTACTTCATGAAGGATACGATGAACAAAGATTAAACCTCGTTCACCAGCATGGCCCTTGCTCGCCACTACACCGTAAAAAGAATCTATCCCACAAACAAATCCTCAACAACGATCAAGCTAGAGTCGACTGGATCCATCGTCGGATCTCATCATCTGCTTCCAAACAAGAAGATAAATTACGGGATTCTTTAGACTCAGCAACGATTCCAGCTCGATCTGGAAGATCTCTCAGCACCGGCAACTACATCGTGTCCATCGGAATTGGGACCCCAAAACGGGACTTCTCTGTAGTCTTCGACACCGGTAGCGATGTGACGTGGATCCAATGCAAGCCATGCGTCTCTTATTGCTATCCTCAGCAAGAGTCACTCTTCGATCCACTCCAATCTTCTACTTACGCCAATATATCGTGCGGGTCATCGTACTGCTCGCAGTTGAACTCGTACGGATGCTCCGGTTCGGGGTGCCTTTACTCTGTGCAGTACGGCGACAACTCCTACACCGTTGGATTCTACGCGCAGGACACGCTCACTCTTACGCCATCGAACGTGATACCGAACTTCCGGTTCGGGTGCGGGGAGAAGAACCGTGGGCTCTTCGGGCGGGCGGCAGGGCTGCTAGGCCTCGGTGGCGACAAAACGTCATTGGTGTCACAGGCATACCAAAAGTATGGCGGGGTGTTCGCGTACTGCATCCCGCCGACGACCAGCTCAACGGGATACTTAGCTTTCGGTGGCAGTTCACCTACGACTAACGTACAATATACACCAATGTTAACAGACACAGACGTGCCGACGTTTTACTTCCTCAATCTGGTCGCAATCATTGTAGGAGGCCAGAAACTATCGATATCTCCGACGGTCTTTTCGACCGCCGGGACGATCATCGATTCAGGGACAGTTATCACTAGATTACCGCCGGACGCCTACTCAGCACTCCGGTCGGCATTCCAGCGGAAGATGTCAGGCTACAAGTCGGCGTCGGCGTTTTCAATACTCGACACATGCTATGACTTCACAGGTTACAACAACATCAAAATTCCGACGGTGGCGTTGCAATTCGACGGCAGCGTGACAGCCAACTTGGATGTGTCAGGGATTCTGTACGTCCAGAGCATTTCGCAGGCTTGCCTAGCATTCGCCGGCAATAGCGATCCGACGGACACGGCGATCTTTGGAAACATGCAACAGAAGACGTTCAATGTAGTGTATGATCTGTCAAAAAAAGTGATTGGGTTCAGTCCGGGAGGTTGCTAGATGACATCATGATACGTACGTTAAGTTCTTTGCTGTCATACATATGTTGTCATACGTACGTTCATTAATCGAATGATTGGGGGTTGAATGGATAATAGAATAAACCAAAGGAGTTAATATCAAATCTTGTCTTACTAAAAGCACTGTGAAGTTTTACTTTCTATTATATACTCCATGTTAATTGGACTTGAGTTGACTGCATGATAGTTTTACCTTTTTATTCATTCGTGTTTGTATAATTTATATTCTAAACAAATGTGATTCATATGCTAAATTGCTAATCGCTAAAATTAATAGGAGTAACTAAGTGTTCCATCAGAACTATGATCATAACAAATCTACAACTAGATGTAAATAATGCAATTTAGTTCGACCAAAAAGCTTAAACCAACAACATTAGATCCATGATCTATTAATACTTTTATAACTATCTTTTATCCTATTTGGAACTAAACCCTAAAACATTCCTTCTCTTGCATATTCTAACACTCTTAACTACTGCAAAAATTTCTCAGCTCAAGTTGATAAAGTGCTTACTATAGTTGGGCCCAGGGCTCTGTATCTAGTCTGGGGCTCTTCATAGAGGCTAATTATCAATAGAGCCTACATGATATAGTTAAAAATCCTCTTCAACTCATATGCTCCAGAAAAATCCTGTCTACATGATATAGTTAAGGAAAAATTACACCTAGACTTTTAATTCATTTTTCATATAGATTTTCTTATTCATTTTTTGTGGCATGCTAACCACCTTAACTATGTAGAATATTTAATTAGTTTAGAAAACATTGAGGGATCAATTTTATGGATGCGCTCTAAAATAGAAAGAGAAGAATAAGATAGTCATGATTTAATATTTCTCATTGGCATCATCAAAAAGTGTGACATATTAGATAATTAATATCTTCTTTTTTAAACTATCAAAAACTCTGACGGTGTTAAGAAAAAATGTTAACGATCATTTTACCTTGAATTTTCCTCCTTTTTTTTTTATCTAAAATGAGAGTAAAATGATTCCAATAGAATATAGAATTAATCACGTCATACTCACATGTCAATTTAACTGAAAAAATCTAATGGATAACTAATAAAAGAGGGCGCTTTGGATGCTTTTATTTTAATAGTTAAGAGTTCAGGTCCAAATGTAATATCCTTTAATTTTAAAAAAAAGGGTCTTAAAACCAAGCAAAATTAAAACCCGAAGCTATAAAAGCGATCCGATCCCATCTTAAACCCTTTCACCATAAAGCCCTTGTCTATGGACAATTAGACCCTCCATTCTTGCTCGAATGTACATCCTTTTATTCATTACCTCCCATCGTGTGAGGGGTATAATTGTCCTTTTGTGATTAATTCCCACCGCATGCCGTATCGGTGTCCTCTTCTAGCCTGTTCTCCCCTCTCTTTTACGGCTTCTCCCCACCGCTGAACTCTAGGTTCGATTTGTTTTGCTTAATTTTAACCAATTTGGCTTCGAATCGGAGAAGGTGATGGCTTCTAGGGTCCTATCACGGATTTCGAGAAGAAGTGTCGACCATTGTCTAATCTCGACTTCTCCTCGGCCGGAGTCGCTCAAGATTCTCTCGAGCGGTTTCCGTTCGCTTGGGGGATCCGCTTCATGTTCTTACACCAAGGTGAAGTTTGATTATTATTTTTGGGTTTTAACACGAAACTGCTACCCCGGTATTGATCAAAATCTGATCTTGGTTGTGCTTTTACCAACTTCCGGTTTTCTGGTTGTTTACGTTTGGCTTTGTATGAGATTTTTTTGGGCTTGACGGTTTTAGTTTTTAATTATTTAGTATTTGTATCGTGGACTGTAATGTTGGCGAAGAATATGTTCTACCTGGGTTTATATGAGAATTAATCAATTTATCATTCAACTCTATTTTGCTGGTTACATTGTTCTAATCTCTAAAATGCCATAGACAATTCGCCTACGCCGCTGCATATGTGTATGCAATCTGGCGTCCCTGCAAGGACCATCTACATAAGAGACTGAACATATTTAATTTAAGTCCTTTTGTTACTATTGTGATACTTCTTGAACTAATTTTTCGAATCTGGACCTTAATCAAGGATTTTCTTTATATGAAGTCACTTTTATTGGCTTTTGCAGCAATGCTTCATTCAATAGATTGATAATTATATTTTACTCTTGCAATTGGCAGCCTCTATTTTGTTTAAATAATCTTTGGACGTGTGATGCATGTTATTAGTGATGATCTGTAGACTTTAATTAATTTGATTTTGTAAGACATGCTGGTATGCACTTTTGATAGGTGTGTTGACGACATGTCAGGAATTCAGGGTGACTGGTTGGTTTTTTATGATTGTATGTATGTTAAGTCGCGTCCCTATGGTACTAGTTAAGATCTTCTGCTCTGTTGTTTAATACTATATGTTGCTTTTTTATTCACACTGTAATAGATCATTTACTAAAAGATGCAATAGAATGGTGACACTTTTTTCGTGGTGTTGTTCATTTATTTATTCCTGTTGTAGCACCAGGTACCTTTCCAGTCAAACCAGATGTTGAGGCACTCAACTCTAGCAAATGCAATACTTCGAACATTTGGGTTCTCATCTTCTGCATCCTCTGAAGCTACAGAAAAGGAGGTGAAACAATCTGCAGACAAGGCCGAAGCTGCGAAAGCAGTGCCAAAGAATGCAACTGATGCTGGCTCTACCAAGAGTATGAATGACTCTACTGGTGCAGAGCAAGCACCGGATGCAGGTCATAGTTCAGAATCCAAAGATTCCAAGTCCCACTCTCATAAGAGGTGTTGGAAGAGTACTAAATGAATTGCATTTTATGATTCAGATTCAGATACAGAGGATGAGCTATCTATGGATGATCTAGTCAAGCTAGTTTCTGAGAAGGAAGAGTTACTCAAGGTAAAGCACAAGGAGATTGAGAAAATGCAAGATAAGGTTCTCCGCAGTTATGCAGAAATGGAGAATGTTATAGACAGGACAAAACGTGAGGCAGAGAACTCAAAGAAATATGCTGTCCAGGTTTCTTAATTGATATTTCCCTTTTCTATTTCTTATTATCCTGATTTGCACATTTCCACCTTTATCAGGATTATTCTTCTATTGAATGCATATCTCATCCTATTCTGGTTGTCTGTAATTGAAATCAGAATTTTGCCAAGAGCTTGTTAGATGTAGCTGATAACTTGGGAAGAGCATCATCTGTTGTCAAAGAGAGCTTTTCTAAAGTAGATGTATCTAAAGACTCTGCTGGTGCCGTGCCACTCTTGAAAACCCTGCTTGAGGGTGTCAGGATGACTGAAAAGCAGCTTTCGGAGGTAGTATTTCTTTTGTAGTCTCAAATTATCTTTTGCTTCTTTGCAGATTGACTAAAGGGTAGTTAGTAGCACAAGATGAAAATAATTTCAGCACTTCTTGAAAATAAAGTCTGCCGACAAATCTTTTGTAAAATTATGATGTTGAGGTATAATGTGATGTATATTTCTTTTGTTGTCATGTTGTTTGTTATAACTAAAATATTAGATTATGAAAATGAGTGCTTCTGAATGTTTTTCACTTAAGCATGAAGTAAACACAAAATGAACACTATTAGTTTTGTTGAAGATTATATGGTCCCTTCTGAAACAATGCTATTTGCTATGTGACAGTTGAGAGAGATTTAGTGCTATTTCCTACTTGGTTCTGATTAGGTAGGTCCTTTCTCTTGATGAACTTTCTGGGCTACAATATATCAGATCCTCTTTTTATTGATCATAGTTTTACAAATCCTATAATGGTGTGTATTAACTTGGGCAAAAGAGAGGCTACTTGTTATATTATATCGTTGAATGTTATTATCATTTTACCGTCTTTTGGAATTGCAAATTAGTTCAAAGTTTTGGTTTCAGCTGGTCTCGAATTTGAACCCTAGAAAAAGTGAAAATTTTAGACGGAAATAGAATGGTTTTAGCCTATTGTGGTCCAAAATAAATGTCAAAACTAGAAAGTTTGATGGTTCCGGCCTTAACAAATGGGTTTCAGCTTTAGTTTTTATTAAAATTCCAGCCATAATTGTTCCGTCTAGGGTGAAACTTCAAACCATAATAAAAATATCACTGACTTTTGTTCATGCATAGGGAGATAGCGATCCTATGCATAGAGACTTTTTACCACCTTGAAAACTTTATGCTTGATGCCTGAGTAGCATCTTGGCACCTTAGGCATGGCCCACCTTGAAAACCTTACTGCTTTGGCACGAAACTACTTTTCGGAACAATACCGTACGAGGGAAGGGTGGACGGGAAGAAGAAGTGGGAAGCAGTTTGGGTAGGCTTAAACATGACCCAATATGTACTAATGTTAATAATGATATTCTGAAAATTTCAATTAGCCTTTTATTATTTCCTATAAGCCTTCATAACTGTTGCTTTTGGCCTCCATATCTCTCTGCATTGTCAATAACTATGTTGTCAGTTTCTGTATTCAGTAAACCTTAAGCCCTAACAAAGAAGGGATTGTTGTTGATTTAAATTCTAATTTTATCTTGCCGAACTACAATTTGTTGCCACAGATTAGTTTTTCAAAATTTTATTTTTTTTTATCTTCTTTGGTTGTTCCAGGTGTTTGGGAAATTTGGAGTGGAAAAGTTTGACCCTATGAACGAGCATTTTGATCCACATAGACATCATGCACTTTTCCAAATCCCTGATGGTTCAAAACCAGCTGGTACAGTTGCTGTTGTTTTAAAGGTATTTCTCTAATAAGCTTTGGTTGACTTGAAAGCTAAATTTGAATCAATTTTCTTTTTCTGGGTCCCTTTTTTCTACCTTAAATTAATGTTTCAGGCTTTAGCAGTTTTAGGTTTGTATCTAGAAGTGTCGGTATTAGGTAAAACAACATAATAGACACACCAACAAACATGGATGGCCATGCTGGTGGTGTACCGACACGTGGCACAAGAGGTGCGACACGGCACCCCTCCTAGTAGCTTTGTCGTGACCTTGTCGTCGGGCTTGTCGTCGTCCAAGTTCGCACACTCGTCGGGTGCCCTAGCCCGAGGGGGGGAGAAAGAAAGGGAGGAAGAGAGAATAAGAGAGAGAGCAATGACAGTGACTGCGAAGGTGAGTAGTTTCTTAACTTTTTCTCTCCCTCTCTTACGGCACGTGTTGTGCCGATCGGTGGTCGATACAGTCCCTGTCTATAGCACGGCCATCATTGCTCACAAATAATTCTTTTATTCTAATGTATATAGAAAATACTGAAAAATTGGAAAAGTACTTGAAAGAAAATTTTAGAAAACGTTATTGGGTGTGGATTGTCTTGCATGTGTTGACTAATGCCTGAGGCCATCCGTGGAATTCTGATTCGTCAAATTTCGACAATCTCACTCTAATCTAGGCTAGGTTTGAGATAGAGAAGGGGGAAGGGACCGGCCAGCACGATCCGTGCCTGTGGCACAGCCATCGTTGCCCACAAATAATTCTTTTATTCTAATGTATATAAGAAATATTGAAAAATTGGAAAAGCACTTGAAAGAAAATTTTAGAAAGCATTATCGGGTGTGAATTGTCTTGCATGTGTTGACTGATGCCTGAGGCCATCTGTGGAATTCTGATTCGTCAAATTCCGACAATCTCACTCTGATCTAGGCCAGGTTTGATATAGAGAAGGGGAAGGGACCGGTCGGCACGATCCGTGCTTGTGGCATGGCCATCGTTGCCCACAAATAATTATTTTATTCTGATGTATATAAGAAATACTAAAAAATTGGAAGAGTACTTGAAAGAAAATTTTGGAAAACATTATCGGGTTTGGATTGTCTTGCATGTGTTGACTGATGCTTGAGGCCATCTGTGAAATTCTAATTTGTCAAATTCCGACAATCTCACTTTGATCTAGGCCAAGTTTGAGATACATAAGAGGGAAGGACCGGCCGGCACGGTCCGTGCCTGTGGCACGGCAATCGTTGCCCACAAATAATTCTTTTATTCTAATGTATATAGGAAATACTAAAAAATTGGAAAAGTACTTGAAAGAAAATTTTAGAAAACATTACCGGGTGTGGATTGTCTTGCATGTGTTGACCGATGCTTGAGGCCATCTGTGGAATTCTCATTCGTCAAATTCTGACAATCTCACTTTGATCTAGGCCAGGCTTGAGATAGAGGAGGAAGGGCTATGAATTGATTAAGATTGGAGGTAGATGGATATTCCTTTGAACTAACAGATCTGGTACATGTCAGATATAAGCCAAATTGGGCCTGAATTCCTCTAATAGATCAATTAGCTAGCTTCTTAATGACTCATATTTGACAAGACTGGGTAAAATTAAGTGCTGTTCTAGTTCTGTGCTTGTTTTCTAATCGATCTTTTGCTGAAATCAATTTATTTGTTGCAGAAACTTCAAACCTTGCTTAAACCTTGTTCCTTGTACAAGTTATGAGGTATATAGGTATGAGGTAGGTAGAAAGTGAAAAACATTTGGTGGTCTGAAATGCCTGAGCTATATGTATTTTGTACATTCATGCTAGAATTGGTTTGGAATGACAGAAAATTAGTGTCAACTATATTTGATATTTTATTTTGAGTAATATTATAAACATGCAAAAGCTGAAGTCATTAGACTCATAGAAGTTACTGATTTGGTGCCTGGGTCAGCACTGAAAAGCTTGGGTTGCTAGATCTTTCTAAAACTGATATAAAATCAATAAGTTTAACAAGCTCAATACATTTAAGAATTCAATCATGAAATTATTTGGTCACAGTAATTCAGAACCCCGTCACTAAGAATTCTGTAATTCATCAGATTCATACTCCAGATCTAATGATTCACTTAATAGACTTGGGTTTGTTTTCTTTTGATCTTGCTTTGTTGTTTAATCTACATAAGGCAGCAATTATTGTACTTAATGGTAATGAGATATCTTAGCTGTTTATTTACATGCTCTCTGCAATCATCTGGAGAGGATGAGGGATTCTACTAAGGTTCTAGCTTGAGTGACCTCTTTGTTTGTTCAAAAGTTGTTCTATTGTTGCAACCTGATCTTAAATCAATATCGAACTCAAAAGGAGAAAGGATAGATAGGCTTGGGTAGTTATTTTGGTTGAGATTAATCTATTTTTTATCTGTAGATCAAAGGTTAGAGTAGTTCAAATGGAAGTGGAGATTGTTGTGGAGGTGATGATAGTGTAGTGGAGCTTTATATGGGGCGAAAGAGAGGAAGATGTCTTGGGAAAGTTGTGGGGTAGTTATGCAAAAGATTAGGTTAATGGAGGTTAACCTTGGTTGCTAGAGGATTGAATGGCTTAGGAATTGGTTAAGGTTGTAGAAGAGGAGAGGGAATGGGGCTACCTACTAGTAGGAGGATCACCAGAGTGAGGAGAAAGAAGCGACGGAGGTGTAGCCTCGGCCGTGAGAGGAATCTCGGCATGGGTACCGAGGGGAAGAGAAGAGGAAGGAAAAGGATGGCTCACACTTAGTTTCAAATAAGTGCCTAAATATTCAACAGTGTCAAAATGACTGTCATTACATATTTAGAGATTAGCCATACGTCAAAAAACAATAAATAAACTTTAATACGAAATAGCCCAACCATCGGGCATTTGGACAGTCGTCCAGCGTTCAAACGCTTAAACTGCTCTTTTGCTCTCGGGCTACGACATTCGAACGCCAGGCTAGATCGTTCGAATGCTTGAACTGCTCTCCTACGAACAGTCGTTCGAATGCTTAAGCTGCTCTTCTGCTCTCAGGCGACGGCATTGAACGTTGTGTTGGGCCGTTCGAATGTCTAATCTGCTCTTTAGCTATTGGACTACAGTATTCGAACGTCGATTTAGGTTGTTCAAACGCCTAAACTATTCTTCTGCACTTGGGCTACGGCGTTCGAATGCCTAAACTTGAGACTTGAATTCTGTAGGCTTACTCCAACAAAAAGCTAATTACTTAACAATTCATAATTAAGAAAATTACTTCTAATCACAAACTGCAAAATCTATACCCACTGAAAATTTCACATTCTTTAAATGTTTTCTTGCTTATGTAGTAGAGGATGGCTGCTGCAACTCAAACGAGAAGGAGAATATCACAGGGGAGCAACATATTTATCATGTTCTGTTGTGTTAAAAGCACATAGTCCAATCCTACAGGACTCCATGGGTCAAGAAAAGATTTCTTTCTACATGTGCTAGATTAGCAATATGTTCCTGACGGAGAAGGTCTTTATCGGATTTCATTTGTGTTGAGAACAAGGACAAGTAAACAAGTCATCCTTAGCTCCTTCCGTCTTTTAGCAGTGGTCCTATATTTGTGTACTAGATTTGAATGACGCAGTTATAGCTTAGAATTTGGAGAATTGATTTGGAGGAATACTGGATGTTTCATTTAGTGGACTTGGGCTAATTTTCTCTTGACCATTAGTGAATAAGAGAAAGAAAAAGAATCATTGTCCCAGTAGACTTTGCAGGCAACAAAGTAACTATGCTAGACATAGATTAGCTTGAATATTTGAAGGATCCAAGAAGACAGATGGATTTAACCAAGGTAATCCTGATAAAATTTGGTCACGCTCACAATGCTGCAATTACAGTCCTCTATCCTTTGTTCCATGAAGGTCTAGTGAGTGAGAAAGAAGATTTAGATATATGAGAAATACTGGAGTTATAGAGGATCCCCTGAAGCTTGCTCTAGCTAGGGTTCAACTCCTTTGCAATGATACTGCACATTTTTTTAATCCTCTCTCTGCAGTCGTCAGCATCAAAAGTAAACATTAAAAAAGAATGTAGTTGTCTTCTGGAACATTTATGCAGAACACGAACTTCTAGATGATGTTTGTCCTCAGAGAAGTTCATCTGAAGATTGCTATACATATAGGAATTATCTTTTCGTAGACCAGAAAGCTAGGTTTCGTCGGGGTTTAAATCTCCTACTTAATCAAGAGGTGATTGCATGCTTCTGTTATTTTGGCATGTTCTGAGGTAACAATTTACTTCACTTTTTTTACTTTATGCCTGCTGTGTTATATAAACACAAGGATGTTGTTATTCAAGGTGAGAAATGTCCATTCCCCCACACGGTGAAACTGGATTCTAACACAAATGAGTCAGTATTTGATTTTTGATGATTGAAATTGCCATGCCAATTTTTTTTAATGATGATTGTACTTTCTCTGCCTCTGTTATGTAGCACCACAGTTATTCTATTTGCATTGCCTTGGTTGGCAGCCTTTGTCTTTATAATTGATTATTTCCAACTTCATTTCTTTATCTTTTGTCTATCTGATCATTATAATCTCCTTGTGTGACAGAATGGTTACATGCTATATGACCGCGTTCTTCGTCCGGCCGAAGTCGGTGTAACTGAAGCTTTGAATGATGAGACAGATCAAAGTTCCAGTGCATGATTTGTAGGTTGACCTTTCAGTTTTCTTGGCACATTTTGTTAGTTGTATATCAGGTAAAGTTAATCATATATTACAGCAGGGTAATAATTTACTGTGACCTAGAAAGAATTTTGACAGAGTGTTCTTTTCATTGAACACGTGATATCATATTAGAATTTTATTTACAAGATAACTCTGCTCTTATTTTAATTCTTGTAACATGCTCCCTTGTGGTGCTAATTCGAGTCTCATGGGAATAACCTATATTGATTTTGTGTCCCTAAACACTACTAAGAAGCTATCACAGAATTAGTTCATTGCAATTGTTCCAGCTATAATTGTTTGTGGATCAACTTAGATTGGGACTAGGAGGGATGTTAAGCAATGTAAAAAGGGCTTGATAGCTTTGACTGCAGCATATATGATTAGTTAATATGAGAGGCAAAAAATGATAACTTCTGATTTAGGAATTTGTCTGTCTGTTCGGTATAATTAGCTCCGAAGAAGCTAAGTGAAACTTCATCCAATCTTATTCGTGGGACAGTAGGCTATTGTAGAATTCTCAGTTTCTCTTTGAAGAGTTAATGTTATGATCTTAGTGACAAAATTGAGAACTTTTCCTTGTACAAATTTGACCCTCCTCCATCTCTCTCAGTCAAATTGCCTTAAATTCTCACAGAATTTCCATTACTGCTTGGTGTGCTGAAGCTGTGGTTGTTTGAAATAGCAAAGATGCCGAAGTAATTGGTCAAAAATGTATTTATACATGAATAAAGTGAGTTGCCTGAGATTGTTATTTTTTAACAGGTCTGGTGGTTGGTAACCACCATGAGAAGCTCTTCTGCTAAAGATGGTAGAAAGATGCGTGTGCATACGTAGTTGGATTTGACTCCGCTTGATTGGTTTTGCTGCTTCAGTTATCCTCCTGCTTGAATTCTGATCTATAATTACATTTATTTATGTTTAAAACAGTCCAAGGACTGAATATATTAAAAGAGAATTCGGAGTACAGTCATAGTCGGGGGGATGGGTTTAACCCAATCCTTACGGATACGATAATTGAAAGGATAGTTTGCTGGGTTACGAGTGATGGTATTATTGCATTTCCTCGTGTAGCAAACTGTTACAGAAGGATATTTGACGATCCAATTAGAATGTTAGTGAATTATAGGGTTCGCCGGAAGCTTGTTAACAGCTAATACAAGTTTCTTGCAGTCATTGTAGACCCTTCCCGTTTACAAAAGCGATAGCTTCTCTAAGAGCTAACCGAAGCTATTGAGCCACACCATGCAGCACTTATGGGCAATGCTCGAGGAAGACGATCGGACGACGGGATACTCAATACCAATTTGGCCCCACTCTCGAAATCTCCTTACCAAGATGCATTAACCTGACTGGCCACGTCACCTTCGTGGGAACCCCTTCAATTGAAGAAGTCTCGTGTATATTGAATTGCAACGATACTAATATTGTGATCCAAGGAGTCCCCTTGTGTCGTTTTAGCGGCTAAGAAGGCTACAAAAGAGACAAAGTAGCTTTCGGGACAAGCTTTTTCACTTCTTGGAAGGCTTGATAGCAACGAGTGGGTCAACACTAAAAGCACTGCAAAGTTCATCGTAGCCAAGGGAAGGGTACAACACCTTCTCATTTCTTGAAACACATTATTTTTACATTACATGTTAATTAATGCTTCTACATAATATGCGAAATAAAAACCCAACATTTTCAAAATAAATATTAAAAAAATAAACCCAAAATACCATACGCCACAATAAGTTTTAAAATACATATTAATATACATCATCAAAAGCAAATGCCTATGCGGAAGCTATAATAGATCTAACTTATTTTACAATAATAAAATAAAAAATTATAAAACAAATATTTGCTAGCTTCTCCGTAAACTCGGGGTTATCTACTAATATGAAAATATTCTCACCAAAAGATAATAAGAATAAAGCTCAACAAGTATATATCTCTACAATTTAAAATGTAGTATAAAAACCTATATATATATATATATATATATATATATGCGTTCATGCAATATGCTCATCATGTCCATATTTACAACTTATATATACTAACAATATAATACATGATATGCATCATCCCACTCCCAACTTTATTATCTTAGGCTCACGTAGAGTCATAATTATAAAATATCATTATATGTTTATAGAGCTATAAATCACATAATAAACATATGCTCACACAAAATCTCACAAATCAAAGGAGGGATAAATATCTAGCTCAAACATGTCTAGCAACGTTACATATGATTAGTTGTCTGTAGCCATTAGACTTAGAACTCTAGCCGTAAGCCCACACTCTCACCTCTATTGTCATCATCATCATCATCACATACAGCAAAATCAAGAGCATACAACTCATAGATGCCCCGACTCTATATCATCGAGTATCGCTAGGTCTATAATCTCTACTTCTTAATCATAGTTTAAGATCATTTAGTGTTTAGTTTTCGTTCTCAACAGCGTTATGTCTGCTTAAACCAATGCATACGGTGCCTGATAGTCCCCTCACGATCTCACGACATTAGATATTAACCGAGATAAATATATGTATTATATATACTCTGCCTCTTACGCTAGATTGAGAGGGTAAACGGGTCAACATGAGACTTAACTACGTGGTGATACGTATAAGTGGTACAGTGATTAACAACAATAATCATATAACATGCATATCGAAATTATTGTACCTACAAATACATCAATAAATCATATATAATTATAAAGCAGTAAATAAATATAATTATGTTAACTAGTAAATAAATATATGAATATGTATAATATGAATGTGATGAAATTATAACGTAAACATCACTTCAGTACTACAATTCTTAGACTACGAATGATTCACTTATTTAACATCGATTTTTAGTTATCTAACTTCAACTGCACTATGGGATCATCCTCACACAGTATGAAATTTATCTCAATAATTAAAGTAATAAACATAAGTACTAACTTACCTAAAATTAATTAATTAAATAATCCTACAGATAACTATTGTAGGTTTGGGTAGGTCCACTTAGGAATATTTAGTTTTATTAAATCAAATAGAATTGATATATTACTTATCATGGTCTCACGCATTATTAAGAGTTACTAAAATAATTATCATTTTATTTACGGATCCACTAACTACAATCGATTTAAAGTAAAATAAAATAGATAATATTTATTTAACTTACTTATTGAATATTAAATCACATTTAATATGATTGCTATTCTACAAAAAGAAATATTTTCTCATTAGGAGCAAAATTAGTAGAAGTACTATCACACTAGTGCCTTATTTATTAAAATTAATTAATAATAGTTATTATAACTAACAAACCTATCCTCTAAAGACTATTGATATTTAAGGCTCAAGTTGACAAGGATAAATAAATAAAAATAATTAAAATAAATTAAAATAAATTAAAATAAATTAGAAAGTAACTAATCCACTTGGATTGGCACAAAGCACAAAGCAATGGGCTGGATTGCAATGAATCCAAAGATCATAACACTAACCCACTAGTATGGGTGTAAATAAGCTGAGCCTGAGCGAGCCAACTCCAGCTCAAGCTCAGTTGGAAATTAATTTTGAGCCTATTTTGAGAATCAGACTTGGCTCATCTCAATTTAATAAGCCAAATTGAGTCCGAGCTAAGCTTGAGCATGAATGAAGCTTGTTATCAAACTATACATTAACCTAGTTGGATCGAATCGGAGTTGAGTCCAAGCTTGAAACCAATCAATTACGATGGGGTGGAGGAGGCCACGCCCACTTGAGGAGGAGGCAGTGGAGGAGACTGCAATGGCTTGAGGAGAAGGAGGAGGAGGTGGTGGCGGAGGCTTGCCGACAAAGGAGACAGTGACGACTTGAGGAGGAGTGTGGAGGAGGTGGAAGCAACTTGAGGAGAAAGAGCAAGAGGAGGTGGTGGAGGCTTGCCTACTGAGGAGGAGATAGTGGAGGCTTGCCTACCGAGGAGGAGATAGTGGAGGCTTGTCGATGGTGAAGGAGGAGGCTACGGCTTAAGGAGGAGGTAGCAGTGGCTTAAGGAGGCTTGCTGATGGAGGAGGAGGTGGTGGATGATGCTTGTTGACGGAAGAGGAGGCAGTGTTGACTTAACAACGGAGGAGGAGGAAGTGTTGACTTAGCAATGGAGGAGGAGAAAAAAGAAGAAGAGGAAAAGGAAAAGGTGGGCCGATGGTTGGAAAAGGAGAAACGGATCGATTTGGAGATGGATTTTGTCAATGTTCTATGAATATTTAGGGTTTGGATTTTGGAAGATGATTATATTAAGCCAATTGAGCCAAGCCTGAGTGAGCTGACTCCAGCTCAGGTTCAGCTTGAGCCAAACTCGAGCTTTGGCCGAGCTAAGCTTGGGCCGCTCATTTATTTTGACACCCCTACCCACCAAGATTGGACTCAAAGCCATAAACCAACAAAGCCTACCACTTAGGTTAGGCTACAGCCTAATTCACCCCACTTTGGGCTAAACTACCTATAGACTAACCCACCAAGATGGTTTCGAATGTACATAACCCAGCCCACCACAAGCTAAATTAGGTTGGCAACCTAACCTAGCTCACCTACTTCCCTCCTCTCCCTCTACTCATCGACAGCCAAGGCCAACCAAGTTAAGACCCTATTGTTGCCAAAACCTATAATCACGCCACAAGAGACCCAAAGACAACACCGAAGGGCTTGCCTCGCAGAGAGGAATGTTCCCGACTGGATAGGGGGGGTGGAGAAGGTGATGACAATGGACGGCATCGCCAAGTAGCAAATGGTGCGAGGCTATAAGGTGTAGCCTCCAATGAGAGCTTAGAGTACTTATGACGGGTACCAAGGAGAAAGCATGTTGAGGCAAAGCTCCCCGAATTGGCACAACATCGACACAAGGTTACCGGCTGACAGATTTTCTAACGAGGCCGAAAAAAGAAGAGAAAATGGGAAATATACTAACAAAGTATTTAAACTAAAATTAACTCCTCAAGGTAGTGGACTTATCGATGGTTAGGATTGCAAGGTCGGCGTGCTCTGGCAGCACTCTAATGCGGCGAGAAGGAAAAGGGAGACGACGACAGCTGTGGGAGAGAAAAGAGAAGAAAGAAAAGTGAGCTCAATTTTTTCTTGTTATAGCATGTTATTTTTCTACATCTCTAAATACTCTACCCCCACATTGAAAAACAGTGTGCAACGGAGTCCAAAAAGAGTGAGGAAACCAGGCGGACGATCCAAACATCAAACTTCAACGCATCACAATCTAGCTTTGGACCCAACCTATAATGGAATCACACTGCTCTTGCAAAGTGGCATGTGCAGCAGTCCTAATCAGGAGGAGATAATTGCGCACCTCCAAATGAACGTCCCAATCTTGAGATATACAACTTTACAACCCTAGATGGCTTTCCACAAGCAACTAGCCAATCCAGACGAGGAGGAGCTCAATCATCCTCCATTTGAAAGGGTACAATTGGCTGATTTGGGTGTGAAAAAAATCAATACCGGAGGGGTTCCCGACGAGCGGTCCTTCTATCTATAGTTACATTTAGATTAACCTTTTCAGATACAGATATGTTAAAAAAAATTATCTGAACTCACATTTGTAGATCAGTATATGAAACTGGCATGTTAATATTACTCGAAGAGGACAAGGCAAAGAGAATATTACATTAGTTACATTAGTCCTTCTCATGGCGTTAGTATGGGTACTGACGTGTTCTTATTACCACTGGAACTTTGGCATGTAGATAGTCCTGGACAAAAGAATTGTACCTATTTTTGTCCCACTAAACCTTAGCTAATGAAGGCCTGCATTTGTGTCCTATTGTTCTTGTCTAGGAAACAGGTAAACCATAAAAAGGAGTTTATATATATATATATATATATAAATGCCACTATTTCCTTTTAAAAGAATCATAAATGATCCTATTTATCTTTTTTAAAAAAAGCATTATTATTATTATTATTTTTATTATTTATTATTTTGACTCTTTTAGAATTTGCCAGTTAGTTGCAGAATATTCATTCATAGCAAACCTCTCCTCTCATTTCTTTGTCGGTGTGAGTCTGTCGTACAGGAAACTTCCATGTTGAGTTGGATTTACATGTGATGTGGTGTTTGTTCCCAGTTGACCCCACCACACGGTTATTCTCTGTGGTAACTTGACAGCCAGACTAGACAAATGAAATGGTACTTAATAATGAACTATGGACCACACATTGGTGTACAATATATGGTGACAAACAGTCGAACATTTTGCCAATGTACACCACCAACTTGGTGCGTAATAATCCATCCATACACTTCTCATGACTAGATTAATTAATCAAACTTAGATTGCAACTTAACTTTGATGTGATTGTTAATTATCTCGGAGTACTACTAATTACCAACTACGTCCGGCCATCATATGCATTATCTTATTTGAGATAATATGAGAGTGACTTGACGATGAGTTTGATCTCCAAATGGATAGCAAAATGAAGCTTCGCATCCTGGAGGAAGAGAGACGTTGAGGGTAAATGATGAATAAATTTGTTCTCTTTTAATTGTTTGACGTAGCCCCTCGTGAAGGTTTTATATTTATTAAATGATTCTTGTCCGACTCCACCTATTATTTACTCAGGAGGTAGGTTTTTATTTTATTTTATTTTATTCCAGAGGTAGGATAAATTGTAAATTACCTCTATAAATTTTTATTTGTATCACTTAATTTCTTTATAGTTTTAATCTAGTTAAAATTAATGATGAAGTTAATTTTCTGTTAAAAATGTTATTAATGACCAAGGTAATTTATCATTTATATTATCTCTTTTTAAAATATTTATAATATTAAAAAATGTAAAACTGGAAAAACTTAATATATATGAGCAAACTTAGAGGTTAAGTAGGAGCGATTGGTATTAGCAGTTCCGGCTACTTAGATTTTGAATAAGAAATATGAGTTCTTTTATTGAAAGCGTACATTTAGATGTGTATCTTAGCAAAATAAAAGTTTACTTTTTGCATACTTTTTGTGTTTAATTTATATAAGTAATGTATATTATTCTTTTACTAGATTTAGTTGCATAGCTTGGTAAAATTAAAAGCATATTTTTTGTATAGTCGATATATAGCAAGTTGAGGAGATCATAATTAATGAGTTTGAATAAAATACTCATTGTTATAGTTTGTAACTAAACAATGAAAAAGGGATTTACTTTCGCTTCATCTATCATTTTACATCTTCTAATTTTAAAATAGGTCTAGAGTTTTGTTTCATCATTCATCTTTTCCCTAGATATCTCTTCTAGGGTTTAATAAAAAGTTGTTTTACCAGGATGCAATACCTTCCTTTGGGATCCATAGGGGACCTCTCTTGTTGGACTAGCTTATCTTTCATTTCTGCATTCTTACATTCTAACGATCGGTATAAGGTATAATTCACTTATTTAGCAGTGTTAATCTATTTATTAGAGTGGTAACATATGTATTAGGGTGTTAATCTTAAAATTTTGCAGTTAGCAATGTTTTGCATTGTTTAATTTGTTTTTCCCCTATGTTTTCTTTCACAATTCATTATTTTTTTTGTATTTTATAGTTAAGATAAGGAATAAAGTAATATATTATATATATCTTACTTTGTAAGAATTTGCGAGATCATTTACTCAAGATTGTCCTCTTAATTTCGTGTGACCATTACTGGGACCTTTTTATTTATTGTAAGGATTCTTTTTCTATAGTTAATATTTGAACCACTAATTTGTATATACAAGTCAACGGTTATTTTTGCATATACTAATATGTAGTTCGTGATTATTGTACTGAATTTATAGTTATTAGTGAATGTAAATAACATTCATAGTTGCAATTTTTGTTGCGCAATTCAAATATAAAATTCATAGTCATAAATTTTATTTCACGTTGAAGTTCAAAAACATGAATCAAACAAAATTAGAACGAGCAAATGGGTGGAAAAGGATAGAGACTTTGATCAGAAACTTTAATCAAATCAAGCCCCTTCATCACAGAGAAAAATAATTAGGCCTCAGGCCATGTATAATGTATTTAAGTCACATCTTAAGTTAATGTAATTACGAACTGTGTAAATAATATGTTAAGGATATAATGAGGAAGAATGATGACTTACCATAATAAGTCATTTTGTCTCTTCATCTCGAATAATTGTATAACTCCACAAAGAGAGCAATTATACTTTGCTAGAACAGCACTATTTTTTAAGATATCGATATATATATATATATTATGGTTGTCCAAAAGGAATATATACTTCCAATTAACTTCAAAGTCATCTAGAAGAACTTAGGCTTCAATTCTAATAAATGCGTCGTTTGCTTATGCTCCTGCGAATGATACTATCACTCTTGTATTATACAAATCTCTACTTATCGTTCAAAATAATAACACTACTAAGAATATTCACATTACAGATAGTTGTTCAATTCTTAACGATATATGAACGAGAGAGAGAGACAAAAAGAGAACCTAACATGAAATAATTGAGATATGAAAAAAAAATGAAAGAAGAAAATAAAAACATGTAGCTTTCTCTATGTCCCTACAATGTCCAATCCTTTTCTCTTTATGTAAACAAATTGTTTTCTCTGCCTACAACATTTAATGAGATTATTGAGTAACAAAAGGGTAAATTAGCACTAAAAATATCTTGGTTGCAAGGGAAAATGACAAGGAGCCAAATATGTATTCAGTGCAATTGCACATTATAAAATAAGAAAATATCTCTACAAGAGGTTTGGAGAAACAAATGGAAGAGCTAATTATACTGTAGTTAATTTTCTTTCTCCTTGTAGCAGCGATGAAGCTCGGTTTTGGACTTCTAATGAAAAGAAAAGGAACCAAAAATGTTTAAACATTATATGCTTTACAATAGCTAGAGTCCAAAGTGTATTATTAGTTCAAACTGGATATCTCGAAGGTCTAATTATATCACTAGACTCAGTCAAAGGAATGGAGAATTCCATTATTTTATTTTATTTTATTTTATTTTATTTTTGAGAAACCCAGCCATTTCCTATCATGTTGTTTTAATAAAAGAAAAGCAAGTTCCTTCATTGGTCTCCAATCCAAACGCAGTTAAAGTACTTTTCCCCTAATCCCTGGAGAAGCTAACCTCGGACCTAAAGTGACAATTGAAATTAATTTGAATTTAAAGTCAAATTTCTTTTTAGTCATTCTATTTTGGATAGTTGTGGGCCTTGTGGCGAACATTAGTAGTGCTACCATAGCAGCTTGTTCTTAAATTTTACTTCTTTTCTACTCTTTGGTCTTTCTTCTTGACTCCCTTCGAACACTGAGCTCTCCTCTCTCTCTCTCTCTCTCTCTCTCTCTCTCTCTCTCTCTCTCGTACACACAGGAAGAACAGTGGAGCACTCAGATCTCATCCAAAGATCCGCGAAACCCTAGATTTTCTCAAACCCAAAGGTAATTTCTCTTCCCCCCATTAATCTTTTTTGAGCGTTCTGGAGATCTCCGTTGAGATCAGGGTATCACTGTTTCGAAGACTTGGGTAAGTGATCTCGTGGGCAATGTGGGTTTTCTTGGTCTTAATTCGGCAAGTTGAAGTAGGATTTTAAGTTGATCTGCTGTATTTCTTGTTCTTCTCTTCTTCTCTTTTTCTCTTTTTGTTGAAATTTCTTGGTGGGTCTTACTGGTTTTATGACGGAAGGTGCAAGATTCTTTTTTGATCTTGTTTTGTGCGGAAAGCTCTGGTTTTTAGCGTTTTGACATAGAAAAATGTGGGAGTTTTAACGTAAAGTAATTGGCATTGCAGATCATCATAACAACTTATCAATGTAAGACTCCGTGTTATACTAAGTCTAGATCTAATTGACTTGAAAATTTACATCAAGTTGTGCCTCATGCAGTTGTCCATTGCCATGCAATATCGCTAAATTTGTTTAACTCACGTTACGGCAATGTTCACTGGATTCTTACTTGTTGCAGCATCTGGCAGCCTCGGGTTTGCTTCATTTAGCCAAATTAACCTCAAAACAAGTATTAGAAACTGTGAATGCTTCATCAATCTGCTGCCGTGTACTACCTCTTGATTTTATAAGGTAGAATTGATGCATTATGTTGATTCCCTCAAATTGGAGCTGTGATGTGCTGCTGATGTACTCACTGAGCCTTTTGTGTGCAGGTTATTGAGCTACCATGGCAGCCACAGGTTTTGATAATCCATTGTTAGGAGAAATCACTTGTGGGTCTTTGCTGCAGCAGTTGCAGGTAGTTAATTTATGCCAAACAATTTTACTTTTGTTATGAGGAGGAATATGAATGTGGGGTGAGTGACTGAATCTTCTTTTTCCAGCTAATATGGGATGAGGTTGGCGAGAATGACGAGGAACGTGACAAGATGCTGCTTCAGTTAGAACAAGAGTGCCTTGATGTTTACAAGAGGAAAGTTGATCAGGCTGCAAATTCTAGGGCTTTCCTTCTTCAGGCCTTGGCTGATTCCAATGCTGAGCTTGCCAGACTTCTTTCTGCTCTTGGAGAAAAGTCGTTTTCTGGCATAGTGAGTTGTCAGTCAATTAATTGGACTATTGTCTATAAGACCAACACATGATGCATCAGACACCTTCTGGTTTGACAAGACTTTTCATTTCATTCTGCATCCCGAAGAAATTTCATATGATGCTACTGTGTGTTTATGAGATAGAACTCTGTAGCATCGAGGAAACTAATGACAAGAATAATAATCTAGTTTTAACATTTGGTTCATAAAGACATAAAAGATTAGTTTGATTTGTCTTGTCCTAAGAAAGTTTGCATGAGGATGCTGAAGGGAAAATTATTGACAATAAAACATGGAGCCTCCTTTATGCACAAGTGAGTGGTACTTAATCTATAAAATTGACTAATGGTTCTCCAAGTAATGGCATCACAAAGAGTATAGATAACTTTGAAAATTGATTGGATTTGTTTTAGTAAAGGCAACACTAGCAAATTGGGGATAATAAGTTTCATCATTGAGATGAAATGAGTTTAAATTTCGGACTGGATATAGCAGGACTTTCTGAGCTGAATAAAATGACTTAAATGGTACATAATCAGTTGTTAGAAAGAAAAAGTTACATCCCAATGATACTGTCTGTATGGTGTAAAATGGTGGATTGTGGCTGCACCTTTGAGCAGACCAATCAAGTGAGAAGGATGGTAGTATTATTGGTAACAGCTGTTAGGTGGGATGAAATCTAGTAAAACGGAATGGACTTGTTAAAGAAAAACTAATCTTAGTGCATAAATTAATATATTAACATTTGCATGCTCTTAACATTTGAAACATTGATATATTAACAGAATAAGGAGGCTCACATTCTTATGGAGTAAGTTTTCTGCTATTACAAAGTGTTCATCAGTATAGGAACTTAATATTCGTTTTAACTATAACATGGTTTGATTTTCCGTATCTCTACCACTTTTCTTGAATTCATTTTTTGGGTCTTTTGGAGTCTGAAATGTAAAGATCTCTGCACATTTGTCAATTTGGCAGCACAATTTTTTTTTCTTGAAGTGCATAAAGATGGTGGGATAATTCAATCATTCTTACTATACCCGCTTCTATATCAAAAGTCAAAACACATGGAAATTCAAATACTATCTTCTTTGTAATGTCAAATTGTCAATATTACTCAACAAACTCACTTGGTAAAATTCCTCTCTAATAAAAGTTGTCGGTCGTCATACATGCCTAATTAACAAAATATTAATATCCTCCTTGTGAAGCATATAATCGGAAGAGGAAATTTCGAACCCTCATGCCAACACTTGGATTGTATGATAAAATCCTGTGTTATTTCTGACCATATCATATGCATCTTTTACAATCCTCAAAAGGGTTTTGGAGTCTGCTATACTGAAATCTCTCAATATTTGAGCAGATGACAATTTCTGAGGTGTATCCTGACAGTTTTGTTAGTTATCACTGTTACAAAATGATTTCTGCTTGTCCTTTCCTTTTTTGCGTTAGATGAAAAAAAATCAGTTTTCCTTTCCATGCAAACTCATGCTTGAAGCAGATTGAGTTTGTCCAAGATAGGCACTTTTTAATGATATTTCATAATACCACTTCTGCTCTCAACTTACAGGGTATCTCACTGAATGTGATAATTTATACATGGAAATAATGAACTATTTTGAAATGGATAAAAGTACATAATGTCATTTTTTGTAGTCATTGAATAATACATTGGTCTTTGTGTTTAACAGCCAGATAAATCCTCTGGAACTATCAAGGAGCAGCTAGCAGCTGTTGCACCAGTGTTAGAACAGCTATGTAAGCAGAAAGAGGAGAGAGTAAAGGAGTTTGCTGCAGTACAATTGCAAATTCAGAAGATACGCGGAGAAATTTCAGGAAACCTGAAAAACAGTGAGATAGGCACACCAAGAGTTGATGAGGAGGATTTATCATTGAACAAGTTGGAGGAATATCACTCTCAACTTCAAGAACTACAGAAAGAGAAGGTTCTTGCTATTGCTATAATTTCTGGAAATATTACAAAATCTTCAAACATACATTTGATATCTAGTCTATTTGCTGATTTTGCAGAGTGATCGACTGCACAAGGTTCTTGACTTTGTTAGCACCGTGCATGATCTCTGTGCTGTCTTAGGGATGGACTTCTTCTGTACCATTAATGAAGTTCATCCTAGCCTTAATGACTCTGTTGGCGTTCAATCCAAGAGCATTAGCAATGACACTTTATCCAAGCTTTCTAAAATGGTCATTGCACTTAAAGAAGAGAAAACGAAGAGGCTTGAAAAGGTAATTCTTGCAGTGTACCATCATATATTTAACTCTTCAACTAGTTGTATACATCCGATTTCCTGTTTGTAGAATTTCTTTTATAAGCTAAACTAGAATATGCTGTTATATTTTAGTTATTGTTTATGCATCATGCTTTTTGGCTTCTTGGGTACATTATTTTCTTAGGCAAACTCAAGATTGTTGGTGCATTAAGGATTGCTAGTGTTCTTGCTGTAAGTTAATTTTGTGCTTCCATCCTAAGGAAGATAAACAACAGTTCGTGTCGACATCCCATGCCATAAACTCATTGATGTAATAATTACAAAAAAGTTGTTTCATTGATCTTCTGTACTTTGTTGGTTACTTGAGTTTCTTCTATTGTTATCCTTGCTAATTATAGTTACTCTCGAGGGCATATGTCCACACACAATTGTATGTACACATGATATCTTTTTTTTGTGTTTATCCTGTTATATTAACTTCTATAAATGATTACAGAGAAGGGCTGATAATATATAATCATATGTGGCCATCACCAAGGATAACAAAACCATCCATGGCGAGATAATAGTGGATCTAATTTCTATTAGCAACAGATTAAACATATCTTCAATAGACCAAGTAGACACCATCATATTTACTTACAGAAGATTAAGCAAAACAATATCAAGAAAAGGAAATATAAAGGAACAAAATCACTTCTTAGTAATTAGTATGAATCCACAGACCATCACATAAAGGAACAAAGGTATGGAAGTAAACCTAGATCAGATCATTTGATAAGAGAAACAAGTTAAGCAAAGTGTATGAAGATATCTGATTGGATGCAAATTTGATCCTTAGAGGCATCTAAGAGGGAGAAGTTACATGAATAAAGAAACAATTATTATAATCACATTGTAGCTCAAAAATAGAAAAGAAAACGAAAAAAGGGTAATGGATCAAAGAGACTAAAGGCCTTGTTAAATAGGCTTACATCTTGAAAAGGATATATCTAAACTGAATAAAAAATTTGTCAATAACGTTGAAAGAGTAGGAACAGTGCAAACCAAATATCTCAAAAGTAGGTTTTACAATGACGAAAAAGAAAAAAAATCTACGGAGTACCATAAAATGGGAACAATAACATGAAGGAAACATAAGCTATTGAGGATGGAGGAATCAGATTAAAGCATAACAAAAGAAGACATAATACATCATGAGGCAAGTTTCCATTTGCAGAAAACTACAATATTATATTTTGCAAGCAATAAAATTTATACAGTGATGTTAATCAGAGATTCAGAATAGATTTAATGTTTCAACAGTAGAAAAGCCATTATTACATGATATATAGAGTACATTTATTAATGAAAGAAGTATTTTTGGGTGTTAGCTCGCCAACTAATTTAAAAGCTTAAACTGTTAAAGAACGGTGAATTTTATTTTTTATATTTGAACACTTCTCCTTCTGAGTTAAGAAGATGGGCCTGTCAGAATTGAAACTGAGGGCCTCCTACTCTGGTACAATGTTAAATTTTTTACTTTTTTTTTCTATAGTTAAATTGTTAATTCATCTGTACAAACTTAAGTTGTTAGAAAATTATAGTTATTGTTTTACATTTTAACACCAAAACTGAATTTTTCAAGAAGCCGCAGAAGGTTGCTAGAATTTATTGATCAAGAAAGTTGGGCTCCCGATCTTCCATTCTGTCTTGTATGTTGAGGTGCTCTAGTGGAGCTTTCAAGAAGTTGAGACAGCAGATGGCTCTAAAGCTCACTAGAACCCGATCTTATGATCCAAATCTTGAGGAACAATGAAAGATGGGGTTGTATAACAGGAGGGTGGACAATAAATCTAGAGGAGATAGATAGACATGTGAAGATTATTGATAGAAGTTAAAAAAGGAGGCTGATTGGAGATTGCGCTTAGTAAACAAAAGAGCAGGCAAAAGTTGATAGGCAGTGTAATGAAGAAGCATGAGAGTGAAAATGAGAGGTCATAATAGAGGAATCAAAGAGAGAAGAAGGAAATAGATGCCATAGACATGAGGTCAGTAATAGATTCCCCATTGTACACGGAAAGGGATGAGACAACAAGATATTTAATATTTGATCTACCATCTGGAACTTTTGTTCCAATGATAAATTTTTTAAAGACATGTTTGAATAGGATAAATAACCTGATTCAAGCAAGCCTTTTAGGCTGAGTATTGAAGATAACTTCTTATTGATGCTGAACGACTGTAGGAGAAGAAGAATGAAATAACAAATCCGTTTAATCCACCAACATGATCTTAGAATCCACCAATGAAAAGAAAGTAGATGATCTCAAAATCTCAAAATATTCATTAACCTCAAATAAAAAGATAGCAAGGCTTAATATAGGCAAACCCTAAAAAGATAAGTAGACTAAAATACTTAAAACAGAAAAAAGATTAAATACCCTCAACATCAAAGTCTTTCTCATTATCAGTCACCCAACCAAAGTGTCACTAGATGGCTTGGGACTGCACACATGTCTGATCGATGATCGGGGACTAGCGTGCGCACTACGTATCCTATCTTTTTTCTTCTGTCTGACGCCTAAATCTTTGCCAACCCTGAGATGTTATCTTCTAAACAATATTCATAGTGGATTGTCATTTCAAATTCACTTGTGGTCTCTTTTTCAGCTGCAAGAGCTGGCTTCTCAGCTAACTGATCTTTGGAATCTAATGGATACCCCTACGGAGGAGCGCAGTTTGTTTGATCACGTTACGTGTAATATCTCTGTTACAGTTGATGAGGTCACAATTCCTGGAGCTCTTGCCCTTGATTTAATCGAACAGGTTGGTACTTAGCAGCTACTTTTTCTTTTTTTTTTGGTTGTCCAGGTCATTAACTTGATTTACTTGCACTACTTTCTTACTAATTTGTGCTCTTGAATACATAGGCTGAGGTGGAAGTTGAAAGGTTGGATCAGCTGAAGGCTAGTAGGATGAAGGAAATAGCAATTAAGAGACAAACTGGACTCGAGGAAATCTATGCTCATGCCCATATTGAGATAGATTCTGCTTCTGCAAGAGAGAAAATAATGGCTCTTATTGAGTCTGGGAATGTTGATCCCTCAGAATTACTCGCGGATATGGATATTCAGATACTTAAAGCCAAAGAGGAAGCCCAAAGCAGAAAGGAGATACTGGAAAAGGTTGAGAAGTGGATGTCAGCATGTGAAGAAGAAAGTTGGCTTGAAGACTACAATCGGGTACTGCAATCATTTCCTTGAAGACTACAATCTGGTTCACTTTCCACTCAATCAACATTACTGACTAATCTTTTGTTTTCTTTTTCTTTTTCACAAATACAACCTACTAGTAATGTTATACTAGACTAGAGTATTCAATGGAGTTTACAAAACTATGCTTACCACAAAACTGTGGGATTTGGCAGTTTCACATGTACATTAATTATAGAGTACATAGGGCAGTTCTGAAAATTAAACTTAGCAAAGACCAATGGGGTTTAGCAGTTTCAGATGTACTTGTTTTAACTGACCCTTAATTTGTCACTGAAATGGAATCATCTATTTTATCTTTTTCCTGAAATTACAGAAAGTTATTTGAACGTAGGAGAATAATGTAATAGCTAATGCGAGCGGTAAATATAACATCTTTGATTGTGAAAATTTTCTTTCAGGATGATAGCAGATATAGCTCAAGCCGAGGTGCACATTTAAACCTCAAACGAGCAGAGAAAGCTCGTATATTGGTTAATAAAATTCCAGGTATTATGGATGATTCTGTTGAAGTTTCTTCTTTTTTTCTTCCTTTAGTTTCCAAACAAAACAGATTTGCCAAATTGCCTAAATTAACTGCCCTGGCTGATGATCTTCTCAAGCAACTGATTTGATATGAAACAAACAATTAATCTTTCTACACGAAATATATTGTAGAACATGCAGTGCATTACCATTATTCGTGTTTCCACCTAGCTTGTGATATAGAAAAAATTATTTATTTGTTTATTTGGGTTGAAGGCCAGTTTTATTCTAAGAAAATGAGATTTCTTGGCACAATTTGCCTCCTTTTGTTATTTCATTTCTGTCTAGAAGTGCCTTCCCTGTCTTAAGTATTGTTTCTGACTTTTCACATAAAACAACTTGACTATTAGACATACATGTACAGGCACTATCATACTTATGTGTGGCGACCTACCATGCCCACTTAGTTACAAGATGACAAACTGCTGGATCAAATTTAAAGCTTAGAAGGGAAGGCAGCATTTAATATTCCTAAAACCATTTAGGTTTTACTATTTAGGCTGAACTTTATTTTCTCTCCGAATGGAGTATCACTTACTCCCCGTGAAGTATAAGGCGTATGCTCCTGCTGCCACCCTTGACCCTGCAAAACTATTTGAAACTAAATAATATGCGTTGATGGTGACATGTGATGACAACAGTTTATCAGTTTCCATTACGGTAGGTTTTTGTCATCCCTCGCAGAAGACTAAAGAATAAGGCAAGCTTCTTAGTTTCCAATAGTTCAAGCGTTCAAGGGACATTATGTCCCTATTCTTCAGGGGTTTAAAGAGTGAGTTACAATTCATAGGGTGAGAATGTAATGTCGCCTACTCATTAGATGTACATCTCGTGCATATGCATATATTTTTTAAATTGATCTCTATAAGCCCTGCATTTAATAAATGGCATATTGAAATTGTGCCTTTTCTTGATCTGTATCTAGTAGTTAAGATACTTGCCAGAATCGTTGAATCCAAATCTTGTAGTGTTTGATGCCGACAGATGATACATTCTATTTTTTTTTTTAAATGGCTAACTATATTCTGAATGATTGTTATAGTTCTTGTCGATACGTTGGTGGCCAAAACCCGGGCATGGGAAGAGGATCATAATATGTCATTTAGCTACGACGGTGTTCCTCTTCTTGCAATGCTAGATGAATATACTATGCTAAGGCAGGATAGAGAAGAAGAAAAGCGAAGACTAAGGGTAACAATCCTGATAACAGTTTATATCTAACCCCTCTGTCAATCCGATACCTCAAAGTTTTCTCTTAACGGTTTCAAATCATTCAGGATCAGAAGCGGTTTCATGAGCAACTAGCTACGGAACAAGAAGCCCTTTTCGGATCGAAGCCTAGCCCAGCTAGACCACTTGGTCCAAAGAAGGTGGTGGGACCTCGAACAAATGGAGGTGCATCAAATGGTACCCCAAACCGAAGATTATCTCTTAGTACACATCAAAATGGTGTCAGATCTGCAAGCAGGGATGGGAAGAGAGACAACAGTCGGCCCGCAGCTCCAATAAATTATGTTGCCATCTCTAAAGAAGATGCAGCCTCCCATGTGTCTGGCAATGACCAAGCATGTGCTTCACCATGACATACTACCTATTGTTGGATAAATATAGCAGCTGTTTCCTATATCAATGTTGTCAGTTCATTGTTAGGTTGGAAGAAATTGTCTAGAGTACTGTTTAGGTTGTAATTTGCTTGAGCAAGTTCTCTTGATGGGTTGATCTTATTTGGCTAGTGGCATTTTGACCATTAAGAACATAACTGCTACATAGCTTTTATAATGATAATGCTTGTAGATGATTAAGACTGGCCTCTAGTATGATTAACTTAGCTTGTGCGCATGCGCACAATGTGTTACTGTTTAGAGTGTGTGTTAGATTCTTAATGTGATGAGAGAACTGTTAGTTGGTATATGAATTGTCATAATGGTGCATTCCGCATGCCGATCTCATTTATATTCTTCATTTGAACAAGGGAAATCTTAGACATGGGACTTTTAGATGTCATTGACTTAGAATAAAATGTTTTATTGCAATAGGTGGAAAGTTAGAAGCCAGGATTTTTAGTGAGCTATTTTTATACAGCCAGGATGAAATCACAAAGGCTGATTCCACTGTTATTTTATTTTTTTCAGACCAATAATGTAAGTGAATCACCGGAGGACCTTAGATCCATTCGTGATAGATGGTTTGTCGAGCTTGTTCTTAGGGCTTTTCTGTTGACTAATGTTGATGTAATTTGCTTGTATTGCTTTGTTGTCATTCAAAAGATGCTGCAATTGTGAAGTGGACAACTTACTTGATTTTGAAAATTGGAAATCAAATTTCATGCAGTTTTTATCTATCTCAAAGACTTAGTTGGCGAAGCAAGCATAAGTTAAATCGTAAATGCACAACATTTAGGCAAAGGTGCTACAATAGTGCTGATTACAAAGCCGTATATGAGCGAGGCATCGAAATAACAAAGAACGACTAGATTATATGGAAATACAAATTTCATATTTAATGCTAGTGTTGCATAAAATTACACTCTTAGCTAGCCATAAGATGGATCGCTTAAAGAATTATCAATATCATCTGGATGATAAAGTTAAAACTTTGTGAGATAATACAAAGAAAGTTGTCTAACATTTGAAAGAGAAGTTAGCAAATCTATTTATAAGGGTGACGGTACTCGTTAGTGCCATGAATAATATGTAATATGTTGTACAAGTAGAGGGCTATTTTAGAAGAATTAAAATACTAGAACTGCAATGCTACAAAAGCGCAATGGCTGCTAAAGAGTTAGGAAAACTTTGTTTTTAATACTGAGCAATATGTTCGAGTGGTGCAACCAGACTTATAAGAAATCAAAGTCACGTTCGTAACAATGCAAAAAAAATTTGATGTTGAGCAATAGATGAATCACATAACTATATCTAAAGTTATTTTGCTCTCTAGAACCCGTGATAAATTACTTTCCGTGGTTGATCATTCCAATCTCAATGACTATCGAGATCAAATAAATCTGTCCCAGTGCCCCTCGAAATAGTTACTTATTTCAAAGATGGACTTAAGTAGCAATAATATAAAAAATCACAAAAGAAATTCAAATCTTTGCTAGTTTCTAATCACCGCAGAACCTCAAAAACTCTCCTTTAGATTTTAAAATATGTTCTCTTGTCATCCTCTACAAACTACGATTTATTCACTTAAATATCTATGAAAAAAAAAACACTAGAAAATTACTTTATATTAGATTCTGATAGGCCATCTCTTGCTCGAGCATTTGAATGTCTAAAAGGCCGTTTGAACTCCTTACAATCTTCGTGCTCTTCGTCAAAAGTATTTGAGCGCATAAGGGTTTGTTTGAATGGCCGAGTAGTTTAACACAGAGTGACCATTCTTACGCTCATGAATATTTTTTTTCGTACTGCTCCAAATATTATGATACCGTTTGAATACTTCAAAGGCGACATTTATACTACCTAAAATATTATAAAATAGTTTAAACTCCATTACAATGATCCAAAAGATATCTTTCATTCATCAACTCTTATGAAATGTGTGTTTAATATAAATTGTAGCATTTTATAATTATGCTCATATAAAATACTTTAATAACAATAAGATAAGTTTTTTTTAGACAATCGTCCATACAAAAAATCTAATAATCTCTCTCTTTGACATTTTGATGATAAAAACCGACAATCTAATACAAATATCTAAATTACAAATTTGCCTCATGAGCATGATATGAATATCTAGAATTATTTAATAAATTTAAAATAATTATAAACACTAGATACCACTATCGAGCAAAAATCACTTACACCCTATAAATTTTATTATCTATCTTTAAACCATCTTAAGTTTTATTTTCGAATAAATATTTATTTGAGATAAGGTTAGTTATTTTCTTATTTTTATTAATAGTGTTTACATCTATAGTTTAGTCAAATTAAATTTAACCTTTATAATTAAAGGGTGACCGTAACCCGTGTTTTATTGAACTTAAAAAAATCATTAACCTCCGACGAAATTAATTCAAACATCTATCAAATTTGTTGTAGCCTAGGAACCTCACCATAATTAAGAAAATTCAACATTAGAATACTAAGAGTTTTAACACTAACCACACACCAAAACAAACCAACCATATAACCACAATATATCTAAATCCTCGCAAGAACACCATCGAACTACAACTCCTCATACTGGAGCGAAACAAACAACAAAACAATATAATAAAACAAAACTTTGTTCCACTCCCGACAAGATACGACGATGAGTTTAAAAGTAGTGAAAACTAAACATCATTAGTAACACCAAGAAGTCAATCCAAATCAATAGGATCTGCTGGCTCTTCTTTTTGCATTTGCTGACAAGCTCACTTCACTGCCTCTACACTTTAAATTCCTGCTCAACACAAAAATAGAGTTGAACAACTTTGTGAAGTAAAACCTCCCAAATTTTAGAATAATTGTTAAAAGTTATATTTTTCCATCCTTACCAAATTGACTTGAATAAGACACTTATTTAAATCAATCACCACTTAACTTCCTATTTGCCATGTTTGCATTTTTCTTTTCAAATCGGTCTTTAAAATGTTTTATTTTACTAGTTATTCTCTAAGTTATTTTCATCTTTTTCATAACTTGCTTCACATTAGCCACATTTTATAAACAAATGATACATTATTTACTCATGCGTACAATAAACATATTGTACAACATCGGACTAACCTTTCTTTCTCAAATTATTTCTACCAAAAACCTATTATTGCAAGCCAGCCAAATAAAAGCTCTAACCTTTAAAGGAATTTTTGCTTGCCAAATCCTGGCAAGTCCTTTTGAAATAATCCCACAATTATTCAAAAATCAATAACGAGACTTCACCGTAAAGATGCCATTTTCTTAAATAGCCAAATAATCTTATTTTTTCTTGCATTGATTTACATTGCTATTACCAATCAAATTTATCATATTTTGTTTTTCTATAATTAGTTGCTCTATTAAATTTCTTAGGTATTTAAAACATCAATTATGTTTATCCCAGACCTCCTAAACATAAACTTTCTCATCCCAAGTAATGTCAAATAGTTGAGAAAAGTATTTAGCCCAAGGGCAATCTCCAATCCAAATATCAGTCCAAAATTTAACATTCCTACTCTCATTAACTTACTATTATAAGCCATGTTCGAACTGAAAATTTTTAAGTTTTAGAGAAGATAAATCACCGCGTTCGAATGCGAAATCGGATATTCGCACATACAGAGAACACATTTTGGCCGTTTGAACGCATTCAGGCCACGTTCGAATGCACCCACGTAACATGCAAGCTTTTGGAGTTCCAAGAGTTTTATTTTGACTTAGATTTGACTTTATCTTATTAACCTATATAAAGGTTGGGATGCCCTAACCCTAGGAGGGTTGGTGATTGCTTTTGAAAAAGAGTTCTTGGAGTTACAATACTTTTCTACCAACAAGATCCGTCTCTTCTTTAACATATCAAGATTTTCGTCTTAAGGGTCATCTAGACGAATGATCAATTTCGGAGATTAGAGATCAATCACAGGAAGTAGTGAATCGTGGGCTTTAGCGATGCAGATTGAGGAAAAACAAAGTCATGGGATCGACGGGTTGTTTTGTAAATCAATTTTATAACTGCTACAAGTTTAGTGATTGGTTTTGATTAGAGTTTGGATTCGTGGTTTTTTTTCGTTTAATTTTTTTCATGTAAAAATCTTAGTTTTCATCTTTACTTTACTCTTTGATATTTATTCCTCATTTATTTAAGCAAATGGTTGATATCATTGCCTAAGATTTAAATACATATATGTGTCTAAGTAATATTTTTTCAAGTTGGCCTTAAAAATTAATACAAATAATTAAGAAAAATATTTAGCCAAAGGGCAATCTCCGGTTCAAAATTTAACTTTTCTGTCCTTATTAACTTGTTATTATAAGCCAACTTTAAAGTTAGGCCTTTGGTGCAAGACAACTCTCCAAAAAAGAGAAATTCTTAGGGAGTTCATCAATTTAAATGATTATACTTTAACTTTCTTATAGTACCTTTGCATCACAATCGAGGATCACATTTAATTATTCGAATTTAGTAATCTCCACCACCATTTTGCTAATAATGCTAATAAAGTCTCATTTAATTCTTTCATATTAAGAATACACATACAATCATATTCTTTTCTCCTACAAATTTTATCCCAATTGATCAAAGCATAACTTTTCTTATATATTCGAGTTCTATGCTATAAAAAATTCATTCTCAGCTTGTCAATCCTTTTTCTTATCCACATAGACATATTGAAAAAGACCAAATAGTATAAAGGTAATACACTTAAAATTAAGTTAATGAGAGTTAATGAGAATAATTCACATATGTATCTTCTCCTAAGAAGAACTATTATGCAATCTTTTTGAAAGATGCATTTTGAGATTCTTTTTTTAGAGAAATGAAAACTCTCTTCATAGGTTACTGAAGCTAATACACGAAAGCAAACAAATATACCAAACAATACATGAATAGGTCAAATGTGCTATGACAATGGAATTGTTAAGTTTTCCGTCCTAATTAACAATGTACTAAAACGTTCAAAAAGGTTGACTGGCTGTCACCCTTTTTTTTTTAACTTAATGAACTAAAAATACTTTTTTTCATCACATATAAAGTGAAAAATGAGTTGAAACCCACATCTAAATAAGTGTAGAAAAAAGAGAGAGGGGATATCGATGCTAAATTTTCTATCCTAATAAATTATTATCTAACAAAAATAATATGGGTATTTTGATAATTAAAAATTAAATTAGTGGTGTTATTAATTTCACATTATTCATAAGTAGAGAAGGATTAAATGATAGTAGGAGTGTAATCAAATCAAATTCAGTCGGAGATGTATTAAATATTGGATTCATATCCATTTAATTTTGTTGAATTTAGATTCAAATCATATTTTTAATGGATAGATAATTTAATGTCTAATTTGGTCCATTTATTATCGGATTTTATTAGACTTGAATCTAATTCAAATTCAATGGAATAATAAGCCAAATTTAGAGTTTAAAAGAATAATCAAATGCACTATAAAATAGGGCACACTGCAGAAGCATGTCTATCTTTATCAAATTAGAGTTGATTTTATAAAAAAATTAAAATACTGTATATTATAATTTTAGAAAAAAAAGGAGATTACGATTTCTTTATATTTCTAACTGATAATTGTCTATGGATCATCTGAACAATTATTCAACGGTTCAACAATTTATTTTCTTCTTTCCATATTTGTAAAACTTGTTCATATCTAATAAAACAATAGACTATGATGATATCTTCTTCTTTTTTTCTGACTTAGGGGATGAGCCTTCAACTCTTCCACTTGATTTAAACCGTATATTTGACCTTGATACCTCAGGACTCTAGACTCTTAGCCTCGTCTGCTTTTAGTTCAGGACTTTCTGGTTTATAAACTTCTAATCTGATTCATTAACTAAATATTTTTTTTTTATATCTAACTAAGTTTACTTTCTAAAAAAATAAGATTAAAAAAATGAGACTAACTAATTTGGGCTTAGTCTCAAACCAAATAAGACCTAAAAGGTTTAATAATATTTACCAGTTCAATGGCTAACAAACGCTGTCTAACCCAAACAGTGATGAGAATCATCTGTATAACTCTTTCTACGTATTAGTTGCGAACTAGTGATTACAAAAGAGTTCCACGTGTTGAGTGTTAGCGATTCAGTTCAACTTAAAGCGGTTCCACCTATTTTGCAAAAATGTCGCCTATTCCACCTATTTTGCCGGCTCAAGTGGCGAGCCGCTATGCCTGAAACAGCTCGACAATGGCGGCCCTCTAAACCCTGGCTGTAAAAACCCTAGTCTTTCGATCCCTTCTCTTCCCATCCTCTTTTGCTCGGCCATGGCGAGGAACGATGGCGTCCGCTTCATATCCTCCTCCGTCAAGATCCACTCCTCCTTCTTGATCTCCCGCCCTGCCCCCTTCCTCTCCGCCCTCCCCTTCGCCCGCCACGCCCTCTCCTCCCACCTCGATCGCGCCAAGGAAGCAATCCAAGGATTCCTCTCCTCTCCCCCGAACCAGTGGCGTCCTAAACTCCTATGCTCCTCGGCTCTCGCCCTTGCCCGGCCGGAGTCGGAGCCGTCGCCGCCCCCGCCGCGGTGGCACGGGAAGGAGGACGAGGAGAGGGTGCTCATTAGCGAGGTGCTGATTCGGAATAAGGATGGGGAGCCTCTCGAGCGGGCCGACCTCGAGGTCGCAGCGGCCGCAGCACTCAAGTCGTGCCGGCCCAACTCGGCGCTCACCGTACGGGAGGTGCAGGAGGACGTTCACCGCATCATCGAGAGCGGGTACTTTGGGTCATGCATGCCCGTCGCTGTCGATACCCGCGACGGCATCAGGCTGGTTTTCCAGGTTTGGGGCTTCATCTTCTTGCGAATATTTTGATGAGATTGAAAGAAAGGAAAGAGCTTTGGGTAATTTTGGCTTTTGATGCTTCGTGGCTTGCTATTTTCTTGTCCCTATTGATTGTAAGATCATGCCAGATAGTATTTGGAAATGAAGAAATTTTAAGAAGCATTATTTTTATCACCCAAATTATGACAATAAATCAAATTTGGATCGGTTATTGCATCAATTGGGAGTAGTGCTGTCTCACTGCTCGTCTGTTCATTTTGATTGTTCCTCAAGGATCTGATGGACACAGCTTAAAATAGTTATGCTTTTTTATCAATAAAATGTGTTATTTATCATAAATGTTTTCTCATGCATCTTGTTAGGGCCGATGACTGATGCAAAAGGCTCGTTTTCTCATTAATATGCATGAATCTTCTTGGAAACCAGAGTTTTCCTTCGGTACCTCATTAACAGTTGACGGATTTAGTTGGAGGTTGTTGCAGGCGAAGAGTTACTTCCTTTTGCAGCTGTAGAATGACTATTGCTAGGTTATATATTTAGTCAAAACTCAAGTGTCCTATTTTCTCTTATGCACCAAGTATACGGGCTATTATCAGAGTATGTAGTATTTGTTGTCCATGTTTTATGGTACAGTTTCAGGCACCATTTTTCTCCTAATTCCTAATAGACATCTTTCTCCCTAGTTACTGTCAATTTAGGCTTAAATGTCTCAGTACACTATTCTTATTTGTGCACCAGAGGTGACACGCGCATAAGTTTCTTTCAGCCAAGATTTCTTAAGCCTGGCATGGACCACCAATATTGATCAAAAGCAAATGACTTACAAATTAGAATTATATTAAAATCTTATTTGTTAATAGAAAGAACTTCATGGATGTATAAACCAATCACATTTTTAGTGGGTGCTTTCTTAGTTTCTTCCTTCTCTATTCTTTCTATTTTTAGTGTTCTCACTTTCATTTCTTTCTATTCCATCTTATTGGCCTCATGTATTTTTCCTTCTTTAAGGGAATCGGACCTGAAGGACTCTTTCATGGATAATTGATAAGCCCTTTGGAATTTTGTAAAGGAGCCCTTAGTCCAAACTCCAAACTAAGCCAAGACCCCAATTTAGAGAAATAAAAGGACTTTAAGGAATTAAGAAATAAAAGGACTTCAAGGAATTTAAACACAATCTGAGATAATAGGGCTAGTGTGAAAGATGATTAAAAGTTAATACTTTGCTGGTTTGCTTTTACCTGATGGTAGAATTCCTTGTAAACTAGGCTGTAACACTAGTTAGTATGGTCATCCAACACTACAGTCTAATTCACCCTCTGTAGTGACTTTCAAGATTTTGAATATCAATATCAGTATTGGTATTGGCTAGTGGAGAAAACGTCAGTGTCGACCATATAGGCATTTGTAGGATTCTATCAGCTGTATAGGCCTTATTAGCCGCTGTATTAATTGTCTATTTATGGGGCTATCTTTAAATAACATAAACTTCTGACAGAAATTTATATGATGCAGTAAAATTCTAAAAGTTTAGTAGAAGTGGCAAAAGTAAGAAAACTTAGATTACTAACATATACTCATAAAGAGTTTATTGAACTCTAGAGTGGATCCCATAAATATCTGTTCTCATCAATGCCATCACTATGAGGATAGTCATAACAATGCCCTAGCGATCTGAAGATAGATGCCATCAATCATCATGTCAGCATGTCATAAAAATAATCTGGTCCGGTTTGAGCCAATAATATACCCAATGAGTATCAACTTGTTCAGGTAACTTGACCCTGTGTTGGCCAATGCCCGCCCTAAACGAGGAAGGAACACACTTATTTCTGCTAGTTTTGCATTGGCTTCGGTCAGTACTTTTACCAGTAAGGATCAGTAATGACTAAATATTCAATCCATTCTTCCATATTTTTGTACTTGGATGGCTTTATTTTGTAATTTCTTCTTATGGTAGAAAATTGCATTGCTATTAGAACCATTAGGATGTCTTTTATTTGCCTCATCTGTTTGATATGTAGCTCCCTGTAGAAGAATGCTTGCTTATATTAATGGATCCCAAAATCGGCTGAACTTGAGTCGGATTGGACAATTCGGACCCGAAACCGGTTCGGAGGCTGGTTACAGTCTAGGATCGGTTTATTTTAACCGTATCAGCCATATTGGGTTGAAATCAGCAATATTGGCTGAAACTAATTTTTCTTAAGATACAGGTTGAATCTAAAATGTATTTAACCTAGGAGACATTAGTAATTGATGTCATAAACTGTTTTCTTTTTAAATTTTAAATTTTTATCTTTTATATTTTGCACTCTTATCTCACTCACATACTTAACCGAGCTCATTCGGCAGCAGCCCCTCTAGCTAGTGCACACTTTGGTAAACTCGGATGAGTTTTTTTTTTCTTCTCATTTTTTCATTTTTTTAATCCTCTTTTCTTACTGCTGTAGAACAATAGTGAAGAGCTCTCTTCACTATTGTTCTGCAGTAAAATGTATGAGTATACAAATTTATTAAATTCAAGTCGAAATTTATTACAGTTTTAAGTGAGTTTTTTTTTTAATACTTCATATGTGACTAATTTTTATTTTCTTATTTTATTTTATTTGATTTTCAATGTTTAAAAATTTTCTTGCATTTTAAATAATATTTAGAACAAAGTTCTAAGTATCAGAATTAGGATTAGGATCGGTTCTATCGGCTTGTTATTTAAAACAAATTTTAAAATACCAAAAAATTCTAAATTTTCAGAAAAAAATAATAACAAGATAGAAATACAAATTATTTATATATAAAGTCTAAAAGTTAAAAAATAAATACTATTTTCTCAATCTCTATCTCTCCCCTTTTCTACCACTCACACTTTTTACCTTCTCTTCTACCAACTCTCTCTCTTATCAAATTCTTTCTTTCACTAATTTTCTTTTATCAAACTTTCCCCCACTAACTCTTTCTTATTAAACTCTTTCCTACTACCTCTCTCTCTCCCACTAATTCTCTCTCTTATTAACTCTCTCCCTTAAAAAAAATTCTCCCTCTTCCTCACCCTTATCGACTACCAGCTCTCTTTCTCTCTAACATAGTTTTTTATCCTTTTTTTTTCTTCACGTCTCTCTTTCCCTTCTCTTCCCCTCTCTTTTTTCTTCCCTCTACCTCTCAGTGCTGCAAGCCAACAACTCACAACTCTCTTTATCTCTCTTTCCCTCTATCTCCCTCTCTCTTGCTCCTTCTCTTTCTCTCCCTTTCTCTCCCTTTCTCTCTCTCTCTCTTGCTCCCCCTTTTTCTCTCTTACCCATACCCGTCTTAGACGGAATTAGTGAAAAAACTAGTCAATAGACGGGTTTTGGCCATGGATCGGTCGAAATTAGGATCCATGATTTAGAATTCTACGTAATTACAGATCCTAGTTTTGGTCGATACAATCGATACAGCCAATACGTATTATTTTTTTTGAACGGCCTATCTGGATCATGATGCCGAGTTTCAGAATCTTGCTTATAATATTTTTTGCTTTGTCTTAGATCTTTCCTATTCTAGAAGAAATTGGTGTTTCTTATAATAGTTTCGATCAGGTTTCCTACCTAACTACTAGCTTATTAACTTATATTGCTAAGTTCACTTTTGCCAACTCTTTCCTGATGAGGCAGCTAGATATTGGTTGGTAGTATAGTTGATTAAGCCCTCTTCAAACCTTCTCAGGTTAGAGATTTATATATATCTGACACGATATAGATGGAATATGCTTGTGTGGTGATTGCAGTAATTTGGAAGCGAAGAGGATAATGTTATCAACAGCCATTGCCAAATAAGCTTGAACTACTCTCTATGTTTGTAATATAACTGCCAGAGAATTTATGAAGTCAATTAAGAAGCAACTTTTGGACGACCAATCTAAAATAATTTAACAGTTACAAGGTGCAACCCTTTTGCAACTAAATAGATGATTATAATTTTATGTGAGGATGTAAATAATTTTTCTTGATAGTGCTTATTTGATTAGAAGTTTAGAACAGCTGCTAACTTACAGTATTTGCACAGTTGATTTTTGTTTCTAATTGTATAGTTGTTCTCCAACTGAAAGAGAGTGATGAAATGATTGTAGAGAATTATTGCTTGTAAGCTCTTTCAATGTGTTCAACTTCTGTTTGAGAGGATTCCAGAGAATTCCTTTCAACCTTTGAAGTTTGAAGTTTCCAGTTAGATTACCTTCTTTAATTACTACTGCAGGGTAGACAAGTTCATGAGATTGTCCTATGTTCTTGCAGGTGGAACCTAATCAGGACTTTCATGGCTTTATTTGTGAGGGTGCAAACCTTCTTCCTTCAAAGTTCTTGGAAGATGCATTTCATGATCGATATGGTAGGTCCTTTTGGTGCATACCATTCACCTTTTCTTTGGGTTGGGTGGAGGATATACTTCTCTTTTCCTCCTTGATTATTTCTCTATGTTGCAATCTCTTTGAGGAGAAAAGCTGTCTATGATTTTTTTTTTCAGAGGACATTATCAATTGCTTATATAATATATTTGCAAGTATTATAGTAGCAATGTGGCTTAGAATTAGTTTTCCTTGTCTCTTTTCTCAGTTATTGTTAGAGAGGTTATTCCTTTGAGCACCGAAAAGGATGATAGTGCTGTTATTCTTGATGTAAATGGATGATTTGTCATATAATATACAGGGGTGAAACTAGAGTATTCTTCTACTTTAGAAAATCTTGATTCAGAGTGAAGGTGATACTATCTGAGCTAGATAGATGCATCTGCTATAAGATGCCACTTACTTCAGTTTTTGGTGTCAAGTTCTGCAGGGAAAATAGTCAATATAAGGCATTTGGATCGAGTTGTCAAATCCATCAACGGATGGTATCAAGATCGTGGGTTGACTGGCTTGGTTTGTCATATTGCACTTGCTTTTGTACATCTTATTTTCATTATGCTATTGGATTCATAGGTTTACATTCTCCTTTTCAGTCACTTAATATCTTCTTGAGTGATTCTAAACTCAGGTACTCTTTTTATCTTTTTCTTTGCCCCAGGTTTCATATGCTGAGATGCTATCAGGAGGAATCCTTAGGTTACAAGTTTCTGAAGCTGAGGTCAATAACATCACCATCCGTTTTCTTGATAGAAAGACGTGAGAACCATATCTAGATTCTTTTAAATTCACAAGAGCCTGGTTGAGATCTGCTGACTACTTTCTTTTTCTTGTTTTAAATTGGGGCTGTATCTTCAGTGGTGAACCAACTGTTGGGAAAACTAGACCTGAGACCATATTCCAACAACTTACCACAAAGAAGGGACAGGTCAAAGCTTGAGACTACACCTTTTGTTTCAGACACCATTTTTGTATTTCATTTGCATTACTGAGGAAGTTAGTTTTCTACATTTTATTGCTCTTTAGTTATCTTGTATTTTTTACTTAATAAAATTTGTAGGGTGGAACAACTGATTTCTTATTTATTATGTCTAATCGATTCAATTGAACATTTCTTTTGTCTTCTTTGAGGTTGAATAGTAGTTACTTTAAAGCTGTTTGCAGAGAATTTATAAGATCAAGTTTGGTTATTTATGTCATTTTAGAAAATGTTGAATTGTATAATTTATTGATTTTATTTTAAGATAATAAGAAGATGAAAACCATTTTTTTCGGATGTGCATTCTGGCATGTCATCAGGAAAGACAAAGGAGCTGGTTTCTTTGTTGACTTGCATAATGCTCTATGCTTTGTAGAAGTTTGCTGCTAGATGAAGGTTGGCCCACTCTTTGTGCAATTACTCCATCTCATTGGGGCATGGCACCTTACTTTGCCTGATTAAGGTTTTTATAGACATACTCTTTTTAGAGATCCATTAATATATGCACTCGATTGCCAAAACATTGAAAAATTTTTTTTTAGACATTTGAACATATCTGAATCACTTAAATTAGTAGATAATAGGGTATTATTTGAGCATATGGGGTTCGCATTGTCTTTCTTCTTGTGTTATGTTTATCAAAGTTGGGTATTTAAATATTTTTGATTTAATTTGGAACTATGCCAAACTGATTGGATGTTGCACATCTACTCTAAATATATTATTTTTCTTTGAACTTGTGGTTTCTTTGTGATTGTTGACTAAGGATGTTGTCAATCTGTCTTGTTCCTAAATAGGCCTACAGTAGAGCTCAAGTTAAAAGAGATGTTGAAACAATACTGACTATGGGAATAATGGAAGATGTTACAATAATTCCACAGCCTGTTGGAGGTAAATAACCTTTAATTATTGCTCTTTTATTCCTTCTCACTTTCATGTATCATATTCATCATTCACTATTACCTTTTCTGTTCTTCTCTTCCAATTAGTTGCCTTTTATAGTTTTATGTTTAATTTGCATATATCAAATATCAAAATCAATTTCTTAATCCATTTGATCATTATTATTTGCATTTATTATGCTATAGTTTGATAGGAATTTATTTTTGGATTTTCCCTAGTTCAATGATTGTCATGCTAGTAGCACATGCCGTGTCTTGTTAATACCTTGTCAGTACGATACGTGTAGCTCAGCATGCCCTAGAGTCCACACTGGCATGATGGTGCGCTTACTGACACATCTCTAATACATTTTTATGGTTTTTATACATATTTTAGATTCTAAGATTTGTGTTAAAGCCAATGTTTTAAAAGGCGGCCGCAGGTGGCGGGCAGTCACCCCACCGCCTAGCGCCTAGGCAGAAGACGGACGACAAGGCGGTCTAGCATTTTTAATATAAAAAATAAATAAAAAAATAAATAACATATATAATATAGATATATAATATACATAATTACAATTCACAACTATAATAACATAAATACATTATTAAATATTTAAAATTATCACAACCATAAGTTCCTAGCAACAAGTTCACAATCATAACAAATAATATGATAAAAAATATCAAAATCATAAGGTTCATAACAAATAACATGTAATTAAAATTATCAAGTTCATAATAAGTTTCACAACTATAACATAAATGCCATCTTCTAATCTTCTTCACAATCTATGGGAGGAGCTTTATCTGTCAAAAGGTTATCATCGAAATCATCATCTAACTCTAACTCAACATCATCCTCATCATCTATTTCTTTATCCAACTCAATTAATTGCTCATCTAGAGAAGTTGAAAGAGTGCTACTAGTAGTAGCTTAAGTAGATCTGGTGCTCCTCCTTGATCTTAAATATTCTTCAGCTCCTGATGTTTCTATCACCATATCTCAAGTTAATCTTTCACCTGGAAAGACCTCTTGCTCTACATGATCATTATCCAACCGTTTCCTTGCATTATTTCTTTCTTTTGAAATGACTGGATCATTCTCTTTTGCTATCTTTCGATCCTTTATTCTTACATTAAATTGTACATCAACAAGATTATTCAGCCTCTTCACTTCCAATCTATTTCTCTTCTTTGAATGAATCTGAAATCAAAAACCAAATCAATTTGATAATACAATTAATCAATTTAGCTTAGTTAATACAATAATTAATGATATATTACCTATTCAAAGGAGCTCTAATTTCTTTCACATCCTAAAGAGCTACATGTTAAAGTAAAAATCTTAACCGTTATGCATTTCAAGTAGGGGGAGCCGGCTTCATATACACTTCACCAATGAGCTATAATCATAAAAATTAAAAAGTAACTTAGTGACATACAAAGAGTAAAATTGTAAAAGACATATGTTTTACACTTTTACTACATATGCTAATTAATAATTATTACTTGGGTTGAATTCATCATTGTTAACTTCTCATGTTAATCTTGTTAGCGGTCTCCCAAATAGTTGTCAGCTTGAACCTTGGACCATACTGACCAATTGCTTCCATCAATACATGAAATGATTTATTAGTAACAACGTTAAAGGGAATGCCACACTTATAAACCCAATGAGCTAAGTACATTGGCATTCTATCTCTTTGTTCTTTTGCAAAAGTATCTTTTATATTTGTCTGTATCATCTTCCCCTGCTCTCTAATTGAAACTTTTGGATCAATAGAGGTGTATTTGTCTAAATGACATCTACTTCTTGGCCTTTTACTTCCAACTTCTAAATTTTTTGGATTTTCCTTTTTTCCAAATATGTTTACTTCTGCTCTCAATTTTACTTCTTTTGATTTATCCTCCTTTCTCCTTTTGTTCCCCTCTATATGTTCTTTAATAACTTTTTTTGTCTCATCTGTAGCCTTTGGGCAAGGCGCAACATCACCTCCAACATGAGTAATATGTTTCTTGAATCTACTAATTCCTCTCTTAGTAACATTTCCACAAAATTTACATTTTACCGTGTTGGCATCAGTTTTATTTGGAAGGTATCTATATTGCCACCCTAGATTATTGGAGTCAATAGGCACAAAAAATTTAGATGAAGATACCCCAACCACAAACGTTGTTTGAGAGGAATTAGTAGTCATATCTGACTATTTGTATTTTGTAATGAAATTAGGCACAAAAAAAAAAGATTGATAATTCACATTTCAGATTTAAAAACAGTAATTAATTACTGTTTTACCTCATTTAGTAAAACAGATAGTCAGATATTCACTAATTATTGATTACTGATTTACTTTTCTCTAATTAATACTTAATAACTTAATCCAGTAATTCACTAATTCAGGAGAAATTTTAGAAATAGATTAACACTAAAAGTTAACCCACTGTTAAATATTAATCAAGAATCTTAATTTCTGAATTAATTAGAGGAATTAAGTAATAAGAAACAGAGAAAAATATATTATCAGATAATTACTGAATTAATTTCTGAATTAAGTAATTAACAATCTTAATTAACAGAATCAGAGAAAAAATAGAGGAAATGAGGAATTAAGTAATAAGAAACAGAGAAAAATATATTATCAGATAATTACTGAATTAATTTCTGAATCAAGTAATTAACAATCTTAATTAACAGGATCAGAGAAAAAATAGAGGAAATGAGAAACAGAGAAAAACTGAAAAATATATTATCAGCTAATTATCAAATTAATTTCTGAATTAAGTAATTAACAATCATTAACGGATTAACTAATTAACATTCAAGTATTCAACAGATTAGCAAAATAGCAGAAAACTACTTCAATTAGTTTCTAAATTAACTAGAGGAATTAAGTAATAAGAAACATTGAAACAAAGAAAAACTAAAAAACATATTATCAGATAATTACTAAATTAATTTTTTAATTAAGTAATTAACAATCATTAATAGATTAAGTGATTAACTAATTAACGAACATATTATGCTTATTATCAGATAATCACTAAGTTCCTAACAAATTAAGATTTAACTACTTTAGGCAGAATTGAAAATAAAAAAAGTAAAAAATTTAAAAACCCTTCAGTGTGAGACAGTGAAATTGTGAGAAAGGAGTGAGAGAGAGAGGGAGAGAGAGAGAGTGAAAGAGAGTGAGAGAGAGAGAGAGAGAGCCCATACCTCTACAGTCGGCCGTGTAAGAGAGAGTCGGAGAGAATGTTGCCGCAAGCCAGAGAGAGAGGTGCAGCGAGAAAGCACGCGCAGCGAGAGAGAGGGCGTAGCGAAGAGAGAGAGAGGGTGCAGTAAGAGAGGGATTAGGGATTGAGAGATTTTAGCGAGAGAGAGCATTTTACATTAATGGTTAATGGTTAATTTTTTAGTGGATATTGGATAATCTGATTCGCTATAGAAAAATTCAACAAGTCAGTTTGGTGGGCTGAACCGCCAACCCGCATTATCGGGCCACGCGGCTCGCCATGGCTGCAGATTGCCTTCTACAAGCGCCAAGTGGAATGGCGGGGCGGCCGCCTTTTCCGCTTTTCAATACACTGATTAAAGCCTACATTAAAGTCTTTTATTTCTAGATAACGTTGCGACCCATCTTGTTAAAAATATAGCAATTATCAAGTAGAAATATAATTGAATTCATAGTATGATTGAACATATTCATTAAAGGACAATTGCTCCGTAATTTGGGGACAAAAAATATTATAAATAAATTTCTAATTATGCTGAAATTCTAGCTCAAAATTATAAATTTTGATTTCAAATCAACTTATATGAAGTTAATCTAACATGTTCCTATACTAATTTTGGCTTAATTTGAAATGAATTTGATATATTAATTTAAAATGTCTAAAATCTAGGGCAAGATTTGGGGGAAATCAAATTTCCCCTTTGATTCTTATATTTTTGAAGAGTAATTTTCTTAGATCTATGTAAATTAACTCCTATAAATGATAGATCTAGCAAAATTATGTTGATATATCATTTTGGGTCTCTTCGATTTAATTTGATAGATTTCTGGCAGAATATAATGGATGCCACCCAATACTATACTCATCGGATGATACAAGCACAGCATGGGGCTGTGCGGTTGGAACACCCCATGCCAAATCCCAGAAGTCCATCGGCACGGCAATCCTTACCCTAATTTCTTTATAGTGATTTTTCAGATGATTTCCATTTGAGAAATATTATTCTCTTGTAGATCATTTTTGTCAATTTTTCTGTTCTTTTTATCCACAATTAATATTGTTGTACAAGATGCTTGACACATCTTTTTCTTTCCCTATATGTGGCGTCCTTGCCCTGGTTTCTTTATAGCAATTTTTTGGATGACTTCCATTTGAGAAACATTATTCTCTTGTAGATCATCTTTGTCAACTATTATGTTCTTTTTATCCACAATTAATATTGTTGTACGAGATGCTTGACACATATCCTTTTCTTTTCCCTTTATGTGGCGGAATCTTTATAAGTTGGTCTTTCTGGAGGATTGAAGCTATGCACTAGCTTTGCAGTTACATAACCTGCAAAATAGGGGAGAGGAATCCGGTGGGCTAGTTAACTAAAACATATTATTAGCCAACAATTTTGCTGCCAAACATGTTTCTTCATAGAATTCTGAGGTTTTGAAAATAGAAAGGCAGAAAATTAAGAACAACGGCAACAACAACAATAATGCCAAGCCCATCCGTTTACTAAAGGGACATTTGCCCAATGATCTACACCAAGTCATTTGCAATAGATCAAAACCTTGTTTTGTCATGGGAGACAGCTTATAAGCAAAGTATGAATTGCGTGGGAAATTCTAGGAAATGCAAACTGTAATCTAGGGCATTCATTCTATCCATGGTTCTTACCTGCTAAATATTGGAGTCCCCAAAGTAGAAGTCAAGTGGTTGAAGTGCACAGTTTATCCAAACTCTAGCTTAAACGGGAAGCAAAGTGGTCTGTGAGAACTAAGAAGTAAGAAGTTCTCATTGTACTTGTTTGATAATTTCATTAGAAAAGTTAGTTGATCCTATATATACTCACCAATATCTATATCCTGCGTTAGCAACACTTCATATATAATAGCAACTTAAAGTGAAATCTTAATACTTAATATTTTCTCTAGTCCTTGCAAAGAAAAGATATAAACAACAATCTCAGTATGCATTGTTTGCGTTTGCTATTAAAACTTGGTATGCGGCAAGGATGGTCGTGCCACAGGCACAGCCCGTGTTGACTATCGGCTAGCACAGCACGTGCTGCAAGAGGGAGAGAAAGATAGGGTTCATGGGGAGACTACCCATCTTTACCTTTTGTTGCTTGTTCGCTATCAACCTCGTCGTCGTCGTTGCTTACCGCCGTCCTTGCAGCTCCACGAGCTTGAGGAGCTGCTTGCACACATCGGGTGCCCTAGCGCGAGGAGGAAGAAACGATTGGTTGGTTGAGTCGGGTTGACTAAGAACTTAAGTTGTGGATCTGGATCTTGTTTTTAAGTTCTTATTTGTCCCGACCCAACCCACCAATCGTTTCTTCCTCCTCATGCTAGGGCATTCGATATGCGCTTGCGATTTCTCAAGCTCATGGGGTAGCCAGCGGCAAAGCTGTTAGAAGGGGTGTCGTGCAACACCCCCCTCGTGCCACGTGTTAGTACGCCGTTGGCACGGTAAGTGCCGACTGGTACGCTCCATGCCAGTTAGCACAACCATCGTTGGTATGCGGACTGTGGACTAATTTGTGAGCATTGCAGACTCAGGTAAAGTTGATCTAGTCATGAATCTTGTTGAGCGTCCTAGTGGTGGTTTCTCTGCAGGTGGTGGAATTTCAAGTGGGTAAGTGATATCTTTATTGATTTATTTTCGTATTCTTTCACTTTGACATTACTGCTAGTAATTATCTCATCTAATTTGTGTAGGATCACAAATGGACCTCTTTCAGGATTGATTGGAAGGTAATATAGAAGTTCTTTTGTTTGGTCAATTTTGCTCATTTTATCATGTGTTGGTTCAATATTGGGAATTTTATTCATATCATCACATGCGTCATATAGTTTGCCAACAGTTTGCCAACCATTGCAATATGATATGAGTTCTAATCTAGTGATATATGAGGAGTTTCACTCCAATCCATACTCATCTAATAATCTTTTCGAGATAATTTTTGTTGCCAATTTGTAGATGAAGCTAGCTATTCTTTTCTTTGCAATGGAATATTCTTACATCTATGGAAGTGCCTAAATCCATAGATCTTTAACTAATCCTATATAGAGTGCATGCTAATTTATATTAGCTTGCTTAAGTTTCATAACTTAGTGAACAGATATTGATTATGATATCACTTGTTTGCTAGGTTATATTTATTCTAAGGGACTCAAATTGCATTGGTTCTTATAAATTGCCTTTAGGCATGCTGCTCATGGGCATGGATCCAAATATCGATCGATCCTGATCTAAGCCTGATATTGGTCAATTGGGTCAAATGGGTTATGGATCTAACCTGCCTGCGACCTAGTGACATTAATAATTAAGTCCCCATTGTCCTCTTCCTCTCTCTCCCCAGCCAAAGTTGATGCTTCTCGGATGTAGAATGTAGCTCCGACGAGGTTTTTTGAACTCCGGAACTCTGACGAACTCGGATATATGGTTTTTTCCTCTCTTTTTTTCTCACTCTTTTTCTTCTCTTATTCACTGCAGAAACAGATAAATGAGTTTTTTTTTCTTCTTTTTTTCTTTCAGATCTTCCATTCTCTCTTTTTCTTCCTATTCTTCACCACACAAGCAGTAGAGTGTTTTTTTTTCTTTTTTTCTTTTTAGTTCTTCCACTCTCTCTTTCTTTTCTTATTTTTCACTAATGAAGCATAAGTTCTTTTTCTTATCAGTTTTTCTACTCTCTTTCCTCTTCTTCTTCATTACAGAAGAAGCAAAATAATGATTTTAATTTTTTTATTTTTTTTCTTTTGGTTCTTCCACTCTCTCATAATTTTTTTTTAAAGTTTTGGGGTTTCATATGTGAGTAATTATTATTTTTTAATTTACTATCATTTTGCAAATTGAGAGATTGTCTGCATTTTTAGATAATATTTAGAATTTTACATACTTAAAAAATAATTTGATCCAATACGGTAAAATATTTCCTTCCGGTTAGTGATCTAAAAATATATTTCAACCCTCAAGATCAAGGAGAGTCCGAATATGCCTTGGGATCTAAGTTTTGACTTTTGTGGCGAAAGTTGGTACTTACTGTGGATACTTGAGATGGCGAGATTTTAAGATCTGACAGTTAGAACGACTTAGGATTTTGAGGGTTGGTGGACCGAGGCGAAGGTCACGGATCTACAGGAGTAGATGGTGGAATGGAGGCTGAGAAGGCGATGGTGGTCGACCATGGTAGTGCAGCAATAATGGTGGTGGTGGTAGCAATGGAAGGTTAGGGCTTTTGATGGTAGAGAAGGTGATAAAAAGAAGTAGGGGCCATCTCTCCAGGTCAAGATACGTCGGTCGGGATGTCAGGGGAGGCAACAATGGTCAACCCTAGGTGGTGTTAGGGTTGGCCAAGGTTGGTAGGGTTGAACAAGAGGAAGGAGACGATCTCAGCAATTTGATTAATCCAAGATAAGTGAATTAGATGCACACCACAAGTTTATATAATGGCTATCTAATTGGACTTGGCTTACACCAAATAGAAGGTTTTTGCTACCCTAGTAGCACGCAAGATACTTTGGTTGAAAGAGCATATTTCATATGTGTAACATAGATAAGCTGAGCAATGTTGCCAACCACGATCTGTTTTGTGGCAAGAATTTTGTTTACGGGTCCCTACAGAAGTTTTATCTAATAGCTCATTATGAAAGTTTTGTTGGCATGGAAGTAAAGAGGGGAGAGATTTATTTAATTCCTACGTAGTGTTAGTGTTCTATCTCATATGTTGCATTCATAGTTCTATTTTGTTGTACTTTCTTTTGTTAATGACTAGAAGATGATCTGCTCGAGCTCGAGACAGATGCGATGGACAGATTTTCTAATTTCACACCTTGAGGACAAGGACAGGAAGCATGGTGGGCTGATACGGTTCAACTAGAGCGAGCCAAATCAAGATTGAGGAGAACATTAGGTACATCGCCCAAGGCAAAATCCAGAAAATGTAATAAAGAACATTGAATTCTCTGTTTGCCTTCAGCTTTGAATTTTCTTGTTTAAGTTGTAATTCAATATCGTCGGATGGCTTACCAAGCCACTCAACGAGTTTCTCCATCTCAGTCAACACATGGACCATATCGACGAAGCTATCTAGCCAACACATGGACTGACTCAATCGTCTCAATCTCCTCCTTAGCTTGGGGCAAAACCACACCCACAATCTAGAACACCAAGTGCACTCGAATCTCATCAAGCAGATCCAAATGAAAGGTGACGGGTCTGATCCTCTTTACCTACCTAAATGGACCAAAGAAACAGTGTGATAACCACTCTACTTATGATGGTAAATTCTCTAACTAGTGCCTAAGACGGTTTTCCATGAAGCACCAAAGGTATTGCTTGATCCCTCGGTTCACCACCTTCATTTAGCCGTCGGTTTGTGGATGATATGCCGAATTCAAACCAAAATGGGTCCATGGCAACATTAGATAATCTATCCAAACTTCACTAATGAAGACACGATCGTAATCTAAAATGATAGTGCATGGCATGCCATGAAGTTTGATGACATTTTGGACAAATGATTCAGCCACTGTCTTTATTGATAATGGATGTGCTAAGGTTGAAAAATGGGCGTATGCGTGCAATGATATCTCCACTTGCATGTCCTCGTACTCGTTTATGATTTGCTCATGGGTCTCTTTAGCACTCTCCTCCTCTGCAGCAAGGTCCTCCTCAACATCATCATGGCTATCTATCACCATCACTCTTCGTCATCTTCGTACACTGGTGACCGAGCGTGAAGTGCTCTATCATATCGGAAGCAAAGTACTTTTACCCATCGCTCCACTTGTGCAGGTATGAGAGTCCGGACAGCAGGTCAATTGCGTCCCCTCACGTCAGCTAAAGGCTGAGTGGAGTTTTCAACCCCCAAAAAGCTGCTGCTAGTCTCAGTATTGCAGCAAAATTGTCTGTTGTTGCAATCGACCAAGTTGGGTAGCGGCTGTCCCATCTAGGCCATGGTGCCTTATTTTTATTCCTTAGGTCTCTATGCTTCCTCTTCATTAAGATGGCATACTGAAAAGCATTGTCCGACGTTACTAATCGAAGTACCTTGACGTTCACTTAGATGTCTCCTCATAGCTCGGATACAAACATACTTCGTAATAGTGGATTTGGCCATGTTGGGTTGCAACGGCTACTTATTTTCTCAAATTCTTCTTGATATGCTACTATTGTAATCCACTGCTCTGATACTAGTTGATATGGCTCGTCCAGGCCAAGCCAAATCAAGGGCGATGAGAGCATTGCCAAGGCAAAATCTAGAAAATTCAATAAAGACCCTGGAATTCTGCTATTTGCTTTCAACTTTGAATTTGCTTATTTAAGTTGTAATTCAGATTAGATTCTAGAGTCTAATCATTTAATTTTTGCTCCTATTTATTTATTAGTGTTAGTTGGACCCAAGCTCATCAAGCTAGGCCAATAGAGTCCGATTGGGTAGCCACTATAAACTTGTGGTACGCACCTAATTCACTTATCTTAGATTAATCAAATTGCTAAGATCATCTCCTTCCTCCTCTTGGTCGACCCTAGCACCACCTAAGGCCAATCATTGTTGCCTACTAGTTATCTCATTAGTGCCTCTTGACCTGGAGAGACGATCCCTACTTCTTTCTGTCACATTCTCTACCATAAAAAAAAACCCTAAACTTCCTTGGCCACCACCTCCACCATTATTATCTAACCACCAAGGTCGACCATCACCACCTTCTCGGCATTCACTCCACCATCCACTTCAATAGATCTATACCTTCGCCCCTGATCTACCCACCCTCAAAATCCAAAGTTGTTCTAACTATCAGATCTTAAGATCTCGCCATCTCAAGTATCTATAGTAAGTCCCGGCTTTCGCCACGAACATCGAAACTTAGATCCGGAGGTATGTTTGGATTCTTCTAGATCTTGGGAGTTGGAATATATTTTTAGATGAAGGAGTTATATCATACAGATTGCCAATATGACCGATACATATTATTTTTATGAGCAGTCGATCCTGATCCCAAATTTTGGAACCTTGCTCATGAGTGCTGATTTGCCATCATGAAGTACCAAGAGTATCGCTGAAGTATCAAGTTCTTTTGAATGGATGTTTGCTCTTTCATTGAAGACCTTATTCATAATCACTATAATCAATGACCTCAAAGATCGAAACTTAATGCTAGAAACTAATGATTGCAACATTTACTGCTAGAAATTATCTTTCACATCAGGTAAAATAACACTACTTCTGCTCTGTTTTGCATTGGTTCTTGGTCCTTTTCATGTTCCACCTGAATTTCTGCAGCCACCTATGTTTTCTTGAAACTTAGGCCTAGCTTTGGCTGGCTGTTGAGTGCTAGACACAGCATGACACTGGAAGTGTACGGATGGTATGGATCTTCATGGCACAGCCCCATTCTCATTGTTGGCAGCCTTTATGAGTTATGACATTGGCACAGGCTGCATGGCAATCCATGTTTTCAGTAGCTACTAGCACTAAAATATGTAAGAAAGATGTATTAGAACTCAATAGGAGGGTTTCTTGGTTGTTAGTTAATATGCTGACCTTGTACTCATGCTCTTTATTTTTTATGTTCTTATTCCTGTATCTGTTTAACCCTATTGTGCCATCTAGCACTGGTACAACTGATGTTATATTTGCTATGTTAGTGAAAGCTTGCTCAAAAATCTTAGCTAATATCTTCTACTAGCATGGATGTGCTTGCCAAGTAACTCGATGTAATGTTGATGAATGATCAGTACATGCTAATTTCTTTTCTCCAGTATCCATGGTTTGTCAATGTTCTTGTGTGATATGCTGTTTTTCTCATCTCTGAATGCAATTGCAGCTTTGCGTATTCCCATCGAAATGTTTTTGGGAGGAATAAGAAGCTAAATCTTTCACTAGAAAGGGGTCAAATCGATTCCATATTCCGCATAAATTATACTGACCCATGGATTGACGGAGACAATAAGAGGACTTCTAGAACAATCATGATTCAGGTAATTTTTCTTCATTCTAATGATGAACTATGATGTCGTGATAATAACTATTTTGGCAATAAATTTTTCTTGTTCTAGAATTCTAGGACTCCTGGAACACTAGTTCATGGGAATGACCAATTTCGTCATGGTGGTCTAGTAATTGGACGAGTGACTGCTGGAATTGAATATAGTCGACCTTTTAGGCCAAAGTGGAGTGGAACACTTGGCATGATTTTTCAGGTATTTAAGTAGAATAACATGTTACAATTTTGTGCTAATACCTTTTATTATTTGATTGTTGCAATTCTGTTATTCATCAATTATCAGTATATTTATTGTATAATAGAATAGACATTTCTTTTGTGGAAATTTTAGGCCTTGTTTGTTTTGAGTTGGTAGTCCCTGAACTTGGTAAGGACTCTTTAGTAACCAAACTCTTTTTAACTTTTTTTACCTAATAAAGTTGGGTCTTGAATAAATAAATGAATAATACATAAAATCTGATATTCTTTCAAATTGATCTTAATTTTAACCTTGGCATGACTGAAATCTATTAATTTTATGTATTGTCAATCTTCTCTATTCTCCTCTCTCCGTGTCCTCTCCTCTCTTCCAAAAGAATATATTATTGTTTATTGTAAAAGAGCTCCTCTTTTACCATGGCTCATAAAAATAATATTTATACATAGATAAAAAAAATTATTTAATACAATTTTTTGATAGGTTAAATATGAGTTTAAAATGGCTAATTTACATTTATATATTTTTTAATTTAATAATAATATTTTATTATATTTGCATGACATTCAATTTTCTTAAAAATATAAATATTTGCATTGTTTCATGTCAAATCAAACTAATAATTACACCCCTATTTTAAATCTTCTCTTATCTATCTATAATTGCTTAATTTCCTTCCAATCTTTTTTTTTTAAAATTTACTAAGTCGACAACAATTTGTAACTTGCTTCTTTATTTAATAAAAGTTTGCAATACGATAAATTCTTAAAAATATTAAAATTTTAAATTTTAAAAATAATTTGTTAAAAAAATAAATTATTAGAAAATATTTAAAAAACTAAAAATAATATTAGAAAAAATTTACAATTATTATGAAATGTTAAAATAATAATATAGCCTTGCATGTGGGCTTAAAACCAAAACAAGAGAAAATGAAAATAGTAATTTTATATTATTATTTAAAATAAAATATTAACCTTAGATTGTTTTAGGAAAAAATAAAAATAATAATAATATGTAAGCCCATTTGCGGGCATATAAGCCTAGACGTGATTGGGCGGCCCGGGCCAAGTTTAGGTCAGGTTTTTCAAGTCAATCGGGGTTCAATATTTGTTTACAATCCGACCCACCAATCATTTGGGTTCAGGCCTGGTTTGGGCCGGGCTAGAATATTCTAGCCCGTTATCGTCCACTAGCCCATTAGATATTGGACTTGGGTTGGTATAATAGTTTTAACATAATGGAATATAAGAAATATTATATTTTATTGGGCCGAGTTTAATGGGCTTATGTGAAGATATTTTAGTTATCTTTCATGGAAACATACTTATATATTGATATATAGTTTATTAAATATTTAATGTAAGACTAAAAAAATTATAAAAAATTGCATGCATTATGGGTTAGACTATAGATGAGAGTAGTAGATTGTGCTTTTGGGCTAGGCAGGATGGGCAAAGGTTTAGCCCATGCCGTCTATTACCATCTCAGGCTCAGGTCAGACTAGGCTTAGCCTGGTTAAAACCAGGTTGGTTCGGGCAGGGTTTGGGCGGGTCGGGCTTAATGATCATGTCTATATAAGCTTGTTTATGGGCATGTGCAAATCAGTATTAAAAATTTTAATTGATTAAAAAATTATATTTTTAGATTTCATCATTAAAATTAAAGGACATTTTGGTCCACAAATGTATATATCATTTATTTTCTCTAAAAAACCAATTCTTTTTTATTTTTTCACGTCACATCAAAAATAATTATTACACTTTAATTTAGCTCACAATCAAATACCATATTTTCTTATCCTAATTCAAGGTATTTAAATCAAAACTAAGAAATGGGACCAGCTAATTAAGTTTAAGGCTTAACCTCAAACCAAACAAGGCCTAAATATTAGTTTTTATAAGAGATGTAATCACAATTGATTATAGTCATAATTGAAAATTATACATGTGCACTCCAAAGATTGATTTCATTTGATCATTTGATGAGTCAGTCCACTCTGAATTATGTTAGTTGGTGATTGTGTTGATGGCATTGAAATCAATCAAAATTCAAAACCTTTGATTTTGTTGTTATTCCTTTATATAAGTATTAACGCTTTCCAACTTGAATCTTTATTTCCTTCTCATTTGTGTATAAACTCGATTAAATCTAAAGAGGATGTCTTTACTTTATATTCTTAAAACAATTAAACGGCTCTGCTCTACCTCTTCTATCTGATTTGCCACCTGAACTAAGAAATAGTTGACCAATATTATTTTTTGTTGTCATATTGGATCATTCTGTTCTACTAGTTGCAGAAGTCTGTCTACCTTGTTTATTTTCTTATTTTCATTTGAAATCAATGTGGAGTGGCTACATTTTCAGCTTGCTAAAAATTGCTTCCCTTTCTTATTTTATTAGTTGTAGATGACTTTTTCTGTACTTTAGTTGCTTCAAGTGATGTTTCTATAATAATTTTGAAAACTGAAAGTGATGTGCTACTCTAGTTTAACTTGCAACATTAGTAGTAGATTTTCAACTATTTACGTTCCTACTATTGCCTAGTTATTGTTTTTCTGTATATATTCTCTTTGCCCTTGTTTGCTTTAGAATTATCTTTTTTTATTCTAGTTTAGGGAACACTACTACAGGTTAGAAAGCAAAATCAAACTATTTTTACTCTAGATTAGAAACACTATTCAAGTTATTACACACATAAGATCAATTATAATTTACCCTTGATTTGACTCAAGTTATTTAAAAAGTCCTCTCTCCTCTCTCCTACATTTATCCATCTCATTCCACAAACAAAGAAATTCCCGCTCAATTGTCCCATCTATCTTGTCAATTCTTACTCAAGTATGCATTGCATACGAATGCATACCTACAAGAAATTAGAATGCTTTAATTTAAATCTATATATCAAATTAAGGGTATTTGAGTCCATTTTTACTTCTTATTTATACCTTTAAATTTCATATCATATTAAAAGTAATTATTACACTATTATTCTAAATTACAAGCAAATATTAGAATACCCAACTCTAAATTAGAGATATAATTTTAAGAGTACAAATCTAGAATATTTACTCTAGATTTTCCCTTAATCTCAAAGCAAACAAGGCGTTTGATAACTCAAAGTTAACCTTCATTACTTTTAGCATGCTGGTGCTCGTGATGATAAAGGCAATCCCATCATCAGAGATTTCTATAACAGCCAATTAACTGCTAGGTATGCAATTATTCATTTACCTTTGCTGGATATCAGATATAATCAGTTCATTATATCATTTTATTTTATATTAATCTAGTTATTGTTCTACGAGGTCATTTTTCGGGGGTTTTAATGTAGTCATAGCTTTGTGGATTTCCTTTTTGGCCTATTATAGTGGAAATGCTTATGATGACACACTACTTGCAAAATTTGAAAGCATCTATACAGATTCTGCTGATCATAGCTCCACAATGGTTAGCGCTTTATCTTATCCCTTTGGTATGGCCAAGATTGTTATTACATGGTTTCTTTGCCATTTTCTTAGACTTCCATTACCATACTTGCAGTTTGTATTCAGCATGGAACAAGGACTTCCTTTACTTCCTGAGTGGTTGTGTTTCAACAGAGTGACTGCTCGTGTTAGGCAAGGTTACGAAGTTGGGCCTGCTCGATTTCTCTTAAGGTATGATATCTGGTCTCAGTTAGTTACTTTCTTCATCAAAGAAAATCTGATCCTGAGTATTATGGAAATAGTTGGAATGGGCATTTCTTTGATGCAAATGGAAAGGGAAGTTCTGATTCTGCTGTTACAATTTGAAGGCATTTTGTTGGATATTATAATAATGCATTACAACTTGTCAAAGCTGAGATTTAGTCTTCCAACCTTGGAAGTAAGTTGCAGAGTTATCTGATGGAGACAAATCAGTATATCGTAATGCAATCGGGGCGGCTGCCCTGCAAACAAAGAAGGCGGGTGGCTGCTTTGGTGGTTCTGGCTGCCCGCCTTAGCAGTTTTGTTATAATTTATAAAAAAAATTAGTTTTTTATTCAGCAGAATGTGTTATTTTTAATATTTTTTCGCATGTTTGTTAGCTAATTACTATTCTGCTGAGAAATTGAGAGAGATTGCTATTTGTTTCTGCAAGTATGTGATTAGTATTAATGTTTGTGATATTGTTTGCTGATTATTGTTTGTAATTGTGATTACTGTTTATTAAAATAGTTGCTATTCTGCTAGAGGAATTATTGTTAATTTTTTATATGGTATATATTACATATCATATATAATTTTTTTAAAGTTTTTATATATTAAAATGCTAAACTGCTTTAGCGACCACATACCGTCTAGACGCTATGCGGTGGGTTGGCCACCCGCAAACCGCGGCTGTCTTTTAAAATATTGAGGCAAATAATTTCTTAAGACTATCATAACTATTTTTACCTCTTACTGTTGTCTATATAATCTACAGATGAAATACTTTCAGTGATCTAAGCCTCATAAGACATTGAAGATGTTTTGTCTGACTGCCTCTCTTTGGAATTACTGTTTCTATTTCACTAGTGCATTTAAGTATTAGTAAGAATGCAAAACCATGCTATAATTTGTGAAGATTATGGGAAGAGTTTATGAATGGGTTATTTGGTTGCTCTTACTATAAGTGGGGAAACTCATTTGACACTTTGCATTTTAATGATACTAGGTGCACCTTATGTTTTTATATTGCCAAATTGGGTCAATAGTTTCGAGTCGTTAACCAAAACTCCCTTTGAATAACTGGTCATAAAGTGCACCAGACTCAATACTAGGCAAAGTGGTCAGATCAGTGGCTGTATTTGTTGGTTTGGGCAATTGTTTGGATTGGTAGTTGTGTCAAAATGGGAGAGACACCTTCTCTTATAGAAGATAGATAGTATCTTTGGTAATCAAAGTGAAAAATTCCAAAGAAAATTATGTCATTTTATCATAAACATCTGCTTAGATCTAACATAGGGTGCTTTTTAGTTAAAAAATCAGTAGTGTAGGACTGGATTTGGAACTAACAAAATCATAGCTTGCAAAGTGGAATGTTCGGCTTGAAATGTAATATTTATTATGAATTTCGATAATAGAGGTCTTGAGATCTTAGAAAGGAATAAATAAGTAATATTGGTGATTTTTCATGAATGCTAATATCTTATATATGTGCCCTTTAATAGAAGATCTCGTATATGTTTTGCTCAATTTATGTAAAACTTCAGATAAAATTGGAGGAATAATGAGAGAAAAAATAGTTAAAATTGATTGACATCACATTTTTATGCGAAATTTTCTCTAGTATTTGAATTCATTATTACAAGTCAAAATTGGTCGTAGAATACTTAAACAGAGAAGCCAGTTCAGAAACACTTTTATTCAATCTGGCATAGCAGGATCATCATAACTTAATTGTTCTATTTAAATGGTGTCTTATGGTGTTTCTCCATTATTCTTTTGTGCTCCCTAGAGACTTGTACGAGTGCCAAAGTAGACTCCTAGATCCCATGTATATATGCATAAACCTTTACTTTGTAAGTCTTTCCTCTTGTGATTCGAAGTATACATATTGTTGTATACCTGCTAATCTTGGTTACATTCTTTTAAATAGAAATATTCATTGTTGCACTATTTTGGTGTTTTTTATGTATTATATATTTAAACCTATTTCTATATCTTCTCTTATGTTCAATTTGTTCCACCTTCTCAGCCACTTCAATGTACGAATATTTCTTCCTTTATTATTTGCTATATTTACTTTCTTTTTGGTGTTGTTTAGTGCATCAGGAGGTCATGTGGAGGGAAACTTTTCACCTCATGAAGCATTTGCCATTGGTGGGACAAACAGTGTTAGAGGCTATGAGGAAGGTGCAGTGGGTTCTGGACGATCATATGCAGTTGGTAGTGGGGAAGTCTCTTTTCGCCTGGTAGGTGTTGATTTCTTTCTTTTGCATTATGTAGGACATGCTATTACTTTCTTACCTATATTTATTGCAATAATTTAGTGTTAAATTGCTTCTTATTGTACGATGATCATCATCATCATCATAAGTTCTAAGCTTCTCTTAAGGTTAAACAGTGCTTATTAATTCATGTTTGGCGATGCTCAGAAAGATTATCTAAGAATCATTAAGTTTCTTACTTGCAAATTGGCCAAATGTGAACCTGTTTCGTGATGATAAAGAGTTCGTGTATCTCATTTTTCCAAAGAAGGTTTCTGCTACTTTGTTTAGACAAGTGAAATGTCAGAGATAAAATGGTTGTTAAGCTAGCTGTGAATTATATCCTAAAGATTATTTCAGACGTATATTTGGCAAGTCGAACATTGCATGGTTATTTTGTCAGAGGTATATAGATTCAGAGACAACCACGAGGAAATTTGCTTGTCCAAGAGTCCCATGTGTTGATTGATGTAATGAACATTTGATGGCATCTTTCTTGATTATGTATTCATCTAAAATCCTTGTTTTGTAGTTTGCACCACTGGAAGGTGTGGTATTTGTGGACTATGGAAGTGATCTAGGCTCTGGACCTAAAGTGCCTGGTAAGTCTATTTTCCATTCTTAAGTTATTCTTAGCTAGCTTTTACATTTCCAGTGTACTAAGTAAAAAGAAGATAAGCAGCAGGTAAGAAGCAGGCAATGGTTATTGAAAATGGCGTCTTTCGGGGCTTACAATTTTAGATATCATTTGTTATTGTCTTTCTGGAACTCAGCACATGGGAAATCTGAACTGGATTTTAGTATTTGGTCAATTTTAGCTGACACCTATTATTTTGAACAAAATGCTCCATTATTTCTTTTTCTGTTTATCAATGAACTTTGCTTAGAAAATTCCTTCAATATCTCTAAATTGTAGACATGAGATCTTCTAACAAGGAGATAGTACTCAAAAGTAGGCTATGCATGGGTGTTATCCTCACGCATAAACTTTTTTGTTGTTTGATCAGGTGACCCAGCTGGAGCAAGAGGAAAACCTGGGAATGGTTGCGGGTACGGCGTTGGCATTCGAGTGGACTCCCCACTGGGACCTCTACGCCTCGAATATGCATTTAATGATAGACAGGCAAGGAGGTTTCACTTTGGTGTTGGCTATCGGAACTAATTTATTTTTCCAAGCTCACCTCTGCTGAAATCTTCAACATCTTTTGCCTCTTCTAACCCACCAATTCTGCTTTGGTATCATGTCACCAATGGGATATATAATGCCTTCATTCTTTTTCCTTTATTTTTATTTTTAAAGAGGTCAAGACTATTTCTTCAGGCTATTTCCTATTGCCTTTTTTATGTATATGAAACTGTTGGAAGATTTTTGAGCTCTACTTTATGGCTATAGGGCCATTTGTATAGATTTTGAATTTTTCCTGTAATTTAGTAATGTTGTGAAAGTCTCCAGTTTGAAAAAAGTAGTTTGCGTTCAAGTTCTGCCTCTTCAGTAATGTTTCTTCTTAATCAGAATTAGTAATTGAAGCTAATCAGTGTGCAGCCTGATTGGACCGAAAAATGCTGAGATTTAGTAATTGAGGCTAATTACTGTGCATTCTAATTGGCCTCACCAAAGGTGTGGGAAACAGAGATTACATTTGAATTAATATGCTAGGGTTCGTGTGGTTGCTAGAAAATAAAAGTGTCTATTCTTTCAAAAATAAAAAGAGAATTGAAAAAAGAAAAAGAAAAAAAGTGAAGCTATTTTTAGTAGATAAGAAATTTGATTCTTTAATTTAATCTTTGTAACTAAATTTTTTTAATTGAGAAATTCTTGAAAGTGAGTATTTTTCTTTTGTTTCATCACTTTTTAGCAACCAAAATTAGCTTGGGTAGAATATCTAATGTCAATCAACTCTTGAATGTATCAGAAGTCTACCTTGGTCAACTACCCAAACTATAGGTAGTATAATTCAGCTCATAGATTTGGCGATTTGTGCCCAAGATTTCTGTGAATTTTGCCCCTTGAGCCTCCTAATTTTCTCTTGGATACCATAAAAAAATTGTTTTTGGTGCATTAGTAGCTGTTAAATTTCTTTCTTGCTAGGAGTCAAATATACTTACAGTTTAAAAATGAAAAAAATAAAAGAAAGATGAAAATATCATTATACTTCACTTTTAGGGGGCAATCTCTTGGTGGAATAACTTTCATACTAGTTTAGTTATGCTTATTTTTTAAACTTACATAAGAGAATTTATGCTGATTTTAATTATCATGTTATATGTGTCTGGATTGAATTCCTGACTGAAGTGGAACACTCTAATCACTCGGGATCAATACTTACTGAAGTGGAACACTCTAATCACTTGGGATCCCACTAGATTTGAGAGTAATTAGCCTGGATTTCGGTGGAAGACTCTCCCCTCAAGTGAGTATGAGAGCCCAATTCATTTCTCTCCTTAGTATTGAAAAAAATGGCTTACAATGGAATTGGGGATTTCTGATTTTATATTAGATTTCCTTTTTCTCTTTTCCCAAGAACCTGAAGTCGGACACCCATTTTCTTTTAACCGACAACACATACACAACATGTTTTAACTAAGGGTATTTTGATGAAGTAGTGATAGATATAGGACTCCATTGAAAAATAACAGCCCCTGTATCACTGATACAAGGCTTATTCGTAAAATGCCTCAGTCTTCTTCCCCAGCCAGTTGCGCGCGGCTACTTTGGTCACTACAGTCACCCGACCTTAAGAGCCTTGTCCTCGAAGGTCCAAGAGGGGAACTAGCCGACAATAGTATGGTAATCTTCCCACATTGCCCCCTCCGGTCTCGAGTTGCACCATTGCACTAGAATTTGTGTGACGGCGTAGTTGTCATGTTTGATCATCCTCCGAGCCAAAATCTTTTTAGGATGAATAAATGATTCCACCTTAGCATCAACCTATGGGAATGGAGAGCTGACTGTCTTGCTAGAACGCAGATGCGATTTTAGCTGAGAAACATGGAAGACAGGGGTGGATCTTTGAATCTAGCGGCAGTTGGAGGCTGTACATAATTACGTTTAGCTTGGCTACTATTTGATAAAGCCCATAGAACTTCACTACTAACATGAAGTTCAGCCTAATGTGCACTGATGACTGTTTGTAAGGTTGCAGTTTAAGATAGACCATATTACCTACTTGATATTGCTGCTCGATCGGTGTTTGTCTGCAAACTGCTTCATCCTTGCTTGAGCCTTGGTGAGATCAACTTGCAAAAGCTGGATCATCTGCTGCCTCTCTTGTAAGTAAGTTCTAACTGAAGTTATTGACGATGAGATATCTTTATTGAGGACTAGTTGAGGAGGAGCGTACCCATATAAAGCTTGGAAAGGAGTGATGCCCAAACTGCTATGGAAGTTGGTGTTGTACCACCACTCGACCAAAAACAACTAGTTAGCCTACTTTTTTTTTTGGCTTACAGCTAGTCATGAACCTCAAGTAAGACTCCAAACAGTGGTTCACCCACTTGGTTTAATCGTCAGTTTATGGGTGGTAGGTCATACTGAATTGAAGTGAGGTTCCAAGGTGTTTAAATAACTCCCTCTAGAATTTGCTAAGAAAAATGGATCCTCGATCACTGATAATGGTGGATGGCAGCCCATGTAGTTTGTATATGTGGTTAAGGAAAAGGTTGGCCACCTACTAAGCTGTGTATGGATGAGAAAAGATTAGGAAATGTGCATACTTACTTAGTTGGTCCACGACCACCCACACAACATCTTTCCCTTCTGATTTTGGAAGACCCTCCACAAAATCCATGGTAATATCAATCCACAGCTGGTTCGACACGGGTAAGAGCTGCCAAAGTCTATTGGGATGTGTGGTGGCATGCTTATGCCTCTAACATATGTCACAACTTTGGATAAATTCAGTGATGTTTTGTTTCATTCCATTCTAATAGAAAATTTATTTTACCCTCTTGTAAGTTGCTTGGATGGCGAAATGTCCACCAACGAGTGAGGCACGGAGGGCTTCAATTTAGTTAAGGGTTTGGCAATTAACTCATAATTCCTCACAAATTTGCGATAGTAACCATGAGGCCTAAAAATCTTCTTAACTGTTTGAGTGATGTAGGTATTGGCCAATCGGTTATATATTGCACTTTGTTAGGATCCACTATTGCTCTTTTTTTAGAGATAATGCGTCTCAAGTATTCTATTTCTCTTATCGAAATGACGCATTTGGAATACTTTGCAAAGAGAGAATTTTCTTTCAGAATTGAAAGTACTTGCTCCTAGTGTTGTCGATGTGCCTCCAAGGTAGAGCTATAAATTAGTATGTCATCGAAGAAGACAAAAACAAGTCTTTGTATCAAGGGCTGAAAAAGTATGTTCATCAAGGATTGGAAGGTGGCCGGTGCATTACAAAGTCCAAAAAGCATCACTCTAAACTCATAATGGCTGAAATGAGTTCGAAAGGCTTCAATATCCGATGGGTGAATTTTAATTTGATGGTATCCCAACTAGAGATCAAGCTTTGAAAAGACTTTAGCGTTATGTAATTCATCCAATAACTCTTCAATCACCGATATGGGGTATTTATCCTTGATCATGAGGTCGTCAAGCTTCCGATAATCGACACATATTCTCCAACTACTATCCTTTTTTTTAACTAAAAGTATAAGTGAAGAAAAAGGGCTGTGGCTTGGCTGAATTATACTATTTTTCAACATTTCCTGCACAATACCCTCCATTAGATTTCTGTACAAATGGAACTCAATACAGCAGCAAGTTTGGTGTAGTAGCTTTAGATTTTAGATATATATGATTGTCTTAGGCTCTAGGTGAAGACTACTAAGTAGGTTTAGCAAAAACTTTTGAGTATTATGAGTGGAATTCTTTGAAGAGCTGATTAGGTTTAGTACTTGTCGATGATGTACTTACTTCCAATGTAAATAACTGTGTTATGTATGCCTGATATCCTTTTTTATCAGTTTATATATGGATTATTCTGGCACTACTTAACAAGGAGATGTGGCCTCATTACCGGTTAAGATGATCTCTTGGCCCTCTTTGCTAAATGTTAGTTTAAGCTAATTAAAATAAAAAAAATCATGGGGCTATTTCATTTCATCCAATTCACATTGAACACCATATCACAACAACCAACTATAACACTCTCACGTTGGCCTAGAATTTGTACCCTTGCATGGTCGATAATAAATTGGTGCACCATGAAGAGCTAACTATCTGTTGCCCATTAACTACCCTTATATAGGGGGAGGTAATTTCATATATCCATTGCTCTTCCCTAACTGCTTGAGAGTTGATAAAACTATGAGTGCTCCCGCTGTCCATGAGTATACACAGTTCTTTGGTGTTAAGCAATCCATGTATCCATGTGGTGTTTGGTAAGGATAATCCTTCTAAGACATGGAGGGATATGCCCATCTCAAGATCAGGCTCCTCACCAATACCCAAACCGTAATCTCAAGAATTACCTTAGCCTCTATCTTATCCTTCTCCAAATTAATCATGTATAGCTGCTGCTTGGCGCAATGATGACCCTTCCGATAAATCTCGTCACAGTTATAACATAAACATTTGTCTAGTCTAGCTTTCATTTCCGCATGCGACAACTTATTGATTGGAGGAAAGGAGGCAGTAGGGAAACTAGCTTTTGGTTGCATGGCTAGACCATTTTTGCTAGAATTTGATGTTGCTGAAGAGATCGAAGAGAAAAGAGGAGCTAAAGGAGGTTTTGGGGCTGAATAACTAGCTGAATTGGTACTGAAACTACTCACAAGCGACTGGGAGTCTAAATATAAGGAGAGCCCCAAGTGGGTATTCTCTTAACTTTTACTTAATGAATCTACCATGCTTTCCTGCATCTTAGCGATAAAAACACTATGTTGAAAAGTTTGAGGGTTATATTCTCCCACAATCCGCTGATAAAGCTATGAATAAAATACTTCTCTGTGAAGAATTTGATTTTGATTAACATCAGCGCCTTGAGTTCTTTGAAACACTCTTGGTAGGCCGTCACAGTGGTTTCTTGCTTCAATTTGTTGAATTCCTCAATAATGTTGTCATAACCCAAGTCATCAAACCACAAGCATAAATCCTCTTCAAATTCCTCCTAGGTTATGCGGTCTTTTGACTCTTGATAGTCTTGGAACCATGCTTCAGCTTTGCCTTCTAAAACCAGTAAAATGTACAATACCTTATGTTCTTCGAATATTGTCCTGAATGTGAAGAAGTGTCGACAGCGTCTACACCAAGATTTAGGGTTCTTTCCATCAAAATGGTGCAGCTCCACCTTTGGGATATGGATGGCTATTCCAGTGCCATTTTGCCACCAATCAGGTCGAGCGCATGCCTTGAAATCTGGAATATCTTTCCTCGGCTGCATTAGCTATCCCCGGTTCCTCTGATTAGATGAAGCATGAAACCATGGAGAGTCCTCTGATTCCACTTCCTTCTCCTTGATGTGGATTTCGTTCAACCTTCTAAAAATGGCCTCAAACTAAGCTCCAATGTGCTACTAGAACTGTTCCATCGACTCGCGCATCATTTTAGAATGGATCTGAAATTTATTGGTCAGATCTTAGATCTTCAGTTCATTGTTGCGTGAGAACGTTGGTACCGTCGCTAAGCGAGTTGCTTTTGCCATGGCGCCCCTTACCTTCTTCCCCACACTGCTAGAAGCAGATTTGCACCGCTCTGATACCAAATGTTAGGATTAAATCCTTGACTAAAGTGGAACTAGGGGTGGCAATCATGTCGAGTTAAACGGGTTTGAGTCGGGTTAGATTCAGGTTGGGTCAACTTTACCTTGACATGACTATGACCCGATTAATAAAGGGGTTGCATTTAATAAACACGAACACGACCTGATTATTAAACTGGTAACACGACACGACCCGCGTAACCTGTTTAATAAACGGGTCGGGTTAACACAACCCGTCTAACCTGTTTAATAAATCCTATATAAAATTTAATATTTATTAATTTCTCATACAAATAAAATAATCTATTTTCACCTCAACTAATACAACATCAAAATTATAATTCTAATAATTCATCATAACAAAAGCTCATACAACAAAATTTAGAGTTTAAAAAAGAGTTCTAACTCTTAAGCCCAAATCCATACAATAAATTATATAAAAAAGTTAAAACAAATCAATACAACAAGTTATATAACAAAATTTAGAGTTTAGAATGAAGTTCTAACTCTTAAGCCCAAATCCATACAATAAAGTATATGGAATAAAATTGAACAAAGTTTAGAATAAATCCATACGACAAGTTTTAGTTATAAGTCTCAAATGTAACAATCCCATAATAATTAGAATAAAGTTTAAAGTTTACAGTCCATTATACGCATCACTTATGCAAAATGTACGCTTTAATTTTTAACAAAATACGCATCGAGATTAAAAGAGTAAATTAATCTAAATCAGTAAAAAAATACCTGAATTTATAATTCGATTAACTATTTCTATCAATTTTAAAACTAACAAGTTCTTTTTGTGCAAATTAACCCGTTATGAACCTACTTACTCATAATTTATTAAAAAGAAAAAGATCTAATCTTGTAATTTATCTTCAAAATAAATGGCGTTATCTCTAGTTCACGTTATTACTTGCCCAGCCAGCAATCCACGTCATGTGCTCTTGCTATTAAAGTTAAGAATCGCACATTTGGCGGTCAAAAGTTGGCACCGATTCCGTATTACAATGTCCAAATGAAGCTCCTACTAAATATTATATCTGGCGACCATCTCTACTGTCAATTTATAAATCCAACGGGCGGGAGGGAAAATTTTATTTTCCGCATATAAAATTATATAGACAAGTACTGATGTGAAGAAGCGAAGTGTGTTAAATAGGGTTGGAAATCTCTCTCCGTGTCTTTGCGATTCCTGCTCCGACATCTAACCGCTAGGGTTAGGGTTCGATCCCTTCCTCTTTGTTATATATTTTTGCTTTTTTTTATTTAATTCTTTGTGTTTTCGATTGGTGTCATCTTTCTTGCGGGGTTTGGAATCGATTTCCTTGTTCTTGTGGTTTGATATTATTTTGATTGCAGGAATCGTCGGGGGATCGCCGCGAGGGTTAAGCCGGTCTTTCTGAAGCAGGTGAGTTGGGATTTTTTTTTTTTTTTCAACTGGGGCTCGAATTGGTGTGTTTTATCGTGATTCTTAGAGGATTTGTTGTTGGATTGAGTGTGAGGGCTCTCTAATTTTCTTGTAGCTGGGAGTAGATATATTACAGTTCGTGGCGTTTTTGCAACAAAACAAAACAAACAAAAAAAAAGTTTTTTTAAATATCGTGATGTTTGCTTCACTCTTATTTCCTGCTAATTATTGTATCAGTTTCCTTTTTGGATTCGCCATGTATACAATAAAGGTGGGAGCTTTAGCTTGGAGTTCTTCGTTGTCCTCTGTCTATATCTGATTGAGTGATGCTATTACCGCTTTTTGTTGGTAGAATTTGAGAATGCTAATCTATTACCCGGATTGAAATGTTTGGCTACCGAGTCTTCTTGTTTTTTTTTTCTTTTTTGCCTTGAATTCACATCCCTCTTTGTTTTCAAACTATGGGCTTGGTTTAGTTCATATAGTCATAGGCCTTTGTCATCTTTGCATAAAGGGTTAATAGATAAGTCGCAGGTGTGTTGCAAAATAGAAGAATTGGAAGCATGGAGCACAAGGAGACTGGATGCCAAGCACCCAAAGGTCCGATTCTATGCATCAACAACTGCGGCTTCTTTGGAAGTGCGGCGACAATGAACATGTGCTCCAAGTGCCACAAGGATATGATCTTGAAGCAGGAACAGGCTAAGCAGGCGGCATCCTCCATAGACAGCATTGTGAATGGTAGTAGCAGCGGAAACGAGCTTGTCTTTCCTGATAATGCTGATGCAGCAGTTGCTTTAGTGGAACCAAATACTGTACCTGCACAGAGGGCTGATACCATGGACTCCAGTGAGGGCAATCCGGCAAATACTAAGGTGAAGGATGGCCCTAGTAGGTGCAACACTTGTAGGAAACGGGTGGGCTTGACAGGGTTCAATTGTCGATGTGGAAACCTCTTCTGTGCAACACATCGCTATTCTGATAAGCACCATTGCCCATTTGACTACCAAACAGCAGCTAGGGATGCTATTGCCAAGGCAAATCCTGTTGTGAAAGCTGGAAAGCTTGACAAGATCTAGGATGCTGTGGAAGGAAGATTAAAGTATCTAGCTTGGTGCTTCAATTATATATCCATGCCCTTCTGGTTCATCTTGGGTGCTCATCAGGGTCCTCTATCATCCTAAGTGGCTGGATATGTGATGTCCAGATCATCGCGTGCAGCCTCAAAACTCTCTTGTGGATTGCAAAATGGTTTGCCTGTTGTCTAAGTGTGTGCTTTTAGTTGTGCTGTTTTATGGATTGTCTCATCACTTATGCTTTGGCTAGCTTTGTATTGTACTATCATGGTTACCTTGTTATATAAGCAGTAATAATCAGCAGTAGTCATGAAATAGTTGAGAGCTTCTAATCTGTTTGATTTTTCCTTAGATCTGTTTGTAGGCATTTCGTGGGTGACATATGGAGGTAAAGTGCAATGTGCAAGTTGTCATCCCTTCTAACTCAGCGACTTATTCTTTTCATGCATCTAACAGGTATATGTTCTTCCTTTACTATACAGTTTCGCTATTCTGACTAATCTACTAGCATTCAGTATGTTTCACATTTCTTGGTGACATTCTGGTCACTCCGGTATGGCATATTTCCAGTGTTCACCAAATCCTGAAAATTACCTAGCAGTATTTGTTCTATCCTGGGTGTGAATTTGTTCTTTAACTTTTCTTATGCTTGCTATATTTCTCTTTGGCTTTCTGGAAGATAGACAAATCTGAAGATGAACACCTTTGCTGATCTATATCTCTCTGCTTTATCTTGGTGAATGCTGGGGATTTTTTTTTTTTCATCTCACAGTTGTAAATGACTACTGTATAGGGTTGTCACAACAACTGTCAAGAAACATTTTTATTTTTCAAGACAAGATATGCCATTTTAGATAAATTAGGTATGATATATTTGGTATTGGACAAGGATTTATTCTGTTGCACTTATGCTAAGCAAATGTAAGATTTAGTTAGGAGGTATACTAACTGCGTTGGAGTATTCTGAATGTAATTGTGTCATTTTCAATGTAGCTGTGTGAATAAGTTATTGTTTGAAAATGGTCTTTGTGGGTACCTGATGAAATGGTCTGTGTATTAAGAATCGAAATGTCTTCTAACTTTGGGGGTTGATGGAATTTTTTTTTTTTTTACTGCACCGATCATAGGAATTTTCTTTTTAATGGCTACCTAGCATAACTGCCTGCCTTCAGAGTTTTAAGATAAAAACAAGTTTACTCTCTCTGTGCCAAACTTTCTAAGATAGATTATGAAGTAAAAAGAGAAGGAATTCACTGGATTGCATTCTTTATTGACCGATAAATTTAAACCTAGTTACCCCTATTAAACAGAGAAGCAAGCAAGAATAGTACTTAGACTAAAGTAGAAGAGCATTGCATGTGAGACAATTTTTCGATTCAACTGCTTAGAAGTGCAGAAATTTGTCTGCCTAAATGTAAAGTGATGTTCTCTTATGTAGGCTAGCCATCACACCTCCTCTAAGGATTTTCTTTCCCCCTTTTTCTAATATTTTTCTTCACCTTCTCTAAGAAACTATTCTTTTAACTATACAGCAACATGTTCATGAATAAATACACCGGCTAAACAATCCAAATCTGAGCATTTGGGTTGCAAAAGTAACTCTAAATATCTACGTCAAAAAACTAGGGTTTGGACCATATCCCATGAATGTGTCCTTCTGATCTAAGTACTAGCGTATGTACTCAAACTTCTTCTCTGTGTGGTCTCTTTAACAGGGCCTAAGGTGGGCTAGGTTAATAGTACTGTGCTGCATCACCGGAGGATAAAAGGAAACGGGGAGAACACTCATTCATTCATTGTTTACCTCATAATGTCAGAAGATATGCATTTATAATAGTGGTCACAACCCTAACAAGATCCAACTCTGCAGACATGTTTCAAGAAACCCTAAATTGGGGCTGTTTTTTTTTTTTTTTTACCTGACAACCTACTTCAAAGCTACGCTAATTTGGAATCAGTTGCCTTAAAAATCTTTCAACACCTGAGATGAGATTTTGGACTAGATAATCTGAATCTAGACTATTTGTTAAAATATTGTTCTCTGAATTAGTTTGACATGCACAAGATAGATCTCTTATCTGTTTGGTTGTGGTATAAGTATAACTTTATTCTAGTATAGTAAGGTCTATACGAATTTCATATCCAAGCAGCAATTTAATTCAAAACTAGTTTAGTAATACTTACTTCTCTCTCCTCTCCTATCAAATTTTTCTATTTATCAACAAAATCCAGTTGCCATTTTGCCCTTACAAAACATCAGGTTAGTGACTCTTATTTTAGTCACTCTCTTTTCTTCTAAAAGGTGTTTTGATCATTTACTAAAATATCTCCTAAAGTTTATTACTTTTTCATGTCATATTAAGTATAATTGTTACATTAATATATTGGTTTACATCCAAACACAATATTAATCTAAACTGGTTTAAATTAGTCTTATTTAAGATATGAGAATAGCTAAACTAATTTAGAATTTATACCACAATCGAGACGCCACCTTAAACTTGGTGATAGTTTTTGACAAATTATTACCAAACTATTAATTTTGGTAAATCAATTCTATGTTGTGCCTGTGCGTAAAAGAAGAGTGCTTTGATGCTGGACAGTTACCTTCAGTGACAATATAATTGGCAAGGAACCAACATTTAGACTTACAACTTCATAACCTGTTGTACTGATGACAGTGCTGCTCATCAAATATTATGTAAAAATTAGACCAGTAGTGAGGTACATATATATGTAAGAAATTAGGGTTTTATCAAATTCTGCAAGCAATAAGCAGAAAGTAGATAACCCTCCTCTGAGATGTAGGGAAAGCTTCCCTTTTCATCATTCACTCTAATTAGCCTAGCAATAATATCGTCTCCCTTATGTACATCGCATCTATATGCTGGTGCAATTAAGTCCATGGTAATCAACTATTGCTTCAGAGCTCCATCTTTAACTGGTTCGAGTGCAACGATGCTAAAAAGACAAAGCAACAGAAGAGCAGGCAGGTTAATACCGAGTCCAGTATCCAATAATAAACAGAAATGCATTTTTGTTAAGTCAATGAAGAGATGTCTAGTGTCATATTGACAAAATTGTATAAACTTTATATTCTTGATTTGCGAGATACAGCTGCAGCCAAGTGGGAGAAGTCAGAAGTGGGCTTCAAACATTTTTCTGTTGTTGGTTTATAATAGCTTGGCTTCAGCTCAATCTGGTTTAACACAAGCCCTTTTATATGCTTAATTCATAAACTAGTCGACCTTGAGCACATTAAAAATGCACGTCTGTGATATACCTTGAATTGATAAAGACTCAACTTTGAGCAAAGATTTAGACAGGAAAACCATATTTAGAGCAGAAGCTCAAGTTTGGTTTGAATTTGTAAACCTACTGTGACAGACAATTCAAAAGGAAAACTCTACTGTTCATTCATTTGCTAGCTGCTTAGTCAATCAGACCTACCAGCATTTGATTGCGGGTCATCGATAGCTGCTCTGCAGCGATATACTAGGGGAAATGGGGTCACTGCATGACTATGATGATCTGCCATTGATAACAGTCCTTTAAATAGCACAGTTATCATTCTCCCAAACTAATTGCCAACGTTATCTGGAAAGAGCAGTCTCAACAGCCCTGCTGCCTGTTGGTAGAGAAGTGTTTAATCTCACCAGATCCAAGAAGGCATTTAATCTTGCCTCCTAAGGATGGCAAGAGGTGGTTTTGAATGAGTCCATGTAGTTGGCATGCCCCACAGGGTACAAGATTTTCCAAGGTCTGAATAGTCTTTTAGATGAGCTGGTCTCCACCAAGCTCAAGACACAAACAGCTGTCACTAGGACCAAGAAATGCAATCCATAAACCTCAAGTTGATTTATGTCTGTGTAAGTAGGGAGGGATCAAATGGAGCTAGCTAATCTACCAACCTCTTTCGAGGGACCATGGTGACCAGATCTGAATGAAGTGGACCCCTGTGCAGCTCAATAAAAAAAGGAAGGGACTGATTACTTCAAGCAATCATTAATTGCACTGGGCCCGACAAGACCACCCAATTGGGACCGCAGCAGTGGGGATCCCTCAGACAGCAGATCTCTACTTACCAAAAGCCTGTCTCCCCAATAATTTAAGTCTAGGTCTATTGAATTCAGTAAAGAATTTATATGAGAAACTATTGAGCTATAGCACGGAGTGAATTCAAGAAAGAAATTACCAGATAGCGATAAGGGTCATTCACATACTTACTGGAATTGTTAGGATCATAGCTTAGTATCGATGCGCCAGGGTTGGCGAAGGCATGGGGTTGGGGGTCATTTCCTTCCCACATTTGCGAGATATGATGTGGGTGTACCAAATCAACGTGCCAGAACTGTTGCTGCTGTGGCTGTGGCTGTGGCTGCGGCTGCCGTCTGCCTCCATTTACGCCCATTTCCAACCACGTTGTTTGTTCCAAATCTGCTCCACTCTTACTGCTAACCGCGGTTGGCCGCCCACACTGCAAAGCTAAGAAACTAATTAGATTTACAAAATAATTTCGACCCCCCATGAATAGGTTCAAGTTTACGACAGAGGTGAAATATTTCGTATATCTAGGGAACAAGCAAAGATCCCATTTATTATGTTATCCCATAATGAAGTTATGGAGGTCACCATGAAAAACTTTCTACAGTCCAAATCTTTGGACTGACTGACAAATCAGAAAGCAATAGTGAGAAAAAACAAGATTAACCAACATGGCAGCCAATCACGAGGTGTCAATTAAGTACATGGACTGCGGCAAAACTTCTGCATTTAGATACCAAATATAAAAGATTCGATATACTATGTCATCCTTGGTGTAATGAAATCAATGACAAGTATGCCACTATAATTAGCCGAGACTTGTATTATTATATGTAGATAAGGCATCTTTTGCAATAAAGGACCTTTTTAATTGTTATATATACATACGTAAAAGATAAGTAGCTGTGATTGATATGTACGGAGGAAGCAGACACGTTCCGTTACCCGTACGTGTGCACATCGCTGAGAGGAGGCATTACGGATCGGGGTAATCAAAACGTTTGCTCGCCAAAAAGGGTGTTCGCCAGTGTAAGCTAGCGTTACGGCTGTCTTCTTGTCTGTTTCCGAGTTTTGATAGAACGGGGACTTCTTTTTTTCCCAATTCTGTTTCCGTTTCTGTTCGACGCACCCAAAGGGCAACCGGCAATTATGAGTTAAAAGAATTCTAGCCCGACCCACGGGGCCCATTGCGGTATTGTTTTTAATGCGAGCACCGCGGAGCAGCCGATCTGGTCATTAATTATTGTTTTCTCTCCCATCCTTTATTACGTGCTACTTAGAAAGCAATACAATAATAAGATGATGGGCATGGGATTCAGGGAAAGGAGTTAGAATACGTGCCTCAGAGGATAGGAAGCTGTCGAGCCCGCCAAAGTCGACTCTTGGGTTCACCGCCGCGAGCCTCATCGACAAGAACTACACCAACCAAAAATTAACACCAAAATAATTTTATTAGATTTGTCAGAATTGGAGTAAATTGCAGAAAGAGGGTCCCTTTTTTTTGTATAATTATAAGCTAAAAATAGAGGGAAAAAAGAGGCAATTTAAGAGTGAATTTAGTACAAAGTACAAAAGAGCTCTAGGAGCATTGAAGAGAAAAGGTGGGAGCAGGGGGACAGGTTAACCAAAAAGCTTTTATAGGTGCGGTCGTACCTCAACCTGGCGTTGTAGAGACTGTACGTGGTTGATGATCTCATCCAGCACTAGCGCTGTACCCGATATCTGCTGCGCCATCCACAGTCACAATTTACTCATTTATCTCATCTTATGCACAGAAACCCAAAACCAAAACTACTCACTTTACTAACTAATAATATTTCCTTTTCTCCCTTTTTTTTTTTCACTACTGTTGGCGTAGAAGAAAGTTGGCATGCTATGTGCTAAGACTTCGTCGAGTACGATGCAAAATGTGAACTACAAATTAGTGGGCACACCTAAACTGTACTGCAGTAAGGCAAGCATCTTGATTGGGCCAATTTGAAAAGGACCGATCGGGATCCAAAGAGCAATGATTCAAGCATAATCTCTTATACTAGTTTAAATTTATGCCAAGGTTTTCAAGTTGTAGCACAGCCACCGAAGTGGAGTAGCAAACAGCAGGGAGTTTGACTTTGCATTAGAGAATCAAACAGAGATATAATAATTGCTAAACCCCTGATTACCAAATTCTTAAGTGGATTGGTAAATAAAGGTCCTTTCCCTCCAAGATCTAAAGACAAAAACGCTTTTAGATCACACCTAATCCGGAGCATGGAAAGAGATTCTAAATTAAGAACCAACCAAAGCTTCCGACCAAAGCCAACTTCTGTTCGTTACACCAAACCACTATCACGTGCTGGTCCCATGACTCAAAATTTGCAATTTTTGATATTTTTAAATCCGTAGGGTTCTATATATATATATATATATATATATATATATATATATATATATATTTGCAATTATAAAAGAGGAAAAGGGAGAGGCTCACCTTGCTACAGCCGGGGACCAGCTCTTGGAGAAGCTTCATCCGAGCATTTATTTTTTCCCTTCTCGCCTAAAAAGTAATAAAAATAGAGAAGTTTAAATTGAGGTATAATACTTAATTATGTACTTAATCTATTAAGATTAGGGGTTAATTAAGGAAGGGGGAGGAGGTCGGATAGGATTACTCGCTCCGCGAGGCTGTGGCTATCAGTCGCCTGTCCGCGGCGGGCACGGACGTGGACGTAAGGGAGCTGCTCACCACCTCCGGTATCCTCCTTCGCGGTCCCATCCTCCGCGTTCCTACTCTTCTTCGCCTTCGCCTGCGCGGGTCACTCCACAAATGGTAATCAGCTCATCACCTCGGATCCCAAATACTCCCACATTACCCGGAAATGGAAACCCTAACCCTAAAACCGTACCTTGCTTCCCTTCTCTCCGGCTTCCTTCCGCTTCGCCACCGGCGACTGCCGCTGCGGCGGAAGGGGGTCGGTCCTGGTCTTCGGTGAGGGGTCGCCAGAGCTGGACGGCGAGCCGTCGCCGGCTCCGGCGAAAACCGAGAAGCGGGCGGCGCGTTCGACGAGGGCGGCGTTGGAGGGGAAGGTCGGGGAGGAGCAGGGAAGCGGGAGGCGGAGCCGCGGCCAAAGATCGCCTCCGGCAGCGGAGGCGGTGCCGGCGCCGGTGGGGTCGGGAGAGTGGAGGAGCTCGACGGCTTGGTTAGGGGGGAGGCCGAGAAGGGCGGTGAAGGAGCTGCTCCCGGCGGCGGCGGAGGAGGAAGCCGGAGGAGGAGGAGGAGGGTCGCGGATTAAGCTCTGGATCTCCTCCTCAAAGCGTATGGAGTCGGCGATCTCAGGCGTGTAGGTGCCGGAATCGCCGGATCCGGCGGCGGAGCTCCGGGTCGGTGGATCCATCGCCGAATTCGCCCAGGACGAAATGAGGGGGGAAACGGGGTGGAGAGGGAGACGAGGGAGAGCTACAGAGGGAATAATATATAGAGCTCCTTTGTTGTCGTTCGAGTGTTTTCTTTCTCTAGAGATGTCTGTGTAGAGGGAGGGAGATTTCTCTCTCTACTATAAACTCTATCGGCGGTTTTACCGGAAAGAGACGCGCCCTGAAAGTAACGTCTGGAAAGAGTATAAAAAGCGAGGGGGAGAGAGAGAGAGAGAGAGTAGTCACCTCTAACTAGTGATAGTGAAGAAGGAAGAGAGAAGGATAAGGAATCTTTCTAGTGTGGCTTTACGGGTTTTATATCAACCTCCAGTACTGGAGTCCTCCATTTCTGATCTGACGGATCGTCCGAATCACGATGCACTTATCGAAAACACCGCAAAATGATAATTTTTTTACCATTCAGGGACCAATTTTATGCTCTATAAATATATATCATTTTACCAATGATGGTCGTTACGTGCCAACCGTCGACCGTGCCGTAAAAAAAGAAAAGAAAAAGGTGACACTTTCGTCGTCGCCCGAGCTCACATTAGGTGTCCTAGCTCAAGGGAAAGGAAAAAAGAGATCGAAAGAAAGAAAAGGACAGATCTGCAACTTAAGTTTAAAACAATAAACTCTCTCTCTCTTTCCTTTATCTTGGGTTAGGGCATTCGATGCGAGCTCGACGACGAGATCGATGGCAAAGTTATTAGGAGAGGTGCCATGCGACACCCCTCATGCCACGTATCGGTACGCCGCTAGCACAACAAGTGCAGACCAGCACGTCCATCCATACATTTTACAACCAAAATTCATATTAATCTTTTTTTTTAAAGAAAATTTCTAAGTCCCACTAATGTTGGAATTGATATTTGTTTATTTATAAGCTCATAATTTGTAAATATATTTTATTTTTCATGTACTAGTTACTAAATTAGTGATTATTCTGATTCATTTGTTTTTTACCTTTCATTCTAAAAGTCACCTGATCACTGGCTTAAGATGGCATAACAAGAAACCACAGCCAATAATTTTTCCTGATCATGATAGCATAATATCAATTATTTAGGGGTTATAATTTGGCCAAACAAGTCTTGAAATTATTCAACCTATGACTAATCAGATTAATAGTCTTGATTGTTGTTGATTCAATTTTAAATTACAGCTTATTCTGAGTTGAGCTAAATGCAAGTATAATCTAAGTATTTTCTTTCAAAATATAGATATGCTAAATTATATATATATATATATATATATATATATATGTATATAAAGGTCAAGGATGATCTTGACAAGACTAGTTACTTACTCCATCACTGTCACACAACGTCGTTCTTCATTTAGATCACAATTCACAACTATTACAATGATTCACTCTTATTCTCACTCTCCATCTCAATCACTAATGAAGATAATGACAATGCTTGTCACGATGAACATTTGTTACTATCCATCCATAGAAGATATATATATATAGAGAGAGAGAGAGAGAGAGAGAGAGAGAGAGAGAGAGACCCACCAAGTTAACTAAGAAGCATGTAGAAAATTCATCACATTTTATTTATTCAATCCAATGTTATGGTGAACTCCATCTAAAACATTTATAGGCTTTCTTTCAGAATATGGATGCCCTTGTGGTCCAAAAGATGCATTTATACTTCATTAGTGTTGCCTGGAGGAGATTGTAAACTGTAATGTAGTTTGCTTCAGGAGAAGGTTGATCCTTGCATGAAAGATAAAAAGGAGCAAATTTTAATTAAGCTGTATATAATTGCAGCCTTCTCCCCCTAGAAATATATCATCAAGTACATTTTATCCTAATGGTTATTGGCCTCATCCTTTTCTATATACTTGCAAATCAAGTCCTCAATTTGGGTCATTATACAAAAATATGCTTCCTTTGTTACTGATATTGAGATGTTCTTTGGCCCCTCTTCTTTTAAGAGAATTAAAGATCTAATTATGTCCCAATTAAATTAGTGTCACCGTGTTCCAACCTAAGTATACTCATTTAACATGAGCCTCCTTTATTTGCTTCTTCTTCTTTGTGGTATTTTTTTTCATCCTTATAGTTTTATGTTAAAAATTAAAGTGATTTGTCTGTACAACAAAAGGACAACTTTTTATTTAATTTATTAAAAATGTAGGTGGTGATGCAAACCATACATTATTATTATTATTATTATTTTTTATCCTAAATCCTCTTCCAATTTACAAAAGATCTTCAAGTAAAATCCTACTATTATCAGCATAGCACTTGACTGGTGCCATCATAAATATTAGATAATTTTGTTATCTATGAGTCTGTTGTAGTGTTTGACAAGGGTAATTTTTCATTAAAAAAATCAATAATAAGATAGAGTTGAGATCATATAAACTTCATAACAAGGGAGGTTTTTTTTCTTGGCAAATTATCCTTGAATATAAATAGATCTAGTAGCATGTATAATGAACAAGGAAGAAAATAAATAAGCTTGCATGTGCTACATAATGGATATTCCAGACTTTGTTTAAGGTACTCAAACCAATGCCACATTCTTAATCAAGCCTAATGTGTTAGAGAATCCTCTCCAAGAAAGGACCTTGCAATTGTAAATGGAACCCAAAGTAACCTATACTTGGACTACTAGTTGACTACTATGATTTATTACCAATCCCCTCTACTTCCAAATGATTTCTGTTTACCTCCAAATGGTACCAAGGGAAGGATCAAATATATCTCTGATATACAGGAACAAAAAATGAGAACTCTCTTGTTTGTTCCCTTTTAAGTCCGAAAACATTACAATCCTTAACAAACAAGTAGGGTTTTAAATGAGGTTGGAAGAATCCTACAAATTTTAGTTTGAAATTATGAATCATAATCTTCTTTATACTATTTAAACCCTTGGTTGCACATTAGAATGGTTTAAAATTCAACGGTGGTGAACGATCATTTGATCTTACAGAGCAAAAGAATAATACTTTTCTTCTAAATGTGTAGTTAAGGCTAGCCATGGCAATCCACAAGATGATGGCCGATGGTGCCACAACGAAAGTAAGTACCAAGAAGATTCTTATAGACAATTATGATCATGAGGTCTTCTTTTTTTAGCCTGATAAATAAATTCTATTTAAGAAGGTTAAATAAATTAATATCAATGCAAACCCTAATGTAGTACTCAATGAGGACATCAATGAAGTGAACACAGACAAGAGCATAAGATAACTTCTCTTGGGAGACGTAAAAATCAGGTCATTGAAAAATATTAGAGGCTTATCTCATACCATCTAAAACACCCATAAGGATAGAGAGCATGTCGTCATGGTAGATAAACTTAAAAGCATCTTGTTGATAATTATGGCCGCCTCTTACAATCGCTAAATGCAGTTAGTAAGTTGAGTGATAATTTTTAGAGAAATAATGCAGCTCAAGAATTGGTTAAGATAGGGCTAGTAACACTCTACTTTGTTTTGTTCTACAAGTTCAAGATTGAAAATAACTAATCAAAAGTGTTTTGCTTGATTCACTTAAGCTAGTCCTTGGAGATGAAATCTAAGGAGAAAAAATGAGTCAAAAATGCCTTTAGTTACCTATGCCCAAGGATGAGTATTAGGATAGTTAGTAGTGGAATAAAGAGTTAAAAGAGCGAAGAAAATAGTTTCACATAAGGGTAAGCCCAAAGCCAAAGAAAAATTTATAATCGAAAAGAGAGGAGAGAGGAAAAAGGAGAAATAACAAGTGATAGCTCTACGACGATAATAAAATAGCACCATATGGGAGGATAGCAAAGGGGACCCTACAAGGAGCACCTCTTCCTTCGCCATGGGGAGAAGGGGCAAAATGTTTAAACAAAGGAAGAAATAATTGCTAGCCAATATAGAGAATTTTGAAGGTGTAGAAATTCCTCTAATGCTATTTGTTATCTATCCTAAGAAACAAAAAAAAAAAAAAAAAGCCCATCTGAATTGAACCTAAAACCTTTGCATCTGGATATCAATCCGACCCGATAATAGTTCTGGTATAACTTTCGGATCCTAACTGGTCCGATCCCGATCCGGATCCGGATCCGGTTGGCGGGTTAACTACTTGACAAGGAGTTATTAAAGAAACTAGGGCTAGCCTTCCCCGAACTATCTCTCTCTCTCGTCGAAACCGCTGTCTGGCGGAGATCCGAGGTATGCGAAGAATGATTCCGACGAGAATCGCCCTGTCTTTTTACGAAAATTCGATTCTCTGTTTCTTGCATTACTTCAAGCCTGGATTTTTATGAGTCCGTCGATCCAGGTTTAGCCAGGAGTCTTTGAGCTGAATTATCATAGGGTTAGGGTTTCTATCTCAGATCCACCTTTTTGGTTAGTTTGGATGCTTGTCGTCGATAGCGTGGTAATTTAAGAAATCTTAATCGTAGTTGGCGGAAAAATTGGCGAGATTTTCTGTTTCGCCTATATTTATGCTGACAAATTGGATGTTTGATCGGTCCACTTAGGCTAGGGTTTTTATTCTTTGTGATATTTCATGTTGTTGTTAGTGCATCTGCTCTGTCTTACCCCTTAATCGTTGGCTGAATCGTCTTGGTTTTTTTGTTTCCATCTTAGGTCGTCGTTATATTTTTGGTTATTTTTATGAGAAAGTTGGATTCTTGTCGTTGATAGAAGAAAACTCTAGTTAAACTTTTGAGGAAATTTTGGGCAGATGTTCTAATTCGCTTTTTATTGTCATTTGGGATGGGAATCTATTAGTTTGATTGACGTCTCTAGGTTTGTAGTTTTGATTCTCTAGCTATTTCATCCTTTATAATGGTTGACCTACAAGTCCTCTAATCGGAGCTTAAAGAGTGCAGCTTTTGAGTTCCGATCACACTTGCTTTTGATTGGTTGCTCCTTGGGAAATCAATCATGGATAAAGGAATTGGATCGAGCCTTTTTGTAAATGATGGCTCTTTCATGGAGAAGTTTAAGCAACTCCAGCAAGAGAAGGAAGCGAAAGCCCAAGCAGTGGAGGCCAAATCATCCAACTCAGCCAGCTCTTCTGTCCCCTTGAAGGCCCCGGTCATAACAAACAAAAGGCCTTTGGAAGTAAAGGACACAAAGAAGAGTAACCTGCCTGCTTCAGGTGGAAAGCTTGCTTTCAGCTTGAAACAGAAATCCAAGGTTGCAGCTGCACCAGTTAAGTTTGCTGTGGATGAAGAAGAGGAAGGTGGGGGTGATGAAATTGTTTCAGGTGATGAATCTGCAAAGAGAAAGAAATTGTCTACAGTGGAGATTTCTGAGCCATCAGCACAGCAGGGGAACGTTGGTAATTACTTTTTGCATGCACACCCTCTTTTATGCTGCAATCATAGATAAAGGTAGATAATAACAGTTGCCAATTGCTTGCTATCTTGTAGATAATGCTTCATTTTGTATTTGCGTACTGTGGCAGTATTTGTTTCGAGACATATATAAATAAGTGATTCCTTGTAGATGCTTATATTCAACTGCCTTAATTGTTGGTAGCTTGTGAAAACTTTTGTCCATATTAGAATATCCAGTCCGAAAATCTTAATTTGACTGCTATTCTTTATTACCTTTTATTTGGTGAAGGTTAATATTGTCTGGGTTTTTCTATAATTATCTTGTATTATCATGCATGCTGTTATTACCAATTGTGTATTGATGATGTACTACTTGTATCATTGTGCAATTTATTTGAGTAAATTTTATGTATTTTTCATAACTTTAGTATTTGGAGCTGCTTTGGATTTTGATTTAATGCGCCCTACTCAACTAATTAGTAATTGGTTATGTCTTATCATAACATAAGAGTATCTGCTTCGACCTGTTCAAATTTGAGTGTAGTAGTTCATTAAGAAGTTTCTCATCCACCTCAACTGGGGACTTCATGAGGGTCTCTCCTGACAATGGTATATATACATATATATATATAGTTTCTTCCAAGAATAAATAATAGGAAAAGCTCTTACCTTTTTCCTTCTGTAGTTTTTCGTTGTTGTGTTGCCTGATATTTAGAACATTTTTACCCATAATAGCTTTGCACATGTAAATTACATATAGTCTGGGTGCAAAGGTCAGGTGGTCATATGTTGTCCTTGGTATTGGAGCTATATTATCCTATACCAAATTGCTATAAGAGCTGTATTATCCCACTTCACTCTCATTGTTAGAAAAACTACTTGTATGATAATGGAATATTCTACTGAAGATCAGAGGAAGCAGCTCTATTGTGACAGTCTTAAAAGTTGCTCCATGATTTTCCAAAGTTACTCGTAAATGACAGGATCACAAAACATCCCTTTCAGCATCAGATTTGCTACACTGCTGCCTTATCTTTATCACATGTCTGTTCTGTGGCAGGCATTCTTGAACTTTCCTGTCTCATGAATGCAGCTTATAACTTATGTATCTATCAACCTTGCTGGAAAGGGATGTTGAGTGAAAGATTGGAAAATGTGGCACCCCTGCCACAACCATAATTTTCATTCCCTCGTTAATGCTCTCGGTATTAATCGGTTATTTAAGTGACATGCAGCACCGTCACCACCAAGCGACATGACAGTGAGGAAGGTAGCAGATAAATTAGCAAGTTTTGTTGCAAAAAATGGAAGACAGTTTGAGCATATCACACGTCAACGGAACCCTGGAGATACACCATTCAAGTATGAACTCTATCCACATGTTCAGTTTATGCAGCTTCTGGAAATTTTCTATAGTACTATCAGCAGAATTTTCCCAATTTGGTAGTCCTATCATACATCTGTGCTCATGCTTTATTTATGTAATAATTTTGTGTAATTAAATTTTGGAAGAGGGAAAATCACCTGCCTATGTTCTTATTGAAATCCATTCAAATCTGCTCAAATCAATTGACATCTCATAGGAGTCGTAACTTAATGGTTCCAAAAAATGGATTTTGAGAAATTAGAATGCCAAATCAATTGAATTCCAGAGATTTGGGGTTTCCAAACTGGGTGGTAGTGAGAAATCTATCTCTTAAACATAGGACTCCTTTACTAATTTTTCAGTTTTTCTGTTTGCAGGTTTTTGTTTGACTCAACCTGTTCAGACTATAAATATTACGAGTATCGGCTTCATGAGGAGGAAAAAGCTCTTGCTCAGATGGAATCACAGACATCACATACTGGTTTGTTCAGTCTATCACATTTCCAAATTTCAAAGTGTTACTCTTCTGTATGTTTATTCTACTATCTTAACTTATTGTCCTACAGCAAGTGCTAGCAGTTCATCTTCTAGAGCACCCAATGTTCCTCACAGGAGTAATTTTCAACCACCATCGAATTACCAAACCCCTGCTTCAGCTTTATATGGGACACATGAGGAGTCTTCATCGTCAGGAAGATCTTCAAGTCATGGTAACCTATCTCTAATTCTTTTATTGGGATAGTTTGTGCAGTTACATGAAATAATTTCTTGAGCATGTAATTCTTCTTCTTACTAAGCTCTTACCATGTAGATGATCCTTACTGGCATTTCACATGCTATATATCTTGGATAGTAATTATTGGAGGTGCTTATGAAAAAAATTCCCCATGAGATTTTATTGCAGTTGCAAGTTCTGTTATCCTACTTAACATATAATGAGGTTGAGATATTCTTGCAGAATTGTCTCCAATGAATCTGCCATCAGGGGACCAACTTATTTTAGTGCATTAATTATCATCGCAAGTGCTGACTTTTATGGCTTTTTTGCTTTTTCAACATCAATTTTGCACAGGCTTGAAAAAGATTTTCTACTAACTGTAGAGATAGGTAGAACATGGGGATTTCAAATGAAATCATGTAGGTTACTTTTGATATTTTCTGATTCTGTTACAAATATTACTAATTGTTGTCACAAAATTTTGATAAATGGTATGGCAATGGATTTCATTTTAAGATATGTAAGGAGGACAAAAACTACTCCATTTTGATTTATGAAGTTATTTGAGATGGTTATCCCTTTCTCTTTTTATCACACCACGATTATTTGTTTGTAACATCAGAGTAAATTAATGATGAGAGAGTCTCTCAATTGTTATCTGTAAATCTCATTAAGTTTGTAAACTATTCTTTCCAGGAAGATCATCAGCAAGGGCTTAAACTCATATATTTCCTGTTTTTATTCTTGTCATGTTCAATTTCCAATTTTTTTGTCTTTTAGGTATCTATCTATACTTGAGCATGATAATTAGATTCGGACATGAAGGCTTTCAAATGGGATTTCTATTTCTTGGTATTTCACATAAAGTCTTTAAGATATAAATGTTTTGTTATGCAAGATACTTTTTCAGTGCCATCAGCAAATTGTACGTACATTAAGCTTTCACTGTTCAAGATTTGAGCAGTATCTTCAGATGTTAAACTAATATATTTGATTCCTCCTTAATGCATTGCTTATGAAACAAAAGAATAGTTGACCTATTGAGGACTGTTATGTCATGTGCCGTTTCGGTCTTACTTAGAACTATAAAAAAAATTTGACGAAATTTTGCATCCAAGTGTCATTTTCTCTTTCAGGAATGTTCAGACTCTAAATTTCTAATTCTTGAACTGCAGATGAATCCAGTGGGCCTCCAGGTGCAGATCCTATTGCCATGATGGAATTCTACATGAAAAAAGCTGCCCAAGAAGAGCGAAAGAGGCCATATAAACAATCAAAAGATGAGATGCCACCACCTCCTTCACTTCAAGGTTTTCTTTCCTCCTCATGATTGTTAATTTCAAGTTCTTCATGCTGCTTATTCACTGAGCAATATAAAACAAATAGTTTTATGGTTGAGCTTTTGGTGTCTCTTTTGCTAAGGTGATCTTCAGTTCTATACCCACATTTATGGTTTGGTACTTCCAAGTCAAAAGTGGTAATCCTTGTTGGAGTGAATATCCTTTTCAAAGTTGAGCTAATATCTACTCCCTGCTTCCAGGGGATTTGAATCCCAGAATTTTATTTTTCAAAAATTCTTCTGTTCGTACTTTGTTTTTCTCTGTCAGCCAGGTTTGATAAAGTCAGAATAAGATTTTTATATCCTAATCTTATCCCAATCTAATAGGATATTGTTTCAATGGGAACCTTTCTTTTATGCTATATGACCTATTTTATTGACTTGTTCTGAAGAACTGGAATTTGTTCTTTCAGCTCCTGTTAAGAAGGGTCACCACATGGGTGATTACATTCCACAAGAAGAACTTGAGAAATTTTTGTCTACTTGTAATGATGTGGCTGCACAGAAAGCTGCCAAAGAAGCTGCCGAGAAGGCTAAAATCCAGGCAGACAATATTGGGCATAAGCTTTTGTCTAAGATGGGCTGGAAAGAAGGTACAATCAACAGTTATCCTACTTTTCCTCTAACATGCTGCATCGCTGAACAAACATCTCTCAAGAGAGTCTTCCTGTGGTTTTTGTGTAAATCATTTTCATTGCAGGCGAGGGGCTTGGCAGTGATAAGAGTGGACGTGCAGATCCAGTTACAGCGGGGAATGTTAAGTTGAACAATTTAGGTGTTGGTGCACAACAGCCTGGTGAGGTCAACCCTGATGATGATATTTATGAGCAGTACAAGAAGCGCATGATGCTTGGTTACCGCTATAGACCGAATCCTCTGGTATTTGCCTTTATAGTTATCCATTTTTTTACACTATTTTTAATTTTTAATGGATAGGCTATTTTCTAGATGTGTGCCAGAAGTAAATTGCATGTATAATTGCCTACAGTCTGTAAATGGACATGGAATAAGACTGTTTTCTATGTCCTTGTGCAGAATAATCCACGAAAAGCATATTATTGATGGGAGCATCGGTGCCCTTCTGATGTAAGCATATTTCTGTGGTTTGACTTTAACTTTTGCTGAAGAACTGAGAGTAGAAAATTTAGTCGAATCATTACATACATAATAAGCTAAATGTTCTCACTGCCACAAATTTTCTTTGGGTACTGTTCTCATATTTGTTTCCTATATGCCAGGAGAAGGTCACAGGTTGCATATATTGCCTGCAGAAACTTTAAAACCTGGAAATGCTTGAATATTGTGATTGCTGGAGGCTTATCCAGCCTTCTTTCCAATATCAGATGTAAAAGGGTAGAGTTCATTCATGCTCATGATGTTTGTCTTTTTCTAATATGGTGGACAATGTATCATCCACTGCTCTTAAAATCTGTCAATCCACTCACTGAATTCTTAGTATTCCAATTCTGTTAATTTGTACCGACTTCTACTATGATGCTCACTTGATATTTGTGGAGCTAGAAGCCCTATCATTTATATGGATTTTGAGCTATTACAGTTACTACATGTCTTGTTTGTTTCCTTGATATAAACTTGCTGGAAGTAAAAAAAAAAAAAGAAAAAAGGTAAACTTGCGGTGCTCTGCAAGATACCTTCTCTTAAAATCATCAGAGATAACTTCTTTTTACAAGTTCCGCAGCCCTCTTTCTGGATAAATATTGCGAGTTACCAACAGGAGACAAGATGAAAACAGGTCTTGTTATGATGAAATGTTACTCTAGAAGTATCATACTTTTGGAAACTAAACATGCAGCTACTGGTAGTCATTAGGACTGCAATCCATTTTAAAAGATTGTGATGTTCTCAAGGTGTGGCAGATAAGTTACATTTTGTTCGACCTAAGGATCGTCCATTGTGCAAAGTTTTCCCTACTCGACGTTCAGATGTTACACTTGTTCCTATAAAAGTTCCATTACCAAAATGCATGTCTGGCTGACCAATTAATCTAGCTGAGTTTGATTAATTGGTTTAGGCTTGTTATTATCTTCAAGCCGAGCTTGATCATTTGGCAGGCTCTATCAGGCTCAGGTAAATGACGTGCTAAATAAGGCTAAAATATAATTTGGAAACTATTAGATCAAAGTTTAAAATGTTTGTTATTGAGCATATCGAATGGCTTGTTCAGGCTCAAAGCGAATGAGGTTATATGCAGCGACAAAATAAATCCTCTCGTTACAGCAGAATTTTTGAGCTTGGTCTGAAGAATGAGGCCAACTAACTCTATACCCCTTTATTGGGCTAAACTCCAGTCGTATCTAAGTTGCTTTCTAAGTTAACATTATTCGCTGGTCAAGATGAATGGCTTGCTTATTTGGACGACTCTCGTGCTGGTTGATATAGTCTAATTGACCAAGCTCATCCCATATGGACATACTCATGTACTTCCGTCATACCCAATTTAACTAAGAAGTATCTTTACAGTTATCTCATTTCCTTGGTGTAACTTAGACTATAATTTTCTTCCTACTTTTCAAAAAAAATTGGGGAAATTTGCATATGACAACTTCTCTTATAATAAAATTACGATTGACACCGAATATTTTATTATTAGTAAATCGAGACCGTATGATTTAGAGAATTTGTCCATAAAATATTCTGCTGTTAGTTAAACTTAACCAAATTCCTAGATTAACTACACTAAAAATATTACAAAAATATACTTAACTAACTAAGTACTTATCCAACCCACGCTAAGATTATTTTAGTCATTTAAAAAATTTTAAATTTGAGGATATACTTTCACTACTTAAATAGTGTTAGTTTAAATCTAACTCAATATATCTTCTACACATACTCCCGAAATCACATAACTTGATTTACAAATAGTAAAAATATATAGCGTAAATCATAATTTTATTAAAATACTGGATATTATATGCAAATCTACCTATTTATTATAAATCGACCAGAATGTGTATAATTTTGATCCCAATATAAATTAATCCCATAAAGAAAGTCCTATGGCTTGGGTAAGCATTAACTAGTGAAGCTTGAAAACAAGAACATAAATGTGACATTAATAATATTCTGATATGATTTTGGTTTGCACCTCATTTTTTCTTCCTCAACGATATCATGTTCACACCTTACATTTACACAGCGAAGCTTGTTAAAGTAGTAAGTAGTTAAATATCACATATAGAAAGTTACCGAAGGGCATTCTTGGTAATTAAGTCAAATAAGCTTGAAATTAGCGATTATATTATTCTCAATGGCTTTTTGTTTGGATCCTTTTGACCTTTTGTTGGATCTAACATAGAAGGTTATAGACAAAAATTAGATTTGTAATTAGTAAATACCAAGAAGAACAAGTGTCGAGGTTGATTATGAACTATTTTAATTTTATTCTTACAAAGACATTCTTATGTAAAAGAGTAGTCGAAGTATTTAAAATTGGTCGCATGGTATTTTCTAATTAAAAAAAATTAAATGAATAATTAATGGAATGAATGTCAAAAAAAATAAATGAGAGATTATATGTTTAAAAAGTGTAATAATTTAAGAGTCTACGTGTAATTATCTTATGATGAAATATAATTAGATGTAATTAGTTTTGCAAACTAAAACAAAAGAAAAACTACTATTTTTTTTTTGAGAAAATAATCTAAAATTGAATGAAATTTAATTTATAATAATAACTAATAATAAAATTAAGGAATAATTATACTGGACTCTTAAACTACTGCTTATTTCCCCATACATCATCCTCTTATTTTGATTTGGTGCATATTAATTTTCTAAATTATAGGAAATCTTTTATCATGTGATGGTCTTAACAAAGAGCGTTGACCTTCAATTTTTCTTAATATAGGTAAAATAATCTACTTAAAATTGACCACACGATATTCACGTGCTTCTTTTTTTGAAAAAAAAAAATCTACGATAAATATTTAATAGCGGGAGATTTTATAGGGTTTTTCATACTTAAGGGGTCAATATGTAAAATAAATAAGGAGATGATCAACGTATAAATATTCAAAGATCGGGGGAGTTGGTGTAATTTATTCCTAAAATTAATAATAATGCATGGAGGCATAGAGAAAGTACTGAGGACCGCACGAGGCGTTGAACCAGTTGCCATGTCAATGTCTTGATCTTTCTTCTCACGTTCATCTCTCCCTCTTCTCTCTCTCTCTCTCGTGGTGTCTTGATGATCCCTTCAACTCTTTTAAAGTCTAAGCGCATAGAAGAAGAAGAGTATAAAAAGGAGAGGTGAGACGAGGGAGATCTCATGAACACTTCTCCAATCTTGTCTAATTCGATTTTGGGTCTCCTCCAATTCCTCTCCTCCGTCCTAAAGCTGCGATCTTTGGCGGTCCTCCGAGGGGATGTCTAATCTCTACGGCGAGTTCAACCAAAAGATCGACTACGTGTACAAGGTGGTGCTCATCGGGGACTCGGCGGTGGGGAAGTCGCAGTTGCTTGCGCGGTTCTCGAGGAATGCGTTTAGCCTCGATTCCAAGGCCACTATTGGGATTGAGTTCAATACCAAGACGGTCACCATCGATCACAAGACCATCAAAGCCCAGATTTGGGACACTGCTGGCCAGGAAAGGTGGCAACTTTTTCCCTTCTCTTTTGCTTGATTTGGGCTTCCCTTATTGCTTTCTTTTAATGAATTCTTTGTTGGGTAGCTGAGGAATCAACGGTTTGGTATGTGGGACTTGTTTCCTCGTCGGTCGTGTGGGTTTGACTGTCTTAATTTGATGCTCTTTACATGCCATATGTTGATCTCTGTTCTTGCGACGAAATGATAGGAATCTCTGTTGGATCTCTGATTCTCGTGTGGTATACTGTTCAACAGATGTACCGAAATTTAGCAATTTCTCTCTTGGATTGCTTTGTCAATAGTGACATCCTCTGTTTAGCTAAATTTGATGCTCTCTTTAATATGCTTCACGACGTCCCCAATCAAAGCCATGATGTTGATTCAGGTCATGAATGCATACTTTCATTCAGCTTTTGGAATAGACATCCTCATCCCTCCTCTCTTCTTCGATTAGTCCTTTTGTTCCTTTCGTGACAACAACCAGCATTTTGGTCTTAAACCCTGCTTGTTTGATTTCTTCTCTAGGTCCATAGAAATAATCGATGGAGGTGATAGCACAATGAACATCTAAAGGACTAAGACCACGATATTCATTTTAGCAGAATCTCTTTCATATATCTTCAGTCTGACATAACATACAGATGTCATTAATGGAGGCAACCTTTTTCAGTTCTATACTCAGTAAATCGACGAGATTTGGGATCTGTTTCGCTTTTAGTATACAGAAAAAGTAGTTGACTTGTTGATTTTCTTTTGTCTCCTCAAAATCACCTGTTATAGTCTTATAGCAGCTGTGGAGATCATCTCTCAGGAGCAAGTTCTCCAGAGTCTAGATGCAGCTACCCATTTCAAACATCATCACTGCGACACTGCCACTAATAGAGTTCATGATGTCTAACATAAAACCAATATTGGAAACAGTCCCATAATCTAATACAAAATGTTCCCTCCATTCTCTCATTCTTGCAGTTCTATCTGTCACGAAAATTCAGGGTAGACAGCACTGTCCATCTTCCTCTATTAACCTCTAGACCAAGGTACTCATGTCAACTAATGGTCCTAAAATATCTCATTCAACCACTCTGGGGTCTTATGGTGACTTGAACTGATCGATTATTTTTGGAGTTAGTGCATGCTGAGCCCAGATTTTTACAAGATCACCTCCACAGTTAGATTTAAATTCTTTATAATGTTTATCAGTTTGTATTTTTTTCAGGTAATCATGTCCAATTTAGGTTTATCTTTCTACAAAGAGGGGTCTGTCTGGTATATCCTCAATAATTGGCAGTTTATAAGTGAAGTGCTACTGCTGTGCTCAAATTCTTTTAAAGAGTTTTTTCCCCTCATTCTAGCTTGATTAACAAATTAGCCACTTAAGATTGAAACCATTATAGATGAAAAGCTCTTCTCTTGTACTTTGGTTGGGGTTGTGGAAATAGAGAACAAAAGGAGCTTCACTTAAGTGCAAACTATGCATGCATGATGAAATGCTACTCTACCATTTTTGTCCAGTTTTATTACTGCTATCATATTTGACTTAATTCTCTGGAATCATAATATATCCATCAAGAGATGATTAATGAAGCAAATGCACCTTCAGCTTTAAAGAACTGAAACTTCATCAGTTTTGCCTTAGTTTTCTGAAGTAGTTAAGTAGCTAAAGGAAAACAGATGGATTAAATTGTTCAAGTAGAACATTCGATCCTTGAGGATCCATTTTCTGTGTCTTACCTCCCATGTTCTCTCAAACACCTCAGCCTTCTTATTTTTTCTGGTTGTTTCAATGGTGATAGGTACCGAGCAGTGACGAGTGCATACTACAGAGGAGCTGTGGGAGCAATGTTGGTCTACGATATGACGAACCGCAAGACTTTCGACCATGTCGAAAGGTGGCTCGAGGAACTGCGTGGCCATGCAGACAAGAACCTCATTATCATGCTCATCGGTAACAAGTCGGATCTTCGGACACTACGAGCAGTCCCAACTGAGGATGCGAAGGAGTTTGCGCAACGCGAGAGCCTGTTCTTCATGGAGACATCTGCTCTTGAGGCCACTAATGTCGAGACTGCATTTCTAACTATCCTCAATGAGATCTACCGGATTACCAGCAAGAAAACCCTTAATGCCATCGATGAACCAGAGTCAAGAGGGAATTCAAGCCTGCTCAAAGGAACTAAATTAATAGTCCCTGGTCAGGAGCAAGCAGTTGGAACTAGATCCATGTGTTGTACTTCCTCGTAGATGTTATAGTTTATTTAGCTTACGTTTTTGAAAATATACACGGATTCAAACATTTATTCACCAGTCGCGGGCTGCGTTTTATTTTCTTCTGTTTAGCTTAGATCTCATGTGAGCATCTCAAAGAGCAATAAATCAGCAAACTCTATCCAAATATTTTCTCTTTTCTTTTTTAAAGAGTTCTGTGAGTACATTCTCTTTTATTCTTCTTGCAGTTCATCTATAAGGTAAAAATGTCAGGTAAGAACTTCACCATTATATCTTTTGACACATCTTGGTAACCATTTTGGCCTAGAATTAGAAGATAATTTTGGCAGTGTCAAATTCATGGATCTCTCTCTCTCTCTCTCTCTCTCTCCAACCTCATGCAACCAACGCCAACCCTAGGAGTACACACATATCAACCCCATCACCAACCCAACTCTACCATGACAACCCCATGCATGATCCCCCCAAAATCTCACCTATATAACCATCTTCACCACACGGCCAAACTCCGGCAGCACATATAGGTTTGCCAATTAGTTCTCATGACCATGAAGCTTATCAAGTTTCATACTTCCGTTGCTTGTAGTTCTTGGCTAGTAATATTGGTCCTCTTACTGGGCTCAGCAGGCCATGCAATGGGCCAAGGTTGTACGAGCACCTTCTTTGCGACGCTGGTGCAGCTGCTGCCGTGCAGGCCGGCCGTCGCGCCGTTCAGCCCGGCATCGCCAAGCGAGGCTTGCTGCAATGCCATAAAAACATTAGGGCAGCCCTGCCTCTGCGTGCTCGTAAATGGGCCGCCGATCACCGGCATCGACCGTGTCATGGCCATGCAGCTGCCCGGAAAGTGCACCGTGAATTTCCAGCCATGTAGTCCCTCATCTTATCCCTATAACTCCTATGAACATTCACCATTGAAAATGTTTCTAAGTTGCATATGGCTTTGCTCTTGATAGTTGCATATATGTGATTTAGCTTTTGATATTGGTGCAGGTAATTCTGGGAGCTAAGCAAATTAAGGTGTCTTATGGTTTTAGTTCTATATTCCTGTGGCAATAAAGGGCTGGAGAAGCAGCAAATCTGCAATGTGTCTACTGAATTACTAGTATTTGATGAAGGAATATTTAGAGAGTTTCATATCGTAGTTACTTTGTTGATGTAATCTTTCTACTACCCTTTTACGGAGCGATATAATATGAATGATATTTAGCTACCTTGAATCTAACCACCTTATTATTTAGATGTTATTTTTCACTTTACTTAACGAGAAGTTCTCATCTCAAGGATAGTTTGTCTACCCAAAATGCCCATAGTAAGTGATCATGGTTAGGTCTGTCAAAATAATCAAGCCAGTTCGAGCCCGAGTGACTTGATTAAACTCAGCTCGAAAAATGAGTTAAATCTAGCTTAATTTTTAAAATAGGCTTAAAAATAATTTTAAACTAAGCTTGATCATGAGTCGGCTTGATTAATTAGACTTGATAAGACTCAAAATAATATATATACATATATATTAAAATTTACTTAAGTAGATTATTTATATATCCTGATTTTATAGAGTTTAGTTTTAAATTTTAATCTTATTATATCTTTTCCAAATACATAAATATTTTGATTAATTTTTATTTTTGAATTAGACCTTATTTTAAGCTTAATTCAAAACCTAAACAAGCTTAATTTAATTCAAACTTGATCAGACTCAAACTTTAGCTTCAATTAATTAAAACTTAAAATTATTTATTAATTGGTTCGTTTGGGCACGAGCTCGATAATTTCAATCCAAGCTTGGCTCAAAATAATTTTGAATTCAAGAGCGATCAGAGCTCAGCTCAACTACACCCCTAATCATGGTCAGTGTTCTATCATCCTTGACCAACTCTTTATTAGTATATTATTGTCATTCAGTATAAAGTACCTTCATGCATATGAGACGTTCCTCTGTTTATAGAATGAGATCAGAACCATTGGTCAACGTAATTGGTGGCAAACCATCAAACAACCTTACAACTATAATGCAGCGCCGTGGTCAACTTTTTTTGAGGGATATGCAGAGAAAAAGGTTTTGCATCACAGCTTTTGCTAATTACTTCACTTCCAATAACTAGTTAGAATTTCATTTACAAAGATCAAATACGAAGGCAAGATTAAATTACTTTATGCTCAGAAATTTACATGGAGCTTGCTCTGAAACATGGACACAAATTGCCTAAGGAATGAGTCTAAAAACAAAGACAGGGCTATGGAAATCGAAGAAATTATGTGAACCTTCGAGTGAGTTCAAATAAATAGCTTCTCGAGGTTCCTCATTCACTCCACTTTGTGTAGCATACTCTAATGCCATCTCATAATCGACCTGATTGTTTAGGATGGAAAAAAGGTTATATGATTAGTATTCTCGTTCATGTACACGATCCAGTTAACATCTTTTAAATTCACTAAACGGAGTTTATCTGTTTCCTCACCTGTTCGACATGTTGTGTAAGACACTCTCTGAGAGTCATCTCCGTTATTTCCTGAGATGCGACTTTCTTGAGTATTTCATCATCTTCCTTGTCAGAATGGAGCTGCTTCGCTTCAGGATCATGTGCCATTTGTTGCAGGACCTCCATGACAGCCCTTGAGGCATCAGGGATATACCTATAATTGATGTTATTGGGAAAAGTAGTAGCTGATTAAGAACAAAATTCAATCTTTCAATAGAGGGAAAGGATTTCACGTTACTGCAAGGACGAGTGAACACTGTTAGTTGTCATAGTGATTAGTGACCTCGAAACTAGCTTAACAGGATGGAATCTGCAGACAGTTGAGGAGCAAGACACTGCTATACCTATCAAAACATGCCCTACAACTTTCAAGAGTAAATCATCAACCTCATAAACTCATGTCGAAAGAACTACAAAGAAGTCAGAAATAGAATAGCATATGCATAATGCTATCTCATTTACCTGTTTACTTTAAGTATAACTTTTATTTCAGAATACAACTTCTTATTTTAAAATAACAGCTAAATATCATAATAACATCATTCTAGAATACAAATACTATTCATCAAAATTATATTTTTTATCACACCAACCAAATTACTAATTTACCCTTAAAATTTATCTCATCAATCTATTTGATATCAAATAAAAGGACATTCATGGTAATTTCATAAAAAACAAAATATTTTTTTCCTTTCTTTTCATTCTATCACATTAAAGGTAATCATTAGATTCTAATTTCAGAATACAAATGAACATGAAAATAAGTATTTATAGAATAAAGACTTCATTTTGGAATAACAAAGAAAAATACCTATTCTAGAGTTGGCCTTGTTCCTGAAGTAAAGAAGGCTTTAGTGTTGTCGAGAAACTTACAATTAATTGAAATACATATTGTAAGTAATCTCAGATTCATTACTGCAAAAATAAACTGAAAAGGACTGTAATGCAAATACTGTTGGTCATTTTTCTGAAACAAAGTCAATGAGGCTTCAAATTAAACCAAGTGAACAACTGCTGATAAAGCTGGCAAGAGTAATTATGCTTCAACTGAGCTATCTAATATCGGCCCGATACTTCATGCCTTGTCAGCAAAATTTAATCCAGATGTTACCATAAAAAGGTCCTCAGGGAACATAACATGATAACAATAACTTTCTAGTTTCTACTGATCTTGGTGATGTAACAAATTCACCTATACTTCTACAAGAAGAATTACCTGTTTAAATTCCGTTTCCTTTCCTGCCGTTCACGAGCCTGAAGTCTTTTCACTATCTTTGATTTCAGTTGAAGGCAACATTGCTGAATGGCAGACTGTATATATTCCACTACCTGTTAGTACATCTAACACTACTTGAGTATCAAGACATAGAGCACAAGCTACCTTGACAGCAGAAGAGATCTCAGTTATATCATCTCCAATATATTCCTTTCCAGTTCCTTTGAAGGGTATTTTTGTGCTTACAATGCTTACAAAAACACCAATCTTATCTTGCATTTGGTTTATTTTGTAGCTATTCCAACTGAAAATAGAAAAATAAGAAACTACTATAGGCTAACAATGTCAAGGAAAAAGAATAATCCTAAATATTAATAATTAAATATGAGTTCGATGAGCTTGAACTTACTTGATCCTTTTCAAAGCAGTTCTTGTAATGACGTCAGCACCTTGTTCAAAAAGAAGTGGTATGCGGTTTGCAAAACGGAAAATATTCAGACCCTACAATAAATTGAGTAACCATTTGCTTCAAACAGCAAGGAAATAACTATATGAAAATACAAATAACCCTGTCAGCTTTTCACGGCAAAAAGATACAGTGATGTTAGCAAGGCACCGCATAGCAGTTGAAAGAGTATGAGGACTTTGTTATGCATAAGATTATTGCAACTTTGTGAACCGTGTTGCCATTTCCACAAAATAACACGTTAAATGGATGAAAGATTAATTAAAGAAAAAGTGTTCACAGACAGGATGGAGTAAGAGTCATAAGTATAATGATGTATAACTGAAGATTGCTAGAAATTTAAACCCCAGGTGAGTGTTTTTGTTTCTTATTTCTCCTCTCCTTTTTTTTACCCACTCTTTAACTTCTTTTTTCTTACTACTACAAAACAACAATGAAGAAAGAAATCTCTTTCTTTATTATTATTCTACAATAGTAATATACAATTATAAAAATTTGTCAAATTCAAATTGAAATTCATTATAGTTTTTGAGTAAGTTTTTAGGCTTCATATATGACTAATTTTTTATCTTATTTTTCTGTTATTTTTCTAAATATTTTAGAATTTTTCTGTATTAAATAATATTTAGAATTTTACGTAATTAAAAATAGTCTGATTCGATACGGGCGGCCAGTACAAGTAGTACAATCAATATATATTATTTTTTTCTAACAACGGATCCTAGTTCCGATATTGAGTTTCGAAACCTTGATTATACATGACGAATATCAAAGATTGCATCTTTATCATGGTAAAGATTGTCAAGCAGAATGACAAAATTCTATAAATAAACTAAATATCCACCAAAAGTGATAAACAAGCACAAAAATATGATAAGTGCACATTTCATGCATTTGAAGTGCAGAAGTAACTATGCATCTCACACTAATGAACTGCTGAGCAAATTTGGGTGGGTAAGCATGTCAATTATTGTAGGCTTCTTCTTCTTGAAAATTAGAAGCTACATCAGCCAAGATGATTGTAGAGAGTTAACTATTTCTGAACATCCTCAGGAAAATAAGCTGCTTATTTAGGGCGCTGGCTAAGAACGATAATCAAAGTACAGGTATTAGTCATTAGTTCTTCTGTTTTTGGATGAAGAAGACAAACAGCTAGAGAGCCATTCTAAACACATTCCTATTGACAAGATGCAGATATGCTAAAGCATCAAAAGGATAGCAAAGAATCTTGATGAGTGTCAGTGATACTTCATAACTTAGAAAGGTCACCAGTGATTCTCCTGAAAAATCTAGCTTGGTGTATAACAAGATTCCATTCTTGACAATGTCATTAACAATTAACCATTAAATACAAGGGATTTTCCAGCTTAAACATCAAATATAAAGGATCTCTTACTTGCTTGACATCTTTCCCTCCCAGGCTTATGCCAGCTTCAACGATAAACGGATGGCCTTCAAAAACCTGAGGGCTAGTTGTACAAAATTATATTAAACAGAAAGAAAGAATATCCAGATACATAAAAGATCCCCAAATTATACTATAGACTAATAAACTCAACATGCCTTTGAAGTAGTCAATTAAATGAGAAATGACACGTCTTGCAATGTCAGTAATGTTTTCATGATTTCATACAGACATGTAGAGGTTGGATATGGAGCCAAAAAAAATAGACATGGAATGTAAAGCAGAGCTTCAGTTGATTAAAGAAAAGGCCAACCTGCCTGCATAAGTAGCAACCAAGTCGGGCTGCAGTTCCTTTATAATTCCCAGACGTAGATTATATTCCCCTGCCGGACTAAGACACTAGAGATAGAATAATATTCATAATCAGTTTATGTAGCAAAAGAATGAACTAGAATGATCAAATAATGAATATCTAGTGCATTGTCGAATTAAAAGAAATATAACTAATTCTAACAGGCAACGTACATCCCCACTTGGATCATCAAATTTAGCCTGGCGGAACAACTGATGTATTCGAACTATTTGCTGTGATGTGAGACTTTTCACTGACATTTTGGGACTGAAATCAGGTCCCATCTCCCCTATAAAAGGAAACTTGTCAGTACAGATCCCATAATGTATACATGAAAAACTTAACTGGATTGCAGCTGCCTCGCTGCCTACTTGGATGACATTGGATATGTTGCAGCACATGGTGATAAGGAGAAGAATAGGGCAAACTCTACCAGGTTTGTCACTACTTTCTCCCAAATGCAAAATAGTTGGATTGGTAAGATATAACATTTTCAAAAAATTTCTAATGTATGGATTTGCATGTAGCCATCATAGAAACAGGAGCTGTTATAGGGGCAACAAATTCTTCCAGGAGCAAGCTGCTCGTCTGATGAAATTGGGAACTCTCATATGGTGTGGGAAACATCAATCAGAAATTCAGAACGATATGACATTGAAACTTAGTGCTTACCAATTAAACGTTCAGCATATGATTTTCTTATATTCACAAATTCATGTTGCAGGAATTGCAGAAGGTTTTTCTTTGAAGTCTCTGTGATCAGCCGTTTGATTAGTAGTAAATCAACAGCAGATGGATGGTGCTTCGTTTCAGGAGGAACTGGTGGCATTACATCTGTTCGTCGTGCAAATCTTATTGTCACATTCTTGCTGAGTAACCAAAAGAGCTAAAGAAAATTAGAGATGATAATTAATGCGATGAGGCCTGAAGTTTGCAGCATCCACATGCTCAAAAGGAAACTTACTCTGCTGTGTCTGAGATGAATTTAAAGAGAAACTGAGCATATGGAGTAATGACAGCCATCTGACGCATATAATGAAGAATCTTTGACTGCAGATTTAAGACAATCAATCACCATTATATTCCTTTTGAAAGCATAAATCCGTTCTCCATTCTCCGTAAGTAAAAGTTTGCATATCTATGGGACAGAAATATCCTATATACAATCACCACTCACACGGTAAGTTGTCCAGTTACCCTCAATAATAACTTGAATTTCTGCTCCATGCCAGTGATCCTTATTTTCCCTCTTCTCATGTAAATGAACATGAGGAATATTTCTGAGCCAGAGGAAACACAACAACATCAGTCAATGAGAAGTGCAGAAGGTCAACAATTATGATAAGCAAAAAAGTCATTCCATATGGTTTCCAGTTCTTGCTACATACCGATGAATATCAATATCTAGTCGACAAAAGGAAACATAATTTTGCCCCCTCATTGATGACACAATATCAATTGGAAGCCCAGTGCTCATCTTTGACCAAATTAGTGCCTGTTTTATTCAGCGGATGGATCACCAAGCATATCATGAGAAACAGAAAGGGTAGTAATTAGATTAGAAACACAGTATGAAAGGAAATAAGTCATAGCAAAATAAAGAAGATAGAGGCACATGATGACTAGTAATTCAGATCTGCAAGAGTTAATTCTTATTATTTGTCTATAGTGCTAGGCTACAAACTTCATGTTAAATCTTGAAAAAAGATTGATACTTTTGCTGTCCTTGTATGTGCCTCAGGATTTGAAATTGTTTATCCCAAGGTGAAAAAAAGTACAAGTACTCTATGCACCTTACAAGAGGTGTTCCACGATGGACAAGTTTTTACGTAAATTTTGCAGTCCAACTCTTTGCCTAAAATTAAAATGACAAATCTGAGATGAACTGAATAGTTCAGAGACTAGATAAGGTATTGTATGTCACATAGATTATAGTGCCATGGCACGGGCACAAGACTTGTCTTAGGCTACATGGTACTAAACTACCGATGGAAAACCAAGTTCCTTTGAAATTTTTGTGTCAAATTTAACAAAAAATTATGGTATATAGCTATTGAAGGATAGATCTACAAGATGTATCCTTCAACAGTTCTCTTTTAACTTATCTAATGCACCATCAGTCCAAATTTGCATAGAACAAACTGATTTAAATGCTCAATTGCATCCATAGGAAGTTCTTTTGCTCAATTGGACTAATTGTCATTTTGTTAATTTGATTTGTTTCAAGTTTTGCTTTGATTTAGTTAACTGACCAGATAGCTCTCCATTTGGGCTACTCTGTATATGGGGATTTTCCACATAACTAGATCTAATCTTTTGATTAGCCATAGCTTATTGAATTTTGGTTAGACTTAGGTTAGGGAAGAGATTTCCAGGGAAATTAGAAGAAAATATAAATTCGGAAAGCCTCATGATTAATGACCATATTTCTCCCTAAGCTAATTGGGAATCTGGTCGCCATTACTGGATCCTTATTACTAGCTAACTGAGGGTGTTCTTTGATTTCCAATGGAAAATCACAGATTTCCTTATTAAAACCTAATTTACTACTGAAGTAAGCACCAATCTATCTTAATCAGGACTCTTAAGGAATAACTATGTTATCTGACATATACATGGCAGCCTTAAACCACTCAAAATTTTAGTGCGGAGTACCATTTGTCCCCTTAATTTTCTCCCCTTTTCTGTTATATGACACTACCCTTTTCCCTTTCGTTTAGCCTACCAAACCCTATCCCATCTTCTTTTCTCCTCTGAACCTCTTTCTTTTGTCTCTTCTCCATATCGCTGCTCCTTTCTCTCATTCTTCTTTTATTGCTCTATCTTTCCATACTCCCAGATCTGCCATGCCACCACTGCAGCAAATATATCCTATTTTATTATCGTTGTGCTACTGGAATTTGGTTCTGCAGCCATCATTTCCTTGCTGCTGTAGCCACAGGTTCATTATCAGCTTATTAGGTTAATTTTCTTAAAATTTTAGATTTGAGACTATTTGAGTTTAATATGAAACGATCTCTTTTTATGGTTTCTTCTCTTAAACTCTTATTCTATTGCTTACTACTCTTCAAATATCTGTTTCATGCACAATAAATTGCTTGACTATTTCTTTTGTGCTTGTATTCTCCAAACATAATCCTAGTAACTTAAATTGCATAATGAACAAATCATGAATGTTCTACCGTATCTTTTGTTTCATTTCTTCTGGAACAATCACAAAAACTTTTTGGATTATGGATCTACTACCAGAAATTCAATGCGTAATCTCAGCATTCAATGTGTATTCCTGAATAATCTAATTTTTCAATTATTCAACCATTTCATTTTACTAAGTTCAACGTTAGCCAGATTAGTCAACATTTATATGTTTCGATGCAAATTTTTCTAACTACATGTAAACAAATAAGAGAAAATCATGTTTCCCCAATTTGACTCAAATTTCATCCTAAATCTTAGGAAACTTGTGCAAGACAATTAGAAGTAGATCTAAAACTCAATGATCATCTATTTTTTATTTTTACTCAAAGAATAAGATTGATATTTGGTAAAATAATTAAGGAACTCATTTTCTTCAAATTTAATCATACAATAATGAAGAAAATGAGTTCCTCAAAAAAAATTTCAATAATTTGGAAATACCAAAATTAGTCTGAGTAAAAATGGATGACCATTGATTCATTTACTTCTTTCTCAACTCAATTTGATGGCTTGATAACTTAGGAACTATCTCTCAAGGACATACACAGCTCAGACATTAATCTTCCCTGCATGGTTCCAAGGTATTCCATATACCTAAGGGTGAAAACGAATTGGATAGTACTCAACCCATATCCGGATCTATATTTTTTTATCCAAATACGAATTCAAATATAGATATTAGAAGTATAGCAAAATTTAAAATTATATCTTAGCTAAACGGATACGCATCGAATCTTAAACAAATTATGACGTTTTTTTGACACAATTAACACAAAATACTAAATAAAAAATCTTATATGTCAAATACATATAAAATTAACAAAATCAATCTCTATAAACAATATATTAACATATTATTAGTAACCAAATTAGTATTCACAATTTAAATAAGCAAACTAAAAACTACAAATTATTCAAAAAATATGCAGGTAAATGAATATCAGATATCCATATCCATATCCAAAAATTATACCTGACTCGTATCCATCCCATATCTAGGTTTTCTAAAAAATCTATCCATATCTTATTCCATACCTGAATTTCTTTTTTAAATCTTACCCGTATCTGAATTTGTATCGGACCAGATAGCGGGTCAAGTCGGAGTTAATCCGACCCATTTTCACCCCTACACATACCCTATATAGGTTCTATTACAAGGTTATCATGGTGCAATTCTAATTTGTGCTGATTGACACAAGGTAGCATGGCAATCCTCAATATCTCAATGTACTAATAAAACTCCCAAGCACCCAAAAGATAATATCTAGGGTCATTCTTAAATCTTAAGATAACATTGACAAAGCACAATTTTATTTCATTAGCTCTTAGTATATACAATTGATATTTCCACAACCACAAAATATCAAAAAACTACGTTGCCAAAGATAAAACCTTACCATTTTAGCACCAAGTCCAAACTTTCCACGAGTTTGTTTTAGTCCATATTTCGTTCCGGACAAAACTGCAAGAGATTAAAAAAGCAATATTTAATACAAATCCATATTTCATCCCTAATCTTTCTTGACCAAATAATCTGTTTTGGAATCATTAACAGCAGAATGATACATACCTCGTCCAAACATATTTGGGATGTCATCATGTGGCATTCCTCTTCCATTATCCTAAAATCATACATTCATCAGAAAAAATGGATATTACTAACTGCAGAAGCTGATATCACTTACAACAGAGTCAAGCGGAGTGGTAAATAGCACCTTACAGGTCACTCTGAAGAATGCTGCTTCACCTCGACCTTTTACTCCTTTCACAGTTGCTGCCTCCTTCAATTTCTTCCCTAGGGCAACATTCTTAGCTTGAATTTCTTGAATGCGTGCTTCTTTGGCAAGGCGTTTCTAAGAGAACATCAAATGCAAAAGGGCAGAAATGAGCACAATGAGTTCTTCAATTAACTCAGTTGTCAGTAGAGAACAATAGAATACACAACTTACAAACAGATTATGCAAAAGAAGGCAACACAACCAAACAATCATCTCAATCACAAACTCTCATGCTGTTACACAATAACCATCAACCTGGTAAACAATATTGTGGCCAGAAAGAAGCACACCTCACGAGCTTTAGTGGACTCAAAATCATCGTACAACTCTTTGTCAACACGCTCACGATCAACAAGGCCGATCATTGTATTGAACTTGCTCTTACTAATCTCTTCTCTAGTCATTGAGAACACAAACTATCTTAGCCACATAGAAGAAAGCCATAGTAAGGGAAATATCATGAATCACTTACATTGCAATTTCAATGACAGGGAGCTCAGAGATCGACTCAGCTGAGTCAAGAGAGTTTTCAACTAGCTCTCTAACAGTAGTGTACAGGGATTTCCCAGGCTGTCCATCATCGGGGAAAAACCCAACTTTATCACGTAATCACCACAAAAAAAAATGTGAAAAAAAAATAATCTACACAAATCAAGCTAAAAGATCTCACATTGTCAAAACCGGCAATGTTCTTGTTCTCGGCGAAGAATTCCGCAGGGGATTCTGCAAGAAAACGCATCAAAAACGCAATTTGAAACGAGAAAAGGGAGCACACTGAAGGATTGGGGGAGAAAGATCACTTTGTTTGAGGAGGCTCTCGTTAGACTTCTGAGGCGTCTTGGATCTTCCTCGCTTCGCCTGCTTTGGTTCCTCGGGGCTTCCACTGCTGCCTTCGGTGTCCATGAAGACCGACGAATGCAGATTGAGGAGGACAAGGGAGAATTGAAATGGAGGAAGCAATTAAAGCGTATAACTCTAGCAAGACGGAACGAGGACTTCAATTACAACAGGGTCAGGGTTAGGATTTAGCCGAGGTTTTACGTCGCCAGAAGACCAGAAGACACCGAGAGAAGACAGGTAGGATTAGGGTTATACGTCAGGAGCGACGGAAAGAATTGGGCGGCGACTCCGGAACTCAAATAAGACCAATGGTTAATTACATTTACGTCTACACCCTAATCTATGGACAATTTCTAATTACATCCCTAAACTTTTTTTTCCTCCTTTTTTTTTCAAAAAACATCAAACCTAAAATATTTTACAACTTTAAGCCTATTTACCCATCAACGAGATAACAAGTTAACAGGTTGGCAATGCGACGGCTTTAAGTAGATTTTGATGGTGTTTGATTCGAAATAATTATTCGGCAACGCATATGACTTGAAATCTAGACTACACAGCTAAAAGCTCGATAGGACCTAAAGTGCCTCTAAGGAGGGTTGGCCATTTGTCCAGCTCATACCTAGTCTTCAGGCTTATGAATGATAAAAAAAATAAAATAAAAAAAACCTTCAAGCCTAGTTATTATCAAAGGCCCCAATCTACTTAATAGTTTTATAATTATAGATTTGTGGCCCTAATCCACTTGATAGTTATAATTAAAGATTTGGAATCCCAAGCCTTTTTTTTTTCTAACGCCAGTTATATGATTGGCACTGATGCCTCAAACATGAATGATTGAACCACTTCACATACAAATTTTTTTTATTAAATTATTTATCATTATAGCAACTTATTAAATTTTAATATTTATTCATAACAAGTTCATACGAAAATCTAGTATGTGAGTAAATAATCTCGTTGACTGAATAAGACTGAAAACAAACACCACCTAGTATCTTCTCAACCTTAGTTGGCAATATATTTATGACGAATTATGTGATAGTAAAAGACTTACTAGCTGTTGTAATACATTAAAAAATAGAATACATTCTAACTACACCAGCTGCTGCCTCTCATTGTAGAACCTTTTATTTTTCATCACTAAATCTTTCTTTAATTGTAGGTTTAATCTTTCTCTAAATTCCAAGAGCAGTTGAAATCTATCGTAAGCATCTGTGTATATAAAGCAGAGTGTTATATATAAATTTATCAAAATATTAAAATGTATCAACCAGGAATTTTTTTGGGCTAAACTCTATGAATTCTACAAAACTAGCTATCAATTATATAGATATAATTATGAAATCCATATATAATCAAACTAACATTTCACTAGCTTACAGAACTATTATGAATGAATTTTATATTTAGAAAATCTTAAAATACATCTATAAATTTTCTTAAATATATTTATCAATTAAGGAAAAGAATTTACAGATTATAAACAAGATGTACATGTTAATACGCAAATAATAAATACTTAAGACTATCGGTATGAATAGTGTATAAAGAAAATTGGCTACTAACTTACATTGCTTAAATATCAATACACATATTGTTGTATGTTGAAATATATATATTGTAAATATAAATTCAATGTTCTAAATTAAAAGAAATCACAAAATTAAATCTCATTCCATTCATAATCTTACTCTTAATTTTTGTGTCAACTTCTTATCTTAGCAGAACCCACAAAGAAATATAATATCTACATAATAAATAAAACAACTAAAATATTATTTATGAGTTAATAATAAAAACAACTGACTTAACTAATACCAAAATCCTTTAGTTACTGATACTGAATTTAATGAATAATAATATAATATTTTTATATATAAACTGATCAAAACTAACTTACTTTTATAAATTATAATTACATAGAACTAATAACTGAATCCAATACATAGATAGACAAAACTAATGGAAGTCAATAGATCACAATTACACTAATAAGTTTAAGATAATGCATAGATAGGCTGAAAAAAAAATCTAAATTTTTAAAATTTTCCTACAAGAGCACTAAAAAAGTATCATTTATTTATACCTCGTACCTTTAAAAATATTCTCAAATGTGGTGCAAGGTCAAATAACGTAATAATTTCTCTTTCTTTATCCAACATCCAACGGTTAAGATCGTAAGATGTTCCATCAAACTATCCAATATTGTCCTACCAGAGTCTTGCCTAAATTATCAAAATGCTTATATTATATCAGTCAAACGAACTAGTTAGGAAGACTAATAATTTGTTATTTTTATTATAATGGGGCATTTTAGTAATTTAGGCAAGGTTCCTTAATTTGGATGTTAATTTTAATATAAAATTTGTAAAAGGATAAAATAATTTGATGTAAGTACAAAAAGAGTAAAAGAAAAGAGTTCATTAGGTGGTAGGTAGTAGGCAATGGATCATCCATCTCCATAAAGAATGATCCTTGGATTCCATAGTTTGACCTCTTTAGTTATCGACATGATTACAAAGGTTAGTCATCTTCTCCAAAGGGAGGGTTTGGATCAAAATCTAGAGTGCTCCATCTTTCCGCAGGATGTGGCTGTTTCTATTCTCAATACTAGAGTTTGCTCAGCTTTATCAACATGCCACATAGGCTTGTGTGGAAGCATACTCCATCGAGAGCATTCTCTGCAAACTCCTACAAAGAGCTATCAACTGCTAACAAGCATCCTCCTCAAAATATGAAGTCATCAAAACTCTGAGGTATTGTCTGGCACAAAAATGAAGCCATCCCAAGAGTTAGAACTTTCCTTGGCATTGTACCATTGGGGCAATACCTGTGCTTGCGACCGTGGGCAAGCATATTCCAACAATGGACACTACATGTCTAATTTGCAAAGCTGAACTGAAAATTGTGGAGCACATGCTATTGAGGTGCAATGTGGCAAGAGTGATATAGTTCCTTCGGATAAACAATTGTCCTCGGAGATTAGATGCATGGCTCCTTGCCTTGTGTGAGCAGCTTTCATCTAATCTTCTTTCGTATGCTTTTAATCTGATATATGCTCTCTGGAAGGCTAAGAATAGAATGGTTTTTAGGCAAGAAGTCATCAATCCAATGGATGATTTACATGAAGTGGAGAGACTGTCCAAGCCCATTAGCTCTTGCCTAAAAGGTTCTCCTCCTACTTCTCCAATGATTAAGACTGCTGAGCCTCCCTTGAATGGAGGCATGGTCTACTGGGTGGATGTTGCTTGGAGTAGGGGTCACGCTAGTGGGGCTGGAGTGATGATTTGTAGGTTTTCTACGGAGCTCAGCTTGGGTAAGTCGCTATTCTTGGAGCATTGCGAGAGTCCCCTAGTCGGTGAAGCTTTAGCATGGGTTCTTGTCGACAAACTAGGTAGCACAGCTTCTTTTGTGGCTCTTTAGTGATTCATAGACAGTAGTCAATACAATCAATAGCGAAGGTGGAAGGATTAATTGGCCAATCATGATAATAATTCGAGAATATATTAGGTGGATAGAAATGTTACCTTGTGTCAAGGTTTGCTACATAAATAGGAGCAACAACATCTTAGCCCATGCATTAGCTAATATAGCTGATCAATCAAACCCTTTGATAGGCTTTTGATATTGGCAAATATGTATAAAATAATCTAAGTATATTTATACATCTTCATAAGCATATCTACAAGTTTTGATAAGATTCGGATTAAAAAATTTTAAGTTTTAGAGAAGATAAGTTAATGTGTTCACATTGTGTTTACATCGCATTTGCACCGCATTTGAACGTGAAATCAGGTGTTCACACATACAGAGAATGTGTTTTAGCTGTTTGAATGTACTCGAGCTGCGTTCGAACACACCCACGTAACATGTAAGTTTTTTGACTTCCAAAAGTTCTATTTTGACTTGGATTTGACATTAGCTTGTTAACTTTTGTAACGGTTGGGATGTCCTAACTGTAAAAATATTGGTGATTGCTTTTGAAAGGAGTTCTTAGAATTACAATATTTTCTATCAATGAGGTCCGTCTCTTCTTCAACGCACCAAGGCTTTCATCTTAATGGTCATTTAGACGAAGGATCAATCTCAAGGGCTATTGAGATTAGATATCAATCACAGGAAGTAGCGAATTGCGAGTTCTAGCGAGCAAAACTGAGTGAAACAAAGTCATAGAGATTGATGGGTTATTTTGTAAGTCAATCTTGTAACTACTATAAATTTAGTGATTAGTTTTGATCCGAGTTTAGATTATTGATTTTTTTTTCTGTTTGAGTTTTTCCACATAAAAATCTTAGTGTTCATCTTTGCTTTACTTTTTAATATTTATTCCGCATATTTACTTAAGCAAAGGGTTAAAATCATTACCTAGAGTTTAGATACATATGTGTGTCTAAGTTTTAAGTTTTTTCAATTGGTATCAGAGCATGCTCTCTACCGTAGAGAGAGATCCGCTAGACATGGATTTTCATATAAATGGATAATTTTCTGTTAGACCCCATATTCTTGATGGATCAAACTATAAATATTGGAAATCTAGAATGAGAACTTTTATGAAATATATAGATGAACATGTTTGGCTTGCCATTGTGAACGGTTGGAGTGCACCTATGCACTTGGTGAATGATAAGTTAGTTGAAAAATCTCTTGAGTCTTGGGATAGGTTGGATTTTAAAAAAGTTAGCTAGGATAGCAAAACAATTAATGCTATTTTTAGTTATGTTTCTTCAAATGAATTTCAAAGAATTTTTACATGTGAGATTGCTAGAGATATTTAGATGATCTTAGAAACTACAAATGAAGGAACTATGACTGTAAGCTTTCGAAGCTTTAGAGATTGACAACTAGTTTTGAAACTCTTCGCATGAAGGAGAATGAGAATTTTGATGAGTTCTAGTCTCCTCATCAAAAAAATTACTAAGCACAAAATTATTCATAAGATCCTTAGGTCTCTCCTAGAAAGGTTTCAAACTAAAATCACTGCTATTGAAGAAAGTAAGGATATTAATACAATAAAGGTGGGACAATTGATAAGTAATCTATAAACTTGAGTCTACTCTTTCTAAACCTAAGAAATTCAAAAGTATGGCCTTAACAATTGTTAAGAAAAATTTAGAGGAGTCGGATGATGATAATGAAATAGATGCTGAGATGATGGCTGCGTTTGTCAAGAAGTTTACTAAATTTTTTAAGAAGTCAAACAAGTTCAATGCTAAGAAACTTGATAAAAATAAAAATTTTGAGAAAAATAAAAATACTGCTATTTCAAATGTTCGAGTGGGTAACAATAATTTCAAAGAGAAAATCAAAAGTCATGACAGTAAGATTTGTTATTATGAATATTCTAGTTTTGGACACATTGCACAGGAATGTCCTAATCGGCATAAAAAGAAGGGTAAAATTATGAAAGTCAATTAGGATGACTCAAACGAGTCAGACGACAATTTGAGAAAGACTAAGAAAACTATCTAGCTTTCACTGCCTCTCTCTTTCATACTAACTCTATTATTGATTCTAATAGTATAAATGAATAAGAAGTATTACCATCTGAAGAAGAAGACAAATATGAGATACAAAAAACATATAAAAATTTGTACTTAAAGTCGTTCAATCTCAAAAAAAGTAACCTAAGACTACTTTAGAGACTCAAGGTAATTGAATCTAAAAGAAATCAATTTGAGGAAATGTACAAAATGGAATTTAAATGTGTCAAAACCCCCACTGAACAATTGAAGAAACTAGACATAAGACGAAGACAAGTAGAGATTGAATTAGAGCGATTGCTGAAGGATGTGGCATTTTTAAAAGGGAAGAACAAACTAGACAAGATTTTAAAGACTCAAATTTCTAGAAAATAAAAGTATATAGACTTAGATACACCATAATTCAAGTAATAATAAGACTATTTTGTTTCTTCAGGTATCCAAAATGGAGATAGCTTAAAACCAACTTTTTGACCTATAAAGCGAACTTGGACGAACTTTACAAAGTCAAAGTTGAATCAACAACATAGTGAAACTTGAAAGACGAAAAAGGTAAACATAAGAAACGCTCCTCAAGAAACGTAAGTAGAAAAAGATTTATACCCACATGTTATCGCTACAACATTTAAAGGACATATTAAGTCACATCGTAAAGTTTTACAAAATCCTAAACATGTTTTCTATTATGGGATGAAAATTAGACAATTTTGCGTTAGGCACCTTTTTAGGGTGATGTTATCTAGTGATCTTTTTGTGAGATATGTTAGTTAGAGGGAGATTGATTACTTATTTATAGTCCCTAGTTATGTGCTTCATGTATATCTAATTTTAGTACTTAGAATGTGTGGTTTTGGTTGTTTTTTTTTTGTTCTAAGTTTGAGTCATTTGTCTTTTGATTGGTTTGCAAATATTTTAATTTGTTTCTATTTTAGTCTGCATATGACTCCTTTTTTAATATTTATAGTTGTAACGGAAAAAAAAATTAGTGCACTTTTAGATTCAAAATTATTTTCTTGATATATATATAACCTTCATTTGATTATGAGTTATTATAGTCAATTTTGTCATCTTGAAGTATATTATGTCATTTCTAATTTATTCACCCTCTCGACTTTTGTAATAATTTAAATTTAATGCCTTTATAATATTTGTATATTCTTGAGTGAGCATGATTTCATGAAATAGTTTCTTCGGTAGCTCACTATTTTTTGTGATTTGCACAATTTGACCTCATACTTAGTCAAAAATATTATATTCATAAAAGATCAATGAAAAAGGATACAATGAGTTAGAGTAAAAGCTATCTTGTTTAGAGCCTAGTTTGACTCAGTACTTTGCTTAAAAATTTGAAATAACATATTTATATATTGTTCATTATGCACTACAAGAAAATAGCTATCTACTCATATATGAAAGGCGTCATTGCACCTATATAGTTTAAGTGATTAAAACAATACAGTAAAAGTTCTTATTAAGTTTGGAGAATAAGTCTAAAAATACATCAATTGATATTAAGTCAGTTTGACTAATGTGTTGCATTATTATTTAATAGAAAAGTTTATTTAAAAAGATTATTTCATGTTGTCTATGCTTCGGTTGTATATGCATTTTGTTATGATTAATTTGTATGTGATGCATTAGAGTTGAACATAATATGTTATATATGACTTGATTGATCTGTGTATAACTTATTTTATTTGATTGATATATTTATGTCCTGAATTTATCTTTGAATTTTTAGAAATACATCTCTAAAAATATTTAGGACTTTCTGAAAAAAATTTCTAAAAAAATTAAAAAGAATTCTAAATTTTTTTAGGATCAAACTTCGTGATTCCTTCACTTTTTCACAAGATATGATTTGTGTTTATTTTCTTCACCTTAGAGTTTCATTTTATTGATCTTTTAAGCGATTGAACGTGGTAGAATCATAATTGTGGTGTAGCTTCTTGATCTCATGTGTTTTTTTCTTAAATTAGAACTTTTCTTTTCCTAGTGAATAGTCTTTGTCAATTTGAGCCAAAAAAAGAGGAGAGTGATTTAGAGAGTCTGAGTCTAAGGAGTTGTAGGAGTTTAGAGGTTTAGGGGGAGTGAGTTTTCTTTGATATGTTAACTGTGCTAAACTGTGTTTGAATGACTTATTTGCTTAGTATGTTAATTGAAGTGAATGCTTATTACTGTTTAGATCATATATGTTTATTGCTTATTTGTATGATCACTTTACTTCATCTTATTTTCATTTGATCTTGGATTGCATGTTACTTTTATAGGCTTAAGGTGTTACATTTTTCAAATATGTTGAATGCTCATTCAAGATTCTTCATAATTTTTGTAAAACTAGATATTTTATCACAAATTACCAAATGAGGAGATTGTTAGGTTTTTAATGTCAACAAATATGTACAAAATAATATAAATATTTTTACACATGTTCATGAGCATATCTACAAGTTTTGGTAAGATCCAAATTGAAAATTTTCAAGTTTTAGAGAACATAAGTCATCGCGTTCGCATCATGTTCAAACGCAAAATCAAGCGTTTGCATATAGAGAATGTTTTTTGGCCGTTCAAACGCCCTCGAGCCACGTTTGAATACACCCACATAGCATGCAAGTTTTCGGACTTTCGAGAGTTCTTTTTTGACTTAGATTTGGTCTTATCTTGTTAACTTATATAAGGGGTGGAATGCCCTAACCTAAAATGTTAGTGATTGTTTTTGAAATAAAGTTCTTAAAGTTACAATATTTTTCCACCAACAAGATCCATCTCTTCTTGAACGCTCCAAAGCTTTCGTCTTAAGGGTTATCTAGACGAAAAATCAATCTCAATGGCTACTAAGATTGGAGATCAATCATGAAAAGCGATGAATTGCGGATTCTAGCGAGCAAGATTGAGTGAAACAAAATCGTAGGGATTGACGAGTTGTTTTACAATTCAGTCTTGTAATTGTGTAAGCCTATAAACTGAGTGAGATAAATCCGTGGTTTTTTTTTTCCTGTTTGAGTTTTTTCACGTAAAAATCTTAATGTTCATTTTAATATTTATTCCGTATATTAACTTAAATAAAATGTTGAAATCATTGCCTAGGATTTATATATATATATATATATATATATATGTGCGTCTAAGTTTTTAGTTTTTTCACCGTAGTAAGATTTGGACCAATAATCTCGGTTTTGAATGAATTACTTAGTCTATAGGCTTTTTCTCAACAAAAGAAGTACCCTTATAATATTTTAGAATTTGTTGACATTGTGATCAAGTATGTGCTATCCTTGACTTCACAGAGTAAAATTATAACCTCTATCGGACCATCTAATTGATCTCAGCGTATTTTTAAAAAAAAGTTATTAAAATAGTAAAAATGAGCTCTTAGACGCATCTATAATATAAAGTACGTAAATTTTATTATAAAAGGTTCTACAAGGCTCTTTTTCTAGTATGTCATCCATGTACAACATTTAGGAAATATATAAACCATTATCGACCACTCAAAAATAAACTCAACCATCTTATTTACAACATGTCTACCTCATCTACGTTCTTAGTTGCATTCTCTTTATTATAAGAATAACACGCACTCTGATAGCGAATCTTAATAGGTAATATAGTAATATCCCAAAGTTGATGATATATAGTTCATTTAGTACAGACCAAATATCAATAGATAAGGAAAAGATTATTCAACATATAACATACAAACCGATCTCCCAGAATTATTGCAACAAACAAACAACATGTAAATGAGATATCTCCATTATTCATTAGTGTAATTTCTCTCCGTCTTTCTCTGCAAGTAGTACTTCTATCACAACTTGCTAAACATTTGCATTTCTCATCATCCTTGATAGTTTGTCAATCCAGATTTTACTTAGCTCATCCATGTCATTCTCTTCCTGCAAAACTAGTCTGTATTAACCCAAATATATATATATATATATATATATAGAGAGAGAGAGAGAGAGAGAGAGAGAGAGAGAGAGAGAGAGAGAGAGAGAGAGAGAGAGAGAGAGTTACCAAATTGGTGTTGATATGAGCAATTTTGTCCCACTCAGGGCCTCTCATCTCATCAAACTGTCGCTGTATGGCCGGATTACAACCATAAAGCATACAATACCTAAGTGATGATAGGCAGCTCATTTCAGCCGGTAGGGATGAGAGCTCTCCACAGTATAACATACTCAACATGAATAGGGAAGTGAGGGTGCCCACCCCTGTAAATGTTGTTAAGTTTCTACATGCTGAAATATCCAAGAACTTAAGGCTTTTGAAATGTTGCAAGTCTAGTTCCCATGGCACCTGATTATGAATGCATCCCATTGTCAAGTTGGAAAGAGAAGTCAGACTCTGGAAGCATCTTGATAGTACATGGGATGTAACCTCGCAGTGGAAGATTTGAAGATATACAATGGATGGAGGAAGGAGACCGCCTCCCTCTCCGGACTTCTGTTCTCTGTTTATAGATGTCAACAGTCGTGAACAACTATTTATATATAGCTCTCTTAGGGAGATAAATTCTACGAGTCCTCTAGCCGGCATAAGCTCATCGCATTTTATGATGAATAGCTCCTCGATCGCCTGTACGTGGTGGGGATGCAAGATGCGCAAGCTATCACCCTTCCATTTTCTAAATACCCGGGGAGGAATGAAAGCAGGAATTCCCATCAATCGGCGGCATCTCCAAATCTCGAATTTACGAAGGGAAGGAAACAATTGAGTGCCTTGTAGTCCGGTCCACTCTACCCATCTTGGCATGTCCCCAAAGATTAGCACCTCCAAGGATGGGAATCTAATTTTCACCTTACCCTTGTCGCCAAAGAATCGAGGACCGATGCGTGTGACTGCGTGCATTCCTCTTATATGTAGAATCCTCAGGAGTGGCAGATCTCCCAAAGGTGGGAGCTCTTTCCACCCTTTGCAGCTCACTAGATGTAGTGAACTTAGTCCCTCAAGCCAAGAATTCTTCAACCAGCTGGGAGACCTGAAACCACGGTTTCCTTTTATAGCTAGCACCGAGAGAGTTTTATGTGGTTTCAAGGCATCAAGAACTTTTACATCATTCTCACAAGTCCTCGTAGAAGAGGGATCCCATTGAAGCTCCAAGTTCTTTATGCGCTCCTTCTTCTGCAATTGGATGTTGCGAGCCTTTTTCCTACTTTCGACCTCCTCGAGAGACTTGATTCTGAGTGTCCCTTGAAGCCAATCTGTGTCGCTTGCCTCTTCAAATTTTTGACCATTCTTTACAGAGCACAATTCTCCGGATTCTTGAATGTGGGGAACTTCCAAATGCCTCATTGTGATGTTCACATGTTTACCGTGGACGTAAAGGTACTGTAGATGGTAGAGCCTGTGCAATCCCTTTGGTAGTGATGCAAAAGAATTTCCAAAAGCCAAGTACCGTAGATGAATCAAAGGCTTAATCACTTGAGGCAGTTGCTTCAACCAGTAGCCAGACACGTCCAATATGCGAACCGCTCTGAGCTTTCTGAATAGATGATCTTCTTTTGGTGGAGCCTTTGAGCATCCCTCAGATGAATTAATAACTAATAAGGTCCTCAATTTACTCAATTGCGTCAGGCTCTCAAGTCGACCCAATTCACTAACCGTGATAGATATATTAACAACAGTCGAGGGGATCTTCATTGTAGCAGGATCACTACTTTCAATCCGACGATATTCACCCTTTGAAACAGACACTGCCAACTCATTCATCAAGTCGTGCATAACATAGTACTTGACATCACCAGGCCAGAGTGTTTGGAAAAATGAGCTATCACATAATTCTGTGAAATAGCTCAGCCCTTGATCCTGCATTCTAGTATAATCGCTTTCATTTCCATCCTGAGGTTTTATGACACCCCCTGCTATCCACATATGGACCAACTTGTCAGGTTGGAAGACCCAACCTTTTGGAAATAAGCTGCAAAAGGAAAAGCACCTCTGCAAGTGTAGTGGCAGGCTATTGTAACTTGATGTCAATAAATCCATGAGACTGTTCTCTTTATTTTGTTGAGGAAACTTGCAACTGTTACTTGATAAGGCATTTGCTAGAAATTTTTTCCATTTGTTTAAGTCCGTGTTATGTTTCAATCGGTTTGCCACAATGTTCAACGCCAATGGAGACCCGTTTAGCTTCTTTGATATTTGCCATCCAATATGCTTGAATTCCCTCATCTCCTCAGAATCAGCGATTTCAGGACGGAATGCAACTTTTTTGAAAAACAACCAACTGCTCTTACTATTTAAGGGTCCCAAATAGACTGGTTTCCTTTCCCTTGAGGACAACTGCTCTGCTATTGAGCTCATTCTGGTCGTCACCAAGATTGCGCTTCCCTTTTTACCATGTTGTAGAGGTGCAAGGAGAGTCCTCCACTTAGTAAAAGTATTCCACTCGCTTATCTTGATGTCATCCCATAAATTGTCCAAAACAAGTAGGAACCTTTTGGAATCCAATTTTTGTTTTAGCGTAGCTTGAATGGTGTTGAAGCTATGGCTGGCATCATTTCTTGTACCTAATTCTTCTAATATATCCTTTGTGAGCCTTGTGACATCAAAGCAATCAGAAACATGAACCCACATCCTGATTTCAAAATTACTTCTAATATCTACATGGTTATAGATGTGCTGAGCAAGGGTTGTCTTCCCTAACCCTGAATCACCGGCGATGAAGAGTACGGTAGGACCACCATTGCTTGCCCTACTAGAAGATTCAGCTTCATTGCATGATTCCAAAAGTGCTTCCCTTATCTCCGTTTGCTCCTTTTCACGTCCGATAAATTCCTCTGCATAGATTAAGGAGCTTGTGGCCGTCTGTCTCTGGACTTCTCCATTAGCACTTGTTCTCCCAGTTTCTGCAGCATCAACTTGTGCTAACTGGGGGAGACGCTGTGCAAAAGAGTTTACTCTCTCTAACTTCTTGCATAACTCTGATAAGCTTGTTTGGAGATCGTCAAGACCAACTAACCGCATGCAAATCCTAACACCAGAGGATGTCAGATATCTCACCCTTTTGTTTCTACGATCTTCCTGAGCTTTCAGGTGTAGGTAGTCAAACTTGTCCTTCATGTCCTCTGCCTCGTACACAGCTTCTTTCATCTCATTTAGAAGGTATTCGTGTCCATTCACGATCTGTCGGTTCTCAACACGGGAAACGACGGCACTGATTTCTTCACTGGTAGTTATTAATCTCCCAAAATCATTCCTCATGTTGGAGCTCCAATTGTACTGGCTCCTCAGGTAAGATAATGCCATCTCGGCCATTCTAGCAATAAATTCTGGTAGAAGCGATTCAGCCATTGTGAAGTAGAGAGAGAGAGAACTTCACCTCCTCTATTTTCAAAGGAAATTGGAAGAGAAAAAGGTGTAGAAAAAGGCAACAGGAGACTGCCCAGCTCTACAGAGGCCTAATGGAGATGGAAAGTACCAATGTATCGATAAGGGATTGAGAGATATATAACTCCGCAACCTCTGCATTGAAGGTGTTAAAGATTCCATAAGTTAACTCAGAAGAAAGGCGACAAAACGAGAATCATATTAAACACTGCATAATATTTCTTCTTAATAAAGTGAAAAAAAGAGATAGTGTCTATCTTATGAATCATAATATTGTCTTAATGTAATGTAGAGAGAAAGAAGCCTAATATGATTAACCCCATCCCATCTTACTCTCTTTGTGAAGAAAGGATAGAACTAGCTCAACAACGTATATGCTATCAATAAACACACGGAATTCTGATGTTTAATTAATTTGATAAGATAGAGATTTTTTATGCATGGAATTCTGATGTTTAATTAATGAAAGTGGTTTGAACACATGGGGTTAGATTTGATTTTTCAAATTCCAATTTGTAAACTTTTGAATGGCGTGCAATTGACTATTATTGTAGGAAGTATATATAATCTAACTCTGTCTATCTTTTTTAGATCACTGGAGCAGTCCAATCTTCTTTTAGAGAAGATTTTGAAGATCACATCCTGGTTCTGAATGGAATGCGTTAGAATTATTTTTATTTTCTACTTAATGTATTTGTATTGGATTTGAAAGAACTACGTTTCGATGATCATTAAAATGAAAAAAATTCATCGAGGGCTACTGAGATTAGGGAACAAATTACAGAAAATGATATATTATGGATTTGAGCAAGCAAGATTTTACTGATATAGTCGTGAAAATTAACAAACAGTATATACGTTATTCATGTAATTGCTATAGTTATTAGTAATAAATTTATATTTGAGTTTGGATTCGTAGTTTTTTACTTAAGTTTAGAATTTTTAAATAATTATCTTTCTACACTTATTATTTTGTATTATTATATTAATAGTGTGTCATACAGATAATCTCTTAAGACATTTATTTTTTTTCAATTAATATCAGAAAATGGATTTCTCCATAGAGTGACAAACCTCCTTGTTTCTATTAGATCTCTTTGCTTGATGGAACAAACTATTTCTATTAAAAGGCTAAAATACATGCCTATTTAAAATCTCTAGATAAAAGGTTTTGGTTGTCTATAAATATGAAAAAATTGTTTAAAATATTAAAGCAGTATCTTAATAAATTTTATTAGATTTTCTACTTGTAAAATAGCCGATGATGCATGAGATATTTTTGAGACTACTTATGATGGTACATCTATTATCAAGCTGTCTAACTTATAAATAATAAGTTTCGAACATTTTATACCAAGTTTTATGAGTTTTATGTGATACTTAGTGATATATAAACTCATGTGTAAGAATTCCTAAATAAAGAATTGCAAAGAAAATTCTTAAGTTTTTGCCTTATAAATTTTAGAAAATAATGCCATAAACTCTATAAAAGTAGAACACTTGTTTGATAATTTATATCTCTTTGTTAGCCTTGAAAATTTTTTGGCATGACTTTGATAATATTGCAAGTAAGATTATGCAAGCCACTTAGGACGGCCCTGATAAATCTGATTATGAGGATTTTAAACCTGAATAAGGAAATTACGTAGCTTTCATACTTCTACTTTACATAAACACTTTTCAACACATATAAAATAATATCGATCAAAGTTCATAAAAAAGATATGAGAAAAATAGAACTTAATAAACTTTTTAATACATAAAATAATATCGATCAAATTTCATATAAAAAATATATGAGAAAAATGCTAAAGTTTATTCACTTACATTGGTTAGCCAACATAAATTATTAGTAGCAACTAAATTCTATTTTTTTAAAGTTATAATATTTAGAGAAATTTATATATAACACCATGTATTTAAACGAAATTGTAGTTTACATCCAATATTTTTACTATTTACAAATTGGGTCCTATGATTTAGCGAATATGAGCAGAAAACATCCTACCGTTACAGATCCGTTAGATTTATTAGTTAAACTTAACAAAATCCTATAATTACCCAATATAACTATAGATATTTTAGTCATTTTAAAACTTAAAAAAAAATTAATTTGATGGAATATTCTCATACGTGCAAATGGTGTTATAACTCAGGATGTTTTCTACACATGTTCACCAAATCATAGGGCTCAATTTATAAATAATAAAAATATAGAATATAAACCATAATTTTGTTAAAATACAGAGTATTATATATAAATTTTCCTAATATTTAAATTAATTTAAAGCTTCTGAAATAATAAAATTTAAGGATACTCATTAGAAATAAAGTTACAGAGGACTCAATAAACTTTGGAAAGCATATAAAAAATTTCAAATGCATATAAAAATAATTTTACTATTTAAATAGTTGAATTTGAAGGAAGATACTCATTAGAGTTGAAGTTTTAAAGAATTTAATAAGCCTCAGGAGCGCATATAAAATAGTATGGATTGAAATTTATATTGAAAAGATATGACAAAAGCAAAAGAAAGATAATTTTATTATTTAAATGAATAAATTTAATTTTAAACCTTTAAAATGGTTGAATTTGATATTCATAAGATATGAAGGTGCAGAAAAGTAAATAAGCTTTTCAACGTATATACAATAATATCGATCTGAGTTCATTTAAAAACTATAAGAAAAATAAGAAATTTTATTCAAGCCACTAATGTAAGCGAGACTTACTTATCGATCCTAAGTCTGCCAATTTAATTTGTTAGAAACAATGTAACTTTTAAAAGGTATAATGTTTAAATAAATATTAAGCTATGTTTTAAAAGGTATAATGTTTAAATAAATTTTAAACTTTTGAGCTGAGAATTTAAAAAAACTCGTTAGAGATAAAGTTATAGAATACTAAATAAGCTACCTAATATATATAAAATAATATTGATTAGAGTTCTATCAAAAAGATACGAACAAAGATTGAATAAATTAATTTTATTATTTAGATGGTCAAATTTAAAAATACTTATTATAAAGAAAATTAAAATATTATTTAGATGATCGAATTAATTCTGTTTATGTGGTTTAATTAAAATTTTATTTAATTAGCTAAATTCAGCTCTGCGTAGTTTTAGAAAAATATTCATACAGTATAAATTAGGTATTCGAATATTATGGAGCTATCTAGGTAAGATCAGCAACCTCATGAATATTTTTCCTAATCTCTGACCACTCCTTGGTTGATATATCTAGATCTAACTAACTAAACTTTATGGTCTTAGATCCGTTGGAAAGCTCTTTTCTAGATCAAAAGTATATCGAAAGTTCAAGAGGATCCAATGAGTAGATCACTTGACATCACCCTTGAAAGTCCCATATTTAAATCTATCTGTCTAAAACCGTTACGAATTGGATCAAGCTGATTCGTAACAACCGATCAGTTCAAATGCCTAGATCTTATTTGAACATATTATGTAAGTTTATCCGATTCGTAACTATAATTAAAATTTAAACAATTTAAACATAAAAAGATAAAAAAAAAAAATCTTTATTTTAGTTTTCAAGTATTTTTCTTAGTGTCCTTATATAGTTTATATTGATTTAACTTCAAAACTAACTAGAAGGATATCAATATAAATAACATACTTTTAGCTAGAACTATCTATATTATTTAAATATTGTTTAAAAATAATCGATCCTATCTAATAAATCACTAGTTGAACCAATAAATCACTAGTTGAACCAATAACTCAGTGACTCGACCTATGATCGGGTCAACGTCAAATCTATGATCTTAACTAAAAAATGAATATGCCGATAGAAAATTCACATAAATATTACAGTAAAAGAATAATGAAGAAAAATAATAAAAACAAGTCGGATGACAACCGACTAAGAACCTGGCAATTTATGGCAATCACCATTCATGCTAACGTGCTTTGGATGATCCATATATTTGAGTCAGACCCTGTCAGAAAAGGAAGAAGAAGAGAAACATAAGATCAAACATCTATGTTAACATTGATATCTGCTAGAGAATCATCACCAATAAATTAAATTCGATTGTTAGATGATTCTTTGGGGATTTAACTCAACTTAAATTTACGTACCAAGTAAGCAAACGTTTATAATGCATGCAACGTCATAGACAATTGCATGTTAACAACGTCTATATACATCCTATACTTTTGCTTGGCGAATGCTACGTATAGGAGATAACACCCAGCTCTCTTAGACCAATCCATGAAGATGGCAAGGATATGGGAGGATGGATGTGCATATATAGCCATCCAAGTCAACACGAGTATTCACATCAACAACAACAAAGAAAAAGAAAAAAGAAAAAAGAAAACCACACACACAAGAGAAAAGTCAATGGAATGCATGCAATGTATCTTTAATCAGGAAAACAAAGTCTACACCTCTTTTCTAATCTTTTTTCTGCAATGATTTGCATCAATTTGTCCTAAACAATTGCGGAAGATTTCTATCGTTTCGTTAGACAACTACTTAATTATGTCAAACTAGAGACGATTAATTGGGATGTCTTCTTCTTTTCAGAAGATAACATAAAGAAGGAATTTGAAATGGTAAAACTAATAACCGGTTGGCAGCAGAACTCGTCCTTCAATGCATACTCTATTAACAATTTGCTTCCAAAAAAGTTTGATGATACAAATTAACCATTCTCAACTATATATTAATGGACTGACTGATTCGTTTGCTTATTTTCTTTGCCCCCTTTTCAAATTATCTATTGTAGGTTAAAATAATAATCGAAGAAATTATCGAGATTTGCACCAAATATCAATATTATTTTCCCGTTTTTTTTTTTGCCTTTACCCATTTTAGTTATCTTTTATGATTTTGTCCATTCTAAGTATAAAATAACCATATATAGTATCCCTATATTTATATATAATAATACAAGGCTATCATCATCTTACCACAATATTTTATTGCAGTTTTGTCCTTTAGGTTTTTTTGCTTCTCCTTTCTTATCTCTCTAGTAACATCATCTTCTTTTACGATAACAAAAATTTTATACAATTGAGAAGAAAGAGAATGGCGTCAGCTTTGGCTCAACGGAGAAGATTAGAAATGATGAGAAGAAGGTATAAAATGTAAATAGTTTTTCGTAATCCCAAATGATTGCCATTTACATATTTAGAGGCTAACCAAAATTTAAAATAATTCAAAATAGTCTTAATATGGAATGACCTCGGAGTCTGGCGTTTGAATGTTGTTAGACGAGCAACACTTTCGAGTTTGAGCGTTCGAATGCTGCTAGACGTTGTCAGAACACCGTTGAATGAAGACTACTATTAGATTGGAGCGTTCGAATACTTCAACATTCTACTGCTCTCAGATTGTGGTGTTCAAATATTGTTGACTGAGCTTTTGAACTTATTGATGAAGGCTACTCTTATGTTCCACTGTCCAAAAATGTTTTTAGCTAGGCATTTGACTACATAAGAATAAGGTTAGAAGTTTTCCAAAACTAAAAAAATAACTAATCTAGATAAATAGGTTTGACCCAGTGAACCTAGTATCCACCATTAGGTGACCCAATTAAGCCCGGATCATATTACTCACCACGCTTTGCTCATTGAGCTCGTAAGTCACTTCATGTTTACAACAATCCATGGTGGTTTCCAAATCTTTCATAATTGCGGAAACATTTTCTCCAACATCCGAGCCATATCCAAGAGCGTACAACTTGTGGAGGAGGCTAGGGTTGCCCAAGTGTAGCTCAATGTAGCATGCTAATTGGTACTCAACCACTTAGTCTAGAGCTAGGACTAGACTTACCCACAATCTAGGGTAGACTCATGTTTGGCCTAGGTCACACATGTGAGCTAGTTCATTAGTGCTTTGGTGCGTTGAGAGTCAAATGAGGCACGTCCAAACCTAAAAGTGGAAGAACTAGAGTGGCAATGACCTAGATGCATGATAGACTATGCTTCGACTCAAGTTAGGGCTCAGCTAGGATTCGAACACAAGCAAATTACCCCAGTTTGGTTTGTGGAAATATAAGCTAATTTAAGCAGCCTGAACTAGTGGTGTCCCCAAGGGTTGCAAGAGCACATCCAAGGTGAGGAGGTGGTTGATCAAATCAAGGAAGACAATGCTAGGTAGCTATATCGATAAGATTGGGCCGTCAAGGCATCAAATCTTTGCTGTCATTGGTTGGTGGCTTAGTTAGTAATTGATGGTGATCAGTGGCCACTTCAAGATGCCTAGTTATTGGTGTGGGCAACAAGGCTCCATTGGTGGTGGTGTGTACCTCAATAATCTTCCATCATGTGACAAAGGTGATAGTGGGGTTCGGTTGCAAAGGAGGATTTGTAATGCTTTGGGGTAAAGCTGTGAGTAGATGACGACTTGCATTAATGCTATTGAGGCATGTATAGCCATTGCAACACTAGAATTAAGGCTTGCGAATCTAGAAATAAGGCTCGCATTGATCTCATCATCTATATCAAATCGACGGACCTCGACATTGTGAAAAGTGGCTATCGCTGGCAAGTTGGGTTTTAGTTCTCTCCCTTCGAAGGCTGCCATGGATGTCTCCCTAAGGTGCCTTGCTGTCGTGGATCTAGTGGTGGTCATGATGATTCGAAGATCTACTGCTTTGATACCAATTGTTGGGGACTAGGCTAAGGTGGTTTATTTAAGGTAATAGTGGTGGGTGATTTGGTGGTGGAATTAGTGGAGATTGTGAAATCTAGAAGATGAGAGCTAAATGGATCATAAAGATGATGATGATATGGGGTAGATTCATAATATAGAAAGAAAGAAGGGGGAGAAGATGACCAAGGTTTAAGGGTGGGGAAGAAGAAGATGGCTAGCCCTACTGAACTAAGAGGATTGACAATCGAGAAGAAAAGAAATGGCATCGGCGTGATGACATATGCCTTGAATCGAAAGAGATTATTAGAAGAGATGAGGAGGAGGCTAGAGGTAGAAGAAGGTTAAAAATATCAATAGTTTTACATAATCCCACATGGCCGCTTTCTATATATTTAAAGGCTAACTAAAATTCTAAATTATTCATAATAACCCTAATGCGAGATGATCTAGGCATTGGGAGTTTGAATGCCATTGAACGGACTATACTCTTGGGTAGGGCATTTGAATGCCACTAGATAGTGTTCGAACGCCATTAGATGAAAACTGCTCCTCGGTTAGGGTGTTTGAACGTCATTGTCCAAGCTTTCAAATGCTTTGACATTCTGTTGCTCTTAGATTATAGTGTTCGAATACCTTTGGTTGAGCATTTAAATGCCTTAACAAAGACTGCTCTTATGTTTCACCATTCGAATGTCATTGGTTGGATGTTCGACTACATGAGCTTAAGGGTAAAATTCTCTAAAAATAATAAAAAACTAATTTAGATAAACATGTTTGACTTAGCAAACCCAATATCCCTTGCATGTTGACTTGGTCGAACCCAATCACATCACTATGGATTTAAAAATAATATCTATGAATTCTACAAAACTAGTTATCAATTATATAGATATAATTGTGAAATCCATAAATACTCATACTAACATTTCACTAGCTATACATACATGACTATTATGTATGAATTTTGTAGATACATTATAGATTTTATAAAATCTTAAAATGCATCTATAAATTTTGTAAATATATTTATCAATTAAGGAAAAAAATTGACAGATTATAAACAAGATGTACATGTCAATACACAAATAAACACTTTAGGGCTATCAATACTAATACTATATAAAAAAATTTAAATACTAACTTACATTGCTTAATATCAATATACATATTGTTGTATATTGAAATATATATATATATATATATTATATATTATAAATATAAATTCAATGTTCTAAATTAAAAGAAATCACAAAATTAAATCTCATTCCATTCATAATCTTACTCTTAATTCTTGGATCAACTTATTATCTTATCCGAACCCACAAAGAAATATAATATCTACATAATAAATAAAACAACTAAAATATTATTTATGAGTTAATAATAAAAAAAATTGACTTAACTAAGACCAAAATCCTTTAGTTACTAATACTGAATTTAATGAATAATAATATAATAGTTTTATATATATACCGATAAAAACCAACTTACTTTTATAAATTATAATTACATAGAACTAATAACTGAATCCATTATATAGATAGACAAAACAAATAAAAGTCAATAGATCACAATTACATTAATAAGTTTAAGATAGTGCATAGATAGGTTGAAGAAAACAATCAAATTTTTCCACAAGTGCACTAAAAGAAAATCATTTATTCATACCTCATACTTTTAAAATATTCCAAATGTGGTGCAAGGTCAAATAACTTAATACTTACCTTTAAGTTCTTTTTCTTTATCCGACATCCAACGGTTTAGATTGTAAGATGTTCCATAAAATTGACTAGAAATATTGGTTATTCTTTTTTTTTCCCTTCACTCTTGGAGCAACTTACTATATATTTTAATATGAGGGAGGATACCTTTAGTTTTCCATTACACCAACTTCATTTTCGAGAGTTGAATAGGTAAATAAGTTCCGAACTTAATTAAATATAAAAAAAATATTTAATTACTGAACTATATTAAGAATTTTTGAACTCAAAGCAAACAAAACCTTATAGACTCAGAGATCCGTTACTATGTTAATAGAGATTGCCCATCCCTATTAAATCTGAGGATGTTAGTGCACCAACAAGGTTCTTATAAATTAACTAGCTAGCTTTTTGGACATGGCCTGCAAGGTAAGATTTTGTTTAACTCTTCCATAGCTCAGTTAGAGTAGAAGTGAACTGCACATTTGGCTTCACATATTTATTTTTCCACTCGTTGAACAATAAAAAGAGATTGATTGAATGACGAAGAACTGATATCATTTGCTTATCTATTATGTATGTCACAGTTAGACAACAACTCTCTACTTTACTTATTGCCCTATTTTTGTTCAGCAAGAATTGTACGCAAATACTATGTTATATCTGCGAGTTTTTACCCTTCTAACTTGTAAGCCTCTCAATCAAATAGTAAAAGTTTAAACTTATTTATTTGAGTAGATAAACTTTTTTATTTTTGAATTGAATTGAATTGAATGTCATGTTAAGTAAGTTAGTAATTTATTATTATAGAAATCGTAATATACCTACTTAGTTACTTTGACCAAAATTCCCAAACATATGGCCAATTAGAGAAAAGATAAAGTTTTCTTTTTTTTTGGTGTGTGTTTGTGTCTTTAATTCAATGAATCTTTCAAATAGTTCAATTGAATTTACAATTTAAAGTAATCATGCAGAGATCTAATCACCACTATCCTTTTCATAAAAAGGGTGATATAATAAGGTTGCCTCATTTATCAAGGAACAAGCTCAATTAATGATGATGGTTGTCATTTTCAGCTAATCAATGAACAGTTAATTTCTGCCCTCACTTGATTTATCTTTTATTCTTCTTGGCTCATATTAGGATTAAGAATTAAGATGCTACCTTGGAAACTTAGTGGTCTTAATCCGATCACTTCAAATAATTGGCTATCTTAAAAAAGGAAAATTTATATTTGACACTCTAATTGTTAATTATTTATAGTTTATACTCTGAGCTGAGGAAGAAACTCTGAATTTACCCTGGCCACCGGCAACTCACATGAGACCATAGTGAGCTCAACTTCAAAAGGACTCAAAGGAACCGAGTTAAACTAGCAATGTTAGTTTAGACCAATTTGCCCAAATTGAGTCAAACAAGATTAAAAAAGTAACTCATATACCCATCACTTTGAGGACAAAATGAGTGGAAGCATAATAGAATGATGTGATCCGAATAAGACCGAACAACCTTGTGGATATTGGGCTCATAACTTGTGTTACTTATCTAGATAAAGAGTTAATCTCAACAATTAGTTTAAGTTACTTTCAGATTATGTTAGTCAAGTCAGTTTAATATTAGACTTAATGTGGTTTGGTTAATAATTATGTTTTTGGTTAACGGTTAACTTTTAATATATAATATGGTGTGCAACCTGAATTAAAGATGTATTGATAAATAAAGATTTCTAGCTAAGGCGTTCGAATACTAAGAAGGGCTATTCGAACGCTTGCATCATATTTGCATATCAGAGACCCTGTTTTGACCGTTCAAACGCATCGTGAAGCCGTTGGAACACCCTCAGTGAGAATGATATCATAATTTATTTTAAGATGGATTATGTGAGTGTATGTGGTGTATCTTCATATGATAAGCATGCTCATCCTGTCACACGTGTCATACATGTTATGTGGGCATGTGGGTGTTCACATACCTGTGCCGGGCAGGGGCATTACAAAACTTCTTTAATCGAGATGGAGATAGAGAGTCCTTTGATGAGGGTTTAGTATTTTTTTGATTTGGCTATAGCTTGCGCTTGGGTTTGAGTATAGCTTTGGTTTTTTATTTGAGTATGGCCCGGTAGTTGGGCATAATTTGGATAAAAATATTTTTGTAATCTTCTTAGTATAATTAGCTTAATCTAAGAATTTTGTTAAAGTTAGTTAACACATTTAAATCTACCAACATTGGGCTTTCTATCAATATCATAAGCACCACTCAACGAGGGGGGACGGGGAAAGCAACAGGCCCTTGACCTTCGACCCTTCTTTCTATATGGGGTGCCTAGGGCACCTCATCAATATATGATAAAACATAGAGATCGATTTACAAATGTTAAAAATAAAACGTATAAATTGTAAAAATATATATTAAAAGACTTGACTTAAGTTAAGTATAAATTTTTTCTAAGTAATTACCGGATATGCAAGAGTATACAAGGATTCCGCGTGAGGTCCACGAAGGATAAAAGGTAAATCAGATAAACCTTAATATGACTCATTTTATTTAAATATTAAATAAATTATGTTCTTGTTTATTATCTCAACTTATTTAATCTATTTAAATTCAATCTATTTATAACTCGCCAACCTAGTTAAATTAAATCCACTTAACATATTTATTAAACAAAAGATACAAGTAATTTGTTAATCTACTAAATAAAACCAGTTATATAAGTGACATGTATAAATAAATTATTGGTACTCTCTTTTCCTACTAAATGGCAAGATATGCATTTTAACCTTAAATAGGGAGTAATTATTAAATAAATTAGTTTTTCTTTTTGACAAAAAGGCAACACTGCCCTGTTTCTTTGAAACAAATAATAAAAAACCCACAAAATATAGCTTATGAGCATATCCCCTTCACATCCCTACAACCTTAACAAAATTGACAACACACCTAAATGAGGGTCTACTAACATCCCACCACAAAGTTTACCCCAAATCATAATAATACCAAAAGCTAACAACTTAAGAACCAAAACTGTTTGTGAAATAGAACTTGATTTCAAACATTTGAACCGAAGAAAATTAATAAGCATCAACTAGTTTAGCATTTGTTATGATCCGACCACGGGGGATAGAGTTAGTTGAGTCAAACTGAGTCGAGTTTAATTAGTCTAATTTACTCTTTTTTTTTAATTTTGAATTAAAACGGATAATCTACATGTGGATTTGATCCGCTAAAATTTTACTCATATAAATAGCAGTAGTTTTGGATTAATTAGGAGTATGTGATGATTATTGAGTTAAGTTATTTTATATTTGAAACTAAAACTATTAGATCTGTAACTCATGAGGCTATCACCACATAAATTATCATAATTTTTTAATATCCAGATCGATCTAATTTGTAACTAATATTAATCGATAGTAAAAGAAAACCCAACAAATTCCTCCACTAATAGACCACCATCATTAGTCCATATTGTCCAGCCATTTTTTCTTTTTTGACCACCTCTTTTCTTTGTGGTCCTGCCGAATAAAAGAATAGAAAAGTTATTCTAAGTCGGAGGTCTTCTCAAGGTCTGAATTTATCGATACACATTTTACTATTTTTTTTCCGCACCGTAAACTTCAAATTAGGGCGACAACCCAAAATAGAGACAACTTTTTAAAATATTTTTGAGTAATCTTTGTGTAAAAAAAAATATCAGTATTTAGTATGTTTTATTAAATAAATTAGTTGGCCTTCATTCAATAAAAAGCAATCATATTTGAACTCTCAGAACTTAGTTTGCCCATCATCGTACTCCCTCCACAGGGCCAGGGTTATTTGCTTTGACTTTGAGGTGCTATTATGCACCTATAATGATGTTCAATTATCAACGGACTCAATAAATAGTTCGTTCACTGTTATAAGTTCAGCGATCTTGTGATCGGCTTCGACGCTGGCCCCACAAATTCACCTATATCGGTTATATAGGTGTTTAGTTTGGTAAGTAGCTATTTATATATTTAATTTTGGCTGGAAACCTAATATGATAAAAACAATTCACGCTCTCACCTTATTCGGTTGTGCCCTAGACACCGAAGGTTCGACCTTCTCTCTCTACCGATCCCTCGTATCTCCGGTTCTAATCTCGCATCGCAGTTCCAAGTATTCTTCGCGTAGTTGGCCTCGATCGGAACTGAAGATACCCGGTGATCTTGATTTTCGGGAGTGAGCATCGAGAATGTGGATTGATCTCTCAGTTCTTGATGCAAATTCTATCTAGTTTTAAGAAAGTTCTCTCTTTTCTGCTTCTTTAAGGTGATTGCAACTTTTTTTGGAGTATCGCAGTCAGCTTCGTGACAGTAAGCGTCCATGGAATATTGTCCTTCAGATAGTAGCGGTGAGTTGCATTGATCTTTCGTAGAATTTGAAAGCTTTCTCATGAATTTATGTGAAATCAAGTTCATTAGCTGTTAAAATATCCTTGTTGATTTGTTTTTAAATGGCGCGAAGTAGTGCAATTATGAGGGTAAACTTGTATAGATTGTGTGCTGGGCGTGATCAGGAAATTAGGGCTTAGAGCTTGTATTTGTGATGAATTAGGTCTAGGAATTTATATTTGCCTTCTGATTAACCATCTATTGATGCGCATTAAATACTGCGTGCTATTGTTTGACCATGAAGCACCTTTAAAGGTGACTTGTATTTGATTTCCTGGAAAGATTTCAAATCATTCAATGAAGAAAGAAACAAGAGTAGACAGACGTGCTACTGGCCCAAAAAAAAAAAAAAGAATAAAAAATAATAATAACGAAAAGATGTTGCTACTGTCACTGACAACTGTGTTCAACTACTGCATATGTGTGAGTTCCTTTTGCACTTCGCTTATTTATAGATGTGGAGAATTGTCACAGTATTATATTTTTTGTAAAATATCATGCCTTGAGGACTTACCAGAGGATCCCTCTTACTTTTCGTAGACCTAAATTGCAACATAGCTTGCCTGCAACTGGTTGTTTATCAAATTTTGCAACAGTTGGAAACTTAGAATGTGGCACCAGGTAGTTGTAAAAGTTTGCTGATCTCTACTGACGCTTTCTCAAGACTTTCTTTTATCACCCCATATTTGTTTTTGGAGAATGCTTGAAAGATGATGATTATATTCATGGCAACAGCAGCTCCTGCTGCTTTTTCATGATATTGGCTTTTCTGGTTGGTGAATATGGAGCTCAGCAGTTGTTTGTTTATCCTGTTTGCATTGTATTATTTGGTCTGTGTACTGGAACTACTGGGAACTTAAGATGGAGGATATGCCATTGAAGTTAAGTAGGCCTTCGATGAGCAGATGTGTGAGCTTCCATGTTGCCTGCATTTTCTGTTATTTCGACACCCTATATTCTCATACTAACTGAAGCCATAATATAGTGACTATTGAATGTTTCAATCCCACTAATACTTTACAAAAAGTTTTAGAAGTTTACCATATTTCAGCTAAGCTTGTCTTGGATCTTCTGATTTGCGATTATAATTTTGTGATGTTTATTCTGTTTCTCAATGTTGTCTGCACTCTGCAGGAACTGATGATGACTTTCCACCGCCACATCAGAACAGGGGCACAAGAGGAGGACATATAACTGGAAATGGAAGAGCTATTGTTGGTGGTATTTCATACCCCAGGGTACAGAATGATATGGAGATCCAAGTCCATCGACTTGAGCAAGAAGCATACAGTTCTGTTCTTCGAGCATTTAAGGCTCAGTCTGATGCCATTACTTGGGTATATATCCCGCATCATCTGAGCCAAATACTTTTGCTGTACATTCATTTTATTTCTTTTTCTAGTGTTAATCATAAGTTGGCTTCCACTAATTTCTTCAGGAGAAGGAAGGTCTAATAACTGAACTTAGAAAGGAGCTGAGAGTATCTGATCAAGAACATAGAGAGTTATTAAGCAGGGTCAATGCTGATGACATTATTCGTAGTATAAGGTTTCTTTTATTCAATACATTTTACCTATGTCCAGCTGCATAACATTGTCAATTCAGAAGAAGTCCCCTCAATTTTTATTTTTATCTAGACTGTTAATTTAACTTATCAGGGAGTGGAGACAGGCAGGTGGGACTCAAACTGCTTTGATTAATAATGCTCAAACCACACATGATCCTGTACCAAGTCCGACCATGTCAGCTTCTCGCAAGAGGCAAAGAACATCTCAGTCTATACCTCCTTTGGATGTGCCATCACTTCCCATGCACTCTCAACCGCTTTCTGCTTCAATGCAGCCATCATCATCAACTTCAAAAAAGGGAGCTCCACCAGGAGCAAGGTGGAAAAACCCTAAATCAGTAAGTCAATGATTTAAAGAGAACAAATGTTCTCGTAGTTTTGTAGGTAAACTGCATTATGCATTTTCTGTTCATTTTGTTTTTCTGATTGCTGTTCCTGTTGCTTTTTAGGGTCAAGTCTTGCCAGGTGGATCTTCAACAAAATCACTGCAGTATCCTTCTGCTGGTCCAAGTGGTAGAGTCCACGCTGTGAATAGAGGTTCTTCTGGTGCTCTTGCTGCAATTGGATCTGCTGAGCCACAATCATATAATTCATTCATTGGGCGTAAAGTCATGACAAGGTGGCCTGATGACAATAACTTTTATGAGGCTGTAATAACGGATTACAATCCGACAGAGGTGCGTCTGGTTGTTCTATCATTCAACTTCTGCCTGTGGCAGTAGGTGACTGACAACCTTATTATTTTCTAATTTACTGACAGGATCTGCATTTTCTGGTTTATGACATAAACACACCAAATGAGACACATGAGTGGGTCAATCTCAAAGAGGTAATTTTTTTTTCTTTCCTGTGCCTGAGATAATTTATTTCAGACATTTTTTCTATTGTTACCTGTTTTGTCCAGCTTTGGTCAGCTCTTATCTACTTAGCAACAAATAGAATCAATAGTTAAAGCCAGACAGCAATGTTTTCTCTTATTTATTTGTGTATACCATTTATGTCTTTATGATATTATCAGAGAGTCAGTAACAATACTTGGTTGGACACTAAGGGTTACCCCTTTCATCCAAGAAGTTGTGAGCTCTAGTCATTAAAATAATCTCTTAGTAACAAAAGGCTATGTGCATCTTCCCTCATCACCCTCAAAGTGAAAGCCTTGTGAAGGGACTTTGTTTTTAGTAAAAGGTTCTGTCTGCATATCCCAAGCTAATTTCCAGCCTCAGCAGATTTCTCTGAGCAATTCTTGTGTTCCTTTTCTGGATGTTGGTCTTGAATTTCTAGTTATTTATGTAGGTGACCTTCCACATTATATCATCAGATTACTTATGTTTATCCTTAAACGCTTTCTGTATCTGACTCAAATCTGACAACTGTCTAGCATCTGCTTGTGTTTCATATAGTAAGCTACTTGGTTGCAGATTTCACCTGAAGATATAAGATGGGAGGGTGAGTACCCAGGTATCAATCATCAGTCAGGCCGTGGTATACCAGTACGAGGAATTATGAAAACAACAGATAATGGCAGTGCACTCCCTGGTTCAGTAAGGGGAAGAGGATCCCTTAAGAATCAGGCCAAGAAAGATTTACTACACTTGCAAAATGGCATTGGGAAGAAGAATACCAGTGACATTGAAATACTTCACACTGAAACTCTCATAAAAGAGGTATGTTCTACAGAAACATTGTATATGTTGAATGAGAGGTTTACATGGAAAGGCAGCCCTTAGTTGGGTTTTCCCCTAAAATTCTATATGGCCTTCTAAACCCCTTATTTGACAGTATAGCCCTCTAAATTTGTTATTTGCTTGATACCCCCTCAAGATCGCTTTTTGTATGGAGCCATGGATATTCCTCAAGACCTTTGTATTTCACATTGATGCCCCTCAAGTTAGTTTTTGTCTATCAAGAAGTTTAAAAATCCAAATCATTGAAAAATAAAAGGGCAAAAGTCTCTTATTCCTTTTTGTATATGCACCTACTAGCTAAGGGTAGTTCTCTCATTTTACAGATTAATTGTTCAGCTTTTAATGTATGTTTGTCAAAGTAACATACTAAGTTGTTAACATAAAAGGATATTCGTGCAAAAAAGGCAAATGTTTTGAGCAGATATACATAAGCACATGCAAATATCAAACTTAGAAGGGTATACACATAAATATGGGACTTTAACAAAATATACATGCAAAAGAAGCTCTTCATTTAATATGTAATATTTCATACATTTTGTGATGCCAAGCAGGTTGAGAGAGTTTTTGATGCAAGTCATCCTGATCCCCATCAGATTGAGAAGGCAAAGAAACTGCTGAAGGTAAAAGAGACATTCATAACATCTTACTTTTAAGGGTTTACTGAAGTTAATCAACAAGTGTGAAGGCTTCTTGTATCAACTGCAGGAGCATGAGCAATCATTGATCCGTGCAATTGCAAGGCTTGCTGATGCATCTGACGGTGAAAGCGGTAAATACTGATTCACCATTCCTTTGTTCGTTCTGTGCTTGATGTTTTTCTAGGCATTTAATGGGTTGTAAAATATTCTTTCAAATTTATATTTGATATGTTTATATGATTTGTTGGTACCTTAAACAAATGTGGAGGGCCTAGCAACAGTTCATGCAAAATTCTGATGTATAGGTTTGTAAGGTAGAAATACTATGAGCATCTTACTAATGCATGGAAAATAATGTACAGAGAGAAAATTTGAAAATTTCTACTTTTTCCAATTTGCTCTTACCAAAACATGTGGGATACTCGCAACTCTCTCTTTCTTCCGATAGGGCTAATGAGCACTGCTGCATTATTCACTGCTTTTTTCCCCCTCTCTTATCTGATATTATGCCATTTGTATCATCACATCTAAGTATTTGGCATGAATCTCCTGATACAAAAGTATTTGTTCTACTTACAATCAAGTGTACTTTATACATGCGTGGATGGAGGAGAGGATCTGAAGCTATAAGAACGCATATAATGTCTACAGATTGACTTGGATTGAGGGAATATATTCATTTCCGCAGCAGATTGTAACACTTCTTTTTCTGTGAGGCAGAAGGTGAGCACTAATTCTCACACGGCTGAGTGCAGTCTGTCATCTGGGATCTATCGGCAATCAAAAGGTATGTCGCAAATCAGCACACCAGCAACTATGCGGATGATGTGGCTTGTGCAGGGAGAGAAGCCTCTGATGCTGATCACATGGTTGGAGATAGTGTTTCATGCCAGCATGACAATGATGATTATGATGAAATTTAATTTGTGGAAGCAACTACTGTGTCAAAATCTTCCAGTATTTATTGCTTACCACATTGAAATAATGTATCTCATTCATATTTAGTTGAAATTACTAAAGGAAAACTCTCTGTTTTGGAGATGATGGAAAGAGTAATGGAAAGAAGTAGGAAAGCTCTACCAAATTGATTTAAGATGGTTTTCCTTTCTTGTCTTGTATTTTTTGGTCAGAATGTTTTTGTCTGCTTAAATATGTTTGCAGGCTTGTCAATTATAAACCCAGTTTCTAAGCCTCAGTTTTGTTCTACGATATCTTTTTCTCTATTCTATATAGAAAAATACTACTCTAGGTTTATAACTAAATTTCAAATTATCTCATACATAAGTTTACTTACAATTTTATTTTATTTTTGATTTGACTAAAATTATTTTAGAAATCTTCTCTTCTACCTTCATTCCATAAATCAGATGTTTCTACTTAATTTTTTGTTCAACTTTTTTTTTTATCTATCTCCTCCCTCCTCTCTCAGAGCGAGCCTGAGTCTTACACGAGTATGCTATCAAACATTAAGCTCATCAATCCTTAAAGTGAGCATATTTTTAAGCCCTAAATGAATTAAGTATATTTTTTAAGCCTTAGATGAGACAGTTTCGGATTCTAACGTTACTATAATTTTTAAAGTTGCATTAAAGTATTTGTCATGGGAGATATATGTAAATAATAAAAAATAATTAAAAAGATAAAATGTAATTAAATTTTCATCAAGTTAATTATAAAAGACATCAATATTCTTATTTTGATATATATACATTACTCTCAGTTAATGATATATATGTCTTTTACTTAATAAAATATTAAGATAATATAATTGTTAAAAAATAATGTGCAAAATTATATATCTAAAAAAAATTACCTGCTGAACCAGTAATATCTTTCATTCCTATTATACCCTTAAAGATCTTAACAGTTAGATCTTCATCAAATTGATTAATAAAGAATTAATTCTATTGTACTAAAGAAATCCTCTCTCTCTCTCTCTCTCTCTCTCTCTATATATATATATATACAAATTTGCAAATGTATCGAAAGAACGAGGAGTTGTTTATATATATGTAAAAGAACGGTACGTTTTTGCAATAAGATTCAAATGCATGTGGTTATTTGCATAAAAGACTTTCTTCTTTTTGTCCATATTTCTCCCGCGAAACAAAACGAAAAGCATTTGAGCGCGGGAACTCTCAAACATTATTCAAATTACCACCACCCATTTCAAATTCCATCAATCCGTTCTCTCTATCGCTCGTCTCTCTTCGTTTTCTAAACCAGACCTCTCGAGGTGGAATCCATGGCGAGGTCGGGGAAGCGGGAGGAGGCGAGAGGGGAGGACGATAGCAGCCGGCAAGGTGCGGCGGAGCGCCGCGTCCTCCGGTCTCGTTATCTCGCCGTCAAGAATTTAATCAGTGGTATTGGTCTTAGTCTTCTTCCATTCTATTCTCTCTTTTTCTTAAAATTGGCTTGTTTTTACTTCGTATCTTTCACATCGTCTTGTTTGGTTTGCTTGCAGATGAGAGAGACGATTTGAACAAAGTCGATTCGGATAAGTTTCAGAGCATTATCACCCAGGTGGATAGTTTGCATCAATTTGGTGAGATTCCCACATCTTATTCTGCTCTATAACTCCACCATCCAAGAAGGAGTAGCTTTTAAAATATGTGAGCTGTAAAATATCTTAAAAGCCTTCAAACGGCAATTTTAGAAGACTATTTGATGCCACATATAGATGTGGTGCCTGGTCAACTGGTTGTTTTGCCATGGTTTGGAACTTGGTATGGTGTTTTTATGGTGTTCTTTATGTCTTTGATCCTCTCTAATGTAAAAGTTCAATGCTTGGCTTATGGTAAGACCTGTTAACATTATCTAATGTTTCATCTATTGGGGATGCTCACTTTAACGGCATGTACAACCTAAAGATGAAGAATAAGGAAAAGTACTTTTTCAAACTACAATTGATGCAAAAACTCTGTCAAACATGTTGTTCACCAAGAAGTTTTCTTGATAAATTTCACTGAATTAGAAGTATTGGGTGTCCACAACTAGTTTTTGAGAGTGGTGCATTGACAGTAATTGCCAATTATCTGATTCAATCTCGCATCCAAACATTATACTTTTTTGTCATACTTAGTTGGAACGTGTTATCCTATTGCCTTTGAACTTATACCTGAATCAAACAGGCCCTTGTATGTGAGGGCTAATTAGTATTTTCAGCTATTGGACTCACATTGGCAGCCATATATTAAATTATAAATGGCCGCGTTAATACTCAACAAATTAAAATTTTAACTTTCTTAGGTCACTCTGGAACAGGGATGATTTTCTTGTTATTTGCTTTTTGTTTGCTTCTATATGTGGTAGAAGAGAGCCTCTCTGTTTTTTCTTTCAATTGTCTGTTCCATGAATATTAACAGTTTTTCTGAATTTGTGTTCTATGATATTGCAAGTTCATATTTTTATATTGTCCTTTTTTGTTGCTGACCATCACTGAACCATACTATGTTACAATGCTTAAAGTGGCACAGTTTGCTTAGTAGAGTCCTGCTCTGCTAGTGTTTGATGCCAAATGAAATTAGAATCAAGAGTCATGTCCTTTCTCTTGTACTTTCTACCTAGGTCCTCTTAACTCTCTTCCATTCTTTCTTTTTACTGTTGAATTTAACTTACACCACAGTTCAAAAACCGAGGGAACAAGTGGCAGATGCAGAGGCACTATTGGACATTGCCAACACATTGGTAACATCTGTTAGGTCTCAATCAAATGAGGGAATTACACCTTCTGATTTTGTAACTGCATTGGTAAGTAAATTTGGTGAACAAAGTGGAGCAATTTCTGGGAACGGTCCAAGCATATTTCATTGGAAAAAAGTTGGCCGTGCTGTCTCTCATGTTTTCATGTCTGGCTCTGGATGCTGCACCATGTAAAGAACCTAATTCAGCTTTCTACTTAGCATTCTGATTTGTGGCTAATATAGTTTCTTCCAGAACAGCTTGTAAGTTAATCGGTGTTTACTTGTTACTTATGCCAGGCTCGGTCCTATGAGTACTGAAGTAAAGCAGCGCAAGATTGTGCTTAACAGAAAACGCACAAAAGTAAATGAAAGCACTAGGCGGCCTGAAGAGGTTAATCCTTTGCTCCCTAATGCCTATTTGGCTGCGGGAATTTCAAGAGTCAACCTTCTTTGTGATAAAATTATGGTTTTCTTTGTCCTGGGAATCCACTGTGACCTTTAATTTACTTACTTCCAGATTCTCATTTTGTTAGTGTGATTCGTTTGTTCAATTAGCTTAGTGTCTTATTGTGAGTTCTGTTTAGCTTTTCTTTTTAAGGACCTCTTAAAGTTGCAGTTTTGCTTCGTCTATTATCTTTGGAAAGAAAGCTTGTCTGGAGATTTGTCAGTTTATAGGTCATTATAACCAAAAAGATATTATGGTCCCATCATAGCTTTCTTTAACTCTTCCTTCTTTGATCAACAGCTTGTTGATTCAGAGGAAGAAATGAAAACTGATACTGATAAGAATATGTCTATGATGTTTGATATCTTGAGGAGGAAGAAGAGTACGAGGCTAGAAAATTTGGTGCTAAACAGATCATCCTTTGCACAAACTGTAGAGAATATCTTTGCGCTATCATTTCTAGTGAAAGATGGCAGGGTTGAAATTAATATGAATGATAGTAACCATCACATAGTCTGTAAGTATCTCATCCTTATAACCCTTTCTTTTCACTTTACTCTATTCGATGTTTAGTTGAAATAACTAATTTCTTTGGCATTGTTTTCTAGCTCCAAGAAATGCTCCTGCAGCAAGTGCAGTAGCCTCAGGCAAAGTCTCCTACAATCATTTTGTGTTCAGATATGATTTCAAGGACTGGAAGGTACAAAATGCGACTAAACTCATTCTTTCTCAATTTATTCTTCCAAGATTTTCAACTTTTATGTTATATGTTGCCTCTGGGCTTTGCTTTGAAGAAAAAACAAACAAACTTTTATGCTATATGTAAGTTAAAAAAGTAAATCCTAATAGTCCAACAATCTGCACGTAGTAAGTAAAAAGATATCATAGTTCTCGAACGAGCAATCGAAATGATGTTTCTTCCTCTTGACCAAATCTGTAACCTTACATACAAGTCTATAGAACATAAAATAGCAGGGCGTCCATGATGGGTAGTAAGTAAAAAGATATCATAGTTCTCGAACGAGCAATCGAAACGATGTTTCTTCCTCTTGACCAAATCTGTAACCTTACATACAAGTCTATAGAACATAAAAAAGCAGGGTGTCCATGACGGGTAGTAGACGACGAATAATTCACCTTGTCTTCCCATTCTGTCCAGTGACAAAATTAATGCTAAGAAAATCTACTTTTGTTAAAAGATTTATTAAATAATCAAAAACAGAGATCTTGATTACTATTTGCAATTCAGAAGAATTACGTAGAGGGGCCATTGAGCAACTCGAAAAAGCCTGGGTTCGAGCATTATATTCAAGCTTTTCCCAATTATCAGGCCCTGTTATGCAGTCATAAGAATCCTCGAAGATCGACATGATCATAGTTTTACTTTCTTGTTAAGCAGACACGTGATGTAGGAATTGGTACAAGATCATGTTAATTACTTAATATTGATTTTGTTTTTTCTTCTCTTTTATTCTTTTGTATCTTTTCATCAATACCCTGATAGATTGCACAAGGGGAGCTAATCTCATCTCATGTGATATCAATATCAGTTACCTCAAGTAACCCCATTTTCCTTAACTAGCAGAATGAATTGGTCACCCATAGGAGTCATCGTGATTTGGCACGTTGAGTCATCCATAATTTATGCCACAGAATACCATTATCTATGTCATAATCTACGATGTTCTTCAGAATTGAGGTGCACCCGATTACTAATATTTCTATAATTTTTGAACTTGTGTTTTCCAGCTGATGAAGGATATTGTCAAAGTTGGAGAAGAACTGATGCCACACAGGAATAGTGCATTTACATCAGGCACTCAAGAAAATTGTGAATCTGATAAAGCTGTCCCTAGAACTCCAATCAGAAAGCTCTGTAGGAATCGAGGTTTGGTCATGCAGGACATGACAGTTGACGAAACGCCAGGAAATGATAGTTCTGGTGAGAAACGGAAGCGCAGACGCCTCTTCAATGGCTAGAGGCACAATTAACATGTTACTTTGATTCTTTTTTTTGTGTCAATCAATGTCTCTAATCTAACTATATCTCTGTGTACTTTGGGCAATTAGCAAATTGCAGTGGTAGCCTCATTTCAGTGCGGAATTGTAAATACCACAAACTCAGTGTCATTTTGTGGAGTATGCAGCAGGTTATTTCCAACTTACAGAGAGCAGTCAAGTCTTTTTCCTTGTATTGCATAACAACTAACTGATTCCTTGTAAATATATCTGTCGAGCCAAACAAACTTAGATGTTGAAATTGATCATGACCATATGATAACATCTCAAGATAGATAGTATCGTTGTTATATCGTCAAGTTGGGATCTTTGATCAACATGACAATATCATAGGTGCCAGACTATCTTAACTTGCATTTGTCTATGTACTAAGTTGGAATTTACTGCTCATCATACTTGGTTTTGCAAGTTTCTAAATGCTTGAGCCATCCATGCAAAAGAAGCCAAATTAATCATCTTATAAGCTTTTAAAACCATCAAAGAAAATAAAGATCTACATCCTGCAAGTGACTAATTTCATGAATCAAAGCTATTCGGAATGCCAAAAGAAACAAACTCATATGCTACAAATCTCAAATGAAAGCTAACATGACTATCAAAATGAGCAGAATTAATGGAGCTTACTAATACGCCCTTCTTGTATTTACCAATCACGAAAACAAACTACAAGGAGATATAAGAACAAATCCATGCACCACCTCCAACACCAAACCAAGAGACCCAAAGATCTAGCCAACTATAAAATCCAATGATCTAATAACCAGATGAAGAAGCTAAAAGAGAAGAACTAAAAGGGAAGCAATGGGAAATCACCAAACTCTTGGAAGAAGCCATCCACCTCTTCCAAACCACTCAAGAATCCACCTGATCTGCTCTCGATGCACATCATCCTCCCTTCTTCCTCTCTCATTTCCTCCTTGACCTTCTCTCCACGCCATGGCTCCTGGCACCCATATCTTGATCCCATGTTTAGTGCATCGGCTTTACGCCGTGCCACCGCCTTCTTCTTCCCGCCAACGCTCTTGGTGGGCTTTCCAGTGAGCCGCTGCACGAGCTCCCGGAAGTTTTTGACGTCGGTTTTTATGACTTCCGGTGCAAAGATGTGCACTATTCTTATCTTCGGCTGTATCTTTGATACCGTATGTGAATCTTTGTGCAAGGCTAATGTTTCAGGCCGGCGATTGCCGGCTTTTGAGTCTTTGATATCCTCCATGGTTGCTACTCTAACTGCACTTGCCACGAGATGGAACTGAGAGAGAAGAGTAGAAGGGAGGAGGCATTATATAGACTGGTGAAAGTGATAGATGCAAGCAGGCATGTATTGGATGAATAGAAGTGTCTGCCAAAAAGTTGGAAGAAGGGAAAAGTGAATCTAAAAAGACAAGGTGCAAGAAGGCAATCGTAGGCAAATGCCTGCACAAAAGCGTGTGAATGAAGTAGAGATTCTTCTTCTCTTTCCAAGCTCATCATCTATGTGTAGTAGGTTTCTCTTGACCTCACTTTCTTAAAACCACATAGATGGACAACTCCTCTATAACATGGCTGTATTAATAATGACTAGTTTTATAATGACTTGTACCATCTTCTTTAGCTCTCTCAATAAATAATAATATGGATTTGCTGCCCTTTAAAGAACTCAAATTGAATTTTTTTTTATAAGAAGGTGGTTGATATTACATGGACAACATACAAAATGCTTATTAGAAGCACTTAAGAGATGGACAACATTTGGAACGTGAAGTAAGTTAATATTGACAGAACAACTCATTTCCAAATTAATTAACAATAGCAGCCATTCTTTATCTCCTTAATTAGGAATTAGGAATTGGGATCCTTTACCCAAACCTTTAATTAGATCTCATACAACTCTCCAATCAAGGGAAAAGCCTTTATCTGTAATGCTGAGGTATAAAGTAGGACTCTAAAATCATTTCGAGGCCCCACTTGGACATCTCAGTGCAATATACAATAGACCATAATAAGATAATTTCTTTTTAATTTTTTTTTAAATAAGGTAGACTCTTGTGCTCAATTTGCAATACTCGTGTATCCTGCAAACTTTTCAATTTCCGCACCTTCTATGCGACAAACATGTAGTTCTATATGCACCATTGCATCTTCCATGTGACACAAATCCAACCTAATGCAACAAGTTAGGCTCCAAAGATTTTAAAAATCAAGTGCAAGAAATTAGTCTTCTGACACTATATATATATATATATATTTATATAGACATATTTATGATTATGTATTTATCGACTAAAGAGGTTGTTGAATCGAATCAGATTTTAAATAATTATTATGAAGAAAATTATTTAGTGAGGGTCAACGGATTAGCTTGATTGATGGGTTGGCTGTGTTGTTGATTTAGAGCATGTCCGATCGTGGCTCAAAAATAGGGCAACAACAATAAATATATATTATTATATTAGATATTTTAAATTACTTAATAGGTCATCTTAGCGTTCTTATTTTTTAATAAAAAATATATGGTTAGAAAACTCTCATCGAGATCTTTAAAATAAGACTAATATTTAATAGTTTCAGAAGTAATTTTAAATTACTAATTTTTTAATTAAACTTATCGAAATTACATTACACGAAATAAACATCGAAATAAATATTACATGTCATTAACTAAAAATATCAAAATTATATTACATAAAATAAGCAGAAATTAACCGAACATAATAAAAACAATAGATGTTTAATATTCTGGTAAGTCATCTCCGTAGTCACCGGTTCCGGTTCTGGTTTCATTTTTAATGTATTTCATATCTAATATATTTTAATATTTAATATTTACATTATTTTGAGTAATTATATTTCAGGACACATAATTTATTATACTCATTTTTATAAATAATAATAAATTTAAAATTTAAATTAACTCAAAAATAATTTAATATTAGACTCATTTTAAAGGTCTCGATGAGACCGTTCCAATAGTATTATTTTTATTAAAAACCGATTAGTAAAACTAATTATATACTCAGTTTAACTAACTAAATTATTTAATAAAAGATACAAATAAAATTAAAATTATTGAATATAATAATTATTGGACAATTTTGGTATTTCAAAATATTGAAATCACAAATGGAGTCGAGTTCCAATTTCATAGTGGGGCTTCAAATTTGGAGCCCGACTATTACTAGCTCCAAATTTGGAGCTAGTTTTAGAGCCCCATTAGAGCTCAACCTGGCTCCAAATTTAGAATTTGGAGCCCGATTGGAGTTGCTCTAAAAAGAGCAGCTCAACATAACACGATAGCTTGATGTCTTGATGATGTTTAATTTAAAATAATAGTTGGACGATGCACATGACTTGAAGCTTAAACTTAACGACTTAGTATATTAGCTAAAATTTAATTTTATTTGGTGTCTATATATTTAGGGAAAGTTAACTACTTGTCGATCTTATATATAAAAGTCTTTTGACTCTTAAATGATAAAAAATTAATGTATAATTTGATTATGAAAATTGTTTCGGCTGCCTTGTTATCATTCTTCCCATCATCAAATCTCTTTATACCAACTCCACCGTATCTATCTGGAATCAGACGGATCACAATTCACCTTTTATTTTTCCTCTTTCTTTTTAAGCTTTTGTTTGGGGGCAGTAGTTGGAGATTGAGTCCACGAGGAGGGCGTTACGATTCGCATCGTCCGTGTGAAACCGCCCGTCCGATCCGGTCGGGAGACGGGGACGGTGACGGCAGCGGGGAGAGCGGACAGTGCGCAGCACGTGGGACGCGCCGGCCCCCGTGAAGCGCCGTCGTCGAGCAACGTGGCGCGAAATGGAGACGCGTCGTGGGAGCCAGCACGAGGTTGACGTCGCCGGCCGTTGCAGCGGGGTCCACCGGCAGTTGAGTTGCCTCCGACAATAAAAGCCTATATATAATTTTTTCTAAAGAAATAAAACAAGTAGAGGATATACTACTTTAAGGTTCCTTGGTACACAAATTCAGCAGCCAAGATAGACAGGGAGGAGAGGGAATTGAGCCCTCCTCAAAGCCATATTTCTATCATAATTAACAAGCTAATCAGCCGAGTGATTAGCTTTATCTACGGTAGATATGGTTGAGAGACATGAAAAGAAAAAAAGATAAAAAATCTAGACAATCATCAATGATTGGCATCGCAGGGTGACACTTCAAAATGTTGACTAATAAGAGAGAATCATCTTCGATGATGAGTTGAGATATCCTTCGCCAACAACTTACACTAATTAGGGAACCTACTAGGTTATGCAAGATGAAGCCCACCCTACTAAGTTCGTTGGGACAAAAAGGAGCCGTCGGTATTGAGCCTGAGGAAGTCGGACGAAAAGGGCTTCCAGCAGATGAGGCAGGTGGCTAACTTCATAATATCCATAAAGTTTATATATAATTTGCTATTAAGTTTTCAAACAGTAAAAATAAACTATTGTTTTTTATTTAACACTTATTGAAACCATACATATTGCATACTCTTAGTCTTTCATATAATTTAAATATGTAAATAAATATCGTTTTTTAGTTTTTACTAATTCTATATGCGTTGACTTTTTTACTATTTCCGCTTTCCAGTACCTGATGAAGCATTAATTTAATTAATCACAATCAACGATAGTGGATGCGCATCCACAATCTCCTTGCGTTTCTACATAATGTGATCCAATTTTTCAATACATTTCGTGACACAGGACTTGTTCATACTTATCTTTCAATAACATCTAGAATCCTCACTGTAGTATATTTCTTTTCTTTTCCCTTAATAAGTTGCCATCAACATGCAAAGTACACAGAAAATAAGGAAGAATTATTATCAACATCACCAACCACTACCAAAAACAACAAGAATCGACATTCAACATATATATGCTCAGTTTGAATAAAGAAATGGAATGTTCAATTATCACTTGTAAATCATCCAGAATACCAGTTGTAAATTTAACTTAATGTCAGTTAATCTAAAAGCTTAAGCTATTAAGTAAAACCAGTCTTTCATGGCATCATGACAGAGTCATGAAATAGAGTAGCATGCAAAACTATGCATGTACACAAGTATGAACCGTAAAGTGCTCAAGAAGTAAAAAGCTCCAGCAGAGAGACGGATCAAACGGATGACAAGAAGCTAAATGGAATGACCACCAAAGCTGCTAGAGAAACTGACAAAATGCAATCGATGAATAGTTTCTTATGATCATCTCTTCTTGCCATGAACGTCACAGCTTCTTGATCCTTGCCAATGAAATAATCACAGACTATGAGGGGATCTTTTCGTTGTATCCATATTGCTCCATTTTCCAATTCCTCCTGCAGTAGTAGAAGAATTAATACAATGACTGCTACTCCAGCAGCTTTGGCACTAACGGCTTGCAGCGTGCATCATCATTTCTCGACGGCCTTTACCAATCTACAGATGCCATTTTGAAGTTGAACATCATCGTCAAAATGATTTAGAAGAGGGAAAAAGAAAAGCTCTCATGAATTCATATAGACATGTATCAGACAATTATGTATAGCCTTTCTTTTAGAGAGATGAGAATTTAATGGCGTCTTAGTAAAACTAATATCGTTAGGAATTTGAATCAGAATATTCATACAACACAGAAAATTTTTAACTATCTGAGCACTATATGAATGCTTTGTTTCATTTAATCTCTCCTTCCTTTTCTCCCTATAAATTTACTAAGATGGTGAAATAGGTAACATTTACATTATGTATTTGTAATGCAAGATCTTTATTCCTAATCCTGGTTTGTTACTCTTCTTCAAGTAGATAGATATCAATTTAATCGTTTATGAGTATGTTTCTTTCTCAATGCTATGTGATGTGGTTCAAACTTCAAACAATGTAGCCTTTCTCATGAACCGAACTTCATTAGTGGTGTAATGGTGTGTATGCATACTAATATCTGATGGGATTATTTCATCTTAATCAATTTACTTGCACATACTACTTTATGGGATTATTTTGAAAATAGATCTTCTACTTTCAGAGACCAATATGCGCATTTTCCCTATTACAGAAGTGTCTACTCGAATCTGTATATATCCTATTAGTTCAATGATCAGTTGAATCCATGGTGAAAGCTTGTCATCAGATAAGTATATATAGAATGATGCATATGATTGACAGATTGTGCCTCATGATATTCTCATAAATTGGCTTTATTTTCTCTGCTTCTTTCTGATATCTGTTACAGGAATTCTCATATCTAAAAGTTTTATTAGGTTCTGAGATTATCATTTCTGAATCTTTCAACTATTGATGCAATGGATGAGCCAGCAGTAAATTTTATTGGATTAGACAAATTTGCTGCATAATCCAGTCAGATTGCTCTAATATGTTTATATCAGGCTATCTTGTGCCAGTTGGAAGCAAGACTGAACAAGGTAAGATAAGATAATTAAATTCATAAGTGCCATGAAATGACTAAATTAAAGCTCATGGATTCGACCAGGTTCTAATGTCAGGTTACACCAAGATCTTGAAGCACTTCCATATTTTCCCCACCAATTTGTTTGGAAACATTCATACTCTGTTGAGCAGACAGTCGTGCTTCTCACCGTTCATATAATATCTCTCAATATGCCAAGTCCATGACATCTCCAGATTCTCCACGTATCCATCTACCCAGTTGATAAGAAAAGAGTCTCTATGGAAAACGTGAATGTTTATTATATCCATGTAGCTCTATAGCTATTAATGTGTCCAAAGATGAGGGTATAAGCAGATAAGATACTTGCAGGCAAGAAAATGTTTCAAAGAAAGAATAAGAAATAGTATGAGGACAAAGGAGTATGGGCATCATTCAATGCTTTGAAATGGTCACATTGCTATATAAATTTTCTGGATGCCTTCTTTTCTCTTCACTAGATCTGACCAAGAAGTTAATTGCAGATCTGTATCAAGTCTGACAAGTGAAACTGAGGAGTTGAGTGAGAGACTCCTGTTTCATATCATCCCTTGGTGGTCATGGAACAAGAAGAGCTTCCAAGATTGTATCTGATGCCGGTAATACCGAGGTTGGATCGATTGGATCGTGTGGTATGGCTTCTCTTCTTTATGCTTATCTTACATCTTTATAGAGATTTTTAAGAGACTCTTGTTTTAATAGCTCGTAAGAATGCACCTCTTGGGAGACACTCTTTGTTTGTTTAGTCTTAATAAAGAAATAGCTCTTGCAGCTTGATTACATTGAGGAGAAGCACAATTTATCAGGAAGATATGAAGCTGATTTAGTTCCAACAGAATCCAGTGAACAATGCAAGCCTCTAGTCTCTGCTCTTGAGGAGGTTCCAGTGAAAGGTACTCTCATGGAGAGAGTAGCATCACTCGAGCATCGCGTATTAAAGGTAACACTAGCATACAATTGTAACTCATTATTGCTGTACATGCACAAATTTACTCTTTTCTCTCTTTCTCCTTTCTCTTCTTTGTGGTGTAATGCTTGGCAACCCTTTAAGAAAAATATATTGAACTTTGTAAACCTACTCTCTGTGGTTTAAACCCAATATGACTAGTAGTTGTTATGAAGTAAAACAACATGGGAGTAATTCTAAAATGTTGCATATCAGAATGATCTTTATTTAAGAAAGTAAAACCACCAAGTTGATAACAAGAATTATTAGACTGCTACTCTGGCTACCAATTCCAAGAAGTTGGAAAACATAAACACTGAAATGTTGTGTCAATTAACATACATATGAATCATTCTGATCTTATGACCTACTTCTTCTGCAGTTAACTCTTGAATTGGAAGGAGAGAGATTGAAATCCTTCATGCTACCTGTGCCTGAAAGTTGTAAATGTGATTCACCAGTGAAGCAAAAGGAGGATGCTCCTCAAGCAGCTAAAAGAGAGCATAAAAAAGGAATGCTTGAAGTAAGTCTATATCAAATTTATTTTTGCAAACAGCAAGATTGTAGTAAAAATTTATTAGCATTTTACAGATCAAGGCGACGGAGGACAAGGGCTCGCAGTTGCCATCAGATTGCACAAAGAAGAACAGAAGGATTCATCCTATTCCACATTATAAAAGATGGCTAACCTGGTTTCAAATAGGGTGCAGATCCAGCTTTTGAAGTAATCAATCAACAATGTGGGAGGACAAATTGCAGTAGAAAATAATAGAGTTAACATGTTGCTGCTTAATAATGTAATGGTATTTACCAAGTCAGCAGGTGTTTTTGTGTTAGATCTTTCGATAAGACGATGGATGAAGAACACTTCCTGATTTCTTTCTCTTGTTTTTCTTAACAAATAAAGAAAACTTGAGAAAGAAAATAGAAATACTTCTGCTTTCAAGAAGTGGTTATCATTTTCTTTTCTCCTGCTAAGTTAGTGACATGAATTCACTAGGAAGAAATTGTTGTGCAAATACCTAAATGGTAAAACCCTTCACCCTTAAATAAACCAAATGGAATAGCAATAATTTGGGGCAAACCAAATATTAGCAAAGCTAATATCAATATCAATATGAGAACTCTAAATCCAAGATGCTAGTTATAGAGAACTTCTAATACTCAAGCTAATCACACATATGAACACCAAATGTATGCAAACTATAAAGAGAAAAGAGGGCGAGACAAAGTTTATATGGTTCGATGATGTGCCTATGTTCATGGGCAGAGCAATTTTCGATCCACTATACAAATCACTAAATACAAAGAGTTTACAACTCCAATCCCACTCTAAACAATGGTGGCTCTCTCCTACAAGTTTTTCTTTCTTGCAAAATTCCCACACCAAGTCCTAAAACTTAACATTTCTATTTACAGTGCTGATTCAAGTTAAGGATTTTCATAGGGCGTTCGAACACCCACGAGTCGCGTTTGAACGCGCCTAGTGCAAATGCAAACTGGCGTTCGAATATCAATGCCCCGTTCGAACACCTACATCAAGTTCGCTCTCGGTTCAGATTCGCGTTCGAACGCGACTGGGCTGTTTGAACACCTGCATCAATAGCCTCTGTCTGGAAATTGTGTTCGACGCACCGGCACAATAAGCCTGCAAAATACTAAAATCTAAATTTGAGCTAAATTTTAACAGAAATTTTAAAATTTCTCTGTGAAGGAATGATCAAAATCTGCAGCAGTTACACGAAGCCACTGCATGCATTCACTAATCTGTCAGACTGATGGGTTTCCATTTCAAAAAGGCATGGGCATGTTGGATTATTTGTAAAATATCATTCTTACATAGAAAAGAAATGTAGTTTCTGATATAAAGTCCACAGGCATGGTTAATGCCAGGTACAGGTAAGTGATACACTTCAATTTTATCAAATTCTACTCTGCAGGTGCCACACAGGGAACCTTTTATCTATGCTGTGAATTATATATTCCAGCTTCAAACTCACAATTACAAACGATCAACTTAATGAGTATACCTTTTGTGGGCAATTGGGTATAAAAGTAACACAGTCCTACATGATGTCAACCATCACTGCTACCTGACAAGTTTATAATAATACTAGGGCAATCCAACCCAGTTAGATATTTTTTTTATAAAGTCTTTATACCAGCCATCATTATAGAACTAATTTTCTAGGTTTGTCTATATTTATATGGTCTAACAAATATAAACAACTTCTTCTTTTTCTATTGTGAACTAGATTAGCGGCTTCTTTATAAGGTTTACTCATTGTGAAAATTACTTTGTATTATTGCCATCAAAGTGGTCCTAAGATAAGGTAGTGCTTTTGTGTTGCCACCTTAAGATTATAATGTCATCACTTACATCACTAGGATGAAAGCAATAATAGCCTCTTGCCATCAATATATCATATAAAATAACAGTGATATTATACAAATTTAAGTTCTCATCTTTTGCTGCTACTTTCCGTAACATTAATTACTAAAGCTTACTAAAATGGTCGAAATGTTATACATTGTTTGAATGGAGAGAATACGAAGAAAAATAGAGACAAAATAATTTTCTTTTGTTATGATTGAATTTTTGGATGTGAAAGGGAGAGATACTAAATATACTATTTACTTAATTTTTTAAGATTCTATTAAGAAATTTAATGAAGAATAATTAAATATTAGATATTATAGTGTTTGAGTATTATAGCTTGTATATTTTACTTTTATTCATTTTAAAGAGTAATCTTATGGACATTATATATTGTGTTGTTACTTTAATTATTAAATATTATAATAAAGGTATAATGGTACTCTCAATAAACTTATTTTTCTCCTCTTATCTCGAAATTATATCCAAATAAGTCATTATGTTATTACTTCAAAATAATTATGCAAGTAATCATCTGTGCAAGTATTTGGCGAAGGTTGGTCTATATAATCTAAACAAACTGAATAAAAAAAGAGAAAAATTTCCGACATGATAATAAGGATGACGAATGAGAAAGTATAATAAGTTAAGAATCAAGAGGGTCATCAATCTGTTTGATGTTTAGGCATTACTTGAACTAATAAACTAACAAGATTATAAAGTAGTGGGATGTTGACATTATCACACTTGATACTTCCATAATATATAATTAAAACACACACAATTGAAACAATACTAGTCTAAAGTGTGAAGGATGTCACTATGTCCTCAAAGTAATATTATTATACCTGAAGTATATAGTACTTAGTCTCAGATTACTAAGTGCTACAAAATGACATTGACTAATTAAGGAAGTGATGATTATTTTGATTGCAAACTTTTACTAAGTGGAGTAGTCAATATAATCACAATTAAAGTTTGTCTCTCGTTTGGATAAACTTCTTTTATGCACTTCCATCAGTTAAACCTGTGGGAGCTTCTGGTATTATGTTATTAATTATTGCTATAAGGTTGTGGTAAATGGATTGGAGAAGAATTCTTTATTTATGTTTCAAAGAGCTTGTTGTTAATTTCCAAGAAATATTAATCTGAATTTTTTTTTCCATTTCTAGTTGAAAGTAAAGGTGTTACTGATATATAAATGAAACTATTTGATAAGACTTTGAGATGAGATGCTGAATGACTTTTCCATAATACACAAAGAATTGCAAGAAATTTAATAATAAAAAAACGTCCAAAATGCATGATCTCAAACATTATACAATTCAATGGAGATGAATCATGGACCTTTTCTCAGATCACAATAAATAATAACAAAGAATCCAATTCAAACGAATAAGCTTTTACCGAAGTCGCTGATGCCTTAGAAAGTGATCATCTTCTAACTTCAGAATCGCTTTAATTTAGCATCCAAAGCTTAATTTTTTAACATATATATACATATATATATACAAAAGTCAAAGGCACTAAATCTCAGCATAAACGATACATATGGTAGTGCTTAAGGAGGCCAAACATGCATATCTAAAACTATCCAATTATTCACCTTTTTCTATTCTCTTTTAAGAGTGAAACTGTTATTTTATGTGATACTTAGTTTAGAGAGTCCATATATTTCAAGAGTTTTATGTGGATAATATAGTTCAGAGGCTATGGTAGTTTAGAAGAAGCTAAATGTAATTATTCTTATGAACTTGGAAACAAACAGTTGCTTAAATTAATTCTACTTGGTAGAAGCTGCTAAAATGTAAGGCTATGGATTAATATAGGATGCCAAAATCCCATAATTTGGTATCTTTGTCATACTCAAGCAAGCTATAGATCACTCACTCTCTTAATTTAGATACCAATACTAAATTGAAACTAGTGATTAGTTTCAATCCCTTCTTATCACATCATAATCATTTAGGGATTTAAAATAGGTATTAATTTGTCATCATTGTCATAGTTGAGGAATATCAAATTAACCAGCAATTGTCATCCAGAAAATTAAAGATAAAGGAAATGCTAAGTAGCTATCAGTGTGGATACTCATGTATGTCTCTCTTGATATTTTTCATTTCATAGCTGAACCAACTCTTTGTCACAAATTATAGAAAATTGCAGATTAGATAGTTTTGAATAATTGTCGTTATCGTTGCTGAAATAATTATGATGAATAACTCCAGGTATTTGGACAATCTTCTGAATATTCCTACTGGTTCTTAGAGCATCTATCAACTTGGAAAAATGTTCTAATTCTTTCTCCAGAAATCTTAGTTTATAGACGAGGTTAAGCTCAGACTTCCCACAAGTAATTAAGTTATATGCAAACTTAATTAATAGGAACTTGTCATTCTTGCAAGGAGATCAAACTATTTCATCATCCATGTTATATCCAGAATATATACAAGAGCCTAACTTTGGATATTATATGATAATATGAATCTAACAAGAGATTACTTCTAACATTAGAATGGAAACTTCAGAAATAATCATAGAGATTTAGACTTTGTAGATATATACATATGCTCTACCTTTTAAGTTCATGATGCATAAAGAGAATTAGGGCTAAGATACAAGATTTTATGTGACGATTGTAGTATCACCAGTTAGAAGAATACAGGTAAATGAAATGAAAAGATATACTTCCCATTGAAATAGCAAAAGCTTTAGAAATTCTTCTTCTTCTTCTATCCCGTTAAACGGATGCTATTAAGATTTGAACCTGAGAACCTTAATATAATATTATCTTGTATTTATGTCGACTCTAAGATAAAAGGAGATAATTTTTTCTTACTAGCTTCCACATATATACATGAAGATGTGCCATTCGTCCACACCATATTAGCACAGATAATAGAAAAATAAGATTTCGACAGAACTATAAGCTCTGATACCATGCTAGATAAATAATTAATTTTAAAAAATAGTGTTAAGTAATAGATTAATAATAACAGCAATTAATCTTGTGAGATGTCATGTAATTGCTCCTCCTCATGCCCTAGTAGGCGTTTTGAGCGACAGAAGAAAAATAATGCCATGAACAAGATTAAGCATGGCATAGAAATTAGAGGTAGTACTATAAACCTTATCTTGTTCACTGTATAAGTCACTGCCATTAATGAGAATCCACTAGGTACACTAGCAGAGCACTTGAATTTACTTATTTACACCACTATATCTTTAAAAGGCTTTAGGCTGGATTATAAATTTATACTACTAATTGCAAGCCCTAATTAGCAAATTGGATTTGGATCTAGCTACAAGTAAGTTTTAGAGTGATTTTAGATTCGGATTTTCACTTAATTGTCACTGGAAACTCTTAAAATATCATAATTATCACAGAAAATATTAAGCTAATTTAAAAATATCATTCTATCAGTTAGATCTAATTAATATTACTGACATAAGGAAAGACTATCTTTCCCTTATGTAAATTGCTTTAGATGGTTTGAAAGTTATTTAATATTACTCACTATCATAGTATAAGAAATATTAAAATAAGTGATAAATATTTTGTGCTCTAAACTACAATAGATAAGAGTGATAGAATTGTTTATATCCATTTGTTAACTTTAGCAGCCTAAGTAATTATGTTAGTAATATTCTATCAGTACTTTTTCTAAAACTAAACTTAATGGCAATTATGAATGAATAAAAAAATTGAGTGACAATTATAGTATTTTAGAGAATGTAACCGTCCTTATAATATTTTAAAAGTTTTCAGTGCCAATTATGCGAAAAACCCTTTCGGATTATTTGCCACGAAGCGAGGATTAACTAAGATAATTTACTTAAAAATAAGCCCCATGACATTAAAATCATAATCATGAGGTGATCCATATCCTAAGAGGACTTAATTTGCAAATTACAGTATCATACACAATTAACTAATAGCCATACAGTTTTGTCTAAACATTGAAAACCATGATTAATTTGATGGAATATTATCTGATTCTTATCTTTAGGAAAATGCATAAGGCTATAATATTTAGTTTGAAAGATGGTGGTTTGAAGCTAATTTCTAGTTCTAGAATTTTACAAATTAAATTCTCTATGGTTTAATATTTAAATTATATGATTTACTTGCTTTAATTTTGAGTTATGAAGAGTAATCACTAATTAAAATGATTAGGAGTAATTAGACAAAGGTGCAATTCACGTGAATAAAAATCAAATAACAGGAACGATTTTGCAAATGATTTGCAGGAAGTTTCCGCAATTACGAGGAAACTTTTATAATTTAATTATATTTAGTTTTTTATGTGCGCTCTGTTGCAATAAAAATTATATATCAGGAATGATTTTGCAAATCATTTGCAGGAATTTTTTGCAATTACGAGGGAGCTTTTATAATTTAATTATATTTATTTATTTTTATTTGTAATAGTATACTATAGAGTGCACGGCAGACTTGGTCAGAGATCTCCAGCCAAATTTTAATAACCAAATCCAAGAAATAAAATAATAATTCTTATATAAATTTAAATTTATTTAAATTTTATTTTCGACATAATTTAAATACATTATTTTTATTATTAAAGTTAAAAAAATATTTTAGTTCATTAATTTTATATATTATTTATTATTTTGTAAAAATAATATTTTTTATTTTTTTTCATCACATCAAAATTAATAATTATACTTTAGTCTAATTCACAACTAAACTCCATTAACTTTTTAGCCTAATTTAATTTAAGATACCTAAATGAGCCCTAAGAAATGTGGCTAACTAAACTAATTAAGTTGGGGTTTAGTATTACGACAGACATATAAATTATATTTTATTTTTAAATTTAACATATAGATTAAGTGTATTATTAGTTAATACACATTTGGTTCATTATTATATTTTAAAATTAAATAAAATTAAATTGCTGAAGCCGACTGCAGGGGATCCATTGAGGGAGGAGTGTATCATCACGGGAGGTGAGCGTATCGCAGTCCTTCCTCCAAACGCTATAAAAATGACTCCTTCTCCACCCTCTCGTAATCTCCTCCATCTTCCTAGAGAAGAAGAAGAAGGAGGACGAGGAAGAGGAAGAGGAAGAGGAAGAGAACAATCCAATACAAAACGAACATTGTTTTAGCCTTCTTTCCCCCAAGGTGGAGCACCGCCGTAGTCCTCCATCAATGGCGGCAAGGAAGAAGGTCCACACAAAGACACAGAAGAGAAACCTACAAGCCTCGGACGCGCTTCCTCTCCCGATCCGCTACACCAACAAGCTCGTTTGGGTCCTCTTACTCGCCTCCGCTTACCATCTATGGCCATACACCAAACGCCTCCATTCCCCATCTCACCACTCCCTTAAAGGTCTCACCTTTCCCGACCTCTCCGCTGTTATCACCTTCCTGGGATCGCTGCTCTACCTCCTCGGCTTCTTCGGCATCCCGTTCGTTCAAAACGACGATTCCGGCAATACCCATTTCGCCAATCCATCTCCATCTCCGTCTTCTCAGTGCCACGAGAAGAAGACCCAGAACCACCCGATTCCAATCTCCTTAGATGACGAGGATTTGATCCGCCAAGTGCTCGATGGAAAGCTTCCGTCTTATGCGCTCGAATCGAGGCTTGGGGACTGCACACGTGCGGCGAGAATCCGGCGCGAGGCAGTGAGGAGAATGACGGGGAGGGAGATGGATGGGTTGCCGATTGATGGGTTCGACTACGAGTCGATTCTTGGGCAATGCTGCGAGATGCCAGTGGGGTACGTACAACTGCCGGTTGGGGTCGCGGGGCCCCTGGTGCTTAACGGCGCCGAGTACTATTTGCCAATGGCGACAACAGAGGGGTGCCTCGTAGCGAGTACCAATAGGGGGTGCAAAGCCATCGCCGACTCAGGTGGGGCCGATGCGGTCGTAATCAAGGACGGCATGACGAGGGCGCCTGTAGTGAGATTTGCGACGGCTAGGAGGGCCACCGAGCTCAAGTTCTTCGTTGAGGAAGCCGACAATTTTGACACGATAGCTGCCATCTTCAACAGGTATTCTGGTGGAAAATTTGGGTTTTGCAATTTTTGGTGCGAAGGTGATTGGCTAATTTGATGTTTGACTGCAGGGTAAACGTCCTTGCCTGTTTTTTTTAGATTGTTGATGATGTGTTTGATGGTTGATTATTATGGGTAGTTTGCTTTTGTTCTTAGTTTCTTACTAAGCTTTTGGTTCAAATATTTGGCTATTTTGGTTCCCATAATTCCTTTTCTATGCATGTTAGTCATTGGATTTATGAACTATTTCTGCACTATAAACAGGAACGATTAATCCCCTGTTCTCATCGTTTTGCTACATAAATTTCTAGCCTTCCTGTCAAAAAGCTTCTCCTTGATTCAATTATAAGGGTGTTTTGGCTACCACAGTTCATTTTGATTCATCATAATCATTGATTTAATATATGCACAGTACTTGCCTATTATATGCATGAATGTTCAATCCTATGTCCTCATGTGTTTAGAAATAATCACGTATCATCTTTTCCTGCAACTTTTTAATTGATAATATTTAGAAAATCTATGGCGTTTCTTTTTTTTTTTTGTCTCTAATTTTTGGTAAGATATATTTTGGTTCAGTTAGTCAGCTATATTTGACAATTCTATAATTTCCTTTCTACTTATTATGTTTAGATGATGACGTCGTACTTGATTTGTCCACCAGGTCTAGTAGGTTTGCCAGATTCCAAGGGATCAAGTGTTCACTTGCGGGGAAGAACCTCTACATGAGATTCAGTTGCAGCACTGGAGATGCGATGGGGATGAACATGGTGTCTAAGGGTGTGCAAAATGTGCTGGACTATCTGCTTCAAGACTTCCCTGACATGGAAGTGATGAGCATCTCTGGTTTGACTCATTTTTCCTGCCTTTAAGTATCTCTGTTTATTCTATTTGTGCCTTGGTTAAATTTTGGTTTGACAGAGGACTATTAGTGGATGTCTCTACTTGAATGGGTCAATTTTAAGTGATACCTCTGTCATTTTCCTGATTAAGACACTGAAAACCTAGCTGTTTGAAGCATTGCAACATGTCAAATTCTTATAATTACCAAATGCAAATCTTGAAATCTCTCGTTGTTCTGTATCTTTTTGCAATGGATCACAGGCAATTTCTGTTCAGACAAGAAACCTGCTGCTGTGAATTGGATTGAGGGGAGAGGCAAGTCAGTTGTCTGTGAGGCAGTTATTAAGGAGGATGTAGTGAAGAGGGTACTCAAGACAACTGTATCAGCACTAGTGGAGCTCAATATGCTTAAGAACCTTGCCGGTTCAGCTGTGGCTGGCACTATGGGGGGTTTCAATGCACATGCCAGCAACATCGTGACTGCCATCTTCATTGCCACCGGCCAAGATCCGGCACAGAATGTTGAGAGCTCACACTGTATCACGATGATGGAAGCAGTGAATAATGGAAAGGATCTTCATGTCTCGGTTACCATGCCATCCATTGAGGTAATCTTTACCTTTGCATCAAACCTTTTCAATATTATGGGTGGCATCCTAGTTGTCTTCGCTAATCTTTTCCTCTATTTTATCCAGCAAATTAGCGATTATCTGTATGTCTATCTAATTATTTTTGCTATTATCTTTTTACCTCTGGCAATATATTGCTGTTATGTTGTACCAATGTGACGATTTCTATTCTGGTATTTGCTTCATGCCCGAATGTAAGGTTGTTAGTTTGTCATGACTCATGGGACAGCATGATATAACTGAAACCTGGAAGTCTGCAGCATTTGTTGCATGATAGTTTGGTGATATATTAATTGTTCTGTTATGTTTATTCCCCGTAAAACTTCAGTTGCTCTTTCACCTAACAGGTGTTGTCTTAGACTTCTCTAAGGTTAACACCTCAATTTTCCCTTTTCCCAATACAAGAAACAACCCCTGAACCCCATAAATCTGCCAAATCTAGATTCCCCCAGTTCCACTCATGGTTTATTGCTCTTCAAAAATAAGTCCAACACATCTACTAATATATTTGCCAGTATGACAAATATCAGTCTGCAAGGTTGAGGCTAGTTGTCCTTTATATGAATGACTACAATGCAACAAACTTGTTTTGTCCTGATCAATTCTCTATTACTTTTTTTTTGGTACAACTAGTTGTTCGTATTACATTTCTCTATGGACCATGCGTGATGTTGTTGTTTCCCCATGTAGGTGGGAACCGTTGGAGGTGGGACCCAGTTGGCATCTCAGGCTGCCTGTTTGGACCTACTAGGTGTGAAGGGTTCAAGCTTGGAATCTCCTGGAGCAAATGCCAGGCTTCTGGCCACCATCATAGCTGGTGCTGTGCTTGCAGGAGAACTCTCCCTCATGTCTGCCCTTGCAGCTGGTCAGCTTGTGAAAAGCCACATGAAGTATAACAGATCCAGCAAAGATTTCTCCAAGGCTGCATGATGAGCACTCCTTCCATATTAATGTAACCAGATGGAGCAAGAAATGAACCTAACTTTGAAAAAAAAAATCAAGAAATAAATGTCCTCTGGAAAGTATGCGAGATGAGAAGAAAGTTTAGATGGTAAAATTCAAGCTAATGGTGTTTTTGTTCATCCCATATTCTGAGTTTTTGCCTTTCACAAGCTATTAAGATTCTTGGTGCCAATTTTCTTAGTAGCACTTTGATCATCCTTGCCACCTTTCAGAAGGGGAGTAACATGTTGGTCTTTAATGTCTGTATGATAAAGAAGTCCTCTACCTGAAGCTAGCCTTTGCTGTCCCTTGCTGTTGTATTCTCTGTAAATGATCTCTGCAGAAGTTTGAATACCTTCTAGTTGTTTGGGCCCAATGAGATCTATTTTAATTAGAGATTATTATTTTGTTTAATATCTTTGTTGCTTATTGGGAACATTGCTTTATGGATCACATGATGTACTCTAATAAAGCTCCTACATTTAACATCTTCTTGTATGATCAAATGATATTTTGTTATCCACTGAAAATCTTTTGTGGTTGCAGAAAGTAATGGACATTTTGTGCTGAAAACCTATTTGGATGCTGAATTCCTAAAAGCTGATAGATGCAAGATTAGGTCTCAGATATTGAATTGTTGTCATAGTTTTATATAGATCTTTTCATTTTATTTTTGTGTCACATTTAAAAGATACATAACAATGAAGAAGGTAATATATATCACAGAATATAAATGAGGGTATTCATATGAAAATGGACTATAGTTTAAAATGTCCAAATATAAAAAATCTCACTAATAAATTATGTCCTTGTTGGATAGAATCATCCAAGTGATACATCTTATGATGTCCTTAAACACAATCTTTTACAGGTAGATCACAATCTTCCACAAATGGCTCAATGCAGGTTGCAGTAGCTGTTACATGCTGTCAATTAGACAGTTGAGAACTCATTGATCCAGCCATCATCAGGTGGTCACCATTACCCAATAAGAGATACCAGTATTGCTTGATAGAATTATTGGGAATACATAGTTTATTATCCCAGATGTCCTCAATGAGATGAATGATGCATCCCACCCTGTGCATGGGTCATAAAGTGTACTAAAACCACATGCATTCCCAGATGGGACAATTCACAAGGAGTACCATTCTCTGTGCTAGAAAGCAGCACCAAACCAAATCATGTGCTTCAAAGAGATCAAAGAGCTTCACCAAATAATTCCCATCTTGGCTTCTGTTGAGGAGATAGAGAGGAGCTGAATGCAAGTGAAATATAAAAGAGTTGACATGAAAATTAGAACCCATATGGAAGGAGAAATTTCAGCTATTTCTATGGAGTTCTAGACTAATTTGCTATTCTTCTCCAAACATTATTACCGTTCTATTCTAGTTTTTAAACTACTTACTTAAATTATGGCATTCTTTGCCAAGTAAACAGCCATCTAGATTTCTTTAGGTAAATTGCTGTTATAGAAAGCAGTTTATAAAGTCTTTCTCTCAATCAATAATTTAGAATGATTTTATAAGAAAGCTACTCTCATTTAAGACATTGGTGTGAAATAAAGGGATCTCTAGGCAGGGGCATTAAAATAAATCGAGCGACCTGGACTCGGCTCGGCTCGGCTTGGGTTTGGCTCGGTCCAATTCCGCGTGAGTTTAGATTGAAAATATGCATGGGATTAGCTTAGGCTCAGTCTGGGTTGGCTCCAGCGCAATTCTGCTTGAGCCAAGTTAAGACTGAATAAAAAATAGGGCTTAAAATTAATTTTGAGTTGAGCTATTTACACCCCTATTATCAACGTTCTAATAAAAAAAAAAAGTGGTTAGAAAGAGAAACTGAAAAAAGTATTAGTGATAGGGTAGTTTATATATAGACTTTATAATCATAATAAGTAAATACAATCATAAACACCAAAAGTAAGCAAATACAATCTCAAATACCAAAAATAACTTACATACATAATAAAAATAACATAGAACCAAATCCTTTGATTATCCGTCATTAGTGCCTTCTATGCTGACGCACACACCAATGTAATTTGTCGATGATGTCCACAATATTCTCCCTTGGTGGGAGATAACTCAACTGTCAAGTGTGTCAGGTTTCAACATCTCTGATAGATATGACATCATTATCTAAATTATTCTATCATTTTCATCTACTATACGATAAAAATTTGGGGTACAAAGTGTATCACACAATAGGCTCGTAGATAGGCACATTTGCTAGTGGACTCTCGGGAGTAAAATCTAGATTTTTATAAGCTACTAGATTTTGAATATTAAAAATAGATCTAATACCAAAATCATTGAGTAGATTTAGAATACAAGTGTTATCATTAATTTTCTTAGAATATTTAAAACACTTTGCACTTCATACATGCAACTTTTTCGACGGAGACCTGCGTTGATGGTGGAGCTGGCTTTAGGAGGTGAACTGACCATTAAGAAAGAAGACGGGGATGTTGAGGAAGGTGGTTGGTGAAGGAGCTTAAGGAGACCATGCCAAGGTTGGAAATGGAGCGACCGTTAGTGGCGGCGAAAAGAAGGTGGGCCTGATTGAAGGGGAGTAGTGTCAAACAAAGGATAAGGGCTAAATGCAATTTACCACTTTACACTCTTATAGTTTTAAACCCGTCTATATACTTATGGCTAAAATAGAACTGTTAATTTTTCTATCAAATTTAACTGATTTTTATGACTATTTTGGTTATTTAACAGTATTATCTCAAAAATATGTATTTTATCTAACAAACATGATAGGGATATTTTGGTTATTTTGGCATCATTTAGTTAAGTTTAACAGAAAAATTAATAGTCTCACTTTAATTATAAGTATATAGACTAGTTCAAGACTTTTAAAATATAAAAGGGTAAAATAGACTTTAGACATAAGTATTGGATAATAAAGATATTTAACCCCAAGAATAATTAAAGTTCTAGAAAATAATGTGACTAGAAATAGGATTTCACATCTTCCGTCTCAATTAGGTTTTCACACTCAAAACTTATGAAAAAGTTGAAAATCAATAAATATAACTCACTGATACAAAGTTATATAATACTTTGATAAATAGTTTGAAAAAGTACTATTAAAAAAGGGTAATTATTTTTTTTAAAACCAGAATAGTAGATTGGTTCAAACTCCATTTCTATGATTAAACTGGGCTCAGGCATTTTCATCATCACTATCTTAATACCAATCAAAGAAGAACAAAGATATTCTTACTTGGTGCCATTAACAACTTTTACACTTGTTTTAAATGCATTTTCTGGGTTCCTAATTGGTACTCTTTCCTGTGGCTCAAAAAGAGAAACGATGAACCAAACCAAAAAGAAATACTCATGCTTCTATACTTATATATGGGTGATTAGATCTATAAGTAATTAGAGCTTTCGGATGGCATTGCCCGTAAGTTAGACAATACTCACTAATATTAGAGCTAATAAAGCTGGTTGGTTATACTAATCACCCAGAATTTAAGCTTCTTTTGACATATATATGCTACTTACAATACCTCGAGTTTCGTGCAAGATTGTCTTGGAGATGCGTGCAATTCATGCAATATAGTCGTGCATTTATCAATGACTAGAAACATCTGTGAGTTAGCAAAGATGTTGTAAATTAAGTTGGAATATTTATTTCAATGGCTAGTCCTCCATTTTGGAGGAAAAAGTATGTATTAAACATAGACTAATCATGGATATATATTTTGATGACAAGAAATTAATCTTGCAAAAATATTTTGGTTCATAATATGTTCCTGTTATGGAATTTCTCATATCAATCAACAATAACATTTCATATGAGAGAATGTGATTTGGATTGGGAGAAGCATGCAGCAACTCAGATGGAAGAGCTTAATACAAGGTGATGTATATTATTTGCTGATCAAACTTTGATCTCCTTGTTGAAATAGAATAGCATGTGTGACCACTTGAATTAAATAAAACCAAAGAGAGATCTACTTTTGGTTCTCTTTTAATGTCTCAAGTAATTATGAAACATTCATTTGGAGTCACCCTAGTTGCAAAATTGACTCTATTTTCAATGCCTGGTTGCACAAAACTACCCAATAAATTACATAGATTTCATTCAATTCATTACTTCTTTTTCACAAATTAATTAATGGTATTTATCTCCTTTGTATTATTAGATTCAGTTAACCAGAAGTTAAGCAGCATTGGCTCCATAACCTTTTGTTGTACTATGCTATATAAAAATAAATACCTAGAGATTTCAAGTTACTAAATTTATTTTGTTCATGGTATGGCTTCAATGCATCATAAACCACTCTTAATTCATAAACTGCTCTTCTTTCAATGTATTTACTATTTGAGTAGATAGAAGAAAAAGAATGGGGGCAGGGATGGCAAAGTTGGACTCTTGATGGACTACCTTTTAATTTGTTGCACTTCTCTCTTTTACTTGGAAAGAATCAGGTTCTCATTAATGATATTGAAAAACTGAAAAAATGTAATAACTGATGATGAACAAAGAATAACACAACTGGAAAGAGAAAAAGTTAATATTTCCTGCACAATTAACACTGCCTTTGAGAGAAGACTAGGAAGCTTAATTACTATTTGAGCAAGCTTATGATAAAGGAAGAACAAAGTGATAGATAGATAGATATGAGATATGTATAGATATCTCAACCATCAAATTAAAACTCATCTCTTTTAAGGCCTTAGCATATCATATTACAAGCATCCTTGTCTGACATCCATGCTCACCATTGGCTTTCTCTTCTTGCTCACTAAGTGAACACTCATGCAAAGGAAGAGATGAACGTTTAATGAACTCCAAGCAATCAGCAATGGCTTCTGCATAAAATGAGTTCGAACTGTCCATCAACCACCTTTGGCTTTGATTATATTGGCCTGCGGTCTGCGGTTTCGACAGCAAATCTCTTCGACTGCCCGTTCGCTCGCAAGGCAATCTACTCTTTCTCCTCGCACTAAACTTCATCTCTTCCAAACATCGCACGAATTGGCCAAGGAAAGAAAACAACCTAACTCGCAGGCGAAGAAGAGGGAATCGGGAATAGCTCAATCGAAATCCTCTCATCCGACGCCATCTCCGACCTAACCTGCTATAATTCACTTGTGCCATTGGTGTCTATAGTTAGCTTCAACCATGTCTAGCTCAATATATAGTGAGTGGGTCTCTGGAGATATCTACTTTAATTCATTTGTTTAAGGATTACATATGGACTTTGGTTTGGAGATTTCTAAAATTAGGAGAGTTTAACACTGACTCGTCTACTTCTCTTTCAAACATTAGCACCTAACAATATTATAAATGCTTTCAAATCCTGATTACGAGTAGACCACCTTCTGTTTCTTTTCAAATCTTACGACAGAAGTCTCTAAGATGCAACTCCAACGTCAGAGAAGGAGATCGATCACTAATTAATGGTGTCTGTCCTACTGTTGAAACTAGAAAGCATTCTTCCACATATAAAAAATACCAACCGGAAGGGAATCTAAAGGAGTATGCAAGTCAGCTAAGGTTGTCCATCAACCTTTTCTATCCCTTATATATATTAGAACTATCATAATATATAACACAGGCAATACTACGTGCTTATTTCCATGGGCTACTTACTGTTCTGAAACAAGCACTATGAATGCCCTATCTTCTAGTTAATTCAACCAACTCCTCCAAAACCATAAACTACGTACTGAGTCGTTTGATCAAACTCAATTTGCTCACCTGCCATGGCTTCTCCGCCATTGTCATCAATGCGTTCGAGTTCTAGGTGGAATATTCTCAAGTGAGTTAAACGTCACAGGGAGTTAAGGTGGGGTCTTTGTTTGTCTTCTTCCATGAGCCATGAGAACACCTTAATCTACTTGGTAATTGGCTCTTCCTCTTCTTCCTTTTTTTTTCTCTAACCTACTTGTAAAGAGTGCTTCTGATTTCACTTAAACTCAGGAATCATGAAGTAGTTAAACCTTCTCATTATTTGAAAATATTTACTGTTGATATGGTGCATTTGAATTCGAATTCCAATTGTATTAATTTAACTGGGACGTCTAAAAGAGATTTATTGAGAAAATTATTCAAAGTCTAAGGAATCACCTGAAATTTTGGTGATACTTAGAAGCACTTTTCTTTTCTCATTCAAATATGGAGTTGACTTAAAAATATTTAGTTTGGAAGATTGTCATGCCTGTCTAAATGGGTCGGATCCTGGTAGATCGCTAACCTACCCAACAGCATCTGCTGCTCTGCAGGCCCTACATATTATCATATATCCATTTGGCATGAATGAGTATTAAATAAAGAATGCACGAGCACAAGTATTAAATAAAAATTAAGAATTAGGTACATGTCCTCTTCAATCTTCTGAAGGCACTCAAATGATAATTAAAGTACAATCGTTTAACAACGTTCGTACTTAAAATTCTTTAATTTTTAAAGTCACACTAGTATTTATCATTCAATTCCTATATTCTACTTACAATAATATTAGTCTCATTAGGGATAATCTGCAGCAAAAAATTCTTTTAGCTTTCTAATTAGCAAAAATATGCCTCTTATTTATAGAATTATAAATTCAGACTTTTTTTTACTGATTTAGACTAATTTACGATTTTAATTTTGATGCGCACATTATCAAAAATCAGAGCGTACCTTTTGTATAAACGATGTGTATAAATTACATAGATGATACGTAGTATTTTTTTTAACATCTCAATGTACGCATCATTGAAAATTACAGCGTGTATTTTATATAATTGATGCGTATATATTACATAAGTGATGTGCGACGTTTTTTTGAAATTCAAGCGTACCTTTCATATAGGCGATACATATAAATTACATAAATGATACATAACTTTTTATTTTTTTTAATCTCGATATATTTTTTTTAAAATTAAAGTATACATTTTATATAGTCAAAACATATAAATTGCATAGGTGATGCATGACATTTTTAATAAACAGTAAAAAAATGTCCAAAATTGTAATTTAATAAATAGGAGGTATATTTCTATCGGTTAGAAAACCGAAGGGCTCTTTGCTACAAATTGCCCATCTTCTTAAGAATAATAACTATATAAATAAGTTAAATTAAGTAGATATAAAATAATCTTAATACCTCTCGAGCAAGTTTTATAAGTAAAGTTAAAGGGGATAAACAAGGTATTTTTGAGGTATCAGAAAGTAAAATATAGGGAGATCAGTTGATACATATGGATATGGTAGAGCATGAATGAGAATAAAAATAATAATGAAAATTCTAATAGAGAACGGCAGCATTTCTCTTTTTATATTCCAATGCTCTCGTATAGAAGATATTGATCAAAATAGAAGCTAATAAATAGGAGTATCTAGAGTCAGCTAGGGTTGTCCATCAACTCCTTTCATCCTTCAATTGAAGCCATAATATACAACTACATACAACGTGCTAATTACCATGGGCAAATAAACAAGTTCCTACTGTCACACTTCTCTCACGAAGTGTCCATTTCCATGGGCCACCAAAACAAAGCTCCTTGGCATTCTTCCCTTTTATTAATTCAACAAGTTTAAGTTCCACATATACACCATCATCTATCTCAGTACTAAATTTCCTATTCTTTTCCATCACTATCATTCCTGCATCAGTGCTTAGGTGGATCTCCTCAGCTTATGCTAACATCCACATATAATAAAACATGAGGAACAAAAGATTAATTGCCTCTCTCCTGCAATATTTCTACTACAAAACGGTGGCTCGTCCACTTCCACCTGACTGTTATTTTGGCAGTTTCTTGCAACACGTACTTGCACAGGTGGTGAGAGAGCTTTCATCCTCTTTGAACCCTTCAGGAGTTGCTGGTTGCTTGCTCTACTTTCATGGCCTTTCACATCACTTATCTTCCATTATTTATTAGAGCATTATGCATTCTCCATTGGTTTGCTAACACTTTTCTGGGATGTATATTTCTACCAATGCTCTTGATATAACATAGTTTTCTGGCTTTTATATCATGTGGGTTCTATTCATCTTAGAAGTAAACAAAAAGAAGAGAATCTATTTGTTAATTCCCCCATCCAACTAGTTAAACTTTTATGGACGATCAAAACATATGGAATTAGAATAAAATAATTATCTTGTGGTGGATCAACAGAAAAAGGAAGAGAACCCATAAAGTAAGCCTAGTTAGACAACAGCTGAGCAAATTTGTTTGATAGAAAGAATGACATTATAGAGAAAATCTACTTGCTTCACTTTGTGATTATCCTGTCTTATTTCAGAAAGTGACTGTTCTGGCTTAAGATACCATAATAGTTTGAATGAAGAATCTTAACATGATCGCTAATATCAGGTTCAGATTATGTCTATAAGATAATATCAAGAAAGTAGTAGTTGACCCCAATTTGCCTCTCAAAGTTTCTAGACACCAGTAACGTTATAGAATCTCAGGATATCATTCAGTGGAGTAAAAAGCACATTAAAATGGACAAAAACAAGAAGAACCAAGGCAGCAAGATCTAAGATTTAACAGCAGTAGTACAAATTTCTTAATTTGAAATGAGTATACAAGCTTAAGAGATGAAAGCTTATGTAACACACATTACACACAAAAGCATATCAGGAAGGATCAGAATGAGAAAAGTAACTGGTAAATGAGTGGCACAACACAGTCTTAAGAAAACACCAAAGAAAGACCATAAAAGGAGAAAGGGAATAAGGCGAGTTATCTGAGGCTATTCAAAGGAAAATTGCGCAATGGATTCTCTTTCAGCAATTCTGCTTCCCTGTTCAGAAAACAGAGAGTTAAGTTGACGAGTTGAGTAAAATACAAAATATAATGAATGAAAAATAAAGAGTTAAGTCAGCTGCTTACTTCTTAAGGTTTTGATTACTCGCTTTCCTAAGCTTCAATAGAGAAGGCTTGGGACTCTTGGCAACCTCATCTGATGTTAATCTGAGACAAAAGGAAGCGCATGATAATAATAAGTGGATAAGTTCTCAAATCAAAATATGACTATGAAGTTTCTAGCGGTCGTGAAAATCATAACAATGATTTTTCAGGGGCAATATCCATAAATAGAAACTATCACTGGTGTAATTAGATATTTGCCGAAACATTTTGAAGTTACTAATCTTGGAGAGTAGCAGAGCAAAAAAGCAGTTAACAAATCAGCTGGTAAGTGCTAGAAAATTGTAATATGCATCTAATCAAATTAGTGTATTATAGGACTTTGAAATTAGGATGTTATATATTCTTGACTCTGTTTTATTTTACAAGGTGATCTGCATGCATGGAGAAAATGAAATTAAAAAAATCTAAGGGGAGTCAGAAAATTTGATAACAGAGTCGTAATATTAAAATAGAAAACTATTTTCACTAAATGTTGCAGTAGAACATACTCTGAACATTCTTCGTCCACATAGATCTCAATAGAAGTACTAGGAGTTGTCTGCCCTCTCCTAGCTCCCAAATTTTGTGGAACCTTATATTGCACCCATTTTGAAGGGATCGACGTATTCTCCTTGTTTCGTTCGGATTGTGTCCCAAGATTGTGCCAGATTTTGTCATTACTCTTGACTTTGTCATTGTATTGACTTGCTACAAAATTTTCTTCCTTGTAAATAGAAAGGGGCTTGTTACCATCTATCCTGTAAACGCAAAGTTATTTATAAATATTAGCATCAATATATTTAGCAAATTGAATATACAAGAAAGCATCTGAAAATCTAATGCTGTAGGCCCTCTGATTCCAAACTGAAGTCCACCATAGAAACCACTTGCTTATTGAATAAGAGAAAGAACTTTGCTAATCAATTATCAATGATTTGTAGAACAATTAATCAGCTTTCATACATTTGAAATTTAAAAAGGAACAGTTTTGAAGAAAAAGTTAAAAAGCAATTCTGCAATGATGAGTTTGTTAGTCATCAATTTAAGGAAATCAGCTAACAAAGTGTCTCACGGAAGAAACAAAAGAAATCCATTGTCATGTTATTTACAATTTCACACGTTATAATAGACAACAAGTTACATAATTGCATTAAACAAGGATCTACGACCTAACAACCATGGAAAGTGATTATAGCAGGTATTCTTTTACTAGGAAAACAAATGATATTGTGCCCTTAATTTCTCAAATACTTTTGAGAGTGAATTTGCAACTTCCAAGTTCAGCTCATAAAAATGAAAGCAAGAATGGGACTTTTTCAGGCGATGAGGAACTGCCTTTCACTTGCATAATTCAGAATGTATGCTTAGCATCCTAGTACTACAGAAGAAGCTCACCTTTGCTGCTTTACCTTCTGTTTAGTCAAGTTAGATGTTTCAATGGGCTGCCTTCCTGGAACGTTGTAGACACGGTAAGTAGCCAATCAATTTGAACATCATGATATCATCATAGACTTACTTGTTTCTCCTTCAGTCAAAACAGTTCCAAAGCTTCGAACTGGCAACTGATTAGTCGTTGAATCATCCTATAAAAGAAAGAACCAAAAGGATCAGGAGTTCAGGACATGCTTGAGTCTAACCATAAAAGAGTCCCAGAACTAGATGGGATGGTAAACCTCATTGAGCTGTTTTGTTCGTGTTGTCCTTACAAGAAATGTCCTGTATGCCTCTTCTAACTTCTCCAACGGATGTGCCTTCCTAATGTTCAACATATAAATGGTAAAGAATCAAATGGGAAAATGGAAAACAAAAACATAAACTGTGAAATGCATGCGTCTACAACTGTCAGTAGCAGCTTTACGGTGCAAGGAGCCTTCTCAGGAATCAGAATATCTTAGTTAGGCACCACTATATATCAGTTACCCAAAAAGAGTACTTCTTGTTGCTTCTTGAAAGTATGAGAACTATAATGGGCACAAAATCCAATTTGAACCTGTCAAATATCAATTTTCTTTTTACTAAATCTATAGCCCAAATACAAGCTCTGAAAGATGGCCAAGTTGACAAGGAGAGATTCATCTCTGTCATCCACGGATATGGATATGCAATGCTAGGATATGGATACGAAGATACTACAAATTCTTAAAAGTAGAGTACGGATATAAGATGGATATGCTAATAAATAAATAGCTAATATATTTTCAATATGTTGTCAACTAATATAACATATGGCGAAAAAAGAATGTCTCTTAAATAATAAAATAAAAGCAATGAAAGCTATAAATTTAGTATCTACATGTCTAAAATTTTAAAATAATATTGTAATATAAACTGACATGAAACTCAAAATGTCAGTGAAGCATTGGAACATAATTCTACTATTCATCTACAATTATTTTGGATCTTTAAATGACCTTCAACTTATATGTTTAATTTATTATCAAATAAACAAAACTTTAAATATTACAAAGGATTAGATAATCATATATGCATATAAAGTATATGTTTTATATCATCTTTTAGCAAAAATAAAAAATAAAAATGATTAGATAATCAAAAAATATATTGGAGCCACATCAGAGTCCTGTCAAAAAATTAAAACTATTTTTTTAAATTTCGATACCCCTCTAGCCGTATCCAATACGTATCAGATACTGGTACAAGGGGGCAAACAAAATATTCATGCTTCATTGTATAAGATCTACGTGAACGGTTGGCTTCAACTAGACATTTCTCTATCTATAAGCAACTCCTCCTATGGAGATTCCTTTTGGTTCTCCACTTTTTCTTGTATAATCATACATGGACAAAGTACAAACAGCTGTAGTTCATGATTGACAAATTGTCAATATTGACTCACCTAGCTATCCCAAGGTTGAAAATCTCATCAGCTTTTCTCAACTTATTCTTCGCTTCCATGTACAGGGAATATGATGAATAGAATATGGCATGATTTTGTCCAATCTGATTTGCCTCGAGGAAACTAAAGATCACTTCAGCGTCAGCACAATTTGCTGCCTGCAGAAGTAAAACAAATTCCAATATAACTTACAATCAAATTCAAAGATGATAAAGAGGGCATATTAAGAGTTAATGAAGAAACCTACATATTCCAACCAAACTTTTAGATAACGCAAATCATCCTTGTAGCAAGTGTCATGCCAAAATTTGCGTACACATTGCTCATATATCACAACCAGCCCTGCACTATCTCCACCACTTGGGAATGATTCTTGGACCCACTTGATGCAGCTTCGTAGGAAAAAAAAAACAGGAATCACAGTTTAGCAATAAACTACGGTCAAACTACACTAGGAGGCAAAAAAGAAGAATAGAAAAAGAAAAGGAAAAGAAGAGACCCGAAGGAAGCAAAGGAGAGGAATTCTGAGATAGTCAGAGTTTCTAATAATAACAGGTTTAGAACTAGCACAATTTCAAGAAGCAAAGCAATGAAATAATCTGTTATGTGCATGAAATTCTTTACAGCATCCCTAAAAAAATCTGTACATGATAAACTGGAGAGTCAGAAAAACAAAAAAGATCTAAAGCGTTCAACCAATTGCAGCAGCATCTTATGTGGTAATCATATATTAATGGAACAAATCAACAATAGAAAAGGTTCTCAAATAAATAATATGCCCAAAACCCAAATGATACTCAAAATTTATACAAAAAGTAGATCATGCAATCAATTAGATTTTATTATTCAAAAAGACCTCGTTTCTAGTCTGGAAATCAATAAAGCCGAATAGAATACAAATTATTGCTCTAGTATGTTAATTTGAGAGGCTAACTCAGATTAGAACTGTTACATTTAATGATTTTGTTAACATTCTCCAATATCTTATTTTTAACCAATAAAATATTCTAACCTCTCCTATATATAGAAGGGGTAGATAGACGAAAAAAAGAGTTTGAATGCTGAAGAACTAGATACGGGAGGCAAATCTAGAGATCAGAAAGGGACTAGAGAGGAAAGGTCTAGAAGAAGTCTTTGACATATCAAACATCCGTGGAGTGATTGCAAATTATTTAAGATAAGAGCCATTGAACTTACAAGTTACAACAAGATACTATCATCTGTTCGGATATTCTTATCTTTTGCAAATGTTAGTATGGCTATTCAGATTTATAGAGTTTCTCCTGTCCTTTGGCAAGTGTGATTCGAGGAGGGTGATTCTACCTTCACCTATGCTCATTTTTTATCCTCTATATGTCAATAAACAACAAATTGTCATTCCAAAGACTAAGGGTGTGATCTCTTTGGCTGAGGGATGATTTTGTAAACCATCTTCAACTATTCTCTATTTGTCATTAAATAGTGGATTATCATGCCAAAACCCAAGGGCATATAGTGCGAACTATGTCAGATTAGATCACATCATGAGAACATTGGATTCGATGAATCAAGTCTATTTATTTCTTAATTAATTTATACTAAGTTATGTATAGACATGACTATTAGGCCCGACCCACCCAAACCCAGCCAGAACCTGCTTGGCCCGAGCCTAATTTAGGCCCGACCATATCTGAGCCCGAGATGGTAGTGCACAGCATGGCCTATCCGGCTCGGCCCGATCCACTATTCTCATTTATGACCTGACCGATAATGCATGCATATTCCTATAATTTTTTTAGTCCCACATTAGATATTTAGTAAACTATATATCAATATATAATTATGTTCCCATGAAAGATAACTAAAATATCTTCATATAAGCCTATTAAACTCGGCATAATAAGATATAATATTTTTTATATTAAACCTATTATGTTAGACCCATTGTACCTAACTCAAGCTCAACCGGAGTGGGCATATTCTAGCTCGGCTGGAACCCAGCCCAATCAGAGTGATTGGTGGGTCGAGCCGTAAATAATTATTTAAGCTCGATTGGCCCGAAATGCCCAGCCTGAACTCAGCCCAGCGCACCCGATGATCACGTCTAGTCATATAAACATATAAGACAAATCCACTTAACTCAAGTAAGCCCTTAAGGTAAGTCTAGTTAAATTAAATAAGCTTTTAAGGCAAATCTAATTAAATTATGTAAAATAAACCTTAAAGACAAATCCTATTTCAATTCGTGTAAAAACTAGTCCTAAAGTACTCATTGTACCCAACTTCTATGTCACGACCCAAAATAGGACCCATGACCGGCCATGCATCTCAATATGTTTGAGATGCACGAAGCCTTAATAATACTCTCTACGTGTACGATGACAAAATAAATAAATAAAAATGAGAATGTGCTTTATTAAATTTATTTACTAATTGTAATAAAAATAAAAACAATGTTAATATTTTTGAGTCTCTAAACTAAATAAATAAAAACTTCTAATCTAAAGCACAAAATCTAAAAGAGCAGAAAGGTAAATAGATGAATCCTAAGTGGAGATAGAATCCGGGTACATTTCGCTCAGTCGCCCCACTGACTATTACCTGAAATAAATAAACAAATACAAAAAAACAATATAACCCATGAGCCAACAACTATAGCTCAGTGAGTAGAATCCACTCGAAAACCAAATAAATTTTAAATCATATTAATCCTAAATAAATTAAACTAAAAGCAACAATATCCATCACAATATGCAATAGTCATGCTCTCTAAATAATAACAATGATAACAATAGAGAGATGTCACCACTTGTAACCTTGCACGTTTTTAACATATTAACATTTTTTGATATTTATACTGTCATATGTCTTAATGAGTCTAAACCCTGTGAATCCACATCAACTAGAAATCACCTCGAGATGACGCTCGGGACTTTTATTCATAGCTGATCCGGTTAGAGTCATCAGAGGGTATCACCCTATAATCAACACACTCTGTCTTTTCCCTCCAACCGTTGAGAGAAGTTAGAGTCACCTAGGAAAGTCACCGAAGTGATCTAATTTAGGACTTTCCCTTAGACTTCCAGATAGACTTGAGTCACCACGGAAAATCGCAAACGATTTATACCGGGACTGTTCTCTAAGTTGTATCAAAACTAATCTCATTTTTCTTTTCACAAATTTCAATATTTACACGAAGTATGGTGATGCACTGAATATAATAATTAAATACACACAGAAAATAAAACAATTAAATTTTCGCACGTACGGATGAAATAAATAGATTTGCACACAGAAATTGCAACAATTTAATTTTTACACATAAGGGTGAAATAAATAATTTGCACACAAAATTTACATGGTCTGACAAAAATATGAAATACAATAAAATAAACATGTGAGTGAACCCACTCACTTGAGTCTAGGCAAGACAACCGAAATCTCAAATCTCTAGCTCACGTACTAAAAATCACTACCTTAAATAATAAATAACAATAACATTTTTAATAACAATTATTAAGAATCTTTCTACAATTTAACCTAAGAATAATTAACTTGGGCTAAAATAAGCCCAAATCAATTAGGCTGAGCTGCAGTTGGCCCGCAGCCCACCTAACTATTTCTTAAATGGATTGGGCTAAGGCCCAATCCAATTAGATAATGGAACCGGGTCGAGTTCCTTGGATTCGGATCCAACCCGACCCGAATCCAAACACTAAAAGGGAGAAGATCAGACTCGGGCAACCCGAGTCTGTCTTCTCCAAGCCGAAGAGAGAGAAAAAGAGAGGAAAAGAGAGAAAGAAAAAGAGGAAAAGGAAGGCACCGGGAGGTCGCCGCGGCGAAGGTTCGCCGGCCACACCCTTAGCTCCCCAACACCCATACGATGCAGTCGTCCTCGCGAGGTGTAGGAGAACTCGTTAACGGTGGTCGATCCCATGACCGACGGCGACCGGAGCCACAAGAGCTCCAACGGTGACTGCCCACGACACGAGACCAACGGCAAGATGCTTCCAGAGGTAGCGGCTGCGACTCGAAGCCACCGTCCGGCTAGATTTGCCGATGAAGCCGAAGAACCCCCAAATTAGGTATTTTCACTAAACCCTATTATTCTTAAATTAACTTTGAGGGGTGAGAGAAGGCTTACGAAGGAGTCACGTGGTGGTCTCCGCTGGCTCTGACAACGCTCCGACAGGCTGATTCCACGGCGTGACTCCGTCGGTAAAGGAGGAAGAAAAGAGAGAGGAGAGGGTTGAGATCGTTAAGCAGAGAGAGAGAGAGAAGAGATTAGGGTTTAATTTATAGATTAGATGAGGATCAAATCTAATCCGATTCGGATTAGATGAAATCCTCCCCCCTAACAACGCCTCGTCGCGTGCTGGAGAGGGAGAGGGGAGGGCCTGCACGTGCACCCTACTCTCTCATCCCCAGATTTTTTTTTTTATTTTTTTTATTTTTTTGTTTCTGGTTCTAACATTCTATATATAGAGAGCTTAGGCTGCTTAATTTAGTTTATATTAGGAGTAAAAAAAATAATTAGAATAATTTTTTTTCCTAAGAGTAGATTTAATTTAGAACTTTAATTCTACCTCCAAACCTTAGCCATCATCACCTCCATGAGCCACCTTACCTTACTACCGTCTGCCATCACCCTTAACCGTTCACCACCCTCCGAAAACCGCTGCAACGTTGAATAATCAATGTTTTAAAAAGTGACCGCGGGTGGCGGGCGGCCACCCCACCGCCTAGGCAGAAGGCGGGCGACAAGGCGGATCACAAGGCGATCTAGCATTTTTAATATAAATAAATAAATATAGTATATACAGAAATTTTAATTGTGCACTAAACCAAAACACTAAATAACATTTTCACATTGGCTAATTGCTTATTAGTGATAACTAAATAACTGAGATATCTGTTTACTAACTATAGTTTATTCACATGAATCACATTTCAAAATCCTCTAATCAGAAATTATATACTTAAATAGTAGGCAATTAGTAATTCCCCCAATTAATGATGCATGACACTGAAAAAAAATTCCTTCTCTGTAATCTTAATTCAATAACTCATAAAGCAATTAGCAATTAACTCCTCTAAATTTCTAATTAATTTCTATAACTATATATTATAGCATATTAAGAGTAATTGAAAAAATAAGTTAGGAAAAATTGGGAACATTTAAGCTCGGGAAAAGAAAACAGTAAACCCATTGATTCATAATGGGAGAGAGTGAGAGAGAGAGGGAGAGAGAGGAGAGATGAGTACCTTTGTGGGAGAGGCTAACTAAGAGAGAGTAGGAGAGAGAGCATCGCACGTTGTCGCTAGATGCCGTCAACCGCTTGCCGCCTTCGCTGTGGTCGCCGCCTTTCGCTACCGTCGGCTATGGAAGAGCTAGTTCTAGGGTTTGTCGGCGAGAGATGTGCAGCGAGAGAGAAAGAGAGAGAGATTAACATAGTGTTTGGTTTTTTTATATTAGTTAGTTTTATTAAACCCGATCCGCTATAAAATCCGACCCGCTCACTAATAACCGCATCTCGACTTGGCGGGCCGAAGCGCTAGGCCGCCAAGTCGGGCCAGGCGACCCGCCTAGCGCTATATAGCGCCTAGGCAGCCTGCCAAGGCACTTGGCCGCCTTTCTACATGGCGGGGCGGCCGGTGCACCGCCCAGCCATGTAGAAAGGCGGCCGCCTTTTCCGCTTTTCAAAACAGTGTGAATAATTATTAATATGTCTAGTTCTAACATTCCTTCACTGTTTTAATTTTATCTTTCTAAATCAACCTCAGAATCATGTGAAATGAAAATCATTAAATCTGTGACTTCTGAGACTTTCTCCTATAAAAATATTATAATTTTTTTAAGTCCAGATAATTTCAGATCTAGTTCGTAACAACATGACCCTTTGACAATGACATGATTTTCTAAACTATCTTCGAGGAAAAGCAACATCATTACAATATATTGCAGGCCTACATGTACAATCAAACTATGAGATAGAGGTCTTTTGACTTTCATTTGGGCCATGGTAGCCAATTGTAACGCCTTATCGAAGTTTTGGTCAAAACCATAGTGCCAAAGGTATTAGCAACACTAAGCTGGACCCAAAGAACACTACGATAATTAGGCAACTCGATCTTATCCACTACTGGATTGGCCTCAAACTTATCCACTACTGGATAGATACGGGCAACACCTCATCAATCTTTATCTATTTCTTTCTAAGTATCTAAAAAAGATAGTTGTTATGGTAACTTAGTAGCTAAGTTTTTTCTCCTATTTAAAGAGTTTGAACCCACTATTTATATTTGATCTAAAGTTTGAGCAAATGAAAAGAAGTGAGACTTCATCAAGATAGTTTTTCTCTAAGTGTTAGTGAAGGCTTTCTCCATTTTTTACTTCTATACTGACTTTACTTCAAGGCTTACTTCATCTTGCAAAATATTGAAGTACTGCACGGACTTGCCAAAACGCTAAAAAATGTTAAGTCTGTGACACAGTACTCATGATGGATAATTATCTTATTGAAGTGTTAGGCATTGATCGTTGAAATATTGATATATTAGACGTGTTGGAAGATTTCGATGACGCTTATGCAGCGGAGATAGAAAATTTAATGCAAACGAATGAAGACTCGATCACAAGATGACAATCAAATAGATGCTTAGATGATTTACTTTGAGGCCAATGTTGAATAACTCTATGTCGGTCGAGAACTACATATTGATTCACCATTCAAATCCTAAGCCTAGATGGTACCTTAGATGTGGCTTTAAGAGAAGACAAAGATGTGGCTTTAAGAGAGAAAGAATTAGAACAGAGACAATCTACATATCTAGTATATCTCTACTATAGTCCCCTCATCATAATATATATAGGGTGCTTTTAGACAAAGCTGTACCAGGAATTGAAGTCTTTTCCTAATAGGATAAGAACCTCTAAGATACAACCCTTTTACAAGCATCTTAACTCGGTAAGGACTGACCGATCCTAACCTACTTAGAATAATAAGACATTGGAATATTAGATGTTGAAATATCACATGAATATTTTGGATTAGCATATTTTAAGGAGGCCCAAACTAGATGAGATTTTACAAATGTATTTGGACTTAGAAAGGAATCATTTCGAGAAAATTTCATAAATTATCAATCTCCAGACTGATCTACAGATCAAGATCTCGCTTTATACCCAAAGATAACTACCTACAGCAAAAATTCTAAAGTAGCAGATTTGAGTAACTTATACCTTTCAATCGATAAGTCCAACCTTAATGAAATTTGACGAACATGTTCTTAATTTAGAGAAAAATCATTTTCGGAAACTCCTAGACAGGGGCCACTCTATTACTCAAGTTATTTAGCTTGCTTCCCAAATTAGGGATTACAAACGAATCATACACTCAAATCCCCAATTCACTCACTCCCAACTAACTGAATTCAAATATTACTCAAACTCAATCGTCAGCACGTGACATGCAAGCGCTAACTTAAAGGACTCTTAACTAATTGAATTCATACTCCACACAGCTAAACCGTTTGCACATGATATGCGCATGCTGACTTAAGGACTTAATTATACCGATCCAATTGTTACAGAACCTAAGTGAAAATTAAAATTCCCCTTTAGTCTAATACGGGTAGGAGTGAAATCAATTAAATTAACTCCGACCCAACCCTCTATCTAAATCCGATTCAAATCGGATTCGGATAAGAAATTTCTACCCAACCTAAATACAAATTCGGAGAATTTTAAAAAAAATGAATACAAATTCAGATACAGATAAAACCCTCAAATACATATTCGAATATAATTTTTTGTATATGGAGACGAATATTAGATATCCGTTTAATTGTGTATTTTTGAATGATTTACAATTTTTAATTTGCTTATTTAAATAGTAAATATCGATATTATTACTAATAATGTCTTTTATATTATTTCTAGAGATTGATTCTGTTAAATTTATATGTATTTGACATGTAAAAAAAAATTAACTCATAATATGTTGTGCTAAATTCTCTCAAAAAAAAAATCATAATTCATTTAAAATTCGATCATTGTCCCTTTAAAATTGATTATCTATCCGAAAATTATCTTATCCGTATCTAAAATTTATTCATGTTCGTTTGGTTAGGATACGGTTTCAAATTTTACTAACAGTCTAATATCTGTATCCAGACCTAAAATATGAATCTAAATGTTGTTTGAGCACTACATATGGGACTTATTTAGAAAATTACTTCATCTTCATTGGCCTGACAGCGTTCATGACAGTATTAAAAGAAGTAAAGTTCAAGAGGTCTGAAAGATCAAATCTTTAAACCAATAAAACAGCAGATCTAAAAAAACAACTCACTCGAGCCACGGCTGAAGGGGGTCGTCGCCCTGGTACTCGTCGATTGCCTCGATCATCCTCCTGAATGGATCGATCGATCTCAAAATTAAAAGAGAGAGAGAGAGAGAGAGAGAGAGAAGAAGAAGAAGAAATCAACAAGCAGGAATTCTAGAGAAGGAAAGTTTGCATCTTACCTTCGTGTGAGGTGGAGTTGGGATCTAAGAGCTGGATTATGGTGCGATTTGAGGGCGTGGTTGAGGAGGGAGACGTTGCGGCCGCGCTTGAGAGGTCGGACGTTTTCTTTGTAGAGCTCCCATTCATTACCCGTCTCCACGCCTGAAGCCAAGAACAGCGCCTCCTCGTCCACCGCTGCATTCACTTCCGCCACCTCCACCGCCTCCGTCGCCATGAACTGGGAAGGAAAGAAAGAAAAGAGGAAGACAGGAGAGAGAAAAACGAGAGAAAGGGGAAGGGTTTGGATTTCGAATTCAAATGAGGAGTTATCCCGCTTCGGCTTCTATTATTCTATACTACGCTTCTATCCAGTATATTATTTCACCCCGTCCGTTCGCGCCACGTGTCCGACAACAAACATAATAAATAGGGACTTTTACATAATTACCCATTACATTCTTTAAAATATCGGAACTATCATTATCGATTAATTTTAATATAATATTCCTAGCAAATTATCATTAAAATTAATGGACACACGTAAATGACTAAAACACCCAGTAATTTTTAAGTTTAGAGCGTAAAATATTTATTAACAATTATTGCCTCACATGTAATAAGATATATTTCATGGTACTATAGTATTGAGCATAATATTGTTATGTCTAAGATGAAATAAGATATATTTTATTGTACTATAGTATTGAGTATAATATTGTTATGTCATGATGATGATGTCGGCGATGGAGTGGAAGATACCGAAGGTGATGATGGAAATGGTAAATCTGTAGAGAGGAAGAGGAGAGAGAAATAATTGGCCATAAGGGTCTGGGGAGATACTGCAGTTGATGAGGGAGGAGTGACGACAATCTTGGAGAGGATGGCGGCCTAGCTTGAGAGAACGAGAGAGAGAGAGAGGAGATCCAGAGAAGAGAAGGAGATGAGAGGTAGAAAATAATCAATATTCTTTAATGATCTCTAAACTAGGTTGCTCTCCATATATATATATATATGTAGAGGTTAATCCTAATGACTCAAAATTAATTATACCCTAACCCCAAACAAACAACCAAAATAACCATAATTGAATTGAAATCGACATTCGAGTGTTTGAACGTCATTAGTTTGGTGTTCGAGTCGATTTTGGGCATTCAATGCCTCGACGAAGGAAGGTTGCACTCAGATTTGAGCATTCAAACTTTATTAGTCAGACATTTCAAGCCTCAAAGAAGGCTACTCTCATATTTGGGCATCTGAACACCTTGATGACGTCATGAAACTAGGGCATTCGAACATCGTTGGACAAGCATTCAACTGCTCTAAATCTGAAAACCAGAAGCAACAACTAAACTAGATAGTCGAGTTCAACCTAGTGAGCATAATATCTCCCATGAGGTATACCCAATTAGGCCCGGATCACATTAAATATTAGATAGCTTTTAAAATATTTTTAATAATTGATATAAGGGCAAAATAGTTTTTAATCTAAATTATGATTAGTTAAATTTAACTAATCCAATGATATTTTTGGAAGAAGACGCTGATTTTTGGTGGTAATCATTCAATTTTATAAAATTTAACCCTAGCCGGTTAAGCAACACTCTGAACGAGCTTAACTTAGCTCGCTAAGCCAAATAAGCCACACATGAGCTATGACTTTAGCTTATTAATGGAAGTGCCACAAGGACACTAACCACAGGCCACTCTCGTCCCAAATTCTCCTGGTTGAGCTCAAGACTTAGAGCAAGCATCCCTTCTCAATGTAAGGATTCAAAATCAACCACTTGTACTGATGTTTAAGCTTAAATATATAATAATCAAGAACTAACGGAGAAACGGGATCATGTTTCTTGACATGTAATCACTTCTAATCAATCTCTGTGTTCCTTAATTTGAAAGTTTGGATATTGTGAATATTATATCTGCCATAGAAACATAAATTGGGTTGATTAATCTCCAAGTTTTATCTCAATGTTAAGCAAAAGCTGTGATATATATTTGGCTAGGCATGCTACAATGGCTTTCCTTTTCAACATTAGACTCTTAGTAGGGATTGGCGTGCACTCTTCTGTAACTCTAGAAGCAAGAAAAGATTCTCTTCCATAGTTTTTAATTCATATGTGATGGAATACTCATCAAGGATATTCTAATACTACATGCCATCACCCTAGTAGTGTTTTAGAAATATAGGATATTGAGTTGAGACTAAGGCATTTACACTAAAAAATAGTTAAGTTTTTAAAATAACAAGATTAAGCCCCGAAAGCTCAATTTAATTATTTTTTATTTTTAAAGTCTTTTTTTATGCAAATAACCCATCAATATTAGAAGAAGAAATGTCGAAGTAGCATATCTTTAATTTCTTGATTAGATATGGGTATTGGTGTATTTTAGATTTGAGGATTAGTGAGGTTTATCAAGGAGCTTAGTTTAGAAGGTTGGAATTTTTTATACTATTTTAACTTTTCCAATTAATGAAAGTATATTTTCCAACGTCAGAATAGACTGGATAAATAGGACTTCATTTCAGACAACCTCAAGTTGTTGATTTGGATATTTATATACACATTATATGTAAATGATGGTCAAGCATACAGAAAATTGTACACTTTGTGTACTGATGGTGTTAATTTAGTTTGTATGATTGACATGATTGTTATTTGTATATAGGGAGTTACTCTCTTAATATGAATATATATATTTTAAACCTTTTCTTTAGTTGTAGCTTCAGTTCCTGGTGATGTACCTACCTTCCAAAAAGCACAACAAGATATATTGCTTTTGGGTAGGATTTAGTTGGGTCACACAAAGCTCATTGCCCTCCTAAATGAATATCCCTGTTTCATTTCATGTGAGACATGCTTGCTTGTAAAATTCAGCATTGTAAAGTTTATATAGGCACACAAAAAATGTGTATGTGAAATTTTTTTGACTACTTGCTAGAGGATGTTTATTCAATTAGAATTCTAAACAATAGTTAAGTAGAAAATGTAAGAACACACACAAATACAATATTTTTAAAGTGAAAAACCCTTATCAAATAAGGGTAAAAACCACGAATCTGTTCTTCGAGATCAAACCAAGCACTATAATAATCAGTAATTACAAAACACTTCAAATCGTCCGTTGTTACCCACAACCATCTCTGAAGTGATTTGCTTGACTCTTCTAAAATATTTTTAATAGCTTCCCATAAGCTCTACGATATTTTCCACAATACCTCCTTTTATAGTCTCAAAAGATAGGCTCTCAAAAAACTATAATTTAGTGACAACTCGAATTAAAAACTTGATTTTTCTACGTTCCGTTCGAACGACTCTCCCACGTTGGATACAGTGAACTCTCAGAAAATCTCATTCGAACGAATTTCAAACAGAATTCTTGTAACACTATTCTTCAAACAAAAATAACTCTAATTTTGATTTCTAGATAAGAAGAGGTTGTGCTATTGATTTTTATAACAAATATAAAAGATTTACATCATGAAAGATTTTGCTTTCCTACAAATTTGCCGATCACAAAAAAAAGAAAAAAAAACCAAAAGTATGCCCTTTTAAAATCTCTTATTTGCATGAATACTCCTCTAGAGTTGATATTCCCATGAATATCTACTTCTTCTTCTTAAGAAAAAAGAAAGTTTGTAGTCCGATCATTTTATTAATCTTCAATATTCAGTTACAACTTAATACACGAATAGAAAAAGGACAGATAGGGTGACAACCCTAAATGTAAGAGTTGAGCATAAAGTAAACAATAAATAAAGCGTAAAATTAACCAACTAATAATAATTACAAGTATTTACATACAGTCAACTATAGAAGATATTGGATGATGACACTATAAACAAGCCTCAACTTGGCTATCTTCCATAGCATCATACAATTAACCCAGCAAGAGGCTTAGATAAGCCCAAAGATCTTCAACAAAGTTAACTCAAATAAGAACGTAGACAAAATAGAGTTAATTCATCAAGGCTACACTCGACTCATACAAATATACAACAATAACAACAAAAGGGATTGGAGACATAGAGAAAAAGATAGGAGCAAAAGTGACTGCGATGACCATGGGCACCACAAGGAGGAGATCGTAGGTGAAGAAACACAGCATCCCCTCCCTTTCATCCTCAAACTCGACTCCACCTCCATTACCACTAGCGCTAAAGGAGAAGTCACAATAAAGAGGAGGAAATTAATGACCAATCTGGTAGCTATTAGTAAGGGAGAGAGTGACGCGATTATAGATGTAAACGATGGTGAGCTAAGAGAAGGTGAAAGCAATGGTGTCATTGGAGTAGGAGGAGAGGAGTTGGACAGAACAATCTTGAGATTGTGTATAGAAGAGAACAAAGTTGGTGATGATAGGGCCTACAATGATGAGGAGCAGAAAGACGATAAACGATGTCGACAATGTCATTACTTAAAATAAGAATCATAATCAGCCATGTACCTCAATACACTTGAAATATACAAAGCTTTAATAAATAATTTTTACAAGTTCATAGTGACAAAATTTTAATATGAATATCTGACTCCAATAAATATAATCCAACAATAATAAAAATAATCAATATTACCACTAACTGTGTCTCTAATCAAATTGCATTAACAAATAGTTTAAAACATAAAAACTAATATAACTAAAAAGTAAAAGAGTAAATCCTAAGTGGAAGTGAGGTTTTGGTATATCTCACTCAGTTGCCACGTTGATCGGTATCTAAAATGTTAGAAGGAGAATCACATGAGCCAACAACTATTGCTTAGTGAGTGGAATCCACTCAAAAGCCAAATAAATCTAAAATCTGTAAATATAATATTAAATAATTTTAAATTCAAAGATATAAAAATGATAAGTTCGTGGTTATAACAACAGTAATAATAATAAAACCGGTAATAATAATATTATCTCATAATTAACATGCTTCATGTCAATATACTGAATTTTTCTTAATATTAATAATGTCATATGTCTCAATTGGGTCAACGCTTTGTGGATCCACATCAATTAGAAGCCACCTCGAGATGACACTCGGGTCTTTTTCTAATTGATCCAATTAAGGTCACCAAGAGATGCCACTATGTGATAAACGCATCATGTCTCCTCCTCGAATGGTCACTAAATGGTATCACTATGTGATAAACTCATTATATCTCTTTTATTAACCGTTGAAAGATATTAGAGTCATCATAAAAAAAAATTGATCTAAGTTAAGACTGTTGCATAATCTCGTTAGAGTTACCTTATTGAGCTAAAATATAACTCTCCCATAGATTTTCAAGTAGACTTGATTCACCACGGAAAGTGTAAGTGATCCATACTAGCAATATTCTCATACAAAGTATGAATTATGTTTCTCCACTAATATTTATGATCATTAAAATTACTATTTGTACGAAATATAGCAATGCATTGAGTCACATAATTTGCACAAAGAAATATAATATTTAATTTACGCATAGATGTATGATATTTAACTTGTACATAGAAAAATGTATGATTTGATAAAAAGCACGAAGTACCCCAATACGAGTTGGGATCAAAAGATCCCAAAAGAGCCCTTCTCTCTTGAATAAAAAGAGAAGGGAATGAATGTGTTGACTGCTCACTTGCAATAGCGCTGCCAATGGGCCACGCCAAAGATAATCATGCCACCCTTGTGACCTTGGCGACTTCTATTAGGCATCCATAGCAAGCAATCAACACTAAGGGGCACTATTCCATGACTGACGACAATGGACCCTACAACCATCTGAGCCACAAGAACTTAAATGAAAGCACCCATGATACAAGATCAACAACATGAGGCTTTCGGTGATGGAAAGGTAGCAACCTGAAGCCGCTTGCGAGCACAATTTGCCGACAAAGCTACAACACCAAAAATTAGATATTTATATTCTAACTTATTAAACTTAAAATTAAATATGGAGGAAAAGAGGACTAACTAATGAGTCATAGAGTGGTCGTGGATTGCTCCGCAGTGGCTAGTATTTTGGTAGCCACCTCCTTCTTGTCGCATAACGGGTGGGGGGGGGGGGTCGGGTCGCACGTGTTGTGCATGTGAGCAATCATTATTATGATTTATTTACTTTTTCTTTCTTTCAATTTTTATCGACTATACCGGAGGCGAGATTGAAAGCGAGCAAGAACGAGGGAGAGAAAAAGAGTAAAAAGAATTAAACCTCATCTCCCTTCTCCAAGCCACTTTGGCTAAGGGAGCGTAGAAGATGGGGACTAACGGCAACAAGAAAAGACTCTCACGAAGAGTGGAGAAGAAAAAGTCCTAAACCATAACAAAGCAAACTGCTAGATCTAATGCTATCTCTTACAAGAACCGCACGCATGCACACCCTCTAAAGCATTTGGTTTTTGCATAGACACCTCTTAAAACCCTTTTATGTTTTGCATGGTTACTCTTTAAATGTAGCTAACTCTTAATATTTCATCAAATTAAATATAAAAACTAGAAATACTTTTATTCTTACTTGTATTCATTCCTTTAAGTTAAAGATATCTATTATATTTGCTAAATTACTAACATTTTAAGTCATAATTATCAAAAGAATAACTTCAATGGCATTCACGCAAAACTTATGGTTTCAAAGAGTATACAATCCAATATGAAATCTATAAGATATATATACATACAGGAAACCTTAGAAAAAAGAAGAACCACTTGAGAAAAAGAGGGTGCCAAAGAAGAAAAACAATAACCTTTTAAGATTATTCATTTCACGGGGGAAATTAGAAATGAAGTAGCATCTCATTGATGCTTGAGTCTCTTAGCCTTTATTCACTTATAGAATAGGAAAAGACTTATTCTATAATAAGCCTTTTTTATTCTATTGTAATAAGTAAACAACATCTTATCTTATTCTAGTATACTAATTCAGTATTCTCTATCATTTTATTCCATGCAACTTTATAAAATTTATTTATTAATAATCCAAGTTTACCATTTTACCTTTTGAGATAACAACACATAATTACTAATCATATCAGCTACATTTGCTATGTCCTCTCTCTCTCCTCTCCAAAGGCAGCCCCATATACTCGCATAGTGTGGGGTATTACCTCGTACACCTAAGTGCAGGGCTATAATCTCATATACCCACACAATGTAAGAAATTTTTTAAAATGTTATTTCTCATCGGCTCGAAGGTATTTTTGTCATTTGGTTTAAAACATCACTGATTCTCAATACTTACATATTAACTTTATATCACATCAAATATAATTATTATTCTTTATATTAGTACTGAATTAAATATTAAAATAACTTATACTAGTATTAACTTTTTTTTTTCTAGTATTAAAAATTAGAACAGTTAAATGAACGCAGCAGCCTAAATGCAAGGCTTTGTTTTCCATTAGTACACCATGTTGCAGGGATAAAACTAAACGTGCAACTATTCCTCCTGCAGTTTCCAAATATTTAGGGCCCCATTTGCTTCTAATCCAAAGATTCATTCGTCACGGGCACAAGGGAAGCCAGAGACAAGTAGAGAAGAAAAGAAAACAAGATACAAGGCCTTTGTCTTTCTTGCAGCCATCTAAATACTTAATCCAGCGCACACCCAATCGGAGCCAACTATTTAGGGGTCAATTCATACATGAAGTAGAATTATTCAAGAAATTCCAGGGCTATCATTGTGCTCAATAAATGCTTAAAGAGACATCTCTAATGTAGGGACAACAAATAGAAAGATGTAAGCAATTTTATATCCATAATTAAATCTTGTGGGCAGTTATGATCTTGCCACGAAAGAATATAGGATGTAAATTTAAAGTGCACAATGGGATGGAGAAACATTGACTCTTGATATTCTCACTATTAATAAAATCTTTTCAAAATAGGAAGTGCACAATAACTACTCTTACACTCAGAACAAATTGACACCCCCCCTCATAATTTAAGTGATTGGTTCCCCCTCTCTTCTTCCCAAAGGAAGAGTTGTATCTTTTACTTCAATCATTAGCTGTTTAAGAATCACTTCCTCTCTCTCTTCCATTAGCTTTAAAGGAACTTCCTCTTTTTGAAGTGTCAGAGAGAAAAGTGCTACAAACATATGTTATTGCGTGACATTATTCCTCTAATTTTGCGCTACTTCTGGCAGAGAGAGAGAGAAAATAAAGGTTAACTGCCACCTGGTCATCCGGAATCCAACGAAGCTTTTTGTTGCAATCTTGTTCCACTTCTTTACTGGTTAGTTATAAGAGAAGTTGGCTTGGTAGTTCAACTCCTAATCCTTTTCCCAATATAAAACTCAAGTCTCCCTTCTTCTCCTCCTCCTACTCTTCTCTCTCTGTCTCTCTCATGGCTTCATATGGTATCATATGCTCTGTATTCTTCTCTCTGGTACTGGCAGAACTATCTTCCTGTTTCTCTTCTCAGGTTAGTTTCTCAACTCATATCTAAAACTTTGTTATTTTCTTACAAAGAGTAAGATTACCTGACAAAATTATGGTTTTTGATGCTTTCTATATCTGTTAGGTCTATGTTGTTTATATGGGCAAAGGAGGCAGTGATGACCAACATAATATATTGATGCAGAGTCACCAGATGCTTGCTGCTGTTCATGGTGGAAGGTATGGATAAGCAGTAATTGTAGTAAACTCATAGGTTTTATGGGTCAAATTTTAACTTAAAGATTGCTGGAATTTTACAGCATGAACAAAGCACAAGCATCCCATGTGTATAGTTACAGCAATGGCTTTAGAGGATTTGCTGCAAAATTAAGTAAAGAGCAAGCTTCAAAGATGGCTGGTATTTTAATTTCTTGCTATTAAATTTCGCTCATAAGATTTTGGTCATTACCTCATTCCAAATTTTGTGCCATTAGAGATGCCTGGAGTGGTCTCAGTGTTCCCAAACAGGAAGAGGAGCCTCCACACTACACATTCATGGGATTTCATGGGTCTGGCTATGGATGAGGAAATGGAAATTCCAGGATTCTCTACCAAGAACCAAGAAAATGTTATTATTGGATTCATTGATACAGGTGAGATTGCTGTCGACATTGCTTAATTTTCAATGAATTCAGAGAAACATATCTGAATCTGAAATTAATCTTGATTTTGGAATGAGAAAAGGAAAGTACAAGGTCTTTTCATCTGTGAGTTATCATAAAGATCATGTGACATGGAACTCTGAGTTGGTTATTTAGTCTAAAGACAGCCAAGCATGTCATATGAAGTTTGGAGGATTCTGGTGCTTTTAGACACTATTAGAGTGGCAGAGTCTTTTTGCTTGATTAGGTGGGGCAGGAGTATATTCTCTCTATATATATTTCACTGATCCAGAAACACCATCTTGATTATTAAATGAGATTTATAAAGTTCCCTATCCCAAATTTTAAACAAAAAATAATAATAAATAATCTGCTTATCAGTAGAAGGCATGAACATTTATTTATACATGTATACTTTACTTGTTGATCACTAGATTGTAACTAAAAATGGGTTCTTGAGTCCCCAAAAATTCCATTTATTGTTTCAAGTACCCAGATTTTGATTCAGTAAAGATAATTTAGTTTAGTTTAGTTTCTTTTTTTTTTACTGAAAGACATGCACTTAATCATCAAATCTGATAGAATTAAGTATGTCTTCAGGAATATGGCCAGAGTCACCAAGTTTCACTGATGATGGAATGCCTCCAGTTCCTTCAAGATGGAAAGGAGTTTGCCAAGGAGGAGACTCATTCTCAAATTTTACCTGCAACAAGTTAAGAATGTTGCACTTTAATGCGTCCTGGTTATGCGCATTTAGTTATATCCATGAATGGATATTCTCAATTTCCTCCCTCTATCTAACAGGAAAATAATAGGAGCAAGATATTACCTTGGTGGGTATCAAGCAGAAGAGAGCAGTGATCTCCTCACAGAGATGGATAAGACTATCAATTATGAATCTCCAAGAGATACCTCTGGACATGGAAGCCACACAGCCTCAATAGCGGCAGGGCAATACGTGAAGGACATGAATTACTATGGTTTGGCCACAGGAGGAGCAAGAGGAGGGGCTCCGAAGGCGAGGATTGCAGTATATAAGACATGTTGGGACACAGGTTGCTATGATGCAGACTTGTTAGCTGCATTTGATGATGCCATCAGAGATGGAGTAGACATTCTCTCAGTGTCTCTAGGTCCAGATTCTCCTCAGGGAGATTACTTCAGTGATTCAATCTCCATAGGCTCGTTTCATGCAACTAGACATGGTATACTTGTTGTTTCGTCTGCTGGAAATGCTGGAAGTCGAGGGTCTGCTACTAACCTTGCGCCTTGGATGCTCACGGTTACCGCCAGTTCAACGGACAGAGATTTTGCTTCAACTATTGTACTCGGTAATGGTACTTATATAATGGTAATTGAGCTTTACAAATTTAGTTGCTCAATGAGTTTGATTAAGCGTAATTATCTTCAAGTCGATCTTAAAATTCCGAAGAATGCTCTTTCATTGCTAGGGTGAAAGCCTGAATACTTTTTGGATGAACACATCAGTGAGGACAATTTTAGCTTCAGAAGCCAATGCAGGATACTTTACACCATATCAATCAAGGTGAAGGATAATGCTTATCACATGATTGTGTACAGATTAGATGAATTACCAATGGACTAATTTAAATTGTTCCTTATATAGTTTCTGCCTGGATAGCTCCTTAAATAGAACAAAGGCCCAGGGAAAGATTCTCGTTTGTCGCCATATCGATAACTTTTCTGAATCAAGGGTTAAAAAGAGCTCGGTGGTTCAAAAAGCTGGAGGAATTGGGATGATTCTAATAGATGAAACAGAAGATCATGTTGGCATTCCCTTTGTTATTCCTGCAGCTACTGTTGGAAAAGCAATGGGTGATAAGGTTCTTGCATATGTTAACAAAACAAGGTTAGTAGTTGATTTTAAACAAAATTTCCACTCTGACAAATGTATAGCTTTTCTGATCAATTATATATATATATATATATTTGAAAATATGCAGGAGAGCAAGATCAATTATCTTACCAGCAAAGACAATCTTAGGATCTAGGTCAGCTCCTCGTGTCGCAGCCTTCTCATCAAGAGGTCCCAATTCATTGACACCAGAGATTTTGAAGGTGTGTGAATATTGAATTCATTAAAACTACATTGATTTCAAAGTTTTTCAATCTCAACTCCTCAAGTTTGTCACTAAAGTGGTGATTTGCTTTTCTTTCTTCATGTACCGCAGCCCGACATTGCTGCTCCTGGGCTAAACATTTTGGCAGCTTGGTCTCCTGCTAAAGAAAATATGAACTTCAATATACTTTCTGGAACTTCCATGTCCTGCCCTCATGTCACTGGACTTGTGGCATTAGTCAAAGCTGTGTATCCATCTTGGTCTCCATCTGCAATCAAGTCTGCAGTACTGACAACAGGTAAAAAGAGAACCTAAGCATTCTGATACTTAAGCCTGGTTTATGACCATTTGGTTCCATGCTTTTCAAGATGCAGTTTTTATAGTGTTAAATGACAAATAAGTGTAGACAAAATTGTGATATCTTTCTATTCAGGGGCCTGAGAGAATGTATTTTGGCGTCAAGATTTAATTGAAGTGGATCTCAAGATGCTGCAAATGAGCTCAATCTTGCCCTTATAAAAGATATTTTCATGGAATCAACAAACTAAAAACTAGTTTCTATACTGCACTTTAGATTTATAGATGTAATTTCTCTAAACACATGAAGTCAAACGACCCTCTAATTACTTTTAAGAACTATGATAGATGGATCATATGCTACAGATTAGTTTGAAACAAATTGTAGTTTAAATTTACCATATGTTTGTGTTTGTGTCTGTAATTTACTATATAGTTTAAATCACTCATATGACTGTCTGATAACATCTTTATGCGTATAATTTGGCTGAAGATATTATAGATCATATCTATCATTCATCATATCCTTCTCCATCAATTATCTGACATTAAATTCAAATGCAGCGACCATATTGGATAAGAAGGGCAAGGCCATAGCTGCAGACCCTCAAGGAAGACAAGCAAATCCATTCGATTACGGCGCAGGCTTTGTAGATCCTACTAGGTTCCTAAATCCAGGACTCATTTATGATGCACAACCTGAAGATTACAAGTCCTTCCTCTGCGCAATAGGCTACGATGACGAGTCCCTACAACTAGTTACAGGAGACAAGAGCATCTGCACTAAGCCTACTGGAGCTGCTTCGGACCTAAACTATCCAACAATTACAGTGCCAAACATCAAGAAAAGCTACTCAGTCACCAGAACTGTAACAAATGTAGGAAGACCAGGGAGTACTTATCGAGCTATTGTGGTTCAACCTACTGGCATCAATGTAACAGTGGTGCCAGAAGTTCTTGCATTCGAAAGCTATGGTCAGAAGAAGAATTTTACAGTGGATTTCAAGGTTGCTGCACATCCTACGGGTTATGTGTTTGGCTCCTTGACATGGAAGGGGGCTGATACAAAAGTGAGAAGTCCTTTGGTGGTCAGAGTTCAATCCAGTGATGAAGTATGATGAAGTTAATTTCGAAACCTTGTAAATTATCGCAATTTACAGTAGGATGATTCAGTGGAAAAGCTTAGCAGAGTTCCACAAATTCAATTGCTTGTATAGGGAGCTACTAGTTGGAAGTCTCATCTTCACATCATTTCCAATGTAAGACTTATTTTTTAAACAAAAAAAAATGACCTTTTAATTGCATTTAAATTCCTTTAAAAAATGTATGGATGAATGAAGAATGCATGATGTGAAGCAGCTCAAGCATAGCCCATTGATCTCATATTAAAAACAGAGATCTCTTCTAAGTTCCACTGCTGGACTTGGTCATATCTCTTAGGTCCAGCAAACTGCACTGAAACAAAGACCAGAAAGAATAGAAATATAAAAACAGTCAATTTTGGCAAATTGAAAGATGAAGGGAGAATATTATATCAATCAAGAATGAGATGCATCTATTTCCTGAGTTGACCTGAATAGTATAAATCAGCTCATTTTTGAATCAATTGAGCATCCTAAATAGAGATAACAAAAAAATATATAATCCTACTAATGCAAACTAGTCAGGTCAGATCGTATCATGAGGACATTAGTCTCGATAGATCGAATATATTTATCTTTTAATTAATTCATATTTATCTCTTATGTAAGACCTTAAGTCAAATCTAGTTATGTCATGTAAGCTTTTAAGACAAGTGTAGTTAAGTTATGTAAGCCATTTAAGCAAGTTCAATATTAAGTTATGTAAGCTACTGAGAGAAGTTTAATTAAGTTATTTAAGCTTCTAAGGTAAATCCTAGTTTGAGTCATATAAATTTTCACGGCTAAGTTCAAGTAAGACTCGTTGTACTTGACTTTATATATAAAGAGGTTGGGTTTCTTTGTTTAATCATCAAAGTAGTCAAACATTGAGAATTAATTGAGTTTAGCTATTTTCTTATTATTGTATTTATCATTTTATCGTAACCGCTAAATCATCTTCATCTTTTTAAAAGTAGATCATAGCCGTAGAACTTTTAAAACTTCTAAACTCTAGCCACTACCTTTTTCCAGCAGCCACCCTCCCTACTATACGGCAGTCCGTCACCCTTCAACGACTACCATAATATCGGATATTTATCAACTCGTCCTAACATTCCTCTACTATTTTATTTATATCTTTTCATCCCGACCTTAGATTTACGTAAAATTAAAATAATTAGAATCCTAATTTTCGAGACTATCACCACCTAAATTTTTATAATTTTTTTATATTCGGATCGATCTAGATCTAGCTCGTAACACCTACATAATTTCTACAAAGTATATTTTAAAATTAAAATACAAATTAAACAATATCTGGTTAGATGAAATAAAGTCAATTAGAGAGGGCTACACAGCTATACATCATGGCTAATTGATCAACAACAATTAAAAGCTTCTTAGGATAAGCACAAATGGCTATTTTTAAAACCTTAAACTGAGGTAGGATTAGAGGAGTCTTTAACCAAGTAAACTAATCCATATTCTCTGAGCTGAATCATGCTAACAAGGATCCAAGCTGTCAGGTTGACCAAGATTAGGATTAAGAGTTTAGCTCTTATCATGAAGGCTAGTGGTTAGTGCTAAACTACCTTATTAAACTAAAAGGAATAAAGAACACGAGAACATGACAAGATTGCGTTTGCTCATGTCACTGCAAACCTCGCCATTATAACAGACTCTTTCTTGGATCATCGTTGACACCATCACACCATTGCAAAGGTATATACTATACATTGTTTTACGTGGGATGCGTCAACTGGTTGTTTAATACTAACTTTATCTTCTTTTATTGTTAAGGAGTTCTTCTAAATAAAATACTTTTTAGGAGCAATAGATTAAGGCAAAGTTGAGGTTCATTAAGCATAAAAAAAGATAGAATCATTTTTATCCCTCTAATTGTGCTCGGCTATTGTTTTAAATATTCATCGTTCAAAACATAAACAGGAAAAAAAAAATTCTACAACCGAAGGTCGGTTGAAATAACTTGTTTCTTATCTCTAACACTCTTTTTTCTATAATTAAATATTACCAAAAAAAAACTATCTTGAAACAAATTTTTTTTACAAAGGCCAACCCTCCCTAGATACCGAGACACTTTAGGTCTTACCAGCTTTTAATTGTCTACCTATTCCAAGCCGTTGCATTATCAAGCTGTTCTTTTAAGCTAATCGTACTGCCGAACTATCAATCAAATCTAACCAAACCACCAAACAATTTTTCCACAATATTGTTTGGAGTTGATGTTAAACTCATAACCTCCTTGTTAGTATTTTGAAACAAATTCTAAACAAAAATCTGTTTTTCAACATCTATTTTTATCTCTTCTTTCCAAATTTAATTTTAATTTAATTAAATTCGCACAATGTATAGTCTAATTCATTTACTTTACTTTCAAATTCAAATCTATGCAACTTATGTGTTCTTCTGTTATCTTTTTACTATTGTGTTATTTTAGTGGTTATAATTGGATGAATGCCCTGCCCAAAAATGTATGAGTGGGTGCCCTCTCACACAATAATTCAAACAAAATATCGTCGCTTAGTTCATCTTGCCAAAAAGACTACAAATAATGAATATTTTTTTTAAAATATGTACAAGAATTAAAACCTAGAAAAAATTTAATGCGAAAGATGTGAAAAAAGATTAAAAAATAAATAAAAAATATTGCAGAATTATTTCACTCTGCAACCTCCTGAATAGTGCTCAACGTCCTCAACGGCGCTTTACCGTGCACATAGACTCTCTTCTTCGCCGTTGATCTCCTGTACGGCGAACTCGTCGCCGAGATAGTGAAACTATCCACGCCAACGCCGACTTCTCCCTCGTGCATCTCCTCGACCGGCATCACCCGGATAATCCTCCTCCTACCCCCGCGCCTCCGGGAAGCGAGCGCGGAGCTCGCCTTGACCGCGAGGGCAGCCATGTCAACCCCCGTGAGCGGGTGGTCGAGCTTAGCGTTCGGGAGCACGAAGTAGAGCTGACCCACTTGGACCCGTTCCCGGTGGCCCAACGCGGGGATCTCGGCGTCGAAGTAGAGCGCGTCGGAGTTGCAAAGGAAGTGGGAGCGGATGTCGTCGCCGAGTACGTCGGCCGCAGCGGTCGGCGCCGAGTACTCCTTCAGAGAGCCGTCGACGGCGATTACTTTGGCCGTCGGCTTGGAGTTGGATTTGGTACGAGACGAGAAGCTTGAACCCATTCAATATGAAAAGAGAGAAAAGATAGAGAGGTAGGTGGAATTGGCATTAGAGGTATTATGTACATATATATAGAGAGAGAAATGGTTTTGGAAGACTTGGGAAAGACGTAGGTTGGTTGATTTAGTGTAGATAGTGACAGCTGTCACGCGCGTAGATCTCGGGAGTGGGAAGGTGGTGTGGTGTGGTGTGGTGTGGTGTGGCTTGGAGAAGAAGTAATTGCTACGATGCGGTCCGCGTGGAGTGGGCCCCGAAGGCAATTTCTGGAAGGTTCCGACTCATTTCTTCTCGGGTTCGTCCATTTTTGGAAGGATATGATTCATTGTCAATATCCGTATTAAATTCTCTCTAGATTTGTTTTTTGTTTCAAAGAAAAAGAGAAACAGAGACAAGATCTTTTAAATAATTATGGTCGAAGGCCAACGGCTTATGGAGTCGGACACGTTGACCGCAATCTTTGTTGCAAGATAGTTAGGGAGAGACTTCGGCGTGGTGTCGGAGAACGGGCCCAAATTGGACGGTGTCACGCATTAGAAAACTAACGCAAATTCCGCCGCCGGCTGCTTCGCTTCCTCGGTTTTCTTATTTTTTTTTATAAGAATAATTTGTATCAAATTAAATAGTATTTATTATTATTTTATAAATAATAAAATATTTTATTCTTATTTTTTTTTTTTTTTTTATATCACATCAAATGTAATTATTATGTCTTTATTTTAGAATATTTATGAATATCTTTGTAAGAATATTTATTCCTAAAATAAATCTCTATTTTTGGTAATAATAAATAGAAATTGTTATTTTTATTGTTTGTTATGCGGGGTTGTGTTTTTTGTTAGGATTATATTTAGAAAATCTTTCGGGTTTCATAAAGTTGTGTACTTGTAACTGTTGGATTATAATACAACTGAATAAAAGTTAGGTCTTTTTTTTTTTAATATTGGGAAATATTTTACTATTGTAACCAAGTGTGTGGGTGCCTGTGTTAAATAATTATTATCATATTTTTTTTATCAAATTGTGTATCAGATTGTATTCAACCTTATCGGCTTATATCAAGAGTGATAAAAGTTGACCCAACTTGATAACTCAGACACTTAAAATGAGTTTGTGTTTAGTCTATTCGTGTTCAAATTATAAACGGGTCAACTCATCTTATCCGATTATTAAACGGGTCATATTCGTATTTATTACCTCAACCCGATTAACACATTTATGTCCCGACCCTCCAATCCGTTTATGATCTAACTAACTCATTTATGACCTGATTAATCTATTTGTTAGATTAAAAAATATGTTTATAACTCGAATAAACTTATTTATAACTCAAATAAACTCATTTATAAACCCAAATAACTTATAAAAAATTAAATATTTTGTACTATCTGATAACTCATTTATGATTTGTGTAATCTGTTTAATAAATGGGTCGTGTTAGTGTTTAAAAATTCTGACCGGTTTAATACGGAGAAATCAAGTGAAACTTATAACTACATTGAAGAAATCTGCCTAACTACTATTATACCCTCTATAAAGATACCACCTTATTATATTCTAGACTAAATTAATCAGAAGTATTAAAATGAGAAAGAATAAAAGGAGTTAAAAAGATGAAAGATGAGATTGAGTAAGAACATTTCAGTCCACTATTATTAGACTAAAATGATCTTATACCAAGGTTCTCTCCAATTAAGTGTATTTCAATACACTATAAATCTTTTATAGACTTAAAAAACTTGAGAGGAGTGACATGAAAATGGATAATAATCAAACAAATGTTAGGCGTAATTCACCCACCTAATTTTGAGGTCAAATAGACTTGTGACATGATTCACAACCTGTGCTTATATATCATAATCATGAACTCCTCAGCCCCACATTCTCCCCACTCAATTAGAAATAGTAGGAAGCTTCGTTTCCAGTTCCAGATCATGAGGCGAACTTGTTGGAAGATGTGAAGCATTAATATTAATATAAAAGCTATCTATGCCTTACAGCCTGAAAGGAAACAACGTGCTCATCTCTAACTAAAGAGAAAGGAGAAGTTAGTGGGTCGCCCATTGGTTTTGGAGTCTATCTTTGGTTTGGTTAGTTTTAATGTTAATATTATCAAGATATTCACATTAATACTGTTCGTACGTATGACAAGGGATTGCTAAACCCACAGTATTCGACACAGGAATAGAATAACTACCAATTGACAAGGGATTAACGATAGAGTTATTCTTGGTTCCCCACCCAGAAAAGGTCCTTTAGAGGCATAATTTCAATTTTCTTTATTAGACTTTTGATCTACAGGTATCCATGTTGGGTTTCACTTCACTAATTAAATTCATGCTATTTAAGAGTGTGGCTAAGTCATTTGAAGATAAGAAGAAAGATAATAGAAGAGGAGAAGAGAGTAAGATGATTTCTCTACACGCAATAAGAGTTTGCAGTTAAAGAATTTCTTAATTGGGATTAAGATATAAAGATCTTTTCTTTACATCTATAAATGTGTTCTTATTTCAAGAATGTTTAGTTTTCTCTATTGAAAGTGCTATCTAAACTTTATAATTTGAAACTATGATTATTAATTTTCTTGTGGATCCTTACATTAATTCTCTTGATAGTAAATTTCATGTTATGCTCCGTGATTTTTCTTTTTAAGAAGAGTCTTCAATGTAAATTTGGTGTTCTAGCTCTCTTTGATTCTTAGTATTATTAAATTACATATCTTTCTTAATTAATATCACTGCTATAGTTTATTAGTAGAAAGATAGCTTATTTCCAACAATATTCTTAGAATATGGTCAAGTAGGACTCATTAGTAAGCTACAGCAGTTATTAAACTATAGACAAAAGAATATTTGATTCCTAATGAAACTAGACAAACTTATTCTCCTCAAGCAAAGCAAATCAAACAACTCTACTGCTTACAATTTTGCCGATTTTAATAAAGCAATGATTCGATACTAACCAATTAGTTATTAAAATATCTTTTATCTATCGATAAATTAAATGGTATATAAGATATCTTATCTATATATATATATATATATATGACTAGATTAACTGATAAGTAAAGTTGAATATTTTTAATTAGAGAGAGAGAGAGATTAACATGCTAAACACGAATGTTTTTAATTAGATCACGTTTTCTATTTCTATTATCAACTTAAATTACTCTTTCTATATAGTAAACAGGTTGTATCAAGGTTAGTTGCTTACATGGGCTAATAGATAACTTCGCGCTTAATTTGATAAAATTAATCCACCTGTTCATTGAGAGATTCGGATTAGTATGTCTGTCCTAACTGTCTCTAAGTCAACAATATTAACAAATATTAGCCTACCAAAAGAAGTTCTTTATATATATATAATTTACACTCATGGTTAGGCCTAAATTCAGAGTATCTCTCTAAATTTTATTTTTGTCATTTAATCCTCTTTATGTTATTAGTTGGCATATATTAATTTTAATATATAATAACCAAAATATTCTTCTTATGTTTTCTTTTATAATCTCAATATTTCTCACTCATAGAATTTCAAAAAATATATTGTAATATAAAAAATAATACAATCAAAAGGTTGCCAAAACTAGTTAGCTAATACCATGGATACCAAACTCTTTAGTTGTTTTTCTTATTCTAATTTGAAGTTGGAATAAGATATATGACCTGCTATTCTAGTACTGCAAACAAACATAATAAAATATAGCCCTCCCTTGAACCATTGATAATAAAATAAATATAACACTTTTTTTTAATACATTATCTTATTCTTCATCCAATCAAAGCCATAATAATTTTAATTAAAAAAAAAATTTCACATGGGGTAGAACAAGAGGATTAAATAACTTGACCTAACTTTGATGCCCTTAAATCTAATAAAGGCGAAAAAACTCTAAGGAACATCTTCTGGCAACTTCAATAAAATTGAGATATCTTATCATTTTCGCGAATCAAATCGGGCTACTAACTGTTTGGCCAAACTGGCTAGGAAGGCTTTTTCTTCTCTTTTTATTTGGAAAGCTTAGGAATGCCTGAGCTAACCTCTATTTTTTGTACGGTAATACTACTGACACTATATATGTAGAGCACTGTTGTGTAATTTTGGATGCCTCGTCTCTTCTTTCTCTGATTAATGCAATCTTAATTTAGAAAAAAAAAACTCTACCTAACTAAGAAGAGTAAAATATATTTCACTTTGAAAAAAAAAAAGAAACCCAACCAAAAGGAAATGAGAAGAAAAGAAAGTTAAACTGATAGGATTCAACCGTTTAACGGCAGCAAGGATTAGAAATAGTCAACCACATAATATAGATATCTTATTATTTTTGCGAATAAAATCAGGTTACTAACTGCTCGGCCAAACAGGCTAGGAAGACCTTTTCTTTTATTTTATTTGGAAAACTCAGGATGGAGTTTGGGGCGGTGATACTTCCGGCACTCTACATTATTGTGTAAATTTGGATGCCTCGTCTCTTTTTTCTCTGATTAATGTAACCTTAACTAAAAAAAAACTCAACCTAAGTAAGGAGAGTAAAACATATTTAACATTTAAAAAAAACCAAAAAAAAAAAAAAGAAAGTTAAACTAATAGGATCCAACCGTTTAACAGCAGCAAGCAAGGATTAGAGATAGTCAACCACATAACGTAGACTCCGGGTACAGATGAACATTCCAAGTAAACTGTCCAAAGTTCACCGTACGCAAACGCGGACGCGTCGAAGAAACGAACGTTTCTTGTCAACGATGTTCACACCCTTCAAAATGACTTCCGATCCAACGGGCGGTATTCTTAAAACCATTTCTCTTCCCTTTCCCACCTCCCACTTTTATTTTTTCCTTCTTCTTATAAATATACCTCCAATACCCATTCCACTTTCCCAAACCTCTCTCTCATTCTCTTCCATTCTTATTAAATGTCTTCTTCTCCTCATTGATGGGCTCAAAGTTCTCGTCTCACACCGAATCCAGCTCGCAACCGACGGCCAAAGTAATCGCCGCCGACGGCTCTCTGAAGGAGTACACGGCGCCGACCTCTGCGTCCGCCGTACTCGGCGACGACATCCGCTCCCACTTCCTCTGCAACTCCGACGCGCTCTACTTCGACGCCGACATCCCCGCGCTGGGCCACCGGGACCGGGTCCAAGTGGGTCAGCTCTACTTCGTGCTCCCGAACGCTAAGCTCGGCCACGCGCTCACGGGAGTTGACATGGCTGCCCTCGCGGTCAAGGCGAGCGCCGCGCTCGCTTCCCGGAGGCGCGGGGGTAGTAGGAAGACTATTCGGGTGATGCCGGTCGAGGAGATGCACGAGGTCTCAGTCGGCGTCGGTGTGAATAGTTTGACTATCTCGGCGACGACTTCGGGGTCTAATAAGAGATCAATGGCGAAGAAGAGGGTCTATGTGCACGGTAAAGCGCCGTTGAGGACGTTGAGTACTATTCAGGAGGTTGCAGAGTGAAATAATTCTACAATCTTTTCTTGTTTTAATTTTAATCTGAGAGTGAAATTTGTACAACAGCTAGACTTATTAAATTTTTTTGTAATATAAAAGAATATTTGAGATGTTATTGGCTATGATCATAGCCCTCTAAATATATATATATATATATATATATATATATATATATATATTGGGTACATAATGAAGAGATTAAAAGAGGTATTATGTCATATATACTCTAATCTATTAACCTCCGATGAACCTCTTCCGAGGTTTTGAATAGATTAATTAGATTCTAGTTAATAAATGCAGCAATTGATTTAATACATTAAATTCGATTCATTTTTCCTCTATATATATATCAATTACCAATTGTTAATGCTAACCTCAGACTAGAATAATATATTTTGTCTGGCTGCTTGCCTGCCTACGTAGATGATACGTGGCAAAACAATCTAAGGCAGGACATGGATCCAAAGAACTTCTCTACTTCACCGTAGAATAATATATATTTCACAAGCTACACCATAGTGTGTCATTTTATTTAAGCCAAAAAAAAAGTGGGTCATTGTATGGCCATTGATTATTGTTTCATCCATAGGTTGGTTGAAGAAAAAAAAATGCTTAAGACCCAACTCAATGAACTTAAATTTTAGGGTTAGTTAAGTCAACACATGCTAAGCTATACTCGGTTTTCACATGGACTCTCTGAACTTTTTAAAGTTATAATGTCCTCCCTAAATTTTTGACAAATTTTAATGTCACCCTTCCGTTAATATACCATCACAAATTTTTTTTTTTAATTTAATTAAGTCAACACCTCCTGAATTATACTCGGTTTTCATAGGGATCTCCTAAACTTTTTTATGTTATAATGTCATTCTTAAATTTTTAACAAATTTCAATGTCACCCTTCCATTAATGTACCGTCAAAGAAATTATACGAGTTAGCTTACGTGACAGTCATAATTAATTTCAAATGATCTAAATACTCTTATAACCCTTATTTAACCATTAAATTAAATTAATATAAAAGAATATATATTGATATAACTTAATTTTTCAATCCTTGTCAATCTCTTCCTTATAATCTCTTCCTCCCAATCCTTGTCAATCATTTCTATCATCATTCTTCCAACATTTTGCCTCCTCTCCTAATAACTCTCTCTATGAATTCCTTAGTACTTATTGCTTTGATATCCATAATTAATGGGTTAATCTTTTCTTTTGTTCTTATTTATTCTTTCATTTATTTTTTTCATTTTTTTAAGGGCTAGAGAGCAGTATTCTTCTGCTGACAATAAAAGTTATGCAATCAAAGATAAAAACCAAAGCTAGCATCCTATCAAACATTATACTGTTTCTTTTCCAAGAAACCATTAATCAAGGTTATAATAAAAGATTCTGTTAAACTTTAAATCAAACAGAAACAATAAATTTCCAGTTTCAAAAGGAAAATCTAACAATCTCATAGTCAAGATTCCAAAGCATAAAAAAAAAAAACCTCTAGTCTAGGCCTGTGCCAATGTAATTTGGATAAAACCCTACTTGATCATCACCAATATTATTAACCCATTTAACTTCATTCAACTGACATAAACTAAACCGGTCGAGTTCAGGTTAAGCTGTAATTCAGTAAATAAGTTTGATTACTTAAGCATTAACCAACTAACTCAACCCCTAACAAACAATACCATAATTACACAAGGCCTGCTACTAAGCAAGTAAACAAAACCATTTTCTTATAGAAATGAGCTGGTTCAGATTGGATCCAGATGTATCATAGCCGAACAGAGTTCTATCGAAGTCGGAGGATAGACCAATCTTTTCAACGAAACAAAAATAAATACTGGTCCAAATTCAGCCATGTAGTGCAGCAGTTCTCCTGTACAAATAACTTCTACTTTCCCTGAATACTTCTAAATTTGAGAAAAAAATTCCCCTTTTCTACTGCTACTCTTTGCAGAATCATAAGAAAAGAAAAGAATTTAGGTAAAGAGTGAACGAAGATTTTGTGATACAATATTGAAGCTTTTCTTGTAAATATAGATTGCATTTCTGTATAGACAAGCATCCTTGTGAATTAAATTCTAACTGTACAGGATCATTCTAAAGAAATTCTAAGAGAAAATACATCATGTATTGCTGAAATGTAGCTAGGAGACCCTCTTACTAATGAACGGATTTTACAATCCATGTGCTATCTGGAGTACACCACAAGTATGCACTTCCACTTCAAAAGATGCAATGATACAAGAAGGGCCGCAGGGCATACCAGAGATAGGAGTTGTTTGTGGACTTGTTTGAAGTGGGTAGGTAATGTCTACTCCCTCTCTCTTGCATGTCGTTCTTCCTCTATCTCTGTTAATTCTTCATCATTGCCCCGCTTTCCTGCTTGTTCCTTCCAGAAGGCGACCAGCTTCTTCAAGCGTACAACTTCTTTCGAGCAGACATTCTTGCTTGTATCATTTACAATACACCGTACCCTTGATGCATACCTTCATGTAGAACACAAGTAAAAATCTGGTCACATTTTTTGGACAAACTACGAGATGCTAAAAGGACAGGAAGAAACTCAGAATAATTTGGCAAATTAATTATTATATTGAAAGAAACACTATGTAGATGCTACAAGCATGTTCAGTATGATATCCGTATGGTCCATAGTATGGACCATATGGGATGATGATGAGATGATACTTGACACAACTTTATAGATAGTTTGGAAAGCGCAAGGAAATGTAAGGAAATTAATAGAGTAACTATTTGTGAAGAAATATGTTCAATAGTTGACCTATCTGAATCAACTTGATTAATCTTTGAGTAGTCTACGGATGTTGAACAATTTGAAAACTGACGACAATAATTTCACTGTACTTAAACTCTATGTAAGATTCAGTCTTTTTTGAAAACCCTATATTAGTTTTTATTAACTAAACAGGATATATAAATATCAACTGCACCAAGAATAAGGGCATATTTAAGTAATAGATCAATCAAACAGAAGAAACTTGGTACGCTGCAAAAAGGAGCTATATTTGTCTGAAGAGATCAGTCTAATAAAAGAAAAAGTATTGCGTGAATTCTAAATTGACTTTAAAGTGTAATCCTGAAAAACATCTGAGAAGATTAAATTAAGAGAATGAAAGGAGCACATACATGAGAGAATTATAAGTTTCGTCCAAGTTTGACTCAGCCGGGGACACATTCACAAACATTAGAGTCTTGGCATTTCCCCCAAGAGAGTCACTCATAAGCATGGTCAATTTGTGGTTCCTATATGGTATATGTTGTCCATCTGAGGATAAAGCACTGATAACATCCCCAAGAGCAGAAAGAGATTTATTGATACTTTGGGCTTCTTTCAACTGTTTTCCAGCTGAACCAGACTTCTTCACTCTTTCAGAACCAGCAAGATCTACAAAACTAAGCTGCCAAAATATCATAAAAGAATGTCAGCCCTTGCTTGACAAAAATCTGATTAATAGGTTGAATCTCTCTATTTGAATTTGAAAAAGCGTATTAATAATAAAAGCAATACCATTGAAGTATAATAGTTGGACTTTTCTAAGGTTCCTTTGCTACATTCTTTTCATTAGATATCAGCTGATATCCAATGTGAAACATGAAAATGAGCTAGTTCCTAAGATTGATTGTCCAGATAGACAACGAAAAATATAGAATCCACACAATGGTTAGAAATAGCTTTCTTTTTTCAGTCATATGAAGGTGCTGCAGTACATGATTATGAAATAAGTGAATAAGGCCTCCATACAGAATGCCAAAAATAATACTACACAACTATATATTTTTATAAGGAGATTCAATTATCATAAGAATGTGAACAATACTAATCACATCTAGTAATGTAGTCACCAGTCACTGACTACTTCTCCAGCTATTTTTATGTTGTCGAATTTTTCTTGATTCTTGGAAGTTGGTAATTTAGGTTTTCTGATAAATCTCTAAATAATATACTTGATTTATTACAAAAGTACTATTAATTTGTTCTTCATGCATGAGCTTTTCAAATTTTTTTCTTGAGAATTTGTAAATTTGCACCTAGAAATATGTTTATTACATGTTCAATTTTGAATCAAATAGAGAGACCAGAAAACATGTTACATTTTTTCTATTTGAAGAATGTTAACATACATGATAAGGTCTAAACAGTTGCAGGAGAATTATTGTAGCTTGTTTATTTATCCTACCTTTCCTCTAGCAAGAGACTGAGTTTGAAGATTGGTACTTTCAATGATGATTGAAAGAATAAAGTGTGATCTTGAACTTTCATCATTCATATTAGTCCCGGAAGTATGTCGTTGCTCAGATCCTCTCAATATAATAGCTTTTAGTTCTTCATAGTTTGCAATTTGGACAACAGTCGCATTCTCAATGGAAACCATGCCCTGTAAGAAAGAAAGGGAAATAGTGATAAATTTGAGAAACCAATACAATACATACTCAAAACCACATGAATCTTGACAAAAAGGCATAACGTTTTGGAATGCTTAAGGCAAACATATTCGTGAAAATTTCATTGTCCATGCATATATTTTTGCAAATATATCCCTATATCCTAATAAACTACTTCTGTTCTAAACAAGATAAAATAACAGAATTAGATAACACAGCTAATAGTTAATTGAAGTTTACCCTTGAATCCTTCTTGATTTCCAATTTAGAGCGCTGTGCATTTTTAGGAAGTAAGAGGTCCATCAAAGTATCTTGATAAAGCTCTACCATATAAACCTGCATATCCAATAGGAAGTCTTAGACTAGAAATAGATATAAAAGAATGAGTGGAAGACCATCGCCGTTTTGTTAGGCACAAAAAAAAAGCAAAGTATTGCTTGTGAATTAGTCAGTGCCAGTTATACCATCGCCGTTTTGTTAGGCACAGTGGAAGACAACCACAAATTCAAAAAGGGTGTACTAATTATGCAAAAAAACTGAAAAGGGTCTCCAAAGTTACAAAAAAAAAACAACAATACCAGTAGCAGCTTGCAACAAATCAATTATACAGATCATTTTCCTCAAGAACATAATTGAATCATTGCAAAAAGATCATTACGTTTCTTTCTTACTCACCTTTAATGAAAATGAATATTTGCTGCTATCACGCTTTATCACTTTAAAAAGTTCAGCAGTCGCTCTTGGAGTGAGACCAGGGTTGCTTTCTGAACCATAAATAGTAAAAGTCTTTCCAGAACCCGTTTGACCGTAAGCAAATATACAAACATTATAACCATCTACAGCAGATTGCACGAGATACTGCATAACAATTATAAATGAAGTCAAACACCCACATACATCATAAATGCACATGATACATGAAAAAGCCTAATTTATTTGGAGATATGAACTATGACTCGTAAATTACCAAAAGAAGACAAATTACATTTGGATACTTAAATACTTAAATGAATTCCCTTAGCTCCAATAGAAATATTTAACAACCGACATTATTTTAGAAGATTAAAATCAAATTTCAGAAATGAATTACCTTTGTGTCTTCAAATACTTCATCTTGAGAAGCATCTTGATCAAAAACACGATCATATATATGTTGCTTTGACTTATCATCTTTCCACGGATGCGCAACTGTGAATTCATCTTGACTTACGAGTACATTCTTTTCCCTTTCAACAATTTCCTTCTCATTTAAAGGACGCAAACGACAAAAAACTCTTATTTTTCCTTTCATATCTGTGAAGTTAAAGAGTTATGTACTGAAATAGTTCGCTGACAGTATATAAAATTATAAATTTAAGTAAAATTATGATATCAACATTAATTTGTGAACAAACCTTCAATTGTGTTGTAATATCGTTTACGCAGGACTTGCTCTTCCTTATAAAGTGCTTCTAGTTCAACCAACTGTGCTCCTTGTTTCTTTATAATAGCAGCCGTCTGCTCATTCTTCTTATCAATTTCCTATAACAGTTCCATATGGATTCATACAAGTTGTTAAAGATCTTGATAGTATGGTAAACACATTGAATCTTGAAATTTTGTTCATATAACAAGTGAAATATATACCGCTTTAAACTCTCTTAGTTCGTCTAGCTCTTTTATGTAGGTTTGAAGTGTATCGAGTTCAGTATTCCTCATAGAAAGAGTAGATTCAGCAATTGATAAAGCTTGCGAAGTATTTTCCAGCTTCTGCTCCAATTCTGCTATTCGTGCCTTTTGTTTTCTACATTCCTCCTCATATTTTTTCTCAATTGCACACTTCTGCATTTCCTAGCCAAAGAAACATCAATCAGCATTGATTTATAGCTTCAAAAGAGCAAAACAAAATTAAGAAAAGTTGGACTAGATAAAAGCTATAAAGTCACTACAGGATCGAGCAAATATAAGGGCGGTACATGTAACCAATATTGCATAAAGGACTAAGACTAAGATATAAGAATGGCAAATCCAAAAGTTATCTACATAAACACAGACCTCGTCGCTCTTTATTCTATCTAATCTTTGAACCTTCTGTTCAAGCAAGGATTTTTCCATAAGCAGCTTCTTAGTGGTTTCTTTCAAAGCATGCAACTCTTGTGTACATGCCTTCAAATCCTCCTGAATCTTGCTCGACATCTATATACAAAAGAGAAAAGAAAAGAAAAAAGAATTCACTAAGTTCTGAACTCATTTTGTATGAAATCTAAAGTGACCTGCACAACATGCCCTACGCTGAAGCTAATCAGCTAATTAAAACTCTAATGTACGGAAACTTACCTGGTTGTCACCATAGTTATTTGTTATATTCGCCATCATTACAGAATTACCAGATCCTACTGCCTGCTTGTCATTGCTATCTGATGAAAAATGCCCTTGAGTGCTAATTCTTGCTAACCTGGTCTCCAGCCTACCTTTTTCCAGCAATGCAGCCTAAAGAATAACATTGAGAAATAGAGGACATGAAGTAATTTACAAGGCATGATGACATTAAAGAGTGTTGTAGAAAAGAAAGTTAGACCTACTAGCTGCAGGTCTGCAGCTGTACCTGCAAAGCAAAATCTTTTTCATCACATAGTGATTTAAGCTTATCACGGTCACCTATTACTTCTTTTAAGTTTTTCCTTTCAGACTGCAAAGTATCTCTCAGCACTTCCAATTCTTCTTGTATCTCTCTTTCTTGTGTCTGCTTTGAACGTAGTTCTTCCAGCACCTAGAAAGCATTTAAAGAAGCTTAACTCCTCAAGAGAAAGTGATAGAACTTTTGGCAGGTCATTTGAAAATCTTCTACCAGGACTTAATTGAAGAACTTTGCAGATAAAAGTTAGAAATATTGAACAACGATATGCAAATTGATGAGTAGAATTATACTAGATTAGAATCAAAAGGCCAAAAAGAGATACATATAGAAACAGCTATATATAATGCAGATAGTAATCAATAGATATAAAGAGATGAACAGCTACATATACAGATATGTACTCGAGTACTATCACATGTTACAACAACCTTTTCAGTCTCTGGAGTTTATGACACGAGCACACATCCACATAACTTCAACGATGTCACTGAAACCTTTTATCATTAATTATGATGATTGATAATGCTAAAAAGAATCATGTCAAATGGAATTTCCACTAGTCTGCATACTTTCCCTATGATAGACGGAAAATATGCAAGGTCAAAAGTTGCATGATCTTTATCGAGCATTTGTGCTTTCTTTGATCTTTTACTGCAATTAAAGCAGCCAAGTCCAGAAAGAACTCGACAGTTGGTTAACTCCATTGTGCTTCTCTGTAACCTTGATTTTGTTTATTTTCTTGCAGATTTGAGCTTTCTCGTACTTATTGCATTTATGAGATGTACTATCAGGTTGTCCATATGCATCACAACATCAAGAGCTTCATTTTCATCATTTATAGGAAGCTTAAGAAAGACAATAACCTTGAACTATAAGAACCTAAATAAAAAGTATGCCATCAGTCAAGCTATACTTACCCGATCTGCATTTCTTTGAGATTCTTCAACAGCTTTTGATAAATCTTGGACACGTTTTTCATATATTTCTAGGCTTGGGGGCTTAATTGTTTGAGAAATATTGCTCTGAATAGATCCACCACCAGCAGAACGTGCTTTTGAATATCTACGCAGCATTACATCATTTATATGTGTTTGAAGAGCAACACAAATTTCTTCCCCCTACAAGTTGAAAACTAATTGTTTATTTCTAATCTTTCAAAGAGAGAAATGATGTAATAGTTCTAGAGAAGAAATGAGTATATCAATATCTAATAGAGAAATGGAGCATATAAATGTCAGCACCTGCTTAGTTTCAAATTGGAAAATATGAAGGACACCAGCAACTCTCATCTTAAAGAAAACAGCAGTATTGCTGCTACCGAATTGCATTATATCTCTTAGCTCTGCAGAGTGTAAGTACTCCTTAGGAACTGGGCGGAAAAAGTGAACCTGCAGTTACAAAACAGATAGACTTCTAGCTTTAGTTAGTTGATTTTATCATGCAGATTTAGCCAACAATACAAAGGAACAATGACCGACCCCTCGCTTATTGATGCCTAAAATGATCCGTCCAGGTAAAAGGCCTATTGGATCATCTATCTTTCGCACACTGAAGAAAACTGAATTTCCATATGGGAGAGTCCTCAGGATTCTGAGGAAATGCTGTCTTGCATCATCCTTTGACAAATGTTCCTGCATCAATCAGTAAAAACTTATGTACTTATGAGAAGCAATACTGACAGCATTCTACACTGCTTTAAAGAAAGCAACATTACAGCAGTTAATATTAGAGGATCACATGCCTACAAGCAAGATGGCTTAAAATTTTGTTTGCTGAAAATGTAGAACAGTGTCTCTCCTCTCTCGTAGGAATCCAACTTGGGCATGAAGTGGAGGGAAGAAAAAAAAGAATTTCCTTGATTTATTTCATAAGTCATAACCATCTTCACCTCCTTAGTATTCTTCTCTTATCGGAATCTAACTTGGGCATGCAATGGACTAGGGAATGCATGTCTCAGAATAATCAAAGACAAATAAACCAGATAAAATAAGATAAATATTGACAGAAATTGAGCATTCAAGGAACTTGATCATGCTTATGTAAACATGAAAAGGGTCATTCCAAAATAAAATTTCAATAATGTTCAGGAGTACCATTAACTGATAACGAGAGATAATATCAAGCTCCCAGTCCCGCTTTGCTCTTGTAATTGCAATTTGTCTAGGTAAGAACCTTTCAAGAAGTGAAATCCATTCACTGCCACAGTATTGGAAATAATGTTCTCTTTAGTAAGGCACTAGAACAAAGGACAAGAGCTACTAAAGTTACAGGAAAGTATAAATTCAAGGAGATACATACACACATGAATCCGGATCATCCACAAACCCAATCTCCACTAGAATTTGCAGAGCAGAGAGTTGGGCAGCATCATCCCTGCCAACTGGATAATTTCCTAAAATATAGTCATGTTGTAACTGCAAGAAACTAAAAACAGTTACAAAAATATTGCAATAGAAGAATATCAGCTTTATTAGGTAGGCCTTTTTGCTCTCTTAGTAGTTGGTCATACTGGGAACCCAAGTTGTACCTGTACGTATGACAGCTGAACAAACATAGGATCTGCCACAGCTTCATCTGATTCTCGAAATAGTCGTTTTTTAAATATAAGTTTGCAGTGAAGAATCTCTCCCTTATTGCGATCTTTAGCTGATTTGAATTCAGCCAGCAAATCACCTATATATTTGTTATCATCTAATCCGACATATTCCTCTGTACCATAAGATCAAGATGATGGCCTTTGTTAAGAAAATAATTTCCTTATAACCAGTTATAGTAAGATCAATTATAGGCTCAAAATTATAGTTGAAATTATCTACAGCGATATAACTTAGTTGTTACAAGAAGTACCATTGCTAATATCCGAGGATTTTGATCCATTGACAACCTTACGACACTCAAATAGACTGAAACTTGAGTAGACTGAAAGTTTGATGATCCCTGCAAGTTCCTGCAAAGAGATTATTTGTTTCAATGCAAGGTTGCTATTGTAAAACTATAGGGAAATTGTACAAAAACTTATAGGATCTTATGAAATGACTTTTAGCAAAAAAGAAGCGATACCATGTGATTAAATGAAGAACAAACATTTTCAACCAAACCTTCACCAAATTCTCTTCAAAAAGAAGGGTAGATTGATGAGAATATTGTGCATAGAATTAGAGCAAAATGGTTAGAAATGGAGAAGTGTCTTTAGTTCTGTGTCTCATCTCATAAATCCATTAAGCTAGAATAAAAATTTTGTAAGATATCACATTTTCAAGCAAACCTTCACCAATATTCTCTTCCACAAGAAGGGTAATTGATGAAAATATTGTGTATAGGATTAGAGAAAAATGGTTAGAAATGGAGAAGTCTCAAATTGTGTGGCATGACATCAAAACCATTGTATGCGAGTGTGTGTGTCTCTCTCCTTCTCTATATATATGTATATATCATGTTCTTTCTTCTAAGTTTCTGAATGACGAGTCATGACTTATAAGCGTGGGACTTGCAAATGTATGAGAATATACCCACTCATGTGCAGCGATTGTCATGAATCATATGTGTGAATTGTGTGGCATGACAGAGCTAAGGGTTGTCTGTTTTCATGATTGATGGATTGTATAGACAAGAACATGTACGTTCTTAACAGCATGAACTTGTCCCAGTAATAATTTGTCAGTGCCTAAGACAGGCATATGCAAGTAATCAAGCACTAGATAAAATGAAAGACGGAACAAATACCTCGACAGCGTCAGCTACTGTTGTCGCCATGTCATATGTAATTTCTTCGAAAGTTTCATCCAAAAAAAATACAATTGTTGTGAGCCTTTTACCGGTCAAAAGAGCCTCAATTTCTTCACGTGCGGGGATTGTAACCCTAGCTCCTGCCTTGACTGAATGCTTTAAAGCATTCAAGGTGTTTAATGCAAGAATTCGAACTTCAGGATCAGTACTCGCCCCATGAGCTACATAATGAACATACTCTGATAAATATACTCCAATGTCCTTGCTGGGAGGCATAGAAGATGCACATAAATACATAAGCTCCCAAGATCTTATCAAACAACTCCTGGAGATGTAAATAAAAGTCACTTATGATACTTCACATAATATAGAGTCTTACATTCTTTGATCAAGCAATTCTAAATGAACCTCTATACGGATATGTGCACTGTTGAAGGAATGAATATGAAGTGAAACAACACATAGAGTCACCTAACCTATCAGGATTATTGCGTGTTTGCTTTGAAATTTGCGCAAAAAGCTCATCTCGAAGTTCAGTACGCTTCAGGGTATGCTTATAGAGCTTCATCACAAGCTCGATTCGCTCATCTAGACTCAATAGAGTTGTTTTGTCTGATGAGTCAACTCCCATGTACTTCAGTATTATGTTGAACAACTTAATCGAGCGGCTTACAAGGTCACTACTAATCTTTAGCAAAGAGGTTGGGATTGGATCCTGCAAAAGGATTATATAGTTAAGTACATTCTTGAAAGCAAAAATAGAGCAGAGAAATAGGAAACTTCACATATATAACATTCCTTGGTAATATCAACAACTTCCTAGCTTTGTAATATAGCTAAAGTCAGCAATATGTGACCTGCATTAAGTTGATCTTAAGCAGCCATTGTGCTGCCTAAAGAGATTATTACCTTTTGAAAACAGAGCATATCCTCCAATGTAAATTTTTCACGAACTTGTGGACCTACAGATTTTTTAGAAAAAAATCCACGTTTTCCAGATGATTGGATCTGCTTTTGCATTGATCTCAAAAATCCCTCAACCTGTGATAAAAATGAAGAGAGTGGAAAAATAATGATCTGATCAAAATTTTCTGTTTTTAACAAAAAAAATATTTTGGCTATATGACATGTATAATTTATTGAGCATGATGAACGCTCAAAGTTTAAAAAAAAAAAAAAGCAAGTCAGTATCCAAGAAAATATGGAAAAAAACTATAGGTGCCAATATAATAAAAGGTGGTTGTTAGTATAAAATTATTTCCAAATCACATTTTATGGGTAAACCTGGTGCATGACCATAAAAAGAACATCAACGACGAAATGAAAGCATTTCATGTGACTGAAGGAAAGAACAAGATAAGTAATACTATAACAAGAGATTCCACTAGTGTGGAGAAAAGTAGTATCTTACAGGAGAGAACATTACAGAAAATTCAATCATCCCGGTAATCTGTTACAAGGATGACATGGATAATCAATGGTCGACTTTCCTATTAGAATCTACTGCTTCAATAGGGTCTAATGATCAATAAATATCAGTTGGATGCACTACAAGTCTACAACCCCAAATTAAATATCAGTTGGAAATTTTTACACAGTATTGTGAATCAATTTCCTTCTTGATATAAAAATAGGTTATTCACACCATTATGTCAACAGTTACTTTTTCGTAATATCAAGAAAAATTGTTAGTTCTTTCTTTATCCTGGTCTGTTAAGTCTTAAAATTTCTGATAGTCATCTTTTCTTTTGTTAAAAACAAATTTCAGGCAGAACTGCCAAATTCTCCTGCATCTTCAATGCTATTAGTTAGTCTGGGCTTGCAGGTAAATGGGACCAATTGCTGCAAACTAAACAGTCAGGTCTAGATAGAAAACAGAAATCAAGTGTTACGATGAAATTTACCAAGATTGCTCATGGATTCAGATGAAATAAGCAATGCAACAGTGCACATGAGTGAATACCTGAAATCTATCAATCAAAGGTATAGCACCAGCAAGCTCCGCAGGTATAGACATTGACAAGGTCATTGGGGTACTGCAGACCAAGTAGCACAATGAGTGAGTGTTTGCACTGTTGAGCATGTAGTGTCACCAATGTGCTTAAAAAATGCATTAATTTTCTATTCTAAGCTTTCAACTATACGAAATACTTGAAGTAGAGCCATGATGTGCAAAAAAAGATACAACGAAGAACACAAAAGATTAAACTAGGAACACATGAGCCTAGTTGTTTAAGGGTAATTGCAGGAGTAACTAAAGCTTTAGTTTCTAATCTAACATATCACAACTAGAAAAAGAAAAGATGACTATCAGAAATGTAACCAAGTTCTAATCATTCAGAAGCTATTAGACCAACGAATGGACTTACGGAGGAGCAAAGGTGGAACCATCGCTGTCATAACCATCTCCATTCATACTAGAGAGGGAACTGTGCATGGGGGTGGCATTGCCATTATTGCTGGAGCTCAAGGAAGATTGGCTACTGGTGACACCACGGTTCATCACAGGCGGATTATCACTTGTCATTTCTCTAGTTCTTCAGGTGATTCCCTTTGGGCTCGTCAGCTTTCTTCCTTCCTGTCATTGATCAAGCAGTGAAACAATGAAACAACAAATCATGCTTTTGCTCTGGCCAGTGGTAAGCAGAAAACTTCATGGGTCTCACGATGACCTTGGATTAATGTTGATATACCTCATATCTCAGAGCCCAAAACCTAATCAATTGACTTTAACTAATGATTTCCGAACAGAGGCACAATTTCAGGCAAAAGGGGATCAGCCATGACCTTTTCCGTGGCAAAAATCAAAATAAATATTTTCTCCAATCACGAACCCTACTATATGAGATCATCAAAAACCAGCATTGACCAATCCTCACAAGAACAAGAAATGGCGTCGACCCATTTCACAACAACCATAGACTAGACCCTAAATCAGCTCAAAATCTGATATTTTCCGCCATGGCCCATAGATCCACAAACAGGAAAAAAGAGAGAAAGATCTAATACCCGGATCAAAGATAGACAAGTAAAGCCAACACATTACCTTTAGCAATGCAAAGAGATTTCAGGAGGTGGGAGACCAGAACCCATCAAACCGATTTGAGATTCCAGCTGCGAGAAGTCTCAGTAAACATAGCGATCATTTTAGGGAGAGAGGGGACTAACTCTATAGTGCTCTTTAGCCTCTTCCTCTCATTCGGCTGCCGGCCTTCCTTTCTCTTATCTCTGGTTCGGCCCCAAAGAGAGAGAGAAGAGAGAGAAGTCACGAGGGTAGAATTAAAGAAATCACGCAGAGAGAGGAGAGAGGAGAGGGATCAAACAACATTAAGCTTGGACTTGGTTGTCGTCGGGAAAAGAGGAGAAAACAAATGCATACCAACAATATTTTTCAAATCCAAGTATTGGGAGGGTGTGGATGAATAAAATAATCAAATGCCCTTCCTTTTCTAACAAATACCTTATAATTGTTTGAACTTTGGAGTCAGAGGCAAGGGATTTGTTAGATTTACTGATTCCCTATCATTTTAAAGAACTTTTGTCCTTTTTTAGCCTCCTCAAGAGGACTTCTCTTTAGTCCAACCACCACCTTGTTCAGTGATAGAATTTATATGTCCATAATAAAGATTATAGATTTGATTCTAGCAGTGAATATTAGAGTTGGTATTTCATAAATTTTCAACAAAAATATTCTATCTATACTTCATTTTCCTCGTAAGATTAGTCTAGTTGTCAAACTTATATATTAGAAAATGCTAGCATTTTATCTAGTTATGCTTAGCCCATTAACTCACGTTACAAAAGGATAAAATTGTTTGTGAAAAAAAATCCCTCTTTTGTATTACACAAATAGTATGGATAGTTTTAGCCCTATTTTTGCTATGGTATTTTTTTTTATCTCTTTTTTACTCTTCAATGTGAGACTTTTC